>NC_139539.1:13934008-15134008 GCF_965153285.1 Podarcis tiliguerta | reverse complement strand
CTGCCGATATGAGAGATGCTGGCAAAAAGGAAGACAACGCTACTGTTTCCTTGCAGCAAGCAGTTGGCTGCTGCTACCTGCAGGTGGAAAAAGAAGCAGCAGCGCACATTTGCCTTTGCTCTGCATATTCCTTCTGGGTTGCAAATATGTTGTTGTTGTTGTTGTTGTTGTTGTTGTTGTTGTTACATTTATTTAAATCCTGCCTTTCTCCCAGACCAGGACTCAAGGCAGCTTGCGTGACTGGAAACAACACAGACAAAATACCAAAAAAAGCTTTAAAAATATGCAAAAGGTAAAGTTAAAAAGTAATTAAACCCCAATATAACTAAAACAATATACAAGCAAATATATTAAAATACAGATAAGCAGCACAGGACTGTTTAAAAGCCCTTACCTTAAAAACAGACCATTCCCAGAAGCCTGCAGGTGGACGGACAACAAGGAAGGAGACGGTCTAGCTTCTCTAGGGAGGGAGCTCCACAGCTGGGAGCAGCCACCAAGAAGGTCCTCTCCTATGTCCCCACCAGGCATGCCTGTGACGAAGGTAGGGCTGAGAGAAAAGCTTCCCCCCAAAATCTGAAAGCCCAGGCAGGTTCATATGGAAGAATACGGTCCTTCAGATAACATGGGCCTAAGCTGTATAGGGTTTTATACCTTCCCTTCAAGATAAAGAGCTGGGCATATAGCCAATACTAAGTCTCCCTCACCACAACTAGGCTTATGTTCCCATTTCTCCTTACTCCACATCCAGAGTGCTCCCATTACAAGTTTTTGAAGGTGCATTGTGACAGCCACAATTGTGGCATTGTGACAGCCAACCCTTTTGTTTTATTGACAAATGCTGGTCTTTGATGAGTTGGTTGTTGTTGTTGTTTTTTTTTAAAACAAACCAGCTTTGATCTGACTAGAAAACTTTCACCATATTCACTTTGTGCTTCAGAATGGGGTGAACATTTGAGATAGCCGTCACATGCTCAGATGACAACTTTGTTCTACAGGGCAGAGAAACCAAAAAGACTGTGTGCATCGGGTGAAGATACCCCTGCCTCCCTCTCTGCTGTGAGCAGAACTGTGCCCTGCAGCTTATAAGATGCAGATAGCAAGGTGGAGGGTGACTTTGATGACCTTACAGCATATAGTTTGATTTACTGCGAGTGATGTCTGCATTAAATTGTTGCAGTACATCCTCATTCCGGAGCAAGAGTGTTCCTGTTCAGGGTTCCAGACGGCCTCTGAGATACCATTAAGGTATAAAGCAAGCAACCGGTGTGTTCACTGTCTCTCCCCATCTCTTTGGCTTTTTTTGTTTCGTTTTGTTTCCCATCTATTTTTGTTTTCCAGTAGTTGGCTAGTGAACATGCTCAGTCCTCACTGACAGGGATGGGGGTGGAGGCTGTGCCCGCTCTGTGCATTTGTTTTCACTTCAGGGGTGTTTTTTTTTTGTACTGCTGCCAGTCTCAGAGTCTATCCACGCATGCAGATATGCAGTATGGCAAACATGCAAAATAATATATGCAAAATAAAAGAAAGAGTGCAGATCTGTTCTGGTTCCATAATGGTCTACAGGTTGAGGAAGTAAACTTTCCTTAGCACAGAACTGTGATGGCTGGACACAGAGTGTTAGTTATTTCAGCTCAGAATGTGCACTGCGAAGGTGAAAGGTTCAGGCATAGCCCCAGTCCTTTATGTAAGCCCTTCTGGCTCCGCTGCACCCTTTCAGCAAACATCCATGTGCTGGTTTTGAAGGGGATAAATATATATCCATCACCATCTCCAAACCGCACCCCCCTCCAAATGTCTGTGACTTCATACCCCCACCAGCCTCGCATCTCCCCAGCAGCGCTGAAGGTGTTTTTGTGACACCTGGGTGCCAGGAAGCACATTGTGAGCCTGCAACTTAAAAGTACCAACTTCTGCAAGTTCTCGGCTCTGCTCTCTTCTCGCACTTCCTCACACAAGTGCCAAGCAGGGACCGGTGAACGCTTTTATTGCCTTGATGTGTCCTCTGTTGCAACTGAACAAGGAGGAGTTACTACACCGTTTCAGGTAGAGCGTCGGTCAGCTCCAAGGTAATCAAAAGACCTTTAGCATGGAAGATAAATGAGTCATCATCTCCCGTTGCTAAAGCCCAGGGAGTACCACAAAGCGCATCCATGACAGATTGTGCAACTGTCCTTTTTGAGCAATCTCAGATCATCTGTAACAACTCAATGAAAACAGTGGAAGAAGATGTCCTCGTTTCAAGACTTTGGGGGCACTTGGCATGCCTCTCCCACCACAAAGCCCTCCCTTCCTCTCTGTAGTGACTTTCTCCCTGTCACTTCCATTCCTCCTCCTCCTCCTCTTCTCAGTCCCTGCCATCTCTGACTTTGCTGCCCTTGGCTCCCTTGGAGGGTGTGGGATATAAATCAAATAAATAAAGAAGGGCCAAAGGCTGTTCTTCAGAGCCAGGTATTCTAGGTGAAGTGACCAGGAAGATGTCTGAACCACTGTTGCAATTTGCCACAGTGGTGAGAAATACTTTTAAAACTGCAAACCTTTAAAAAATAAATAAATCTAATTTTAAAAGACTTTCTAGTCCTGCAGCAGCAGCACATTTTTCTGGCTACTTCATCCAGAATTCATGGCTCTTAGGATTAGGATTCACCTTAGCATTTTTTCCCCAATCCCAGGCAAGGCAGGGACATGAGAGCCCTTGGCCTGTCCTTGATCTGGTCAATTGCTGGCACCAGGTCTACCTTTCTTAATATTAGCATTGCTCCAATCTACCCATGCAAGCATTGCAAGCAGATAAATTTTGTCGATCATGCTTAATTTGCATAGGGAACATATATATGTGAATGGCATGATTTGGGCATTTCCTCCTTCCCTTTTATGGCTAATAAGAGTGTGTGGCTTCTGCTCTAAAAAGAGTGATTCAAGATCGCAAGTAATGCTGCAGAGAAGTTGTGTCTTGCCTTGTGCTCTGCATTTGCCAGTTAGAGATGGGTGAATCTGTCAATTTGGATTTCTCATTTTTCCTATCTTAAATTCTCCCAATTTCCATTTCAGTTTGTGATTTTTATTTGTTTGCTTTAGAAACAAACTCCTCATGAAAAAAAGCCCCCAGCATTTTAGCTTGAATTTCTCTTAATATATGGGTAGATTTGTATGCAATTTTTCCTGGTATACACATTTTTGCAGAGCAATTTCCTTTAATATAAAGTGTGTGTGTGTGTGTGTGTGTGTGTGTGTGTGTGTGTGTGTGTGATATTCTCTCTCTCTCTCTCTCTCTCTATATATATATATTACACACTGTTCTCTAGTTCATGCATTTTTCTACACATTGCTTGGCAGGACAACTACATTGCAAAATGCAGAGAAGTGTGCATTTCAAAGGATGGCTGCCCTTCAGTTCCCATAACGTTTCAAAAAGTGCAGTTTAGGTAGCTTCACCTTTCCATGCAGACTGAAGCACCCCCGTCTTTACTGTCCATTGATGCCACTTCATGATCTGACAATTGCGAGCCTCTCCCCGATCCTGCTTTTGCCAGTTTCCTCTCCACCAACGTCTGCATTGTAAGAACCTCCTGTGTGCAGTGATTGCACCACGCACTGTGAGAGTCAGAGCATGACTCCTGGATGATGTAACTCACCGCAAAAGCCTAGGTCCCTTTATGTGATATGGCTAAAATGCGGCACTCCTCGATCCTGATCTCCTATGCTAATTTGCTAATACGCTGGTTCATGGAGTGCAGTAGGGCGGCTTGGCCCACAATCTGGAGCAGGTTCCCGATTTGCATCCATCTCTTTGAAAGAGATTCCAACACTATCAATCCATCATGGAATGTGTGTAGTGCTCAGAGAGAGCAATCTGCAGCCTTGGCTGTAGGGCTAGACTAGCAGATTAATGTTCCCTTGAGCAACCGTGCTCCTTTGGTGCACATATGGAAGTGTGGGGAGGAGAGCAAGGCTCTAGCACACCTTAAGACAAGATCTGCCAGGTCGGCATTAGCATGTGAGATAATGGTAATCTGACTATCTCTGCTGAAGATGAGCACAGCTAAAACTTAGCTAGGGGCAGGTCTGGGCAGAAGTAGAACGCCTACCAGGGCACAGCCCAGGCAGGCCTGGTTATCATCCCATCTTGGGACCTGCCCCACCAACCGCCTCAACCCATAAAGCTGGGTGCCAGAAACATATGCTGCCAAGATTGCACTACAAGAGAGAGGGAGAGGGGCGTGGTCTAGAGGTTAGAGGAGAAGAGTGGGAGGCAAGAGGCCATGAGTGACAAGCAGAATTCCAATACTCTGGCCTTAGGCAAGTCAATTGATCTTTCTTCCGCGTCCCACCCCCCAATCCCTTTGATGCTTTGATGAGTCGACGGCTCGGCTAATCGCACACACATAGAGTTGATGAACCATTTCATAGACTGGGGTAGCCAGGTGTTGTTGGGCTCCTAACTCCTCATCCAGCATTGCCAATAGACAGGGATGATCATGGGAGTTGTAGTCCAACCAAGTTGAGTCCTGTGAGTATGACGTTTCGTTGATCTCAATTTCTTTGTGGTGATTGGTTTGCAACATGGTGGCCACCTTCCCCAGGGTTTTCCATGGGACCCCAGCTAATGCTCCAGAGAACTATTGCTACCCTAAATAGACAAGTGGCCACCATTCTGATTTCTTGAGGAATGCTCTGGGATCTGCTGTGGAGAGATGCGGATGCTGTCAGCCTTGATGGCCAGCATGATGATAGGGAAGTCCCATTGATCATGGCTGCATTGAAAGATGTGAAGGAAAGTCTCAGGAAGACACTTCTGAAGTTACATTTTCCTGTTCCAATTTTGGAAGAGCAGCTTCGTGGTTCTTAGGTCCTGAGAGGTGAAGGCACACTCAGTGGCAATTTGCATCTTATAGACATCCAACACCCTTTTAGAATGTGGTTCTTTTGAAGGGGTTTTTATTGAGTTATTGCTTTTGGTTTGATTTTATATGTTGTGGTCTTGTTGCGAACCGCCCTGAGACCTCTGTGTATAGGGCGGTGTACAAGTTTAATTTTAATAATAATAATAATAATAATAATAAAGTGTCAAGTGTGAGTGGTAATGAAAGGGCTAACCCTTGCCAAACCGATTGTTTTTCTGTTGGAGCAAGTGAACAGCAATTGTATTAGCAACCCTCTGTCTTCTCTGCACCCAGCTCTGTGCTGCCTATGATCACAATGAGTAATGGGACGAAGTGGAGGGGAGACACAGAATCCAGAAAGAGAACGGGAAGTGTCAGGATCCTTCCATCCCTGGCATCTCCAAGCAGAGTTGTGAAAGGCCCCTTCTGAAACTATGAAGAGATGCTGCCATTCAGTGAAGGCAACACTGAGCTATATGGCCCAGTGGTCTGACTCAGTGTAAGGCAATTTCCTATGGTCCCTGTGACAGGAAGACTCCAGGGGAGGATAGTGTCTCTTTTACTGCAGCTTGATAAGGGAAAACTTGCACTTATTCTTATTATTCTTGGAAGAATTGCCAAAAAAATGGAACAGCAAAACAGTACCAACAAAAGAAGAGTGGCAAGATAGACTATTTGATTACCTTGAATTGGCAAAAAATCGCAGATGCGATTAGGGGACAGTCTAAACAAAAGAGTGGGGAAAGTACAGAGATTATTTTTAAAAACAACCACAGTGCCCTCAAATTAAAACCTGGGCTTGCTTTGAGTATTTTTTTGCAAAACAAAATATGGTTTACAAGTACATCATATGGAGAAGGGTAGAAAAGATGAAACAAGAAAGAAACAGTTTATCAAGTTTATAAAATCAGACCCACCCTGAGGAAGGAAGTCTATTAGAATAGAATAAGAATAGGAAATAGGATAACATAAGTCCATGTGTAGAAACTTGTGGATTTATGGATATGTTTATCATTTATTTTGAGGGGGTGTTTTAGTTCATTCCTTAAGTGTTGTGTTTGTATGTGTTGTAATAATAAGTCAATAAAAAGCATCAATAAAAAAGAAGACTTGCATGAACACGCCTTGAATTGAATAAAGACCTTACCCCCAATCTAAAAACTGCCGGTGCTTTAGGTTGTTGAAGCAGTGCTGGGTGTAGGAAATCTCATGGCATCAGGCCATTGAGGGAGACAGGAAGCGTGTGTATCGTTGTCTGTGAAATCTTTCACATGTTGAGTTTTCTTCTATTTGCCTTTTATTTTCTCTTCCTGGATCCATTTGTGCAAACTGTTTTGGTTTCTTGAATGGGTGGTCTCTCATTTCTATGCTAAAAAAGCTGCTAATAAATGCAAGCACTAAAAATACAATAAATAATTTTATTGGGGGAATGGATGTTGCAACAATGTGTGTGCATACAGAACTGCATACAGAAAATGAGGAATTATTATTATTATTATTATTATTATTATTACCCCACTCATCCAGCTGGGTCTCCCCAGCCACTCTGGGTGGCTTCCAGCAGAAACGCACACTAAAATTCTGGTGAATTTCCATGATGCAGAAATGCGGTAAACTGAACTGGAGACTGAAAGAACGAGAAACTGAGAGGAACCAAAACTGACAGTCCTCCATCCCTAATCTATTCATGCCCCAGAGCATAGCGCATGGCATAAGACCCATTTCATTAGGATCAACTGACAGACATGGAATAATAAGCTGGCAGAGGCAGGCTAGGCTTTGGTTGGGGAAGCCTGGGTTCACATCTTGGATCACCAATGGTGTTCATGTGACCTTGAGCCGGTCACTATCTGAGCATAAACTACCTAACAATGGGATCATGTGCCAAATCAGACTTTGGCTGCATTCACAGGGCAGTTTGTTCTATCTTCACAACTTTTTCCTAACCGTCAACCTCAGTTTTCTGTTTGAGCTTTCATATGGTGTAAAAGTCGTTTACAGAACTATAGTGCAAGTTTACTGCTCCTTTCTGTGTTGTTTGTTTCCATAAAGTAATATTTGCAAATAATATGGAAATGAATGCTAAACTTGTGCTACATTCCACTATAGTTAGGGGGGCTGTTTGACCAAACAATCTCATGGTTGGCACGCTCTTACTAAATATGATATTAGCTGGCAAAGTGTATGAATTCTTGATACATTTTGTATAAATACGAACCTTGTGTCCATGGAATATATATCACACTATTCATTCTTTTTTAAGCATCGTCGTCATCAATATCATTTACTCCTCCTGTCTTTATGACAATTTAGGGTGTGTTTTAGTTTGATTTTTTGTTTGTTTTATTTGCAAATCTTATTTTATTTCTTTAAGTCAAGGATTTTAAGAAGCAGTACCGATGCAAACTTATGTATGAATGCATCACAGTTCATTTTGTGCAGTGTTTTACCGAAGCATAGGAATGCATGTGCAGATAATAATAATTTTATTATTTATACCCCGTTCATCCGGCTGGGTTGCCCCAGCCACCCAGGTCAGTAAAGCACTGCAGAAAAAGAATCTCAGTGCGCGCGCGCGCACACACACACACACACACACAATCACATCAAGATTGATTTTTTCCTGTAGATTTATTGATGTGTGCATGCTCATTCATAACAGAGGATGTGATAAAATGTGTGTGTGGTTGGAATGGAGAAAAAGCTGCGGCAATGCTCCAATTCCACAAATAATTTTAGGGTGGGGAGGAAAGGAGGAGTGGCAGGTAGCACAGTGTCAGAAACCCACAACAAGAAATAGAACAATGAGGGGGGCCAGAGGCAGTTTTAGGGCAGCATAACTGATTCTGCCACACAGGCGACCTGTGCAGAGGGCAAGCACTTGCCTGGCTACAGGAAGGAGGTGTGAGGGTTCTGACAAGGTCCCAGAGTCCTCCTACCTCCTTCCCAAAGCCTAGTTAGCACTTGCCCAGCTTTGGGAAGGAGGTGGGAAGGCTGTAGGACCCTGTCAGAGCCCCCACTCCTTCTTCCCCAAGCCCAGCAAGATGCAAAGGCTGGAGGAAGAAGAAGAAGAAGAAGAGTTTGGATTTGATATCCCGCCTTTCACTCCCTTTAAGGAGTCTCAAAGCGGCTAACATTCTCCTTTTCCCTTCCTCCCCCACAACAAACACTCTGTGAGGTGAGTGGGGCTGAGAGACTTCAGAGAAGTGTGACTGGCCCAAGGTCACCCAGCAGCTGCATGTGGAGGAGCGGAGACGCGAACCCGGTTCCCCAGATTATGAGACTACCGCTCTTAACCACTACACCACACTGGCTCTTCTTTGGAGAAGGCACCAAACTTTGGCCCAGCCATGCAGGGCTCCATAGTACCAAAGTTTGCCCCTGGGGGGAGGATGCTGTCATCTCTACACACACAGCCACTGATGCAGCAGTGACCACACTGGATCTGATGATACAACCAAGTTTTGAGGAATGCTGTGTGAATTAACCCTTAGCTGCATCCTACCCCTAATCTACTGTCGGGTAAGAAGTCGATCATTAATGCTGCAAAAGGAAGCGTATGTGCTAAGAGCTGCTGATTTGATTATCTACCAGCTTTCTGCCTTTTCATAAGTTTCAAACAATTTTTTTTTTTTCCGAGGGAGGGGAAACCAGAAAGAAAGAGTTGCTAAACCTTGAAGGAATTTCAGCCATGTAAGTGCCACCTGACCAACAAAGAAAAGGGCTTGAATAGCGAGCAGAGAGCCTTAATCTCATCATTACAGGATACGAAGGGGAATTGGTAATGAGCGGTTTATGCTGAAGCTGTCATTCAGGGCAATGAAGGTAGGATCTCAGGACTCTGAAGAGATACACCTGTCCCTTTCCACACCAGCAAATCTCCCTTTCATGTGCGATAATCCTAATATATAGGATTCCAAAAGAGCTTATCACGAGTCATAATTATCATCCCACCTTTTGACATCTCAGGCACTCTACAAAACTCTCCTTGCTTAGAAAGCAAAATACAGTTTCTTCTTTGGCAGGAAATCATTTGAAAATGTCTCATTTCCCCTCTTCTGTACACCTGTTTTTACACAATGGCAGGCCTGGTTGTGTCTGCCCTGCTTTCCCCTTAAATGCTCGAAAGGGTTGAAAAGCTGGCAAAAATGGACAAAGGAAAATCTACAGCACACCAGGGGATAGATATCTCATACAAAGAGGTTGCTTTTGTTTGTTTTTTGCGTTCTACCATACCTGCACAGGCTAGGTTAAAGGTGCACAGATTTGAAGTTTGTGGGATCCATTTTATATTTTGCAAGAATGCTAAGGTCTACCAACCAGAGCCAGGCAAAACATGGTACTCAGGTGGCAGAGCTAGTTATGTGCTATATCCATGAACCAGACACTGGGATGTTTACAAACTTGCATGTGAGTTAACAGAAGTCACGAATTCTAACACAACATTCTAAAACCGGCCATCAGAGCCAAACAGAGACCTGACAAAAGCAGACAATTAATATTCCTATTTTACAGATGAGGAATACTGAGGTGGAAATATAAGCATTATTAGCACAAGGCCAGCCACGGAAGAGTTTATATTTCTGCTTGCAGTATTACTTCCTCTGATTAAGGCAGGTGTGGCTCACTTCTTTTGGCAACACTGACTCATTGTCAACTCTCTGTGGGCTGCATGTCAAAATGTTCACATAAATTTGCATGTCTTTCAAAATAAAAATCCTGCAGAACGGAATGCTCCATAGCAGAAGACTCTCACTGGTCCACATGGGATTTGCAGAGGCAACATCTCCCCCATTTCCCTCCTTCCTATCCCAACAAGATTTGAAACATAGTTTGTTCCAGCAATTATCCCCTATGTGTTATTTTAGGTGTGTTGGCAATGCAGTGTTTTACATCTCATCTAATCTCTGTGAGATCATCATAAGCGGCAACTGGCTGCAGAAACATATGGCTGCATGTGAGCATCTCTCTGCACACGTACATGTGGAAGAGATGCTGGTAGAATAATGCTTCAGTGGAGTGACAAAAAATAAATGTGAAAAACACTGCCCTACAGGAGACGGTGGAACGCGGGTGGCACAGTGGGTTAAACCACAGAGCCTAGGACTTGCCGATCAGCAGGTTGGCAGTTTGAATCCCCACTATGGGGTGAGCTCCCGTTGCTTGATCCCTGCTCCTGCCAACCTAGTGGTTTGAAAGCACGTCAAAGTGCAAGTAGATAAATAGATACCGCTCCGGCGGGAAGGTAAACGGTGTTTCCATGCGCTGCTCTGGTTCACCAGAAGCAGCTTAGTCATGCTGGCCACATGACCCAGAAGCTGTACGCCGGCTCCCTCAGCCAATAAAGCGAGATGAGCGCCGCAACCCCAGAGTTGGTCACAACTGGACCTAATGGTCAGGGGTCCCTTTACCTTTACAGGAGACGGTGGGTGCATTGTTGTGCTGTGCTGCATGGTGTGACAAGGCTCAACTGGTGTGTAGAGCAAAGGGGGGTTCAGGCTGGATGCCAGGCAAGGTTCAGACCCCAGAGCTCCGCCGTAGACTTGCTACGGCAATGAGGAAGCTAGAACCAAGCCCCTAGAGCAGCAAGTGCAGACTGTGTGTTAGCACTACCCATGCTTCAAGATGCCATTTGACTTAAAGGCCCCAGATTTCTCTGGGATTCTTATCCTGCAATAGAGCTCAGGTCTTCCAGAGATTTCTACAGTGGAGTCCTCAGAGTCAGAGGATGATGCTGCCACATCCTCAGGTTGGCCCCTCAGGTTCTTTTGATGGGAGGACCCCCTGCACTGCATAGTCTGGATAGCTCAGTTGGTTAGAGCATGGTGCTGATAACACCAAGGTTGTAGGTTTGATCCCCGTAAGGGACATTTACATATTCCTGCATTGCAGGGGTTTGGACTAGATGATCCTCAGGGTCCCTTGATTCTGTGTTTGTGTGATTCAGAGTCCTCGCCTCCATCACCTGATGAAGAGGAATCCAGCTCCTATTCCCTTTACAGTTTTCCCTTCATACACAAGCAGGAGCACATAAAAATTATGTGCAAGGTGTACATATTTTATAGTCATTTCTGTGCAACCTGGGAAGCTTCAGTCAGTGATTCTGATCAAAAAAGACCTCAGTTGAACAGTACAGTGGTACCTCGGGTTAAGTACTTAATTCGTTCCAGAGATCCGTTCTTAACCTAAAACTGTTCTTAACCTGAAGCACCACTTTAGCTAATGGGGCCTCCTGCTGCTGCTGCGCCGCTGGAGCATGATTTCCGTTCTCACCCTGAAGCAAAGTTCTTAACCCGAGGTATTATTTATGAGTTAGCGGAGACTGTAACCTGAAGCGTATGTAACCTGAAACGTATGTAACCCGAGGTACCACTGTATTATCATTTCAATCCACATACCTCCCTCCTTTTTTCCTGCAGAGCTTGTTGGTACGATCCAGACAAAAACTCTGGAGAAAAAGTGCCAAGTTTCATACATTTTCCTGCCATGGTGGTTTCTTCATGGTGGTTTCATCTGAACGCTCTAACTGGCTTGAATTCGGAGATTAAACTTTCCAACAAACCTGCTGGAGTTTCGGGTTCTGAAGGAAGTCAGAAACGAAGCCAGTTTCGCTCAAGATCAGATGCCACCCAAAAAAAATTATCTTTCCTCCTCTGGTTAGCATAGCTAGAGCTGGAGGTGCAGAAGACCTCGCCCTCCCTCTCTCCCTCCTTACCTGACAGGCCTCAGTATGTCTGACAAAGCTGCTTCTGGTGAGGCATCTTTTCAACACATCGTTTTATCTGTCTTTCACTGCCGTGATGTCAGAGGCACTTTCGTTCCAGGCAGGAGTGTCAAGGGATCACAATCTTAAATGCAGTTTTCAACTCTGCAAGGCAGGAATGGTTCCAACTGGGTGGGTCACCCACTGGGAAGGCACTGAAGTATTTGCACTGGCACCTGTAGTCTTGTGGCCATGCTTCAGAATGGGAGCTGGAACTGCCATGCAGCAGAGTGTGAAGCAATCACCTTTGAATGGCATAAGAATTCCTCCATGAATTCATCTAATCCAACGTGGCAGCCACCAATGTCCCTGCTTCACCACCAAAAGTGTTTTTACCAGGATGTACTGTGTCCTTCAACTCTGATGATGCTTGTTTGGATGAAGGGTAGAGAGGGGGCTGTGAATATGTGCAAAACTAGCTGTCAGGAGTGGGCCAGCAGTAAATCACACCCTGCAAGGGGTAGTTAACTCTTTATTAGCAAAAACATGATTGGCACAAACTTGGCAAAGCGTCAGGCCTTATGAGCACAGCAACTCATCTCTGGTAGGTCTTGCCCCACATGAAGCAGTTGCAGAAGAAGAAGAGGAGGAGGAGGAGTTTCGATTTGATATCCCCCTTTATCACTACCCGAAGGAGTCTCAAAGCGGCCAACATTCTCCTTTCCCTTCCTCCCCCACAACAAACACTCTGTGAGGTGAGTGGGGTTGAGAGACTTCAAAGAAGTGTGACTAGCCCAAGGTCAACCAGCAGCTGCATGTGAAGGAGCGGAGACGCGAACCCAGTTCACCAGATTACAAGTCTACCGCTCCTAACCACTATACCACACTGGCTGAGACTGCTGAGACTCATGTGTTGATCGTCGTCCTTTTGCTAATAAAGAGTTAAATCCAGCTTGCATGGTGCGATTTACTGCTGGCTCACTTCTGACAGATTGATGAGGCTGAAATCCCCACCTCCCCACAGCTTCCTAACTCCCCTCCCCTCCAGAGTTTTTCCCCAAGCATCCGGAGGCTGTAACTGCATGACTGCCTTTGCTCCTTCTGCTTCATGTCTCTTCTGCTTCTGGGAGACCAAGGGGAGCTTGCCACATCAGGAAGCGGAGACACCTGTGGCCCCTCACCCACCTGATTCATCTCTGCCTCTTGGCCTCTCTCCTCCCACCCTCCTGCTTAAGATTCTAACCCTGATTCTGGACTTCTCTCTGCCACAGACTCTCCCAGCTCACTAAGCCCTGTTACCCCTTCAGCTCTTGACACCTCCTCTTCCCAATCATCTCCCTCTTCTCTCTGTGACCACTCATCATTGTCTCACCACCAACCCCTGGCTCTGAGCCTTCTTCCCTTGGGGGTTCCCCAGCTGGTTCCTCCCACCATTCTTCTGCATCCAACCAGACCATGACACAAACCTACTATGCTAATTTAATTTTGTTGCTCCACCCTCTTTTCCCTCTGGCCCCACCCACTACTGGCATGTGGCCCCCAAAAGGTTGTCCAAAGAGAAACGTGGCTCTCAAGGCAGGAAAAGTCCCCCACCCCTACTTTAAAAGGATTAGGCAATATGGAGGCTAGGACTATCAATGGCTATTAGTCATGATGGCTATATGGAACTTCCATATCCAGTTTGCTGGGAAGCAACTATTGTCTTCAAGACCTGTTTGTGGGTTTCCTGGAGGCATCTATTTGCCCATCAAGAGATGCTGGACAAGAGCTAGGTGGCCTTCTAGTTTGATCCATCAACACTGGATAATACAATGTGCACATTGGAATTAGTTTTGGGTGGGTATTAGCAGCTGTCCATAGTAAGTATGCACAGGATAAATGACATACATTGTAATTAAATCCCCATAATTAAGCCCCCACTGGAATTGCACTCCTTATCATTGGTAGGCATTGCTTCTTTGCTCTCATTTTACAGTTATGTGCATTGACATCTGTTATTGCTAATTACTTCATCAAACTTCATTCGTGATCTCTTGCACTTCCTGTAAAGAAATGTTGAAAGCACCTTAATGAACAAATTAATTATGTGCAGCCCATGTTTGAGAATTAGCCTAATTAATAGTATCGCTGATACCCTTTCCCGAGTTTAAGAATGCAGTTGTCTGAGAAATCCCACTATCCATATTTATAAGCCACAGGACACTTTGACAGATGACAAGTGTTGTGATGAAAAAGCGGTCAAGGTTGCCATATTTGTATCTTCTTACACGACAGCAGTTTGCGATATGTTCAGTTTATTTCATCACAGTAATTCTCTCTGCATATTTAAATGTGGATCTAAAAGGGGCTTGTATATATCACCAATGGCTATCAGCCATGACAGCTAAGTGCAGCCGCCAGATTTGCCGACAGTAGATTTCTGATGGCCAAGAAGTGCTGTGGACAAGCCATCTTCGTCTTGCTGGTTGGCTGGACTAGATGTGCTGTTGGTCTGGTCCACTTTGGGGGCTTTCTGCACCAGGGTTTGCAAACCTTTTGGGACCTGTAGGCAAATTTGCAAGCCGGAGAAACTATGGCAGACCCTCCAAATGTTCCTATTTTCCGGGCACAGTCCCGGGTTTACAGAAGCCATCCCAGTTTCTGATTTGATCCCAGAATATTCTGCTTTTCCTTTGGACATCCCTATTTTCTTTGGAGAAATGTTGGAGGGCATGGAGTTATGCGAGCCCAAGCTAAGGAGATAAATAACTATACAACCTTCAGAAGACATCTGAAGGCAGCCCTGTATAGGGAAGTCTTTTCATTAATGTTTAACGTTTTATTATGGGTTTCAAGGGGTTTCAAGCAGGGATCTTCCCAGTTCTACCTGGAGATGCCAGGGATTTATCCTGGGACCTTGAAGCCTGGTTTGAAATAGGCAGTAGTTCAGCAATAGAACATCTGCCTAAACTCTTTCCCTGATACACTAGCTTGTTATGTGGTTTCCCCTGAGTAATTCAAGCCTTTCTGCAACATCACGCTGGTTCAGGACCACAGAACTCTCTGTTCCTCCCCACGCTCAACAGGAGCAGAAAGAACTGTGCGGAATGAGCACAATATCAGCCTGATTTGCATAATGTATCCAGGTTGCAATATCCTGGTGTCTCATTTCCTTGGCGCAGAATTAGGGCTAGGTGGGTGCAGTCCTTTCCTTCGTTTCTACCTGCATTAAACTCTTGTTTACCTCTGTGTACCTGGTGATTCCTAGGCTGGGCTCCAACTAGGAGACCAAGCAGCATGCTGAGGGAACTGTGGGCTTCAGTTTCTCCTTCCAAACAGCAGGATCTGCCCAGTCAGCCCTGGGAAGCCGCATTTTGAAACTTAATCTCAGAGTCGTTGGTTCAAGTCCCACGTTGTGTAAAAGATTCCTGCATTGCAAGAGTTGGACTAGATTTAGGCACCCCCAAACTCAGGGACTACAATTCCCATCATCCCTGACCACTGGTCCCATTAGCTAGGGATGATGGGAGTTGTAGTCCCAAAACATCTGGAGGGCCGAGTTTGGGGGTGCTGATCCCTGTGGTCCCTTCCAACTCTGCAAATCTGTGATTCTGTAAAAGAGAGGTATCTGCAATGGTCAGAGTCAAAGATGCCACAGGTATTTGTTCACACCTGAAGCATCTCTTTCGATCCCAGCAGCCCCTGCCATCTTCTCTGTTTTTAATTTACCTTCACCTCTTTTTAATTTACCTTCTTTTCTCCCCACCTCATAACCTTGATCTGTAGTTTAAAAGGGGCCACGATTCCTCTGAGCTCTCTCCTCCCTCCTACCCACACGGCTTATGTCATCCATCACATCTCCAAGACGCTATCTTGGTGAGCCAGAGTAATCTACATACCTGACTTGTATTGTCATGCAGAGCTGTAAAACGATTTGTATCGCCTTGGGGGGTGTGACATGACGCAGCACCGGACTCAGCTGCGTGGGGCTCGCTGTGAGTAAATGTGTGGTTGTGTGCAGGGCTGGCCCAAGACATTTTGGCACCTGAGGGGAACCACAAAATGGCGCCTCTGCCCGACCAGGAAAGAATGGGTAAAGCGATGATCTACACCAGGAACATTGGGGGCATAAATATCTAGACTGGGGACAAAGGTGGGAGGAGACCAGCAGTGCCTCTTATTCACCAAGAGGCCGCTGTGGAGATAGCATGGGGTGGTAACAGACCCGGTTTCCAAGAAGAGTGCATTCCTTGGAGGCCAGATTTGCTGCTCCTGTGGGCCTTGCTGCCTGAGGTAGTCACTTCACCCTGCCTCATGGGTGGGACAGCCTAGGTTTTCTGCAAGGTCACAATGTGCTCTTGAAACATAAGGCTCATCACCAAAAAAGACCTCCTCCTCCTCCTTGGTACACGCACACACACACACATTTTTATTGATCTTGTTAACATATCATTTCCAACAATCATTTAACATTAATTCTTATCTTATACAATATTTTAGACTTCCATCAACAACCTCTGAAGATTTTCCATTCTTTATCACTTATTCTGCATTTCTTAATTTCTCTATTACTTTTAATTATCATTAACTAATAATTCTCTTCATAATCTTTCTTGCAATATTTCACATAATCCTCCTTACAGAACTTCTTGCAGTCCTATGAGCATAATCTGTTTATTACAATTGCTTTTTAGATAGTTCATATATTTACTCCAGTCTTCTAAGAATCTCTGGTCCCACAGGTTTCGAATGCTTCCTGTTAATTTGTCTAATTCTGCATAGTCCATTAATTTCATTTGCCACTCTTCTTTCGTCGGTAATTCTTCTTGTTTCCATATCTGTGCCACCTCCTCCTTGGTCTTAACAGCCAGCCCGAGGAAAAGTTCTGCTGGCCAAGTGCGCCCATTCCATGGATCAACATGCAAAGGCCCATGTGGTCAAACGCATCCTACTTGCCACTGCGTGCCGTGACAAGCAGACTGCAACTCCAATCCTATGCCGGCATTGGCAGGAACTGAGCAGTATGTTGCGAATGTGCTAATATTATAAAATACTTGTGTTACAAAATGTTGTAAGTCACTTGGGGATAAGATCCTAAGGACTGAAGATATCAAGGATCAAACCTGGGAAACATCTGCTCTACCCTTAAGCTGCAGATTTGTATTGAACTTTGAAGTGTTCCACCAATATCCATCTTTCTCCCCTAGCATTTTTCCTGAAACTTTTTCCAGATGCTAAGAACGAACAGACACTGATTCCTGCCGCTACTCCTCATCTATGCAAGCACAGTGACTGAGCAGGCATAGCTAGCACCTCTTTTATAACTCATTAAAGTAGTGCAGAATCTTTGGCACAGCAACACTGATCTATTTTTGCAAAGCCAAATTACATTGATTCAGCTTGTAACCGAGAAGGGCTTGTCTGCAACTTGCAAAGTGGCATTCCTAGGAGTGTGGGTACCACTTTAACCATTGATTTCAGTATTATTATTATTATTATTATTATTATTATTATTATTATTATTTTGCAGAACTCGTGCATCGTCCTTAACTGACTGGCATTAACCTGATTTTCCACTATCAGGTCATTTTAAGCCTGGTTTCTATCAAGCCATTTAAAACTAGTTTGAAATAACTATGTCTAAATTATGCTAATCTCAGTCTGAGATAACACGGAGCTACATAGGCTTCATTAAGCGCATATGAATTGCACACCAGTTGAAGGGCTGAAACAGAAAGCTATTCAGTGGCTAAGTTAGGTTGCCATGCTTTTCAGCACTTGGCTATTCAACATATTTCTTGGAAGCTGTTGTCCAGAACACAGGTGTGAATTTAGTGTGTCAGTTCCAATGAAACACTGACAGCAGACTGTTACCTGTGAGAGCAGCCTACTTGCGTGAGCTGTATAATGTCAGAGCCATGAATTTAAGCTGGCAACATCCTCTTCCGCCAACTGGAAAATGGCAGATTTATTTATTATTTTTGGACTTGAACTATCTAAGCTGCTTTTCAACCATCTTGACTCTTGCGGCACATCCGTGCAAAATGTTTCCACGAGGGCACATAGAGGAGGGAGAAAGGTTGTTTTCTGCTGCTCCAGAGAAGCGGACATGGAACAATGGATCCAAACTACAAGAAAGAAGATTCCACCTAAACATTAGGAAGAACTTCCTGACAGTAAGAGCTGTTCGACAGTGGAATTTTCTGCCAAGGAGTGTGGTGGAGTCTCCTTCTTTGGAGGTCTTTAAGCAGAGGCTTGACAACCATATGTCAGGAGTGCTCTGATGCTGTTTCCTGCTTGGCAGGGGGTTGGACTCGATGGCCCTTGTGGTCTCTTCCAACTCTATGATTCTATGATTCTATGAAAGGCAGGACTCCACAGCGTCACCTAGTTTCACATATAAACACATATAAAACATTTTTTCTTTACCAGTGTAGCTGAGTCCTTTGACCACGCCCTTGTGTAGCTGTTATTTAAAGTTAAAATCAAAAGATTCATGCAGCTCCCAGTGCTTCATTTAGCATTTCATAAAGTTTGGCCCCTACATTTAAACAAGAATTGATTAAGTGTTGCAGCCCTAGTTTTCAGAGGTATGGCCTCCTCATTCTCCTCCCACAAAAGAAGGCAGGTTCATAGACATGCAATTAACAATTTGGAATTCCATCAGTTAGCAAATGAGGACAAAATGGCTCGGAATCATACAGTTCCTTCCATTCTTGTTGCTGAAACCTGTTCTTGCGTGTTCTGTGTTCTACCCATTAGCAAAATAATCTAAGCATTGGAGCTTTTTTTTAACCCCATTTTATTTCTTCTGAAACTTTTCTAATTGCAAATTTCTCAATTACACAGAAAGAGAGCAAACGGTGGTAATTATAACAACACAACAATAACAGTTTTCTGCCTCTAGCATGCAACTGGAAAGCCAAAGTGGGCAACCTTACACAAAAGTAGGGTGGATGCCAATTTTTTAAAACTCAACTGGAGCAGCAAAAAGCCAAAACAAGACCCCACCCTCATCCCTCACTATTAAGCATGCCAGCTGGTTTTGTTAGAATCATAGAATCATAGAGTTGGAAGAGACCACAAGAGTCATCGAGTCCAACCCCCTGCCAAGCAGGAAACACCATCAGAGCACTCTTGACATATGGTTGTCAAGCCTCTGCTTAAAGACCTCCAAAGAAGGAGACTCCACCACACTCCTTGGCAGCAAATTCCACTGTCGAACAGCTCTTACTGTCAGGAAGTTCTTCCTAATGTTTCGGTGGAATCTTCTTTCTTGTAGTTTGGGAGTTGGAAGTCAACATCTGGAAGGTCAACCTAGCTGTGATTCCTGCTTTGCAACGGGTTGGGTTAGATGGGGTCCCTTTCAGTTCTGCAATTTTGTGACTCCCTGTACCTGATATTTACAGACTGCATGTACCAAGACACAAAGTTGCTCGTGCCCAGCTCCTTAGAACCTTCTCTTCAGCAAATGAAACTCAACCTGGATTTTTGCCTTGAAATGAATCATTACTAGGTGGGTGTTTCCACTGTGCCTAAGGGAGTTAGGTACCCAGTTCCACTAAGCACTAAGCCAGGCATCTATAGTAAAAATTCTGGAGGGCATATTTTATTGTGTTTGGAGTTGCATAGACTTAACTGGAACAATCACTCAAAGGTAATGAGATAATTGTATGTAAATTATGGATCAAAATCTCTGTCAAATTATAGTTTGGCATAACCTGCTCTTGTTATCATGCCCCAGAGAATATAAGATGGGAAGGACTATCTCTTTCCCTTTTAAAAACTGAACAGTTTCTAGGGGGGGGTTATGTGGATAGTTTCATAACATTGTTTAGTCACTAGGTGGCACTGGACTTTATCTGGGTGGAATCCTAAGTTTCCTGTGTCTGCTGTGCTCTTCTTTATGAGAGTTCTTATCTGGTTTCTTGGCTGGTGTGTATTTCATGACAGGAGAGATACAATGGTGGGCAAAACCTCCTGCTACAATCCTGCTCCCTTCCTCCTTCCATTGAAGAGCATGTTCACAAAACCTGTGTGTATTCAAGCTGTACACATGTTGATTCTGTATGTGACGTGCACTTTGCATTCTTGTAGAAATTGTGAGTGCAAACTTTGCATTCTCAGTTGTCATCTATTGGCTGTACCTACTTGCAGTTTCATCAACATCACTTTAGATGTCCAGATAATATGGAGATTCTTTGGTATTTCAAAATAAGCACTCCCAGGAAAGTCATATAATGATTAGCTGTTAAAGTAGAAATGTAATTATTTCTTAATCACATCTTGTAATCAGTATCTGTAACTACTTCTCTCTCTCTCTCTCTTTTTTAACATGATCTTCTTTTGGAAATAAATCCCACTGATTTCAATGTTGCTAACTCACCAGTAAGTATGTTTAAGAACAGCAGATGTAAATCTGTTTGGACACAATTTGTCTGGTACACTCAGGATTGTCTGCCTTCAAAATGATTTAACTTCAGCCCAAATGTGTTTTCAGATATTGCCATATGCAGATGGCATAGTTTTATTTAAAAGAATCATATCGAAAACCTGAAGCACTTCCTTTGCAGAGGGGAATCATGATTTTTGTCTGCTGAGCAAATGATTTGCTGAATTTAGGATAAACGGAATCCATCTGTAAATAATAACACTGTCTATTGAATGGCCATTTGAGCCCTACAAAATAAACTCTTCTCTGGAAACATGTAAACTGTGTTCTATGGAAACATGTGTTTCGAGAATCTCTTCCTGAGATACTTATTCTCCATTTCAAACATTTGTTTGAAATAAAGGATGCAATGGAAATGCAGATATCCATTTCAGGATTTCTAACGGGTGCCTCCAACTCTATGCTGTGTTTGCTCTTTGAATACAGAGAAGCAGAATTCTTAAAACATTAGATTCCCATTCTTCTTGAACTGAGCAGCAGCAAGTTAAAGAGGAAAAAATTAGCCTCAAATTAGCATCTGATGATCTCAGCCCAGCCTTCCCTAATCCCTTCAACAAAGGCCTAAACAGAACGCTGTGCAAATGTGGATCCAAATGACATCTTTGTTATTTAAGGGTATTTATTTTATTTATTTATTTTTAAAAAATAAAATTAAAATTAAAAAACAAAATAAAAATAACTCCTTACCCTCGCTGTATTATAACTTATAAAAATTTCAGACATATGCTCCAAATTGGTTGGGGTTTTGTGCACCAAAATAATGAATGACTCGTTATTATTGGCAAAAATAGTAGCAACGGGGGCCTCCCCCAGCCCCCACCAGTAAGATCAGAAGCTCCTTTGTTAAGGCTTTGGCTTACTTTATAGTCATTTTGGCAGATGCCTCTTGGAACCAATAAGTTTGGGGAGAGGAAGGGAGGTTGGGGGGGGGGGGAGAGAGTTAAAACACAGGAAACAAGCATTGAATGGCTGCCAATAAAAATGATCACAAATCAGGGCTGCTGATGTCATAACCCCTGGGGTCAAAGGTCAGGGAAGGAATAAATGGTTCTGAAAGGGACAGCCTGTCTGGTGCAGTGAGCTCTCGTTGGCAGGCGGGTCCATCGCCCATGAGTAAATGGGGAGCACAATGGCACCCAACGTGCCTCATTAGCCGCCAAGGCCTGGGTGAAGAGAAGTGTTTGATGAGGCTTTCATGTCCCACTGCGTCACTGTGTGGTGTAAATGGAATAATTACTATGATCTAATGGCCGCCTCTTTTGCACGCGGGGGCCCTTCTGAATGGAGCCCCTTCTTTCATTTTGTGCATCGCTGGGTTGTGTAAACTGTAGGGAGCCATTCGGAATCGGAGCCTGTGAGACTGGCGGCAGGTCAGCTCCAGCCGCCTCGCCATTCACCGGGAACAGAATGAGGAGAGCGGGTAATTTACTCCCCTCCGTCTTTCACCACAAGAGTGGCAGATTGAAGGTCACACTCCATTTGACAGGGCTTGAGTCACTCTCTATGCCTCGCGCCACAGTTAGACAGATGCAAGGTAGATTGGCGGGGGCGCTCAAATGCTCGCCGTTTAATTGGAGCTCGCCCTCGGATGTGCATGTGCTGAAAGCGAAACGTTTTGCACGCAACCTGCTGCCAGGCAGACGACGTCCAAAATTGGGGTTTGGGGTATCTTGTTGTAACCGGTGCATCTTATGTACGCTAATCGAGAAATGAAGTTTTCTCGGAGATTTGATTGGCAGCGCAAACTACCTGCCCCGAGGAGCATAACCAGAATAAGTCGAATTCCCATATGCAAACAAGATTTATTTCCCATGAATTTTTCTTCTTCTTTTCTTTCCTTTCATCTCAGAAAACCCACAATTCAAACCCTTCTTCTTTTTCTTTTGGTCTCAGCAAACCCACAATTCAAAGTTTGAGATTCAGCATATTCAATCCGGGTTCTGAAACGTTTCCATTAGATTTAATCCAGCTACAGGAGAAAATTAGATTGCTAACACTGAGAAAGTGAGTCTTTATTTTGCACAGATTTGTGGCATGTCCCAAATCTTAAATCTGATGACCAAAATAGGCATAACTCACCATTTATTCTTCTCTTATGCAACCAGTGCTCAAATTACTTATGGGGGCCTTGCATTTTCTGCTGCCCCCCCCCCCAGCTATTGCTCTTTGGTGGATATGGAGGACACTAATGTGGTTGAATTAGAGGTAGTTGGGGGTAGGGCTTGTGACCCGCCTGCCATGATTCAAGCACTATATGTAACAGAGTGCCATATTAACGAAAATCTGAACTCTCCATTTAGCATATCTATCTAATGTTGTGGAAACACCTGTACATCTCAACCCTGGTTTTCAGTGAGAATGATAAAATTTTGTCCCTTAGAAGTACAGTAGTGTAGCAATAGTGGTAGTAGTTGGATAAGGACTCACAATAATCTTTCTGAGGTCACTGGGAATTTAGCATAGGCTTCAGCTGAACCAGAATCGCACCCATCACATTAAATTTAATGGTTAAATTAAAATAATTGCCTCTTCTATAGATACCCTGTTACGTTTTGTTCGCTCTCAGGGAGTTTAAGTATACAACCCTGTCTGTGGGGCATATTTAAGCATTACACGGAGCAAATTATATGCTAAGCATTGCTGCAAAATGCTTGTGTAATAAAGCAAATCATGTATCTCTCCTGAGATCAACCCACCACAGTTTCATTGTAAAGTGTCTACGATCACACCATTTATACAAAAACCTTTGTCTACCCAAATGACTGATGCTGAGACTTTAACAGACAATGTAATCACAGGTTGTCTCTGCAGAACTGTCACTTCAAAGACCTGTGGGACCTCAGTTCATAGGAACGTATGAAGCAAAATCAGATCGGCGGTCCATCGAGGTCTACATTGTCTGCTGTAACCGGCAAAGGCTCCCCAGGATTTTGGGCAACCTTACCTAGAGACACTGCAGCTCAAAATTGGTACCTTCTGCACGAGACGAAAATGCTCTACCCAGCTACACCCCTACATCAATTTAAATGATCCAGAGAGAATAAAGGCCAGTGGCACTGTGGGTTAAACCACAAAGCCTAGGACTTGCTGATCAGAAGGTCAGCTGTTTGAATCCCCGCGATAGATGAGCTCCCGTTGCTCAGTTCCAGCTCCTGCCAACCTAGCAGTTCGAAAGCACGTCAAAGAGGTACCGCTCTGGTGGGAAGGTAAACGGCATTTCCGTGCGCTGCTTTGGTTCGCCAGAAGCGGCTTAGTCATGCTGGCCACATGACCTGGAAGCTCTACGCCAGCTCCCTTGGCCAGTAAAGTGAAACGAGTGCCGCAACCCCAGAGTTGGTCACGACTGGACCTAATGGTCAGGGGTCCCTTTACCTTTACCTAAATATTATTAATAATGAAAAGCTTGAAGTTTACCTTAGAACAAACAGGTCAAGAAGAAACTATGGGAAGTTGTGAAATGTGTAATGGCACCACAGCCTGGGGCAGCCATGGTCAACCTAGTGCCCTCCAATTGTTGTGGACTACAATTCACATCAGTCCCATGTGAGGGACTGATGGGAATCATAGTCCAAAACATCTGGAGGGCACCAGGTTGTCGAAGGCTGGCCTAGGGAGATTACATAACCAGTCCTTGCCCCTCCTTCTTTAATGGGCAGATCCACCATAACTTCAAAGCAGTCCCAAGACACATTTATACACATGACTTCCTACAAAGAATCCAAGGAACTGTAGTTTCCTCCAAGAGAGGTACAATTCCCAGCAGAAACTACATTTCTCAGGATTCTTTTGAGGAGGCCATGTGCTTTAAATGTGTATAGGATGTGCTTTATGTGCAGTTAATTAAGCATAAAGTTCAACAGACACTCCACAAAGAACCAATCCAAGCAGCTCCAGCCAAACATTTTGGGAAGCAAATTCGGAAGTGAGCCCCAGCTGCCTTAAATCCCATCACTGTCCTGCAAAACAGATCGCCAAAAGCCAGAGGCCTTGGGCTTTAGCCGAGAGGCCTTAGCCCTTCCCACAGAATCCCAGTGGACAAACAAGGCCCCTGGAAAAATGGCTTGCAATGGGATAGTGTGGTTTGTTTACATCGGCCACCGAAAGGTCACTTGGACTCAATGCCCTGTTGATGGTTGGGTTGTTGTTGTGGCCATGTGGAATCCACCCCTCATCTTTCCCTCCAGGCGACATTCTGAAAGAAAGGCTAGATTGCGAATCATTCTGGAAGGTCAAATCTGGGTCAGCATCAAAGCTTTGAAGCAGTCTCGTAAATGCACATTCGTCTTATGTTAAGGCAAATTAGATTCATTTGCCAAATGGAATTAAATGTCGTGGTGCTTTTTAACACTCACCATACCTATGTATCAGCAAAAGCTTTACAACCACAGAATGCTCTTCATGGTGTATCTAGTATACTCGCAATGCAACACACCGCTGAAATCAGTATGATTGTGATTGTGATTATTTCACATCTGCTTTTTGCAATAAGGCCCCAAAGCAGGTTACAACAATATCAAAGTGCAACATTATAATCAGCAAAAACATTTGACAGCCAGAAGAACAAGATGAGTATTAAAAAAAATATGTATCTCAGGTGTCAAAGACCAAAGTAAAGCGGTTCATCTTTCAGAATATGACAATCCATTAATTATTTTCACGTGGTATCAAGCTTTCAGGCTGTAAATACTCCGGGCTGTAAGATTTTTTTTTACAGCTGCTTTACACTAAGAAAACTAAGGCTGTGCGCACACACCATACATTTAATGCAAGTTTGCCACCACCCAAGAATCCTGGGAATTGTAGTTTGTTAAGGGAGCTGGAAATTGTAGCTTTGTGAGGGGTAAACTACCATTTGAGGACAGAGGTGGATCTTCTATTAAACAAATGCAGCTTAAGCTTCAGAGCCACAAATCCAGAAGTGACTATAGTCCACATTGCGTTAAAAAATTGGGTCCAACAGACCCAGTTGGGGTCACACAACTCAAATTGAATATTTTTGTTGCTGCATATATTTCAACAATCCCAAAGTTTGAGAGTCAGTAGCACAGGTGTTGTAAACAACCCAATTGGCGAAGATAACTGTGGTTACCCAGACCTCATTGTTTGAGCTGCAGGGGCTCCCCCCCAAAAATGTAGGTCTGCCACTGTCTGATGGTTCTTCTTTAGGGCAGAAGCAGTACTTTAAATGTATGGTGTGTACGCAGCCAACACACGTTTTCTGATTTCAACACAACTTTAAGCCACTACAGCACTCACCTTTAAAAATGAAGTGGGAAGAACAGGGGGCGAGTGTGCTTAGGCTCCTAACCACTTTTGCTGTCCTTTTGACCCTTTGGGTGTTATAGGGTGGTCTTCCGAACCACGGGGCTTCCTGCACCCTTGGAGTCTCCATATGTGATTTGGAACACGGGGATCATCACACAGGGAACCACCACAAGAAGTCAAGGAGGCTCCCTGTTCCAGTCGTTTGCCCCCCAACTTGCGGTGGGTGACAAGAATGGTGAGAGGGGCAGAGCTGAGCACCTTCATTGCCACCCTCTCTGCTGGTGTGTTGCTTCTACGTGCAAGCAGGATGTCTGGGGGGGGGGGTTGTTCAAAGGAAGCATGCTTTTTGTGTCGTAGCCTTAATATGCAAAAAAAAGTCTCTCCCCCCAAAAAATATATGGTGGGTTGGGGGTGTTGCAGTTGCATTCTGTATCACATCACCGATGCAAAAATAATGTGTTAGCAGTCAATTTATACTGGACTGTTCACACTTCCTTCCACTGTTTTAGCTACTCCATTTAGTAGGAAGTGGGTGGCGCTGTGGGTTAAACCCCAGAGCCTAGGACTTGCCGATCAGAAGGTCGGCAGTTTGAATCCCTACAATGGGGTGAGCTCCCATTGCTCGGTCCCTGCTCCTGCCAACCTAGCAGTTTGAAAGCACATCAAAGTGCAAGTAGATAAATAGGTACTGCTCTGGCGAGAAGGTAAACGGCATTTCCGTGCGCTGCTCTGGTTCACCAAAAGCAGCTTAGTCATGCTGGCCACATGACCCGGAAGCTGTATGCCGGCTCCCTCAGCCAATAAAGCGAGATGAGCGCCGCAACCCCAGAGTCGGTCATGACTGGACCTAATGGTCAGGGGTCCCTTTACCTTTTACCATTGTCCAGTCAGGTGGGTGTCGTTGGCTGTCACCCATAGATATTTTTTTTTTAATCCCCAATTCCTGATATTCACATGACGAAACGAAACAATAACATACATTGGCTGCAGTCTGGATATCAGAATCAGGAGACAAGTGATTCACCAATGAATACTAATATTCTCCCCACTGAATACAATCCACAATATATTCAAAGGTTCATCTTCATTTTCAGATTTTGCTTAGGGCTTCTGTTAAGTGGTCAACCCAATCAAAAGCAGCAACGCTCAAATTATCCTCAAAAATGGTTACATTTGAATAATCCGTTTCCTTGAGGTGTTCCCGTTGTAGGTGGAGTTTGGAATGCAGAGAGCAGCAGACCCCCTTGCATTTTTCCTTGATTATGTTTAATTACTTTTGAGGGTTGAACGAGCTAGCACTATCCCCCTCAGGCACCACCGACTGACAAGGACGGCTTTTAAAACCATTTATAGGGCTTCACATCATCAGGTAACTAACAGACCAAAACCGACATGAAAAGAAAGTGTATTATTACTCCTAACTATTATTAAAACAGTTGTATTTGCTTTTGCAGCCCTGTACTCTCAGAATAGGATAATTTGCGGGTCATTTAAAAATGCTGTGGGTATTAAACTAAAGAAAAAGCAGAAGCAGTAACGGAATGGTTCAGTATGATTTTAGACAACAGAGATACTTTATTCTTCTCTCCAAAACCCTGTGATTGGGGTTAGGGTTTCGCTGTTGCCACAAAAACGAGAAATAAATTAACTGTTTTTCTCAGGAAGAAGAGAAATTAACTGTTTTACTAATGCCCAACCACAATTCAGAAATGATTGTTTCTTTTTCCTGGGGTTGATCTAAAAATTGTCATGCGTTTTCATGAACTAAGTTTTATTTAGACCTGTGGGACTGGATTCGACTAATGAGTCCTGTGCTATGAGAAGCCAGTGCAAGGGCTGGCTCCTGCTAACACAATGGGGCATCCCCCACTCCCCTTCCCCCACCCCAAAATTGGCTCAGGGGCATTAGGAGATACCCCAAATCAGCATGTGATGGGAGGAGAGCGGGGATTAAGCTTGCACTGACAGAATGATTTCCATAGCACTGCTTTGAATTCCTCCCATTGACTTAACCTGGTTGTGTACCTAAGTCATGTAGCTAGACGGCAGCTGATAGGAGGTACTGGCAAACACAGTGGTGCCCACGGGCATCGTGTTGGCAACCCCTGGAAGTCAACGATACTGCTCTAAATGGACAAACGCCCAAATTTGTTGTTTGTCTCACTTCCAACAAGCCACAAGCCATAATAAACAAACCACAAGCCCTGGTTTTCAAATACCTAATGGTTTGCACAAACAATGGCTTAGCTCTGGGTCGGAGGCAGCAGGAGGACCAGGAGAGGAGGAAAGCGGCTAAGATTAGTTTCTCATTAATAGTGCTATCTGGAAATGAAGCCATTGTCAAGCATATCTTTGCCATTGTACATGCATGAAGCTTTTTCAAATGAAAGTTGAAGTTCCCCGGAAACTGGATTGTATCCAAGGCCACATTTTCTGTGCACGTGCCTGAAATCATGTCATACACACAGCCTTGAGTATCAATCAACAGTTGAGCTAAGCCATGTTTCTGGCATTACACCATTCAAACTGGAGCGTGGGAAGCAGCTGCCAAGTTCTGCCCTTCAACGTTCCCCACCATGGTTCACTCTCTTGCCATGGCTGCTCCTCTGTTCATCTCCTGGATTGTGTCCAGGCTACATTCTTCTAAACTGGTCCAATGCACCAAAATATCCCAAGACTGTTTTGCTCAGACAGCTTGAGTGGAAAGTCACACTGGGTCTCTCCAGCACCAGCCAAAGCTTGGCTAACTCTTTAAATATCTCCCTGTCTCTATTGAGCTTTTTATCTGATAGGCAAAGATCTAGAGACAGCTCTCTCGTAGCTGATTCCATGGCAAAAAAAACCCAGATTTTTTTGCATCACTTTTAATTGGCTTGTTGTTGGAGACAAGATTTAAATCCTGTTTGGTCACTTAAACCCTGGGGATAATGAAAACAGGAGGCAGAGAGAAGGACTAGATTTTGCCTTCTGGCCAAATCTCTGAACTCTATATGATCTTTCAAACCTCTCTCTCTCTCTATAGCAGGGGTGGGCTGAACCTGGCTTCTTTGGAAGGAAGGACAGGATAGATAGATAGATAGATAGATAGATAGATAGATAGATAGATAGATGATAGATAGATGATAGATAGATAGATAGATAGATGATAGATAGATAGATGATAGATAGATGATAGATAGATAGATGATAGATAGTAGATAGATAGATGATAGAGATAGATAGTAGATAGACAGATGATAGATTAGATAGATAGTAGATAGATAGATAGACAGACAGACAGATAGATAGATAGATGATAGATAGATAGATAGATGATAGATGATAGATAGATAGATAGATGATAGATAGATAGATAGATAGATAGATAGATAGATAGATAGATAGATGATAGATAGATAGACAGATAGACAGATGATAGATAGATAATAGATAGCCTTACAGATATAGACTCCAACTCCTATCATACCCAGCCAAGATGGTCCATGGTCAGATATGTTGGGGGTTGATAGAATCATAGAAGTGTAGAGCTGGAAAGGACCCCATCTGGTTAGCCACTGTGAGAACAGGATGTTGGTCTAGATGGGTTCTTAACTTAGCATTCCTCTGTAGCATTATGAGAACTCAGCATGTCTATTTGAAGCTGCCTGGCATTGTGTGCAGTAGTGCAAAGTATAGCTGCCACCCTCTGGGCAATAAGCCCTCCGGGCCCACAAAAAATAGAGCGAAAGCACTTGAGGATACTTGGTTGGGACCCCTTCAATGCATGTTTTATCCTTTACTTGAGAGCAATGTTTTATCACACACACACACTGTGTTGCAAAACTACCACATCATGTCTGCTATGTTTAAAGACACCCTTGATCTTGTCAATTCATCAGAGAAATTATCACTATGTGAAAAACAAGTTTTCAAACTTGTCTTTAAAGCAAAAACTAATAGTATAGCTAATCATGTAAGGATGTGAAATTGAAAACTCAAAACTGCTGTTCTCGGGAATTACTGGGAAAGATTGGAATAATCAAACCATTATTAGCCTCCCAATATATATCTGCTCAAATGACTTCTCGCATTAGGATGTTTATTAATAAGCAATAAAATGACATCTTTGTTCTGTAGGGCTTGTTTTTTAGAGATGGTCCGTTTTTCCTGAAATATGGACAATCAAACTGTTTATCTTTTTCACATGCTTTTTCACATCCTGCCAATTACATCACAAGCATTTCCAATTGGTCTAGACGGGTATGTGGTGAAATCCACATGAGGTTTTACTTGGAGATTGGGACATATTATCCTTGTGAACTACACATGCCTCAAGTCCTTTATCTAGATGGTGAGGAACCAACTTTTGGATATTGAAACTGTCATTTCATAGACCACCTTGGGCTGCTTTGAACTGAACTCATGCTGATCTTCGGCTACTCTGCCGGGGAAAATGGGATCATAGTGGAATGAGCATGGATTTGTTGTTGTTGTTGCTGCTCTTCTTCTTCTTCTTCTTCTTCTTCTTCTTCTTCTTCTTCTTCTTCGCCTAACCCTTTCTCCCAAAGGAGCCCAAGGTAGCAAAAACATCATTGATAAAACGGTACATTAAAAGCAGTAAAAACAGTTTAAAAACAATTCCATATATGAAAACAATTCAAATGAAGATGAACACTGGCATAAACATCTCTACTTAAATGACTTATTGAAAGAGGATGGTCTTCAGTAGGCAGTGAAAAGACAAAAGACAGTGTCTATAATATTTTTAGGGAGGGCAGGATTCTAAAGTTAGGTGCACTAAAGGCCCAATTCCTATATTGTACAGAATGGACCTCCTGATCAAATGGTATCTACAGATGGTATCTGTGTGGTTTTTTTATTGGTATTTTTAATGAGTATTTCAGACTGTCTTAAAAACATCACAGGAAAATAACAGAAGATGAACTTGAAAACAAATGCATAAGTGGCCATGCTAGAATAGACTTGGGAGGTTCATTCAGCAGTGACCATCAATCCAGTAGCGCTACTCCTCTAGCTGTCTCCACAACTGACTGGCTTTTGCTCTGAGTTCACTTCTCAGGTAAGGTTGTCTAGGTTTCTGGCTTCCACCTGCACATTTGGAATATTGAGGTTTGCTCTGACGATGATCTTGGTCAATGCAATTTCTTTACCTGTTAATGATAGCACAGAGAACAGCAACACATACAGATTACTTTGACGTACAGAGTTCGGTGTATGAATTTTTCATCTGGCAGCCCTGGAAAAGGTTGTGACTTGGCCAGCACAATGATTCTTCAGCATTTCACTAAGACGAACAGCCAATGGACTTGGCCCTTTGGTTTGGGAGCCATTTTCTGTATTCTCTATGATTCAGGTTGTATAGCTTTTGCCCCTTTCCCAGCTCCCTTTATATTTCCGGTTAACCAGACCTGGCTCCAGGTTTGGAAGGGGTGGCAGTCTGGGCACAATGGCCCCAGTTAGCTCCCAGTTGAAATGCATCAGTTGTACTTCTGTCTCCAATGGTAGTTGGTCCTGCCAGGGCCCTGGAATCTGCCCCAGCATGCTGGAGCCAGGCTAACAGGTAGACTTTGTGAAATGATCAAAGAGAATTGTGGTTCTTCCTGGTTTTACAAGATGATGGGTAGAGATAAAAAGAGATTAATAAAGGAAGGGTTTCCTGTAGAGAGGAAAGTGAGGTGCCTATTTTGGAAATGCTGTTTGCCTTTTTCTCTTGACAGAGCACTCCTGGGTTACATTTAACCACCATAGCTAATAAGGTCAATAGACAAATATAAGATGGGGGACACCTGGCTTGCCAGTAATACATGGCTAGGGGTCTTAGTAGAACACAAGTTTAACATAAGTTAACAGCGAAAAATAAAAATAAAAATGCTATTCTGGGCTGTATCAACAGATGTAGAGCATCCAGATCAAGGGATGTAATAGTACCACTCTATTCTGCTTTGGTCAGACCACACCTGGAGTACTGTGTCCAGTCCTGGGCATCAAAATTTAAGGAACTTGGCATGCTGGAACGTGCGCAGAGGAGAGCAACCAAGATGACCAAGGATCTGGAAACCAAGCCTGATGAGGAATGGTTGAGGGAGTTGGGTAGGTTTAGCCCAGAAAAGAGGAGACTGAGAGGGATTATGAAGGCCATCTTTAAATAGATAAGGAGCTGTCACACGAAGGATGGAGCAAGCTTGTTGTCCCCTGCCCTGGAGGGTAGAACCAGGACCAATGGCTTCAAGTTACAAGGAGATTCTGACTAGATGACTCTTGGGAACTGCTTCCAATTTTATGATTCTATGATTCCTTAAGTACGGTACTTTCTAGATGATCGGTTTATTGATTATTTTGATTTGCTCGCAGGGAGATTAAATGTTGTTGCATCAAACAAGTGTTGCCCCACGCCTTACGTTTTCCTGTCACTTTCCTTAATACAAAAAGTCCAATCTTTTGGGGAAGTGAGTTGGTTGTACAAGACCTCCGAAACAATTACGTCACCTGAAATTGCTGGTATGTGGTTGAATATTATCTGAAAACAACTTCAGTCTGGAAACAACCCAAATCTTTCAAACAAGTCAAATGCCAAAGCCTATTTGCATCTAATGTCTATGCTCTGAATCCTGGGTTGCTAGTCCTGTGAATATATTTTCTCTCTCTCTCCTACACTTAGAAACCCCATCCTTTTGAACATTGTCCTTGCCACAAGCATTGGCTACAGCTGAAGGTAATTTACATCCGATGAGTACAACCTTTCACCTTAAAAGGAAGTCATTAAGAAAAAAGAAAGAATGTGAACACAACATTCTTCTCACAAATATATGCACATAATCTATAAGCAGAAGTTTTGTGCTTGGCTTGCAACAAGTGTGATCGTAATTTTTTTAATGGATTTATTCCCCTTTCCAAGAATTTAAAGTGTGCCCTAAATGTAGCAAATAACTTTCTCTCTTCAAGTTTCATGAATTCTGACACCCAGCACATTTACGACTTGTTGTTCCCAATTGACTCATAAGATCTAATAGATTAAAGTGGGCAATTAAATCAGATATATAATAAGCAACTCCAAAAAACCCCGCTGCATATGCATTCTTTGTCTGTTTGAAGGCTTGCCCAGATTTTAAATGACTGGTATCTGCGCGTATGTGCCAAAACCTGAAGAATTTGCATGTGTTTGATAAGGCATTTCACTTTATACAAGGTTAAGCCCCTGAACAAAACTCATGGAAATGCATAAAGTGCTTTCTTTCCATTCATGGCTGATGTCCAGGGAGAAAATTTCAATTGTCATGACCAATTTTTTTAAAAAACACAACAACACATGAATAAGCAAACTTTTCCCTAATAGTAGACTGGTTCCTGTGTATACAAAGCTCCTAGACTTACAAGCTTCTGTCTCTTACACAAAAATTTGGCATCGATGTGCTCTGTGCTGAACAAATTTGATCTTTTTGATTACTGTTCGAATGTTCTGGCCAAATGACATGGTCAAATACTTACGTATCTGTGCCTTGTTGACAACCCTGCCTCTGAAAAACTGTGTAATGGTGTTGTTTCGCTTTTCCAGAAATTGTTAGGGCTGGACCTTGCCATGTTGGTTAAAAAAAGGTAAAGGTACCCCTGCCCATACAGGCCAGTCTTGACAGACTCTATGGTTGTGCGCCCATCTCACTCAAAGAGGCCAAGGGCCAGCGCTGTCCGAAGACACTTCCGGGTCACGTGGCCAGCGTGACATCGCTGCTCTGGCGAGCCAGAGCCGCACACGGAAACGCTGTTTACCTTCCCGCTAGTAAGCGGTCCCTATTTATCTACTTGCACCCAGGGGTGCTTTCGAACTGCTAGGTTGGCAGGCGCTGGGACCGAAAGACAGGAGCGCACCCCTCCGCGGGGATTCGAACCGCCGACCTTTCGATCGGCAAGCCCTAGGCACTGAGGCACAGTGCCACCCGTTGGTTAGAGGGGCTTTAACCCTGTACTCCCTGCTGTAGTCCCAATGCACATCTAGGGCTTGTGCCTGCAGCTTGCAATGGGGATGGTGAAATCTTGTCCTCATGGAGAGAGCTCTTTGCATCAGCTGAGAAGTGTGCCAAAAGCACACACTAGCGCCTAAGCAGTGAAGCCATCCTGCTCATTCATGGCCACTCCTTCAATTGTTGTTGTTGTTGTTTAGTCGTGTCCGATTCTTCGTGACCCCATGGACCAGAGCACACCAGGCACTCCTGTCTTCAATACCAAACACCTAAAGATGTCTCAGGTTATGTCCTGCATGTGTCCATCATAATACAGAGACAGAATTTGCACCCATCCTCTGCCTTACAGTGCCTCAAGCACAAATGAAGTCTGTTCACACATCCACCTAAACATCATCAAACATAGAGAAATAAAGCAATCCAAATGCGTGTGTGATCCAAGCTTTAGCATACTTAAAATTTCAAGTGCCTAAAACCCGAGTTTTTCAAGTGTTTTAAACCTGAGTTTAAAAAGCAAACTCATCATGCCCAAAAGCCAAAAAAGCAGACAGTTGATTGCATGCACAAATTTACCCTGCTCTATCCCCGTGTGTTTTGCAAACAAACGCTGCCTTCGGGGGACAACTCTGACAAAGCCTTCTGCCACATAAAAGCATGTGGGTTTGCAGACGAGGTTTGTGTAAGCAAACAGCAGTATTTGAGCATGTACATATATTCCTTGATGGATTGAGGATGTGCCATACTCAGATGTGAAAAGTCATTGCAGCTTTGAAATACGTGTCCCCCCCCCCCCACATCTCTGTTTACACACAGTGATTTGTTGGCCTCTTGTGATGACAGTTGTGGTGGTGTTATTATCCACGGAGCATTTCAGGAAACCGACACAGTTCTGTGAATCATTGCTAGAAAGGAACAAGAAGTAGGGCTGGTGGTTTTTGTTTCCACTATTTATTTCAAGGGAGAGGCAGCCTGCAATCCTTTACCCCAGAGAAATGTTCCCCTGAGAAATCTGCTTATACTAAAGCAGACGCTGCAGGAACTCAAGGTTGGATCATTCAGGCCTCTTCTTCACCTGCTGACTACAAATGTGCCTCAATCAAACAGAAGATAAAGCATTTGTTTGGGCAAGAGATGTGGGACACAATGTTTGAAGACTGGGAAAGGTTGTGGAGGAAAGGGATCAAGTTTACTGCATGTACGGTGTTAAAGGAAAATATATTGATGTATAGATGGTACTTAACCCCTGTAAAATTAGCAAAGATTTATCATAATAGTGATAATCTATGTTGGAAATGTAAAGAAAAAGAAGGTACCTTTTATCATATGTGGTGGACTTGCCCCAAGGTGAAAGACTTCTGGAAGAAGATTTATAATGAACTGAAAAAAATGTTGAAACATACATTTATTAAGAAACCAGATGCCTTTCTTCTTGGAATAATACCGGTAGGTCTGGAATTGCCCAAGAAAGATGTTAGATTGTTTTTGTATGGCACAACTGCTGCTGGGATTTTGTTGGCCAAGAACTGGAAAACACAAGAAGTGGCAACAGTGGAGGAATGGCAGATGAAGATGATGGACTTTTGGGAGCTAGCCTACCTGACCGGAAGAGTCCGTGACCAGAAGGAGGAGGAGTACCAGGAGGAATGGATGAAATTTAAAGACTATTTAGCTAAATATGCTAAGATAACCTAAATAGAAATACTTGCAAGTACCAGATTGGCTTAGGATTTAAATATGTGATGTTCTAGAATAATATGTTTAAAATTAATATGAAAAGAAAGAAAGATGTTACTTGACTAAGTAAATTTTATGAGAAATTAGTTTTGGAAAACTGTTACAATGATATACATTGAAACTCAGCAGGGGGGATTCGAGGAAGTCACTTAATAATGTTAACAAAAGTGGAATTATTACAGGATTTATGTTTGTTTGTTTGTTTGTTTGTTTATAAATAAAAAAAAATGTTTTTCAATTAAAAAAATGAAAAAAAGAAGATAAAGCATTTGTTATCACCTTAAGAATGCTCTGCAGGGGGAGTCAGCTTGCACATGCCAGCCTGTTCAACATTTTACATTCAGCATGGGATGAATCAGAATCCTCATGGCAAGTTTTCCAAGCCTAACATTTCACTTCATTGGCTAGAGCAGAGCTTTTCAAACTGTGTGTCACGACACATTAGTGTGTCGGCTGCAGTGTGTTGGTGTGTTGTGCAAACACACTCCATGCTCCTCCCAGGGCTGGAAAGGGGTTTGTTTAACCTCTGGTTTGCTAGTAAAATTGAATTACTGTGTCATGAAATGATGCATGTTTAAAATGTGTGTCACCAACGTGAAAAGTTTGGAAAGCTCTGAGCTAGAGTATTGGACCAGGGAGAACAAAGTTCAAATCCTTACTCAGCCGTTGAAGCTCACTGTGTATCCTTGAGTCTCAGCCTAACCTACCTACAGGGCTGTCTTTACCCAGGGGTGCAAGGGGTGGGGGCCCCCCTGGCGCCGAATTCTGATGGGCACCAAATGTATACCTACTGTATACCAGTCCCTCTTGATTGGCGGTAGTGAAAAGCAATAGAGCAAAAGTCCTCAGCTCCCTCCTCCGTCGCTCTGTTACTCCATAGCAAGTCAGGAAACGAAAGCAGTTATTTCTGCCGCATCATTGTTACAGGTGAGTGATTTTCCTCCCCCAAAACCCCCCCAAAAAAGGTCAACAACTTTGAGTCCCCCCCCAAAAAAATATGGAGGTGGCTAAACTAAATTTGGGGGTGCTGGGTGGATCTGGGATAATAATAATAATAATAATAATAATAATAATAATAATAATAATACTGCCCTATACTGGTAGGTCTCAGGGCAGTTCACAAAACAAACTTTGACTACAATACCACAAAATACATAATAAAAATTAAAACTATTAACAATATAGTATATAAAAACTAATAAAAAACACACTCCCCAATGAAACCCCTAAACAATCACCCAGCCCACAAATACAAATATAAACATTAACATATAACATTTAAAAACAATTGAAAGCAACCCCACCCCCTGAATAAAACAACACCCACCCAAGTTAAAAATCCCATCCTGTTAAAACAAGGGTTTTGCCAGGATTGTTGCAAGGTTGTTGCAAGGATAAAACGGGAAGAAGGAAAGCCATGCGTGCCACCTTGAGCTCCTTGGAGGAAAGGTGGAATATGATGATGATGATGATGATGATGATAGATGGCCACATGCCCTACTTTACAGAGGACAGCCCCTCTTTGATTGAGTCCTCTGCTTGAAGGGCTGCCTAGCCCATGTTTGGTTCAGAGATAAGGGACCTAAAGAACAGGGGTCTTGAAGTTGCCCATCCACAGACAGCATCTAGAGCAGACACAAAGATGACCTGGGCACAGTCTTCCCCGCTTAATGAGTTGCACTTCTGTTTTAAATTACAAAAATATTTAAATTGCATATTGCACTTCCATTTTAAATTGCAGAAGTTTTTTTCTAAATACGGTGACTAAACTTATAAATCGGCACATGCAGATTTCAGGCAAATCAGCACCCTCTCTGCTGTGTCTCCCCCGACCCCTCCCCCCCCCATTTCTGGCAATGCATTGCCTCCTTTTGGCCGCTGTGTTAAGTGGCTGCCCTAATGCTTTCGCTTTACGTGCTAAGCACTCCAATGTGCAGCCTCAGCTACAGGTTAGCAAGCGCTGAGTAATTGTGAGCTTCGCGCTGCCACTGTTGACAGTGTGATCCCCTATTGTCTCAAATCCTCCATCATTAGCTAAACGCCAAGCTTGAACTGTGTGCAACGACATCAGGATATCTCTGCCCTGCAGGGATTTTTGTTTTGGGAGGGCAGTTGCTGTTTGATTCTGAGGCCCAGTGAATATATTCTGCTAGTTGTAGTTTGGGGGGTTGCCTTCCTTTGCTCGAGTTGGGGGAGCAGAAGAGTTGGAATGCAAAAAATATATAATTTTTTTTGGTGAAAAGTCTTTTAGCAGCAGCAGCAGCATCTGTCAGAGAAATGAAGCTGATCAACAAACAGTTTCACTGAGGAGAGAGAGAGAAATTAAGCTCTGGCTTTTATGACACACAAGGCATAAATTAAATCATAACTAGAACAAGATTCCTGACAAGAAGTGATGACAGGTGTTGTGAATAAGCTGACGCACAGGCCAGGGCCCCGAATAACAATTGTCAGTCATCGGCCATTTTATAGTTTCTAGGGAAAGCGTTGCAACAAAGTGCAAGGCTTGATGATCTGCATTCCTTTTAAAGTCTTGGAATAATTTCCAGGATAAATATTTGTTTTCTGAGGAGGCACAAAGGACATATGTCTGGAGCGGCAGTGTTATTTCTGAATATTTCTTATGAAGCTGCGAATTTGCATAGTGTGGTGCTCTAGGAAGCAATGGGGGTGGGAGAGAGAGAGAGAGAGAGAGAGAGAGAGAGAGTGTAGGGGCAGTTAAAAAAATGTAACAAATGTCCTGTCCTCCGATAGTCCAAGTCGTGTACCTCTGTGGCCTATGAACAATAGCAGGTAGGGCTGTCTGTTTCAAAAGGTAGGGATGCCCAGGGTTAATGTCATTTTAGACTGTAGAGAATGGTTTGGGTGAAGGGGCTTTCATACTTTCCAATATTTTTCCATTGAAAAATGCTCTATGTAGTAGGGATGCTCTATGTAGTAATAGTAGTAGTAGTTATATATATACTGCCCATCTGACAGGGTTGCCCCAGCCAGTCTGGGCAGCTTCCAACATATACAAAAACATAATAAAACAGTAAACATTAAAAAAAAACTTCCCTGTACAAGGCTGACTTCAGATGTCTTCTGAAGGTTGTGTAGTTACTTATCTCCTTGGCTCAGGGGTCACATAACTGCATACCCTACAACATTTCTCCAATGAAAATAGGGGTGTCCTAAGGAAAAGCGGGTCGTTCCAGGATCAAATCAGAAACTGAGATGGCTTCTGTAAATCTGGCACTGTCCCTGGAAAATAGGGACACATGGAGGGTCTGGGCTTTTTAGAGTGTATGGCTTCACTACCTCCAGAATGGGGTAAGCCAGCCCTGCTGTATTTGGGGATCTTTCTGTTAATTCTGCCCAGTGGGACTTGTGCTCAGTGGTACCCCTGGAAATGCAGGAGGAGGCTGTAATCTGAGCACAAAGAGAAGGTGAATATTGCTTGTGTCTGCTTTGAGCTGCTTCTGACAGCAGCATCAGAGTTGCAGACTTCTGGTCCCATAAGAGGCCCTCTCCAAGCCAGCTCACACTTTGAATTAGAATCACAGAATTGTAGAATTGGAAAGGAACCTGAGAGTCATCTAGTCCAGTCCCTGCAATGCAGGAATCTCAACTAGAGATTCAGATGCGGCAGGCGATCATTCATGTCATGGATGATAGCAATGCAGGAAACCTGGTGTGTCACAAATTGCAGAGGCCTACCCTATTGGGGCTCCTGCCAACCTAGCAGTTGGCAAGCACCTCAAAGTGCAAGTAGATAAATAGGTACTGCTCTGGCGGGAAGGTAAACGGTGTTTTCGTGCACTGCTCTGGTTCGCCAGAAGCGGCTTAGTCATGCTGGCCACATGACCCGGAAGCTGTACGCAGGCTCCCTCAGCCAATAAAGCGAGATGAGCGCCGCAACCCCAGAGTCGGTCACGACTGGACCTAATGGTCAGGCGTCTTTACCCTATTGGGGAAATGGGGGAGATATGTAAAATTCTGAATCTAAATTGCAGAATGAAAATCATACATCCCAGTTAAGTGCATTTGGAGAAATATTCCTAACCTCGGCGAATGGTCAAAGCCCTTTTGAGAGGCACAACTTTCTGCAGAACTGGGCAGTGCTACACACAGAGAGATGAGTCCTCTTAATTTATTCTGATTTTTAACACAGATGGAAAGACCCCCATAGCAGTTCAAAGAAAGTTACAACCATACTTTGCCGGGGATGGGGAGGGTGTCAGCAAAACATAACTCTGCAAACTTCCTTACCACAAGACTGTGCTACAGGAAAAAAAGAATGTAATTTAAATGCATTCATGCAGCTTTACCCAACGGCTCTTATCACAAAATTCCAGATTTTTTTTCTGATAATAAAAGACCATTCTAGCATGTCAGAGGGACACTTGTGTTTAAAATAATGATGCATTAAAGGATAAATATATCCTATACAGAAACACACTTGAACATCTAAGCAATGCATGGTTATTTTGGGACTGTACTGTACTCAAAGTATCATTTGCATTTATTCTGTTACTGGCTTCAGATGTCTTCCTCTCTGGTCAGAGCAATCGTGATAGGCTTATCGAAGAAAAGCTGTGACAGATGTCACTGTGTGTTACATTCACCGTACGACAGATCTAGCCTCGAGTTACATACCGCTCTGAGTGCTGCCTCCAGAAGCATCTTGCCTGCAGTGGAAACAAGTGACAGGGACTTCAGATGTATTTGTGGCATTGCATGGACGGGTTTTTGCAGCATGGTGATTGTGATGGGGTAGACACGGTACACAAAAGGGAAATTCGTTATACTCTGTGAGTGAAGACATTTCCCCTCTTTCTTTTTTCCACAAAATCATACAGGGCCCCTCCAAACATCCTTTTCGATGTGCATTCATGATCATTTGTGCTCCTGGTGGTATCAGGGCAGTCATAGGTGATCTCGCCTTCAAAACTATTTTCACCTGCAAAATATTCAGGGTGGATGTAACTGTTTACAGCCAGTGCATGTCCCGTATTCTGTAACTTCTGAAATCCCATAACTTTTCATACCACAAATGTTCTGTTTGTTGTTTTGTCCTGCTTTCGTTACACTGTAGTGCAAGAGTGCCTCTCCAGAAAGCAATAATCCCATAATTTTTAGGAAAAACAGTTAATAAAGTGGAACAATGTGTGGACGGTCCAGTATAAATCCACCACTAATCCACTTCTTTTGTGTGTCTACATCATGTTGCAGAATGCACTTGCTAAAACAAAAACACCAGTCCATAGAGACTTAAAATTTTCTCAGCACTAGATGGACATGGGGCAATAAATTAGGGCAAGATGATCAGCCTGGAGATTGTCACTGCATCAGGGTTAGTCATTCTGAAGCCTTAAGCAAAATTTCAAAATGGCAGCCCCATCCCTCCACATCTCAGCCCGAGGCACAAGGTATAACTTCTGCATCCAGATTCCCACTGCATCTCAGATCCAGACATATTCCACTACAATCCTCTTCCTGTCACTCAGATTCCTCCTTCATCGCCTGGACTATTTCCACACTCTAGATACCATTAATTCTGAATACTCCTCCAAGATCCAATCCTGAGTTATGACTCCAACACTCCTTCATGGTGTCTTGTAAAACTACAGAAGGGAAAATAACCAGACCAGTAGTTTTGATTGTAAATTAAAACACAGGTCTTACTCTGCATTCTCCAGCTGGGTCCGAACTCTGGATTCAGATTTCTGAGTATGATTTCCTGGTGCTTTCTTTAGAGATCATTCCATGCCTTTGAAGCGTGACTGTTGAAAGCGCCAGCCCCAATGCCTATCCGACCTCTCTCGATGTCATCAGAATAATCCGCTTACATACAAATTTAGACAAGGTATCATTAACCTACATTGACTTCAAGCCATAGTGTATTGGTTGGTGTGTGATTGTTTGACCAGCATTGCTTCAAATGGATTTCAGTTTTATTATAAGAAAAAAATAGACATTAATTTTGGAGAGTATGTTGACTTAGAAGATATTTTGTGCTTTAATCTGTCTTCCTCATCATGTTGACTGAGGCTGATGGGAGTCCTCAGTCAGCTGATGGGCGCTAGGTTGGGGAAACATGTTCATACTCACCCCCAGCCTTTAGGCTTACAAATCTAAACAGGAAGGAGATAATCACATTATATGCACACCTAGATATTTCAAATGCTGTTCAGGATTCAAAATATCGTTTTGAAATCTGAAGCAAAGAAAATCCCATGAAGTGAAGACAGTAAGCAAATACACCTTTCAGTTAGCGTTACTGAAGTGGCATTTTTAACATTTGCATTGCGTTATATTTTTATGATCACCCTCTTACGAAGTAACCCTTTTTCTAATATGCAAGGTGCACAGCCTAATTCAAGTATCCCAGCCATAAGAGACACTGTTGTGTGTAGTTTTTCTTTCTTTCCAAAATAGCTTTATTGGTTGACGGAAATCTCTTAAGGGATGCTTCCCTTTTCAAAGAAAATTGGGGAGGGGGAAGAACAAGGGTGTCCTGCATTCCTTAATGAGCAGATCGGCAAACTTCTTTTGACTCAAAATGAAGAAACACCGTGGCCTATTTTATCGCTATAAGAACGCTCCAACAGCTTCCTCCAGGAAATTGCAAAAGGAAGTCATTATCCAGGGAGGAGTGGGGAGGGAGGAGAAAAGCTGGCTAAATTATACATGTGAACCCCAGATGCCATGTATATTAAGTCCGGGTGGGGAGTGTTTACTAGGTCATTTACCATGTTCTTGTTTTTTAGAGTTTCCTTTTCCACGATTACTTGTTGACCTTAATTGTTTCCATGCCTGTGACATAAGTCTTTGTACTTCCTATCGAGGTTTAACAGAGAGGTCTGGGGATTGCTCCTGCTAATTGCCTTGTGTTCCCTTCCTTTCCCTGGAGAATCTGCGGCAACCCGAGTCTCACATATGCTACCAAAACGCATCTTAAATAAAAGGGGCAGCAACGTACAACTGATGACATATGTTGAGCCGATTTGGGGAATGGCTGAGGCAGGCATATCATGTTGCACAAAAGAAGGACGCCCGATGGAAACAAACAGCTTTCAGAGAACATGTAACCTCAACAAAGGGACCGCAATAATAAAAAGGGAAAGGAAGTTTATGGGGCAGAGACATGGAGATAAGCATGTCAAGGGGCATAATGGCTACGTACACACCATATATTTAAATCATGTCCCCATGCCCCCCCCCCATAAAAGAATCCTGGGAACTATAGTTTGCCCCATATAGATTTGCAATTCCCAGCAACCTTAAAAAAACTACAGTTTCCACAATTCTTGGGAGGGTGTGTGCTTTCAATGTATGTATGTATTTCTTTATTTCATAAAATTTATACACTGCTTGAGTGCAGAAAAACACAAAAAACCCTCAAAGCGGTTTACAAAAAGAAAGGTGTGTACGCGCTATTAATCAATAGTACAATTCATTCAAACTTGTAAACATCTTTATGAAGAAGCAAAATAAATGAATGATAATAATCCGGATCTTTGACAGATGGACTTTGGAATGTACCCACTGTTTACCAATGATAAGTAAAATAAAACTATGATATGAGCATAGTTCATACAGCAGAACCTATAATAGCAGTGATGTTGTTTCCCAGTAAAGTAGCCTGGAGACAATATTAGATGCTGCTTTTGACACAGGGCTGCCATTAAGAAGGACAGCTCCAAGACAAGTTCTTCCTTCTTGCTCCATAACATTTTGGCATTCAATAGGGCCTTCTTGGTGGTTCCCAGTGGTCCACAGAGGGAATGGTCTCAGTTCTAAATAGCACGTTCCTGAACTTCACAAACAAAAATTCTGGTAGCGCCTGGAGAAGCCCATGCAACTTTTGTGGACAGCTGTGAGATAAATTAGCCAAAAATCTGACAAGAATGCCCAAGTGTGGACTTTAAAGAGGAGAGGGGGGTGACCTAAATATATATATATATTAAGGGTGTCACTTTTAAGGAACGCTTACCCCGAGAACATTGACGCAGCAACTGATACAATATTCTCCTTGGATTTGTGTCATCTGTAAAGAATCTGATCTCATTTGTATCCTTCTCTAGCAGAGCCTACAGTTTATAGGATAATGTTGCTTGCTGTTTATATAACAGGAAGCAGGCCCCATAATTAAGCCGTTATTTAAAGCCTATGTAAACACATAAAACCATTTTTGTCAGCAGTTGAAGTCCCACCTGTTTTATGAAGATGTTAGGCCACAAATTGCCAATTTAATTACTCAGAGGCACCTAAATTGTAAGAAACTGATATAGGTTTTTTTATAAAAATAAAAAAAATGCATGAGTAAAAATAGAGCCCTGAAGCTAAAGGGGAACTTGAGCTGTGTGATGCAGCCTCATTCAGGCCCCTGTCCAGGGTTTCTAAATAAAAGAGACAGCGTTTGATTTTTCCTGTCACATATTCTTCATGGTATGCGCCCTCAAGCTGAGGGAGGGAAATGGCTCTGCAGTTACACACAGAGGAAACTTAAAATGAGTTAGGGTGGGGTGAGGATAGCTAATCTGTGTGGTTTTTATGAACAACAACAAAAAAAATCAAGCGATTCTCATACTTTGCATAATGTTCGCAGAAATACAGGGTCAAGCATGCGTGCCACGCTGGTCCTTGTTGAGAACTGGAGAAGGTAACATTAGTTATCTCTCCTCGTATTGGAATTCTTAACATGGGCATCCAGAGGGGGAATGAAGCATAATCCACAGATTCCCAGGACACTACAATTCTATCTTGTGCGAGGGTTACATGCCAGGGATGGCGTGTGTATACAAAAGCACATAAGCTTGAGCTGCTCCTGAGCAAGCATCTCTACCTTCTGGAGCCAGAGAGCCTTAGCACCCCCTAAGCAAGTCCTTGGTTACTGGGCAAGTTCGGCCTGACACGCTCTGCGATGGCCCGGCTCTGATACGGCCTCACAAGATCACACAGGGCTATCCAAGTTCCCAGACCCTATTTTCCAGGGACAGTCCTGGATTTACAGGAGCCATCCTGGTTTCTATTTATTTATTATTATTTTTTATTAAAGATTTTCTTGATTTACAAAAGTGTGTGCAATGTCTCTCTCTCGTATATTTTTTTTTCCATGTAACATTTTTACAAATCTGTTTCATTTGTTGAGACATTGGGAGGAAAAGGGGGAAAGAGGTGGGGGGGAGAGGGGGTGTCGGGTGGCAATGTTTCTATTTTACTTACTATATGTAGGGTTGCAGGGACGCGGGTGGCGCTGTGGGTTAAAGCCTCAGTGCCTAGGGCTTGCCGATCGAAAGGTCGGCGGTTCGAATCCGCGCGGCAGGGTGCGCTCCCGTTGTTCGGTCCCAGCGCCTGCCAACCTAGCAGTTCGAAAGCACTCTCGGGTGCAAGTAGATAAATAGGGACCGCTTACTAGCGGGAAGGTAAACGGCGTTTCCGTGTGCGGCTCTGGCTCGCCAGAGCAGCGATGTCACGCTGGCCACGTGACCCGGAAGTGTCTTCGGACAGCGTTGCCCCTTGGCCTCTTTGAGTGAGATGGGCGCACAACCCTAGAGTCTGTCAAGACTGGCCCGTACGGGCAGGGGTACCTTTACCTTTACCTTATATGTAGGGTTTGGTGTCAGCGTTGCTTGTGCAGGTTCTCTGCTGTTCACTTGCGTTCCTTTGGTGGTGAGAGAGGTTGGGGTTGGCCTAGGGTGTGGTTGTTCATTTCTGGTTGGCTGTGGTGGTCTTTGTTTTCATGTGTGAGGGGGGTGGGTGGGTGTTTTGGATCAGGTTAGCCATATTGATTCGTATGCCATTGGTAGATTTTTGTCATTGTCTTGTTGGGCTGTGTATGTGATAAAGGGGAGCCATACTGGGGTGAAGGCATCTTCTTCTATTTGTCCCCGTGTCAGTTTCAGTTTATTGGTTAATTTTTCTAGTAGGGCTGTTTCCCATACTATTTGATACCATTGGTCCATGCTTACTCCTGACAGGTCTCTCCAGTGTCTGGCTATGATGCTTCTGGCTGCTGAAAGTAGGTGGGTTATGAGTTCTTTGTGGTGCCATCCTGGTTTCTGATTTGATCCCAGAATGTCCTGCTTTTCCTTAGGACATCATCGGAGAAATGTTGAAGGGTATGGAGTTATGTGACCCTCAAACCAAGGAAATAAGTAACTATACAACCTTTAAAAGGTATCTGAAGGCAGCCTTGCATGGGGACGTTTTTTAATGTTTAATATTTTATTATGTTTTTACGTGTTGGAAGGGTGGCTGGGACAACCCAGTCAGATGGATGAGGTATTATTATTATTATCCCTATTTTCATCAGAAAAATGTTGGCGGGTACGAGTTCCTGCAAGATGTCATGATACTCTGCCAGAGCAAAGATGCAAAGCTTAAACGCTCTTTTCATGATAGGTTTTAAGCTCTCTGCCTGTGTGCCTTTAATTTGTGCATTTAATTTCAACCATACTAGGTTGAAATTGTGCAAATTAGAAGAAGGAGAAGGAGAAGAAGAGGACGAGAAGGAGGAGTTTGGATTTGATATCCCACTTTATCACTACCCGAAGGAGTCTCAAAGCGGCTAACATTCTCCTTTCCCTTCCTCCCCCACAACAACACTCTGTGAGGTGAGTGGGGCTGAGAGACTTCAAAGAAGTGTGACTAGCCCAAGGTCACCCAGCAGCTGCATGTGGAGGAGTGGGGAATCGAACCCGGTTCCTCAGATTACGAATCTACCACTCTTAACCACTACACCACACTGGCTTAATTGCACGTAAGATGCGATCCTGCTGTATTCTGTTTGGTGTAAAGCAGCAATGCTTGCAGCAAGTTGCCTGAACCAGGGGCAGGGATCAAGGAAAGCATGATTTCTTCTTGAGTAACTGTTTTTTGTGATGGAGCATTCCATTTTTTAGGTAAAAATTTCACACCCAAAGTGGAAAATGGAAGTGTTAGTAAATATCAAATGTTTGTGGATACTCATTTCAGCGCTGCAGCATGGTATGCTTGGATGACTGTGCGTCTACAGCAAATTTGAGGGGGTTTTTAATTTTATTCGTTGAATTTATATCTTGCCTCTTCCTCCCCAAGGAGCTCATAGTGGCAGAAAAGATATACTGGAACTTTTGGTAGATGCAATGGAAGTGGGTTAAAGCGATCTCTCACCACAGTGCCACAAATCCACATTTCAAAAGAAACAAAAAAAACCCCAGACTTTTTGCAGTTGGGAAATACACTGAAAAGTGTGGCATGAACACATGGTTAATGGGAAGATGTGCAAACACCCCACAAGCATATTGGGACAAATTGCTTTGTTGTGTAACCATTGCATCATTAAATCAGAACAAATGCTTAGTAAAGACTGGACACAGTCTAACTTCTGCATAAGCTTTGTGCAACCAAATTGGGATGGAGGCTGAAAACGCAGGTTGTCTGAAGAAGGAGGAAGACAATGATGCACAATATGTAAAGCTCAGGACCTTTAGAGACCTTAAACACTGAAGAGAAGTCCTTTTTTGTGTGTATGTGAGGTCCAGAGGTTGGCAGCACGAGAATGGGCCTTCTCTGAAGTGGCTCCCCGTTTGTGGAATGCTCTCTCCAGGGAGGTTCATCTGGCACCTTCATTATATATTTTTAGGTGCCAGGCAAAAACATCCCTCTTCAAACAGGCCTTTGGCTGATTAATAATCAACAGCCTTTCAAATGCATCTGTGGGAAGGGGGGTTATTGTTTTAATTATTTAATGTGCTTTATCTTGTATTTTATTCTGTGAACCATCCTGAGATCTTTTGATGAAGGGTGGTATATTATTATTTATTATTATTATTATTATTATTACTATTATTCAGCATTTTTTTCTGGCAGGATGCAGGGGTACGCATACCCCTAAACACTTTGTGAATCTTTGTCCATTTGTCCATTTACTGTATTTATTTTTCCCGATTTGAACTATAAAATGGTGATTTTCTTGAGTCAAAATGAGAGTTTTTAGAAAAAAGCACTAATAATAATAATAATAATAAATGATGGTGCCCCCTTCTCTGTATGCAATTCAAAATATAAACATGATTAAACCACACACACACACACGTATAGTTATTTTATTGTGGTCAGTGACAAATATCAGGATAACATCACCAACTGCGAAGTTTAAAATCTCAGAACAAGCTAAAATAAATAAAATTACATATGCATAAAAAAACAGTTCTAGTTGGTCATTTATCTGTGAGATATATATCATGTATGCTGAAATGTACATGTATGTTTACCATGTGCAACACATGACAGGATGTGATTTCCTTGCATTATTTTGATCTACATTAGTAGGTTGTTTCCTGGCTTACGTGGGAATGAGTAATGAAAAGAGAACAGAAAAAGAAATGTGATGAGAGTGTGGAGTGGAAGGAAGTCTAACAAAGTTCTGATTTTTCTCGTGATGACTATTTTGATGCTTCAGTGCTTAAAAGAAAAATATTTCCAAAAGTTCTCTCCCTCTCTCTCTCTCTCTCTCTCTCTCTTTGTGTCCCTGCTTTGCTGGTGCCCTAAATACATGCTTGGGTAATCCCGTACCGGGTAACCCAGCCTTCTACACTTTACGTGGTCCAACTCTTCTGAAAAACCTGAAAACCTAAAAGCAAACCCTTCGATTTCTACCCTGAGGCAACAGCGTATCTCCCTTTCAGCTGCCTGCCCAGGTAGAAAAGTCGCCTTCCAGGGCTTGGTGCCTGGAGAGATGAGTGTCTCCTCTTCCCTGGGGGGACAACAATCCAATCTCCCCCATCCTTCCCCTGCCTCATTTGCTTAAGAAAACCCAAAGTGACTGTTGCAGTTAATTACAAGGCACCGTCTGATGCTTTCCAAAGGAATGTTAAATCTCTTCTTCCCTCCCCAGCTCCAGCCATTCCCCCACCTCCCCGCTGCTTTGTTGCTGGAGGCACCAAATATGAATGTGACTGACAGCCTTGTAGCTGGTTGTGAGTTAAGTGTGTTGGAGGTGGGGGGGGGGATTCAGGAGGGAGGGTGGGGAACTTCAGCTCCAACTCCCTCGAATAGCCCAAGGGGGCCCTGGAGGTACACAGTTGCAGAAGGGATGAAATTACCCCAGGGGAAAGTGAACTCGCTCCATTTGGACACCATTTCCTTACTGCTTTCCCTCCTCTACTTAATACACGCACACATATATGTGCATCTCAAGTCCTGATCTGCAGGGCTTGTTGAGACTGCATTTTTCCTTGCTGCTGGCTGGCAGGTGGGGTTGCCTGGGTGGATGCTGGAGAAATAATTCTTCAAAGTAGCAGGTATCATTTCCCTGGGCTTTAACAGTGCGGAAGGGATTGTGGACGCTCTGGCCTCCAGGACAGTCTGGGATGCCTGGGGAGTTTTATCATTCATTCATTCATTCATTCATTCAATATACTGGCCTTCCCCCAAAGAGGACAGCATAAAAGCACAAAATATGTATCATAGCAGCAGCAACAGCCGCCGCCACCAATAACCTTCCTCCCACAAACATAGCTAAAAGGTCATAGATTATTTAATCAGCCAAGGGCCTGGTTACAGAAGAACATTTTCGCCTGGCCCCTAAAGATACATAGTGTGTAGTGATATGTAGTGAAGGTGCCAAGTGAGCCTGCCTGGGGACGGCATTCCACAAGCTGGGAGCCACTGCAGAAAAGGCCCATTCCTGTGCTGTCATCCTCTAGATGTCTCACGGAGGAGACACACTTCGAAGGGCCTCAGATTATGGTTGCAGTGCCTGGGTTGGTTCCTGAAGGGAGTGGTGGTCCTCGAGGTATTGCAGTCCTGAGGCTTTCTCCCTCTCTGTGCTTTGGGTAAGGCATGGTGCCATTCTCTCCGCCTCGCTCCCTCTCCAGTGTGGCGTCATGAATGCTGACTGGGGCTGAAGGGAGCTAGAGCCCAACTACTTCTGGAGGGACTTGGTTGGGGAAGGTGGTTCGGGTTAACCTGCAGGAGACAACAACCCCTCTTCCCTTTGCCTGATGCATGTGAAGATCCAGCCCCAGCTGGGCAGCTGACATTAGCAATGTGATGCCAATGCCCTCCTGCACCTCCCTGCGGGCACGGCGATCCCACACAAAGGTTTTGATGCTGATGGGCAAGGAAAGAATCAGTAAGATTCCTTCTCATAGCACTACATGACTTCTTTGGGTTTTTGGTAAAACCAAGGCATCTATTGTCAAACATTTGAAACTTGCCATAATGCCATCCAGCCTGAGCGCTTTAGCCTTCCCTGCATCTCTTGGTAGTTTTCATTTCAGCTGGCATCGAAAATGAAATCTTAGAAGCACTCAGCTGTCACATACTAAATATTATTGTGAACCATCTGTCGATTGCTGTCAAATACTGAAATCACATTACGCGTCAGCTACCAAACACCAATACTTAATACTATTACATTTCAAATACCAAATATAGCTGATATCAAATAAAGTGGGTGCCCCTCCCTGTGTCTGGGAGAGCAGATTAAGCACCTTTATGCAGATTTAATTAATTTACATGAATGATATAGATTGTACAACTTAACATTCGTTGGTATCAGATACATAAGCTTATTTATGAGTAACCTGGAAAGCAGAGGCGTAGTGTGGAGGGGCAGGGGGCGGTGGACACTGGACGCCACACAGGGGTGGCACTGGGAGTGACGCACTGGGAGTGACGTGGTGGCTGGGGCACTGCTCACTCTACAGCTGAGGGGGAGGCAGCAGGCAGACTCCCTGCAGGCTCCGCGCTGCTCAAAAAAGCAACACAGGCCTGCAGTTGTGTTGGAGCAGAATGGGGCTCGGGCACTGGGATTCAGGTGCTCCCTACCCCATCACACCCCGTGGGCACCTCGCCCCACCCCACGGCACCTCATCCAGCCCCAGGCACCTAAATGGCTAGCTACACCGCTGCTGGAAAGTGAGGAAAGTTCAGATACGTCAGCTCAGGAGTGACAGTAATATTTTCTGTACACTGATGTGGAATGAGCCTTTTCTCCTACTTGCAAAAGAGGACACACGTTTTCATAAAATGTGCATGTTTTGTGTTGTATGCAAATCTGTATCTTCCTTTGCAGGTGGGATGGAGGGCCAAAAAAAATCATCAGGAGTCACATACAAGTACTAAGACGTCTGGCAGACAAAATGTCAACAGACGAAGCTGTCTCCCTAATGGTACTTCCTTACTAGAAAAGGCTTAACTAGATGAATGTTTGCCTGCTTAAAGGCAAAAGAGCCCGGCTCTCCCCCAGTGCCAACCATAAACCGTACAAAGAACTCAAGCTCCATGAGCTATAAACCAATTATATTACTGCATATCTTCCAGCAGCTGATCGTAAGCTAGCAATACTATGTTCAGTGCAAGACCAAGCATGGTATTTGCAAGGGAGGGCAGTCAAAAGAGATTTAAGATATACAGCAACCAAGTTGGAGATGCCCATGCTTGGATAAGTTTAAGATTAAATTGTTTTTAAAAGTAAGCGGTGTGTTCTAAGAGCATTTGTTATGGCTATTTATGTATACCTCATACAGTAACTATAGAAATGTTGTCAGCAATGATGTGTTGAGAGTTTGACATGACTATACCCATTTATGAGCTTCAAAATAACCCAGGAAGTCCCTTCAAAATGAAGCGGGCAAAACTGCATTGTCTGAATCTCAATAAAAGCTAGAACCACAGACACATCAGAGAAGATTTCAAAACACCTTCAAAATGAACCAAGAAGATGCTTCTCCATTCACTGGAGAAAAGACTTCCTGGGCAATTTGGGGATCTTCCCTTAGAGTTATACAACTCTACATTTCTCTGTAATACTCATCAATGAAAGTTGTGACTTCACACATTGCCTAAAATCACTGAAAGATATGGACAGGTTCATATCTCACAAAGCAATTGCTTTGAATGGTGCCTCCACATTTTGCTTTCTAACTTTTATTCTATAAGGTCTAGAGCAGGGGTCGGCAAGCTTTTTGGGTGGTGGGCCGGTTCACTGCACCACAAACCTCCTGGTGGGCCAGAGTGCATGTGTGCGCACGTGCAGGCACACACGGCACAGGGGGCTTCTCTCCTGTATTGCCACTGTATTCTGCTCTGGTCAGACCTCACCTGGAGTACTGTGTCCAGTTCTGGGCACCACAGTTCAAGAAGGACACTGACAAACTGGAATGTGTCCAGAGGAGGGCAACCAAAATGGTCAAAGGCCTGGAAACAATGCCTTATGAGGATCGGCTAAGGGAGCTGGGCATGTTTAGCCTGGAGAAGAGGAGGTTAAGGGGTGATATGATAGCCATGTTCAAATATATAAAAGGATGTCACATAGAGGAGGGAGAAAGGTTGTTTTCTGCTGCTCCAGAGAAGCGGACACGGAGCAATGGATCCAAACTACAAGAAAGAAGATTCCACCTAAACATTAGGAAGAACTTCCTGACAGGAAGAGCTGTTCGACAGTGGAATTTGCTGCCAAGGAGTGTGGTGGAGTCTCCTTCTTTGGAGGTCTTTAAGCAGAGGCTTGACAACCATATGTCAGGAGTGCTCTGATGGTGTTTCCTGCTTGGCAGGGGGTTGGACTCGATGGCCCTTGTGGTCTCTTCCAACTCTATGATTCTATGATTCTATGATTCCCCTCCCCCAGACCCTCCCCTCCCCCTGCCTATTTAGGGTGCTGCCGAGAGGCAGAGGCTTGCAGCGGCAGTGGAGGAGTAGGAACGAGCAGCCTAAAAGGGCTGTTTTGGGGCTGCTTGTTCCTCCGCCACCACCGCCAATAGCCTCTACTGCTCGCAAGGGCAGGCACAGGAGCCACGCTTGGCAGAGTGGCAGCGGTGGCACGAGCAGCGGCAGCAAACAGCTTGCTCCGACGAGGGGCTGCTTGAAGTGCTCTTGGCCAACTCAGCCCAGGCCCCTTCCTCCTCTCGGCCACACACAGCCGCCGCTCGCCCATTGGCCAGGGCCTCAAACCTTAGCAGGCGATTGGCCAGCGATTTGCTGCACCAGGAGGAGGGAGGGAGGAGTTTCCGTTGTGGTGAGGGAGGGGGGGCAATTTTGGCAGGGGAAGAAATGGCGCTCGCGCCACAGGAAAAAAAACCATGGAATCCCCACAACAATCCATGGAACCGGCCATGGGCCTGATCTGGCCCATAGGCCTTAGATTGCTGACCTCTGGTCTAGAGACTTTACTCCTTTACTCCTTTCTCAGCAGGTCTTACTCTGGACAAAAACTCAGGCTATACTTACAGTATTGGCAGGAGGTGGGGGTGGGATTTATATCAGAACAAAGACATGGGACACAATGATTAAACACTCCCAACCTTCCTACTTCCTCCCCAAACACATTAGGCTGTATTTAGGTAGCTTTTTTAAAAAAGTCAGAAACGTAAAATGCAGTTTGGTCCTTACCAAGATGTGGGAAGTGCTCTAAACTCTTAAAGGGAGCTTTATGAATGCTAAGTATGAAACGTTATCATCACACTTTGGGTGTGAAGTACAAAAAGGAACTCCGAGGGGTGAGACGTGCAAATTCCAGTTGCTAAAATAGCTTGGATTTCTCACTGCTGCTGCTCCGCAAATTCCTTTGCAGTTTTGTACATTGCACTTGTCAGGGGTTCAGGAGAAGAGTCGCAGGAGAGGCAGGAAACGGAGAGCGAGGGGGAGGAGTCTGAAGGAAATGTCAGCGACGACAGTAGTCCGAGGTCTCTGAGTCTCTCCAGTGACTCGGAGGATTCACAGAAAGGGGCCCCCATGGTCAGGGCAAGGGGGACACCTCGGGAAGAAGGGGCCAGAGGGGACTCAGAGAGTAACAGCTGGAAATCCGGACCAGCTTCCCCCCCAGAGTGCAGTAGGGGGGAGGAGTCCAAGGCATCGGGATCAGGGAGCGCGCAGGCAGAGGGAGAACGTGAGGCAGGAGTGGCCACACCCTCGTCAGGGAGCGAGGAAACGGTCATCAGGAAAGTTAAACGCGCGCGCGCGCCAAGTTCAAATGTACAGGAGGGCGGCAAGGGGAGCAGCCCGGGTAGGGAGCCAGGTCCTAAAGCCCGCCGAAGAGAGGGGGAGGAGTCAGAGGGGTCAAGCTCTGCGTCAGAAGAGTCCAGGAGGGAAGAGACACCGGGGGGTAGTAAGACCCAGAGGAAGAGAGAGAGAAGGAAGAGGTGGAGTAAGATTAGAGTGTTAAGCTGGTGCACAGGGGGCGGAGATCCAGATAGAGCTTCGCCGGTCTAAAGCTCAGACGTAGAGCTGGGACGCTGAGACTTGTAAATGGACACTATTCTTCAATAAAGACTTTGATACTGTACTACCGGCTAGCGTTGGTCCTTGGTGAGCTGGGACCCGGAGCCAGCTCTGACAGTAAGCTCTATCTCTGAATTTTAAAGTTTTGGCACCAAGAACCTCGCCACGTGAGTTGACGCAGCGAGGGCAGAGGAGGGGTGCTTCCAGCTCACAAAACTCAGGCAAGATGACGACGGAAGAGCAGATATCAGCCCTGCAAGAAGCTGTGACACGACTCAGCACGGAGGTAATTGCATCCAGAAAAAGAGAGGAGGAAATGAGTAGCGCCTACCGGGATCTCCAAGTAAGATTGGACGTGATTTCCAAACAGGGGCCACCTGGATCCAGAGCAGAGGGCATTGGATTGGGAAAGAGGGGAGGCAGCCTTGTATCCCATTTTGACGGGAGTTTACAGCAGTACCCCAACTTTAGAGCAGACCTGTTGTTTGCGCTGGATCTGCTTGACAAAGACTTTAGAGATGAAAGAGAGAAAGTGGGGTTTATCCTATCCCATTTGCATGGTGAAGCCAAAACGTGGCTGAGAAATTTATGGAGGGACAATGATCCGGCGCTCCAAGACGCGAAGGCTTTCATTAAAGCTATGGACTCGTGTTTTTTATCAAAGATAGACGTTGATATTGCCAGGAGAGACATACATGGACTTAAGCAAGGCAAAGCCAGCGTGCGTCAGTACCATACGCGTTTCTTCGGACTGGTTCATGCACTGGGATGGGACAAAGCTTCTGCGCCAGTGAGAGATCTCTTTTGGGAGGGCTTGAATGCAGAAGTAAAAGCTGAAATTGGAAGGGGGGAGAGGCCAAGGAGCACCCAGGAAGTGGTCCAGAGGGCTCTGGAGATCGGGGTGCATCTGGAGGAACGTCCTTACAACAGAGAAGAAGGACGTTGGGGAAGGGCACCAGCCAGAGCACCTCCCTTCTATCCCAAAGAAGCAGCGCGTGCGCAGTCCACGCCCTCTCAGGGAGGGGGAGAGGAACCGATGGAACTCGGAGGTGCCAGGGCTCAGTCAGCTACCAGAGCCCTCACGCCGGGAGCAGTCAAACCGAAGCCTCCTAGAGGGAACAGGAAGTGCTACATCTGCGACAGTGCTCAACACATGGCGAAAGAGTGTCCCCAGAGGCTCCACAAGCATACTGCAGCATCGGCAACAGTGACAGAAGCAACGCAGCAGGGAAACGACAGAGTCTGGCTGGAGGAAGAGGTACTGGGGTCCAGCCAGACAAATCAATGAAACTATCCCCAGAGATTTTGCAGCCCACGGACCCCCTCCCACCCAAACCAGTGGTGCAGCTTACAGCGTCTCTCCAACTGCCCAACGGAAGCACTCTGGAAGTGCCGATCACCATTGACTCCGGCAGCAACGCCGACTTTATAGGACTGGATTTTATTCAGCAACACAATATACCACTGCTGCCAGCCACACTGCCCCTGAGGGTTGTCACAGTGGATGGCAGAGACTTGTTAGGGGGGCAGGTGGTGCAACAAACGCAACCAATGGTGATGCGGATTGGGAACCACCAAGAGGTCATCAGCTTCAACGTCACCAAACTGTCAGGCACGCCGGTAGTCTTGGGCATGAGTTGGCTGCACAGGCACAGTCCAGCATTGGCGTGGTACCAACGCCAACTGACCTTCGGTTCCTCCTATTGCGCGGAACATTGCATTCTTCATAGCCCGGAAGAAGGAGGGGAAGACACGCAGCTACAATTGAGCACGCTGCAAGCAGTGCCACGCAAGTACGCAGCGTTTTTGGAGGTTTTCTGCGAGAAGGAAGCGGACAAGCTGCCTCCCCACAGGCCCTATGACTGCCAGATTGACCTCCTGCCAGGGGCGACGCTGCCAGCCGGGAAACTGTATTCCATGTCTGAAGACGAGCTGCAGGAGCTCAAGGAGTTCATAGACCTCAACTTGAAGCGCGGTTTCATCCGGGAGTCGAAGGCAGCGGGGGGCAGTCCTGTATTCTTTGTGAAGAAAAAGGACACGCCCCAAAAAAGACTTGTAGTGGATTTCAGGCTCTTAAATTCAAAGACCAAGCCCACAGCCTTTCCAATGCCCAAAATAGATGACCTGCTTGCAACGGTGAGGAAAGGACGCGTTTTTACAAAGTTGGATCTGAGAGGGGCGTACAACTTGATTCGCATACGGGAGGGGGACGAGTGGAAGACTGCCATGTTCACGCCCCTGGGCACATATGAATACAGAGTTATGCCCTTCGGTTTACAAAATGGCGCCCACTGTTTTCAAGCGTTCATGCATCACGTCCTGGCGGGTCTTCTCTACAAGAAATGCGTCTGCTTCTTGGACGACATCCTGATATTCTCAGAATCTGAGGAGACCCACGAGGGGGACGTCAAGGAGGTTCTGCAGCGACTGCAGGAGCATCGGCTATACGCCAAGCTGGAGAAGTGCCAGTTCGACAGGAAGGAGGTGGATTTCCTGGGCTACAAGCTGTCGGACAAGGGGCTCGCCATGGACAGCGCCAAGGTTCGCGCGGTGTTGGATTGGAAGAGCCCGCGCAATCGGAAGGAGGTCCAGAGGTTTGTGGGGTTTGCCAACTTTTACCGCAAGTTCATCAAGGGGTTCGCGATGCAGACAGCGGCCATTACCGACACGCTCAGCTCAAAGAAGAAGAGGTTCATCTGGACGGAGCAAGCGGAGCAGTCCTTCCAGAACCTCAAGCGTCTCTTCTCGTCCGAAGGGCAGCTACTGCATGTGAATCCCGGCAAACCGCTGAGGGTTGAGACGGACGCCTCAGACAGAGCCGTGGGCGCCGTACTGTTGCAGGAGGACCCACAGGGGGACTGGCGCCCGTGTGCCTTCTACTCCAGGAAGCTCAGCAAGTCAGAGCAGAACTACACCATCTGGGACAGGGAGTTGCTGGCCATTCATGCAGCATTCAAGGCGTGGCGGCACTTCCTCATCGGGGCCAAACACACGGTGCAGGTTCGCACGGATCATAAGAACTTGGAGTACTGGCGCACGGCAAGGTTCCTGAACCAGCGGCACATCAGATGGGCGGAGTTCTTTGCGGATTTCGACTTCAGGATAGAATACATCCCAGGCGACAACAACATCATGGCAGATGCACTGTCCAGAAAGCCGCAATACCTCGAAGAAGCGGCGCCAGCAGCGGCCAAACACATTTTCGCCCAGAAAGCCTGGGCGTGCGCTTCTGCAACTGTGGACATAGAGGCGGTCCGTCGAGCACTGCAGGAGGACTCCTTCGCTCTAGCCAAGATGGAGGAGGTGCGCAAGGGCACGGTGAAAAACGACGAGTTCCAAATACGAGACGGATTGCTCATCCGCAGAGGAGCACTCTATGTACCGGGAGATGAGCTCCGTGCGAAAGTGCTGCAACAGTTACACGACGCGCCAACCGCCGGACACTTCGGCAAAGAGAAGACGGCGGAACTCGTTGCCAGAGATTTCTGGTGGCCCAAGATGAGGGGGGAAGTCGCGGAGTACGTCTCGAGGTGCGACACCTGCCAAAGGGCCAAGTCAGTACACAAACCTCCGGCGGGACTGCTCGAACCGCTGCAGACCCCGAGCGAACCGTGGGAGAGGGTGGCACTGGACTTTGTCACGGATTTACCCAGCTCGAGGGGTAAAACGGCAGTGCTAGTGGTGGTGGACATGTTCACTAAAATGGCCCACTTCATTCCGTGCGCGAAGGTGGCCACGGCAGAACAGACTGCCAAACTGTTCATAGACCACGTCTTCAGAGTGCATGGACTGCCACGGTCTATCTTGTCCGACAGGGGGCGCCAGTTCATTTCGAGCTTCTGGCAGAAGCTGATGGGTTTCCTGAACGTCAAGATCAACCTAGCGTCGGCGAGACACCCGCAGACCAACGGACAAGCGGAGCGCGTCAACGCCATCATGCAGCAGTACCTGAGATGCTATGCAAATCAACAGCCGACGACATGGGTGGACTACCTGCCGCTCGCTGAGTTCGCCTACAACAACACGAAGCACGTGTCCACAGGGGTGACGCCGTTCTTCGCCAACAACGGGAGGCATCCCAGAACCTTCCCGGGATTGGAGAGACTAGGGGAGGGGGAGCCACAGGCAGCGGAAGTCTTGGCGGCGGAATTGCAGGAAGTCCACGAGCAGCTTAGGAGGCAGTTAGAGCTTGCAAAGCACGCATACAAACTGCAGGCTGACAAGCACAGAAGGGTGGGGGAAGACATACAGGTGGGTGACTGGGTGTGGTTAGCGGCCCACGCAGTGCCGACCAGATCCTTAGCTAAGAAGAAACTCGGACATAAGCAGCTAGGACCTTACCTGGTTGAGGCACAGATCAATCCGGTGGCCTTCCGGTTGACACTTCCGGAAGGATCCAGAATGCACCCAGTATTCCATAGGTCGGTGCTCACGCCCTACAAAGCACCTCACCGATTTCAGGCGCAGGGCACGGCACCAGACCAGTATAGGGAGATCCCCCCAAGGAGGGAGTCGCCAAGTAGGGAACCCATCAACCAGGTCACAGAGATTTTGGACTCGAGATGGGGGGAAGAGGGAGTAGAATATTTTCTCGCAAGGGAAGGTACCCCGGCCAGCGCCAACAGTTGGGTGCCGGACTATGCCCTGGACGAGCCACTCCTCAAAGAGGAGTTTCATGCCTTGTTCCCACACAGGCCCATGCCAGCCGAGTATTTCGACGACTGGCTTTTCACACCCACGCTTTCTACCAGCACGTTCCAGGGATTCACCTCGGACGAAGAACCAGCATTAGACACACGTTCACCGGAGGGCTCGCCCTCGGGGTTTGCCTCAGACCGCTCCTTTTGGTGGGACAATCGAGGTGAAGAGAGGTGGCTGAGGGGCCCTTGGCAGGCAACGGACCCAGAGGGGAACGAGGGGGAGAGGGACATGGACGTGATGGGGGAGGACATGGGGTTTGAGCATGGCGGCACGGAGATGGAAGCAGAGGAGAACGAGGTCGGCGAAGACATGGAGGACGAGCCGGATTTCTCTAACTGGATGCACGCCACGGGGGACGAACTGTATCCACCATTCACCCCCACAACGACGGAGCACCCAGCACCCCCGCCGGAGGAAGGGGAGGGGGGAAGGGGGGCTTTGAGGGGGGGATGGATGTCAGGGGTTCAGGAGAAGAGTCGCAGGAGAGGCAGGAAACGGAGAGCGAGGGGGAGGAGTCTGAAGGAAATGTCAGCGACGACAGTAGTCCGAGGTCTCTGAGTCTCTCCAGTGACTCGGAGGATTCACAGAAAGGGGCCCCCATGGTCAGGGCAAGGGGGACACCTCGGGAAGAAGGGGCCAGAGGGGACTCAGAGAGTAACAGCTGGAAATCCGGACCAGCTTCCCCCCCAGAGTGCAGTAGGGGGGAGGAGTCCAAGGCATCGGGATCAGGGAGCGCGCAGGCAGAGGGAGAACGTGAGGCAGGAGTGGCCACACCCTCGTCAGGGAGCGAGGAAACGGTCATCAGGAAAGTTAAACGCGCGCGCGCGCCAAGTTCAAATGTACAGGAGGGCGGCAAGGGGAGCAGCCCGGGTAGGGAGCCAGGTCCTAAAGCCCGCCGAAGAGAGGGGGAGGAGTCAGAGGGGTCAAGCTCTGCGTCAGAAGAGTCCAGGAGGGAAGAGACACCGGGGGGTAGTAAGACCCAGAGGAAGAGAGAGAGAAGGAAGAGGTGGAGTAAGATTAGAGTGTTAAGCTGGTGCACAGGGGGCGGAGATCCAGATAGAGCTTCGCCGGTCTAAAGCTCAGACGTAGAGCTGGGACGCTGAGACTTGTAAATGGACACTATTCTTCAATAAAGACTTTGATACTGTACTACCGGCTAGCGTTGGTCCTTGGTGAGCTGGGACCCGGAGCCAGCTCTGACAGCACTGTATTATCCTCATGCTTAAGTCAATAATTCCCAGGAAGGTTTTTCTCTGTTTATCAGGGAGGTGTTGCAGGTGAGCCCAGCTGGTCTCAGCCAGGTGACTGGAGGAGGCCACTGGGAGGCTGTGCTCTCTGTCTCCCAGAAAGAATACAAGGGGGCTGCTTGTTCCTCCGCCACCACCGCCAATACCCTCTGCTGCTCGCAAGGGCAGGCACAGGAGCCAGCCTGGCCCCATCTCTCGGCTAGTGGAGGAGCAGATGCTCTGATGGTTTTTCATTTCTTTTCCCTCCCCATTCCTTTTTTAAAAAAACAACAACAACCCCAAATAACAAAAATAATAGCAGTTTTTAAAAACCAAATAAAAACATAATAATAGCAATAAGGGCACACCCAACTCTTTCACTTGAAGCACATGACTTCATAGAATGGTAAAGTTGGACGGGTCCCCTAGGGTCATCTAAGTTCAACCTCTTGTAATGCAGGAATCTCCCCATAACATCCCTGTCAGATGGCCATCCAAACTCAGCTTAAAACCCCCAAGGAAGGAGAGTCGCCCACTGTCAGGGAACTGCCATCGGAGCTGGAGGCGGAGAGAAGGCTCCAGAGGGATGCCGGAGAGGGTCCCAGCAGGGAGAGAGGCAGCCCATCCGCTGGGGAAGGAAATCAGCGTAACACCAGTGGAGAAGGGGGGCAGATGGGGGAATCGGAGAGGTGGCTCCAGGACTCCTCGCCGGAGACCAGCGGAGAGAGCACGGGGACTCCGCTGCCCACACCCTCTCTGCGCAGAAGACTTCCACGCAGGGAGAGTAGGAGGAGACTGGGCGTCAAACAGTTTTTATGCTGGAAGAGGTCCAAGAAACACCCACTGACGGATTCTGCCAGCGACTGAGGCAGCCACGAAACTTGAGGCTGTCCAGACAGAAAGGGTTCAACCAGGTAACCTAGCCAGGAGTGGCGGCAACGTACGCACGAGCAACCCCTAGAACCATTACACCCACCTCTTGTGGGAGTCCATCCCACTGTTGAACAACTCTTACCATCAGAAAGTTCTTCCTGATGTTTGGTTGAAATCTCATTCCTTGTAACTTGAATCCATTGGTCCAGGCCTTAGCCTTCAGAGCAGAAGAAAACAAGCTTCCTCCATCTTCCATGTGACAGTATTCAAAGATGACTATCATATCTCCTCTCTGTTTCCTCTTTTCCAGGCTAAACATTTCCAGCCCCTTCAACCGTTCCTGATAAGGCTTGGTTTCCAGGCCCCTGATCATCTTGGCCTCCCTCCTCTGCACACATTCCAGCTTGTCCAAATCCTTTTTAAACTGTGGTGCCCAGAACTGGACAAGTGCCAAATTCTTTTTTTAACAAAACAAAAACAAAAACTCATTTTTGGTGCCCCTACTTTGCTGTTGCCCTAAGCACTTAGTCTGCCTATTGGCTATTGGTTTAAAGTATTCAACAGGATTTCTTCAGTGGCAGTTCTATAGCAAAGTGGCTACCAAGGGAAAGGGTTTGGAGCTCTATGGTTCCTGGTTCAAAAGCAGCAAAGAACCAAAAACTGGGGGCTCATCCGCTCTCCTGTACGTCCCATAATTTCTAGGCATGGAACCGAGATTTGTTTTGTTTGTCTCACCACTTTCCCCGCCCACTGTTTACCATACTGAGATTCCTGTATTGAAGGATTGGACTAGAGCAGGGGTCAGCAAATCTTTTCATCCAGGGGCCGGTCCACTGTTCCTCAGACCTTTTGGAGGGCCGGACTATATTTGGGGGGGTGAACGAATTCTGATGCCCCACAAATAACCCAGAGATGCATTTTAAATAAAAGCACACATTCTACTCATGTAAAAACACGCTGATTCCCGGACCGTCCGCGGGCCGGATTTAGAAGGGGATTGGGCCGGATCCGGACTAGAGGGCCCTTGGGGTCCCTTCCAACTCAACAATTCTATGATTCTATGAATCGGAACCAACGTGAATCTGCAGAAAACCTGGTTGGCATTTGCTCTGATGCAGCGGCAAACAGCAGGTTTTCCGGGCGGAAGCGCTGGGACAATAAACAACCCCGCTCAGCCCTGTGCCTAGAAGTCACACATCTGTGTCTAGAAATGGCACCACAAAGAGAAATGTGGATGGGGCCTGAGAAATAGGCAACTGGACAATTTGCCCTTTGCAAAAGCCCTGAATGAGAATGCCCTGACTGAAAGAGAGGGGAAAGTTTCCAGCATGTCCATTTATTAAAGTTGGGTGCAATTTCGATATGAAACCAAGAGCAGATGCTTAACATCATTTTATCAAAATGGACAGATAGGCTGAGCTACTGCAATGCCCGTGGCTTTAATGATACAGTGTAAATTGAACATGACAGGCCTTCTCTCTCTCTCCCGCTCCTCACAAACACACAAACGCACACAACCCCCGCTTCTTCCAGCCATTTCTTGCCTCCTCCTTTACCACAATCCCAGTGCATGTGCTGCGCGCACCTCTTCACAATTTGTTGCAAAGAAACTCTCCAGTTGTTTTTTATTAGAGGAATTGCTGCCCTCTTCTGGCCGTCGAATTTTGCATCCGTTTCAGAGACACCACATGTAAATGTAAAAAGACTGGGAATTCAGGTAAATGGAAATGGTTGTGCGGGGGGGCGGGGGGCAGATTGCTTCAGACGAAGCCCTTTCAAAGGATAACAGTATTAGATCCAAACAGTATGTCACAGCCACTCTAAATCACAGTGAGAGCTAATACAATTATTTCTGAGAAACAATAACTCGCTTGACCGTTGGTTGTGTAACCCACAAACTTCTCTCAGTTACACAGTGTTCCATAGCAAAGAACAAGAGAAGCATTTCAGCTCTGCTAAAGCAAGATCAGAACAGATCACTCACATAACCTTGCTATTTTTAAGAGACTGAACCACCTATACAAAAATATTGCGGCGTTGCTAATTTTTAAACCTCTGGAGTTTAAAGACACAGAAGGATAAGCTGTTCCAACCAAGGGGTCCCTTTTACAGCATACAGGCTGGCATATCAGTGTTATGAACCCTGGTAGCTAAGGCTGATCTGTGTTCAGAGGCAACGTACCTTGCTCTGAATGCCACATTTCTTGGGTGAAGCAATGGGGAGGCACCCCTGTGGGGCTCAGGAGCCCACTGATTTCACCCCTTTGCCCACAGAGCTGGCAGCCCCTCACCCCTTTTCGAACACCCTTGGGGAGTGTTCCCTCAGCCTCCTTTCCTCTCCACTTGGGAGTCCTCTGGGCAGCCCCCCGTCCTAAAGAGAGGTGCCTCCTCCCACTGCCCCACAGGGGCCTGGGAAGCACCCCCTGGCCAGCCCCAGAGGCACCATTCTTGTAGCTGGGGCTGCTGTAACAAACAGCCATGCAAGGCTTTGGGAGGCAGAGACGCAAGAGGGCATCGGAGGAGGGAGGGAAGGAAAGAGGGACAGAGGCCAGTTTTGCCCTCGGGACCCCTGACCATCATTCAAGGCACTCCAGGGTGCCACAGCACACCAGTTGAAAGCCACTGGGCTAATATATGGGCTGTGAGGGAAGAGGGGCAAATGAGATGTTGAGGGTGTCTCCCTTAAAAAAGAAACAAAAAACCCATATAGGGTTGCCATATTTCAAAATGTAGAATTTCTGACACCCACAAAGTTATTGAGATTTTAAAAGGAATTTTGAGGAATTGTTAGGAAACCACAATAGTTGTTGTGGTTTTCTTAAGGAAACATTTTTTAGGAAACCAATAATAGTGAGCTGTTCCCGCCGCTTTTTCCTTCTCATTGCCATACATCTGGGTTTTCCCTGACATTTTGCCAATCCAGCAAAAATTCTCCCATGACTCCATTTTTACGCCCGAAAACCAGGACATGTCAAGAATTTTCCTGACGTATGGCAAGCCTACACCTATATATATATAGTGGTACCTCAGGTTACATACACTTCAGGTTACATACGCTTCAGGTTACAGACTCCACTAACCCAGAAACTAAAGTAGTACCTCAGGTTAAGAACAGTTTCAGGTTAAGTACGGACCTCCGGAACGAATTAAGTACTTAACGCGAGGTACTACTGTATGTGATTTGTTTTGTTTTTAAAGTGTAATAGTATTGCACAATGATCAACGTCATGTTATATGAGCTACTGAGATAGAGAAGACACATGAAACATTTTACATTTTTCCTCCATGCTATCATGTCAGGTATTTTAGTCATCTAATCCTAAAATACAATGTAAATACCTAACGTCACTTGATGAATGGAAGACATGGTAGGCCATGAATAAACTGCACAAATCTGCTAAGGACCCATCAGCAGAATGGATTGAAAGCTGTCTGTATCATGGCACTTTAAACAGTCATGGCTTCCCCCTCAAAATCCCTGGAACATTACACACGACTGACTTGCATAGCCCTATACAAATGGGGCCCAGGAAACCTGAATGAGCACATTCTGTTGTTAAGATTTATTACGTTTTACCAGGAAGTGTATCTTGCCTGTACCATACTCAGCTGAAACCCTCAGTATGGGACATAGGAGCCAACTCCTATGGCACCCTTTGGCCCCCTCAATAAAATATTTGAGCCCCCCTCCCCCAGGTTGATTGGCATTGCCATTTAAATGGCGTGCATCTTGTGACTGATTGTGAGGGTCAGGCCTTACCTGGGCCCCCTCAATATTTTATTCAAGTTGGTACCCCTGATATGGGACAATAAGGTGGAGAACGTTCTCAATGGTGCCACCCCAGTTTTGGAACTCCCCCCCCATCAGTGACACACCTTCAGCCCATGATACACTGGGCAGCTGCTCTTTCGAGTTCCAGATGGCATCTGAAGGATCTGGTTCTTCACCCAAGATCTGAGTGGAATCTGATGCCAGTACTGGAGTTTTTCAGCTGGGGACAGAGGTATCTGCCACATCTTCTTGGCTCAACAGTAGTGCTTTAGTGGCGGGTTTATTCTGCTTTATTAGTTCTGCAATGCTTCCCCATTATTGCTGTCTGGAGAGCGCAACAAAAGCAGAGCAAAACAACAACAATGACAGAACATCAGCGGCATGAAAAGTTACAGAATTTCAGTGGATATGTATTGGCTGAAAATGAAGAAGCATGACTGCTTGAAAATGAAGCAGTACAGGATATGCACTGGTTGAAAATGAAACGGAATGAAGAAGGAGGAGGAGTTTGGATTTGATATCCCGCTTTATCACTACCCGAAGGAGTCTCAAAGCGGCTAACATTCTCCTTTCCCTTCCTCCTGCACAACAAACACTCTGTGAGGTGAGTGAGGCTGAGAGACTTCAGAGAAGTGTGACTGGCCCAAGGTCACCCAGCAGCTGCATGTGGAGGAGCGGGGAAACAAACCCAGTTCACCAGATTACGGGTCTACCACTTTTAACCACTACACCACACTGGCTCTCGGTATGACCACCCCATACCATTGCAGGCACAGAAAAAGGTATTGAAAGTGGGGTTGTGTATGTCTCTGCACAAATAATAATGAATGCAGAGTGATAAGGACTTCTGGAGTGGTCCTTATGTGCCTTGTTTTTATTATTCAAAATAATAATCATCACCCACCCTTTGCCCTAAGGTCCCAGTGTGCTTTGCAACATGAAAGCACAATATTAAATAGTTTTGTAACTGCTTGTGAATTTAAAACGGTTTGAGTTGTAACCCGCTGTGCAGCGATGAGCGAAGAAGAAATGTTTTAAATAAAACGAAATGAATAATAAAATAGCAGCCGGGCAATGCCAGGAGTTGAAGGCAGCTTGTTGATGAGGATCTCTCTGGACAGGGGCAGCAACTCCCCCCAAGGGAATGTTCAATGTCAGTGACAAATATCTACGACTTCTATGGGAAATCGTTGCAGACATGGCTAGCAGCAGAACGAGCCAATGTTGTTGCTCTTCAGCTGTTTGATTAATGTATTCAGAAGGGCCATGCTGGGTTTCTCAGAAGGGGTGGATGAGCTAGTTTGCAAATCAACGAGCATGTAAGTGGACCTCTCCCTTCCGACCCCCTCCAAAAGGTTGAAATGTGAAGAAATGTGAGGTTACAATATTGTCACATTTCTTCAGATAAACCCTGTGCACAAGAAGGCTTCATTGCTTGGAAGGTACTCAGCTACATTAGTCAAAAACCAGTGCTTTGGATGCATTATAAACATGCAGCACCAGATGGCACCAGAGAGCAAAGAAAAATTCTTTGCGATTTTTACATAGAGATTTTTTATTTTGTTATAACGATTTAATTTCTGACTTGTTTATAGCGTTTTGTTTTCCTGCATGTAGATCCATCCCCAGTCTTCAATGGACAAGGCCAAGGATGGGGAACCTTGCATCACACCCCTTCTCCAGGCCACACTCCTTACTACATCTGCCCCCTAACCTCCATAACTGTTTTTTTCCTGGTCAGAATGAGTCCTAGAACTCTGATAATGCTCCTGGCTTGCTTCGAAGGACATTAGAGAGGGGTGTACTAGGGTGTGACCTTACTCTACTAAGCTAACAATTACATTCAGCGCTTCACTCCACTATTGCCTCTGGCCCATAAGGGGATGAAGACCTTAATTTTTACACCGCGCTGGTTATCTGGACTGGATAGCTTGGTATTCTGGGAGACTAGGGAAGACTCTGAAACCGGCATGGGATCACAGCAGCAGTGAGAGGAGGAAAACTGTGCAGTAGTTAGAGTGTTGGTCTATGTTTCGCGTATCTAGTTACTTGAAACTGCATGTAAATACATGCTTCAGCTATACACACAAAAATATCTGTATTTGCACCAGTGTATAGCAGAGAAAAGCCTGTGAAAAACATCTCCAGGACCTTCCACCGACTGACCAGGTGCATCTATGCATCAGCCCTGTGCCTTTCGCAAAAGGCTCTATCTCAGGAGCAGGAGAATTTCGGGAAACAACCACACAGGTTGAAATGTTCACGGAGCCATCAAGCTGCTACGCAAGTAGTTTAATGATAGTACTGGCTACTGGTTTGGCTTATCTGATCCCCTTTACAACCAGAAGCCCATTTAACTCAGGAAGCAACTTGCCTTTGCAGACCTTGTGCTTGTTCGCTCCTGGGACATTCCTGCAGACAGCTTGGGAGGCAAACAGGCAACCCGCTTGACCTTTATATACAGAAGATCGGGTTTGAAACCACCGGCTCTGTGCAATCCAGGCCTGAGGGCGGGGTTTTTCCAAACACCTAGTGAGCTTAGCATAAGTATTGTGCGAGGAAAGAAAGGGAAGACATGTAGTCCTCTGGCTCTTGCTGGACTCCCACCCTCCATGATTATTGGTCAGGCTAGCTAGGGAAGGAGGGAGGCTGATGGGAACTGGAGTCCAACAGCATCTGGTGGGCCACAGGTTTGTCCCGCCCTTTGCCAGGGGCTTTACTGATCTGTGGTTGGTCCTGACAGGTGTCTGTATTCATGAGGGCAGAACCACACCTTCTTGCGAACACGGAGCTTCTACTGAAAACAGTAGCTCAGAGCTGAGGTCCATCTTTCCTCTCTGGAATGATTGATGAGTAAGGAGACAGTGGAGAGGAAGGACCAAATGGTAGTTGCGTGTTGAGGTTCCCAATCCCCCCCCCCCCAAATAACTTACAACAGACACGTAATTTTTGTTTAAGATTTTTGGCATGATTTTGGCCACAACTTTATTCAAATACAAACCGTGAGTAGTTGCTTAGGCATTGGTTAAGACTATCTGTCCCCCTGCCTGGGGACAGAACTGACTTCCGGGCACCACCGAAAGACAGTGCGGGGGAAAGCAAGTCGGGGAGGCATTGGAGCTGAGTCACAGACCCTCAACTCTCACCCGCCTGCTCCCCGAAGGCTTGCCGGCCCTAGTCCCATTCCAGGGATTGGATGAAAAGATGGCAAGCCCCAGGATTCCTTTAACGGAATTCCCTTTCCGCAGCAACCATGGAGGGGCAGGCACAGCCTATCCTAACCCCTCCTCCACCAGATTTATAACCAATGCCTAACCACAACCTTACAAGTTGTAACGATTTGCTACGCAGTAGGCAAAAACCACCCAGCCAGCCAATTTGCCAGGTGGAAAATTCCTACCAAGCCCCTGCTCAAAGGCAGACGACCCCATGACAGGCATAGCAAGGTCAACGCAACAACCCCTTACTCTAGGGCGGGTGGGCGGGTGATCCGTTGCACGCAGCAAAAGAGAAAGTACAAGGCTGCGTGCAGAGTATTTAAACCTTTTACCCCTCCCACCAAAATTGTAACATAACTTTTACCCCAGCAACCCAGTGAACCAATCACTGCCCCAGGCCATCTTTAGAGACCCTGCCTGGTAACAGAGGGGTGGCTCAGCAGACCCCACTGCAACACGTGCTCTCCCTGAAGGAGAACACGCTTTGTGACTCACTTCTGGACCACCCTTCTTCTGGAGGCACAGACGGCTGTTTTGGAAGCAGGTGCGCAAACACAATGGGGCTGAGGTCTCCACAGCCTGCTCCCTCAATGTTCACTGGGATGGGACTAAGCCCACCCCCATCTTGAAAGAGCAGAGGAAGCCTGGGAAGAAGTCGCCTCAGGCCGCAGGGCATCTTCAGATGTGGTGCAGCCTGGCAGGATATCAACTTGTTGCCTGTGGTTGGAAGATCACTGATGTGATGGAAGTTTACTTGTGTTTCCTAGCTTTAGGTGGTTTGGTCGTTTTTGAACCTTGGGTCTGTTTTGCTTTGTATTGATGGTGCTGGTGTTGTTATTTTCATTGTGTTCTATGATTAGTAATGAAATGAATTATATCTACACATAGATATAGATAAACAGCTTTGAGGGCACATGTGAAAGAAAGTGGTATACGGTATAGGCACATCAAATGATGATGGTTATTGTGGGAAGGGCATTGGCCAGCAGCCATTCCTCCTCTGCCCCCTCATGCATTCAATAAATATATCTTTCTCTATAGTCGATCATTTCTCTTTCTTTTCTCTATAGTCTATCATTTCTCTTTCTGTTTTGGAAGCAGGTGTGCAAACACAATGGGGCTTAGGTCCCTAAGAGTTAAAGCCCACTGCTTGTGGGGCTTTAACTCATGGTTGTTTTAATTGTTGTCATTTGTTAGTGCTGCATCATCACCATCTGGTTTGAGAACCATTATGGCTGAAAAGCAGTATACCCATTTTATTATTTGTTTGTTTCTGTTTAGGAATCATTTCCCATAAAGTATCTCAAAGCAAAAACATCAGCAATAAAAACAGTTACACGATGCCATGTATGAAAACAATTATAACCATTAAAATACACTAAAAAACACTTTCACATTTGAAACATACTTGAAATCAGTTTCATATATAAAAACCATTAAAAACACTTTTGTGTGTAATAAAAAATATTCAGATGCAGTACAAATGCAGACCGGAATAAAGGGTTGAAAAGGGAAGGTCTTCAATAGAAATGCCCCCCACAAGAAAGACAAAAGAGCTGGCACCTGGTAGATATGTACTTGGAGGTAGCTCCAAAAGGTAGGTGCTACCACAAAGAAGACTCAGTTCCTGTATCTCCTGTCTTCTCCTGCAGAGTGAAGTGATTGGTTGAGTAAGTAACTTTTATGTGTTATTTTTGGTACCTAAATAAATAGGATCACCTTCTGCCACATGAATCTGCCTGCAAATTAATATCATCCTGGGAGGACCTTATTTGGGTTTTTTGGTGATGGTGCCCTGGCTCACAAACATTCTCCACAGAGTCCTGAGTCTGGTGTGGGTTATATATATATATATAAAGATAAAGGTAAAGGACTCCTGACAGTTAAGTCCAGTCGCAGACGACTCTGGGGTTGTGGCACTCATCTTGCTTTACAGGCCGAGGGAGCCGGCGTTTGTCCTCAGACAGTTTTTCCAGGTCATGTAGCCAGCATGACTAAGCTGCTTCTGGCACAATGGAACACCGAAACCAGAGCAGCGCATGGAAATGCCATTTACCTTCCAGCACTTTTTGGGGTACTTTCAAACTGCTAGGTTGGCAGGAGCAAGGACCAAGCAACGGGAGCTCACCCTGTCGCGGGGATTCGAACCGCCGACCTTCTGACCGGCAAGTCCTAGGCTCTGTGGTTTAACCCACAGTGCCACTGGCCTTTATTCTCTCTGGATCATTTAAATTGTGCTTTTGCTCTACTGTTTCTGTTCTGATCTACTCCTTAACTGTTTTATTTCCTAATACAGAAGCTGTACTGGGAGCCCCTTTGGGCTGAAGACATGGGAGGAGGAAGCAATAAAATACCCTAAATTAAAAAATGGTATAAATACATCATTTCAAATTTTTGCCTTTAGTTTGATCCATATGCCAAGAAAAGCATTTCCCCCCTTTGAAAGCCTAATATTTAGCACCCTCCCTGCAGCGCCCTCTTTTTTGTATTCCCCCCCCCCCCCCGCTTCCATTTTCTGGATTGTTTTCTTAGTGGTAAAACTGTCCACCCCTTCTCAGCTTTGGCGCTTTCACTGTATAGGACGATTTGTATCACTAACAGCAGCTATTTTTATTCCGCGTCAGTTTTGCATGTGTTGATTCATAAGCCTTTTCCATCCCATTTCTGTATTACTCTGCATTTTTAAAAAATATGCATGAAATTTGGACTTATTTGCCCATCTATCTATCAACTGATATCTATCTTGTATTTAACTGTATGGAGAGAGCAATTAGTGCCTCTCAGCATAAAGACACACATTTTATATACTATTTATGGCAAAACATTCATCTCATACTTATTTTAGCATAAAATATGCATTTTAAAGCTGAGTTGCAAAACTGAGAAAATTGCAGAATCGGAAGAATAACTGCACATTAGTTTGGGTGATGTGAATCCATTCAGTTCACTACCAGATGAAGAACAAGTGAAATCCTCAAGCATCTTCTCTTAAGGTTCGTAGGAAGGATAACAGTCAACCCCTACCTCTTGTCCTGTCCCTTGTATCCCATATTTGTTACAATTATTTCACCTGGCTAATACCATGGAAAAAACTATCCTCAATGGATTTGTCTAATCCTCTTTTAAAAGCCATCCAGACTAGGAGTGATGGTTGCCATTTATTGTACTCTTTAATTCTATGTGTGCAGTGAAAAAAGTAGAGATGTGACTGGACCTTATTTATGGTTGTCTTCACTGGGTGACCGTCAAGTCCTTCTACTTTGTGGGGCGTTCACCCTATCTACTCTTTCTCCATAGCAATCACAATTCTGCAAGCTTCCACTAGTGTTTCCAGATTTACAGATACTGATGTGAAATTCACATCCTTCCAGATTTTGGCCTGGAGCGGAAAGTCTCTCAAATCTGTAAATAGCTGCTTTCTGTGTGTGCCTGTAGCAGATGGAGGAGTCAGGAGCTCACACACAACCTTTTTGAAATCATCAGCCAGAGATCTTCAGATAATTTTGAACTCATGTTGACTAAGCACCCAAAGACTGGAAGAGTTATTTTAGTAAGTATTAGCTTGAGTATCCAAACCCTGCCATGGTTAATTACAGGGTGGGCGGGTGGCTTTTTTGAGAGTGGGATGGGGGCACATTGTTTAATAAAGGTTGTTCAGAAGTACCGTATTTTTCGCCCTATAGGACGCACTTTTTCCCCTCCAAAAAATGAAGGGGAAATGTGTGTGCATCCTATGGGGCGAATGCAGGCTTTCGCTGAAGCCTGGAGAGCGAGGGGGGTCGGTGCGCACCGACCCCTCTCGCTCTCCAGGCTTCAGGAAGCTATCCGCTAGCCGTGGGAGACCCAGCTCTCCCACGGCTAGCGGAGACCTTGCCGGCACCCGGAAGCGCTGAGCTCCGCACGCCCCAAGCTTCAGGATTGGCGCAGCACACCTGGGGGGGGGATAATTTTTTTCCCTTTATTTCCCCCCAAAAAAACTAGGTGCATCCTATGGGCCGGTGCATCCTATGGGGCGAAAAATACGGTATTTCCATTGATGCATTCAGTACAGACAATTTGAACATATTATAACTGAGTATGGGTGCCCAGATACCCCCTGTTCTGTGGGTTGGCTCTCTACTGTTATCTGCTGTACCTGCTTTCTGTTTAACTGTGAGAATGCCATTAATTCTAGAGTCAGTGCATGTGCAATTTGCGTTGGTGAAGGCAAATTTTCCTGACAGATTACCAGTGTGCGTTTACATATGCATTGTTTTGAAGAACTGCACAAGGAGGAATTTGAGCGTAGAGCTGAGATGAATGGATTGCTGGATTTCGTGACTGGATTCACAGACTTGGGCAGAGGATGAAATTTGAAATGTCAGCAGCCTTTGAGATTGCTGCAAGCCCCATGAGCTACTGGTCCCCTCCCAGGACTACAATTGTGAAGAGTGGTTTAACAGTCAATCCCTTTTTCCCAGGGAACTATGGGAACTGTAGTTCTGGGAGGGGATTAGGGGTCTTCTGAGAACTCTCAGCACCCTTAACAAACTACAGCCCCCAGGATTCTTTGGGGGAAGCCATAATGGGTAGAGCCAGGAGTTTTGTTGGGGACGGCAGGCCTTTTGTTGTGCAGGGGCAGAACCCCAATTAGCTATGTATTTTTAATGATTTTTATTTATTGGGGGGGCAGCTGCCCCTTCCTGCCATGACTATTTAAAGTTAAATGCATAGTGCAGATGGTGAGCCTCCTCCCAATCTATCCCTTTTCGCTTGGCTGCAGCACTGTTGACAGATAATTGCGATCCTGGATTTTCTGTTAACGTGTGAGGTAAATTAAGCTGACCGTCTTCGGTTTTTCTTCCTTTCAATAAGATTGCTGCCATTCAGGCCCGAGCTAGAACAATTCGTTTCATTCCTTACCCAGAGAATATGTGCAAATAAAGTTTGATAAACATTCTCTCCCTCACACACACTCAGAAAAGCCTCCAGGAGCATCCAAAAATCTGCTTTTGCTCTCCTGTCATGGCAATCAGCTGCATGAAGGATTTCCTCAATTACTTCCAGTTGCTCCAGTTCCGCTTGTGTTTTCCTAGGCAACCCATGTATAGTTTGGACTCTTGAGGCATTTCTTTCCTCCTCGGCTAATTGGATCATTTTGCGGGATGAGGAGGGAGTGGTTGGTTATCCCCTGCAAACACAGACCCATTTGTGAAGCCATGTGTTTCCAGGATGTCATCGGCTTCTGACACAGATATGCTTTGGAAAAGCAAGAGAGTGCTGTAGCACGTTAAAGATTAACACATTTCTTATGGCAAACCTTAGTGGTCCAGAGCCCCCCTTGACCAGACACAATCATCATAAGATGTATCTGATTACGTGGACTCTATTCCACAAAAGCTTATGCCATAATTATTATGCTACAAGAATAAAGATGGCGCCTCCCTCAGCCATCTGTGTACATCGCTGGCTGTAGGATGTGAGTGCAGGACAAAGCCCTGTGCAATAATGTAATAGCATATCTTATGTTTATGAAATCATGGATGAGAAACCTGTGGTCCTCTAAACATTGAAGCCAATGATGATGAGCGCTGTAGTCCACCATTCTTTTCAGGGCCAAAGGTTCCCTGTCTTTGACCTAGGCAATATGAGGGGGCAAAGAGTAACAGAATAGCAGCAATTCTATGTCTCATAATAGCTAGATAAACCATGAGCCTTCTTGTGTTTATGAGGAATCCTCTTATTCTCCAGCAGCATTGATACAGGAGGGTCCATTGCATTCTGTGCAGCTGTAATCTTCTGAAACAAGGCACACCTTGCTTGAGAGCAGTCAAACCTATGTAGCAGAAAGAGTATGGCCATCTGGATTTCCAAACATCTGGTGACGTTGGCTGGTTTTTGTGGGGACAGGGATTAAAATTGTGAAACAATATATTCCATACAAATCCTCTGTACTGAATTATGGGAGAGATTAAAGCATTTAATGAAATGAAAATGGTTTTCCGTGCTCCCTAAAGCTTTCCTGATGAACTTTTTTATTGATTCTTCAGACCGCAAGTGCAAATAAGATGGCAGTCAAAAAGCAATTGCATGGAGCAGAAATGTAGACATACACTTAACACACGACGCCTCTGCCAGATCCAGTTAGTTTACCTATGAGTAAATGAGAAGCAGTGTCCAATTCCAAGTGTTGACATGAATTGTCAAGCATGTGTTTGAAGTCTCCTTTGAAGAGAAATGACCCGAGACTGTAACACTAAATAAACACGCTCTTCAAATAATTTATGGCAGTTTTCTAAATTGCCAATCAAATATATAAATAAAGAGGCATATTGTGGGCACTTTCAGTTGTGATTAAGAGATGAAAACCAAACTAGAATATTCTCTTTTAAAAACAGTGTTTTCATGTTTTTAAGCCATAGCCCCATGAAAAGCATTTTGGGGAAGGGGTCTCTGTGTGTCTATATATACATATATATATGTGAGTGTTTTGTGTCCTGGAAGTGTGGATTAGACCTACATGCTAACCACAAACACTTTCTAGTTGGACATGAAAGTCTTGCTTTGAAAATTACTATATAAAGCACATGTAATTATTGTACTCCCTCTCCATAGAATTCAGCCTGGCATCTTCACAGGGTGGTTTTTGCTGTACCTGAAGATACACCTCTTTTCTGTCTTTGACAGTTAAGGTATGTTGTTTTAGGGAATCTTTTGCTGAATCTGTATTTTTTCTGGTTCTGAGTAGAATAGTTTTATTATTTTACTTGTATTTATAACCGTATATTGTTTAATCACTTTAGAAATCAAAGACACACCTTTAAGCATCTCCAGATGTCCTTAGCAGTTGGATAAAGGGCTTTCTCTTTTTTATGCACTTTTATCAACATACGAACATCATTATTGTTGTTGTTTTTTATCAAACAACAACAACAACCCCTGGTTAATTCTGTCTTTAGGAGATCGCAATGGAAACATCACAACTTTCCCAAGCATCAGGTGCCTGAAGGGAGCTTTGAATGGCCATCTTTCTGTCATCAGGTGCTAGAGAAACACCACCTTGCCCCCTTTCCAAAGCTGGGATTAATGGGAAATTGTCATCTTTGGAGTTTGGAGAGTTAATTTTCCTTTCACACAAATCAATCACTCTCATCCCAGGCTGTAAAAAGGGGGCTGAAACTTCAAACTGTTTGCAAAGTGGCTTTAACGTTACACACACACACACACACACACACACCCCTCTGTTTTGCCCTGGAGTCATCCTGTTGCTTTTTTGTGTGAGTTGAGATGCCAATTTCTGCACACAAGTATTCACATTATCACTTAGATCTGCCTCAAGGGGAAAGGGGAGGGTGGAAAGACCCTCTGTTTGTTTTTAAAGGATATTTTGAAGACTACGGGCCACGAAGAGCACCTTTGGGGGGGGGGAATATTATCAGCAAGTAATGAGAAGCAAAAGGCTCCCGTTGAATTACCGGTAACATTCATCTTCTTTACCACAAGCAAAGACCAATGTGTAGAACGTGGAGAGTTTTAATCCAGCTTGAACCACAAGCATTAAGTCATATCAAAGATACATTGTTCAAGCATTAGAATCTCAGCACCGGCATGCTTCTTTCATGCATTACTGCAAAAGAAAGAAAGAGGAATTGGGATGGAAATTGGGATGCCTTCCACACACACCTCCCACATCGCATCATTTGGGACTTAGAAAAGTCCCTTTGGCATTACTGGTTGGAATCCCAACCGATGAAGGCAGAAGCCAAAACGTTTAGCCAAATAAATTTGAATGTTGCGATCAAGCATGTCCCATCAAGAGCCCACTTGAACGCTGAAGCATCTGCTTGTTCTTCAGACAATCTTTCTTCCTTTAGAAAATAAAATTTGGGGGGAAACGACAACATTTTTTAAAAGAAAAGAGTTGGAGGTGTTCATATCTGTTGTGCCTTTAGTTTTTTAACTGGTTTTCATTGTGGTTTACACCTAAAGCACGCTGAAAGGGCATTATTTTCCCCAAAGAATTCCCAGTATCGTTAATAAACTACAATCCCCATGATTCATCTGGGAGATTTAAATGTGCTTTAAATGTATGGGGTCCAGTTAAGCCCCACTCAGAGCAGACCCACTGAAGTTAATGGAACTAAGTTAATCATATCCATTAACTGCAAAGGGTCTACTCTGTGAGACTAGTATTGGCCATAAACCATTGAGTTTAAACTTATTTAAACTGTAGGCTGCATCCAGCAGCCCTACTTAGAGGAGACCCATTGAAATCAATGAACATTACTAATTTAAGCCCTTTATATCCATGAGTCTACATTGAGTAGAATTGATGATGGATACAGCCCCATACGTTTTTATTTTTTTAGGAGAGGGCTGTCTGGAATAAGATATTCTCTTTCTCTCACACCCACCCACACCCAAGTGATAGCAGCTGACATGAAATATTGCAGAGGGAATAAATCAGGTGAAGCTCAATACAGATTGTTGCTAAAGCTGCCTGAAATGTGAACGATCTGCTAGAGGCTATATCTCTCAAAGCTGCCTGTGAAACAGATTCCTTTCAGCTCAAGGATAAAACCTTTAAGAAAGTTCAGGTGCTTTGAAGTTGAACTGCAGGAGCATGCAGTGACAAATTTATCCCTTTCCCATGCCTTGCACATCGCTTACGAATATTTTCTCTCCCCTCCCCAATTTGAGAATTGTAAAAGGTAAAGGTAAAGGGACCCCTGACCATTAGGTCCAGTCGTGACCGACTCTGGGGTTGCGGTGCTCATCTTGCTTTATTGGCCGAGGGAGCCAGCGTACAGCTTCCGGATCATGTGGCCAGCATGAGTAAGCCGCTTCTGGCAAACCAGAGCAGCACACGGAAACACCATTTACCTTCCTTGCCGGAGCGGTACCTATTTATCTACTTGCACTTTGACGTGCTTTCGAACTGCTAGGTTGACAGGAGCAGGGACTGCACAATGGGAGCTCACCCCGTCGCGGGGATTCGAACCACTGACCTTCTGATCGGCAAGTCCTAGGCTCTGTAGTTTAACCCACAGCGCCACCTGCGTCCCTTTTGTTCTAGGACCAATCAGAGTGCTGCATTTTGGATCCTATTCAACTCAGTACATAACACCATACCTGCCAAATGCTCGGGGAAAAATGGGACACCTGCAAACTCATGGCAGCCATTTTGAGTGCTGCAATCTCATACACTCTAGCTCTGCGCTCTCACCCCAAAAAAAAACACACCCAAAAACTTGTGTTTTGGTGGGTGCCGTGCAAGATTGAGCCCCGCAAAAGCAGTTCTCATAATTTCTCATGAAAATCATGTGTATGCTGTCACATGTTCCCCAGATTTCTTTAACGTCTGGTAGGGGCCGCAAGTAATCTGGAATCTTTTGTCTTCTTGCTGGAAAACTTTCCCGTATATACATTCATTTTGAGAAATTTATTGTGTGGACCCGGGGTACTATGGTTCTGGGCATTTCAGGTGTGTGGTTTTTTCCTTTAAGCTAAAATCTGAAATTGAAGCTCAAAAAGTTTGAATTCAGCAGCTAGAGGGCATGAATAGAACTAGAGAGCTGCAGAAGAAAAGGAAAAGCATTGAATTACCAACTGGTGCACACGCTCTCCAACTGAACACGGACCAAAGCAAGGAAACCATCTTCTGCGTCCAAAATCCTGCATGAGTTATGTTATGTACTGAGTTGAATAGGATCCAAAATGCAGCAGTCTGATTGGTCCTAGAACAAAAGGATCCAAAATGCAGCAGTCTGATTGGTCCTAGAACAATAGGATCCAAAATGCAGCAGTCTGATTGGTCCTAGAACAATAGGATTCAGTCTGATTGGTCCTAGAACAATGCAGCAGTATGATTGGTCTGCAGGAGCCACCCAATCCAGCTCCAGATGGAAGTGAATCTACAACCTGATTGGCCTACAGGAGAATTCCAGAATTAGCCAATCATGTGCAGCCCATTGTGTAAATAATGTATATAAAGCAGATACTTTGAGGGGACTTCCATTCCTCCTCACTGCTATGAGCTGAATAAAGAGCATGAAATCCACTCTGGACTCTGAGTATATTTCAAGTTACATGACCCACACGAGATCACTGACTTGGAAAAAGCGGCTTTTCCAGGCACAGTGTCCCAAAGGCACATTTTGAGGAACTCCACAAGGTTGCAGACCTGAGAAAAGCAATGCATCCTGGTTTTCACTTTCCCAACCAGTTGTGCAAAACAAAAGCAAAAAAAGAGTTCAGAGGCTCCCAACCAGATTATTGCTTTTACTGAACTATGGCCACTATAAAGTATAAGTGTAAACTATGAGTATAATTTGAGAACTTATACATCTTTCTGACCACCATTTCCTCCATAAAATTATATGTACCTGTTGATGATGAATGTCTTATCACACCTATTTACATGTGGGTACAGAATTCTTCCTTTTAATGTCACAAGATTTATTGATATATTTTTTAAGCACGCTTTGAGCTGAACCTTATCTTGAGCACTGACTACAAGGTTTGGTCCTGCATTTCTAACTTCCTAAGGAATTTGGGAACAAAGCCAATGAGCTTTCACATTTAATTACCAAAGGTCCTTGGGAAAGAGGAGCCAGCGCAGTGGCTGAAGCCTAATCTTGAGAGCCATCTGCTCTCTTCGCACCCCAGTTCAGTTTCCCCTACTGAGCAGGTCAGTGAGCTTTCGCCTTGGCGATAAGAGAAATATATTACTCCACCCTTGATGGATTGACATTTTGCTCTCAGAGTGGATGGAGGGAGAAATTGCTCCATGCAGCTCCTGTAGTCTTGAAAGCAGAAACATCTGTTGTTGGCATCTCAACAAAGTTTTGGGAATGAAGCAGAGCAGTAGGAGAAACGAGGTTCGAATGACCCCATTTTCACAGTGGGCATCAGTGTGAGAACTGGCCAACAAGACTCTTTTTGGAGGCCTAAGGATTGAAATGCCAATTGGGGAAGGCACAAATAACAATACAGTGGTACCTCAGGATACATACGCTTCAGGTTACAGACTCCGCTAACCCAGAAATAGTACCTCGGGTTAAGAACTTTGCTTCAGGATGAGAACAGAAATCGCGTGGTGGCAGCAGGAGACCCCATTAGCTAAAGTAGTGCCTCAGGTTAAGAACAGTTTCAGGTTAAGAACAGACCTCCAGAACGAATTAAGTACTTAACCTGAGGTATCACTGTACAGAGTGGAGGCTTACATGTTTTTAGTCAATCTGTTTGTTTCCCCTTTTCTGATTAAAAGCAATATTGTAGATGCATGAAAGCTAAAGTGGCACAAGTACAGTGGTACCTCTAGTTATGAACTTAATTCGTTCCGGAGGTCCGTTCTTAACCTGAAACTGTTCTTAACCAGAGGCGTGCTTTCGCTAATGGGGCCTCTTGCTGCCACTGCGTCGCCGGCACACGATTTCTGTTCTCATCCTGGGGCAAAGTTCTCAACTCGAGGTAACTCTTCCAGGTCAGCGGAGTTTGTAACCTGAAGCGTTTGTAACCTGAGGCATTTGTAACTCCAGGTGCCACTGTAATTGCAAATAAGGCTGAAGACATAGGTAATCTAAAAGAAGGAAGCTCCAAAAACACACTGGACATGTTGCCAGCTCTTTTTATATGGATTCTGTTTCTAAGGGGAAAACTGCAAGTTATGTGAATAATAATAATAATAATAATAATAATTTTTAAAAAAAATTATTTATATCCCGCCCTCCCCAGCCAAAGCTGAGCTCAGGGTGGCTAACAACAATAAAATAGTAGAACATTCTAAAATCATTTCATTATAAAATTAATTCAAATCAAATTGATGGCAACCATTAGGCTAAAGTTCTGTGAAGATTGCCAAAGGAGGGAGTCAGGCTGTGCCCTAGCCAAAGGTCTGGTGGAACAGCTCTGTCTTGCAGGCCCTGAGGAAAGATGTCAAGTCCCACAGGGCCCTAGTCTCTTGTGACAGAGCGTTCCACCAGATTGGAGCCACAGCCAAAAAAGCCCTGGCTCTAGTTGAGGCCAGCCTAACCTCCCTGTGGCCTGGGACCTTCAGGATGTTTTTGTTTGAAGACCGTAAGAATGCATCTCTGTCTCTTAAAAAAATAAATAAATTGCAAGTATCAGCTGGGCTGTGACCATGGTGCCGGAAGAGGCAGGGAGTTAACTATTTGTGCTTTGGTGCCAGATAGGGAGCTAGTGTTGGAGTAAATTGCTTGAACTCCTCTAAAGAAGTGGACATTTAAGAGACATAGCCATGTTCTGAAATGTTTTCGCCAATCCTCGTGGTTGGCACTTTTGGGAACAAGTTTCTCCTTTTTCCATTTCTTTCTGATTCCTGTGCCTCACTCCTGTTTTTGTTTTGTTTTTCGTCTTTCTGCTAGAGGTGAGATAGAAAGGAGGAACTTTCTGATATGACTTGGGCTGCAGTCCTAACCCTGCTCACCTGGAAGCAGTGATGGGTAAATCTGTCCATTTGGGTTTCTCTCAGTTTCTCGTTTTTTCAATCTTAAATTCACTTCCCACAGTTAAGAAACTAAGAACATAAGAAAAACATGTTGGATCAGGCCCATGAAGTTCAGCATCTTGTTCTCACAGTGGCCAGCCAGATGCGTGTGGGAAACTTACAAGCAGAATCTGAGCTCCAGGGCACTCTACCTTCTTGTTGTTCTTATATGTCCTTAATATGATTCTTTTATGTTCTTTTCCTTAATACAGTGGTACCTTGGTTTGCATACATCTTGGATTACAAGCATGTCAAACCTGGAAGTGCGTGTCCCGGTTTGCACCCTTTTTTGGGATTATAACATTTATTTATTTTTATTATTATTTTTGGATTACAAACAAATTTTGGGGGGGAGGCTCTTGGGTTACAACCTGTTTTGGTTTGCAAACGGACCTCCGGAACGGATTACGGTTGTAAACCAAGGTACCACTGTATGTGCATTTAATACACATGCCACTTAGCATATGCATTTTTGTACATGTTACTTGAAAGGAAGTTTGCGTTGCAAAATTCAGAGAAGTGACAATTTGAAGAATGGCTGTTTTATGTTTCTATTATTATTATTATTATTATTATTATTATTATTATTATTATTATTTTGTATACTGTCCTTTATCCAAAGATCACAGGGAGCTTCGCAACAACAACCAAATTCTAAATTAGAACACAAAATAAAACAAAAACAAACTAATAATCCCCCTCACAGAAACACATTAAAAAGGCCATAGATTGTTAATTAGCCAAAGGCCTGGTTTCCACCTGACACCTAAAAATATGCAATGAAGAGGCCCTGCAGTCCTCCCTGGAGAGAGCATTCTATAAACAGGAAACCACTGCAGAAAAGGCCTGTTCTCATTTTGCCACCCTCTGGACCTTTTGTGGAGGAGGAGCACAAAGAAGGGCCTCAGATGATGATCACAGGGTCCAGGTTCATATTGTTTCAGAAAGTGCAGATCCGATAGATTTGTATGCTGCTGAAGCTTTTTTGTTTTAAAACTGGCCTTTGGGGCTCCCTAACATGGCTTGTGTGGAATCTCTAATTTGCAACACAGAAAAATTCCACACATGAATTGTGAAAATATGGCATGGAGTCAGTTGCTTTCCACACAAAGGCACTGAAGAGTTTCCACTCTGGAAAAAACAAAATAAACAGATTCTTGCTGAGTTTTCAGAAATCGTAGATGTTTTTCTTTGTATTTATACTGTGTGACATAGTTCCTTTGGTCAGATGTTGCGCCTCAAGCCATTTAGGTCAACGTTAGCTAATTTTTTTTTCAAGGACTTTGACATCTCAGGCAACTTAATCTAGGTCAGTAAGCACCTGCTGTTGGAAAGAAGGAAAAAGTAATGTTTGGGTGTTATTGAGGATCCTTCGAACTCTGTGTGTTGCAAGAAATTTTGGAACATAAACTCCGAGCAAATAATTACTTTTGAGTGCATATTGGCTAGAAGCTATTTTAAAGTAAATATAATGAAATATAATAAAACCAAAGTTGAGTTGGGTATGTTTACCCAGGAGAAGAGAAGACTGCGAGGAGATATGATCACTTTCTTCAAATGTCTGAAGGGCTGTTGCATGGAAGATGAGGCAAGTTTGCTGTTCCAGAGAGTAGGACCCAAACCAATGGGTTCAAATTACAAGAAAGGAGATTCCATCTAAATGTTAGGAATAACTTTTTGATGGTAAGAGCTGCTTGACAGTGGAACAGACTACCTCAAAAGGTAGTGGACTTCATTGAAGGTTTTTAAGCAGGGGCTGGGTGGCTCTCTATCAGATATTCTTTAGCTGTGATTCCTCCACTGCGGGAGGTTGGACTAGATTACCCTTGGGCTCACTCAACCATACTATGATTCTATTTTTTTTCCCCTCCAGGCCAGCTCCAGGCCAGCACAGATGAGGGGCACAGTAATTATGTCAGTAGATTAATGCACTTAGAGAAGAAGTACATACTTTTTTCTATCCTCCTCTTGTTGTTGTTGTTTAGTCGTTTAGTCGTGTCTGACTCTTCGTGACCCCATGGACCAGAGCACGCAAATTACTCCTGACTTCCACTGCCTCCCGCAGTTTGGTCAAACTCATGCTGGTAGCTTCGAGAACACTGTCCAACCATCTCGTCCTCTGTCATCCCCTTCTCCTTGTGCCCTTCATCTTTCCCAACATCAGGGTCTTTTCCAGGGAGTCTTCTCTTCTCATGAGGTGGCCAAAGTATTGGAGCCTCAGCTTCACGATCTGTCTTTCTAGAGAGCACTCGGGGCTGATTTCCTTCAGAATGGATAGGTTTGATCTTCTTGCCGTCCATGGGACTCTCAAGAGGCTCCTCCAGCACCATAATTCAAAAGCATCAATTCTTTGGCGATCAGCCTTCTTTATGGTCCAGCTCTCACTTCCATACATCACTACTGGAAAAACCATAGCTTTAACTATATGGACCTTTGTTGTCAAGGTTGATGTCTCTGCTTTTTAAGATGCTGTCCAGGTTTCTCATTGCTTTTCTCCCAAGAAGGAGGCATCTTTTAATCTTGTGACTGCTGTCAATCTTCCACAATTCAGCTTCATTGGATGACCCCGTGGTTCTAGTCATATGAGAGACAAAGAAGAACACCTCTCTGTCTGCAATGTGCATACTTTCATCAACCTTTCAAGTATTTCAAAGCAGCGAACATTGGTAAAGATAATACATTTCCACCACTCGGTACAATTACCCCCTGTGATATATTTTTCTTGTGCTTCCCCTTTTTTCTTTCTGAGTTGCATTATATCTTTTCCCTTTGCTCCATGGCAATACACACACACACATACATATACATATACATATACATATACATATACATATACATATACATATACATATTCACCAATCCATTGAATAAGCCATTTTAAAATCCTTTTCTGTTACAGCACTAAAATATGAGGACTGTGGATATCTTTGCTTTCAAATCAAACCTTCTTCAGTGTTGCCTTGCATAATCTTCATATGTAAACAAGTATTGATGCAGAGTTTATTTATTTGCAATGCACAATAACTTTGTGGCATCTTGTCCTGCCAATATTCTTATTTGCACTGAACACCTAAATTACTTTTTAAACAACATTCTCTCATAATGATTAAAAAAAATGCTTGAAATAAATACACTTGATCTTCTTTAGATCTTTCGACATTCCTTGCTTGGGATATGGTGCTCGAGGCTTTAAATGAAGCCATATCAGTCCCACTCTTCCCTTGGAGACACATCAACAAACACTTGGGCAATAAAGAACAAGAATATACTTGTTATATATGTGCTGTGCTTGTCAACACACACATACAGAGAGAGGTAGTGAGGGGAATGGGGGAGAATCAGTTACTGTAATCCTTTGCTTGACTTTAGAAAAAGCAGAATGTCATAAAACATTATGCCATTTATTCCCATGAAAGGAATGTGATGTCTAACCCAGTAGATAAAATGCTCTTTTCTGAAGCTAAAAATATGGGACAGTTCATATATTTTTATTAAAAAAATGGCATGCCTCGGAAAGGTTAAATCTTTGCAAGCTGATCTACTAGTGGAAAGATATCTATTCATCTGGCTGATATTTATCTGTGTGTCTCGGTTATTTGTTGTTTCTGTTTCCTTTTAGCAAAGCGCAATGCATGTTTCATGAAACACCCCCCTGGCATTAGCAGAAACATATAGCTGAATTGAAGAAGGGAGTGTATAGTCCCCTGGCCATTCATATTTCATTCACAAGGTAAAACTAACCATACCTGCATTATGGAATTCTACGTTGAGACAAATGTTTGAATTCTGCTTTCGTAGCTCCAAAAGCCCTTTGCAGAAGAACAGGGACAGAGGAAGTATTTACTACACTGACTGGCCACCACTCTCCAGGTTTTTACTACACTGTAGCAGCCTTTTCCAGCCCTACTCAGATTGAATTTATCATCTTTTGCATGCAAAGTAGATGCTTTAGAATGGCCCTTCCCATGACCATCTGCTTTCCTGAGCCAAGAACAGTCACCATGAATGCTGAAGCCCTGCAGGTTGGCCCTAATATGTAGGAGACAGCTGTGAGCCAACTGTTATTTTCCAGTGCTAACAATGCAGACCATTGTTGGCATCCACCTGTCCCAGGAGACAATGGAAGAGTGCGCATTTATGGGCGAAGTCAAACTGTTGGTGGGTTGCAGCTCCTGCTGTGGCTGTAGAGACCAATGAGTGACAGACATGTTTAGTTGCAGCTGGGGCAGATGCAGGCATCCAGTTGTGCTGCTACAGATGCACCACAGCATTTCTTAAAACAGGGTTTCAGCAGGAGGGTACAGGATAAGCACTGATTGGAAATGAAGCACTGTGACTGCCCCAAAATATTTGCAGATGCAAATGGTACTGAAAGCATCATTGCATGTGACTGACACGATAGCATCACGAGCACAAATGGATATGCAATCAAAAGCATGTCTGGAGGGCTCTCCAGATTATACGGTCCCAGTTCAGGATTCTTAAGGAATTCTTAAGCTACCTATTTTCTGTCTATTGAAAAAACATCCAAGTTATCTGCCCATCAAAGTATCTAGCTTAAAGTCTGGCCCTTTCTGGAACCTGTTCACCCTATCTGAAGGGGATCAGGAAGGCAAGAACAAAAGCCCTGAGTGAAATGATTTCTCAATTTTCCATATAAAGTGAGTTGTTGTTGTTGTTTAGTCGTGTCCGACTCTTCGTGACCCCATGGACCAGAGCACGCCAGGCATGGTTCTTACATTCCAGGTTCCTATGCAATATTTTTCTTTACAGCATTGGGCTTTCCTTTCGCTTCCAGGCATATCCACAACTGAGCGTCCTTTCGGCTTTGGCCCAGCTGTTTCATCAGCTCTGAATCTACTTGTACTTGTCCTCCGCTCTTCCTCAGTAGCATGTTGGACGCCTTCCAACCTGAGGGGCTCATCTTCCAGCATCATAACTTTTATATGCCTGTTATCTTTGTCCATGGAGTTTTCTTGGCAGGGATACTGGAGTGGCTTGCCGGTTCCTCCTCCAGGTGGATCACTCTCCACTATGACCTGTCCATCTTGGGTGTCCTGCTCGGCTTAGTTCATAGCTTCTCTGAGTTATTCAAGCCCCTTCACCACGGCAAGGCAGTGATCCATGAAGGGGTATAAAGTGAGTGAAGGATGGCAACTCCCAAGAGAAGGGATTGTGTAGATGCAAACAAAGTCTCTTCCCAGTTGGTAGATAAACATTTAGAAGCTATTTTTCAGCTATGAATCCCCCAGAATATGAATCTACTTTCAAAACAAAACAAAAAAAGTCCACCCTCTAATCATGTACAGGAAAAATAAAAATAATGTGATATCTTTGTTTTACATTCCTTAAGTAAAATAATTTTCCTTTCAAACTACCCTTATTGTAATGTCAGGATGACAAATTAGGGCAACAACAATCTCAAAATTATGACACTGAAATCCCATGGAATAGAGTGCTGCTGCTGTTGATAAATACGGTAAATCCTATGGACTCTGAGAGCCTGACAGCCCGTTAATCTGTTTGCCACCCATAGAAGACAACACTCCTGTGCTTTCAAAAGGAGTTAAAGGATTGCCCAGGGGGGATTTTTAAAAATTAAAATTAGATAACTTCTATAAAAAGCACATAATTTGTAGCCTATAAAAGCGCATTGGAAACATTATTCTTCAGCCCCAGGACTGTAGCTGTAACAATTATTTGGAGGGTTTTCATGGTGGAATCAAAACATGTTACTTTGTTAATGAGTTAGTACACAGCAACGAGAAGGAACCTTTATGACAAGGTATTAAGAACATATCAACTGAATTCCTTATCTTAATACGGGGAGGTGGGGATAGAATGCTGCATGAAAGAGTATCTATCTGACTCATCACCTTAATTCAGCTTAAGAAAATAAATTGCATTCAATGACACAGAGGGTTGGTTTAGGGTTTTCTCCAACTTCTCCCGTAGAGGACCCTACAAAACTACTGCAGTTCTAACACAAAATGCTCTGGTTCTTTCAGCGCCATGGTAATGATCATTAATTGTGTATTTGTTGTGGAAGCTTTGTTCCTTTATCTATCCCCCTATCTATTTATGTATAAAAGTATTTATATGTTGCTAAATCACAAAACATATCCAAGTGGTTTACAACATTTAAAAAAGATAAAAGCCATATAATAAAAGCATTTTTAAAAAATGAAAACAATGTAAAAGCAAAGAAGTTAAAAACAAGCATCAATAAACTGATGTACTCTTAATTGCCTGCATAGGCCTAGGCGAAATAGAAAAGTTTTCAGCAGCTGTTTTAAAGTTGGCACTGAAGTTGCCCACTGAATCTTTATTGGCAGAGTGTTCCACAGGACTGGGCCAATGAGACTAAAGGATCTGTTTCTTGTGGTTGTCAAATGAGCCTCACCAGCTCAGCAACCCATCCTCTGCTGACAGGTTAATGATGATGATGATTAGTGAGAGGTGACATGATAGAAACAAAAAAATTACACATGGTATGGAGAGAGTGGATAGAAAAAAGTTCTTCTTCTCATAACACTGGGATTCATGGGCCTCTAATGAAGCAGCCATCTTTTTTTTCTAAGGGCTGGTTTCTGTCAATGTTCAGAGGGCATTTGGCTCCTCCCTCTGGCTCCTCGCGACGTCACATCAGGCCCCCGCAATCATCTTGAGAAATTGGCTTTTCTGTTACAGACATAAGAAAGCCCTTCTTTGCACAGCACATAGCTAAACCATCAAATTTGCTCCCAATGTAGAGCTTCACTCACCCCTTCTTCCCGGGGGTGACACACACTTCATTTTGCAGTTCACCTCAGGTGCTGAAAGGTCTTGGGCCAGCCCTCCCCCTGAATACCAACTGCTGGGAATTGCAATTGGGGAGGGTGCTGCTGTGCTGTTGTGTCCTGCTGACAGGCTTTTTTATTGGGATACTGCCAGGGAGACAAAGTCCATCATGACTCCACGTCATCTCCGGACGTCCATCGATCTCCCGCAGACACGCAGTATCAGCAATTAGCGACACGAGCTCCAGAAATAGCTTGCCACATTCCAGAGCTGAGCACGCTCTATCAGCAGATAATGCACAGCGAAAGATGCACTCAGGAGAGCATTATTTACAAGTTTATTTCTGCGTTGATCAGAACAAAGAAAAACATGACTGCCTGCTTCAGTGTTCCGGCTCCGAGCGAGAGAAATGAAAGAAAAGACACAACATAAACATCCTGTGAAACAGGAAATACGCAAGCTGTGACACAAAGCCTGCTCCCTTTTAAGGTGGAACGGAAATATCCTAACATTTTTCCATGGGCATCCAATGGACCACTGTGAGATCATGAGGCTGGACCAGATGGCTCCTTGGTCTGATCCAGCAGGGATTTCCATACGTTAACTTAAGAACAAAACAGCATCCTTGCCATGGAGACTTGCACGTTGCATGGAAACACTGACTATCATTGAATTTTGCCAGACTAGGCAGATGTGCTCGGTCCTTGCTCCTGCCTCTGACTTTTTTCGTGAGACCTGAAGAACGTCACTTCGTTCTCCCTCATGTTTGTTTCTCAATGGAGGCAAAGATGTTTTCTGACCCACCAGATCAAGAGCTTTTTGTCGTGCTGAAGCAGAGAAAAATATGGCCATCAAAGTTCATATGATATATGATCAATTACTGATAAGGCACTGAACACTTGATGAAATGTTTTTGATACAAATGTATATGGCTGTGAATGGGAGTGTTGTTTCAGAACCAGTGCTATGGGGTTGGGGGTCAGCAACTACAGCCACGTCCCCCTGTAACTCATTGGCAGATGCTCTGGAGTTAACTGCCATGATGACATATCCCCTACATAAAGCCTTCCTAACTTCTCTAGCTTACTTAAATATTTGGATTTCAGTTTGGATGCTTCTCCCATTCAAGTTGAAACTGGCTACGTGTTTCTCTCTTCAAAGACATCCACCACCACCCAACCTTCCGTGGCTCCAGAAGCTTGAGGAGCTGGCACCAGGGCTCTGTTTGTGTCTGCATTGCAAGAATAATAGCCAGGAATTTAAAAACCTATGTGTAGTCAGGGTGGCTTCAAAATAGTAACAATGATCTCCTTGGGTTTTTTTTGCCTTTCCCTTAGTGAGATCTTTATCTTAGGCAGGGGCACAAGCGGTTCAATGGTAGAGCCCATGTTTTATGTGCAAAGGCCACAAGTTCGATTCTCTAAAATTCCAGCATGTAATCCTAATCCCAACATCTTTTTCTAGGTGCTTACAGATTGATTGATTGATTGATGATTGATTGATTGATTGATTGTTTAATTATCTGTTCTAGGACCTTTCCTGGTATTGACATCAAGTTGGCCATAGTTAACTGGATCTTCTTTTTTTCCCTTTTTGAAGATGGAGACAACATTTGGCCACCTCCAGTCTGCAGAGACCTCACCTGTTTTCCAAAAATTCTCAAAGGTTATAGACAGAGGCTCTGTGATTACGTTCACAAGCTCCTTCAGTACTCTGGAGGGCAACTCATCAGGCCCTGGAGAGTTGAACTCATTTAAAGTGGATAGGTGTTTCCTTACTACATCTTTTCCCATCTTGGGCTGCAGCTCCCTCCTTGCATTGTTTATTCTATTATCAACAGATTGGGCACTGTATTATTTTTGGGTAAAGACAAAGTAGATGCAGAGCATTTCTGCCTCTCTCTGTCACCCAATAGCATTTCTCTGTCTTTTCCATGCAGAGCGTCTACTACTTGCTAGTTCTTTCTCTTGCGTTGAACATAGCCAAAAAAAAACCCCTTTTTAATTAATGTTCACCTCTCTTGCAAGCCTGAGCTTATTCTGAGCTGTGGCCCATGTGACCTTTTCCCTGCAACTGTTGGCTACTCATGTATACTCTTCCTTCATCATTTCTATTTTCTTCCTATATATATGGCCTGGTTTGCATGTCACATTAAACCAAGCCATGGTTGGCATTTCACAGACCATGGTTTAGTGAGCATGGTCATTGCACTCTCCCCACCATCCTGGAGATTTCCCCCCTAATGCAAATGGCCACTGCGGGAAGCCCAATCTGGATCAGGATCAAAGTGAGGAGCAAATGGTTAAAGCAGCCCTAATCCAGCACATACTAGGCTCCCTAGCTATGTTTTTCCCAGTAGTGAAGTATGGAAGTGAGAGCTGGACCATAAAGAAGGCTGATTCCCAAAGAATTGATACTTTTGAATTATGGTGCTGGAGGAGACTCTTGAGAGTCCCATGGACTGCAAGAAGATCAAACGTATCCATTCTGAAGGAAATCAGCCCTGAGTGCTCACTGGAAGGACAGATCGTGAAGCTGAGGCTCCAATACTTTGGCCACCTCATGAGAAGAGAAGACTCCCTGGAAAAGACCCTGATGTTGGGAAAGATGGAGGGCACAAGGAGAAGGGGACGACAGAGGACGAGATGGTGGGACAGTGTTCTCGAAGCTACGAACATGAGTTTGACCAAACTGCGGGAGGCAGTGGAAGACAGGAGTGCCTGGCGTGCTCTGGTCCAGACCAGAGTCGGAAGAGTCAGACACGACTAAACAACAACAACACTAGGCTCCCAATCTGGACTGAGCCCTCTACAATCGCATTTCAATCTTAAAAACCATTTGTGTGTGTTGCTCTCTGCAGTCCATCTGCACTGTGAGTCATCATTTCATCAAGCTATCCATAATTACTGCAGGAATTGATTGATCACTCCCCAAAGTGTGTCAGTCCTCTTTACATGTGCTGCTCTCCCATCACTGGTTTGGCAAGCACTGTACATATTACACTAGCCATAATCAAGGTCTTTCCTGTATCTGTCCTGTTGTTTCTTATGGAATACTCAGTTTCGGTGCATTTCCCCTCGAATCAACTTCAATCCGAATTGAGAAAAAGAGTGAGCTCGTTGCTCTTTAAGCCATTAATGTGTATGACAGCCTTAATTACGAGTGAATCTCCTATGCATTTTTTGCTGCCTGTTCGTCTACTTTGAAGAGGTCCTTGCAACCCACTTGGGTTGTCACCATCCTGAACAATATGGTATCATCCGCAGAATTGGTTCTGTTCCCCGATTACCAAACACGACCGGCTCGTTTGTCCCTGAACCTTTCTGGATCAGAAAAGGTTAATTGCCTTTTAAAACAAACCGAATCTGGATTTATTTAGCAGGTGCCAGTGCAGAAATGGGCCACCATCTACATAAGCCTTCCTCTGCTGGAAATATCCCTGTATTTATCTAACCTTGCATTTAACCAGGAAACCCAGCTGAGATGAATCACCCCCTGCCAGAGAAGAATGTGGGTGACCTTCTGCCGTGACACCTTCGAGTGACACTTTGCACTCTAGCTTATTGGGGGGGAACTAAAACAATAATAAAAATTTGGTTTAATCACACACTGACAGTCACTTATATTGACTGTTCTTTATTTTTAAAATAAGAACAAAGCGGAGGTTTAAGAAAATATCATATGTTGACATTGTGTGCAGGGTTAACACCCAGTGTCTTAACATGTTTTATCCGGGTTTTAAGACGATTGGTGGTGGTGCTTATTTCCTTAAGCATAATACTTCACATTTCACATCCTCTCATTTTTTTCTTCCAAAGGTGTTGCTGCGCTCTTTGGGATTGTGGGCGCTGGTGGGCACACTCTTTAGGTTTGCTCAGATTGTCCCCTCCATCCCCGTAGAAAGAGCTGAATGAGTTCATGCAGGTGATGATGTGATGTCCCTGTTCAGAAGCTAACCAGTGCAGCAAAGAGCTAAAGGGGTCATTGCAGCATTGGCTCTGCCCATTCATTCAATGCTTTGCAAATGAATACATAGTACTATACAGTGGTACCTCGGGTTAAGAACTTAATTCATTCCAGAGGTCCGTTCTTAACCTGATACTGTTCTTAACTTGAGGTACCACTTTAGCTAATGGGGCCTCCCACTGCTGCCACCATACGATTTCTGTTCTTATCCTGAAGCAAAGTTCTAAACCCGAGGTACTATTTCTGGGTTAACGGATTCTGTAACCTGAAGCATCTTGGATTTTTGGCCTGGATTCCATGGGCGCTGCCTGCTCTGGTCTCATCTTCTTTTTCCTTTCCCTTGGATTAGGTAAAGGGACCCCTGACCATTAGGTCCAGTCGTGGCTGACTCTGGGGTTGTGGCACTCATCTCGCTTTATTGGCGGAGGGAGCTGGCATACAGCTTCTGTGGCCAGCATAACTAAGCCGCTTCTGGCGAACCAGAGCAGCGCATGGAAACACCTATTTATCTACAGTGGTACCTCGGGTTACATACACTTCAGGTTACATATGCTTCAGGTTACAGACTCCGCTAATCCAGAAATAATACCTCAGGTTAAGAACTTTGCTTCAGGATGAGAACAGAAATCGTGCTCTGGTGGCGCGGTGGCAGCAGGAGGCCCCATTAGCTAAGGTGGTGCTTCAGGTTAAGAACAGCTTCAGGTTAAGAACGGACCTCCAGAACGAATTAAGTACTTAACCCGAGGTACCACTGTACTTGCACTTTGACATGCTTTCAAACTGCTAGGTTGGCAGGAGCTGGGGCAGAGCAATGGGAGCTCACCCCGTTGCGGGGATTCGAACCGCCAACCTTCTGATCGGCAAGCCCTAGGGTCAGTGGTTTAGACCACAGCACCGCCCGTGTCCCTTCCCATGGATTAGTGCTCCCCAATATATGCCCACAGATGGAAACAGAAAGAGAGCATGCAAACACACACACACATGGCTTTACCTTTAAAAAATAAATAAATCCATTTTATAAAAGGTTTTCAACACATAATGCAATAAAACCAAACAAAGCTAATATCTAAAGACAGCAAAACAATAAAAAAGAATAATAAGAGAGAGGGGGGAAACAAAGAAGAAAAAAGATACACACACACAAACACAAAATTATATATTCTATCAACCTTCTAGCTGAATCTTCACAAAGCGTGTTCTCCTTCAGGGAGAGCACGTGTTGCGGTGGGGTCTACTGAGCCACCCCTCTGTTACCAGGCAAGGTCTCTAAAGATGGCCTGGGGCAGTGATTGGTTCACTGGGTTGCTGGGGTAAAAGTTATGTTGCAATTTTGGTGGGAGGGGTAAAAAGGTTTAAATACTCTGCACACAGCCTTGTACTTTCTCTTTTGCTGCATGCAACGGATCACCCGCCCACCCGCCCTAGAGTAAGGGGTTGTTGCGTTGACCTTGCTATGCCTGTCATGGGGGTCGTCTGACTTTGAGCAGGGGCCTGGTAGGAATTTTTCCACCTGGCAAATTGGCTGGCTGGGTGGTTTTTGCCTACTGCGTAGCAAATCGTCACAACTTGTAAGGTTGTGGTTAGGCATTGGTTATAAATCTGGTGGAGGAGGGGTCAGGATAGGCTGTGCCTGCCCCTCCATGGTTGCTGCGGAAAGGGAATTCCGTTAAAGGAATCCTGGGGCTTGCCATCTTTTCGTCCAATCCCTGGAATGGGACTAGGGCCGGCAAGCCTTCGGGGAGCAGGCGGGTGAGAGTTGAGGGTCTGTGTCTCAGCTCCAATTCCTCCCCGACTTGATTTCCCCAGCACTTTATTTCGGTGGTGCCCGGAAGTCAGTTCTGTCCCCAGGCAGGGGGACAGATAGTCTTAACCAATGCCTAAACAACCACTCACGGTTTGTATTTGAATAAAGTTGTGGCCAAAATCATGCCAAAAAATCTTAAACAAAAATTACGTGTCTGTTGTGAGTTATTTGGGGGGTGGATTGGGGACCTCAACACGCAAACAGAGATCCACGTCTTTCCAGCTCCCACCTGGGACAACTCCCATCTTTCTCAGCCTCACACCTTGAGAACACACATGGTTCTTCCAAAGAATTAATCTGAGCTTTGAAAAGTATATAGAACAGAAAGTGGGAAAGAGCATCACTCTTCCACTGTCATTTCTATATACTTTTCATGGGACAAAAGGTAGCCAACAACTCATGCTGAAGGGGGCAGTGAGTGTATGGGGGGAGAGACTAAAAGGCTTTGTGGGCAGCAAGAGAAGACTTCAAGGGCAATGATACACATCTCCTCAGAATTCAGCCTCACTGAGTATGAAGCTTTTTGTAATTGTTGTAACCTGCTCTGGGATGATGATTGTAAATAAATCAAAAATACAGATAATTAGTTCTGTATTTCTATACACACCCAAAATGACTCCAATAGAGATTTACAGTAAGATTATACACCACAGTATATAATAGTTCAGAACAGTATATAATTAGAAATTTGGTAAAATAAAACAACAGATATTCTAATGGTGTTTATCAAAAGGAAAAGGAAGCAACCCAGGGCCATAAAATATCCACTCACACCTAACAAATGCCAATGGCTAGAGCTTCAGCATTTTCTAAATTCCCAGGAACATAAAAATGCCATTTTTTTTCCTGGTATGGAAAAGATTGCAAAATCAGTGCTTGGCAAGCTTCCCTGGGGAGAGTATTCCTTAACCAAGGGGCTACCACAGAAAAGGCCAGTTCTCTGGTTGCCACCCTCCAGGCATCTCTCAGAGGGGAAGACCAAAGAAGAACCTCAGATGTTTATCTCACAATCTGAGAAAGTTCACATGGGAGAAGGAAGTCCATGATGTATTGGGGTTATGAGCTATGCAAGGTTTTCCTGGTCAATCCCACACTTTGAATTGGGCATTAGGAGAGATACGTTGTGGTGCCACATACTTTGGACTGCCCTCTCAAATGAAGGCTTCACAAGGGTAGTTGTTTTTCCCTAATGTTGTGAGTGAATGTTAGCCTAGTCTGCTCCTTAGTTTTTCTAGTTTTTGTCTTGCTGCAGTTTGCAATGTTTTAGTTGTCTTTTGTTTGTTTGTATTTCCTTCTTCTTCTTGGTTTTAATGTATCTATGTGGGATTTTTGTTTTTCCCTTTTAAATCTCTTTGACTTACCTTGGGCAAGAAAAGCAACTAGCGAATTTAATACATAATAAAAATTAAAAATTATGTATGGTGTTGTGCAAATCAGTTTCAATCACACATTTGTACACCATCCTGAGATCTTACGGTGAAAGGTTGCAGTCTAAGATCACGATACATACTTACTCTGTGTGCATATGTATGTGTGTGTGTGTGTGCCTTGCTGAAATTAGTGGGAATCCTAAAAAATGCACAGGACTGCGCTGAAAGCATTGTAGTTTCTTCTCTGCAAGAGAAGACCCTGCAGAAATGTTTGCCTAGACTAGTGTAACAGTAGGTGTGTGATATACTGGTTAAAATAAAATTCACACTTTAAAAAAAAACCACCCCAAAGAGCAAAATGTCACACGTTCATAAAAAGTATTTTATTATAAGTCCTGTACTTTTCCAGCCTTAGTTTTGGCAACTGCATACACAGGAAATGCTATCCAACCATTTGTAACATTTTGTACGCAGCTCCAATAATGCTTTGGAAGGATAAGACTGGAAGAAATATATACTGAAGGTAGGTTGGCTGCTTTGATAAAAGTACAGGTGATATACGTTCTGCGAGTTGCACGTCAAATGTGATGAGGCATCTGGCACGATATCAAAGCCAACTGCCTTAGGAAACAAGCTGAGGCTTTCCTCCAACTGCAGAAGAAATGTAATTTTACCCATAACAAATAATGCAGAGGACTGAGGATTGAAAGTAGAAAGAGACTCATGGGGTTTCAAAGGCCAAAAAGTTCTTGCAGAACTTAAAAATAGCAGCCTTCATGTGAGGGTCAGCTGTGCCACCACCACTGTGGTCTGTGCAAGCCTGGAGAAGGTCCTTCCTCTTGTGATTGTGCAGACTGTGGTAGCCATTGACGCAGCCCTCCTCTAGAGGCCTAGTTCTCCAAGAATAACTGCAGCCCCTCCAAGTGTTAAAGGGATAGTGCTGGATTTACAGAAGCTGTCCCAGTTTCTGATTTGATCCCAGAATGTTCTGCTTTTCCTTAGGACGTCCCCATTTTCATTGGATAAATGTTGGAGGGTATGGAATAGGACGTCCCTATTTTCATCAGAGAAATGTTGGAGGGTATGTAATTGTGCAGAGGTTATTAGTACATCTGAACTGGGCCTTTGGGAAAAAGCCCCGGCTGATTCGATCAATACATCAAATCTGTATGGTGGAGTTAGCTGACATCATAGGATTTCCCCCCACAGCTTGAATTGTTTTTATTTTCCCTTCCATCAAAGAAATTGGAAACTGATTTACTAGTGGCTTCATGTCAAACAGTTGCATTTGATCTCATTTGATTTGCTACATTGCATTTGTAGTGTACATAAAAATCTTGGCAAGGAAGTGGGAAAAGAGGTTTACCTACATGGTGGTCTCAAGCATCTATCCCGTATAACTTATTGGCTGGTATTTATTTGTTCTCTTTTGCAAAGCTGGCTGTTCGACCTCGCCTTTTCCTCAGTGGACAGTTGTACTTGAACCAAAGATGGCACCCTATCAGCAGATCGAACTGTGCACAAAGAATAGGTGTGAGGCTTGTGGAAGCATACTACAACTACAGATTTATGAATCATAAATCAGGACAAAGAAACATGTCGTCTCTCTCTCATGTCATCTCAGAGAGAACAGCAAAAGCAAAAGCAATACACAACAGAAGTTCCCAGCATACTGTGCTAGAATGTAAATAGACATGTGGCACACAACAGTTCCACACATCTGCTCCTTAAGGTGGAATGGAAATGTCAATACCGACTGCATCTCACTCGTTAGTGCTACTAAATAATTGTAAAGAAAAAAGGTTCACCCTGAAGTGAACACACCTTGGAAGCATCCAACGCTCATGTCCCATGAGTGCAAGGATTTACACTTGCACAACAAAATGAATGCCCTCTTCCCCCCTCTGTGCCCCCCTAAATCTATTGTAGGGGTCCACCCAAGCCTCTGGAGAAGCTTGGGGAAGGAGCAGGGTGCATAGGGAGAAGGGGAAAAGTTCCATCGCTCAAACATAAATCCGTGCCCTAATTTATGACTTGGGTACCACCCTTTACTTCCACGAGTAAGTAGCAGTTTGTAATATTTTCTTAAGGTGCTGAATATACACATCTGGAATAGATGGATATAATTGCGTCGTGGTCATAGATTGGCACAGTTTGAATAACTTAAACATTCCTTCATATGTCAAAGTCAGGCCCTTGGCACATCCAGACTAAAATGGTGAGGATGGGGGAACAGGTGGCCTTCCAGATGTTGCTAAGTCCCGGTGGTCATCAGTCCCAGCTGCCATGATCAATAGTCAGGGTTGATGGGAGCTGTAGTCTTGCAACATCTGAAGGGAGGCACAGGATCCCTATCGCTGCAATATAACCAACTGAAGATGGCGGCAGCTCTCCAAGGACTTGAACAGTTTTTCCCAGAAGAACTGAGACAGAAGGTGCCTGGAAAGGGGTCTATGGTTTTTCCACATCAAACATACTCTGTTCCCCATTTCAGAAACAGCTGACAGTTTCAGCTGTGAATGCAAACTGAATTGAATTCCAGCCAATACCCCTAATTGAAAGAAAAAATTCATGCAGATGATTTTTTTTTAAAAAATTCTCAGATAAATGTGGAAATAGGACGGAACAGTTACGTAGAATTATGCATGCAAACTTGACACTTACTGAGAAAAAATTGACCCACCCATGCTTAATACTTTCAGTGAGGCTTGCTGGGTTGCACCCAAGTGAAAAACTTTTGTTCTTAGTTTCACTGAGCGCACGCCTTTCATCTGCTTGAAATGTTTCAAATAAATCTCTGCTCCAGTAATGAGTTCTTTATAACTGCTAAATGCTTATGCCCAAGATTGACAAGTGTAACTGGTAGCTTCAAAACCTGGCATAAAATGAGAAGATTGGCCCCAGCCCTCCCCTCCGGCATCCCAGCTAAATTATTGTGGCAAAGAACACCGAGAGTTTGTTGCTACTATAAAAATGGTGGTGTGCAATTACATTAAGAATCTAATCAGCAAAGTACACACAGAGTATCATCAGAGAATGTTCTCCATTTTCCTTTAGGCCTTCTACAAACAGAGCAGTTGCTTAGACTACCAGCTTGCAAAGTTTCGAGCACAGTAGATTTTTGAGATTTGCATGGCCACAGTCTGTACTGTAGACAGGGATGGAAGGAGCGGTTAACTTTGGTTCTCTCTGCTACACATTTTCTCAGTCTTAAATCTAGCTCTCCGGATTTCTGTAGCGATTTGCAATTTTTAAAAAATCCTCCTTAAAAAATTGTCACATTTTAGTGAAAATTTCTCCTAACAAACATATTTTTGTATGCAGTTTTGATTAATGCACACAATTTCCCCAATAGAATGCCTTTTTTGTATGTTTCATATTCTTTCCCCATATATGTTCATTTTTCTGAACACTTTCCCCAAACATACATTATTGTTGTTGTTATTGTTATTATTATTTATATACTGCCCCAAACCCGGGGGTCTCGGGGCAGCTCATTTTTAAAAACTTTGGGTGGAGAACTGCACTGTAAAACTCTTTTGATCAGATGCAGCTGTTTTTTTTTTTCATTTTTATATTGTTTCAGAAAGTGTGGATTTCACAGATTTGATAGATGCAAACTGAATCAAATTTCTCTCCTTTGATCCCTAATTGAAGAGCTGTGAAATGAACAGAAAAGGACAACCAAAATATTCCAAGCAACTCTCCAACAAGGAAACGCTACAACACTGGGAGCTTTTTCTTAAGTTTAGAAAAAAGGGAGTAAATGTATTTTTTAAAAAAAAAATATTCTTGGTATCTACTTTCTCTACCAAACTTCTATAGTTTGGAGCAAGTAGATACCAAGACTAGAACCTGGGGTTATCCCAAGCAACTGAACTTTGCTTCAGGATGAGAACAGAAATCGTGCTCTGGCGGCGCGGCAGCAGCAGGAAGCCCCATTAGATAAAGTGGTGCTTCAGGTTAAGAACAGTTTCAGGTTAAGAACGGAACGAATTAAGTACTTAACCCGAGGTACCACTATAATTTGCATTTTGGGGAAGCACTGGAACATGTGATCTCACCTGCTTGCTTCTGAAGTGGGAATGAAGTGCAGGTAAGCGTTGTACAACTGACTGACTGTTGGAAGCCCAACTGTGACAGATGAATTGATTTATTACAGTAGCCATAAAGCTCAGGTTCTTTTTCTTCCCAGAAACCCACAAGTTTGGCTTAAAGGCCAATGGCAAGAGATCTTTCCATGCTTCCATGCAGCCCAAAATCTTGCCTTCCGATATGAATGGCTGCATGGACATGAATAGAAGTGATGGATGCTTCAAAGGAAAGGAGACCAGCGTTGCCAAGTCAGACAAAAGCTCTACCCACCCCAGCGCTCTGTCTCCAACAGTGTCCTCCCTGAGGGAAGCAGAGAAAGCAGGCAGCAGGAACCGTTATATAAATACAAGTGGCAAACTGCAGAGGTGTGAAGGTATTTAATATGACATTTCTATCGTTTATCTCGGAGCACTTTGAGCCAGACATGCTCTTCTCCAGGGTATGAAGTTTTATGTTCTCCTAGAAGAAGTTACAAAACAGGAGACTTGTTCACACCTCCGAGAGCATTTCAAGAGTGATCTCCAACCGCGGCTTGCCAGATGCCCCTGGGACAGTCACATACGAAATACGGGAGTCCCCTTTGCTCTTCACGGCATCTATTAAGCAAGGGAAAGCAGTACGAAGAGTAGAAGGGGAGATGATGCAAAAGGAGGAGGAGAGTGTCTTTGGTAGTATTTGCTCACTACATCAAACAGCACTTATACAGTGGTACCTCGGGTTAAGTACTGAATTCATTCCGGGGGCCCGTTCTTAACCTGAAACTGTTCTTAACCTGAAGCACCACTTTAGCTAATGGGGTCTCCCGCTGCTGCCATACCGCCAGAGCACAATTTCTGTTCTCATCCTGAAGCAAAGTTCTTAACCCAAGGTATTATTTCTGGGTTAGCGGAGTCTGTAACATGAAGCGTATGTAACCTGAAGCGTATGTAACCCGAGGTACCACTGACCTCACTTTCCCCAATAAAAAGGAAGATGGATTGACAGCAAATGATTATAAAATATTGGTGGAGATCTTAACTAGAGTGTTAACTAGGACAATCAATGAAATGTCAAATGCCAATAAGATACCAGAAGCAAATGTCATGGCCAAAGAAGGAAAGGACGTAATATAAGTGACTTCTTGTAGACCTATTTATCTCCTAAATATTGACCATAAAATTTTCACAAGTATCTTAGCAACGTGTTTAAATAATATCATTCGTATATATTTATATAGGTATATGTAGATTGTTAAGGGTGCTGGGAATTGTAGCTCTTTGAGGAGTAAACAATAGTTCCCAGCATTCTTTGGCGGAGACTGTGTGCTTTAATTGCATAATGTAGATGTGACCAAAATCAAACATTAAAAACAAAAGAGAAAAGAAACACCGAGAGTTGTAGTCAACTAATTTTTACTCTGAGTAGACCCATTGAAATTAATGGACATAAGTTAGTCCTGGTTATTGATTTCCATGGGTCTACTTTGAGTGACAGCTAGTTGAACACAACCCAAAATGTATCCACATATAAGGAAAATATGTTTTCAAACAAATGCCGTTACATGCCTGGGTAAAGGTAAAGGGACCCCTGACCGTTAGGTTCAGTCGTGACCGACTCTGGGGTTGCGGCGCTCATCTCGCTCTATAGGCCAAGGGAGCCGGCGTACAGCTTCCGGGTCATGTGGCCAGCATGACTAAGCCGCTTCTGGTGAACCAGAGCAGCGCACGGAAACACCGTTTACCTTCCTGCTGGAGTGGTACCTATTTATCTACATGCACTTTGAAGTGCTTTCAAACTGCTAGGTTGGCAGGAGCAGGGACCGAGCAATGGGAGCTCACCCCATCGCGGGGATTCGAACCGCCGACCTTCTGATCGGCAAGTCCTAGGCTCTGTGGTTTAACCCACAGCGCCACCCGCGCCCCAATTGCCTAAACAAAAAAAGGCTTTAGCTATTGCTGCAAACAACACAATGATGTTTCCTGCTTAATAGGAGTGAGCAGGGATTTCCAGAGTTCCTTTTCCTTTGTATGCTCAACTACACTCTTGCCCCATAAAAGGCAGAGACTTCTACACAGATACTTCTCATTCCACTATCCAGGCAAGCAAGAGGAATTGTTCAAGGACACATTCATTCCAGGCAAAAAGTACTTGAGAAGGGTGAGCAGCCACACTGGGAAGGGGCCTGAGATTATTGACGCTGTCCAGCCAACACACTAGTTCCTATCTTGACCTCTGTCTAGCTATAACTTTCTTGGCCTGCTTACATTCTACCAGTTAGAAATATGCAAAGTACACAGCCTACCCTCTGCCTTCCAGAGCTGGAAAAGTACAATTTAATTAAATGTATTATTATCTGTTCCCCAGATCCTTGTAAGCATTAAATTACCACTTGACTTAAATCCTCAAAGAATGCTCCTTTGACTTACTCTACTTTCTTTCAAACTGAATGTGGAAAATAATAAGATGATGAGCCATGCCCTGGAGTCACAATTTTTCTCCTCCCATGCAGAAAGCCAGGCTGGATTTAATTCCACAGCCGTCCTTCAGACTCACTTGAACTGAAATCTTACAAGTTTACAGTAACCAAAAATACATCCAAATGGATTGTTAGATTAAGAGCTTGCTTATTATTATGTCTCAGAAGACTGACACGATGACGTTTCTTTTATCAGGAGGGAAATTAAAGGGTGGGAACCAATTGCACATGTGGCAGAACTTTTGGATCCAGTGGAAGAGAAAAATAGGAAATAAAAAACTATTTGCACACACACAAAAGTATCAAGAGCCAGTGTGGTGCAGTGGTTAAGAGCGGTAGATTCGTAATCTGGGGAACCGGGTTCGCGTCTCCGCTCCTCCACATGCAGCTGCTGGGTGACCTTGGGCCAGTCACACTACTCTGAAGTCTCTCAGCCCCAATCACCTCACAGAGTGTTTGTTGTGGGGGAGGAAGGGAAAGGAGAATGTAAGCCGCTTTGAGACTCCTTAGGGTAGTGATAAAACGGGATGTCAAATCCAAACTCTTCTTCTTCTTCTTCTTCTTCTTCTTCTTCTTCTTCTTCTTCAATCCCCCCCCCCCCCAATTTCAGCTGCCCCAGCACCATCCTGCAAAATCATTTTTATTTTACAAAATTTATATACAGTGGTACCTCGGGTTACATACGCTTCAGGTTACAAACTCCGCTAACCCAGAAATAGTACCTTTGCTTCAGGATGAGAACAGAAATCATGCTCCAGCAGTGCGGCGGCAGCGGGAGGCCCCAATAGCTAAAGTGGTGCTTCAGGTTAAGAATAGTTTCAGGTTAAGTTCGGACCTCCAGAACGAATTAAGTTCTTAACCCGAGGTACCACTGTACGGCTTTAGCATAAAAACATTGACCACCTCTAAGTGATTTACAAAAATATAAAATAAAACATTAAAACCAGTTAAAAGCAGGTATTTTAACATATGGTTTAACAGAAATGGTTAAAAACCAACAGAAGATGCAAAGAAATAAAACACAAGTGATTTCTATATGTCTGGATATGCTCGACTAAACATAAATGTTTCCTTTCAGCAGGCTCCCAAAAGTGTACGGAGAGTTCCGAAGTATAAGTGCTGCCACACTAAGGGATTGATTTCTTACAAGTGTGGAACAAATTCCACTTGGCACCTGTAACAGCACTAGTTCCACAGAACATGGTAGAAAGTGGCAGGGGAGGAGGGAGAAAACGGAGAGGAAGAAAATTTGCCTCCCTTCCTCTTACATTTGTGGACACCTCCACAGGCTCCGTTCTCTCTTGATTTGTCCCAGTTGTAATCTGGACTTGTCATTCCCTGGCTCTCTTCATCCAGTGAGGAAGCCCCCTTTTGTGCTTTCAGGAACACGGAGCTTGCTGTTTCCAAAAGGGCACATATTGCCACCCTCTCTTTCCTCCTTGCTTCTCATGCTTAATGCAAATCGCTTCCTAGATCCAAAAGACACGGAGGATATAATGACTGAGGGTTTGCTTGAAACCTGAGACTCCTGGTTATCTGACCATCAAAGAGCAGGCTGTAAACAGAACTCCAGTAAACAGGAACTAAAGTCCATATGGAGTGTTTGTGGTTTTCCCCCAACCTTTTCTTTGTTATGTCTAAGGCTCCTACATCCTGTCAATTAGAGAAAAGTTGGAAACCATCTTTGCTGCAGTTTATTTCCATTTTGAGGAAACAAGAGGGAAGCAAATTGCTGAACACCCAAAATGGAGCCACCGGAACAAGGAAATTTTGTGGTCTCACAGAATGTCACACTGACCTCACTTCTCCAATCTGTGCAGTGCTTACCCCGGGTTGGTTACTCTTGGAATGTCACTGGAAACTGTTTGGTGTTTTGCCATATTTCTATTTATGATCAATATATCCTTACCTATTTATTTAATTACAGTTATAGCCCGCCTTTCCTCCAAGGATTTCAAGGTGATGTTGATGCTCCTCCTCCATCCTCATTTCATCCTCACAGCAACCCTGGGCAGGTGAGGAGTGGTGGTGACCATCCCCACAAGAGTCTTCCAGAGAGGAGGAAGTGGGAGAGAACATCACAGCGACCGATGGCAACAGACACCGACACACTTAGGGATCTGCAGAGTCTTCGCAGCTTGCGTAACAGACCTCAGCAACTCAGCATTTTGGCTAATCTACTTTATTTACATATAAACACACACAGAGCACTGCAACATGGCTCCCTCTCTCTCTAGCATCAGACAGCAAAGAGAAAAAGAACAAAGGACAGTAGTCCCACCTCACGGAACACAGTAACACAAACATCCTGTCTCCGTCACTTCCCACTTTGTGGAGTCAAAACATACACCGTCATGTGATAGACAACAATCTCATGACTGCAAACACGGAGCAGGAATTCTAACAGGATTGTGGTGGTTTGAGACAGGACACACCCCGGAAGAAGAAAGGAGCTGGGAAATAATGGATGGTGAGGAACAGAGGCAAGATAGCAGTGAACAGAGGCAGGAGTCAGATACATTAGAAACAGTACAGCAGTCAAGTGTCACACTGTCTCTGAAGAGTACGCTAGAGTCCCCTCCTTCCCCTCGCACCAGATGTGCCCTTCGTATCTCAGAGCAGAAAGACAGACAAATAGATTCCCTTAGCAGCCACCATAGGCAGCAGGAGGGGTCTGAGCGCTAGGAAGTAACTGCTAGGGGATTGGGGTGACATACTGAGCAACATTGGCTCAAGCATGAAGTTGGACATTCCAAGTCTTCCTGTGTTTCTGTGGATGAAAATAAAAGGACTGAAAAAGCTCTCTCGCTCTCTGCAATCTCTGATTTCACTAGGCAGATAGCCAGTGAACTGTTGATGGCACCTCCTGACAGGTAGGTTAGGCTGAGAAGGGGTAAAAGGGTCACTCAATAAGCTTTATGTCGGAGCTAGGATTTGGTCCTAGTCCAGGTCCCAGGTCCTAGTCCAACACTTTAACAACTACACCATGCTGTTTCATGAGACACAGGATAAGTGCTCCAACACACCGCCTGACTCCAGCTGCGGTTGCTCCTCACATGCAAGCGCTCTGATCGTGTCATGCCTAGCTGGGGTGAGGGAGGAGATCTCCCATGCTCAGCTAATTCCCAGTCATTCAGAATGCCAGCAGTTGAGAACAATCAACCAAACTCCCTAACAAAAGGAAGGTATCCAGCAACTTTGCTAGGGCTGCTGAGGCAGTCTCCAGTTTTACTAACCCTTTCCTGTTGCACACCCTCTGCAAGAATATTGAGAAGGTCTGGCACAGGGGCGAGGAACCACCAGCTGGATGTAGGTTTGGGGTCTTCTATTCATAACCTCCCAACATTTCTCTGGTGAAAATAGGGACATCCTATGAGTTATCCATAAAATTACTAAAATACAGTGATATATTATCTCTGTCCAGAATGATGTCAAAACATGACATGACAGCAGTTTTATGCTAGAGACCAAACACATTTCGACACCCAAAACACAATTTTTCACCCAGGGATTGTTAGGGTTAAATTTCCATGTTATACTTTTACACATTATAGCAGCATTTTATACTCCCCCCTTGTTACCCGGTTCTGCCTCTAAGTCAAATTTCAGAGGTTGGAATTTGCAAATCCTTTTGGGTGTGTTTTACAGCAAATGTCCTGGACCAGGCCTGAGCCCGCAAAACCTGGAAGTCTTGCCCCATATGGGAAGAGTTCAGCTTGGTTGATCACATGTTATGCAGGCCAGTCTTGTGGCGGGAACCCTTTGAAGGCTTTGGAGCTCGTACATACAGATTAGCCTGGAACTGTGCTCTGTCTGCTAGACAAGGCCACTGCTTCTGTATTTTGTATCTGCATCCCAGATGTGTGGCAAGAGTCCTCCTCCTTGTAGTTCATTGGAATAATCCAACCCAGACCCGCTTGCTCTAAATGACAAACTCTCCAAAGCTGGTTTCCCCTCAAATTGTTGTTTTGATTCCCCCCCACCTTGTAATACATTCCTGTCATGACAAATTGTGCCGTTTGATGTCATCTCCAACAATGTGGTGTAAAATTAAAAGAAAAGCCACTTTGCAACGTATGAAAATATCATTAAAACACACACACACAGAGAGAGAGAGAGAGAGAGAACTTCAGTTGTTTTGTTTTGCTCAAAAGCAATTCCTGGCAGCAGCAATTCTCAGTGCTTTGGTTTGGAATGGGAGGTGGCAGGGGTAAAAAAAAATATTTTTATTAAAGATTTATTGGTTTACAAAAGTATGTGCAGTGTCTCTTTTTTCCAAGTTGCGTTTTCTACAGATCAGTTTCATTTGTTGTGAGACATTAGGAAGAAAAGGGGGGCTGGGGTCGGGTGGCAATGCCTCTATTCTACCTAATGTATGTGTGGGGTTTTGTGTCACTTGTGTGGGTTCTCTTTACTATTCGCTTCTATTTCTTTGGTGGTTGGGGGTGGCCTGGGGTGTGGGTTGGTTGTCTTTGATTGGCTGTAGTGAAGTTTGTTTTTGTGTGTGAGTGGGGTGTGTGTGTGTGTGTGTTTGGATCAGGTTAGCCAGATTGATTTGTATGCTGTTGGAGGGTTCTTGTTGTTGTCTTGTTGGGCTCTGTATGTGATAAATGGTAACCATACCAGGGTGAAGGCATCTTCTTCTGTTTGTCCTCATGCTTTTGTTTCTTGTGAATGCATGTAAGAAGTCACTACTGGTTCTGACAAAACAACTGACATGAGTGGAAATATTTATGAACCATGTGCTATTTTGTTCAGGTGGGCATTTTAATCCAGGTAGGTTTATTCCAGTAATTAAAGGAATTTCCATTCCCCATTTGGAAGTGTCGGGTTCCCTTAGATGCTTTAGAAAACTCATAACTGCTTTTCCATTAGAAGGTAGCTTTGCAAAATGGAGCATTAGTTGGTCTTTCCTAGGGATTCAAGGTAAAGGTAAAGGGGCCCCTGACTGTTAGGTCCAGTAGTGACCGACTCTTTGCAGCGTTCATCTCGCTTTATTGGCCAAGGGAGCTGGCGTGCAGCTTCTGGGTCATGTGGCCAGCATGACTAAGCTGCTTCTGGTGAACCAGAGCAGCGCACAGAAACGCCATTTACCTTCCCTCCAGAGCAGTACCTATTTATCTACTTGCACTTTGATGTACTTTCGAACTGCTAGGTTGGCAGGAGCAGGGACCAAGCAACGGGAGCTCACCCCATCGCGGGGATTCAAATCGCCGACCTTCTGATCAGCAAGTCCTAGGCTCTGTGGTTTAACCCATAGCGCCACCCGCATCCTTCCTAGGGATTTAAGATTAACAGTGATGAGCAGCTTCTTTGACCCAGGATTATGGGACCTCTTGGAGCTTTCTTTCCTGATGCAGTTTGGCCTCCCTTGGTTCCCAGCTTCTGTGTGGAAAGCTCTCTTAAGATGTAGCAATGGCCACCAACTGGGATGGCGTTTAAAGAGGATATCAATGGCTGCTAGCTATGATGCGGACTATGATCTACCTCCTCTATTGGAGGCAGTGGGTAGAGCACTGTTACTCTTTGGGTTCCACTTGCAGCCTTCCCATAGGCATCTGGTTGGCCACTGTGAGAACAGGATGTTCAGGGCTAGATGAGCCTTTGGACTGATGCAGCGGGACTTCTTTGCTTATGATAAAACAGAAAACTAAATGGCTTTGTCCTCTTTCAGAGGAACAAGGTGCTGCTCTAACTGCAAGTGCTATGAGCAAACACATGGAATCCCCAGAGGAATGGGGTCTCTTGGGGTGGGGGTGAAGTTTGCCCTGGGACCAGAAGAACGAAACAGCTGATAGACACTTTGCTAACTTTTCACAACCCTTTGCAATGAGCAAATAGAGTCAACATGTCATTTGTTTCCTCCTCTTGAGGTTTGTTTAAAGCCAACATAGATTTGGTTGAAAGTTAACTGAAGTGAAAAACCACAGAAATCCCAAAGTTTACAAGATTCCAGCCTTGAGTAAAAATTATCACTCAGATGATAGCAAGACCTATCGACAACAGAGAAGGGTCTAGGGTTTTTTTTGTTTTTGGCTTTTGGGGGTTTTTTTTGGCTTTTTGGGGGGGTTTTGGGTATTTTTTATGAATACTTTTGGAGGATCAAGTGAAATCAAACTCCCAAACATTTTACCACCGGAGCAGACATCCATCAAGGGAAATTGCAAGCATTTAAGTCAGAGGTGAGATGAAGAGAGAGCGAAAAATGAGAAAAAGAGAGAACCATTCACATTCCACAAAACAAGAGTAAAGTTGGAGAAGGCGCTTTTTTTTTTTTTTTTTTGCTGATATTTTTTCCACAGAAAGGGAAATGTTGACATCAATTACTTCCTGATTAAAACGAGCTCCCAGTTTATAATCATTATAGGCCAGAATTGGTGCCAAATTAAACCCCTTTAATCTCCGTTTATTTCCATAATGAAGAAGCACTGTGCAAACATACTAATAATGTGCACAGAATTTTGCTTTGAAAGAGAGAGCATGTGCATGTACTAATAACAATGGTTTGTGTTTGTGCCCACTGTGCAGATTCAGCAAGAGAACCTATGCACATAAATAAAGTGAATTTATGTAGACTTTGTTCATTCAATCAGGAACCCTGCAGAAAGCAAAGTCTCATGGATGGAGCTTATGCACATTCCCTCCCACATGGTGAGACACACCACACACACACACACACACACATATATTGTAGCACATGCAAATTATATGCAAATCTGCATCACTTGTCCCATCTTCTTTCAGAGATACATGTCCTCTCCTTTCAAAGGTGCCACTCTACTGAACTCAAGAGTCAAAGTGTGCTTCCTTTGCTGGAACCATTTTGTGTCTTGCCTGGCTGCTACAGGAAGGCAACTTGCATTGCATGTTGGGGCACCTCCAGAGTATCAGTGCTATGCAGGAGGGATTCAAATGCATACCTGAGCTTTACGCAACACATGTGGATTGAAGGGCTCTGTTGCCCTAGAGCAACTACTCTACTTAAAATAAAAATAAACCCTGGATTTGGAAATTGATGGGGAAACGCATTGAAAAGTGGGGGGGTGAATAAATGATTAATGAGAAAGCACGCAAATAACTCCACAATCATCATGGTTATGCAGGATGGATGTTTACTACCAAATAACAAATCAGAACAAATGCAACATATCAATTGTATATGTATGCACTTCTAGGAAGTGTAAGCTTTATGCAAGCAAATCAGGATGAATGCATATTAAATGAATTGTGGGGGCGCCCTTAGGCTTTTTCTCACTCCAGTTATGGCACTGAGACTCTTGAATGAAACAATGACCCCCTTTCCTTTTCAGAACAAAGATACTTAGGCTGCAGTCTTGTGCACGTTAACTTGAAATTAAGCCATGTGCAGACCTGTAGTGTGAGTCGACCCACCGAGGGCCACACTGTTTGTGGACTATTTAATGTAAAGATTACAAAACACCTGCTCACAATAAATGAGTGAATTTTGCACTGTTTACCTGTGAGTGTTGAGCACAAGCCAAAATGTTCTTTTTAACTTTTGACATGCTTGAAGACCTGTTTTCCCCCTCACTTAATGGCCTTTTGGGGGTTAATGTGTACTGAAGTGTTATGCTGGGCCTTGGTGTTTGATTGTTGACTGTTGGTTTTGTGGATTTTTTAAATTATATTGCAATATTGTTGTGATTTTAAATATTGTTGAAGTCCGCTTTGTGGAGAAGCTGTCTTGAAAACAAGGCCATGCATTTATTAAACAAACAAATGCTGTCCGAACTACAACTCTCACCTACAACAGTCCAATGAGCAGGGCAGATGAGAATGGATTCCGAGGTCCTATTTGGCCAGAAAGGGAGATAGAATGAATGAGTGAGCAGGCGAATGAATGAAATTGCTTTCATTCTGCACTATGTTGTCCATTAAGAAACCTTTGAAACACCCACTACACTGAAGTGTGTTTGCAGACCCATGTACTTCTTTAAATGTAAAGCAAAGCACACACCTACTGCTTAATTTAACATCAACTATACATGGACGCGGGTGGCGCTGTGAGTTAAACCACAGGGCCTAGGACTTGCCGATCAGAAGGTCGGCAGTTCGAATCCCCGCGACGGGGTGAGCTCCCATTGCTCGGTCCCTGCTCCTGCCAACCTAACAGCTTGAAAGCACGTCAAAGTGCAAGTAGATAAATAGGTACCACTCCAGTGGGAAGGTAAACAGCATTTCCGTGCACTGCTCTGGTTCGCCAGAAGCGGCTTAGTCATGCTGGCCACATGACCCGGAAGCTGTACGCTGGCTCCCTCAGCCAATAAAGCGAGATGAGTGCCGCAACCCCAGAGTCGGTCATGACTGGACCTAATGGTCAGGGGTCCCTTTACCATTACCTATACGGGGCACTCTGGTCAGGAGAAAGCAAAACAATGGCAAGCCAGCTGAGAACCTTTAAAATGGAACCAGACTGGAGGGGGGCGGGATACAGGGTGGGTGGACAATTGCCCAAGTATGCACTGTGGTTAATCTGGCTCCACTTTTATACCATTGTCTGATGTAGGGATGGAGCTGAGAAGGTACGGAATGCAAGCAACAGCTCCCACCACTGTAAAACTCAATTCAAAAGGCTCACCAGCTTCTGTTCTACAGAAGCCTTAGAGGCTCTTCCTGACCTCTGTGTCGCTACGGCAGTAAAACACAGGCAAGCCCATGCAGCTAAAAGGAAAAAAATACTTTATGACGTTTTCACAGCCAGTGGCCCAGTGATTGATCATCCTTCGGAACTGTTGACGTTGACAACCCCATTACAAGGCTCTTCTTCCATCTGGATTTGGGCTGGAAACATCCAACATTCAAATCGCAATCCAACATTCAAAATAAAACATGAGGTCACAACAGAGCAGCCTCTGGCAGACAGCTGGTTGCTTCCTTGCTTGGCAGGAAGTCAAATGCTTGCATGTTAACAAAGAGAGTTGACCATTACGAAAGGGCGTGTCTTCTTTATCAGGCGTGTATATTCTGGCAAATATGAGTTACATACTGGTACTCAAGCCAGCTGTGCAGAGTCAGGCTGTGAATTATTCTGCTTGCGTTTGCATCATCACGTCAGTAATGCCAAGGTTGCAGGTTTGATCCCTGTAAGGGACATCCACATATTCCTGCACTGCAAGGGCTTGGACCAGATTTTCCTCAGGGTCCCTTCCAACTCTATGATTTGCATAAGAAGAACACTGCTGGATCAGACCGGGGACACATCTGGTCTGTGTGAAACCAGCAAGCAGGACCTGAGCACAAGGGCATTCTCCCCACCTGTGGTTTCCAGCAACTGGTATTCAAAAGCATTGCCTCCTCTGTCTGTGGAGGCATAGCAGAGACACTGTGACTAGTAGCCATGAATTTGTCCAGTCCTCTTTTAAAACCATCCAGGTTAGTGGCCATTATCATTACTTTTATTCCTTTTAACGTACATTCTTCGAATGAGAATATTCACTCAGATCCAGGTATCTAAACAGAGTTGCTGCTTTGACTAGAGCAGAAAATAAAAGTGGTTGGATTTCTTGTAGTTATTGTTTTGCTTTCTGGCCAGTTGCAAGAAAAACAAGGAGCAACGTTGGCTCTTTCTCCTCTCAGTCTTTTTTTACTTTCTCTTTGCACCTTAGGACATCCTTTGCCTCCAGATGGTTTGGACTTCAGCTCTTCTCAGCCGCAGCCAGTACACATGCTGACTCTTCCACACCACCCACAAAGAGAGAGAGCAAATATTTGCATGTAATTTGCAAATGCACGACTGTCCTTAAGTCCCTGAGCGTTCCAGTGTTACTTTTTCTTTAAGGTTCTGGCCCTCATAGTGTGAAGATAAATGTGAAGATACTGCAAATTGTGTGTGTGTGTATGGTGTAGCGGTTAGCAATTGGACTAGGACCTGGGAAATGAGAATTCAAATCCCTGCAAAGCCATCAAACTCGCTGGGTGACCTCGAGTCAGCCAGTTTCTCAGCCTAGCCTACCTCACAGGATTGTTGTGAGGAGAAAGTGGGGGGGGGGGGGGAGAGAACCATGTATGCTACCTCAAGTTCCTTGGAGGACATGTGAAATATAAAAGCGCGTGGACACACATTGCTTTGAAGCATTGGGCTTTCTATTGACTCCAGTAAGGCTTCCCATACTCAAAGTTTGTTCAGTTTACCCACAGTTTAGTTTGCATCGATGCTCAGTTTGCTCGCAGTTGCACTGTATTATGGGAATTCTCATTGTAGTCTATAGTGCATGCACCTCATGTAAGTCTTACTCAAATCACACAGGGTTTCCTAAAATACTTTAAATACAGAAAGTGATGTCATAGGCCAATGGAATACTTGTAGTACTCTGCATTTGAGCAAGAACAAATTATCCAATAGTTGGTAGGCCATCTACATGAAACTCCTATGTAAGTTTTGCTCATCCTTGGTGTATGTGTGTGTTTTTTTTAGTTGGATCTGCTCCACAAAAGCCTCAGGGGAGCTTTTCAGCTTATTTTAACTGCCAAGAGACACACCTAAGTTTCATAGAAAAGAGTAATGTAACATTGGGTTTAGTATGCATGCCTTTTCCTTAGGTTACACTAACATAGCTGTTAGCTTGGAGCTTGAAGCAAGAAAAAAGTTATTCTACCATGGATTTAAGAATGGCATGCTGCAGTGTTAGATAGAAATATAGTTCATTTAACCAGGATTGCACTGATGAAGTAAGAGTGGAGGTTGAGGAAGCATGTATAATCTATCCTAGAAGTGATTCGTGATGGGCAAATCTGTTAATTTCAAGTTTCCTATTTCCCAGTCCTGAATTGAATTCTCAACATTTCTGCATAATTTTGAGTTTTTTAAAAAAGTCCACATGAAAGGTAAAAGTACTTTAGTGCAAATTTCTCCTGATGTGCACCTTTTAGCACAATTTTTGCCCAACTTGCACATTTTTTGCAACACAATTTTCCCTGATAGAACATACTCTTGTGTGTTGTTTTCATGTGTGTGTGTGAGTGTGTGTGTACGTGTACGCGCACACACAGCTTACACCAGTATATGCAGTTTTTTACACATTACCTGGCTGAACAACTGCCTTGCAAAATTCAGAGAAGTGCAAATTTTGAAGGGAGGCTTCATTTTCGCTTGCGTGTTGTTCCAGAAAGTGCAAATTAAGGAGGTTCGCTTTTAAATTCAAAGCAAATCGGAATTGTCCCATGTCCCTGGGTCTGGCCACTTTGGGCCTCGATTGAAAATCAGCAAGAACAGAGAGAGCTCAGCGGACCTTATATGGATGACTCTAAGAATACTCTGTGAATTGTTTCCCATGTCAAACGACTCAAGCGGAGGCCGGCCGTTCCAATGCCTTTGCGATAAAGACGATGCATGGCTTTTAACCTTGAGCCTGCAGATGTGCTAATTCCTCAGGACAGCCTGTGCGTACGTGTTTATATAAATAATACCTCTCACTTAAGACCAAATTTGATCATCAAAGAGCAAAGGAACAAGGTCCGCATGCTTTGTTTGGTCTTTTACTAGTCAAAAATGGCTGGCATTTAATAAGCCCCGGAGCCAGTACACAGTAGGGTAGGCATTTTATAGGCCGGAGGCACCCACTGTAGGCTTCCCTTCTCCGCTGACCTGCCTGCAGCTGAATTGAATTTTCCTCCCTAAAGCCAACACTTCTCCCATACAGATCAAAAAAAGGGAGGGAGGGGGAGAAAAAAAGTGACATTTCTAGACCGCAGTTCTTGCGTCTTACTGGCGAGTCAGGAATGCTGCAGAACATTTGAAGTTTAAAAGGACTTTCATGGTTCCACAGGAGAACTAAAACAGATGGGGGCTCAGCGCGACCTTCTGACCTATGAAACACGGCTGACCTGTATTATCGTTCAACAAAAAAGCTACTTTTGGGTTCAGATTACGCTGGGAAGGAATGAAGCAAAAGAGATCTAATGAGAGCTTGGGCAAAACTATTGAGACTCCGAGGCATTTTGCAAAGGCTTATCTGACCAGAATATGGAAGAGTAGAATATGGATGTATCAGCTTCTACACAGTGGCCCCAATTCCAAGGAAGGCCCAATTAAATCAATGGGGTAAGCTAAAGACAGGGTTAGCGCCACCACCTTGCATTGGTGGGCTGCTGCCAGGGTCCCAGCCTGCCCTCCCAAATGTTTCCTTCAAGCCATGCTAGCCATGCTTTTGATTTTCCACCATGATCCTGTCACAGCCGTCACTCAAGAGCAAGGATGGGGAACTTGTGACACTCCAAGTGTTGTTGAGCTCCACCATTTCTAAATGTGCATATATGCATATAAGTTAGCATGTGCAGACATGAATCCTTCTCCCTTCTTCCTCTGCTTTTTGATAACCCACAAGTGACCACCCAAATAACTGAAGTTCACTGTCCAGTTTAAAGGGTCGTAATCCTAAACCTATTTGAAGTTAAAGTAAAGGTAAAGGGACCCCTGACCGTTAGGTCCAGTCGTGACCGACTCTGGGGTTGCGGCGCTCATCTCGCTCTATAGGCCGAGGGAGCCGGCATACAGCTTCCGGGTCATGTGGCCAGCATGACTAAGCCACTTCTGGCAAACCAGAGCAGCACACAGAAACGCCTTTTACCTTCCCACAGGAGTGGTACCTATTTATCTACTTGCACTTTGACGTGCTTTCAAACTGCTAGGTTGGCAGGAGCAGGGACCGCGCAATGGGAGCTCACCCCGTCGCGGGGATTCGAACCACTGACCTTCTGATCGGCAAGTCCTAGGCTCTGTAGTTTAACCCACAGCGCCACCCGCGTCCCTTATTTGAAGTTAGCTAGGCTTATTTTTGAGTAAACATGCCTAGGCTTGTGATATTGAGTGAATAATATTTCCCTTTTTATTTCAAATATACTTGCTTCATTCATTTTCATTCATGAAGGGAAGAATCTGGATTCATAAAAAATGAATCCCCGACTCTTAGGAATACAGGGTATTGAAATACAGCAGATCAGTGCACTGGGCCATCTAGCTTGGCATGGACTACGACCGGCCTTGATTTTCCAAGGTTTCAAGGAGCAGTCTGTTCCAGACCTTCCTGGGGACATAAAGGATTGGACCCAAGACCATCTCCTTGCAAAGCTCTACCACTGAGCTATGACTCTTCCCTACAAATCCAGCCCAAATACATGTGGCTCCTTTTCCCCTTCTCTTAGTCTTAGCAACCTTCTTTTGATATCAGGGATAAACATCTTCCTTCTACTTTCGTTCCAGCAAAAATGAAACACACCAAAGGTGGGATTGAAGAAAAGGAAGAATTATTTTGTGTGCTGGTGCAGAAACGGGATTGCAGTTTTCTGTATGGAAAGTGGTAACAGAAGCAGTTGTCTGTGTTTGACAAGAAGCTTGTTCACACATTGCACTGAACACAGGTACAAGCTGCATGTACAAGTGTTTGTGTGGAAGAGTGTGCACTTGTTGATATGTGCAGCTCAGCTATTGTATGCACAGGTGCATAGGCTCTACACGCATTGAACAACATGTGTGAATTACAGGACCAGAGCAAAGTGCAACTATTATGCACACAGGAATGGTACACTTATTGAACGTAATGTGTGAACACCCTTTAGATCCACAAAAATGGGGCAAAACAACTTAACACCAAATTCAACAAAATGTAGAGGTCCATAGATAGTTGACTTAATATACCGTGTTTTTTGCACCATAACACTCACTTTTTTCCTCCTAAAAAGTAAGGGGAAATGTGTGTGTTATGGAGGGAATGCCTACGGGTGGCATGCCTACGGATTTTCTTCCTCTAAAAACTACGTGCGTGTCATGGTCGGGTGCGTGTTATAGAGCAAAAAATACGGTAGGTTGGTAGAAAAGCAGATTGCATTACAGAATGGCAATATTTGCAAATACTTCAAGTAAATAGTGAATCTGTGGGGGGAGGGACTCATATCTGCTTTCATGTTTGTTCCGAAGAAGACAAATGGCATGTGGAAAAATATAAAGCATGAATGAACTTTTTCCGTCTTCAGTTCCCGTTATCTTCTTCAAAGCGAATGAGCTAATAGCTTTACAAGCCAATTCTCGACTGCCTAGGGTTCTACTGTCATACATGCAAACACTCCCTATTTTCCAGGGACATTTCCTATTTCCTGGCATTTGTGCCAGGAAATTTGTTCCTTATTTTTGCCTTTGGAGAGAATTATTTTTAAAAATGCATGATTTACAACAGGGGTTTGAGGGAGGCAGATGAGGGGGAAAGCTGTTGTTGTTAGCCGCCCTGAGCCTGGCTTCGGCTGGGGAGGGTGGGATATAAAATAATAATAAATAATAAATAATAAATAATAAATCATGGGAGAGGAGGTGGAGGAAGCACTGGGGGGGGGGGCAGCCGACGGACACAGTGTCTTTAGAAAGCATTCCAGACCCCTCCTCTCCCTGAACCCGGCATGCCTTGAAAGTAAGAGAGCAAAGAGCTCAAAGACAGAGGGCACGTAGCAGCACCAGTAGGAGACATGACAAATGAGGAAGTGGGGGAACAGAGGGTGGGGATTCATTCGGGACAACGCCATGATCCAAGAGGCTGGGTTCTATAGCTTCTCTCTGTAAATACTGAACTAAAACCCGACAGTAAGAAACATTTCCTTGTCTTTGTACGTTCCTGGGCAACCGGCTGCGAGTCGCTGGCAGCAGCCTGACAGCAGAGCCTTGTGTAGCTGTTTGTTGCAGCAGGCCTGGCTACAGGTTCCCCAGGCAAATTGTGGCTCTGGGGCCAGCCGGGGGGGCTGGTTGCTGAGAGCTGAGGTGGCCTCAGAATAAGAAAGCAAGTGGGTGAGGATTCCTGAGAAGAGAGGAGGGGAGAGGAGGCTGAGGGAACCCTCCGCAAGAAAGGGTGTCTAAAAAGGAGTGAGGGGTTGGTGGCTCAGCAGGCAGGGGGGAACATAACTGGGTTCCTGAGACTCGGAACGTGTTTCCCCACAGGGGAGCCACAGAAAGAATGCAGTTGATTAAGGGAGCAGTGGACTCAAAAAGGTTGTAAGCCTCTGCTATAGCCACTGAGAACCTGGATGTTCTGCCTGCGAAGAGGAACATCATGGCAAGGGGAGAGACCAATCTGGTTCAATCCAGTGAAGGAACAGCTGCAAAATGAATGCTTCAGTCTTTTATTTCTTTTTCTCTCCCCATTTATGTAAAGGGACCCCTGACCATTAGGTCCAGTCGTGACCGACTCTGGGGTTGCGGCGCTCATCTCGCTTTATTGGCCAAGGGAGCCAGTGTACAGCTTCCGGGTCATGTAGCCAGCATGACTAAGCCACTTCTGGTGAACTAGAGCAGCACACGGAAACACCATTTACCTTCCCACCAGAGTGGTACCTATTTATCTACTTGCACTTGGACGTGCTTTCGAACTGCTAGGTTGGCAGGAGAAGGGACTGAGCAACGGGAGCTCACCCCGTCACGGGGATTCGAACCGCCGACTTTTTGATTGGCAAGCCCTAGGCTCTGTGGTTTAACCCACAGCGCCACCTGCATCCCACTTTACTTTATGTATCATGCCATTAAATGGTGAGCCGGTGGGCACAGACCATCTCATCTTTTCAGATCTGTACAGGGCTCAGGAAACTTTAAGCTCTTTATAATGATTTGTTTTTAATGAGCTGGCAGTTTAGAAATAACCCTATGAATACACCAAATAAATAAGTGTTGAAAAAGAAAGAAAATGGGATGTGCCTTACGCTGGCAGAATTCTGGTTATTGTGTTCTGGCCGTTGTCAAGTTCAAAGGATGTTCCCCGCTCTTCCCCACCCCCCCGGGGGGGGGGACTTGATCTAATTATTCATAGAAAGAGCTGCACTTTTGCTGCAAAGTACATTTCATGCAAGGACTTATTGCAAGAGTTTCCCCAAGCAGTTCTGTATCTGATGTCGTTTAAAGTGCACTACATTCAGTTTGCAAGCTTGCATGACACTTTGCATTTAGGAAAAGAATCCAGTTATTATTTTTAAATAACAATTATTGATTGCCTTATTATACAGACCACCGCAATTGCCTTGCACCCTCCTTTCAGTCACCCTTGACCTCTTAATGCTGCCATCCCTCTGGCCTTTCACCTCATGCAAGACAAAGCTGAGAACCAAACTCCTCACTCCAGACTACAGTGTAATAATTAAGTGGAGTCACGCTAGCTATTACAGAGACAAATCTGCAACTGATTAAGAGGCCTATTTTCCCGCAATTAATTTTCAGAGGCAAAGGGATGTTTGATGTTGAATGTCTTTGTTCTTGTTAATTGTCTCCTATTTGTTGCATGTTCTCAGGCCCTGCGAAAATGGACATTGCAAGATCAGCTTGTGCAATTGTTCATTGATGCACAGAGCTTAATTCGGTTCAGGTGTTCCTTTTTCACAGTTTTGGTGTCACACAGACCTCCTTTGGGAGTGTTCCTGCTGTTGTTCAGACTAGCTAGCCAGCTCCCAACGTTTTCCCCCTTTATCGTGCTCTTAAAAGGACAATATCCTTTCTTTCAGGGGAGTAAATGAAAAAATGACAAAAAAAGAGGAATGGGGAGGGTGGTTTTGGACAAGGATAGGAGAGGGTTATGCAGTTTCTTTCCCCTGCCATTCCTCCACTCAAACTGTCAGTCTCCAATGTCTGCTTTTCAGCAACAATCTCCTATTAGGACCCCTCCAATAGGAGATTGTTGGGTCCTGTTGGGTGAAATGATTACTTTGGCCCCATCACGCTCTGGTAATAAACAAGAAAGTTTATACCACACTCTAGAACAGGGGTCAGCAAACCTTTTCAGCAGGGGGAAGGTCCACTGTCCCTCAGATCTTGTGGGAGGCTGGACTATATTTTGAAGGGGGGAAAGGAATGAATTCCTATGCCCCACAAATAACCCAGAGATGCATTTTAAATAAAAGCACACATACCTGAAGGAGCGTCTCCACCCCCATCGTTCTACACAGACACTGAGGTCCAGCGCCTTCTGGCGGTTCCCTGTTTAGGGAAGCTTTTAATGTTTGATGGATTACTATATTTTAATATTTTGTTGGAAGCCGGCCAGAGTGGCTGTGGAAGCCCAGCCAGATGGGCGGGGTATAAATAATAAATTACTATTATTACTATTACTACTATTATTATTATTCTACTCGTAAAAACATGTTGATTCCCGGACCATCCGCGGGCCGGATTTAGAAGGTGATTGGGTTGGATCCGGCCCCCGGGCCTTAGTTTGCCTACCCATGCTCTAGAATTATTCATTTGTAAAATCACCTAGATACTCCCTTTCAGCTCCCAAACGGGACTACAAGGTGATCTACAATATCAAAATACCAGACAAGCAAAATATTTGAAAGGAACCTGGCAGAGCTTGGAAGGTTTGGTTTTAAAAGGAGTTGGTTCAAATCCAAGTTCATCCTGTTGAAAAAAGGACTGCAACCCACATTATCCCCAGCTCGCAGAACCAGTGGTCAGGGATGATGGAAGTTGTAGTCCAACAAGAGCTGGAGACCCAAGTTTGGGAAACCCTGCTGTAGTACCTCAAAAGGCAGCTCCTGGATGAAATGAAATAAACCTGATCGCTGGATCCCACTTGATCATCTAGGCATAGGTGACAACTCCCTGAGGCCCTGGGTGCCCGAGCACCCACAAAATTCCCCATGATGGGGCTGGGCACCCACAAATTTCCATGCCAGGGCCATGCACGCTGCATGGCACTCCTGCATCTAGGACAGGGGTGAGGAATATGGGGCCCTCCAGGTGTTATTGAACTGCAGCTCCCATCAATCCTGACCACTGGCTATGTTAGCTGGAGCTGCTGGAGTCCCCTGATCTAAGAGGCTCACCCAATTTAGTGATCCACTTGTCACTGGGAGTTCCAGAAGAACTAGAAGAGTGGGATGGTCACATGGCTCTCCATACAGAATCCCAACATCAAAGGCAAGCGAAAAATACAGGTTGACAAAAGCAGAGGAAAGATGTGTCACCCAGGAACGCTTAGATCTCCAGGCTCTATCTAAGCTTACCTGAGTAGAGGAGATCTGAGACTGGGTGAAAGTTGTCAAGGTCACTAACCAGCAATAAGAGGCCATTTCCCCTCCAGGCATGAACTCCGACCTGTAAGATTTAAGAACCAAGAGAGTTACAGGTTTGAAGTGCATGTGTTCATGCACTTTCCAGTATGCCCTGTCCATATCCCACAAACTGAATGCAATTGAAAACAATTTCAACAAGAGGCAGCAAGTGGCTCTGCACTCTGCTTAAACCATAGCTGTCAAGTGTCCCTTATTTGAAAGGACAGTCCCTTATTCCAGCGCCATGTCCCGCTGCTGTCCCTTATTGATGGATGTCCCTTAAATGTCCCTTAAATGATGTCCCTTATATTTCAAAGGAAGCAGCTCCTCTCCCTCCCTCCCTGCCGGCCAGGGAGGAGGGAGGCTCCAACTGTGTTGCTTGGCTGTGTTGCTCACCCAATAAGAAGTCTAAGAACGACTGGGGGGTGGAGCTTGCATGCCTTGTGTGTGGCTAGTTAATGCAAGCTGAGGAGGTTTTTGAATGCTGGATGCCATTTTGTTGCACGTGCTGCTGCAAACTTTGCAGTGCAAAGCCAGGCCGGGGAGCCATTTTAAGTTGAGGCTGGATAGGCCTTGTGGTGCATGTGATTCAGATTCTATTCAGTTGAACCTCTGGTTACAAAGTTTGAAGCTACCAGCATGAGTTTGGAAGACTGCAGGAGGACAGGAAGACTGGAGTGCCTGGAACAGGTGAGGCCGCAGGTCCCTTATTTTGGCTGCTGGTCCCTTATTTTCAAGGCTGCTGGTCCCTCATTTTCAAATCTGTAAGTTGACAGCTATGGCTTAAACTGCACCATCTTAGACTGAAAACAACTGATTTTATCTGCAAATGTCACAGCAAGTAATGGGTGACTAGGCAACCATCAGAAAGAAGAAGAGCCTTGCTGGACCAGATTAAAAGCCCATCAATCTAGTCCAGCACCCTGTTCTCACAGTAACCACCCATGGGAACAAGTGGCCAGACCCATAGCAAAACTATCCTGTTCACCACATGGAGGAACATCACCAAGAGAAGCTCCACAGATGCAATTGTGGTAATGAAGTGCATCTCCGCTCCTCCACATGCAGCTGCTGGGTGACCTTGGGCCAGTCACACTTCTTTGAAGTCTCTCAGCCCCACTCACCTCACAGAGTGTTTGTTGTGGGGGAGGAAGGGAAAGGAGAATGTTAGCCGCTTTGAGACTCCTTCAGGTAGTGATAAAGTGGGATATCAAATACAAACTCTTCTTCTCTTTTTCTTTTTTGTCTTTGTGAGCCTTTCCTAAGCTGAATGTGTGGAATCACTGAGCTTCCAATTTTTCAGAAATCTGTTTGTATCTTTGCAGGAAATTGAAAGCAAGGCAAAACCCAAACTGTATAAATATTCAGCATCCCTGGAAAAGTATCGTGTAAGGACAAGCCCATCCTATGCATACTTCATTACTTTCATCAGACCATTGGCATGTGAGCAGCAGTCAAATGCATTACGTGTAAAGGTTTGTGCATTTTGCAAAAAATAAAATAAAAAATGTAACTCTCAAAATCAGCCTAGTCCTTCAACCAGCAATCTGGTATTTTATGCTATGTTGTTATAAGCAGCATTGTTGAATACTTGCATTGGCCTATAGATACACCTCGTGCTCTCTTGGAGACTTCTTTTTTGGTGATGTGGAGCACTTCAGGGTGACATTTATTATTATTAAGCATTCATTCTGACTTGTTTGTAGGGAAGACAGATGATTTCTCATTCAGTGAGTGTTATATCCCACATTTGCCAGCGCTTTTCCCTATTGCTTCCCTTGCTGCAAAAAGTCCAGCCTTTGGGGGAAGAGCATTAGTTGTGCAAGAGCTCCAAAGCAACTTTAATATTTCACAACCTGAATTTGCTGCGCTGTGACGGAATCCCACCCAAAAATAGTGACAGCCTGGAAGTGCCCATGGATGCAAACCGATGACAGGAGGGAAAGAAGGTGCATGGATGCAGGGTGTAGGTTAGCAAGAAAACACATCAAGTCATACCCATATGCTGAGAAAACATCAGGTTGAGGGGAGGGGAAAGAGAAAATATTGGATGAAGCAGGTATCCTAGGGTGTGTGTTGTGTGAGTCACAGACAGCTGTGACCAGTTTCAAAGACACTTTTAGGCTCCATAAGATCCCTCTACACACGAGATTTCTGTGTTTCCTTCAACAAACTGCACACAACAAGATGCGAACACAGGGAATCTTCCTCTTGGGTCACTCTAAAAATTTGCATCTCATGTATCTAGTTCCTGACACATAAGCAAATGCTTTGAAGTTTAGAAGCTGTGAGGAAATAATAATAACAATCTTGAGATTTGGAAGCATTTCAAGCAACAGTCTTCAGGAAATTCTGTGCTTGCATGGGCAGATATGGATATATGGGATACATTCACTGTATTCTGGTACTTCTTGTGATACAGGCAAAGAATTCTGTTTACTGCGTTTTATTTTGCTAAGATTCTGCTGTAAGTATTGACTGCAAGCCAGACTCAGATATCAATTCAAGGATGAAGGTGATTGTGCCACAAATGCAAATATAGAGGGGGAAATTATTCAAATGAAAGTAGGAAGAATAATTGTTATAACACTGTTCAATGAGTCCCATAATGTTTCAGAAACATTGTAAATCTCCCTTTATAAGCTCCCAAAGCGGCGGCTTACCCTTTCCTCCATGCATGACATAACTCGTACACAGATCCTTTTGAAATATGTAAAGTAACACTTTTATCCTTCAATATTGTCCTCCAATGAGCAATAAAAAGAAATGTCCTCTGTTTCAGCTGAGAACTCACTGAACAGCATTGATTTCCTCCAGCTACCTGAGATGTTTTCTGTTACAGGTGGATATGAGATACATTTCCCCTCACTGTGGGTTATGTGAGCATCTGAGAAGTTCAAAGGTTGTCAGGTCACTGGCGCCACATGATCTTGCCAGGAAACATTCCAATTTAGATGGCGAGTTGAACTATGGACATGGCTCGGATGTGGGCAACTGCACACATAGGAAGCTGCCTTATGGAAAGTCAGATTGCTGGTCCACTTCATTCAGCATCACCACACTGGCTGGCAGCAGTTCTCCAGGGTCCCATGCATGGCTCTGTGTCAGCCCTTACCTGGAGATCCCATGGTTTGAACTTGGAATCTTCGACATGAAAAGCATCTGCTCAACCACTGAGCTACATTCCTGGCTGGCTGGACAATCATTCAGACCAACAGATACTATGTACAAAATTCTCCTACAAGATGGTTCCCTTTAGTTCCTCTCACCCCCCTCCTCTCCAACCAAAATGCTGAACCACGCCATTTCAACTTCTTGTGTTTATTTATTTTTAAAACTTTCGTAGCCTGCACAGTCAACCATGTCCTCTGGGTTTACAAATTTCAAAACTGGTGAAATGCGAATGCAGTTGTACCTAGAGTTGGATTGAAGGCCGGTAACTATTTTTGCTCTGAAAGTTAAGAAGATACCTGATGCTGCTGCATCTGTGGTGCTGGACAAGGCTTCGTTTGGGGTCAAATGGGGGTTTTCCTGGGCTCCTCCTGGCCCCCCCTAGAGGCAGGATCCAAAGAGTCAGCTGAGATCATCACATGGTTAAAACAACTGAACTGGCTACCCATCTGCTCCTGAGCCAAGTTCAAGGTTCTTGTGTTGATTTACAAAGCACCAAACTACTTGGGTCACAGGTACTTCAAGGATTACCTTAACCATTATATTCCAGCTCAGCCACTGAGAGTGTCTTTCGTTCTTCCCAGAGTTGGTGAGGTGTTATGTTGTTTGGTGCTATGTTTTTATAGTGTTGAAAACCGCCATGATGTGTGTGTGTTTTATGATACAGCAGTATACAACTACTTTTTAAAAGAAAGGAAGAAATTAATAAATAATTTGCAGCAATGCATGCTGCACCAGAATGTGCTACACAGCTTTTCTGATTTAGAGGAGCAGTCAGCACATATCACCGAGACTTGTAGCACAAAAATGGCACCCCAAAATTCCCAGGGGGCTGCACCACCCTCAATGCTTTGGGATTTGCCCCATCGATTCTGCTCCTTGGGAGAAGTGGGGTTGTGCATCAAAGGAAAATAATACAAATCTTCCTTCTTTCCTTTCTCCCTCCCTCTTTCTCTTTATCACTTGTGGGCTCTCTCTTTCTTACTGCTGATTTAAAAAATAATAAAAATTAAGGGAAACCTGTTTTATTAGTGTAGCTTTAGCTCCCCCAACGGGCAGTTGCTAGAAATGTTATCCCTCCAACAGCAGGCACATTCCTCCTGGACTTTAAAAAGATTCAGGTGGTGTGCAGGCCACTGAAAGCACATGGCTTTCCCCCAAAGAATCCTGAGAACTGTAGTTGGTTAAATGTGCTGATAACCGCAAGGAACAAATGTATGTTTTAAATGCACAAGTAGGATTTGGGTTGCATCTATTCAAAATTGCAACCTTAGGTTCCATTTTTATGACGCTGTTGTTTAAAAATTCTGTTTCCGTGGCACAGAGATGTGGCGGCGGCAACTGGCTTACATAGTTTTATATAGGCTTAGATAAATGCATGGATAGGGTCAGCCCAAGTTATGATGCTGCTTGAAGTGTTAGCAGCACATGGCCCCATTCCTCCCCCTTCTCCCCAATAATATCCAAGTTAATTTCCCAAATGGTTAACTTGGGATGTACGTGGTTGATAGGGAGCAGGCAGATCAAGAGAGGCTTTGAATACAAAGATCTCCCACTCTGACACGTTCCCGACAAGGAAGGTGAAATATGTCAGCTGGGAGCAGGGGTATTTATTTCATAAAATTTATACACTGCTTGGTTGTCAAAGAACCTCAAGGCAGTTTCTTTCCAGCTGTTCCCTCATCTGCCCAGCTGGCACAAGACTGGCAGGAATCTGTTCTTTCCATTCTTTCCCCCAATGGATTGCTCTGTAATTTAGCCTGTATCCCACACAAGAGAAATAAATTCATCACTCTAGCTCTAGACGTGAATTTATAAATGTGACAGGTCTATGCCCAGCGCCCCCAGTCTTCATCTGTCACATGGATGCTTCAAAATAATGTAAGCAGTGTGAGACTCCAGAGTAGAATTTTGGTGGATGGATTAACAGGGAAATTCTCAGAATACAAAGGAAAGTTGGTGTCAGGCTGTGCTTAATTTTTTAATTGATTGCCCTTGAAAAACTTGCAGTACAATTTGTACCTAGAAGCAAGTCCTGATTTTAAAAATCAGGTTTACGTCCAAGTCATGGTACATCAGATTGCTGTTAACTGGCTATTAATAAGAACATAGCTACTCAACATGCAAGTGTCATAGCTATTCCTGTCTCCCACAATCTTGGGTGCTCTAATCCCTGAGAACTGGGAGAGTCTAGGGATCTCTAACCAAGCTAGAATTCCCAGGATTCTTTGGGAGAAGCCATGACAGTTAAACTGACCAAAAAATAAATAAATACGTTCACAACGGAGATACACTGGCCAATGCATTCTGGTCATTAAGCTTTAGCTGGGATCAAAGTTAGTTATGTTCTTTGAATCTGCAATCTCAGTTTTAATCTTCACTTCCTGTTTTGAATATAATAGCACCCATCCAACGGCTTCACCATCCACTTTGTGCTTCTGCTGATGCCCTTGACTACGGATGCTGATGTCATTTTATGTTTAACTTTGCTCTAAGGTGTCACAAAAAGGGACGCGGCTGGCGCTGTGGGTAAAAGCCTCAGCGCCTAGGGCTTGCCGATCGAAAGGTCGGTGCTTCGAATCCCCGTGGCGGGGTGAGCTCCCGTTGTTCGGTCCCAGCGCCTGCCAACCTAGCAGTTCGAAAGCACTCCCGGGTGCAAGTAGATAAATAGGGACTGCTTACTAGCGGGAAGGTAAACGGCGTTTCCGTGTGCGGCTCTGGCTCGCCAGAGCAGCGATGTCACGCTGGCCACGTGACCCGGAAGTGTTTCCGGACAGCGCTGGCCCCCAGCCTCTTGAGTGAGATGGGCACACAACCCTAGAGTCTGTCAAGACTGGCCCGTACGGGCAGCGGTACCTTTACCTTTTAAGGTGTCACAAGATTCTGTTGGTTTTGCTGCAACAAATGAGCTGCAGCGCTATTCATGCTTTCTTGGGAGCTCATGTGCAGAAATGTGTATAGTCTTCTGAGCAAAACATAAGACTGCATAGGCTGAATGAATTTGTCAGTGGGCAAAAACTCCTTCTGCCGGAAGAGGTCAGCAAACTCCACTCAAAGGTACAGGCAAGCTCCTGCTGCGATGTTAACAAAGGTAATTAAAGATTTGTGGCTCCATGCAAAAAGCCAGTGAAAGGCCAAACTTAAATTGAGGGTCAATTTAGTGAATGCAATTAGCATGCACCTTTTGAAAAATGGTAATAGCACCTCAGTAGGGGCCCAAATAGCAGTTCTTCCTGATGTTTACTCAGAATCTCATTTCTTGTAACTTGAAGCCATTGGTTCAAGTCCTACCCCCAGAGCAGGAGAAAAAAACATTCTTTGTTATCTGATTTTGAGGATTTTGCCTAAAGCTGCATGAGATATTATACTGTCAGGCCTGGGGGCACTGACACACACTTACACCAAAATAGTGGACGCCACTATTTTAATTTATCCCAGTAGTGATGTATGGAAGTGAGAGCTGGATCATAAAGAAGGCTGATCGCCAAAGAATTGATATTTTTGAATTATGGTGCTGGAGGAGACTCTTGAGAGTCCCATGGACTGCAAGAAGATCAAACCTATCCATTCTGAAGGAAATCAGCCCTGAGTGCTCACTGGAAGGACAGATCGTGAAGCTGAGGCTCCAATACTTTGGCCACCTCATAAGAAGAGAAGACTCCCTGGAAAAGACCCTGATGTTGGGAAAGATGGAGGGCACAAGGAGAAGGGGACGACAGAGGACGAGATGGTTGGATAGTGTTGTCGAAGCTATCAGCATGAGTTTGACCAAACTGCAGGAGGCAGTGGAAGACAGGAGTGCCTGGCGTGCTCTGGTCCATGGGGTCACGAAGAGTCGGACACGACTAAATGACTAAACAACAACAACATATTTAATTATCACACGGTCCTTGACACAGCATTGCTCAAGACATTGGAGGAAATCAATTAACGTTAACATGCCCAGCTCTGCCAGGGAAAACTGTGGGTCTCACCAACTATGAGGAAAATTGGCCAAAGGGCACTGCCCAGGACCCCCTTCAAACCTAGACTAGCTTTGCTTGCTGTCATGAGCTTTAAGCAAAAGCTGTCAAATGATTTATATATATTTTTGCAGGGCTTTAAGGAATTTAAGAATCCTACTATGTTCAGTCTTTTGGGCTTACACCCCAGGTAAGTGTGCGCAATGAGTAAATGGCCCTTCTGCCTTAAAGAAATAGGTTCTTTTACGGAGGTGTCATCCGCAGTTTTGAAGGGAAAAGCATAATCTCATTCAATGTCTTCTGAAGCCGTGAAAAAAGACAAGAGAGATGCATATAAGACCACCAAAAACATCCACGTGATTGACACACGGAAAAAGTTCAAATCTACATTGGGATTGTATCCTGTATGTTTAGATAGCATTGGCTGCATATCGATCTGACAGAATGTGAGAGGTGATTTTCACAACAGGATTTTTATTCAAAGGTAATCCAAGTTCACCCCTAGATTTTAAAACTTTGCTCATTTGCCTCTCTGTGTTCGCTATTCATTAGGGATGATTATTTCCTAGGCTGAATGCTTTGTTATCTGCAGTCCCTGTAACTTAATATGGTAACAGTCACTTCTTGGAGCTCAACACCAGGGTGCACCATTCTCATAAAAATGGCTTGAAGGAGATCACATGTGCTCCAGGTGAGTTATGTTAAGTGATGCAGCCACACAGCTGCAGAAATTCAAGGTGGTTGCAGACATTTAAAGCTCTAGAATATGGCCTCCTTCACATATGCAAAGAGCTCACTTACTGATGGGCAAACTCCCTTTGGACCCATGCAAAATTGCCATGGTATTTATAAGCTTCCTTGGCAACCATTCAATGGGGAAAGTTCCCCATTACTTCCCTCCCAGCGTATCATGTTAGGACATGTATTGATGGTGCCACATACATTGGCATTACTTTATTGCCTCCTAGGGGTTCTAGTTTGATCTCATCTGTGCTACATCCAGTTCATAGCAACCATCACGGTGTCCCAGTATGTGATGGGATCCCACCTGAAAACATCATGAATCCCACCTGAAAACACCCACCTAGAAATACCCTGAGATTCTGTAATGACAATATTTTTTAGGTTGCCATCATAAACAGTCTGGACCATGCTTCAGGGAGTGCCTTGTTTCATATCATGCCCTTGGGTTTGGAGTGAGAAACCTCCAAATTGTTGTTGGACATCAGCTCCAGCTAGCAGGGCCAGTTGTCAGGGTTGATTAGTTCATGGGTAGGCAAACTGAGGCCTGGGGGCCCGGATCTTCTAAATCTGGCCCACAGACGGTCCAGGGAATCAGCGTGTTTTTACATGAGTAGAATGTGCCCTTTTATTTAAAATGCATCTCTGGGTTATTTGTGGCGCATAGGAATTCGTTCATTTATTTATTTTTTCAAAATATAGACTGGCCTCCCGCAAGGTCTGAGGGACAGTGGACCGGCCCCCTGCTGAAAACATTTGCTGACCCCTGGGTTAGTTGGTTGCTCAGTCGAATATCTACACCGCCCTTCATCTGAGGATCACAGGGCTGTTCAAAATTTTAAAACAAAACAAAAATAAGTAACAATAGCAAACAAAAACAATACCCCCTCCCACGTTTAAAAGGCCACAGGTTCTTTAATTAGCAAAAGACCAGGGAGAAATGATTTCACCTAGTACCTAAAGTTATGTAATGAAGGCACCAGGTGAGCCTCCCTAGGGAGAGCATTCCACAGGGGGGGCCACCACAGAAAAGGCCCGTTCTTGTGTTGCTGCCCTCCTCACCTTTCTTGAAGGAGGAAAAGGAAGAAGGGCCTCAGACGATGGTTGCATATCCTGCAACATTTCTCCGATGAAAATGGGGACATTCTAGCCCATACCCTCCAATGTTTCCCTGGTGGAAATAGGGACTGAATTCTGCACCAACCAAAGTTGGTGGGAGTTCTAGTCTATAAACATCTGGAGAGTCTCAGGTCTCCCACCTCTGCTTTCAGAAATCAAGTGAGGTCTTGCTTCATCTCCTATCCTTTACAAAGGTTAGGAATGCACAGAACATGTTTTGCATAAACAGGTATCTCTATGGATATCTCAGCAGAGCTCAGCAGGAAGGAGGGTTAGGCTGCGCTGCCTTCTACTAGTCTCGCTATCTTCTGCCCTACTGGCCCCAAAGAACAACAACCACCACTGAATACAAGATTTTTGTATGGATGGCAATTGATAATGCACATGAAGTGCTCTGGATGTTAAAAAGGATGCAATGCAAATGTTAAGAGTTGTTTTAGTAAAATAAATAAAATAACCTGTTGTGAACATTTACCGTAATGGTTTCTTCAGGCAAAAAACTGAAATGACGCAGAGCAGATGTAGCTTAATCCAACAATTGTTTTTCAGAGCCATTTCTACTGGCAAACTTCACTGCTGGCTTCAACCATTTTGCCTTTTAAGATTTTGACTTCTGTGCCATGACCAATTTCATTCTTTATTGGTAAATGGTGGAAATGAGAGTAAAATGTGGTCATCTACCAGAGACATCAAGTTCCTGGCTATTTCCTAGTAAAATGTCAGAATGTTATGACACTTTCCTGCAGTTTGCCCCAAATTTCAAGAATTTTGGGTAAACACCCACATTTGCCAAGTTCAGCGTTCACAGTTCACACTTTTATGCAGGGGAAGTACCGTGCGGGCAGCATTTTGAAAATATGTAGTTCCTGCAACTTTTCCAGATTTGAAAGTGTGTTTTTCATTCTGCTGAGTTTCCACAATTGGGCTGTATGTTGAAAAAGAAGCCGGGGAAATGTCTGCTACAAATGGCCAACAGTTGTTATCCATTCAAAGAGATAAAATACCACCACCCTGTGTTTCTGGTAGCTCTTATAAAATTCTCAGATGGTAAAAGGGATTACACAACCTTATCAGTACTTCAAAGATCTTATCCCGCAAAGGCCTTCTTTTTGGAAGTGTATCTAAAAACATCTGGGACAAGGGCTGAGAGTTCGCTGCCCATCAAAGTATTTCAGAGTGATTCAGTGGTTGCACTGGTATGTGGGGAAGAAACATTGGGGGCTCAGAAAGGCATATGGGGAAAGGAGGAAACTAAATGAAACATGCATGCATGAGATGCCTGGTCATCCTTTGCAGTCATGAAATTAAAGACGCCTGCTTCTTGGGAGAATAGCAATGACAAACCTAGACAGCATCTCAAAAAGCAGAGACATCACCTTGCCAACAAAGGTCCGTATAGTTAAAGCTATGGTTTTCCTAGTATGGAAGTGAGAGCTGGACCATAAAGAAGGCTGATCGTCGAAGAATTGATGCTTTTGAATTATGGTGCTGGAGGAGACTCTTGAGAGTCCCAAGGACTGCAAGAAGATCAAACCTCTCCATTCTGAAGGAAATCAGCCCTGAGTGCTCACTGGAAGGACAGATCATGAAGTTGAGGCTCCAATACTTTGGCCACCTCATGAGAAGAGAAGATTCCCTGGAAAAGACCCTGATGTTGGGAAAGGTGGAGGGCACAAGGAGAAGGGGACGACAGAGGACGAGATGGTTGGACAGTGTTCTTGAAACTACCAACATGAATTTGATGAAACTCTGGGAGGCAGTGGAAGACAGAAGTGTCTGGCATGCTCTGGTCCATGGGGTCACGAAAAGTCAGAAACAACTAAACGACTAAACAAACAACAACAAAAACTCATGATGCAAAGCAAAATCCCATGCACACACCCCTCATTTTCTATTACCACTCAGCATGCATTCAAAACCAAGAACATGCTCGAATAAGAAATTAGGGCGAAATCTGATTTGGTTTACATTCAAAGCGGAGCCTACCCAATTAGCACTTTCGAAAATCTATACGTGAACCAAAACCCAGCCTTCCTTCAAACATCACATTTCTCTAAATTTTGCAAGGCAGTCTTCCAGCCTGCTACACAAATGTACATGTTTGTGAAAACAACATACAAATATGCAATATATTTGCAATATATTGCAAATATGCAATATATTGCTGTGTTGTTGTTTTTAAAAAAGATACTTTGAAGCAAAATTGCATATTGGGAGAAACCTGAACTGAAATGCTTTTAAAAAAATTACAAACGAATGTGGAAATGGGAATTAAGAGTGGGAATATATGAAACTAAAACTGGCAGATGCATTGCACAGGTGCAGCCTGAAATTTCATGCACAACCTCTCTCCGCCTCCGTTTAGGAATAGCTTAGGGGAAGAGCATCTGCCTTGAAGCAGTAGTCCCTGGTTCAATCCCCAGCATCTCCAAGTTGGGTTGGGAGAGCCCCCTGCCTGAAATCCTGGAGAGTTGTTGCCGGTCCGTGTAGACATTACTGAGTTGGATGGACCAGTGGTCTGGTTCAGCAAAAGGCAGCTTCATGTGTTCTTAAGGCCCATGTTTCCACCTCTGGTGCAAAGAGCAACGGTATAGAAGCTGGGTAGTATAATGCTAGGCTGCCTCCTCCTCTTTTACATCCCAAACTGCATCACTATTCTGGCTGCTCTATAATGTGCAGAAATGAGTAATGTAATAGGGATTTATAAAGGGTGGTGAAACATTTCAGAATGGAAGAAATTTATGTTGTGCATAGAAAAGAAGGTGTGAAATAGAGAAACCAGTAGAACTGAAACAAACCTCATAATGTGCAATACAAATAAGTTTATTGGAAAGATAACAACAATAAGAAATAAATTGTATAATTTGATTAATGTAACAATAGTAGTTGCAAATGATACACAGATAGACATTAAGAATTGAATATATAGAAGGATTTATTAGTTGACAGACATTTTATGGACAAATGTGGAAGCAGAACAACAATATATAAAATGGAGAAAGACAACGCGAAAAATCTAGAGGTGATATAAAAAAAGGCAGAAGAAGGAAGGAGGGAAGTCAGCTGCTAGGAGCAAGTATAAATGTAAAATGTAATACAATATGTATGTATAGTATGAAATTTGTAAAACTAATAAAGATTATCTTGAGGGGGGGAAAGAAATTGGGATTTACCCTGAGAACCGGTGAAACTCTACTCTGGGGAGTGGGAGAGGCGGAATGTTTATTATATATGAAAATCAATAAATGCATTGTTTTTTTTGTTTTAAAAAAGAAAATATCCTGAGAACTTTGTTCACCCCTTAGTGCCAATGTGGGGTTGAAGAAGAGGGGTTGTGTGTCTTTCAGGTGCAGAGCGAAAGGAAAGACAAGACCAGTTGAGAATCAGACTGTACTAGGGAGAAAATGGCTTCCTTTTTTATTTTATTTTTAAAGGCATAGATTAACTCCTTGCTGCCAAGGGACTGACAAAGGAAAGAGCATGTGTCCTGTGTCAAAGGCACAGGTTGTAAAAACCAGTCCCAGCCTTGACAGAGAGCAGGAAGGTTTCCTAATAAAAGTTGCGGCAGCCCTCCTATTTGATTTCACAAGCCATCCTTGGTGGGCGTTATATAAACGGTGTCCCGTAATCAAAATAATGCCCAAGGGCATATTGGTGTAACAAGCCCGCAAGCTGCTGCGGAGTTGTCAGGATACGCAATGCATTTGCAAGATTCTGAGCATTCCTGCATATGGGATTTAAAATGATTCTTGCTTCAGGACATGTTGTTGAAAGGCCGCACTAGCCAGAATTCTCTTCTGCAGCGCAAATACCTCTCCTCTTTTGTGTTAATGATGTTTAGGAATCAACATGCACAAAGGTGAATAATGAAGCCTTTGGGGTAATAATGTTGCCTTTCTGCCCTTACTTGTAAATGCAGAAAATTATATCATTGTTTATGCTATTGAAGGCTGATCGCCAAAGAATTTATGCTTATGAATTATGGTGTTGAAGGAGACTCATGAGAGTCCCATGGACTGCAAGAAGATTAAACCTATCCATTCTGAAGGAAATCAGCCCTGAGTGCTCACTGGAAGGACAGATCCTGAAGCTGAGGCTCCAATACTTTGGCCACCTCATGAGAAGAGAAGACTCCCTGGAAAAGACCCCGATGTTGGGAAAGATGGAGGGCACAAGGAGAAGGGGACGACAGAGGACGAGATGGTTGGACAGTGTTCTTGAAGCTACCAGCATAAGTTTGACCAAACTACGGGAGGCAGTGGAAGACAGGAGTGCCTGGAGTGCTCTGGTCCATGGGGTCACGAAGAGCTGGACACAACTAAATGACTAAACAACAACAACTTGCTATTGATAGGTCTCTTACCACCACCACCACCTTTAGTAACACATTCTCTGGGATGCTCATAAAATAACACAACAATGCAACCTTATTTTTTAAACATAAAATCAAATGCAGCATTAGAACAACAGATCAGATCATACTGAGAGCCAGTGTGGTGTAGTGGTTAAGAGCGGTAGTCTCGTAATCTGGGGAACCGGGTTCGCGTCTCCGCTCCTCCACATGCAGCTGCTGGGTGACCTTGGGCCAGTCACACTTCTTTGAAGTCTCTCAGCCCCACTCACCTCACAGGGTGTTTGTTGTGGGGGAGGAAGGGAAAGGAGACTGTTAGCCGCTTTGAGACTCCTGAAGGGGAGTGAAAGGCGGGATATCAAATCCAAACTCTTCTTCTTCTTCTTCTTGTTAGTTTTTAATTGTTATATAATTAAATAGTTATTGCTAAGCAAAAAGAGAAAGATTTGCATAAATGCATGAAAGATAGGGCTATCAAGAGTGAATAGCTAAAGAGAACAGTGTTCAGATGCAGTGTACCTCTTGAATGCCATGTTAATGCTATTCTGGCTATTGCTGTTATAGGCTTCATAAACAGAAGTAGTGTCCAGATCAAGGGAAGTAATAGTACAACTCTATTCTGCCTTGGTCAGATGCCACCTGGAATACTGTGTGCAGTTCTGAGCATCACAGTTTAAGAAGAATGTTGACAAGCTGGAACATGTGCAGAGAAGAGCAAACAAGATGATCAAGGGTCTGGAAACCAAGCCTTGTGAGGAACGGTTGAAGGAGTTGGGTATGTTTAACCTGGAAAAGAGGAGACTGAGAGGAGGTGTGATAGCTATTTTCAAATATCTCAAGGGCTGCTACATGGAAGATGGAGCAAGCTTGTTTTTTCCTGCTCTGGAGGGTAGAACTCGAGGCAATGGCTTCAAGTTACAAGAAAGGAGATCCGACTAAACATCACGAAGCACTTTCCAACAGTAATAGCTGTTTGACAGTGGAGTGGTCTCCCTCAGGAGGTTGTGGACTCTCCTTCCTTGAAGGTTTTTAGCAGAGGTTGGGTGGTCATCTGTCATGGATGCTTTAGCTGAGATTCCTGCAATGCAGGGGGTTGGACGAGATGAATCCAACTTGACGATTCTATGATTCTATGTGCTAGTGGCACCCGGTTGGTGGACCCAGAATGCAAGATCAATTCAGCATATGGTGTAATCCAGTGTCATAGAATCATAGAGGTGGAGGGGCTCCTGTAGGGCGTCTAGTCTGACCCCCTCAATCACTGCTACAGCATCTCCAAAAGGTGGCTGTCCAGCCTCTGATTGAAGGGAGAGCCTACCACCCCAGCAGATTGTTTGTTCCTTTGTCACACCGCTCTGATAAAAGGTTCCTCATAAGGTTCACTTGAAATCTACCTTCCTGCTACTTAAGCCTGCTTTCTGGGGCCGCAGAGAAGGAGTCTTTGTCTCAAGCCTTTGGGGATTTAAGGAATGTTATCATATGCTACACACACACACACACACACAGAGAGAGAGAGAGAGAGAGAGAGAGAGAGAGAGGCACAGACACACAGAGAAAGAGAGTCTTCACCTCTTCTTGCTAAACATAGCCAGTTCCTTCAACCTTCCCTAGGGCATGTATATTGTTCTGTGATAATCATTGGCCCACACAGCAATTCCCACATCCCCAAAGTTGCAGGCTGGAAGTACAGTGGTGCACCGCAAGACGAATGCCTCGCAAGACAGAAAACCCGCTAGACGAAAGGGTTTTCCGTTTTGGAGGTGCTTCGCAAAACGAATCTCCTGTGGGCTTGCTTCGCAAGACGAAAATGTCTTGCAAGTTCCTGCAATTTTTTTTCGCTCCCCACCCCCTTTTTCTAAGGCACTAAGCTGCTAATAGCCTTTTAGCAGCTAATCCGCTAATCCCTTAAGCCTTTAATAGCCGCTAATAGCCGCTAAACCGCTAATAGCGCTAATCCGCTAATGGGCTTGCTTCGCAAGACGAAAAAACCGCTAGACGAAGAGACTTGCGGAACGGATTCTTTTCGTCTTGCGAGGCACCACTGTACTGAAAAAGAAGCTGCCTGGATTGCTTGGATCCAAAATCAAGCCCAATGATATGCAAACACCCTCTGTGCACAAATATTGCACATACGGTAGACAAAGTCCAAGAACTGTGTCTCAAGGATCCCAATTAAAATACTCCAGGGAAGAATCCAAACTGGAGATTGTTCAGAAGCTGTCACCTTCCTTTCCAACTGCTGCCTCTGCATTTGCGATAAGAGCTCCTCAGAACAGCAGCAGCAGAACTGGAGAGGCTGCGAGTGGGTGGCCTATTTTAAGAACTGTTGTCAGTTATAAGGCAGACAGAAAAACAGCTGAGTTGCTTTGGAATGAACCTTTGTGACTCACAACACTAACTGCAGATGTGTGTGGGGGGGACTGAACCAGCACCAAAATCAGTCAACCAGCAGCCAACCTATCAGAGCAAACAACTGAAAGAGGTAAAACCTTCTTTGGAGACAGTCCCAGAAAGCTTAGAGGGCACATCCGCCAGGAAGCTAGACAAGAATTTTGTTGTTTCTCTTAAACATAAACAGAACAGCAGTAGGAAACGCCTGACTCCGCCCAGATACAACCAAGTCCAGCGCCATCTAGTGACAAAACATTATTATGACACTATCCACATAGAGACAAGAGGGAGGGAAGCGATCTCTGTGGTTCCAATATAGCTTTAAGAGGCCCAGCGGCATGCAAAGCAGGAGGTTCAGTCCTTGGACCCTGTTGTTGCAAAGGGATCTGGCTGGAGATGCTACAGAGTTGTTCATGCCTAAGGGGACAGCACTGGGACAGATGAGCCAATGGTCTGGCCTGGCATAACACAACTTCCTGCACTGCTCCAAGGATGGAATTGGGATGTGACAAACAGCTGTAAACCGGAGAGGAGGCAATTCCAAATGGGAAAGCTATGGCAGGTGCCAAATTCTTCCTGCACACAAGCTATCTGTTCTAGCTCTACGGTACACAAAATCTGCCTGGGATGATGGGAGGGCAGGAAAAAAGAAAAACATGTGCTTTGCCAGGAAGCTGCTGACAGTTTGAGACCTCTTGACCAAGACTCATCTGGTAATAGGAGAATGCATGCTCCATGTTCCCTTTATACCAAGCTGGGTTTGGCTCACATCTTGGGCTTGGGCCTATCTGTTGAATAAAACTGCATTTGTTGAATAATCTTTCCATGATGCAAGAGCTCTTGCACCTGATTGTACCCTTTGGTATCCCACCACCACTTTCTCCTATCTGGCTGTTTAATGCGGGTGGGCTTTCCCCCCCCCCTTCCCCTTATATAACATTGTTTCCTGGAATCTCTTCTTTGATAAATACATCACATTACCGCCGGCCTCTCCGAAGAAAGAAATACTCAATGCAACCCATTATCAGAGCTGAAAAACACTCGTGAAAATTAGCCAGAGTTATTTGTGTTTCCTGCCAATGCCGTTCCGTGATGGGGTGTTCTTTCCCCCTTCTTCTCTGAGTTTCACACAAAGGCCAGTCTTCAAGGATTATCTATCAACAGGCACCTCTTTGTTTTTCGTAAGGGCTTAGCTGTAACACCGAGTTGCGAACAGGAGCACTGAAGGAGAAGGTGATATTGTTGGGGTTACGGTGGCAGCGAAATCCTGGATTATACAGAAGCAAAATATGTTTGCTGCTGGCAGGTGCCAAGGAAGGCTGATTCCCCCTGACACCAGGGCTGCTTAGATTTCTACAGTCAAGCCTGCGTCTCATGTTTAGGTGGCAGGTTCAGTTTTTATAGAGATATTTCCTGTCAGATAATAAAGGCCTGTTTCCGTGTGTTGATAAGGGTGTCCCTTGTTTCGTATCCCTCAAGGTTGGAGAGATGCCAAGGGATAGAGGAAATGCAGAGACGGGCATCGGTGTGATAAAATACCCTATATGGAGTGGCCGGATGTTCTGCTTTGGAGAACGGTCCTCTGTTTGCAGGAGTCCTCACGTCAAGGCAAAAATGGTGGCTGAAGTGAGACCTTGTCAGCATATAACTCCTGTGTTCAGAGGCCTGGCCTGGTTTCGAATTTGCTACAGGGCCAAGTTCAAAGTGTAACTATTAGCATACAAAGCCCTTTACGGCTCGGGAACAGCTTACTTGTGGGATTATCTTACCCCATACAATGTTCCACATTTGTAAGAAATCAGTCATTTGCATGTTCAGACCCAGAAACCTCCCCCCTAAATAAATTCACACTTGACTCAAATTTTGGTTTTGGTTTTTGGCAGAATTTAGGCCACAACTTTGTTGACTACAGAAAGTGACTGGTTGCATAGGCTCTAGTTTGACTAGCTCCCTGCCATGCAAGTAGCGCTGACCCAGGGTTCCAACATAGGTCAGCCAAGGGTGAATACCTGGATAAGTGGAAAGCTGGGAACGGGCTAACTCCACCACCCAGATGCCCCCCTGGACTCAGGCACAGGCATAACCCCCTCTCAGGGGTTGACCAAACCATTGAGTCCCTGGATTCCTTTAACGCAATATCCTTCACATAGGGATGGCGAGAGCATTCTCCCATCCCTATCACCTGAACCAGAGCCTATCTGCAACGTTACAAGTTGTGACGATTTGCTACGCGGAAGGTGAAACCCAAATGGCAACAGCCAATCAGCCAAGTGGGGAAAATTCCTGCCGTGCCCCTGTCCTAATGACAGACGACACACGACAGCATAGCAAGGTTAAGCACAAAGCCCTAAAAGTTGAGAGAGGTGGGCAGGTGTTCCGATGCAAGCGCCGAAAGAGGAAGCTCTGGGTCACGTGGGTGGGCATAAATAGGTCCCTCGAACCGTTTGGACTGCGTCCCATTGGCCAGATTGCACCCAGCTTCGAGGGACCTACCAATCGGGTGTTGTGGCTGACCAATAGTACCCACCCACAACACAGGGTGTCAGTTTTCCAGGTCTCACTGCAACACATGCCCTCTTTAAGGGAGGACTCGATTTAGTGTGGCACCATCCACACTTGGGAGCTCCCTGCCTATTGACATCAGACAGTCACCTTCGCTGTATTATTTTTGATGCCTCCTAAAAATGCTTTTGTTCATGAATGCCTATCCAGGCATGCAGAATGCGCGCATGTGTGTGTGTGTGTATCCCCCATACGGTGCCGTAAGTTTTGGTTTTTTTTTTTAATATTGAAACTTATCAGCATGCAATGCAATAAAAAGCAAACTAATCTAAATGGGGGGGAAATACAAAAGAAGACAAAAGAGAGAGAAAAAGAGAAGAAACACAAAGCACTGTATCTGAGGTAGAACTTAACCCTTGTCTCACATGAAAGGCGATGGGCGCTCCCTGCTCTCACCTGGGAGACTTCCCTTCCCTGCCTCTCACACAGAGTCTTCCACCAGCCAGCCATCACCTTCCTGTGTGTACCCTCATTAACCCAGAATAAAGGTAAAGGTAAAGGTACCCCTGCCCGTACGGGCCAGTCTTGACAGACTCTAGGGTTGTGCGCCCATCTCACTCAAAGAGTCCATGGGCCAGCGCTGTCCGAAGACACTTCCGGGTCACGTGGCCAGCGTGACATCACTGCTCTGGCGAGCCAGCGCAGCACACGAAACACCGTTTACCTTCCCGCTAGTAAGCGGTCCCTATTTATCTACTTGCACCCAGGGGTGCTTTCGAACTGCTAGGTTGGCAGGCGCTGGGACCGAACAGCGGGAGCGCACCCCGCCGCGGGGATTCGAACCGCCGACCTTTCGATCGGCAAGCCCTAGGCACTGAGGCTTTAACCCACAGCGCCACCTGCATCCCTCTAACCCAGAATAGAGGGCATCAAAAAACAAAACATAAGGAAGAGGAAAGTGAATAGAAAAAGAAAGGAAAAGAGGAAACACAGGAAATAAAGATCATACAAAGACCCGCCCCACCACTCCAAAGGAGGATTGCCTGTAGTCGTTTTTAACTTCTTCTTTTTTATTGATAATACTATTGTTTTGTTCTTTTTGTAAACCACTTTGAGGCTTCGTTGCAACCAAGCTGTATATAAATCTTGTGGGACAAATACCATCATGTGTGCTCCACACACCAGCAGCGGGAGCCTGTTGGATCCGGAGTAAATTGTAATGCGTGTGCATCATTAAGGTAGCCAACCCAACACAGCCTTCCTTGCTTCTGTCAAAACCCTCTGCAAGAGAGGCCTCAGAGACTCATTACTGATCATCGTTTATCACTTTCTATGATCCTCAGATAAGAGATGATTGCTGAGTTGTTTGCACAGGCTTGTAACAAGGTGCAGAGGAACCCGTAATTTTAAATGCAAATAAGCAACTGCATAGAGCTCTTCAGTATCCGTCCGTGCTCCAATGTGGTGTGAAGCAAAAAATCGGCCGCAGATGGGAGCAACTTGCTCTTCTATCTCCATTTTGTAGAATCAACCCTCTTGAGAAGTCTATACGGGATCCCACCCCCCTTTCATCCCAACCATTGTGCTCCCCACTGCTGTTTATTATGTGGCAGCCGTGAGCAGGCCCTGCAGGTGGAGAAGCGGAAAGATTCGGCACTGATTTGAACCGACATGTTAGCCTTGGAACATGTGCTGGCAGGCTGAGCCCGGGATAACAATCAGAGGCAACGCTCAATAGCTGGCTCTGCTTAGGACCCCAAGAAGGCATGCGGAAGAGTCACAGAGATTGCAGTCAATTGCTTGGGAGCAAGAAGATTTGGAGGGGTGTTGGAGGTGACCCTAGAGATGTGTACAAGGTCTGAGAAGGCTGTGTCAAGGATGGCCAAATCAGCATATTTCTGGTTCATGTAGCTTTGCATGTGTTGTTGTTTTTATTATTACTTGTTAGCCGCCCTGAGCCCGGGGTATAAATAATAATAATAATAATAATAATAATAATAATAATAATAATAATTTTAATAATAATGATGATGATGTGTTCACCCATAATAAGTCTCATTTCCACAATCTTGGATTGTTTATTTTTAAGTCTGTGTAATAGGGACGCGGGTGGCGCTGTGGGTTAAACCACAGAGCCTAGGATTTGCCGATCAGAAGGTTGGCGGTTCGAATCCCCGCCACGGGGTGAGCTCCTGTTGCTCGGTCCCTGCTCCTGCCAACCTAGCAGTTCAAAAGCACGTCAAAGTGCAAGTAGATAAATAGGTACCACTCAGGCGGGAAGGTAAACAGCGTTTCCATGTGCTGCTCTGGTTTGCCAGAAGTGGCTTAGTCATGCTGGCCACATGACCCGGAAGCTGTATGCCAGCTCCACCGGCCAATACAGCGAGATGAGCGCTGCAACCCCAGAGTCGGCCACGACTGGACCTAATGGTCAGGGGTCCCTTTACCATTACCTTTACCTTTTAGTCTGTGTAAAGATTTGCATTTAAAACATGCTGCTCCAAATTATACTTTCTTGACCTGAGAGCTGTGCTGAAACATTTGGGAAGTTCAAAAGCTGGTGTATGTATACATACATGTATACATACATTTATACATACATTTCATACATGCATATGAAATCCAGGGAGTGTGGATTGGATTGATTTGTATTGTGAATTCATGAGGACTGCATTCATCAAAGATCCCAACTTATGTCTCCAACGTCCCCTGTGAGTGATTTCAGCTGCACCGTTCTGATCATCTGCTGTAACCACTTGTGGAAGCAGAAGCTCTGGGGTCACCCCTCCGCAGCTGAGTGAGGTGGTTCTTGGGACCTGCCTGCAGCTGCCGCCCAGGGGCCCTCCATCTCCCCACACCTGCTGGACCTGTGGCCTCTACTGGACCTCCAGACCAGGACTTGCCTGCAGGTGTGCATATAGGGCAGGGACCAGGACCCTGGGCAGGCAGGCAGCATTGGAAACACCTGCTGCCCCATCTAGGCACACACCAGTTGCTGGGGCAGCTCTATAAAGTCTCCCTGCCCTGGGGGTGAGGCCAGTGGTGTTGCGTGGGTTGTCAGCACCCGGGGCAAGGCAAGTAATTTGCGCCCCCCACTGCACTGTCCCTCCCCCAGATAGTCCCTCGCTCTCTCTCCGCACCGCACCGCTCGCCTGGCACCCTCCCCTCCACAGTGGGTGGCGACCCGGCGGCTCGGATCGGATTTGCACAGCCAGCACTGCAGTGAGAGAGAGTGAGTGAGCCAGGTAGGGGCAGAGAGCTGCGAGTGCGAGCACCCCCCCCCCAGATGTTGCCCCCTGGGTGAGGCTGCCCCCAAATGGGAAACACCCAGGGGGGTCATACTTTTTGGGGTGGTACTTCTGCTCCCTTGTGCTAATTTTTTAGTTTTAAGGGGATAGAGTTTTAACTTGTGAGGGTGTTGTTTTAAATTGTTCTTAAGTGTTACATGTTAATTTGTATTTTGTATTAGTATTTTTGGCTTTATATGGCTGATTAATATTCTACAGACTTTTAAATGTGTTTGAGGGAGGTGGTGACTTACTGTTTGGTTGTTTTATTTACTGGTGTTTTTACCATGTATTTTTATCCTCTGATGTGGTATATAAATATCATATGATGAAAAGATTTTAAAACAAGCCCAAGGAGACATCATAGAATTGTAGAGTTGGAAGGGACCCAAGGGTCATCTAGTCCAACCCCCTGCAATGCAGGAATCTCATCTAAAGCATCCATGACAGATGGCCATCCAACCTCTTCTTAAAAACCTCCACATCCTCCCAAGGGAGACTGTTCCACTGTTGAACAGTTCTTAATGTCAGAAAGTTTTTTCCTGATGTTTAGTCAGAATCTCCTTCATTGTAACCTGAAGCCATTGCTTTGGGTCCTACCCATCCTATTCATCCAGCTGAGAAGGCTTGTCAGAACAAAAAAGTCAGAAATTAAATCGTTATAACAAAAGAAAAACGCTATGGAAAATCACTTAATTTTTATTTTGCTCTCCAGCGCTATCTGGTGTTGCGTGTTTATAACACATTCAAAATGCTGGAGTTTTTTTTATTAATGTAGCTGAGTCCCCAGTTGACTCCAGTGGTTCCAGGATTGGCCAAACACCGGAATACTTGCAAAAGGAAACACATAGCTGACAATCAAAACCATGTGCCATGGTAACACTGTGATGTATATTTCCCTGCACCTGCCAATAAATGACGACATAGAACCAAGCAGAAGAAACAAATAACGCCATGATGTCATAATACAGGGTGTTCCTATACCCACTCTGGGATTTATGTGAAGGGCAGGATATACCATATTTTTCCTTCTATAAGACGCACCAGGCCGCAAGATGCAGCTAGTTTTTGGAGAAAGAAAACAAGGAAAAAAATATTGTGACTCTCAGAAGCCAGAACAGCAAGAGGAATCACTGCGCAGTGAAAGCAGCAATCCCTCTTGCTGTTCTGGCTGCTGGGACAGCCGCGCAGCCTGCATTCGCTCCATAAGACGCACACACATTTCCACTTACTTTTTAGGAGGGAAAAAGTGAGTCTTACAGAGCAAAAAATACGGTAAGTTTAAATAAATCATGGAAGAGGAGAACTCAGTGCTGCAATGCTGTTTTTGTGCCAGTCCGGTGGCTTCCATGAGATGGAGGTTAATTGGGAGAGGGGAAGAGGAGGGCAGACACCCCCCCCCCCAAGTGTCTGTGGTATAATTTGCAGTCAGCTGCTTCTGGGCTGAAGCCTGCAAGCCGCATGCCAAGTTTTCTTCTTTGTTATTGTTAAAGGGACTCTTCCCCACCTGGAGCTCTCCACGTGCCACCTGGAAAAGGTCAGGCAAACCTCTAAGTAAGACCTAGAGGTCTGGCAACCCTATCTTCCACCCCACCCCACCCCCACTGGACCATGTCAGATCCCCTGCCTGGAATGGCTGGTGGGAGAATTGGAAACAACTCATGGGATTATCTGGGTCCTACTCCTGGCCTTCTGAGATGGGCATGCTGGGAAGGGGTGATGCTATTCCTTTCTTTCTTGCCCACCTAAAATTATATTTTGCCCCTTCTGTGCACCCCCATAGGTCCCCCCACCCCAGTGCCACTGTTGCTTCAAAGGCAGTATGTATCCTGAATTTAGAATTACACAGTTTCGCTCCGACTGACGCAATTTATGATGGTAAACATGTACTTGCTTACTTGTGAATGAATGCGTAGCGTGAGGTTAATATTGCATGTTATCTTTAGCAGGGCACGCCGTTGGTGTCCCAAGAAACGTCTCTCTCTCTGTGACTCCCTCATGGAAGAACCTACATAGTTTCTGTTGTCCAGCTCTGGAGGGTACAGGATTCGTCCCCAGGGACACAACAGTGGCTACTTTCCTGCAATGTGATGCCATGCCTTGTGGGAGGCCTCATTATAGATGGGGGGGGGGGCCTGTGCGGAGTCAAAAAAGCAAGGAATTGTTTCCAGATCTCCAGCTATATTTACTAAACCAACAAACAAGCAAACAAAGGCTTTCCCCTTCGTGATACATTTCTTAAATTATAGGTTTACTGCTTCCTGGCAGGCTAATAAAGTCTAGATGAATGATGAGAGAGTCTGCTGTGAGAATGAGTAAACATCTCCTACTGTCTGGGGAATGTAAGATGACTACTGTCTTATCCTTTGTTACAGGTTGTTAAGATAAAATTGCCCTATATATCACCGCTGCTGTCAATGAAATTAGAAAGAGCAAGCTACCTCCCAGCTCCCAGCGCTCTCTCTCTCTCTCTCTCTTCCTCCAGTACAAAAGAAAAACAAGGTACGCACATAGACACAAAACACCAACATGATTGTCTTAGGCCTTGTTCTCCCAAGCTGCCAGCAATGTAGTAAAATGCACTGGCCATGAGTCTGACCTTGCAGAGGACAGTTGTATATCTGAAGGCTGTGCTCAGTTTGAAGGACTGCCTGGTCCAAGTCCAATTTAAAAAGGAAGAACCACCGGACTGGATTGCAGAGGCATTTAAGTTGCTCATCAGTATCAACTAGGACAACAGATTGAGCAGGCACACAGAATTTTACATACTACTTATTTCTAACTTCTGCAGATAAGAATTAGCACAAGAATATAGTATGTAACTATATTACCTTCTTTGGGTTGGGGCATTTCCTACTTTTTGGCAATGCACAAGTAGCTAAATCCTATAGTAAACTCATTTCTCACCCATCTCGCTTTAAAATGCACTTGGAGACTTGTGTATTGGAATGCTTCCACATGCAAAATAAAAGGAGAAGGAGAAGGATTCTAGCCTTACCTTATTCCCGATATGCCACCATCAAATCCCCACCTAATTTTGAAGCTCAGTGGATGGGTCATTCACAGTCTCTCAGTCTTACCAACATCACAAGGCCGTTGTGGGGTGGTAGGATTTGGGGGAGGAAAGAGGACCATGTCCATTGTCTTGAGTGCCTTGGAGGAAATATCAGACATAGCTATTACCTGAAGCAGTATCTGACAGCAGGCTTGTGGTGGTCAACATTTGACAATATTAAATGTTTTATCAGTAAGTATTTGACAATACAGCAATGCCCTACTACCTTTAGAGTAAGAAGAGTACATCTCCATACATGCTAGTTTCATTATATAAAACCAACAGCATAATAATAGAGCCAAGATCTAAACTCCATCTGAATGTATACTCAATGCCCAAACAAACACAGAGGCAGAATCAATTGTAAGTCATATTATAGCAATGATTTGCTTACTTTTGGTTCGATGTACAACAGCAGGGATCATTTGGTTAGTAACCTAAGGGTTAATAATTCTGTTTACAGACAGCCAATGAAAGGGTGAAGTGTTTTCTAGCAGCCTGTCAGAATTGCATGAGCCTTGCTGAGGTAACATGTGCTCTGGTCATTTGCGTTAAGGAGTTTTCCTCTGAATGTGTCTTCTTGCCATGCACGAGGCCTGACTACTAAGAAAGTGAAAACTTCTCTTGTTTATTTCTCCTCATATTATATGCTGGTTTTGCTCCATTTATCCAGTGAAGTGTCATCAGGATTTCTTTCCTTTTTTGCACTCCATCTGTTATTTAAGTGACTTTGCTAACAACTTTCACTGCATTTTTCAGTGGATGATATATGGTTGTTCAGGTGCAGTTAAAAAGTACGCTTGGAAATCCTTCCTGGCATAAAGAATCGGAGCTTGAGAGACAAACTAGGTATGACGCTGGAGTTTCGTGATTTGTTGTCCAAAAGTGAGCCAAAGACAAGCATGATTATGACCAAACTCTTTACCCACACGTCACCTCACACACTTACAGTGAACCTGCTATTAGCTGGGGGGGAGCAGGAGGGCAAGGAAGAGCAGTCAGCGTATTGGGCCTGTATGCTCTCTCCTCCACAGCTAATAGCAATTTTCATGGGGTGATTTTCATTGGAGAATCATTGTGAGGGACAGGCCTGATGTCAGCATACAGGAAACTTAGGCTGTCCCTGGGCTCCCCCTGTAAACAGTGCCCAAGTCCAGGAGCTGCCATTTGCCGGCGTTTGTCCACAGACAGCTTTCCGGGTCATGTGGCCAGCATGACTAAACCACTTCTGGCACAACAGGACACTCTGATGGAAACTAGAGCACACGGAAATGCCATTTACCTTCCCGCCGCAGCGGTACCTATTTATCTACTTGCACTGGTGTGCTTTCAAACTGCTAGGTTGGCAGAAGCTGGGACAGAGCAGCAAGAGCTCACCACGTCATGGGGATTCGAACCGCCAACCTTCTGATCGGCAAGCCCAAGAGGCTCAGTGGTTTAGACCTTGGTAAAAAGGTAAGGTAAAGGACCCCTGGGTAGTTAAGTCCAATGGAATTTGACTATGGGGTGTGGCGCTCCTCTCCACTATCAGGCCAAGGGAGCTGGCATTTGTCTAGAGACAGCTTTCTGGTGGCCAGCATAACTAAACCGCTTCTGGCGCATGAGATACCATGACAAGTGCTGGAGCACAGGAAAATGCCGTTTACCTTCCCGCCGCAGTGGTACCTATTTATTTGCTCATGGTACCTATTTATCTACTATTTATCTACTCAACACCTTGACTGCCCTGGCAAAAATGCAACATATAAATGTACCAAAATAAAGAGTAATAAACCTGTATCAAGAAAGCTCCCGGGCACTTCTTCCATATGCTCAGCTTCAACGTGGCTGGAAAAAAACAACATTTCAGAATATATATATTGTTTTGAAGCAGAACATTTTCTCCTCCGCATTTCTTTTAAGCCCAAGAAGTATTCCGAATATTTCCACAATACCTCGTGTCAGAGTAAACACATGGCGTTTGTTTTTGAAAAGTGAGGTTAGCAACATTCCCGAGCACTTTTAATTACACTCCCGAGCCAAAAGGTCTCCGCTCACAGTGACCCAAGAGGTGTTTCTGCTTCTCTCAGAACTTTTCAGTTGATCAGCCAAGAATATAACGCCAACAAAGTTAATGTGTTACTGTTTCTATGGAGGAGCTATTCACTGGCAGGGACGGGACAACAGAGTGAAAATAAGGAGAAGGAACTGATCTAAGAGGTTGATTTGGCAGACAGCTGTAAATAAATAAATCAAAGATGTTTCCACCTCTGCAGAACTCACTTAATTTTTCAAAATCTGAAGGCATGGCTTACAACCTCATAAACTAATTTAGATCTAAATTTGGTAAATGAATGCCAGTCTAGTAGTCACAGAGAACATCAGCTTACATGCAGACTGACTTAAAAGTAAAGGTAAAGGTACCCCTGCCCGTACGGGCCAGTCTTGACAGACTCTAGGGTTGTGCGCCCATCTCACTCAAGAGGCCGGGGGCCAGCGCTGTCCGGAGACACTTCCGGGTCACGTGGCCAGCGTGACATTGCTGCTCTGGCGAGCCAGAGCCGCACACGGAAACGCCGTTTACCTTCCCGCTAGTAAGCGGTCCCTATTTATCTACTTGCACCCAGGAGTGCTTTCGAACTGCTAGGTTGGCAGGCGCTGGGACCGAACAACGGGAGCGCACCCCGCCGCGGGGATTCGAACCGCCGACCTTTCGATCGGCAAGCCCTAGGCGCTGAGGCTTTTACCCACAGCGCCACCCGCAGACTGACTTAGGACCCAAATATCTCAGAGACTGACTCCTTCTCTAGAGACCCTCTTGGATGTTAATATCGGTAGAGAGGGCCCTCTTGGTAGATCCACTGCCCTCAAACTTTGGGGAAGGTGGCCTGGAAGAGGGCCTTCTCTGTAGCAGCCCCTAGGTTGTGGAGTTCCTTCCCAAGAAATGCTGAAGACCCGCCACTGGGTTTTCGAGACCCAGACTACTTCTGTGATTGCAATTTGCTTTAATTGTTTTTAATACTGAATTTTAAACTGTTGTAACTCAGCCTGCAACCTGCTGATGAAGGGCAGGTAATAAATTTAACAGCAGCAACAAACCATGGGCTCAGCAAACCATGGTGGTGGAATAGTGATATGTGCATGTTTTTCCCACAGCTGAAGATTACGGGCCTCTCTCTGTAAGTTCTTTTTTGTGCATTCTACTAGCAGTGCACTAAGATGGAGCACAATTCAGCTGCACTTCTTCACTTCCCCAAATCAGTGTAATGTACAAAACCACCCAGCGACATTGGGAGAATCTGGTTGTGAGCCAATGGGCTTGTTTGCCAACCTCGAAGGGGTGATGAAAAAAGAAAGGCATAAAAAATTATAGAACACTTCACACACACATAAAGAATAACATCATCACAATCATTAACCAACAAAATCTGCTCTTGAAAGAGTACCTGCCCAAGCTTGACTTGCAAATGCTTCAATATATGTACGTTTTAAAAGACTTAGTGGTTTGATATTGTATTTTATGTGACATTTATATTTTAAATGCACTTCATTAGGAGTTGTAATGGAACTGTACTAGTGCTAGGTTCATCACTTGGGGAATTCTAGGAAGGAAGGAAGGAAGGAAGGAAGGAAGGAAGGAAGGAAGGAAGGAAGGAAGGAAGGAAGTCTGCCTCTCCATCTTACACAGAAACACTCTCTCACACACTGCAAGTTGAATCTGGTCAAGAAACAAATGGAAAAGTGCGACCTGACCACAAAAGTTTTTCCTCATAAGCAAGACCCTTTCATAGAATGTAATTGGATACACATTTTTATTCAGTTTGTGGAATGTTAAAAACTAGCAGATCCAAATTGACTGACCAGCTTTCTGTTGCTTTGGGGCTATTCAATGCATCTGTATCTGTGCGTGTGTGTGTGTCCCTCCCTCCGCCCTGAATTTGATTTAATGTATGTTTAATAGTTCCATGTCACTCACATGCACATTCCGTCAAGAACAACAACAAAAAGTTTATGGTTTCTCCTACTTCAGAATCATCCTGTACTGAGGAACAAGCACAGGCTCAGAAGTGCAAAACGACTTGAACCAGTTTGCAACTACTCTTGTGGCCAACTTGGTGGGACTCTTCAGGGCTGGGCAAAGTCATTTTGCTGCCAAGAAGCAAAGGACAAGATGGCACGTCCTTCCATTCTCACTCCAATCCCAATAACATCTGCTGCCTGAGGCAGCTGCCTCACTGTGCCTAACAACAGGGCTGGCCCTGGCAAGCTTGTTGCTCCCCAAGCCATGCTGAGGAGTTTGCCTGAATATGAAATTTTTAGAAGTGGGGGGCAAGAGCAGGGGCAACATACACAACCCCACCTCCACCCCAATGTCCCTGTTCTCATCCGTTCCTGAGCACACTGGCCCTAGACTTCCCATGGTGAATGGGAAAGCTCTGCAGGAAACTTTCATGGACATTCACTTGAATAATAATGTCTATAATGACTGGTGGAAGCTCTCCAGAACTTCTGACATGGTTTCCTCCTTGCCCTACCCAGGGATACCAGGAATTGAACCTGAGACCTTCTTTCTGCATTCAAAGCAGATGTTCTACCACTGAGCTGTGGCCTTTCACTAAAATCAGGGACCTGCTAGCTTCTATTTGCACTGGGAGAGTCTGACTCACCTCCTAGGATTGCCTAGTAAAAGCATGGGACCTTGCACGGTCAGAACTCTTGACACACAGAGAGTCCTTAACGGTTCATCAAAAACAGTCCACTTTTATTTGACTTGGTATCAGTTTTTCTCCTATGTTAACTTGTACGCTGTTATGTACTGAGCTTGGATCCTAGAACAATAGGCAGGTAGGATGCTAGAAGGCAGCAACTTGATTGGTCTGCAGGAGCCGCCCAATCCGGCTCCAAGAGGGGAATTGAATCAGCCTAACACGCAGGACCCATTGTGTAAATAATGTATATATAGCCAGAGGGGTTTTTTTTGGGGGGGGGGGGGACTCACTCAATGTTGACCATGAGCTGAAATAAAGAGCATGAAATCAACACTCAACTCAAGTATATTTCATAAGCACAGCCCACTAAACCCCTGCTCCACAGATAAATATATGGAAAGACTTTACTGAGAACTAAATTGTCTCACCCTTTTCTTCTTATATGTGATAATTGTATGGGGCATTGCACTCTCAGTTGTCTCCTGGCTTTCCTCTCCCCTTCCATTTTAATTTGTTACACTCATCATTCTTTCTGCATTTTGTATGTTCTCGTGTCAATCACCATTCTGCGTGGGAAATGGCAATTAAAGAATAGAGCCTTAAAAAAAGAAATACAGTGGTACCTTGATTGTCGAACAGCTTGGCTCCCGAACAAATCAGCTCCCGAATGCCGCAAACCCAGAAGAGAGTGTTCTGGTTTGTGAACGTTTTTTTAGAAGTCGAATGTCCAATGCGGCTTCTGTGGCTTCCGAGTGAGTGCAGAAAGCTCCTGCAGCCAATGGGAAGCCACGCCTTGGTTTTCGAATGGTTCTGGGAGTCGAACGGACTCCCGGAACGGATTAAGTTTGACAACCATGGTACCACTGTAGAAGTATTTGGGGTCTCCGCTTGTGGTGGGGAACCTGTGGCTCTCCAAATACTGGCAGGCTTCAATGTCCTACAACCCCCAAGTAGCATAGCCAATGGGTGGGGAGGGGGGCCGGATGAAGGGTTGCAGGGACCCAGCATTGGCCTGAACTGTTCAAGGCTTTGTGTGTAACAAGCAGCTTCTTGGATCGTACCCAGAAGGGAACAGGCAGCTGAAGCTGGCTCCACACACACACACAACAAACACACACACTGTATGTTCCTTTTAGGCACTCAACAGCTTGGTAATACATAATTCCTCTAAGAAGGGCTGCGACTCAGTGCTCAGGGAAGAAATAATAATTTTATTTGTTGAATAGCGTCCATTCTTGTGATGATGCATGGCTTGCAAACAGTCTCCTATCAAATGAGGTAGGTCATTTTTCATTACCCCGCAGAGGACGTGGCTCAAAGCAGTAGATTATAGGAACTCATTTCCTTTGTTTAGGGGACGGGGGGAAGAATATAACTTAATGTTCAATAAACCCAATAGCTATGACGCAGTGCGACCCTCCAAATGTTCCAGGCGTAGCTGTTAATAGCTTCCTCTCCCAGGACGCAGCTTTACCCCCCATTCGCCTATCGACTTTGATACATTAGCAAACGAAAACCTCGGACCCTCATAATTCTCCAAAATGATACAATACATCATCGGGAAAGCAACCCCGGATCAACACATTGTTAGCCGTTTGATCTCTCAAGTCAAAACTCATGAAAGGTGTTTTGTGTGCCCGTGCACATGCACGCACCCACACAACACATGCATGCACACACACACACACACACACACAAATGTTAAAAGCCTGAGTTAACTAAAGACATCCATACAACATCAGGGTTGAATTGCGGGTGATTTCCTGCAATGCAGCTGTTATAAGTTTATCAAGCTGCGGGTGGCTGTAAGCTGTAATCATAACCAGATTGCACAAGAGATGTAGAGAGTGGGGAGGGGGGGAGAGCAGGGGGAGAACAGATCTTTAAATAGAAGGGGGGGGGAATAACTGACTAGCTGAAAGCAAGAAAGGCAGGTCACATGTTAAGAGTTTGCAGCGGGATCGGCTATTACTCAGAAAGGGTGGAAGATGCCAGATTTTGGCATGTGTTTACAGGCATGGGATGGATCTGTAGATTTGACTGCTGATCCGTGGTGGAACTTGATTTCACAGAGCAGTTCCGCTTCACAGCAGTTGTGTTTTCAAAAGAGCTCGGCTCCCATCAAGGTGAAAAAAGATAAGGCACAAGGCCTACTTGAGAAGCATCCAGATCCCCCTACTGTGGCCAGATTTTTCAAGGGCAGAGGTGAGGCTGCTTGGGTTTGGGTTGTTGTTGTTTTTTTCCAGGCCCTTCCATCCTTTGGATTCTACTACAGTCATACCTCGGGTTACAGCCACTTCAGGTTGCGTTATTTCGGGTTGCGGACCACTGAAACCCGGAAGTACCGGAACGGGTTACTTCCGGGTTTCGGCGGTCGCTCATGCGCAGAAGTGCTAAATCGCGCTTTGCACATGCTCAGAAGCACCGAATCACAACCTGCACATGCGCAGATGCGCAGACGCAGGCTCCAAATGCTGCGGGTTGCGAATGTGCATCCCGCACAGATCACGTTCGCAACCCGAGCATCCACTGTATTGTGGGATGTGCAACAAAATGTTGCATTGTGGAGTGCTGCTGTTCCGGGTTCCAGTCCCTCCATCCCTCCTCCCACTGCATGTTTTCCTTCCTTACCCCCACACCATTTCATACTCAGAGAGCATGAAAAGCCATCCAAGTGGATTGCTATCACTACCTCTTGTGGGAACAAATTCCAGAGTTTATGCGCTGTGTGAAGAAGTAAAGATTCACCTGTTGACATTCTGGCCATCAAACTTCTTATTCCTTGTGTGTGAGACCCCTGATTCAGACCCTCCAGGTGTCCCTATTTTTCAGGGACAGTCCCAGATTTATAGAAGCTGTCCCGGTTTTTTATTTGATCTTGGAACATCCCACTTTTCCTCAGGGTGTTCCTATTTTCATCAGAGAAATGCTGGAGCGCATGCAGAGTTACTTTTGGACCCTGTACAGGGCCTTGTAACAAGGACAATTGCTCCCATTACCTCTTGCTGCTGGTCATGTTGGCAGGGGCTGATGGGAGTCCAATGGCTTCTCGGGGGCCACAGCTTCTGCACCCACCTGCCCTAAAGAGTCCATTCAGTCCTCCTCTGAGGGATAGGTAGAAATTCAATTCAGTTTGCATTTAAAGGCAAACCTATCTGATCCACATTTGCCAAAACAATAATGGAAACGAAATACAACCATCCTTTGAAATTTGCTCCCCAACAAATTTTGCAATGCAGTTCTCCCGTCAAGTAAATATGTACAAAAATGCATATACTGAGGTAAAGTGTGGATTAAATGCACATGTAAGTGAATATAACCTACAAAAATGCATTATATGGTGGGAAATGGCATTACCTGCATAACTTCTTTGATGAAAATAGGGACGTCCCATTCCACAATGATAATTTTACTATTTATACACCACACATCTCACTGGGTTGCCCCAGCCACTCTGAGCAGTTTCCAACATATATAAAAACATAATAAAACATTAAAGTTTTTTTAAAAACTTCCCTATACAGGATTGCTTTCAGACGGGAGTTGATAACTCCATACCCTCCAACATTTCTCTGATGAAAATAGGAACATCCTAAGGCAGGCTTCCCCAACCTTTGGCCCTCCAGATGTTTTGGACTACAATTCCCATCATCTCTGACCACTGGTCCTGTTAGCTAGGGATCATGGGAGTTGTAGGCCAAAACATCTGGAGGGCCGCAGGTTGGGGATGCCTGTCCTAAGGGAAAGCTGGACATTCTGGAATCAAATCAGAAACCAAGATGGCTTCTCTAAATCAAGGACTTCCCTGGAAAATAGGGACACTTGGAGGCTCCGTACCTGCCCAACACCTGACATCACACCTAATGTTAGGTGCAAGGCAGGTGGGCATGGCTTGAGGGAAACAACCTCACCTGACCAATTAGGACCCCAAATGGACTTAATTTAGCCTGGAGGCCAGAGGTTCCCCACCACTGAATTAAAACTAAAAGAACTAATCTACAGAGGTGCATTAGCAGATGCAAATACATGTCCTCTTTTGCTCTCTCTTTTGGGTGATGCAGAAGAGGCTACCTGAAGTGCCAAGACATAGAGACTTAGGAAGATGGGTCAAACCATTGGTTCCTTTAGCTTGGTACTGCCTGCACTTACTGGCACTTACCCTCCAGGATTCAATGAGGGTTGTCTCCCAGTCCTACCTGAGGATTGTCAGGGGTTTTATTTGAGACCTTCTGGGTGGAAAACAGATGTTCTACCACTGAGCTACGGTCCTTTTCAGTCATGCCTCTTCAGTCATGGAGTGGAATCGTGTCTTTAGGGAGGAGAAACGATTGAAATAGCCATCAACAAATTCCTCCAAACATCTAAACAGAAAGACTTCAGAGCAGCCCAATTGCCCCCATCACAGTCAGTCCACAAGATTTTAATACAAGCTGAATTGCTTCCGTCCACAGTTAATCCAACCGCTGGAAACATTTATTTGCTTTGCTATAACCTCTAATTTCTGCTCTCCCCCCTCCCCGAACTCTGTGTGGGCAGCAACAGCAAGCAGTAATAATCTTCCCCGTCCCCAAAATGGAATTAGGGAAAACAAGTTGAGTTTTCTAGGCATTATTTTGCTTTCAGGGCCAGGTGGTGTCTGCTGTTAAACTATACTGTAGGATGAGAGAGTGAGCTGCCATAATGAATTGAGGGTGGCAGGGGCATGGAGTACTGTAGGTTGGAAAACCCTCAGAGGTGATCCCAGGCATGGGAGACGAATGAATATTTGAAGCTGCCTTAGCAGTTAGAATATAGGCCCACCTAATTTAGTGCTGTGTAGTATGATTTAAAATGACTCTCCAAGTTCTGGCACACTTAGCCCCACCGCCTGAGTTCCACTAACTGGAGATGCCAGGGATTGACTATGGGGCAAAAACTAAGAATACCTTTTTAGAGAGAGTCTCTCTGGCTAACTGCTCCCGAGAAAGTGTTTTCAGGATCAGTGCTGGAACTGCAAATATCCAGAAGCAACACTAGTTTGGCCACACAGGTGCATCAGCTGAACATGCTCTATAGGAAAATATGGTGGTTGAGAGTCAAGCTACATGTTACACTCACCACATGAAAATTTGCCAGGCTTTGGCTGTTCGAAATCATATACGGAAGGGAAGGCGATACCATGAATTTTCCATATGTGTTATCTCTCTAGTTATCTTGCTCAACTAACCCCTGATGCTGTACTATTTCCAGGGGATATTCACTGAGATAGATAGCTGGAGGAGAAAGCCCTGCCAGCTTAGAATAGATTCTTGTTTTGCAATCTAGGACTTCAGGGTGAGACTCTACAAAACTTCCCTGAGAAGTAAAAGGGAGACTTCAGGATTCTAAACGGCCAGTTTGCATTTGGGTGATGTGAAACATCTATCTGTGATGGCCTCATTCACCCATGCAAGTCCTCACTTGATGGTTTAGTCAAGATAAACATGACAGTATGGGTAGCCCCCTAGTCTTTTTTTGTACTTGGAACAAGAAGTGCAAATGGAATCCTTCATCTCTGAACTGAAGCCCATTTTTCAACAAAAGCATGCATAGCGATATAGGCTGTGAGGAAAGCAGCGCTCTTACGCAACTCCTTCCTGCTATGTCACATGCACAAATTCCATCCTAACAATGTTGTTGCACGCCACCTCAATCTCTGAGCGGTGCAAGATTCCAGGAGTTCCAGGCACTTACCCAGGGTTCGTGTTTTCTTTTGAGAATGAGGCACAATGGAGACTGTGGTGTCATTGTGATATGGGGTTTATTTACACATATATACAACCTGAGCCTACAAAGGCCAACAGCATAATCACCCCAAGTGGGTCTTGTTTCTCCCACAGCCACAGCCTTCGATTCAAACAGAAATCAAGCATTGCTCTCAAACATTGCTTTGACTTTCTCTCCAGCTTGCTGCTTTACTTCTAAGTCGCATCACTGAAAATCTCCACTCCAAACTCTGGCTCTGTCTGTTGAGGGAGGGGACCCCAAGCATTTGTCCTCTCGCCCAACCACCTTAATCCTTCATCACCTCACCAGGAAGCTAATTTAACTTGATTAGCTTTTAACACTTGCTGGATCCAGGGATTAGAAGGGTCTGGCATACAGCTTCGCCCCCAAAACTCACAACAATATATTATTATTTGCACATTGTTATTGAAATTTCTGACCCATACCCAACCTCTAGAGCAGGGATGGGGAAAACTATGGGTCTCCAAATCCTCGTTGAATTCCAACTCTCATCAGCCCAGCCAACATTGTGAGTAGGATGATGAGAGTCATAGTCTAGAGAGTCATTCATCTAAATCTTCCTTCCACTTGGGGCAGAGTCCACTGGGCGTTTCTCCAGCACAAGTGCCATTGAAATGGCAGGAGCTGAGCAACTGGATTGCTCTGTGCCCTTTGCAGGGCTCCCACGCACTTGCACTGGAGAAGGTCACAAGAGATTGCACTCTTGGATACCATGCTCTGCAACCCACAACTGGAAATGATGCTAATTATTATTACTATTGCAGTTTCGACATCTGGAAAATATTGTAGCCATCAGCAAACGAAAGAGTAATCCCTTCTGCAACAAGATACAGACACAGCGGGATATCTAGTGAACAACTCATTAAGTAGCTCGGCTCCAGGATACCACTAGCATCAGGCCGCTCTTCCAGATCATCATCAAGTGCAGAACTCCAAAATGTGGAACCCAGATGCAAAAATAACAAGGACCACATCAAAGTTCCCCTAAGGGTACAAGCTGCAGATTTAGGAAAGCAGGAGGAAGTACGTCGTAGAGAAATAGGTGAAGGCTAAAGTTGCCATCTTTTGCGGAAAGATTTGAAAGAAAGGGCTTGAGGGATAGCTGCTGTAGGCAAGTGTCCAAGTATGCTTAACTTAATGTATACGTCATCCTCTCTACCCAAGTGAAGCTGAAATGAACTTACAAGTGTTAGGAAATAGGGATGTAAGGAGACATCGTTTTCTGCCCTGTGTTTGTCCCACACAGCGCTGTTCCTGTTTCACTGCAGTTTGCTTGCTGCAAAAAAGAAAAAAAGAAAAGCTATTTGTCTTGCTGTCTGCTGTGGTGAAATTATGTGTCTTACATCATTAATTATGTAAATTACATCGTCATTACATTATTCCACCCCATTCATTTCAAGGCAGAGGAAACACAATACAAATTGGGACAGGGGGGTGTAGTGTCATGTGTAGCCAGTGTGGTGTAATGGTTAGAGTGCTGGACTATGACCTTGGAGAGCAGGGTTCAAATCTTCACTGGGTCACGAACCTGCCTGGCTGACCCTGGGCCAGTCACTGTCTCTCAGCCTGTCCTACCTCACACAGTGGTTGTGAGGTTACGCTACTTTGCGCTAGTTGGAGGAAAAGGTGGTATATACAGGTAATACATAAATACGGTAAATAAGACAATCAACTTTAATAACCCCCCATTGTAGAACTATTGTGTCTTTCTAGCATGTATTTAACCAAACATGACCTTTTAGATGTTTAAATCAGTGGAAGGCAGACAGAGCATATGGACTAGAATCTTCAGCGATGTCAATTGGGTGGAGACGGGAGAGTATGGACAGGTGACCCATTTGCCATGAGGTGGGGTGATATTTCCATCTGTGAAGTGATGGGTGGGTGCAGCACCACCTGGCACACAGCTCACAGGATGATGGCATTTCGCTGCTAACATCCAGAATGAGGACCGATGAAGGGATGATGCAAAAGAGGCTATGTGAATCTGACCAAAAGCACTGGGGGACCAGAGTGCTGTGATCACCTGGCTAAACCAGGCATCTGCCGGAGTTTCAGCAGGCAACTGACGTGCTCAGCTGGGCTTGCATCTGGCGCCAGGAGGGGCAAACGGGGGAAAGCGCTGGGGAGCTCAGCAGATACTCAGCTCTTCTCTACAGCAGCTCTTCTGAGAGCTGAAGTAGATGGGAGATAAGCTCCCTTGCCGGAGGCCACCATCGTAACACACAATAGGAAGAATTTACAGCGAATAAAATATTGCCAGGACAGCTGTTCTGCCGACATTTTTATGCAGGGAAAAGCAAAGACTCTTGGGTGACCTTAGAAAGATGGGTTCTTACTTGCGGCAGAATGACCTATGTCATGACTTCTCAAGCAGAGGACCCCCCTCCCCCCCACACACACGTAGCCACACAAGGTGCAGTTGTTACATAGCTTTACATCCAAGGAGACCCTGGCTGAGAAGAAAACTGACCTAGAGGGTCCCCTAAGTCCACCCTGAACATGCCAGGTGTTCACCCGCTTAGTGGTGCTAATAGTTTCCCACACAAATCTTGGAAAACAGTGTCCTCGGTCTGAAAATCTGGAGACCTGCTGTCCTTCAGTGTAGGCAATACTGAGCTTAATGGACTAAAGGTCGGTTTCAGTATAAGACAGCTTCCTGTGTTTTAAAACAGTGTTTCCCGAACTTGGGTCTCCAGCTGTGATTGGACTACAACTCCCACCATCCCTGACCACTGGTCCTGCTAGCTAGGGATGATGGTAGTTGTGGTCCCAAAACAGCTGAAGACCCAAGTTTGGGAAACACATGAAGCATTTTAGAAAAGGCCTTTCGAGAAATAAAATAATGTTGGGGCCAGGCCAGCTTCCATGAGGAGAACGTTCCACAGGCAGGGAGCTGCCATCGACAAGGCCTGTTCTCTCTCTGACAACCTCTGGACTTCTGGAGAGCCAGTGTGGTGTAGTGGTTAAGAGCGGTAGTCTCGTAATCTGGGGAACCGGGTTCGCGTCTCCGCTCCTCCACATGCAGCTGCTGGGTGACCTTGGGCCAGTCACACTTCTTTGAAGTCTCTCAGCCCCACTCACCTCACAGTTTGTTGTGGGGGAGGAAGGGAAAGGAGAATGTTAGCCGCTTTGAGACTCCTTCGGGTGATAAAGTGATAAAGCGGGATATCAAATCTAAACTCTTCTTCTTCTTCTTCTTCTTCTGCTGCTGCTGCTGCTGCATGGGGAGTGCAAAGAAGGGCCTCAGGCGGTGAGTTGAACAGTTTGAGTGGGGGTCATATAGGGGGAAAGGCACTTAAGAGACACTTAACAGGATGGAGAAACTTGTTTATGTCCCTCTTGTGCCTTCCACCCATTAGATATCCTTTAATCCAGTTTCTTTTGCCCTGTCTTTAGATGTTGTCTTGGTGTTTACTTTGTTGGCATGCTCCTTACTCATTACTCACCAGGAGGCAGTGATTTTATTTTTTGGATTTTATTTTATTTTAATCCTAGTGACTTCCAACCTCTCTGTTGTGGGCACTATAAAATTTACTGGAAGAATCTTCCTCTCGTCCTTTCATCTCATAGGAAGAAACCCGCAGCAGCTGCAGATGTCATGTCTGTGAGAGATAAGGCAGTGCTCGGAGGCCATCGCTTGTTGGAACATTGTGCAAGGGGGTGTATTGTAAATGCATTACAAAACGAAGCAGTGTAGAAACGCAGGGTTGGATTAAGGGGCGAGAGAGCCTTATACTTATCCTCTGGCCGTGCACATTTCTGACGCATGAGACATATGCCTCTGTTAACAAACACACCCCAAAAGACACAGAGAGAAGCAACAAAGTTGGGGGGGGGTTTGTCAGGGTGGTTATGATGGCACTGCTCTCAGCCTACGAGGCATGCCTTGCATTCTCCTCCTCAGCTGTGCTTCATAGTTGTTGTGGAGGTTTTCTGTCCACCACCACTGGTGAAAGACAGGGGTAGAAGGAAGCCTGACTGAGGAGAGACAACTGCAGTGGTTTGGTGGCTCAGGAATGGGGAGGAGAAGGGAAATTCACCACCAGGACTCTTCTTTCCAAAGCAGCAGTAATGATGTAATTTGCCAGAGCACCGAGGTAATGGATTGGCCCTCCTTGCTCCACCAAACGAATAAGGTGATAACAAGGCTTTCAAGTTTTACTGCTGCCTATGACGGGACGCGGGTGGCAGTGTGGGTTAAACCACAGAGCCTAGGACTTGTTGATCAGAAGGTCGGTGGTTCAAATCCCCGTGACGGGGTGAGCTCCTGTTGCTCGGTCCCAGCTCCTGCCAACCTAGCAGTTCAAAAGCACATCAAAGTGCAAGTAGATCAATAGGTACCACTCTGGCGGGAAGGTAAACGGCATTTCCCTGCGCTGCTCTGGTTTGCCAGAAGCAGCTTAGTCATGCTGGCCACATGACTCGGAAGCTGTACGCCGGCTCCCTCGGCCAATAAAGCGAGATGAGCGCCGCAACCCTGGAGTCGGCCACGACTGGACTTAATGGTCAGGTGTCCCTTTACTGTTACCTATGACAGAATAGCCCAGAAAGAGTCCGAGAATGGAGGAAATGATCCAGCAGGGGCTGGGTATTTTGACAGGGTTCCGGTTTTATCCCAGCAGTTTAAGTGGTAACACTTCTTTGCAAGATTCTCTGCCATTCTAATTTATAGCTAAGGGCTGCTTTTCAGCTGACTGGAGACCCTTTGAAAAAGCTTGATGTGTTTAACAACGATCAGAAGTTACTCCACTCACTTTAGTGGAGCTTACTCCCAAGTAGCCGTGCACAGGTTTGCAACTACGCAACTCAGCGGATCAGGGGTGTGAACTCAGGTCTCCCTAGCCAGAGGAGAGCATTAAGGCCAGAGAGTTGCCCCTTTAAGGCTCTGAAACTTCCTCAGTCAGGTGGTGCCTGAAGGAGGTAGCCAGGGGACAGAGGCATAAAGGCCTCAGTCTGGTACCAATCTTTGTTGGAGGAAGAGGCTCACCTGTAGCTGTCCATGGTCCAGGAGTCTTGACATTTTCCCTGTGGGTTCTGGCATCAGCTCAGAACACAACAGGGCTTCTCCCAAGACAGTCCTCATGCACTGTCCTCTGCGCCTTTTCCAAGTGTTTTTTGTGAGATTGGAATGTGTCCTTGAAATATGGTAATGTAAACTATGAAGGTCTACCAGGCTTGCATGCTGAGCACACTGCTTTATGGAAGTGAGTCATGGGACCTTACACCTGCCTCAATGCCTCCCGCATGTGCTGCACCAGGAAGATTTTGGGCATCACATGGCAGGGCAGAGACATGCTCTCCACATTCCCAGCATATGCACATCCCTGTCTCAGCAACGTCTTCTCTGGCTTGGTCATGTCCACAGAAGGAAAGATGGCAGGATCCTGAAGGACGTGCTCTACGGGGAGCTGGCTTCAGGCACCAGGCCCATTGGCAGACCAACTCTGTGCTACAAAGATGTGTGAAAATGAGACCATGAAGGTTGGCAACATCAACTCTGCTGTATGAGAATCCTTCGCAGGCAACCACAGTGCCTGGAGACAGTCAGGTTGCGCATCCACAGCAGTGACCAGAGCAAAGAAATACCATGGTGCATCTGCAGCAACACAACCGGACCGGGCCTTCATCTGCCCCAGCTGCAACAAAACATGTCTCTCCCATAATGCTTTCTACAGCCACAGCAGGCGCTGTGACTCTCCAACAGTGTGACTTCACCCCCAAAGGTGCACTCTTCCATTGTCTCCCAAGGCAGATGGATGCCAACAATGTATCCTATTGTACAAAGGTAAGAGCCACATCTCTTGCCTTGCCCACTTTTGGCTCAGTCCCCACCCATGCAACCCTGGACCATATCAGACTGCCCTAAGTCTCCAGATTCAGTGACTGACACTCCATTTCCAGAGCTGGTCCTTACCATTTAAAATGTTTTTGCATGATTACAGTGGATTTGTCAGTCCCACTGCTAGAGCACACAATAGTGTGTCTTGGATGTTTCTTCTGCAGCTAGCAATTTTGGAAATGACAGTAATTCATACCATCTATCTCAGTGGCATTGTGGTTGACAGAAGTAAAGTAGTTCATTTGGTTGTTCAGCAATGCCTATATATAGCTCTGCGGCTCCTGAAATTACACTCTCATCGCCATATTCTGATGCCATTCCCCCCCTTTTTAACATGAAGATGCTCAAGTAACTGGATTAAGAAGATTGAAAGATAAGTTTCAGAGGAAATTGCAGGAATGTAACCTGGTATTTATTCATGGACGGGAGAGAAGCCCTGCTATTTCAGAGGCTAACAAGACAAGACATTGGGAAATGGCTCTCTGAACTCTTTTAATCTCTTTTAAAGGCAGCCACAAGTATGTTTGCTTTAACAGAGTAAACGGCAGTAGGAGGGAGCAATTTGGATCAGGAAAATGGCAGATGGATGGATTTAACCACTTCCTCCACCACTGGGGTTCTGGTCCACTTCAGGGCTTCCCCACCACTGCTTTCCAAATAAATGAAACGAGGTGGGAGATCTGATCAGAGTTGAAATGTTTGCAGATTCTTATACTTAGTGTGTATGTGGGGGTTTTATGTCAGCATCATTTGGGTAGGTTCTCTTTCTGTTTGTTTATTATCTTTCCATGATAGTGAGAGAGGTTGGTTGGGGGGCTCGGAGCATGGTTGATTGTGTTTAGTTGGCTGCAGTGAGATTTGTTTGGGGGTGGGGATTGTTGGGTCAAGTAAGCCACATTGATTCATATGTTGTCAGTGGGTTCCTGTTGTCTTGTTGGGCTGCGTATGTGATAAAGGGGAGCCATTACTGGGGTGAAGGTGTCCTCTTCTCTTTGTCCCCATGTCTGTTTCAGTCTCTTGGTTAGCTTTTCTAGTAAGGCTGTTTCCTATACCATTTGATACTATTGGTCCATGCTTACTCCTGACAGGTCTCTCCAGTGTCTGGATTTGAGGCTTCTGGCTGCTGAGAGTAGGTGGGTTATAAGCTCTTTATAATGTGAGTTGGCATTATGATCTTGGAAAATGTTCTGGGGTGAGTTCTAATACCTGTTTAGTTATTTTGCATATCTCTTGTAGGACTGCTGTCCAGAAGGGTTGGATTTTGGAGCATTCCAACCACATGTGGAGGTATGTGCCTGTGGAGGTATCGCCTCTCCAACGTTTACCACTTCCCTCCCTCCCCCTTTTTTCTTCTCCCCCAACCTTATTCTGTATACAACACTAATGTCTCACATCAGATGTAACTGATATATGGAAAAGACTTTACAACCTGAGAAAAGAGACAATGCATGTACTTTTGTAAACAAAGAGAATCTTTAATAAAAAATATTATTTAAAAAATTGTTTGCTGATTCCATCACAGTGTTTATGGTAGATCCATTACAAGAGACTAACTCATTGCCTAGAACAGTGGTTCTCAGACTTCACACAAACACTTAAATATTGCTGAAGGTCTTGGCAGACCATTTAATGATTTTGTCTGCCAGCTGTAACAATTGCAATGTGCTGTGTTAGACGCTATATGATTTTATTTTTATTTTTACAAACATGGCATGGACCATCTGAATGAAGCTTGCAGATCACTAAGGTCTGTAGACCGTGAGCTGGATGGAGTCAACTAACAAGTCCTGCTAGTGGAAGCCTGTGCAAGGACTTCAAGCACAATGGGTCTTTCCTCCCCCTCCCCCATGCTTACCCTCAAATTGGCACAGAGGGGGGTCAGGAGAACCCCCAGAACAGCATGCAGCAGGAGGAAAGAAGAGGTGGTTCTACCAGGCAAGGAGAAACGTCTGCACTGATGGAGTGATCTGCTCAGTACTGCTTTGAATTCCTCCATACAGTTTTGTAACACCTGGCTAGGACAACCTCAGATGCCAGATGTTCATCCATGCCAGATCTTGTCTTGGATTAGGAAGACCCCTGGGAACTGGCTAAAGGAGCTCATCTTCACCAGTGAAATAAGACTTCTACAAGATTCTACAGTCCATTAGAGGCCAGCTAGCTGGCTATAGGACTACAGCCATAATTTGCTAAAGCTTTTACAATTATGTTTTCCCCTCACAGCTTCGCTGCTAGGTTCAATACAATTTCTCCTGCTTCCCAGAAATTGTGATTGAGAGGGCAGGAGAACATTTGTCAAGAGCATGAGTCACTGGAAAGATGTGGAGCTTCATCCAAGGTGACAGACCTTCTGCATGACACACGAAGGGAGTCTAACTTGGTGGAGCCTTCTACAAGCCAGTGTGTTGTAGTGGATCACAAAGAACCAAATTCAAGGCAGAGTATGAATGTGGTCACTGAAAGATCCAAATAATTACTCACCAAATCTTCATTCTTAAGTGGCATAGTTTACTGTTCCACATCTCCTCATCAGAACATTCAACTTATCTCCTCTTTTCCTAAGTTCCGTGTCAGAAATGTTCTGTGTAAGCATGTACTAACATGAGACATGTTTCTGTCCCTTTTTCTTGACACACTCTTCCAAACAATGTTTTCCAAAATTGAAAGATACGTATGTGTGGGTGCACAAATGTGTTTTCCTAGAAAGTTGGTAGGGCTTGAAGTTTCCTAACCAGCACTTGTATCCATTGTCCTTCAGGTCTTTATCCAACCTGTGCTTTGAGTCATAATTGCATTTATGTGTAGTTCCATGCTTTTGCACATCTACCTTTGAAAGTTGTAACTCCATGCATTACAGCCCCCAGCTAAATTTGACATGCTTTGAATTTGTGGTCTAGTGGTGTTAACAGGAAATTCCATACATTTTGGCAGACTCCATTCACTCTGACTCCTAGCTTCCCAGGAGGCTACTATTGGTGGTTTAGTGGGTTTTCCACCCCCAAAGAAAGCTGGAGGTTTTCATTTTCCAACATTTTGGCTAAGTGGTCAAACCACTACATTTTCAGAAAACAGCATGACATATTATAACCACACCAGTGCTTCAGGGTTGCCACAGTGTCCGAAGAGGTGGGTTATTATTTATTTATTTGTGGTGGGAGAAGGTGTACTGAATAAGTTGATATGAACAGACTATGATTGGAAGTTGACTTTAATTTGGAAATGCACCATAAAAGCTGGGTTCATGCACAAATTGCACAAATTCTCTGTCATCTTCCATGTTATTTCTTCTGATGAGTCAATGTCAGGGGTAACAAATGTAGTTGTCGGCGCACTCGAGAGACAATGGAGTGCACCTTCAGGGGTGAAGTCAAATTGCATTGTTTTTGCTGAGTTAGCAGCACCGAAGTGACGTCTCCGGGATGCAAACCTGGGGAGTAAGTCCTGGGCTACCCAGACAACAAAACCCCTCTCAGCCTCACCGATGTGGTTCAAAGGAAAGCAGAGCAATGCATTTGGCACCAGCTTGACTACAGAAGGAGGTGTACAAGGACTTGGGGACTCCAATCCAAATTTGTGTAGGGTTTACTCATTAGCCTTTTCCTCTCCCAAGCAGGGCTTTTTTTCAGCTGGAACTCTCTGGAAAGCAGTTCCAGCACCTCTCAGAAGGGCACCATTGTCATTATAAGAGAACAAGGGAGGAGTTCATGGTGAGTTCCAGCACCTCTTTTTCTAGAAAAACAGCACTGCCCACAAGGCAGCAGAGGTTTGTGATCAGAGTTTTCCTTCTCCTAGATGGCCTACCTTCCCAGGTTGACAAGTCCCATCTGCCCCTCACTTTGCTGAAGACACTGAAGAAATGATTTTTCGTCATTCGCCAAAAGCAGTATAGCGAAGAAGCCAGACATACTTCTGAGGGGAGGGTGTTCCGCAACTTAGAGGCTGCCACAGTGAATGCCCTCTCCTGGGTCACCACCCCTGAACTTCTGAGGCAGGTGGGACTACCAAGAGCAAATGTTCGGTGCACACCACGTTACAAACCAGTGGTGGGAGTGTACTGGGTGCAGGATGAATAGGAGTGTGTATGCAGCCTGTGTGAGGGAGCGGTGGGCACCATTTGTTGTTCTACCCCAGGAAGCAGATCCATTTGGGCTAGCCCTCATGGCTCCCTCAAGAACCAACACCTGCTTCCTCAAGCCTTCAGCTCTGACATTATCCACGTCTTCCCTAATCATATTTCTGGAGTGTTCTTCAGATTCTTGGCAGTGCTGCCTCTAACACATTCTGTTATTTTGTGACTTCTTGGCCAGGGATGCTCATTCTTTAATTCCTGCTGTTTGGATTCATGCTATTGGTTTGAGGCAACCCTTGGCCGAGTCCAAGATGTGCAGGACAAGATGGCTGCCACCGTATGCCTACCCTTGGCTTGTATTTGTGAGCCTTTTAAAGGAGAAAAGGAAAATGCCTCTGTTGCCCTACAGTTGTAGTGTTCTGAACAAGAACCATTGTCTGCAGGGGTCCTGGGTTTCCTGCTAAGCACAAAATATGTCAATAATCATTCTTAAAATAAAAATAAAAAATGGAGGTAAACAGTGCTACAGTTACATGATCCACTGAAATTCATAACAGACAAATTGAATCCATCCCGCCCAGCATGCAGCACAAACTACAAAAATAAACGCTTGATAGCTAAAACTCATGCGCTGAGGACCAAGGGAATCCAATCTCTCTTCCACCACCCTCTTCTCCGCTCCCTTCCCAAAATAAAGATATAAATCTCAGAAAATAAGAGTTTCCAATGGCAGTGCTGACAGAAAGTTAACTACAGCTTCTTAAACCCAGATGCCCTTAACAGTATTTATCGTTGCACATTCTGCGTATGGTACGTGCTTGTTTTTACCTTGCCCTTGTTACAGCCGACTTCTCAGTAGTAATGTGAAACCAAAATAATGGATGGGTTAACCAAAGAAAGGAGGGGGAAACCTGGAACATTCTGTCATCTGCAATGTTACATTTTGTCTTCACTTTTCTTTGTCATGAAAAACTTAACTCTGCAAAAACTAACCAGGAGGGGTGGGGGAAAGTGACTCATATAAATATGAGTCCCAAATCTTTCAGGAGTGTTGGGAATAGGTGTTATTTGTTTATTAAAAATACCTTGGGCCAGTCAGCATCTCTCAACCTAACCTGCCTCACAAGGATGTTGTGAGGATGAAATGGGGAGGGGGAGGAGGCCAAGGTACAACACCTTGAGGGAATGTGAGATAGAAACATAATATATACTGGTAAATGGGGGGAAAACACACAACAAGCAATTTAGTTCAAGTCGGTGGGCAACTTCAGAGAAAGGAGAGATGGAGAACTACGGTGTCAGCCACTCATATAAAAGATTTCTGTTAAGCTGTGTGTGTGTGTTGTACTGGTTTTATTGTTGGTATTGATACTGTACACATCTAATAACTGGAGCTGCCTCAACATAATTGCAATAAATTTACTAGCAATTTAATTCCCCCTCCAATGAATGCATTTATTATTTACTTGGAACAAGCACACGCCATTGACAGCCATGGAACCTGCCCTCCACCCCCAACCCAAGCGAATGTGTTTAGGATTAGGGGTAACAGTTAAATAAGATTCCCAAATAGCGGAGGGGGAAAGTGGTTTCGCTTGCAAGAGAACTGGGAGACAACATAGCTGAACTTTGACCCTTTGTAACTCATTCCAGACTCGGCATCTTTCCACTTTCACATAGTTTATGTGAAGTCATCCAAGGAACTTGACACATCAGTAGCACATTGCATAGGGATAAATCCACCAACTTTGAATAGTTTCCCTCCATTAGCCGGGCCAAAGTTCATATCAGAGCCAGATACATTAACGGCTGGGTTAAGGATGTTGCAGTAAAGAAATCTGACCAAAATATCCCTTCGCCGTCAGCATTGGGCTGAGAATACATTTGCTCCCTACCCTGTGCTGGGTTCCTTTCAAATACTTTGCTCACGCTTCATCGCTCACCCAGTTACTCCCCCTTAACAGAACTCCTTGTCTGTGAGATCTTTATGGCAGGTAGAAGTTCAATAGGAGCAGCTTTCCCTACCCTTGGTGGGTGAAACTGCACCTGTTGAATTTCTTCCTCTCTCGTGCACCTATTCTATCCCCAAAGTGACCTCTGCTGTGCAAAAGTGCATGGGGAGAGAAGTGAATGTTTGGCACGATTATGAAGGTTAATCACCACTTAAGTTATCCAATCGCTTTCTTCTCAAAATTGAATCCCCGCAATTGGGGGAGTCCCATGTTTTAACACAGAGAACTGTCTCAGCCTCTAATTCCAACCACCCTGGCAGCATGAATACTGAAAGAGACCGAGAAATAAGATGGTAAGGAGCTTCAAGAAAAGCCACCAAAGGCGAATGTCTTTCTCCCACCTGATCATCTCATAGAATCATAGAATCATAGATCATAGATCATAGAGTTGGAAGAGACCAGAAGGGCCATCGAGTCCAACCCCCTGCCAAGCAGGAAACACCATCAGAGCACTCCTGACATATGGTTGTCAAGCCTCTGCTTAAAGACCTCCAAAGAAGGAGACTCCACCACACTCCTTGGCAGCAAATTCTACTGTCGAACAGCTCTTACTGTCAGGAAGTTCTTCCTAATGTTTAGGTAGAATCTTCTTTCTTGTAGTTTGGATCCATTGCTCCGTGTCCGCTTCTCTGGAGCAGCAGAAAACAACCTTTCTCCCTCCTCTATGTGACATCCTTTTATATATTTGAACATGGCTATCATATCACCCCTGAAATGTGCAGTGTGGATGCATCCACAGGCAGCAGGGTTTCCAAAGGTTGCTTCTGCCCATCTGCAATGTAGGCTGTGGCAAGCACACTCTGAGTACCATAGGAGCATACAGTGGTACCTCGGGTTACATATGCTTCAGGTTACAGACTCCGCTAACCCAGAAATAGTGCTTCAGGTTAAGAACTTTGCTTCAGGATAAGAACAGAAATCGGGCTCCGGAGGCGCGGCAGCAGCAGGAGGCCCCATTAGCTAAAGTGGTGCTTGAGGTTAAGAACAGTTTCAGGTTAAGAACAGACCTCCGGAACGAATTCAGTACTTAACCCGAGGTACCACTGTAATATGATCCCTGTTGAGACCACAGCATTAGAGACGCAAGCAGGATCTGCAACAAAGTGTTGCAGTGTCACTCTGTTCCATGGCTCCTCCGCTCAATCAGTTCTCCATTCCCTCCCCTTCGTCGCTCTGTCAGAGCTCTATGACCACTTAACGTGCTCAGATTTCACTGGGCTGTTTTGAGGGTTTCCATTCCTTTTGGATGTCACATATTATATGTGAGCGCACGTGTGTGAAAGAGATAAGAGAGAACCTTCCTCTGAGTCTGCTGGTATATTGTCTCTTGAGCGCGAGGGGGTGTAGTGCTGCTTTGGCTACAGAAGAAATGGCACTCACATCCTGAATATTGGAAACAGAATGAAATGTACCTTTTTGGAGTTTGTGGGGTACCTCAGTATGTTCTGTGCAAGGTTCCAGTTCAGTTTCTGGAATAATGGGCAAACATTTGTCTAACAATTAGGGGACCATACAGAGGCATGTCCCTAGTGAATATTCCTGCTGCAAACAAGTGTTTTCAAACTTTATGGCTTGTATCTAACATAGTGCTGCGTAACCGTATCATCAGTGCAAGACGTTCCACTTGCACAACAGCCTTTGCTTCCTCTCCCCCTCCCTGCTCTTCCCAGATCTGCTCCAGAGGGTTGGAGGAACCCCCAAAGCAGATTTAGAGGGTACACAGTGGGGAGTCCCATTGTGCAAGCAAAAAATCCTTGTGCCCAGACTGTTCTTAGCACTATATTGGGTACAAGGCTATTTATTTATTTTTACTTACTGTTCGGTTTCTATCCCACCCTTCCTCCAAGGACCCCAGGGCGGTGCAGGTAGAATCGTAGAATTGTAGATCTAGTCCAATCCCCTGCAATGCAGGGATCTCAACACAGTCTCCCATCCAATTTGAAGCCACACTAGACCCTGCTTAGCTTCGCAAATGTGCTAGCGGTTTTGTTGCTGCACCACATGGTTCTCATTTTGTCCTCCCCACACCCCTGTGAGGTAGGTTAAGCTAAGAGGTGGTTACTGGTCCAAGGTGAGGAAGTTTTGAACCCTGGTTTCCCAGAACCTGGCCACTACTCTATATGCTGCCTCTGGAGCAAGAACATACTCTCCATGAAGTGGTGTCAGGGCGTCAGGAGAGAATCTTAATGCTGGCCGCATCTTTGGAAATATATCCACTTAAATTGGGCAGTGGGGGAAAGGAGAGAGATTCAACTTCTTGGCTGATGTTTCCGTAGCATTTCTCTCCCCCTGCCTTTCTTGTGCCTCTGCAATTTTACTGGAATGACTAAATCTCTCAACTATGTCAGCAGTAAACAGAATTAATTTACCTCCTAATTCTTTGAAACAGCTGCCGACAGCTGTGCTAGAATCAACTGGGCATCTTTGCAAGGCTGCCAGCGACGGATTTACGTTTTTTCCTTGGGGCTCTTACCCCCCACCCTCCCACCCCCCCATTTCTGCATTAAGAGCTATGTGGTTGCTGTGACTGTTGACAAGTAACCATGGCACATAATCTAAGCAGTTAGGAATACAAGGAAATAGGAGGTGGGAATGAATCAAAGCAAGGGGGGCAGGCAGTTCCCCACTATTAGGTGATCTTGAGATCTAGTAGACTGACAGGCCTTGTGACTAAGGGGGAAAGAAGGAATGTAACTGAATAGGATGCAGGGGTATTATTTTTTACTGAATCAGACCATTGGTCCATTTAGCTCAGGATTGTCTACTGTGACTTGCAGAGGCTCTGTAAGGTATCAGGCGAGGGAATATTACCAGTCCTAACTGGTGACATCGGGGATTGAACTTGGGACCTTCTCAATATAGTGGTACCTCGGATTAAGAACTTAATTCGTTCCAGAGGTCCGCTTTTAACCTGAAACTTTAGTTTCAGGTACCACTTTAGCTAATGGGGCCTCCCGCTGCACCGCCAGAGCACAATTTCTGTTCTCATCCTGAAGCAAAGTTCTTAACCCGAGGTATTATTTCTGGGTTAGCAGAGTCTGTAACCTGAAGCGTATGTAAACCAAGGTAAAGGTAAAGGGACCCCTGACCATTAGGTCCAGTCGTGGCTGACTCTGGGGTTGCAGCGCTCATCTCGCTTTATTGGCCAAGGGAGCCAGCGTACAGCTTCCGGGTCATGTGGCCAGCATGACTAAGCTGCTTCTGACGAACCAGAGCAGCGCACGGAAACGCCATTTACCTTCCCGCCGGAGCGGTACATATTAATCTACTTGCACTTTGATGTGCTTTCGAACTGCTAGGTTGGCAGGAGCAGGGACTGAGCAACGGGAGCTCACCCCGTTGCGGGGATTCGAACCGCCGATCTTCTGATCAGCAAGTCCTAGGCTCTGTGGTTTAACCCACAGTGCAACCCACGTGCCCTAGGTACCACTGTGTTATATTTCGAGTTGACGATTGACGTGCCCAGCAACTAGGGTGAAGTGGAGGCAGTGGAGGCTCACAGTGATGGAGTTTGGGAAACTTTATATATTTAAAGCACATGATTCCCCCCCCCCACACACACACACAGAATCCTGGGTACTGCAGTTCAGCCTTCACATAGCTAGAATTCCCAGCACCCATTAAAAAACTACAGTTCCCAGGATTCTTATGGTGTGTAACCAGGGACAGCAAGCGGAGACCATGGATTGACTCTAACGCAAGCCTGAATAAATAAAGGTTTACTTCTAGCAGTATTAGCAAGGATGCCTTGACATATTTTTAAGTTCATCATTTCTGCCCTGCTAACACGGCCAACAAAATTACCATGGCAGACACGTTAAATCAATTGCCTATCTCTTGAAAGGATAGATCTTGTCACTCATCTTCATGTGCGCAGGATGGACTATAAGTACACAGATGAAATCCTGAGTGTACCTTAGTGGTACTTTACTCAAGTTACGAATAAATGTGCACAGGTCTGGGGTGCAAGCACAGGTAGGGCAGAGAGCAGAGGAAAAAAGAGAAATGATCACATCAACACACAAAACTAGGCAGTCTTCTTTAAAACATGTAAAACAGCAATGATTTATTTGATTAAATTGTACAAACAACCTTCTAAAAACAACTGCTCTAAAGGGAGGAAAGGACCCAAAATGTATAGTTTTCTTTTTGCGCCAACAGTTGTTAATAAATATCTTTAAATAAGGAAACAAAATGTGCTCAAAGGAGAGATGAAGATATATATATTTTTCCTGAACGTGATTGGAGGGGAGAGAAAAATCCAGTAGCTGAAATAAATAATTTTTGTTCTTGCTTTCGTGAAAACTATTTACACAAACATGTACAAACAATGCGGAGTTTACACAGAGATGGGCAGAAAGCCTGCCATTTATTACCCCAGGAAAAACAATATCCCCATAAAACATATCTTAAAAAGAAGAGACTGGAGGGTATACAGTGAAACGGTTTATGCCACCTATAGAACAGCAACCAACAAGGCACTGGAGCTCACCCATATAATATATAATAACACACTCAGAAGGTGTTTCTTATGTATCGTTAGCCTTAAAAGAAGCATCTGAGTTCCCTGAACAAGGCTTATCAAACCCCTAGAAGTAGATAGTTAGGTGGCTGAACTTTTCTATAATAACGCACCAGAGGTCTAGGCACTTCCCCATCCTGGCTTCTCTGGCATGGGCTGCCTGGGCAGGATTGTTGCAAAGCTAAGTGGGGGAGAAGATAACAAGGCAGGAACAGTTCCAGGTCTTGCGGAGGCCCCTGATGGGTCCACAACAGGTAAGCCAGACATCGCTGCAGGGCCTTGTATTTGTTGGCCCCGACCAATTTTGTGTGGTTATACACCAGTATCTGATTATGTACCTTCTGATCAGAGATAAAACAAGGCAAGAAAAAGTTTTAACATACTTTGATCCCAATGCTGTCCATCAAGATAAAGGAGCTATATATGTATATTCCAGGATTGCCTAATTAGGAAAATTTTTCGCTAGTTTGGGGTTTCCAGTATCTAATATTTGACAATAAATAAGCTTGGGGAATATAGTTCTGGATTTGGAATACCAAATCCTCTCTGTTTAACTTGTAATTGAATTTTTAATAATAATAATTTTAATAATGGCAGCCTTGGGAGTCGAAGAACCCCACAGGCATTTTCTTAATAAAGAAATTTGTTTTTTGAAAATATTTTTTGGGGGAATTCCTGATCAGAAAGTGAAGGTAAATACATGCCGAGGTGATTGTATAACCACCGCTTATGACGGTATGATCATTTAAAGTTTTTTTGGGTGTGGGTGGGTGCCCCTCATGCAATACACACACCCTATCTGGGGTCCAGTCCTCCTCCCCACAGAGACCAACACCCCACCCCCATGCTGCCAGAGGTAGAAGTAGGTAGGCAAGCAGATATGTCAATTCCTACTCTTCCTCATGTGGCTGCACTCCAGCAGCAAGTATGCTACCTTTCCTCTGACTGTGAAGGAGGACGAGGAAGTGTCCTCTCTCAGAGGAGGTCCTGACCAACCAAGGCCCACATCAGCACCAGCTGGCCCAGGGACGAGCTGAGGTTTCAGACGCTACCAGAAAGCGCCTGTTGCTAGCCCAAGCAGTAGGCTCTGTCTGGAGAACATGCGGCCTTTCACCCAGGCCCCAAATTTGCCAGCTTGCTAGGGGCAGCCATAAGAAAAAGGCCGCCTCATCGCAGCACGAACCCCACTGTGATAGCAGGACCCTTCTCCCCTCATTGGAGGTTTGCAAAACCCCACGAGCTGAATGACAACAACGGCTGTGCTGTGGATCTCAAACCTTCTCAGTCGTTCTCTCACGTGAATGCTGTACTTTTGGGTGTTTTTTTCTGCCCCCTCCCCCTTTTCCACCAAGGCCTCGTTGAAATGAGACAGAGGACTGCTGGTTATTTATGATGCCTGATATTTCTTGCACCAAATCGTGTCTGAATTTTGAGGCTGTGACTGGTGGATGTAAGGAACTTTTTAGAGAAGCCGCTCTTGCTACTTCTGGCAGCAAATACCGTGGTCTGGAAGAGCACAGCTCAGATCCTGGCTTGGACATGAATCCCTCTGGCTATTTATTGGGCAAGTCACTGTGTTCTTAGGCCTAGGGTTGAGGGTTAGCACCCTTGTCTCAGGCCAGCCTTCCCCACAACTTGGTGCCCTCCAGATGTTTTGGACGATGACTCCTATTAGCCCATCCAATGTGATGGAGGCTAATAGGAATCACGGTCCAAAACATTTGGTGGGCAAAACAGGGGTTTTATCTATGAACTGTACAGGTCTGTACAACTTATTTTGTTCTGCATAATTTAGTCTGCATTCTAAAAGTATTTAGCATTGTAAGGCACAATAAGCTATGCAGGCTAATAAAACTCCATGCCCAATTAGTATAAAAGGTATTCAGTCACATCTTTGATAATGTGGGGTTTTGGGGAGTCCTTGGTAACACCTTGAGGTCCCACTAGCAAGAGTCAGAATTTGCTGTGGACACTTTGTTCAGTCCCACAAATTTCCAAGCATGACTTCGCCAGCAAAACAGGCTTTTGGCCCACCAAGATACACAAATCCCACCTGCTCCCCACAAAATTAACCAGTCTGATTTGTTCCTAAGATCTCTGTGTTCATTCATTATATTTTTAGAAGGGACTTTGTATGTGTATGTATGGAAAATTGGGATTTAGCTGTAGCACTTAATAGTCCTTGATAGAGCTATCCTCTGTGCTCCAAATGCTTTTTGAAAAGCCATCTTCATCTTGCGGAAAATCATCCTGCAAGTTAAGTTATCCCTTCCCAATGTTCAGAGGCCTGCTTCCTGTAGTCTTCCTTCCTATTTACTAATCTTGGTATCTTTCCCCTCGAAACTTTCCCAGTGTCCCAAGCCTCTTTTTGAAAGTAGTACAAATAATGAAACACAGTGCTTCAGATACAGACACCTTAAGCTCAGGAGCACAAAAACACCTCAAGTTTTGGAACAGTTTTACCTGTCGGTGCAACCTAAAATGATATTTGTCTTAACATCATACTGTTGATTCGTGTACAAGTTGGTAATCAACTGTAGTTCCTAAATCTTTCTTAAAATCCCCGACGCCTCCCAGTTTCTCAGCAAATGGGTTCTTCTGAATTTAATTCTGTCCCCCAAGTCATACTTCTGAATGTATGACCTGTCCTTTACAGTGTTGCAGACCTTCCCAATTTGATAAGGATCCTGCCCATTTCCTCATCCATATCGGTAAGATACAGAACTCTGCCCAGTGTTTATTTATTCATTTAACACAATTCATATGCCACTGGATGGTAATAAAACCTCCAAGCGGTTTACAAGAAATATTAAAAATTTATCAATAATATTTTTGCAAGGATTGCTGCTGGATACATGCTATAGTACCCTCCCCCTGCCATGCCAGATTTGGGGAGGCTTCAAACCAGCACTACAGAATATTAGAATCTGAGAGAGGATGCTGCTCAATAAAATCCTTGTGACAAGCACATCCCTTCCAGACACCAAAAGAGGTCCACTGTTCTGGAGGCCTAAGTATTCCTATCACCTATGGAGTTGGAAGTAAATCAAATGAAAGTAAGTTTAAGGATGCGGAGAATGACAATGATTTTCTGTTCCTAGAGTAAAAACTGCTCATTTGTTGTTGTGGCTAAATGTTATGAAAAAGAACCAGTTTCATAAATTTTATTGTTGGTTTACAGCAAATTTTTAAAATATAAAAATAGGAGTTCTGTTGTGGCTTAATTGTGCAAGGTGTCACACAATTAAGTCAACTGTACTGGAGATACATGACAGTGAATCAGATACGTGTGCAGTTTATACGGCTGTCGGTGTGTTAGGATGGGAACATGATGTACAAATAACTATTCTAGATTTCTATTGCTGGCTGTGCTTTTGATTGGGGAACATGATGCACAGCTGTAAATCAATCTCTCTCTCTCTCTCTCTCTCTCTCTCTCTCACACACACACACACACACACACACACACCAATTGAGATCTGCTTTGCAAGAATTGCAGTACCGCTTTGGTGGTGAAATGTTCCAAACATGTAAAATGTTATGGGAAGATAGAAACATCCATGAAAACAAAAAGTCAGGACTTACACATCCACAGTAATTTTAACAGAATCACTGCTTCATTCAGGCAGCTGAATTCACTCATTTCAGTTCAAACAATTCATTCCTCTAAAAGTAACTTTTACAAATCTGTGCCCTCCCCACACACAACAGACACGCAATCACACACACAAGCATGTTTCCCACTACAGATGGCTTTTAGTTGTTGTTAAAAAGGTTCATTTCCCCCTTGACAAAGCACTTTTGGACAGGTTTTGCTTGCCTTACGGAAGTACGGACCTGTTTACAAAACCGATCCTCGGTCCTTGTTTTCCTTGGGCATCAGTTTGCAGAATGATGCTTATTTGGAAGCCAAAACTGTTCAAGGTGCCGCTTGTGTCTGCGTTTCTTTTCTTTGGCCACTTCAGAAAAGGTGTTCCTAAGAACTGCGGCATGTTTTCAAAGAAGGGTTTCTTTTCTTTCTAACGACACACGTTATAAGACAACATCACACACAACCTGCACATTCTGCAAGCTGCATGCGGCTTTCCCGATCTGAACGTTCAATGGCAGCCACAGGCTCGTACCACCATGTTCCGGTATTTCTTCAGAATGACGTTGGAGCTGTCGTCAAAATAGAGGACGGAGATGGCGTTGAGCTGCGTTGGGGCACAGCAAGGCTTCGGCACTGTATCTGGGTTTATAAAGTGAACCTGTTGAGACAAAAAAGTCGCAAGACATCAAGGTAGTCACATCTTCTCGTCTACGGCCACCATCACAAAATGTTTTGATAGGTGTTAACACAAAGCATTTCCTAAAGACCCTTTCCTATTGACCCAGACTTGAGAACCTGGGTGTTTTAACGCAGAGACGGGGAAGATGCAGCTCACCAGATATTGTTGAACTTTAATGCAACAAGGCCAGTGGTCAAGATGGGGAATGCAGTCCAACAATGTCTGCTTCCCATTCCTGTTGTAAAAAACAGCATCACTACCATTTTCTTCCATTTTCATATCTTTCACAAGGAGAAAGACAGGAAAAGTCTGCACCACAGCCGTTCCCATTCAAGTTTCAAGTGAGAGACACAGCATCATCACCTAACAAGATGATTTGAATTTTGCATTAGGGATCCCTCCTGAACACCAGTGAGGAGCAGCTGAGAGGGAAAATGGCCTTTGATGTTGTGCAAGGCATGCAATTATAGTTCATTCCTCTGCAAGAAGATCTGCTGCAAGAAGATCAAAGTATCGGCAGAAAAGGCTCAGCAGAGAGGTAGATGTGGTCCTTGCAAATATGCAAAAAGTGCTCATGCATTTTGCAATTACATGCATGCAATTTGAAGGATGCAACTGCATTTTGAGCTTGAGGTTTTGAACAGTTATAGCTACGGCTTTGCAGTTCAGCTGTGCACTGCATTCTTACACTGGGATTATGGAGTTCTTTTTGCCTTTTCTCACAATCAGAACATGGTGTTGGAAAGCTCTTATTAAAACAAGCAAATGAACAAAAAACTTCTTTATGGGGGAAAAGGAAAGTGAAACTTGGGTGGAGTTAAATATATGTCTGTGTGTCCATGAGAAACAACTATTTATTTTAATAGTTATTTTAATAAGCTATTTTTTCTATGTGACCGCTTTATATGATTAATCTTTTAATGAGATTACAAACACACAAATACTATTATGTTCTCTCTGGCTGATTTTTATAGAGGCTTTTAAGTACTTCATATCCTCTGAAAGTTTTCTTCTGATGAGCAGCTAATAAACCTAGTTTGGGCACCTGCTACTACTAATACTTTTTGTGCAATGGGTGCAATCCACTGAAAATGGGCTCAGCCACTTGCTGAGTAAAAGGTAAAGACAAAGTTAAAGGACCCCTGGACGGTTAAATCCTGTCAGAGTTGACTAAGGGGTGCGGCACTCATCTGGCTTTTCAGAGCGAGGGAGCCAGCATTTGTCCACAGACAGCTTTCCTGGTCATGTGGCCAGCATGATGAAACCACTTCTGGTGTAACAGAACACCGTGATGGAAGCCAGAGCAGTGCACGGAAACACCGTTTACCTTCCCGCTGCAGCAGTACCTATTTATCTACTTGCATTTTGACATGCTTTTGAACTGCTAGGTTGGCAGGAACTGGGACAGAGCAACGGGAGCTCACTCCATCGCGGGGATTCGAACCACCAACCTTCTGATCAACAAGCCCAAGAGGCTCTGTGAAGTACCACCACTGGGAATGGCCAGCCCAGACTTCTCCACTTGCAACATCAAGGAGCCCAGCGCACTCCTTGAGGCTCTGCCCAATCTGTAACCCTGCAGGAGTAACAGCAACACCCTGCCTTCTATATGAAGCTCTATCTCCTGACAGTTATTGGCCCTTGCCCAAGAGAGGAAAGGCACTGGCAATGTGAACACTCTCTGCTGCTGCAGCTGCCAAAAAAGTTAAATGTTTGAACAAGGAAAGGAAAGTGAGGTGAGGTGAAGCCCTCCTTCTGCCTTTGTAAACCCACTCCCCTCCCTTTCTCAAAGTTATTTGCACCACCTTCTTCTCCCCACTTCAGGTTTTCCTCAAAGTGCCCCTACCTGAGCAAATCTCAAAACGGGTGCAAATAATACCCAGCATAATATCTAGAGGTTATTTCACCTTGTTAAAATCCACAATGACTAACACCTCGCGTGATAAGAAAGAAAGAAAGAAAGAAAGAAAGAAAGAAAGAAAGAAAGAAAGAAAGAAAGAAAGAAAGACATTGATCGGATTAAGTCAAGCTGTTCGAAAAGGGCATTAGGATGAGCTTACCAGTGTTTGTACAATAGCGTGGTTTGTTGCATTCATGTAAGAGTTCAATGGAAAGGCACACTCTCCCTCGCAATAATACGCAGCATAACCTTCTGGAGCAATGATCCAGTCCTGGGTTACATCAGAGAAAGAGAAGATTTAGTAAAACACTCCTCAGTACGTTTGACATTTGTAGATGTTCACAGCACTGGCTTCAGCTGATCCATCCTGACCTCTGACTACACCATGGAGGCATTTGCACATAATGATAAGCCAAAAAAGGTAAAGGGTAAAGGGACCCCTGACCATTAGGTCCAGTCATGGCCGACTCTGGGGTTGCGGTGATCATCTCGCTTTACTGGCCGAGGGAGCCGGCGTACAGCTTTCAGGTCATGTGGCCAGCATGAGTAAGCTGCTTCTGGCGAGCCAGAGCAGCACACAGAAACGCTGTTTACCTTCCCGCCGGGAAGCACTTTGAGGTGCTTTCAAACTGCTAGGTTGACAGGAGCAGGGACCGAGCAACGGGAGCTCATTCCGTTGCGGGGATTCGATCCGCCGACCTTCTGATCGGCAAGTCCTAGGCTCTGTGGTTTCACCCACAGCGCCACCCGCGTCCCTTCTATAATAAGCCATACTTTCTGGTTAATCATGGTTTATCAGGAACAAGCAGTGTGCTAGCCATGGTTTATCAGGAAAGAGCAAGGCATCCTGCCTGATCACTCCTCCCTTGGCATGAGTGGGATGAACCTAAGAAGGTTGCTCAGGAGGAAATGTGGTCCTTCAGCTTATCAAGAACCATTTTTCACTGTATCTCTCACTTTGCAGCTGGGCATTTTTGGTGGTGCAAGGGAATCAAGTTCCAGCTACTTGGTGAAGGAACCAAATGGCCCCATTCTGGAAGGATGGTTCTGCCAATGGCTTTTGGAGCCAATAACTAGGTGGAGCTTCCATCTTTAGGACTAGTGAATACCCCTTGTTGATGGCCAATTGGGGAGGCAGACTTGGCTTTTGGGCTCCCTGGCAGGCTTCTGGTGGCTGCTGTTTCAATGCTACATCTGCCATCACTCTCAGTAAATCGCTAGCAATGCCCTGAAGTCTTTGAGGATGGCTTTGAAGATGAGCAAGGAGGGGGAGTGTTTGGGGCACCCCACTAAGAACACAAATTTGTTAACCTGCTTCTGAACACACAGGTAATCTTTTGTGAAATTGGAAAACAACTGCATTTGGGGCATGCGCCCCACTGGCATTAAGCAACCTCTTCACATTTTTCAAGATTCAGTACGCAGGCCTAATCAAATCGTGGCTGATTTTGGTGAGGGCATTTGCTCATCATTAAACCAGCAGACTTTCAGATGGGGGCAGCCAAATTAGAGTTCAACAAACTAAGCTGAGAGTATGACCTTAAGGAGTTGCAAATCTGCAGGACTGATCACCAATCAATAATAACCCCCCCCCATCCCTCCAATTGTTATGACTTTGCAGACATACAGTGGTACCTTGTTTTGCGACCGGGATCCATTCCAGAGCCCTGATCACTAGCTGAAAAGGACGCAGGGCAAAGCGCGAGCGGCAAACCCGGAAGTAACCCGTTCCAGTACTTCCGGGTTTGCCACAGACATTCGCCGGAATGGACACTAGACGAGGCAAACGATTGCGGAGGTATTATTGTACATTAGAAGTTTGCGGCAACTGCCAGGATGGGCTTAGCCACTGCTCTTCTCTAAGGGTCAGAACTTGGAAAACTGGGTCATGGGGTTCACATTACCGGCACAATAGCAACAGAGGACTAAAAATGCACCACAAATCTCTGATTCCAAGCACAGAAATCGCATTACCTGCCAGCCAAGATCCCTGAAGCTGACATAGAGCTCATGTTTCTTGCAAGCTTGTCTCTGGTCAGTGCTGCTGTTTTCTGAGTTTGAAAAGTGTTGAGTAGGAAAAGGAGAGGAAAAAATTACCATGTTAGCTGAGATTGACCAGCAGCAAACTACACAGCAATTTTAGTGACTACACAGCCCAGTTAAGGGCAATTTCTGTCACCCTCACTAGTGACTTACATGAACATTTTAACATCAGCCTTTTTTTTGAGTGGGCACATATCAAAATTTGAGTTGGGGGCAGGATCAAAATTCTGCCTCAAACTCTGTGCAAGGAAAAGCTGTTGGCAGTATTGCGAGAGGTGAACGCCATTACACTTCATGACTTATTGTATTATAAGCTTCAACAATAGGCAACATTGTTAATGAGCATTTTAAGCAGCCTATTGTTTCCTGTGAAAAATCAAGGAAGCCCCCAGAAACAAATTATTGTTACCTCTGATCCACATATTGTATTTGCAAAATCAGCTTTGCCATCTCACTCAAACCAGGGCAAAACCTCAGAAAAGTAAACGATGCTTCTGTGTTTACACAACCCTAGCTTGTATTTATTCAAGTGCTTTTGCCTATGGCAGTTCATTAACAGTTCATTAACTGGGCAAAGGCAAAACACACTCACACTTTAGCCTCAGTCAGGCTTCTCCTCTCTGGTAGGCAGTTGTAACATCGCACACAAGATGCGGTGCCTATTTCTCCATATAGTTTGGTGCCTGGCTCAGAGTTGGGAACCACGGTTACGTTATGGCTTGATGGTTCTGTGGCACACAATGCGGCAAACTTGTGGATGGCCAGAAGTGCCACCGGTGGGGTCCCACCCAGCCAGTGGAACTCCTGCTCCACCTATCTTCTACCCTGACTGCTAGCCTGTAAGGTCCCACGCAGCATTCAGCCCCTGACACAGAAATTGTTCCAGCTTTTAAACAGCATTCCCCACCAGGGTTAGCTTTATGGAAAGCACACACCTAATGCCGGCATACCTCCGAGGTTTGACACCCGAAAGGCTTCTTGGTTCTTTGGCGTCTTCGACCGGTTCTGGTTCCGCTGTTTGCCTCCTGCGGAACGGATACTGCGGAGATGCACCTCTGTGGCTTTGAAGAAAGCCACGGTGAAGGGCTGCTTGTTTTGCGGGCCGTGTCTTCCGATAAGACCAGCTAACTTGGGATTGATGCTTTGCCCTAAGGAGACGGGGGACGGACAGACCATTAGCTCTGAAGCGGAGTCTTACCTGCTTCCCATTTGCACCAGGAAGAGCAGGAAGGCAAATAGCTGGACTTGCAAACACACAAGCTAAACTCCCATGGCTTTCCAGAAGCACGCTGAGGCTAACTTAAAAACTTGTCGTGGGCATCCATTTGTCTCAAGAGACAGCGGAGTGAGCCTCCAGGGCTGAAGTCAAGCTGCTGGAGAATCCCAGCGCCTGCTGTGGCTGCAGAGACTGGTAACTCCTAACTGCTGCCCCCTGCTCTCTTTTTGCTGCATCTGCAACACCAAATAACCACCCCAGGGTGCAAGCCTGTGTGTATGGAGGTCCTGGGCTGCCCAGATGACAGGACCCCTCTCTCAGTCTCGCTGACGTGGTCCAAAGGAAAGCAGAGCAATATGTTTGGCACCATCCTGGCTACAGGAATTGCCAGAAGGTGGGATGCAAGGCACTCGCCAAAGTGGTGCATGCTCTAGTTAGTTATCTTTTTTTTTTAATAATAATATTTATTAGAAGTTTTATAGTTACAGAAAGAAAATATGAGAGAAACAATAAAAAATTAACAAACAATACATCGAATATAGAAAGAAAAAACAATACATCAAAACAACAAGAAAAAGCAAAAAAACATTTAAAAACACATCCAATTTCCATATCTTTATCTTTCGTTTACTTGTTTCCTCGACTTCCTCACACCTCCCTTTTTTTGTTTTCTAGTTCAAATTAGCTAATTCAGCAAATCCTTTCCCTCTTTCTCATTTCTAGTTAGTTATTTCCCGCTTGGATTACTGCAATGCACTCTACGTGGGGCTACCTTTGAAGATGACCCGGAAACTACAAATAATCCAGAATGCGGCAGCTAGGCTGGTGACTGGGGGCGGCCGCCGAGACCACATAACACCGGTCTTGAAAAAGCTACATTGGCTCCCAGTACGTTTCCGAGCACAATTTAAAGTGTTGGTGTTGACCTTTAAAGCCCTAAACGGCCTCGGCCCAGTATACCTGAAGGAGGGTCTCCACCCCCATTGTTCTTCCCGGACGCTGAGGTCCAGAACAGAGGGCCTTTTGGAGGTTCCCTCACTTCAAGAAGCAAAGCTACAGGGAACCAGGCAGAGGGCCTTCTCGGTAGTGGCGCCCACCCTGTGCAACGCCCTCCCATCAGATGTCAAAGAGATAAACAACTACCTGTCATTTAGAAAACATCTGAAGGCAGCCCTGATCAGGGCAGTTTTTAATGTGTGACATTTTGATGTATTTTTAATCTTTGTTGGAAGCCGCCCAAGAGTGGCTGGGGAAACCCAGCCAGATGGGCGGGGTACAAATAATAAATTGTTGTTATTTTTTGTTGTTGTTGTTATCTTAGGGGCTCTACTCTGGATTTGTGAAGAGTTTACTCCTTTGCCCTTTCTTCTCTGAAAGATGTCCCCACAAGTCAGTGGTTACAGATTTTTTTTACTCTTCTGGTTTGCTCCCAAAGCCTATCTCACTAGATTTAGGATCAAAAACTGGGCCCTGAAATTATGGCAGCTTTTCTCGCAAGCAATGCTTCAACACAACAAATGTTGTGTTATATGCCACGGTGCCCAAACTGAAGCAAATGTTATGTTATGCTAGGTCAGCTTCAATATTAGACTTCCCTGGGTTTTTATTATTATTATTATTTATTTACAGTATTTATTTTGCTTTTTTGCTTTTAAGAGAGGTTTCTTTGAGTTCAGCAGCTTAGAATTTGATGTGATCCTGTTAAAAAAGAAACCATAAAAACTAGGCTCAGCGGAACACTAAATTCTCACTGGAAGGTTATTGGCTTAAAATAAAAACGTCTCATCTTAAATGAAGTCCAGTGCCATTCCGGATAGATTGCGCTTGAGGGCAAGAAATGGCTTTAGTCTTTCCAATATATTTTGCTTACTGACGCCAACTTTTGAACTTCGGTGTGCAAGCTGGACTATGCCTGGCTATTCAGATCTGTGTATTTCCACAAGCCAGGGTTGATTGTTCTCGATGCTGCAGCCTAAAGGCAGTGTGGTATAGTGGTTAGTGTGTTGAGCCAGGACACGCAATACCAGGGCATATCATCACTCTGCCATGAAGTTCACTGGGGTGACTGTGAGCCGGTCATTCACCTTCTCAGGCTAGCCTACCTCAAAGAGTTGTGATGATGAAATGGGGAGGGAGAGAACCATGTGTGCCACTTGGAGCTCATTGAGGAAAAGTGGGAAAGAAGTCTAAACAAATATATTGTGGTAGTCCACTAAGTTTTACTCAGAGCAGATCCATTGAAATTAATGGACCTAACTTGGCCATGTTCGTTCATTTAAATGGGTCGACTTTTAAGTAAGATGCCACAAGAAAGGGGATCACTGCTCTTTTGACCTGCTCTCGCCTAGGCAAATTCAAAGTATTTACAGCAGGCTGGGTCAATTTAGAATCTTATTATTGGCTGCCAATTATAGGAGAACAGGATACCGAACTAAATGTGCTTTGGGGCTGATCTTGCGTGGCTATTCGTATGCTCAAATGGTTGCATTATTTAAACAACAACGGTTCTTTAGTAATAATATAATAATAATAATTTATTATTTATACCCCGCCCATCTGGCTGAGTTTCCCCAGCCACTCTGGGCGGCTCCCAATCAAGTGTTAAAAACAGTGCAGCGTTACACATTAAAAACTTCTCTGAACAGGGCTGCCTTCAGATGTCTTCTAAATGTCAGGTAGTTGTTTATCGCTTTGACATCTGATGGGAGGGCGTTCCACAGGGCGGGCGCCACTACCGAGAAGGCCCTCTGTCTGGTTCCCTGTAGCTTTGCTTCTTGAAGTGAGGGAACCTCCAAAAGGCCCTCTGTTCTGGACCTCAGTGTCCGGGCAGAACGATGGGGGTGGAGACGCTCCTTCAGGTATACAGGACTGAGGCCTTAAGGACTTAAAAACCGATACTGATGTCCCACAATTAAATGTAAAGAGACAACCATATTCTCCAATGACTCTCCTTAGGCTTCAGCACCTTGAAGGCTATATAATTCGATGCACAGTTCCTTGGGAGCGAGTCCCATTAAACTCAACGAGACTTAGTGCCAAGCAAATGCACAGAGGTTCAGGCTCTGCTTTCCTTTCCTCCGCAATGAGACAAACAGGATGTGAACCCGTAATAAGTAAGAAACCCAAGTAAGCTCCGAGAAGTCAGCTGCTGCTCCAACATATTGTCAGGGAGGAAAGAATTAAGAGTGCTTAGAAGATGACAGAATGCCCCAGGCTAAAAAATTACTTCAGCCTCTCTCGCATTGCTTCACTTTATCCAAACTTTCTAAGAGTAAACAAAGAGCCTTTAAAATTCCCTTTCCTTTCCTATCGTTGCTGGATCTCGCTGGCGCTGATACAAAGGAATCGGGATTGCTATTAAATATGAACTAATGTCTTTCATTATCGTTTCAAACAACACTTCAAAACAACTCGGCTTGGGCTGACCAAGGTCTCCATGGGACAACTGGGATGGACACCAAGGGCCGTGTCAATGCCATGCATTCCATCTGTTCCTCGGCTAAGCTACTACCCATATAATGGATCTCCTTGTTCCTCCTGGTTTTCATTCGTGCTTGGTTTGGAAAAAGGGAAGTCTGTTTCTGGTGAGGGCAGGGACAGGGTGTTCTGAATGTTGCCAAAAAAAAAACAGAAATGGGTCCAGGGTCTGGGGCCAAGATGTCACCAATCGCATTGTTCTGTTTCACATTTAAATCTTTAAATGCTAGAGAGGCAATGGGGGCAATGAACCTGTGTCTGGGGGACCACTTTGGAGCTGGTTAGGGTGAATAAACGGAAGTCATCCCTGATAAAATGGATTACGTTTGTTGGCTGGGAGTTCTGTTGCACCTGGAAGAAACATTCAGCCTGGGGGTGCATTCCCTCTAAGGATTCAAGGATGTTACCACCTGAATCTGGTGCTGGCCTTGAATATACTGTGTTGGAATTTTTAAATACCTAAGTGGCCAAAGACCCAGCTCAGTACCCCCCACATACATTTGCGTACACACACACACACACACACACAAACCAGGTGGGTAGCACCCCTGTAGCTACAGCTCAGAATTGGCTTATAATTCTAAAATACTATGGAAATGTCAATTGGTCCAGATCATTGCCCCCAGCTTGTCCATGGGAGGCTCAGTCCAAGGTTAAGGTAAAGGTAAAGGGACCCCTGACCATTAGGTCCAGTCGTGGCCGACTCTGGGGATGCGGCACTCATCTTGCTTTATTGGCCAAGGGAGCCGGCGTACAGCTTCTGGGTCATGTGGCCAGCATGACTAAGCCGCTTCTGGCGAACCAGAGCAGCACACGGAAACGCCATTTACCTTCCCGCCGGAGCGGTACTTATTTATCTACTTGCACTTTGACGTGCTTTCGAACTGCTAGATTGGCAGAAGAAGGAACTGAGCAACGGGAGCTCACCCCGTCGCGGGGATTCGAACCGCCGACCTTCTGATCGGCAAGTCCTAGGCTCTGTGGTTTAACCCACAGTGCCACCCGTGTCCAAGGTTACCTGTCACTAAACCAACATTCCCATAGAGCTACCCAGTCTTAAACCCCACCAGGGTGTGGAACTAACTGCTCAACCTGGTCTCACTTGACCCTGCTTGCTGCTGGTCCCTTGCCGATCAGAACCCTAATTCTGCTGGGATTATTACCTGCTGCAAGACAGTGGGTAGGAGTGGTCTAACCAGCTCCATCAGCAGACGCCCTGTACCAGGGCAACACTTGAGCAATGGGGTTTCCTCCCCTATCTTCCACCTGCACCCATCTCCCCTGCAAAAAAAATGGCTCTGGGTGGGTCAGGAGAACCCTAGAACAGTGCGCAGGGAGAAGATATTGTTCCTCCTGACTAGCCGGAATGTTTGCACAGACGATTGGCAAGAGTGTGATGCTGAATTTCACCCAATGCCTCTGGAAGTATTCCAAGAAGCTGCTGAAGGAAGCATCAAAAGGGAAGGACCATAATGCTGGATGGAAGGGGAAACATATATAAGGATGGTAGATGTCAAGTGGACACTAGAAGGACATGAAGTAATAGTCATAGGAAAGCAGCAGATACCTATATAAAGCATGGAAAACTACTTCTAAGACTTCAGTAGGCTGGGTCCATCCAAACTCTTATCAACAATCATGAGGGACAGCATCATCCTTTTTTCAAAAGCAAATGAATGCCAAAGTGACAGTCTTTGAAACTATCTGGTTCCTGTGGAGCTGCTCCAGTAGAGCTCCGTTATTAATCTGGCCCATGTACGGGAGGCAGGAAAGATGAACAAATCTGGGCAGCAAGAATGGAGGGTTGGGATATGAAAATGTTGCCACTAGCCATAAACTGCAGGATGGGAAGCCAAAGTAGAGATTTGTCAGCGATGACCTTTCTGAAACATACCATCTATGCTTTCCACTGATAGCTGCAAGCCGAGGTTGTGTTGTGGGTTGACCACCCAGTGATTACTAGTTGCTGTAATATCAAACACTAGCCAGCCTTCCTCCGCAGCCCAAATTGTCCGAGTGTCGAGCAAGTACAAATCTGAATCCCTAGAGAGGGATAAAGAAAAAGGAGAGAAAATCATTAGGATTTTAGGACATATTACTACATTTTATTACATTTAAACAATACTAAAAGCAACCACGGATAAACCATATACAGCAGGAATAGCAGACAGGATGCCCTCTAGATGTTGTTGGGGCTGTAATTCCCTGACCACTTGTCATGCTTACTGGGGTTAAGAGGAAATGGGAGTCCAACAACATTGGGTAATCTCTGACCTAAAGGGTAGCACCAAAGAGATGGAATAGGCAAATGAAATAAAAAACCAAAAAGCATTTATGACATTTAGCCCTCCAAAAAATTGCAAAAGTTTATAATTTACGGGAAGAAACCACACGCTTTGGTGCCGACTCTGCTGCTTACAGTCAAGTCTGTCTTTATACTGAGGTAGACTCTGGACCACAACACCTCAGGCAGCAGCCAAACAATACCACACATTGCAATCAGCCAAAAAACCCAGGCAGGCAGCAATCACACCAACTCTCTAACGGATACAGACAAAACACACACATACACAGGCTGGCCAACAGATAATGCATAAAAAGAACATATTAAAAGAATACTAAGCTGCAATTCTTTCTTGGGTAAAAGGTAAAGGTAAAGGACCCCTGGACCGTTAAGTCCAGTCAAAGGCGACTATGGGGTTGTGGTGCTCACCTTGCTTAGGGCCGAGGGAGCCGGCGTTTGTCCACAGACAGCTTTACAGCTCATGTGGCCAGCACGACCAAACCGCTACTGGCGCCCGGAGGACTGTGACAAGTGCCAGAGCGCACGGAAACACCGTTTACCTTCCCACCACAGTGGTACCTATTTATCTACTTGCACTGGCATGCTTTTCAACTGCTTGGTTGGCAGGAGCTGGATAGAGATATATAAGACTGTACTGTAAGTAAACAAATTATATAGAACTGGTAGAACTATTGTTTCATTTGAATGTGACATTTAAACCATACATCTGCTTTACTTGCTTTACTTGAAAATTATTCTTACTGGGACGCTTGTAAATATTTTAAGACAGGATAGCCTAAGGCATACGCTTTCCTCACGCAGTTTAGATTTTAAGTGAGTGGGTGGAGAGAGAAGGTACTGAGAACTGTTCACGTGTGCCCCCAAATAAAGAATGGCTTCCAAGCAGTCTTCAAACCCAGCCCTACTTCAGGACGCTTTGTAATTTTAAGGTTTCAGTGACATCCTGTTGCATGTTCTTCTGTTGCATTCCACAGAACAAATACTGCAAACAGAGTTTCATATCAACCAACATTTGCCTTCAGAAGACAATACTTCACAACTAAGAAAGGAGGGAGCTCATCTGAAAGTTATCAAGTGATGTCCGCGCACGTGTGAATCGTTGCTCAATTTATGCATCAGCACAAAGGACCATCTCACCCCTTGTATGCTGAGCCAATCGCTACAGTCTGCAAGAAAGGGCATCTGGAAGGCGCCATCTTACCAGGAGGTCCATTCCAGATGATGTCGGAATCGGGCCATCAGTGTGGCAGCACCACCCGTTTGAAATTCCCTCATGTTACATCTCAGAAAGGCAACATCTCTATTGCCTTATGGCATCTGTTGAAGACCTTCCTTTTTCAACAGTTAGAGAAGGACCGTATTTACTTGAGTCTAATGCACCATTGAGTCTAATGTGCACCTCAATTTTCAGAACCTTGAAACCCAAAAAAGTATTTGCTGGTGAATGTAAATGTGCCACTGAATCTAATGCGCATCTTAATTTTCGCAACGAAATTTGTCCAAAAAAGGGGAACGTTAGAGTCAAGTAAATGCAGTATATTCTAGTTAGAATCTGTAGGAGATGTGAAATTATATCTATCTATATCTATATGCACAGGCAACCCCCAATTTGGGGGGGGGGGGCTGCATTCTGGGTCATTGCACATGATAGCAGAGTGCACATAAGCCTGCTCTGCCCCTCCTATTTCTTGGCCACTTCCAGGTTGCTGCGATGCGCACATGCAGGAGCATAAATCAGTTGTTGCCTCTAATTGTTTTAACTGTTTTTAAATATGTGCAATTCTTTTTAATTTTTTTATATACAGTGGTACCTCGGGTTACATGCGCTTCAGGTTACATACGCTTCAGGTTACAGACTCCGCTAACCCAGAAATAGTGCTTCAGGTTAAGAACTTTGCTTCAGGATGAGAACAGAAATCGTGTTCTGGCGGCGTGGCGGCAGCAGGAGGCCCCATTAGTTAAAGTGGTGCTTCAGGTTAAGAACAGTTTCAGGTTAAGAACAGACCTCCGGAACGAATTAAGTTCTTAACCCGAGGTACCACTGTACACAATTTTTATATATGTTTTATTGTGTTGGGAAACTGCTTTGAGATGCTTCATAAGCAGCAATGCATAAATGAAAACATCATAATATGTAATCATAATATACAATCCTTTTTTATGGGGAAATGTTACTAGAAGGTGGTATTTCTTCATTCTTTTATCTATGGTTCCTACAAGAGCTTTTCCCGTCTTGCAAACACGCACACTGTGATATTGCAATACGATCATGAGAAATAAAACACGTTCGGCGTTGAATTGCGACTTATGCCATTTATAGGATTGCATTTGCAAAGACAAGTAAACATAGGATGATATAGAGGAGAGACGTCACCCCTGCTAATAAACTGAGCATCTCAGGGGCTGAACAGGAGAGGCAGAGCAACAATGCAACCTGTGAACACACAACCACATGCACTTACTTTCAGACGTCAGGTCCAACTATAAAAGCTTCCATATAAATATACTGCTCTTAGAGCTAATATATGCCAATCTTGCACAAACAACCACAACATCTATGTTTATACTACTAGCCCAGATATTGTGGCTGTTTGTGCAAGCTTGGTAATTGGATATGCAAACACGGCACCTTCAATTTCGGTCTGTTTTGCTGACTCTCATGTATCATCTTGCCAAACATCTTGTGCACACTTTGCATAGATATTTGTGTAACTAATTACTTTGCGATCATTCCAACAGAGGCAAAGATGAGACCAGCTGTGTGTTCATGAGACAGCCTTAGGAACCCAGGAAGCTGTTGGACCACTGGCTGGCAGCAGCTCCCCAAGTTTTCAGACCCAGGACTCTCCCAGCCCTACCTGGAGCTGCTGGGGTTTGAGCCTGGGACCTTCTACATGCAAAGAAGATGCTCTACCAATAGGCCATTGGAGGGTGGCACTCCTTGTCTTTCTGGGATAACATTGTGGCAAGGGGGTGCCCCCCCCATCCTGTTCCCGTGTGTCGCTTCCATGCCCCCTGCCAGAAATAACTCTGCTCCAAATGCCAGTTGCTAGGGGACTGAAGAAGCAACGAGAAAGGACACTCTGGCCCCATGCACCAGCCAAAGAAACAAGACCTCACTAATAATAATATTTATCCTGCCCATCCGGCCAGGTCTCCTCAGCCTCTCTGGGCGGTTCCCAACCGAATATTAAAAACATGATAAAACATCAAACATTAAAAACTTCCCTGAACAGGGCTGCCTTCAGATGTTTTCTAAAAGTCAGGTAGTTGTTTATTTCCTTGACATCTGATGGGAGGGCGTTCCACAGGGTGGGTGCCACTACTGAGAAGGCCCTCTGCCTGGTTCCCTGTAACCTCACTTCTCACAGTGAGGGAACTGCCAGAAGGCCCTCGGCACTGGACCTCAGTGTCCGAGATGAACAATGGGGGTGGAGACTCTCCTTCAGGTATACTGGGCCGATCTTACCCTTTCCTGAATCATGGGACCAACTGCTACTCAGGCAAGATCAACCCACAAGGGGCAATCAGCCTGACTGAATATAAATGTTTGTAGCTCATCACTTTGTTCCAGCTTCAAAGAGCTGAATCTCCCTCCTCTACCTTCTTCCCGACTTTCCTTTTCCATTGTGGGTTTTGCCTGTTTAGTTTGTAAACCTGATGGCAGGACTCTTTTTCATTATAGCTATATCACTATATAGCTTCTGGTATATGCTGAAGACGTACCTCTTTGCCCTGGCTTTTGTCAAGAGGTGTCTATTTTTAGGACCCATCTTATTTTTGTGACTGTTAAGTTGTTTTGAACTGTTTTTGCTATTGTGTATTAATATTATGCTACCCACCCTGGGACCTTTGGGTGAAAGGCTGGTAAATTAATAAATAATAATAATAATAATAATAATAATAATAATAATAATAATAATAGTGGTGGTGGTAGTAGTAGTAGTAGTAAATGTGGTGAGCCACTTTAGGAGACAATAACTGTTAAATAGTGGGTAGACATAGCAGACGATGCAGCGATTCTTCAAACAGCTCTTGTTTATTCACAGGCCATTCACAAGAGAACTGAACTGAAGGGCTCAGTCATCCTGCTCATATAGAGCTCCAGTACCACGTTACTGTAACAACTTTCTAAAACTATCCAATCACTGAACGTCACTTTCGATCGTTCATTTGCATAACTATCTACAGTATCCCCCTGCTGGCCCAGGGTGAGAACTTCAGTACATAACAATAACTATCTGAAAAGAGTTATAAATGTATACCTCTTATTTAATGGTTTAATTATTTAACTAATTAAATGTGTGCCTCTTGTTTGTGAAATGCCTAAAAACTGAATAAAAAATTAGGCTCTGAACAAAAACAGAACCTGCCCAACAGACCAAGATTTCAACTTAGTAAAAACTGCATCTAATCTACGATACTTGAGATACATATTTTAGGACCAATAGCAGACTGCATGGCAGGTCAGCATTGCTTCAGGAAGGAGCCCCAGGAAGGAGAGGGGTAAGGTTAGCATGGTGCAAACACACTAGTAGGAGCCCTAGATTTACTCCGCTGATTTACTCTGGCAAACCAGAGCAGCACACGGAAGCGCCGTTTACCTTCCCGCCGGAGCGGTACCTATTTATCTACTTGCACTTTGACATGTTTCCGAACTGCTAGGTTGGCAGTATAAATATCTTTATAAATAAAATATTTTTATAAATAAAATATAATTGTTGATGGGAAAGACTTGCAATCAAGAAAGATCCTAGGGGTTAATAGGGCTCAAGAGCAAATAGCATTGGGATGGTTGGAAAAACAGCTTGACCCGTCGCTATAAGGCACCTTTTGAGGTTGCTTGAGACACACTTTGTAAGTCCAGGCCCCAGAGTTCCCTTTCCCCCTTATAAAAGGCCAGCCTGGGAAACAGACAATGCTTTTGAGGCCTCCCTCTACTGGTTTGCATCAAGGAGACCACACAACTCGTTCGCCAGGTTTCTGCCACTGAAACGCATCCTGGGGCTTTCAAGTCATAACCAACATCTGACCGAAGGACGCCCACAGGAAGCAGGGATGAGAAAGCATTGCTCTTGGACTCAAACACCAGCATCTGGTGTGGAATTTCCAGAGGTGAAAGGCTCTCATGCTTCCTTTACTGCTTGACTCATCTCCTTCACCCACAAACCACGATTCACGAAAGTTTAAAGGGGGAGGGAGAGAAACGGGGAGAAAAGCAGCCACTTCTTGAAAGCCACTGCTTTTATTATTAAACCTACACAGGGGAAAAAATTCCAGCCTTTAAGAAAGAAAAGCTCCCATGCCGACATGACGCATGTCACTGCACGCCGTGAGTCAGCCTGGGAAATTGTATAATGCGTTTGTTTTCCTGTAGTTAGTTATAGTCCTGGGCAAACAGCAGGCCTGGAGGGGGAAGCCCTCAGTGAGAGAGATCAAAGGGAGTCCTCCTTACCATATGCACACACTTTTGGAACTTTCCTACCCTGGTGACCAATAATTTTACTCTACAGCAATAATGGATTAGCGCTCCCTGCTCTAGCCTCCAAAGAGTGGGACCGAGTGCTGGAAGACGAGCGTCCGCGATCACGAAACTCCTTCCAAGCTAAACAACTCACTTCTTCCATCATCCTTTTTCGTCAAGAAAAACACCAACCAAACTCAATTTGTTATTCATCCGGTTTCCTAAATGCAGAAGGCGCAATGCAAAATAAAATCAAAGGGCATGCCAATCAATCAGTTACGCCGTACGAAAGTCACATTAAGTCAAAGGGGAAGGAAGGTTCCTCGCCCCGTTTCGCAACTAACGCTGAGCAGCGTCGGGCAACTGGCAAGATTGGAGTCAGGATCCAGCCCGTGCTTTCCGAGCCTCCAACCAAGCCTGGTGCAAATGTGTGCATGAAAAGGCTTTGGGTGAACCAGGTCTCGAGGAGGGTCTCTCTAGTATCTGGCCTAATAAGCCCTCTTTGAGTGCTCAGCTATAAGATATAACAGCAGTGTCTGTGCAGTTGGGTCAAGCCAGACACCTGTGAAAACAGAGCCACTCATCAGTCTTACTGTTCACTCGAGTCCAAGGCATCTCTCCCAGCCTGCCTTCAGCCAGCCTGCCCAAGATGGATCTCTCTTTCTCTTTTTTTGTCCCTTCTTCTTCCCAGCACACCTAGTTAAAAACACCCTTTTCCTGTCAGCTCACACCCAGTTACCCTAGCAACCTTCCAAATCTCCCGTCTCTGTTCACACCTCAGGGAAGCAGGGAAGGACAGGTCTCTTGCATTCCCAGTGGCCCTCAGTTAATGTCCTGGTCGGGGTTTTTTTGCATAGGCTAGCCCAGGAAATTCCTCTCCATGTTATATTTCTCTCTTCACATTTCAAATAATCAAAACCTTTCTATTCTAATCTTTCTGCCAGGTCCACAAACTGGCACAACATACATCGAAATATGTCAGTCCTTGATTCTCTTAGACCAAGGCTGAGTTCACCCTATGTGTGCTTCTCAGCTGCCACCTTAAGGGATAGTTTGCATGTGTGAAACAGCCATTGTGGATCAACAACCATCACAGACAGAGCTTTCAAATTGCTTTGCATCTTCTCAAACAGTGACAGTCTGAAAAGGTTGAGTTTACACATTCAGATATGAGAATTATGGGATGAGATGCCATGCAATTGTTCCAGCCACTCGCGCAATTATTGGCTCTTGTCTTTACACATACATACACAAACACACACACACACACACACACACCCAGCTCAGGCTGGGGTCTTTCCTCAGTCACTCACCTTCCTGGGTGTTCCTGGAGGACCTGGTAGACACTGATCTGGAATGTTTCATTATCAAAACGTTCTCGGATATAGTCCTTGTAAATCCGAAACTCAGCAGCAGTCACTGTTTCACCCTCGGGGATTCTGGAGAGGTCAAACCGGAATTCGCGGCGATGGCTGCGCTGGTGATAGAACTCCTTGTCATGCTCCACTGCAAAAACAAAACACACACTTAATGGCACCCGTACTTTTTGGGCGAACCATAAAACATCCTACTTCTATATGAGCAGAGTGGTATATGTCTGAATGTGGACACAGACAATGGGGGAGGGTATGGTTGGGTAGGGATTCTACCAACAGTATAGAGACCCACTACTCTTGCAGAAAAATATTTAAGAGGGTGCACGTCTGGTGTACAGACATGCTGACTGTACGAGGAGTGTGCACTCCAGCTCTCCAGCAGTGTTAAGAAACTGAGATATGAAAGCTAGGAGCTAAATGGCACCTTAAACCTAGGTTATAGGCACTACAATGGAATTTCTAGGCGTGCTTTTTTAATAACAAGAATACAAAGCTGAAAAAGAATGAACTGCAGTTAAAACCTTATACAGTGGTGCCTCGCAAGACGAAATTAATTCGTTCTGCGAGTCTCTTCGTCTAGCGGTTTTTTCGTCTTGCAAAGCAACCCTATTAGCGGCTTAGCGGATTAGCGCTATTAGCGGTTTAGCGGCTATTAAAGGCTATTAAAGGCTTAGCGGCTTAGCAGATTAGCTGCTAAAAGGCTATTAGCAGTTTAGCGGCTTAGAAAAAGGGGGTGGGGAGCGAAAAAAAATCTCAAGACTCGCAAGACATTTTCGTCTTGTGAAGCAAGCCCATAGGGAAACTCGTCCTGCGAAGTGCATCGAAAAACGGAAAACCCTTTCGTCTAGCGGGTTTTCCGTCTTGCGAGGCATTCGTCTTGCGGGGTACCACTGTATTCATTTTTCACATGGTCTAGTCCTCATCTAAGACTGCAAAAAAACCCAAAACCATACTTCCCCTGCCTGCCCCCATAATATGAGGGTCCCTTCTCCAGTAGTCAGAGAGTGGCTGGAAGTGGGGAGGCAGTGGCAGTTTTAATGTGAAACCTTAGGTGCAATACTGCTTGCATTAATGAAATTCCCTGTCCCAAAAAGTGCCTAGAACAATGGAAACGCTGCTCTCCAGCCTGCATAGAAGTCGGCACATCTCTTTAAGCACCAGTAAGATACATTCAGTACATGGGAATATAGTTAACAACCGGTCTACCACCCATAGGCAGTCTTATGCTCAACTTGTAGAGGCTCCCCACATGATTTAGAACCCTGGAGGGTGATTATAGAAGAAGTTGCCCACTTCAAATTTCTCCACCAACCTAGATGGCTTTAAAAGAGGACTGGACCAATTCATGGAGGAGAGGCATGTCAAAGGCTACTTGATGTTTCCGCTCTGCTCCCCACAGTTGGAGGCAGTAGTGCTTCTGAATACCAGCTGCAGGAAACCACAGGAGGATGGAGGGCTCCTGAGCTTGTGTCCAGCTTGTGGGGTTTCCACTGGCATCTGGTGCTGGGCTAAGTGGGCCATTGGCTTAATCCAACAGGCTCTCACTGAGAGCAACAGGCATAGAGAAACAGAGGGCAGCCCCCCACCTTTTCACATGAGCAGACACCCAAACAATTTAGATGGTATGTCCCATGGAGGACCTTACGGTCTTCAAACAAAACACCTTGGAGGTCCTGGGCCACAGAGAGGTTAGGCTGGCCTCAACCAGAGCCACGGCTTTTTCGGCTGTGGCTCCGATCTGGTGAAACGCTCTGTCACAAGAGACTAGGGCCCTGCGGGACTTGACATCTTTCCGCAGGGCCTGCAAGACAGAGCTGTTCCACCAGGCCTTTGGCCAAGACACAGCCTGACCCCCTCCTTTAGTAATTCTTCACAGAACTCTAGCCCAATGGTTGCTATTAATTTGATTTGAACTGATTTTATAATGAATTGATTTTAGAATGCTGTACTATTTTACTGTTGTTAGCTGCTCTGAGCCCAGCTTTGGCTGGGGAAGGTGGGATATAAATAATAATAATAATAATAATAATAATAATTATTATTATAATTATTATTATTTTGCCAAGGCACAGGTATCAATGTATGACTAGGTTGCTTTTACCCAGGAGGGGGCAAAGCTGGAGCACCAACCAGAGTTGATAAAAAGCACAACTGGGCACAGATGCCCCAGGGCTGCACCTAAACGGCTCTCCCGGGCTGTGAAATTGAACGCAACCCCATCAAGAGCAGGCAAAGCACAGCCTCTGAAGTCAAATGACTCAAGGACCATCAGCACTTCCAGCCTGTCTGGACTGAGTTTGCTCGTTAGTTTCATCCACATGCACATTAATGGCTCCAGGTGCATCTGAGTAAGAATTCCTTACTGACACAGACATCCGCCTGCTGGCCAAACACCTTTACAAAGATCATGGAGTTACTGAAGTGGCAAGGAAGCAAGCGCTAGATAGCAGACTGAGGTAAGGAAACAAGTGCTAAGAATAAACAGAAATATATGCCTAACGAGCCTGTCTTTTAGCAGGGCTGCCATGGGCAGCTGCATGACCTCTGTGACTCATGTACCAGGGTCCGTTGCTCCCAATGACCCTATAATAGTTGAGTCACCAATCAGCGGGGGTAAACTTGAAGGGCACATTACAGATCTTAGTAATACCTTTGAATCATCTGACGTTGGCTCTGTGGCTGTCTAGTTCCCATCCTCTGCAAAGGATACTCGCACAGAATAAAAGCTTATCGCCAGCATCAGACTCTCTAATGAAGAGTTAGCTGGACTCATTTATTCAAGGCTAAATTAACCATTATGTAAACATGCCATAGGATGGCACCAACATCTCTCAGTTACAACCCATACAGTTTGCTTCTTATCATTTCATGGATCTTGTTGTTTCTGCCTCTTGGTTGTGCAGTCTGCTCCCGAGAACCTTCATAGGAACATAGGAAGCTGCCTTATACACACAGTCAGCCCATGTAGTTTAGTATTGTCTACACTGACTGGCAGCACCTCTCCAGGGTTTCAGGCAGGGGTCTCTCCCAGCCCCAGTTGGAAATGTGAGTAATTGACCCTGGGACCTTCTGTACCCAAAGGTGATGCTCTGCTACTGAGCTACAGCCCTTCCCTCCATGTTGCACCCCTACATACATTAAATATCACTTTCTCCCTCCCATAGTAACTGGTTTGCATTTTCACTGTCCCCCACCCTGCAAGTCACCACCACCTTTTGTTTGCTCTGCATTTGCAAAAAGAAAAAAAACCCAAACGTTTTATTTTCTTTATTAAAATATTTCTAATCAGCCTTTCCACTGCAAAAATGGACTGCACCCCACCCGTCCCACCAAGGCAGCTAACAGTTAAATCATAAAACCCAACAAAATATCATGCCATTAAACGGAATTAAAAACAGCAGCAAATGCAGAACAGCCTAAAAGGCCGCAATGGCTCGCATGACAAAAACAAAGGGAAAGAAAATGGCCAACATGTGCTTCCTTCATCCATGGATGTGCAAAATTAGACTTAAAAAGCAAAAGGTCAGAGGTCTATGGCTGCGCCATTCCAGGCAGTCTTTTTCTGTTAACTGGGTGTACTTGTTACTTGTTTGTTATGGAGAATGCAACTGTTCTTCCTCCAAGCTGTGCTTGATGAAGTTTACACATTCTAACCACAGAGCTTTGTTGCTGGGCTGATATACCTCTCTTCCCATCCACCCCGACACAACCTCGGCCACAGCTGAAATGGGGCTGCGAGTCTCTGGCACCACCAGGTCATTGCCTGGGCATCGTCACTGAGATCTCCGACCTTCCCTCATCCCAGTGCCACTTTCAACAGTACTTTCAAAGGTGTGATTATAAATTACTGTTCTTGTTTGAAGTCTTATCAGACGGGTTGCCCTCAAACCAAGCCACTAATGGCTAGGTTCTAGCTCCACTGTCGGAGATGGTTTGCTTCTGAATCGTAGTTGCTAGAAACGCTTCCAAAGCCTTACTCCTGTTTTTAGGAATGGTGGCATTAAAAAAAAAACAACCTAATAAGGGAATGATCTAGTCTCACCATAGAGGCAGAAGTGTACATGGATGAGCCGGTCTCTCCACCTCAACTTGAAGAAGAAGAAGAGTTTGGATTTGATATCCCGCCTTTCACTCCCTTTAAGGAGTCTCAAAGCGGCTAACATTCTCCTTTCCCTTCCTCCCCCACAACAAACACTCTGTGAGGTGAGTGGGGCTGAGAGACTTCAAAGAAGTGTGCCTGGCCCAAGGTCACCCAGCAGCTGCATGTGGAGGAGCAGAGACACGAACCCGGTTTCCCAGATTACGTAACTACCGCTCTTAACCACTACACCACACTTGGAACATGAGTAACCTGCATTGTGCAGAGATGGAAGACCAACTGAAGGTGAACAGCTTTTCTGTTTCCTGTAAATGCCCACCGTGCTCCTTAACGCTGAAGGGGAGCAGGGGAAGAGCCCTATATCAAACTGCAGCCCAACTGGAAGTAGATCAAATTGCTAATAATTTTTTGTTGGCTTCAAAACTGATCACCCTGCTGCCCCAGATAACAGGGGGAAAACAACAACAGAAAAGTAAACCTATTCCTACCTTTTAATTGCACATTTCTAGAAGTAGGGCAGGTTTCATTTGTGACAATAACTCTGGAATAAGCAACATGAAGTAACAAGATGTGGTCACCAACTTTGAAACCATCTTAAAAAGCAGAGACATCACCTTGCCAACAAAGGCCCATAATGATGTATGGAAGTAAGAGCTGGACCATAAAGACGGCTGATCGCCGAAGAATTGATGCTTTTGAATTATGGTGCTGGAGGAGACTCTTGAGAGTCCCATGGACTGCAAGAAGATCAAACCTCTCCATTCTGAAGGAATTCAGCCCTGAGTGCTCACTGGAAGGACAGATCCTGAAGCTGAGGCTCCAATACTTGGGCCACCTCATGAGAAGAGAAGACTCCCTGGAAAAGACCCTGATGTTGGGAAAGACTGAGGGCACAAGGAGAAGGGGACGACAGAGGACGAGATGGTTGGATAGTGTTCTCGAAGCTACCAGCATGAGTTTGACCAAACTGTGGGAGGCAGTGGAAGACAGGAGTGCCTGGTGTGCTCTGGTCCACGGGGTCACAAAGAGTCGGACACGACTAAACTACTAAACAACAACAAGGGGCTAAGACAAGTCCATGGGAGGTAATGCAATCCATTACTCCCAGTCGCAAGGCCTACCTACATGCTGCCTCCAAGTTCAAAGGCAGCAAGCAAACCAGTGCTACTGTGCACTTACGCTCCTGCCTCTGGGCGACCTATAGGTTTCTGGTTGGCTAATCCTGCACCAGATAGGCCTTTGGGTATGATCCAAAAGGGCTCTTCTCAAGGGCAAGGATGCAACCTTATCCGTGCGGCATCAGATCATCATTAAACAAGGTAATCATTTTTTAAAAAATGATGCAACCATTTGCATGAACATGCAGATGGCATGAAGAGGAAAAACACGTTAGGCTTCAGAATAGCTGCCTCCCTTCCCCTGCTCCCTTCCCTCACCCCATTCTTTAATTTGACTCAGGACGTATTGCTCAAAGAACTTTCAGGATGCAACTCTCGATTGTACCACTCGCATGTACCCACGGGAAAACTTCTTACCGTGCTCTCCTGCCAGCTTTCCCGTCTGCTAAAGCAGCAACACCAATTTACAGGCAGGGCTGGGAAGATTCATTATTAAAGCCTTTGAAGATTAAATGAGCTATGCACAATGCAAGCACATTTTTATTCAAAGTGAAATGGCCTCACCAGTTTCCTCCCAGCTATTCCCAGAAAACAAATATCCCACAGCTAAATTGACATAGGAAGCTGCCTTTTAGAAAGTCGTAACATTCGTCTGCCTGGCCTGGTACTGTCAACTCTGTCTGGTAGCAGCTCAGACTAGGGCAGCCATGTGCCTTCCTTCACAGAGGACTATCCTCTATTTGAAGGCATCCTCTATCTGCTCAGTCCATGTTGCATTTTAAAGAAATGCCCCCCCCCAAAAAAAAATAAACCCCAGAAAGGGAGCACAAAGGGCTTTGAACTTGCCCATAAATACCGTATTTTTTGCTGTATAAGACTTATTTTTTCCCTCCTAAAAAGTAAGGGGAAATGTGTGTGCATCTTATGGAGCGAATGCAGGCTGCACAGCTATCACAGAAGCCAGAACAGCAAGAGGGAGATTCTGAGATTCAGAATATATATATTTTTTTGTTTTCCTCCTCCAAAAACTAGGTGCATCTTGTGGTCTGGTGCGTCTTATAGAGTGAAAAATACGGTAGTTAGTACCTGGGCAGCTGGGCAACTAACTTAGCAGGCAACCACTCACCTTCTCTGTGACCAGCTCGGTGACCAGCTGTGGTAAGAACATACAAGAGACCCATGCTGAATCAGGCCAGTGGCCCATCTACACAGTATCCTGTTCTCACAGTAGCCAGCTAGATGCATGTAGGAAGTCAACAAACAGGACCCAAGTTCAGCAGCATTCTTCCCAACCAAGAAACTAGTGTTCAGAGCTTTCACCTCCATGAGTTTTGTCCAATCCTCTTTTTAACCCATCCAATTCATGGTAAGATGTATTGCAATTCTATTTAAATGTGTGTGCGCGCACACACGCACACACACACACGTTTATGCAAATCTGTGCCCTCTATTTGGGGTGGTGCATTTTCTTTCTTTCTTTTTTTGGCGGATGCAAAAACAGGCTCCAAGTTCCCCTGCCATCCAAAGTAAGGTGGCTGGTGACCAGAGACAGGGTCTTGTCACTCACAGCACCCTTCCCGGAGAAATTCACTTCCAGCTTTCTTTCAAGTGCCATGGGAAATACAGTGGTACCTCAGGTTACAGACACTTCAGGTTACATATGCTTCAGGTTACAGACTCCGCTAACCCAGAAATAGTACCTCAGGTTAAGAACTTTGCTTCAGGATGAGAACAGAAATTGCGCAGCGGCGGCAGGAGGCCCCATTAGCTAAAGTGGTACCTCAGGTTAAGAACAGTTTCAGGTTGAGAACGGACCTCCAGAACGAATTAAGTTCTTATACCTTCTTTTGCCCAGAGATTTTTATCTGCCTGAATTTAGAGAGGTGGTTTTGGACTTATTGCTGCGGACTTCCAGGACACTTGACCTGGGGGCCATCAACATCCATGGGCCTGCCTCGTTTATGTCATCAGAACGACAACTGCATTGGGATGAATGGTGAGATACTCTGTTCTCAGCTGCGCAAAGAAAATTTTTATATATGGCAAATATTGTTAATTACTTGGCACACGAATTGTAAACAGTTATCCTGGCCTGTCTGCTTATGACACCTTCTTGACATTTAAACAGAACGTTTTAATGTGCAAAGCCCTTTTTGGTTTTGGGTCATGGTCCAATGAGATGATTAATGTGCTCCTATTCATGTGTAACAGCCCAGCTTCCCAGCAGCCCTCCCTGATACTGCACAATGCTGTTTCAATTCAGTGGCATTTGAAATACAGATTATGGCAGAGCGAGGGGGAATCCTCCATGCGAAATTATGCTATAAATTCCGTGTATGCCTCGGGATGACAGATCGTCTCTTGCTCATACTTACAACCAACCTGTGAGACAGATCACTATTATTCCTAGCTGTTGACTTCTGCGTAGGCCTGGCTGAACGTCAAAAATCCATTTCCATAACATATTTTGGTAGTTGCTGGTACGATCCGTCATGAGCAATTATATGTAGGCACAGAAAGTCTAGGCTGCTAATGACTAGACAGTTTCCTAATTGCAAAACATTTGGAACTGGCTCATAAATAAGCCCACAATAACTGTTGGCCTGTAAACAATTGCAGTGCTTTACCTGTTCTTGCATACCTAGTTCAGGCATTAGAATCTTTAATTCAATTTTATTTTTTAAAGCTACTTTTCTGGCTACTTGGAGGTGAGCCGTTTAAGCTACACGCAACGTTTGCAAACCGGGCTCAGGGCTACCGGGTCACACAAAAAAAACCCCACACGTTGCTATTCTTGCTAAGCATGTTCCAACTGGCGCTGCAGTTGTTTACTACAGGTTTGTTAGGTGCCTGGGGCCAGGGGAGAGCTGAACCCAGCGGTCAGACTCTGGCGCCTTGGCTTCTGCACCATGAGCTTTTGTTGTTTAGTCGTGTCCAACTCTTCATGACCCCATGGACCAGAGCACACCAGACACTTCTGTCCTCCACTGCCTCCCGCAGTTTGGTCAAACTCATGCTGGTGGCTTCGAGAACACCATCCAACCATCTTGTCCTCTGTCGTCCCCTCCTTCTTGTGCCCTCCATCTTTCCCAACATCAGGGTCTTTTCCAGGGAGTCTTCTCTTCTCATGAGGTGGCCAAAGTATTGGAGCCTCAGCTTCAGGATCTGTCCTTCCAGTGAGCACTCAGGGCTGATTTCCTTCAGAATGGAGAGGTTTGATCTTCTTGCAGTCCATGGGACTCTCAAGAGTCTCCTCCAGCACCAGAATTCAAAAGCATCAATTCTTCAGCGATCAGCCTTCTTTATGGGCCAGCTCTCACTTCCATACATCACTACTGGGAGAACCATAGCTTTTACTATACTGACCTTTGTTGGCAAGCTGATGTCTCTACTTTTTTAAAGATGCTGTCTAGGTTTACACCATGAGCACCCTGCTCCAAATGCAAACCTATCAGGTCTTCGCTTCATGGATGCCATCTAGGCTGTGGTGCCAGCAGGAGAGGCTGGGGTGGTGAGGTGAAGCTGAGGAGTTACACACACACACAAACCAGCAACAACAGCACTACAAATTACCTGGATGGGTCGGGGCCAGGATGGCAATGAGGCTGTGCCAGCATTGTGGTGAGGTTGGCACTGGCAGAGCCAAATGAGCACTCTCGTGGGTACAGCCTCAATCTCGCTGCTGGCCACCCCATCCTTTTCTGTTGTTTGAACACAAAGCTCCTGCTGTCTCTGATTGCTGAATATGACTCTGGGACACAACTGCTGTTGCGTTTTAACTCTCCACCTGCACTAGGGATGGAGGAGAATCCTGTTCGGGACACGGTTTTCAGCAAGCCAGCTGCACTTGTTTCTTCGTAATTATTCAGATTTCATTCTGCAAATTTTGCGATACGGTTCTTGGCTCAAAAGATGTACCCAATGCCTTTTAATTTTGAATAAAGTATTACTGGAAATAACTGGTTGGGCTGAGGAATAGCTTACCTGTGTGGTTGGTGAGAATGTAGAAGAGAGTCTCTTGGATGTGGGGACAAATCTCGGAGAGCCTACTGTAGTTATTTTGTTTAGGGGAAGTTGGGGTGCAGCTTCTACCGTAGTTATTTTGTTTAGTTATTAATGATGCCTTTTTGTGGAGTTCATTGTATTTTTGAATTTGATTTTTTTTCCCCTGCATTTCATATTTAAGAGGAAATTTTGTTCTCTGGTTAATTATGCTGCTCTAAATGTGAGCTTTATATTTGACCTTCATCTGTAAAGTTTTAATTTGATTTTTTGTAATGCTTTGTTTGATACTTAAATTCAGTGATTTTCTTCTGGGGGGATGCAGGGGTAAGCATACCCCTAAACATTTTGTGAATCATTGTACTTTTGTCCATTTACTGTATTTATTTTTCCTGATTTGAACTATAAAATGGTGATTTTCTTGGGTCAAAATAAGACATTTTTTGGAGGGGGGGAAAGCACTGCTTAAATTTAAGGTTGGAAATAGAGAGACATAGAGGTATAGAAGAGATTTTTTTGAAATAATACACACATTAAAATGTGCATTCTGTGACAAAATATTTAAACACAGACTTTTGTGGACATTTTTGTTTTTTTAAAAAAATCAGGGATTAATGTGGAACCAAGTCAGGAAAAAATTGCAAATGAACACAAGCAAAATTGACATGGGCTGGATCCGTCCATTCCTAAACTGTATCCTTTGGATTCATGGTCGGTTCCTCACGTCCAGCCTTAGGACATGACTGCCTGCAGCCAGAGACTAGCTGAAGCCTGTGACAAAAATTTATATGAAATCATAGGATTAAATTATTAAATCCAATGTGGTATAAATTATGATAGCCAATCCAGGAATAGATCACTTTTCATATTTTGTTTTCCAGCAAGAATCTCCCATGAATCCTCACTTTCCTGGGACATAGTAAAAAGGCACATTGGGGCATCACAGGGGTCAGCAACTACTAATCCACCAATTAATGAGGATGTAAGTGGATATGTAAAACTGAAAGAGAAGAAGGGAAAGGAACAGACAATGCAGATAGGTTCAAAATAATTACTTCTGGGAGTAATTATGCAAGTTTTAGGACGGATGGGGAAAAATATGTTTGAATGCAGAGATTAATTTTCCAACATCTTTTGCTACGTATCAGAATAGTGGTTTGGGTATGTAATTGAATAAAAAAATAAATCCCCAAAGACCCTTCCAGCTAGGGTTTATTAGTTCTCCCGCCCCATATTTCTCCTTGCTCCCTGGATATATTTGCTGACCCAGAAGTAACAAATCCTTTCAGAACTAATTTATGGGAAACATGGACCCTCAATCAGCATCTGCTAGGTGACTGCAGTGCCTCTTATAGCCTAGTTAAGTGTTTAAAGAAAAATATGCTACACCATCAAGAAAGAGCCCAATGGGACCTACAAAAGTATTATGGAGGCTTAAACTTCCCTGAATTCATACTGCTTTAGTTCTAACATTTGGGGAGCGGGGGAGAAAAAATGGGGGAACGGCAACAGTGCCCTGGTTCGCACATCACGTTAAAACATAGTTTAACCAGTGCTTTTTCCCCCCCTAGAAAAATAGGTGCTGGTACTCATCATGAAGTTGTTACAGTAAGTGCCACACTTTTTAACACACCCTTGAGCATGAAAAAAACACACAGAGTTTAACTATGGTTTAGCAGGCACAAGCAGTGTATTGGTGCCTGCAATTCAGAAGTCCCCACTTTCCTCCTCATGCTGGCAACAGCAAACCACAAGACTTGGTTCGCTGTGTCATCAGAACCAGGGGTTGTGGTTTGGTTCTCTACAAATAAACCAGGAACAGTAACCATGGTTTGTTTTTGGCTTACTGGTCCATGGTTTACTTGATGGGAGGTGCAAGGCAGGGACTTTTGAGCAATGTGCACAGCATGCTGCTAATTCACCTTAAACCATATTAAGTTCAATTATGTGCAAAGGCAGCCAGTTATATGTACGATCACACACTCTTGTGAGTTCTGCAAACCCGTAATAAATCACTTTGGTGCCCTGCACAGTCCCTATCTTTAGTAGTTCTGGAATCATGTTAAATTTGTTTATGTAAACTAAAGCAAGGAAACACTTCATAACAGGTCATGTGGTTTAGAGTATATTCAGAGGAAATAAGCACATTTGTTACCCAATTAAATAAATCTTAATTCCCTTTTTTTTTTAATTGGCCACACTTATTTTAACTTTTGTACATCTTAAATTATAGTTGTTTTTCTTAGTGATCATTTTATTACCTTATCCTTTTCTTGCAAACCTCTTTAGAGGTTTCTGACAATCAAGCAGTGTAGTAATGTAACTTTTTGAATGTTGTAAGCCACCTTGAGCATGCTTTTAACTCTGGAAAGGAGGCATACTAATAAAGTGAATGATTGATTACACCTGTGAGACCTTTTGTAAGTAACCCAATAATCACCCATTCATGGCTGAAACGGGTACCTTTCTCTCCTCCCCCCCCCCCATGTGTTTGTTTGGCTTTGTCTTGTATCCTCCTTGATCCCACTTGCACTTCCTGTGCTACCCGATTAACAATTAACCCTAGGAAGCAACACATGCATTATTTACAAATCCCTACTTGACCTTCTTGTTTGATTAGTTAAACCTTAAACAACCACAATGATGCTTTCTGTTTCAGAGAGTTTGTTCAACTCAGGGGGGTGTTTTTACCTGAATTTTCTCCATTCTAACCACACTAAAGGGATGCGGGTGGCCCTGTGGGTTAAACTACAGAGTCTAGGACTTGCCGATCAGAAGGTCGGCAGTTCGAATCCTCACGACGGGGTGAGCTCCCATTGCTCGGTCCCTGCTCCTGCCAACCTAGCAGTTCGAAAGCATGTCAAAGTGCAAGTAGATAAATAGGTAACGCTCCGGCAGGAAGGTAAACGGCGTTTCCGTGTGCTGCTCTGGTTCGCCAGAAGCAGCTTAGTCATGCTGGCCACATGACCCAGAAGCTGTACGCCAGCTCCCTTGGCCAACCCCAGAGTTGGCCATGACTGGACCTAATGGTCAGGGGTCCCTTTACCTTTACCTTTAACCCACCCTGGTGTGACCTGCCGCATAGAGGAAGTGCCATACTGTCAAGAAATGAAGAGAGGCACTTGCTAGCAATCGCAGTTATCACGACAGAGCTAAAAAAAAAATGATTCTTTGCAACTATGTTGGAAATTGTTGCTTAAGTGTGACAGACGTACTGTACGCTCTCCACAAAGCCACACACCGCCCAGATAACCAGATAATTGTGAGCAGTCAGCAATAAAGAAGCACATGTAGACAGCCCCCACATTCTGAGACATTTTACATAGTGACTGCCTGTTGCACCCTCCACTTTTTCAGTGCAAGCACAGTAACTGGACACTACATTTTAGGGAGTTTCTGCAGTCTAATGGTTAGAGTGTCAGGCTCGGACTGAGGATAACAAGGTCTAAATCCCCACTCAGCTATGAGGCTCACTGGGGGACCACGAACCAGTCACTCCTTCCAAACTCTATGATTCAGCCTAACCTACTCACAGGGTGGTTTTGAGGATAACATGGGAGAGGGAGGGCCAGCTATACCACCTTAAGCTCGCTGGATATGAAGGTAGGATATAATAGAATGATGCTCTTTAATGGGACGCTAGCACCGGCTAAGACATGCTGGAGAACAGCAACAATTGACAAAAGACAGACATAATATATTACAAGGACAGGAAGAAACCTTATGGACACACAGGAAGAAGAGAGTTTGAATGCTTCATCTGTAGGTGCAGGGATCATTCAATGTGTCAATACGAATGGAAGTCGTTAAAACTGCAGCTGCGATATAAGGGACTGGTATCTGGACCAGAGCGTAATTGAAATTTATAAGACTTTGGAATGCAGAAACCAAGAAAATCATCAAACCATTAATTCTAGCACGTGGGGGGCCACCTAAATTGTATAATTTGGCATCTCAATTATTGGTATTATTAATTGTATTATAATTTGACATTGTTATAATGAGGCTATTACTGGATTGTTGTAACTGAAAACTAATAAAAATTATTATCAAACAAACAAAATAATGATTATTTAAAACACACACACACACGTCCTTAAAATTAGCTTCTCCAAGATCTTGACCACCATCCTGTTTTGCAGGAAATGCCGATACAATACTTTTTGAAACACTATTTCTGTTTTTTCCCCCTAACGCATTGGGTTGTATCAAAACCATTAGTTGCTTTTTAGTCCCACTGAAATCAGTGGGACAAGTTTGTCAGTTAAGTCAATGGGAATAATGCACAACTTTTATTGTTGCTATCCTATTATGTGAGGTGCGTTGGACACAGCTTTTGTGGGAAAGTGGAATATAAAATATTATTGCCGTCCGTCTTTGGTTCCACAGAGTAATTCAAAGCACTGGAAAGACTACATGGGATTGGTTTCCAACAACTGAGTGGTCAAGATCTCTCCACAGAACTGTGCCTGCCACCGACTGCACTAGGCCTACTGTTAAATCTTTTAATAACAGTGTGCTGTTCTGAGCAGCAGTTCATCAAGACCATCAAGGCCTAACCAGTCTGACTGCACCCCAGTAATTGAAATTTTCTCTCACTTCTCATGCCAGCAATGCAACTGCAGTGGGAATTGCAAACAAAAACCTTCCCTCTTTATGCATGAGCACCACATGACATGTGGGAACCATGGACCAGTTTCATTCCCAGGACTGCTGCTTGCTGAGCCAAAACCAAAGTCATTCTACCAGCAGTAAAACTGGGGGTATGACCACTGCCGGCCAACGTGAGACAGACTGCAGCAGCTAGTTGCTCATTAAAAAAGGTAAAGGACCCCTGACAGTTAAGTCCAGAGATGAACGACTCGGGGGTTGCGACGCTCATCTCGCTTTACTGGCCGAGGGAGCTGGAGTTTGTCTGCAGACAGTTTTTCCAGGTCATGTGGCCAGCATGAGTAAGCCACTTCTGCTGAAACCAGAGCAGCGCACAGAAACGCCATTTACCTTCCCGCCAGAGCGGTACCTATTTATCTACTTGCACTGGCATGCTTTCGAACTGCTAGGTTGGTAGAGGCTGGGAGAGAGCAACGGGAGCTCACCCCATCATGGGGATTTGAACCACTGACCTTCTGATCGGCAAGCCCAAGAGGAATGGGAGCTCACCCCTCATTATATCACTGCTAATGCATACTGAAGCCCAAGAAAGAGAGACAGCATTAAGGGGTGCACAATTTTTCAAAACCCTGAAAACTAGCCTTAGTAGACCATTTATTCTTCCTTTTCTGCTAGAGGTCAATGTGTGTTTTAAAATGATCTTACTGTAATAGTTCCACAGTGTAAATGTTCTGCAATATTCTAAGCATTCAAAATGTAAGGCAAGAGGATGAAAATATTCCTTTTGAAAAAATGTATTGTCTTGGATCTAAAGGGCAGTTTGCTCCACTGCAAGCCTGTCCCAAGGCAGTAAGATCTACAAGCGAGGCGAGGCTCTGTGACCCACTGATGTAAGAAGCGCCTCTGGTGGGGAGCCAAAAAAGAGGAGATTTTTAATGGCTGGACACCTGGATTTTGGTATCTGCTCCCTAGGGAGGTTTGCCTCCCCAAACCCTTTTTGATGGCATTCCACTGGTGGCAATAACCAAACTCTTTGCCCACTGGCCTGTCACCTGGCATATTTTATTGGGGTGTTTCCTTTGCTGCTGGGAGATAAGGCTAGTGCTATCTTTGTATTCCCAGCAGCCCATTTCTCTGGGGCATCCTTTTTTATGGTGTGCTAGAGTTTTGCATTCTGACGAATTCTCTTTCTCATGGTTATTGCCGTATTGTTAAGCCGCCTCCAGCAATTCTCTTTATGTTGAAAGGGGCAGGCATATTTGTAGCAAATAAATATAACGAAATGTGGGCTTCTCCTCCCAACACCAGTAAGAAGACCCAAAGAGAAAGAGGGCAGAGCAGTTCTTTCCTTCCACTTAAAATGGTAGTGCGCTGGAGAGAGAGAGAAGGAAACAGCCCAACAGGAATGTGCATACAATTTTGAGTGTGCGCACACATTTCAATGCCTTGTCAGCTTCTTTCCTTCCCCCAAAAACACCATAAGGGATTTGCGAAGGACTTTTAATCTCTCCGTCCCCACCCCAACTCCTAAACCTTGAGTTCTGGAATTCCCGAAACTAAAAGATAAGCAAAGGAAAGACAAAGGAGTCTAAAGACTAAAACAAGGTATTACACGCACAAACACCATGCATTGTCATCTCCAGCATAAAGGCAATTCTATGTTCCCCATATCAATTGATGAAGGGTCTCAGAACATATGGAGATGTGCACCTTCTATTCCTGGCACCAAAGTCAAGTGTCCCCTTTTGACCACACATCTGATGTCTGTGTGTTCAGTTGATCTCATAAAAGGGCTCCTACACATGTACAGAGATCCACATCAGGGGGGAGTGGCATCTATGCAACTGGAAACCTTGAGCAATCGGGGTTTTCAATGTTGTGGAAGCCCCTGCACACCAACAGTCAAACTGGTGAAGATCAGGGCCATGGTCAGAGCATCACATAATGGGACGTCACTAGTCCGTATTGTTCTGCTCTTCACACACAAACCCATTTCTTCAGGGTGAAAGGGGCTGGTGTTGCATCTTTGCCTGGTATGGCGGTACCTCCCTGTGTCATAGAATAACAGAATCACAGAATTGTAGAGGAGTTGGAAGGGACCACAAGGGTCATCTAGTCCAACCCACTGCAATGCAGGAAACCTTTGCCCAGCGTGGGGCTTGAACCCTTGACCCTGAGATTAAGAGTCTCATCTAATGGAAGATGGAACCTCAAATGAAGGAGAGGGAGGCAGACGGTGATGTGCAGAAGGATTACATTTATTCGCACAGATACAGCTAGGAGTGGTAATATGTAGGCCAAAGTTTTCCCAAATTTTCCTCCCCGAATTAAAAGTGGAGAAGCATGTGACACCCTAAAAGGATTGTTTTCAGAATGCATGGCAGTAAGAATTACCCTCTTTTTCTCTGAGTCAAGGCAACAAAACATCAAAAATCTAAAAACAAAATATCCTACACAAGCAACAAGTCAACCAATAAATCAGTAACAACAATGGCAAACATTTTACAGTTATACCCAAATTAAAATAACCACCAACCCCAAACTAAACATTTAACCAACCCCATCCCAACAAAAACAAAACAGAGGAACCAAAATTAGAAACATTTTAAAACATTTTAGCCAGTTGCCACAAACCAAGAGTTGTTGGTTGCTTACTCCGAGGCCGCCTCAGCTCCTGACAACCAGCACCCACTGACCAGCCCCAGAGTAGCCAGGGCTGCTGCAATGAACAGCTGTGCAAGCCTTTGGGAGGCAGAGATGCAAGAGGGCACCAGAGCAGGGAGGGAAAGAAAGAGGGACAGAGGCCAGTGTTGCCCTCGGAACCCCTGACCATCATTCAAGGCAACCCTGGGTGCCACAGCACACTGGCTGAAAACCACTGGAATATCCAATTCACCGCATGTACGGCACTGAAAGAGAATGTCATGAAAATGTTTTATAGGTGGTATATTACACCAGTAAAATTAGCAAAAATGTATAAGACTTGCAATAAGTGTTGGAAATGTAAAGAAAAAGATGGTTCATTCTATCATATGTGGTGGGAATGCAAAAGAGTGAAAGGCTTCTGGGAAATGATATATAATGAGTTGAAAAAGATTTTAAAATATACTTTTACAAAGAAACCAGAAGCCTTTCTGCTAGGTATCATAGGAAAAGAAGTTAAAAGAAAGGACAGTAAGTTTTTCCAGTATGCAGTGACGGCGGCAAGGGTGTTACTGGCACAGAAATGGAAACAACAAGAAATACCGACAGTGGAAGATTGGAGATCAAAGTTGTTAGACTACGCTGAATTGGACAAGATGACAGGAAAGATTAGATACCTAAGAGACCAAAAGTTTACAGAAAACTGGGGAAAATTTGTTGATTATCTGGAAAATATAAGTGAAAGCGAAATAACGCTAGAAGGTTTTAAAAGAGCACTGTGAAAATATGAGAGATATTGTCTAAAGGAAACGAAGGGAAAAGATTCAAACAATGACAATATAAAGGACAAGAAATGCGTAAACTAATAAAGACTACGAAAGATTTATGGAAAAGTTGAAGGAAGTCCAAAAAAGAAAGACTTTGAATATTGGAATGTGAAAATATTGTATATTTTGTTTTGTTTTGTTGTAAATTAATAAAAATTATTATAAAAAAAAAAAAGAAAACCACTGGAATATCCAGATGAGAAACATCCTCAGAACGAAAGAGACATAGCCATGAAGATCATGCCACTCTGCCAGGTTGCTGAGCAACACCTCAATCCACCCTTCCTCCTTGGCTAGTTGACTTTAACACTAACAGAATTAACCCTCGAGTTACAAACAGAATGACCTCTACTGCTGCGCTTCCAACAGTGCGGCGTGGGCATACTGGAAGAGGGCAAGGGAATTAGCAGTGATGACAGCAGCGATGAGGAAGCCATCCCATTCAAAGAGCCACTTTAAACCTGGAGCTGGCATTGACACCCCTTCTCTCTGAAATTCTGGTGTGCCACCCCAAATGGCGGCATTCAAAATAGTACATGTATGGGCCCGTAAGCTCTCCAAAGATGACAACCTTCATCAGCCCCAGCCAGCTACCCAATGGCCAAGAATGGTGCAAGTTGTAGCCCAAAACATCTGGACAGCACCAAGATGGAGCAGGCTGGTGTGCCACAATAATTTCCAGAAGGGTAGCTGTGTTACTCTGTTGTAGCAAAAAGAGAAGTCTGGCGGCATCTTCAGGATTCATATTAACAATGTTATGGGCCGAAATGTCTTTCTATCTCCGCTTGGTTCTTGACGTAAGTTATGAGGGTTGTTGCAAATAAAACAAAAAGTAGACAATGATTAAGGCAAAGTTACACAAGTTCGTCTTCATTTACCCCAGCCCCCTTGACAAAGAGATTTACATGCTTGGACCACAGAGCTGAATCAGCACTTTATAAAAAATAAGAATCCACAAATAAGGGTTCTGGAAGCAGAGTGCAGAAAATGCTCCACACTGTGTAACCAACGTGAAAATGTTTCTTTAATACTGTTAAAACAGTATTAGCGTGACACTGTCAAAAATTATGGGCACCAGCACAAGAGGCTTTAGGAAATCAACATACTGCGTTCATAGTCTCCAGTAAATTAATCTGATAATTAGTTCACTGCTGCAGCCCACGTGCCTGCTTTGAAAACACAGCCTTGCTCAAGTATTATCACTGGCATCCCACTAGCACCATGGTGTGCAAAACACAATACACTACCTTGCAAAGCAGGCCTTATTTCTGCTGTCCTTAGCCCAAATGTGACTTGTACTGTCAGGCAAAACCAAGCAACGTTCCTCAAGGGCCAAGTGCTAGTTACCAACCACCATGGCTTTGTGCTGGTGGAAATTATTTTTGCTTCTACACGGCAGGACACTGAATTTCTGCCAATCCCCTGAATTGCTGCAGCTCCCTTCCCCTCCCCCAACCCCGGGAAAACTTCCTGTAGGATGGTGGACCTTCCAGAACAGTATATGCAGAGGACTGCAGTAAATATAGGGGATATCAGTGAAAATCAAGTGCAAAATTCAAGCAAAAGCACCTTTCACAAGTGTAAAGCTAGCTCCAGACCAACTCCCTACGGCGTAAGTTTTCATCACAATAATGCTGTTGAAAACCAAATCATCTATCCTGTAACAGAGCCGAGACTTTCCTTTTCCTTCCATCACAAATGGCCTTCTCGCTTATATCACATCTGTAGCCAGACTGGAAGTAAAGGAACGTCCCTCCTGCTGAATGGAATGGGGGGAAGACATTTTCCATCTACACATGTATAAGCATTAGCTATTACTTTGTCAACAAATCCTCTTAATACAAACCATTTCTTATCATATACAGATGTTGAGGGGGGAGGGAGAACCTGAATACTGTAGTACAAGATTAAACACTTTAATGTCAACATGTGTGCCATGAAGCCATGAACAATGGTACCATTGTGGAGACACCAAGAAGTCGGAGCTCAGGGAAGATGGATTTAATTATCTCTCAAGCTGTCGTGTGTTCGTCTCAGGCGGAATCAAACTCCAGAAAATTAGTCTGTGCGAGCTTGAGGTAGCCATGGAAGACATGCCTTTCCAAGCTTACACCCAGAAGGACCTTGTTCCATCACCCAGGAAGGAACCAAGAACCTTCCTGAAGCTACAGGAAGTGATGAGATTGCATAAGGTTGGAAAGGACCACATCCTGCTATTCCATCTGTTACTCAGGAAGTCAGAAACTCTATTAAAAGTTCGAGTTGGATGACATTCGTATGAATAAGAGGAAGGCATCAGATGCTAGATGTTAGGGCAGATAAAGCAAAATGAAAAGAATTGCAAGCACAACAGAAGACGGAGCCACGCATACCCAGCTCTAGGTTGTTGGTTTGGCCAAGCTGCATCCTGCAGCAAAGAAAAATGTCTTCTCCAGTTTAAGCACTTCATTTTAAGACAGCAACGAAACAGCAATCAGACAAGCGAAGAGGAAAAATATGATAAAGGAATATCATGAGTTCTAGAAAAGCTTTGTTGAACTGGAGGTTAGGAAAGGCCTTTTAATTGTAGCAAGAGTCAAGACTGCCTGAAAGGGTTTTACTGCAAGGTGGTGCAGGGGAACAAATGAGGCTTTTCAATAATAGACTGAAGGATTGTTGGCAGTTGCTGCCCACATTGGAGAAGTTTAAGCATTATATTAATCTGGAAGAGGTAACCACAATCTTGTTTCTGTGTGTATGCATGCAGTGTGTGTGTGTGTGTGACTTAAGTGCCTTGGGGTGTAGATTTCGGCGTGCGGAACAATTTTTGCTCATTTTCCGCTTGTCGTTGTTGGTGCTGTGTTTGAGGGAATTTGCTATTTCCCTTAAGCTATATTTAGCTATGTCTGTAAGGGTTCAGTTTTAGAGGGGGTGAGGAGTTTCCAAAGTTAGTTTGTTGTCTTTGTGGTTATGTGGTGTCATTTAATGGTTTTGTTCCTCCTGGGGTTGTCATGTGGACTTAAATTTCTTTAAATTTGTTGTTGCTGCATTGTGCTACTGTCCTTCAGAAGCAGCAGTGCAATTGAATCTAAAGCAGTGTCCTTTAAACTTGGGCTCCCAGATGTTGTTGGACACCAGTTCCCATCAGCCCCAGCCAGCTTAGCCAATGGTCAGGGATGATGGGAGTTGTAGTTCAATAATATCCGGGAAGGCAAGGTTGAAGAACACTAGAAAACACCATTGCCTAACAGAACCAATGTGAGACAGATGGGGAAGAACAGATTTGTCTTGAGGTTGCCAGCTCTCACAAGAGATGGGGCTCCCTTGCCGTGCCAATGCTACGGGTGGAAAATGAAGACTATCAAGAGATGCAGGTGTGCACATACCTGTTTAGAGCTCCCTTTTACGCAACTTTGCTATACGAAACTATCTAATGTGTCATTTTGGCCAGAAAGAGAAGATGGGGATATATTAAGTGCAGCTGGGGCCATCAAGCATTTTAACAGGATATGTTCAACTGAATCCTATGCATCCCTACTCAGAAGAAATCCAATGGAACTTACTCCCCGTTTAACCATGTTGGATGGCCTTGACTCTTACATTACAGAGGAGAGTCCCCTCTTTGAAGGGCTGTGTCCTGTCCAAGTCTGGTTTAAAGATATTTATAAAAGCTAACATTGAAGAATAGGGGCCGTGAAAATGCCCATCAACAACTTGACAATAGACCTGGTCACAGTACTCCCCATTAAAGTGAGACCTATGATAAAAGGTAAAGGGACCCCTGACCATAAGGTCAGTCGTGGCCAACTCTGGGGCTGCGGCACTCATCTTGCTTTACTGGCTGAGGGAGCCGGCGTACAGCTTCCAGGTTATGTGGGCAGCATGACTAAGCCGCTTCTGGCAAACCAGAGCAGCGCACGGAAATGCCGTTTACCTTCCTGCCGGAGCAGTACCTATTTATCTACTTGCACTTTGACGTGCTTTCGAACTGTTAGGTTGGCAGGAGCAGGGACCGAGCAACGGGAGCTCACCCCGTCGCGGGGATTCAAACCGCCAACCTTCTTATCGGCAAGTCCTAGGCTCTGTGGTTTAACCCACAGCACCACCCGCGTCCCTCAGATCTATGATATTTTCATTTAAATTGTACAAATTATTCCTAAATTCGCACCAATTAGCATATGCCTGTTTTCTGCAAATCTGTGTCCCCCTTTGACCTTCCTTTTGTTAAACAACAACACTAGTCACATCCACACCAAACATTTAAAGCACATTTAAATAACAGGGCTTTTCCCAAAGAATCTGGGAACTGCATTTTATTGAAGGTTCTAGGCACTGTGGCTCTGTGAGGGCTCAGATACAATTATCAGGGTTCTCTGGGGAAAGCCATGACAGTCAGTGTGCCGTAAGTGTGCTTTAAATGTATAGTATGGATGTGACCACTGCAAAAGAAACTAACCTGTAAGTGCATAAAAGATTACAGCCTTAAAAGGAGAGCTGTGTTGTTGGTTGTTTTTGAGTGTAGGCTTGCCATAAAAAGGTAAAGGTACCCCTGCCCGTACGGGCCAGTCTTGACAGACTCTAGGGTTGTGCGCCCATCTCACTCAAGAGGCCGGGGGCCAGCGCTGTCCAGAGACACTTCCGGGTCACGTGGCCAGCGTGACATCGCTGCTCTGGCGAGCCAGAGCCGCACACGGAAACGCCGTTTAGCTTCCCGCTATTAAGCGGTCCCTATTTATCTACTTGCGCCCAGGAGTGCTTTCAAACTGCTAGGTTGGCAGGTGCTGGGACCAAACAACGGGAGCGCACCCCGCCGCGGGGATTCGAACCGCCGACCTTTCGATCGGCAAGCCCTAGGCGCTGAGGCTTTTACCCACAGCGCCACCCGCGTCCCTTAGGCTTGCCATACATCAGGAAAAATCCCGAAATGTCCTGGTTTTCGGGTGTAAAAATGGCGTTTAAAAAAATCACTATGGGGGGAGTTTCCCCCAAAAAGCTCAACAAATTTGCAGGTGTCGTTAATTTTACTTTTTGAAATATGGCGACCCTATTTGAGCGAGCTTGCTTCAACTGGTTTGAGGTACAAAATTAAAACATAGAATGGTCAGGAAACTGATCAACACTCAAGAAAAGTCCCTCTTCCACATTATGAACCGCCAGAAATTCATGCACATGAACCATGTGAGAGAAGCTCAAAGGCAATTCAAAAGTCACCTATGAAAATTCACTTCCTCTAATTTTTCAAAGGCTTGGAACAAGTCTGACGGTGTGTTCCTTTATTTTTTTTGTGTCAAATGCTTCCTTTCATGCTCAATATGATGGGGGAGGGCGGGCAGACTTTTGCTCTTAAGGTGATTGCTTTCAAATTCATGCAAGTTGAAATTTATCTTTCCAGTAGATTCCCCCCCCCCCCTTCTCAAACCTGCCTCCTGTTCTTTATTACTGTGTGCACATTAGAAAGTTAAAGTTACAAATGCAACAGGCTCACGGGCCTTTGCAAAAAAAGAAGAAGAAAAAGTCTTGAAGAGCCAACTGGATTGCAGGCTGGTACAGCTGGTTTAAGGTATTTCAGAAGTAAATGAAATCAAATGAGAATTTATAATCCTTCCTGAGGTCTGGATTCCATCAAACTAAACTCATTAGGCATTAAGGTGCAGGTGCAGCTAAATAAAGGATTGTTCTGTTTCCCTTAATACCATAAGATCCACATCTTGAGTTCAGAATAAAAGTCCTTCAAAAGCACAAGCATATAGAACCCATACATCCATCAACTGGCAACACTTAAAGGAAAGAGATTAGGTGATGGAATCTTCTAATGGCTTATTGCTATCGCTGGAATGTTGACTAGATTGCTGTTGACTAGATGGTTGTCTTGGGAAAACAAAGCTCTTTATCCTGCAAAAGTTTCTTAATATAATTCCCATGCCTTTTCCCTGTCAACCTCTGAAACACCTGCTCTGTTGTTATTTTTAAGTTCATAGGATTTTTCTGTCTTTGCAGCTTCAAACTATATGTGATGTGAGAAACACATGATTAATCTCCCAGTTATTTACTTGGAACAGCTTTCATCCACTCTTCAGCCAAAAAAAGGCCCCGGAGAAGCTAATGCACAACCAACTGAAACAAAAGAGTCCCTGCGCCTGAAGGCTTACAATCTAAAAGACATGGCATAAAAGGAAGAAGAGCTGAGGAGGGAAAAGGATTAAAAAACACACACACAACACCCCTCAACTAAGCCAACAGAGGTCTGTGAATCTACTAAAGCCCAAGGGAATTAGAACTGTTTTTCTAATGAGAATAAATTATTGTCCAGCTGCTTTCTCCCCCCCCCTCCAAGAAAGGGGGGGGGTATGGAGCCTGTGTCTTTTCCCTTTTGCAGGTAGGAGAGTGATTTTGACTGGTAAAAAGGAACAGAGAATAACTTGCACACATGCTCTTCCAATGAATTCAGAACCTTCTATGAATGTATTTGAGTGCAACAAACACACCCAAGAAGGCTAATCATAGGCCTCTTGCATCATGCACAATTTGACTCTCTCATCCGAATCCAAAAGCGTCTGGGAGGCGTGCAATTAGAATCCATGCTCAGGATAAAGTGGCAAAACTCAGGTAGGGAGAGATGAAGCACAACGGCTGGTATAGAAATTATGCTAAACAGTGGCTCCCTACAAACCATGGTATGCAAAAATTGGGATGTTGCACTTTTTACCCCTCTTTACTTCCAGGTTTCGGCAGTCACGCATGAGCAGAAGCACCAAATCGCAACCCGCGCATGCGCAGACGTGGGTTGCAAACACTGGAGAAGAGAAAAAAGAAGAGTTTGGATTTGATATCCCGCCTTTCACTCCCTTTAAGGAGTCTCAAAGCGGCTAACATTCTCTTTTCCCTTCCACCCCCACAACAAACACTCTGTGAGGTGAGTGGGGCTGAGAGACTTCAGAGAAGTGTGACTGGCCCAAGGTCACCCAGCAGCTGCATGTGGAGGAGCGGGGAAGCAAACCCGGTTCACCAGATTACGAGACTACCGCTCTTAACCACTACACCACACTGCCTCTCTCGCAACTGAGGGTTGCGAACGTACATCCCGCACAGACCACGTTCACAACCCGAGCATCCACTGTATTCCCTACTATCTGCATTTTTAATAATCATTTACACATACCTTCCACCATTTGGTGACCTTCAAATATTTTGGACCACAGCTCCCAGCTGCTCCAACCAGCCCGACAAAGGGTCAGGAATGATCATACAATTGCAGAGTTGGAACGGATCCCGAGGGTTATCTAGTCCAACCCCCTGCAATGCAGGAATCTCAACAGAATCAAACGTGACAGATGGCCATCCAACTTCTGAAGGAGGAGAGTCCACCACCTCTTGTGGGAGCCTGTTCCACTGTCAAAAAGCTCTTAGTGTCAGAAAGCTCTTCCTGGTGTTTCGTCAGAATCTCCTGTCTAGTAACTACGTGGGAGTTTTTGTCCAACATCATCTGGCAGCTGTATAGATAAATGGAGCACCAGAACCACCAGCCTCCCATATGAAAGATGAAAAGACTGAATTCAATGCTAGGGATTCATTAGGAAAGGGATAGCAGAAATAACTACAAGACACCTCTACAACTCTACATTGTACCACACATGGAATATTGGCTTGTATCCAACAGAGTACTAAGTAAGGTAAGATAAAGGACCCTGGGACGGTTAAGTCCAGGCAAAGGTGACTAGTGGGTTGTGGCGCTCATCTCGCTTTCAGGCTGAGGGAGTCAACGTTTGTCCACAGACAGTTTTTCCGGGCCATGTGGCCAGCATGACTAAACCACTTCTGGCACAAGGGAACACCTTGATGGAAACCAGAGCGCATGGAAATGCCGTTTACCTTCCCGCCACAGCAGTACCTAGTTATCTACTCATGCTGGTATGCTTTTGTACTGCTAGGTTGTAGGAGCTGAGACAGAGCGACGGGAGCTCACTCCATCCTGGGGATTCGAACCACCGACCTTCTGATCAGCAGAAGGCCCCTTTTGTAGTGCTAAGTAACTGTCCCATCACCACAAAGATTTCCACTGGTGCAATGGGAGTTTCCCCTCTCTCCTCTCCCCAAGTGCCCCCTAAATCTCTTCTGGGGGTTCTCCCAACTTTGCACAGCAAATGTGGGGAGGATACAAGCTGAACAGGAGGAGTCCTGTTCTGCAAGAGGAAATCCTTACACCGAAGGGGAAGTTACTTAACGCTACATGGAATAAAAGCCTGTTGTCCTGTTCCGGTCACCACACCTCAGAAAGTATCCCCCTAAAGCTGGGAGGGAGCAACCAAAATGAAGGGGCTTGGGCAACTCCCCCATGAGGAAAAGCTCTGGATAAAACGAAGAAAAGGAGGTATCTGATAGAGGTGTGTAAAATTATGCATGCGTGTGATGCGAGCGGACAGACAGCCATTTTCCTCCTTCTGTCGTAATATTAGAACCCAGGGTCATTCAGTGGAACTGAATGGTGGAAGATTCAGGAGAGAGAAAAGAAAGTGATCATTTTAAAAGGGGGTTAGGGTAAATTCATGGAAGACAAAGCTACCAAAGGCTACCAGGCGTGACACTCCCAGAACACCCTGAATACCAGTTTCTGAGGAACAACAGTAGGAGCAAGCTGTTGTCCACATTTCCTGCTTGTAGGCTACCCAAAGGAATCTGTTTGACCATTGCTGGGACAAAATGTTAGATGAGATGGGCCCTTGATCTGATTCAGCAGTTTTTTCTTCCATTCTTAAGGTGAAAAGGCGAGGGTTTTGGTGGTCCTTATACTAGCAAACCACCACAGTGGCCTGCAATAACCAAGACATTAAAGAATTACTGGTGAAATAAGATTCTCATCTAGTGCTGTAGTTAGTTACAGAATGATGCTAAAAAAATTTTTTATAAAAAAAATCCAAGTTCCCCTCCACTACAGCTTATTATATGCATGAGGGTAATTAGGGGCCCCAGTGGTAATGTAGTTAAAACACAAGTGGGTGAATTTATAGTTTCCTCCAAAAGGAAACAGCCAACCACTACTAGCTTAGGTTCTCCCAGCCTCAAATAAACATTTATTACTCCATGTACTTAACAGATCATGGAACTAAAGTTACATTTCTCCACTTTAAAATAACCCCAGTCACCCTTCTGAAACAACCCCGCCTGCCCCCCCAAAAAAACTCATAATCAAAAAGAGGAACTTAAACTCCCATGCAAATATTTATAGGGCCACACTGGGGTCAGAAAAAGTGATGGGCAAAAATATATATTTTAACCCTCAAAGCTTCCCTCTGGGCTTATAACTTTATAGTTTAAAACTGCTCCATACTTTAAAATAAAATGAAAATGTGCAAGAATAAAATTCTCTGAGGTCTATTTTTTGTGAATATGGTGCTTTTTTATATATAAAAAAAAACCAATAACCAGAGTTAATTTTAAACATATTGAGAGGCAGGGGCTTCTCTCTTCACCCCCATACAAACACACACAGTTTTTAAGGATGCAATATTATTATTATTATTATTATTATTATTATTATTTAATTGCCTTCCACACAAATGTCTCAAGGCATAACGCCATCCCAGACTACCAATTTCTATTATCCAGTAGAAAATTGTGACTTTTGACTTCTCGTAGAACTTCAGCAATGACCATTCAAAAAGCAAAATAAAAAAACTAACATATTATTGTTCATCCAAAATATGTACGGGCACTTTGGTTCCCGCCCTGCACTCAGCTCTCAGCTGTGGCTCCTGGAAGCTGCCAGCATGCCACAGCAGCCACACCCCAGAAAATGGCTTTGACTGGCAGACTAAACCGGGTGAGGGCAGCCAATGGGTCTCAAACCCTCTATGAGTTAGCAGCTTTCCCTGCATGCAAAGACAGGCTCCAATGGATTGAATGGACAAGACCAACAGTGGGTCCAAGAATCAAGAAGGGGGTTTCTGCACATGCTGTAGAGGGACAAATGGGTCTCATCAACCTGGGAAAGTAGCCCACCCTTTTAATTGGAAAACAGGTGAGATATGCATCCTATTGTTTTCATTGCTATAGTTCAACTGTCCGTGGCCAAGGGCATTTTCTTTCTATGTTCCCTATCACAAGAAAACAATCAAAGAAAACCAGAAGGTATAGAGATATGTGGAATGCAATAATGCCTAGATAGACCTCATGGGAAATCTGCATGGCAATTGACAAATCTGCAAGTATAAAGGTCACTGTTGGGTACAATGGTTTGAGCAGCCTGGGTGCAGTCAAAATATCTGCCCTGAACCCTTAGTATTTTATCTCAGCCAGCTCTTCCTTCTGACCTTGTCATCAATTCACCTCTCCGTTTGCATTGTGCCACACCTTGAGTCCGGCTTGTTACAGCAGGCAAATTGGGATATGAGCAAGGGAAGAAATGTCTGGACTGGGCAAGGAACAGACAGGAGAAGGTACACCCACGCCAACTCTTGATACATCAGGAAATCTTAAAAGACACTCTGAGCTGCACCAGACAGATCTCTGGTTTGCGACATGGAAACCCTAGAATTTGGAGGCATTAACAAACTGAGCCTAAATTCCCAGATGTTATTTTCTACTTTGAAATGCACTAATAATAACAATAATCTGTAAATGCACATTTAGTAACTTACCAGAAGTGTGTGCACAGAACTTCGTTTTACATTCCAGGCTGGAGGAGAATTTCTGTGGGAATCCAGGCCTGAGTTCGTAATACATCCATACAATTTACATTCCGAATCACATAATTACGAACTCGCCGGACAAGAAAGGCCATTCTATCTCTGCCAATGGAGACACAATGTTCCTTTTTTTCTGACTCATACGACACACAGATAGAAGTATTGCCTACTCAGACTGCAAGGTGAAAATAAGAGGCAAAGGAAAAGGCGGGGGGGGGAGAGAAGGATCATTCAGGGACTTCTCTTTATTGCTTTTCAGCATCTTCAACCTCAGCTCTACAAGTGTTGCTACTGTATACATGATTGGATAAAAGCCTCCACTGGGACAAAGAGAAAGGAAACCAGCTGGGCAGAGGGAGAAACAAGACATTTTTTAATGAGCACCTGCATAATTATATAAAACTATCTATTTGAAGGTTGTTCTCTCATTAAAGCTTTCCAAGTGAAGGCGTGCCAACTTGGGGGGAGGGGAGGAGCGGACAGTGCTTTAAAGGTTTTTAAGAGTTTCCTGTCATAATAAAACTAAGAGGATTTTCCATTCCAAAAAGCCAGCTTAGCTTCCCAAGTCAAACAGACTTGATACTACAAGGTTGTGCACTAAAGGAGAAATATCCATTCCCACCCCTCAGGCCCTTTAGCTGTTAAGAGTGTTCCAGACACATTGACTCAACCCTGCCAGGTCGGACACAATGAAGGGTGGTGGTGGTTTCTCTAACCGCAGACTCAGCATGATCTTTGTCTGTTAGAGTTGCAAAATTACCTTTTCCTTTTTCCTTTTTTTTTTTTTTAAACTGCTCTGAAGAATCTTGTTTTGGTCTTTCTCCTATTCTTATCAGCAGAATTCCCATCACCGAAACACGGCAACAGTTTTATATTCTTATCAAAGTATTAAAAGTATCTCCTCCTACACACACACACAGCTGACGGACGCAGCATAAGGCTGAAATCAACCGGCCAACAAACTCACTTGGAAGCTACTGCAAGAAGATAAAGAAGATTTCATAGAGCAACAGAAACTTAAAACTCTGCAGGCATTTTTCTCTCTTTTCTTCCCTTCCAAGTCTCCAGTCCCCAACTCTGCCACCCCCCACCTCCACCCCAAAAATAGTTTGGAAATATTTGAAGGCAATTTACTAGAAGCCTTGAGTGACAAAGCTCATTACTTAAAGTGCTTTTCCTTTGCCAGACGCTTTCTGCATTCTTTCGCTGCTTTGCTCTCAGGAGACTTTTAAATCCATTGAACCAAAACAGTGCTCTGCTCGCCGGCCAAGGAAGGCATTGGCGCAGATGGCAGGCGCTACACCTGTTCCAATAAAACAGGAGATTCAAAACCATTTGGTGTCATTAGCCGCATGAAACCGAAGGCAGCTCTTGTGCTCTGAAAAGCCTCCTCGAGAGAAGGGCTGGAGTGGGTGAAGTTTCCCTGCTTATGTCAAGCTGCATTTCAAGCATTTAAGGAGATGCATCAAATCAAAACACTCTGAATCTTTAAAAGAGAGATAGCGCACACAACGAAAACTAACCACGAGCTTCTATAATTTCCTTATTTTCTTTTACATTATGTCATGGCAAAGCTTGGCCATCTGTACCTTACAGCATCCTTCAAGTGTTGCTTAGCACAGTCATCATAAACACAGTTACTAGGGCAAGAGCAGCCAACCTCTGGTGCTCTGCAGATGTTGTTGAAATACAACGCCTATCGGCCCCACCTGATCAGAGATGATGGGTGCCGGGACACAGTGGGATTTGCCTATAAGTAAACATGTATATGGGATGCGGGTAGCATTGTGGTCTAAACCACTGAACCTCTTGGGCTTCCCAATCAGAAGGTCGCCAGTTCAAATCCCCATGACAGGGTGAGCTCCCATTGCTCAGTCCCAGCTCCTGTCAAGCTAGCATTTCAAAAGCACACCCCAAAAAGTGCGAGTAGATAAATAGGTACCGCTCCGGCGAGAAGGTAAACGGCATTTCCGTGCGCTGCTCTGGTTTCGGTGTTCCGTTGCACCAGAAGAGGCTTAGTCATGCTGGCCACATGACCCGGAAAAACTGTCTGCGGACAAACGCCAGCTCCCTCGGCCTGTAAAGCGAGATGAGCGCCGCAACCCCGGAGTCGTCTGCGACTGGACTTAACTGTCAGAGGTCCTTTACCTTTTTAAAAACATGCATATCTGCACTACAAAACTCCAATCAGTTTCATCCAACTTTTAATAGTGGCTTCCCCCCGACAACTGGAATAACTGTAGTTTGGTGGGGATGCGGAGAATTCTCTGTAGGGGTCAATGTCAATGTTGCATTTTGAAAGGTTTCCTGTTTGTCAGTTATATATACATGAGAACTCCCTCAGAGGATCACAGCAGCAACACATCTATGAAACATCTCAAGGTGCAGTTCTCACGCATTGGTTAGGAAAACTCCAAGATGCACAGAAATAGCATCTCACTTCAGATGCTACAAACAGGTGTGCCTGGACATAACCATGGTTTAGAGTTTTGTGTTATGAGTATGAATCTAGCCTCTACCAAGGCTAGGCGCTCCCACTCCTCCCCTCCTCTTTGGACATGGCTGTGAGGAGATCGGAAGTTCCTGCTTCCATTTGATCAACTGTTGTTTGAACCCTTAACTTTGGCTAATCAAAACAAGATAGTTTCATAAACTATGGACTACAGTTAGCTTGTTTCCAACGATCACTGGTCAACCTTAACACAGTCTGTCCCAGCCTGGGCACCATTGTGCAAGCTATGGTTTATCAAAAGTGGAAGCATCCAGACTCCTCCTTGCAGCTCTGTCAGAGGAGAAGGAGGGAGTCTGAGATGTTCTTGTAATGCCCAATCTTTACATGAGTAAACCACTGAAATGATCGTAATAATAATGTTATTTGTACCCCGCCCATCTGACTGGGTTGCCCCAGCAACTATAAGTAAGCAATTATTTAGAGTCGTGAACCTTCCTGAGATGTACTGGTGAAGGGTGAAGAAGAAGAAGAAGAAGAAGAAGAGATGGGGGGGGAGGAACTGCCTGCAACAATGTCTACAATGACTCTCAGAGATCTCTAGCTTCTGTTCCAGGGAAAGGTAATGACCGTTAAACCAGTCCATAGAGTGGACATGCCCTCTTTGTGAGATAACTTTTGAAAAGTTAACTCTCATTGATTTTCTTACATTTATACCCCACTTTTCTTCCATCATGGAACACAAGGTGCAATACATGGGAGCTTCCCAGGTGGTCTTTCATTCAGGTATTGATAAGACAGAGACCTGCTTGGCTTCAGCAAGTTGGTGGTCTAATGTGGCTTCAGACTGCACCCTGGGACCCCTTGTGGTTCAAAGGGCCATAAAGGGGGGGAAAGCAATAATAGTTAAAAGTCACAACAAAACGTAAAAGGATCACAGGAGGCAGAAAAAAGTCTAGTAAGAAAATGACTCTAAGAAGGAACTAACACTATTCCCTACATAAATAGCATGGTCCTAATAGCAGGTTTAGGGAACGCGGGTGGTGCTGTGGGTTAAACCACAGAGCCTAGGACTTGCCGATCAGAAGGTCAGTGGTTCGAATCCCTGCGATAGGGTGAGCTCCCGTTGCTCGGTCCCTGCTCCTGCCAACCTAGCAGTTCGAAAGCACGTCAAAGTGCAAATAGATAAATAGGTAACGCTCTGGCAGGAAGGTAAACTGCGTTTCCATGCGCTGCTGTGGTTCACCAGAAGTGGCTTAGTCATGCTGGCCACATGACCTGGAAACTGTATGCCGGCTCCCTCGGCCAATAAAGCAAGATGAGTGCCACAACCCCAGAGTCGGCCACAACTGGACTTAATGGTCAGGGGTCCCTTTACCTTTTAATAGCAGGTTTACATATAAACTTCAGGGGAGGGGGTCCACACATTAATGACTTCATCTGACACCTGAGTGTACAGGATCACCTGCCTGCTAACTGTGGGGAGAGGGAGGGAAGAAAGATCTGCATGGATGCCTGAGGGTGACTTCAGAGAGAACCTGTTAGCATACCACAGCAAGTAAAATCAAGTACCTCAAAGCTCTTGGAAGTGTATAGATGTAAAACATGAATTAAAATAATAATGACTTGATTTTTGTGGGTAGTCATTTCCTTTTAAGGTGGAAGCCCCCAACACCCTTCCTTTGCAGACAGTGCCACTGAAATCAGGTTGCAAGTAGCTGTGGGGAGGGATCCGTCCATCGGCTTCTCTGCCTTTGGATGCAGCCTAGAACGTGTGCAAACAGTAAATCTTTTGCATTTGTCCTTCGTTAAATGAGCTAATCCGACCCTTTTCATTATTGTGATTATTCATTAAAATTGAAAGCATGCTGTACCAAATCTTTCAAAGCAAAGACTTGTAACCAATATTGTAAACACCATATCCTTGCTTTGCACTCCCAACACCGGGTACAAAATCTGGCAAGCTCGGCCAAGGAATCTCCCCCAAGTATCGTTTAGCGTTGGCAGCCCCGCGCTGCAAAGCCATTTACTTAAAGCGATGGTTGGCAGCGCTCGCTCTTCCATGGGAACAAATTAACATTGGCATTCCAAACACAGGAAAGTAAGGAAATTAGAAACACAGCTCAGATTTGGCCGGCACTTTGAAATACTGTACCATGTGCTACTGATGTCAATTAATGAAAAGCAGAGATTTTGCTGAGGGGGTCTGGTTTTGAAACACATTAACACACATTCAGCATGTTTGCACAGGAACCAGATTATAAACATCTTGGTTCCAAAACAATAAGGCAATTACACTGGAACTTGGAGCTTAGAGCACGCAGACCTGATCGACATGTTCAGAAACTTTCCGGGGCAGCAAGCTGTAGTTGTGGGGAATCCCGTAACTGTATGGTCTCCATATTAAAACAACAACACTGCCTCTGGAAAGCTAGAGTGTTATGGGAAACATGTCTAGCTTTCTGCCTGACATGCTAACATTTCTAGGTGTGGGGCAGTTTTCATAGAGAAGACTATGGATCAGTGGTAGAGCGCATGCTTTTATAAGTCCTGAACTCAATCCTGGGCATCTCCAGTAAGAGCTATTTCAGACAGTAAGGTTCTGCCTGAGACTTTGGACAGCAGCTGCTAGCCTAGTGGGTGGGAGAGAGATTTCAGGATTACAGAATCTACTTTGGTTTCTGCTAGAACCTCAAAAGCCAACAACCAGACCCAAGTGAAAAACAGTGGCTCAGGAGCCAGATACAGAACTGGTGCAGGCTACTTTCGAGCACATGGCTCTGTCATATAATTTGTTTCTGGCCCTAGAACTGAGGTCCTGCTCTGGAAGGTAGGACTTGAACCAATGGCTTCAAGTTACAAGGAAGGAGATTCCGACTAAACAGGAAGAACTTTATGACGATAAGAGCTGTTCAGCAGTGGAATGGAGTCCCATGAGAGGTGGTAGGCTCTCCTTCCTTGGACGTTTTGAAGCAGAGGTTGGGCAGCCATCTGTTATAGTTGCTTTAGTTGGGATTCCTGCTTTGCAGGAGATTGGACTAGATGACCCTTGGGGTTCCTTCAAACTCCATGATTCCATGACTCCTAGTCTTTGAACAGAAAACTCCACACTCCCCACTCCTGCCCCAGCTTTCTTTGTTTCAGAAGTCTATTTTGTTGTTGCTATTGTTCAACAACTGGAAATCAAAAGTCCAGCTGACCTACAGCAAAACACCCGAAGATCTACCCTAAATTCCCAATCTACCTTCTTCCCACCCCAATGCTAGGCAATACTAGAATAAGATGGACTGGTATAAGCGACCATCCTATGTTCCCTAGGCATTTGAAGCAGCATTCTGAAATGTCCCAGTCCTAAGGAGGACAGTAGACCATAATTGTTCTGAGCGACTAGATAAGCCATTGTTTTGCTCCACTTAGCAAGAAGGTACCAAAGGCCAAAAGAAGAATGTGGGGCTCTAATTTGTGTTGGACTCCATAATAGGGATCTGCGGTTATAAGAAGAGAACCACAAGAGCTCAGAACTACCTACAACCAGACCCTGAAGCCCCCAAACCCAAAGCATTTAAGGACTTCTGGTCTGTTCCCCAGATGGAGCGGAAAGCTTCAGTAATGAAGAAGTTCTAACTGGAAGATCATATTAGAGTTACTTCTTCCTGGCTCTCATCCAGGCCAGGCCCTTCTATGCGGATGGAAGCTCACCCTCCTTTCCCCAGGTAGCTGGGGCCCTTCGGCACAGACCAAAGACCAATGGAGACTGCAGAGTGAAGGGCCATAGCTCAGGGGTACAGCATCTGCTCTGCATACAGAAGATCCTAAGTTCAATCCCCAGTACCTCTAGGTAGAGCCAGAGAAGACCTTTGCCTAAGCCCCCAAAGAGCTGCTGCCAGTCAGTTCGGACAATAATGAACAAGACAGAGAAACAGTCTGAATCAGTGGAAGGCCGCTTCCTTTGTTCCTATGCCATTATGAAAGAGGGATTGCACTAATATATGTTCTGGGGATTCGGCAACAGGACTGATTTCATGCTGCGTTTATAGCTGACTTCCCTGGGGCAGCTGCAAAGACAATTATTCCACTCTGCCCCAGGGGAAAGGGCTATGCCAGCTGGAAAAGCCCTCCTCTTTAAGAACTAACAATTAGAGTTCTGAGTGATAGCTGAGCTTCATTTTAGCAAGCATCGTGAACTACTTAGGCTGCACGTGCCTCGCGCACATTGGTAAATATATATAACGTGTATTTTTATTTTAAAATAAACAAGAAAGTCAAGAAAATATTGCACATACAGTGGTACCTCGGGTTACAGACACTTCAGGTTACAGACTCCACTAACCCAGAAATAGTACCTCAGGTTAAGAACTTTGCTTCAGGATGAGAACAGAAATCGTGCTCCGGCAGCGTGGTGGCAGTGGGAGGCCCCATTAGCTAAAGTGGTGCTTCAGGTTAAGAACAGTTTCAGGTTAAGAATAGACCTCCAGAACAAATTACGTTCTTAACCCGAGGTACCACTGTAATTCTTCACTTCTCTTAAAAACTACAGGCACACAGGCATGTTAAAATACCTAATAACTATTTTGTCAGACCAACATAGACAGAATAGTGGTACATCATCCCTAAATTTACCATTTCGAAACTAATGACCGTCAACCATTCCTTAACACACTGATTTCCGTACTTACAATTTTCAAAGGCGCATATATATATCTCAACGCAACAAATAGCTACTATGGCTTGGATCAAGACTTTGCTCCTGCCGGTGGAATGGCAGACGACTTTTGCCCATTTCCCCATTTCGATCCCTGCACACTCCAAAACACTGCTCCAGAAGGTTGGGAGCAGACTGGAACAGTACTGAAGATGACGAAGGGGATGCAGCAGACCAAATATGAATCAATAAACAAAAGAGGACCCAGAAGTAAACAGGAAAACTACTACCGTAACACCAAACTATGCACAAACAGAAAACATCTTTCCTTTGCTCTAGACACCTAAGAACACGATTAAGCGAAATGGTCCACTCTCATTGCCATCTCACTCAGCCTGTATTTCAAAATAATGCCCAAGGTTGCACTCTTTCACTGGGTACTTAATCCGAGGCCAACCCTAACAACAAGCTACCACATGCTAGCCTTTTCCTTGTGAGGATCTTGGCTGTAGCCTACTCCAGTTGTATTGGGTGAAAATATGGTTCAATTAGAATACTGCAGGATTTATGCTTGTGTAACTAAAGTCAAGGTCAGTTTTCGTTCTGCTGCTAATGAGCAATAGTGCTTGCTCTTTCAGACAGGTGCTTACCTAACTTTTAATGAGTCTGCAGACTATAAAGCAACACCGAAGCCAGGAGGGGGAACATGTGGCCCTTCAGATGTTGATGGGCTGCAACCCATTCTCAACTACTGGCCATCCTTGCTGGGAGCCAAAAACATCTGCAGCATCCCACCCTTGTTCCCGCATCCTGATCCTGGTTTAGGAACACTCAGTGTAAACCCTTTGAAAGGAATGGATGTGATTAAATCAGTCCATTCATTTCAATGGGTCTACTCTGAGTAAAACTTAGTGGGACGCAGTCTCTTGTGCCATATATGTTACTCATTAGAAGTCCCATTGAATGGGTTTTTTAAAAATTTATTTCTAAAGCGGTCCCTTCGTTTGTTTCTTGAAAGACTAAAACGGACACAATTAAGTCAATCCCGGATGAACATTATTGAAATAAGTCAAGTGTGTGACAGGAAGGGTTTAGGAAAAAAGAAAGGTGGGAGGGGGGTATATACCATTATTGCCAAATGTGGTGCATTACTGGCTAAAATATTCCACCTGGCCACTGTTAAACACTCTGCCTTATTCCTTCACTCAGCTGATTCCCATCTGTCATCTCAGCCACTCTTGGGCATCTTGCGCATTAAGACGCACTGAGCTGTGTAAAAACTAAACATGTTATTGTTTTAGCCACAAATTAACAGTTTCAGTATAAATATTAGCATTTCCTCACTGCGGTTCAAGGAGAGAAGCCATAACAGCTATAACAGCATACTTTATTTTGACTAATTAAAAACAAAGGCCCTTGCAATTTAATATATTGATTCTAGCGGTGGGACTTAACCCCCTTTTTTGTAATAAGTGTACACAGCTGCGCCGCTCACCCCACCCACCCCCTTTTAAATGTAATCCCCACATTCCTCCTGACAGGATCCGCACAACTCTGTATTAGCCTTAACCTCGCTGACACTGCCAGAATATATTAAACTAAAGCATAACAGTGTCCCGTTTAAAAAGGCATCTGTCAACAGCCCCTGACTAGGCTTTAATAGTTAGAAGCGTTTAAAAAAATTAATCTTTCCAGTTGCATTCATTCCCCACCTCTCCACCCTGTACCGTTCCCCCCCACAAGATGTCCCAAACTGGATGCAATTTTTATTAAGAAAAGACAGAAAGTTGTCTGTGTGCGTGTGTGTGTGTGTGTGTGCGTGCGCGCGTGCACATGTGTTTTAAAAGCAGTTGAAAAAGCAACAATGGAGAGAAGAACAAAACAGCCAAATTAGACCTCGGTGCATCTTGGAATAAAACTGCTCCCCAAACTGGTGTAAAACAGTCACTTCACCACTGCAGCGACTAAGAGCAATCTGCTCTGGCTACCCACTCTCCAAAGACAGCCATTGCACTTATGCACAAACAGAGATGTCAAAATGTATGCTGTTCGTCAACAGCAATGGCCGCACCGTAAGAACACATGTTGTGGGTTTCAAGAGGGGCCATCCCTTTGGGCTGCACATTGCAAGACTTGCTTCGGGGCTTCTTAAACCACAGGCCTTGATGACGATCTCTGTAGCAGTTCCTGCTCCCAAAGCTCTGGTTTCTGGTGATCTAGCGAAGTCGACAGGTTCACACTTTTTGGAATGCCCTTAGAAAGTACCCTTGGGACAGATCTGATTGCCCAACTGCCTTGCAAAATCAAATATTCAGTGTATTTGGATGCTCAACAAGGAGTTGGTAATGCCTCTCTGTGCCCCAAAGGCATGTGCAATGGATCTCCTCCTTGCCATCTTCCATGTAAACAGCAGTGGCACATGGCCTCCTGTTAAAGAATCATAGAACTGTAGACTTGGAAGGGACCCCAAGGGTTATCTAGCCCAACCCCCTGAAGTTCATGAAACTCTTTTTCAACATTATTTTTTCAGAACATATATCTCATATGCATCGACTTCCCATCCAGCCTTCCATTGTGTTCATTTCTTACCTTACAAAGCTGCTATATTACTTATATTTTACCCATTATATTCGTAACTTCCACTTCCTATCAGCTGCTAAACTTCAAGTCTGCAGTGCAGGAATCTCAACTAAAGCATCCATGACAGATGGCCATCCAACCTCTACTTAAGCACCTCCAAGGAAGAAGAGTCCGCCACCTACTGAGGGAGTCTGTTCCACTGTCAAACAGCTCTTACCATCAGAAAGTTATTCCTAATGTTAAGTTGGAATCTCCTTTCTTGTAACCTGAAGCCATTGGTTTGGGTCCTACCCTCCAGAATAGGAGAAAACAAACTTACTCAATCTTCCATGTGACACATCTCCTCTCAGTCTCCTCTTTAGCAGGCTAAGCACACCCAGCTCCCTTAACCATTCCCCAAGGGTTTCCAGACCATTGATCATCTTGGTTGCCCTCCTCTTTATGTTCCAGCTTGTCAATATGCTTCTTAAATTGTGGTACCCAGAAGTGGGCACAGTATTCCAGGTGTGGCCTGACCAAGGTATAATAGAGTGGTACTATTACTTCCCTTGATCATGATACTCTACTTCTGTAGTTGCAGCTTAGAAACCCATGCTGGTTCTTAGTAATCAAGCATCCTTTTTTAAGTGCTCACAGACCGACTGTTTAGCTATATGCTCTAGGACCTGGGTCTTCTTTTTGCCTTTTTGAAGATGGACCCCACCTGTATTCCAAGAATTCTCAAGGATGATAGACAGAGTCTCTGAGATTACCCAGTAATTCCTTAAGCTTTTTGAAATCAGTCTCCTTAAAGTCCGGAGTGCATGTTCAACTACACTCAGCTTTCCCTTGCCTTTATAGAATGAAACCCAAGGAAACATTATCACTTCCTCTCAAGGTTCCCAGTACTTCCACTTCGTCAGTCAGTTCCTCCCTGTTATAGAGGACCAGGTCCAAGAAAGATGCCCCCCTTGTTGCTTCTTCCATCTTCTGGGAAATGAAAGACCTTTTGGTCTTTCTTCTTCTTCTTCCCCACCTATAGTATAAGGTCCATGCAGCTGCCATTAAGACTATTTCAGCAACTATTCGCACCTCACTTGGAGCTATTAACACCTCATTAACATGTCACAAGCAGTCACTTTTCCTCCAAGGAGTTGGGAGAGGCTACAAAAGGGGAATGTGGAGGGCGAGAGATCTCCAAACAGACCATATAGCTTCATTCAAAATGCACTAGAGCAGGGGTCTGCAACCTTTAAGACAAAAAGAGCCACTTGGACACGTTTCCGAAGAAAAAAAAACACCTGAGAGCTGCAAAACCATTGCGACATTTAAAGCATGTGCGCCGCTGCCCTCCGATCTGACAGCGGGTGGGAAGGTGATGTCGGGACGGTGCGTGACTAACACACGCACCACCCCCATGCGACGTCACAGCCAGTACAGCGCCCGCCACAGTGGGGAGTGTCGGGGCGCACAATGCGCCTCCTCACCTCGCTAGTATCCGCCCCGGAGCCGTGGCAAAGGTGTAAAAGAGCCACATGCGGCTCCGGAGCCGCGGGTTGCAGACCCCTGCACTAGAGTCAACTGGCTAGTGGAGCATCAGCCAGCTGCTACATTGCTGGTTACAACCCCAGAACATTAGATAAATACATCAGTGTAAATACTGGTTTCTTTGCATGCACAAACAGAAATCTGGACAGGATTTTGCTATTGTTTCTAGCAAATAAGGCTTTTTTGTCTTACTTTTCAGCTACCTTCCTACAGATTTCTGCTTACCATGCCCAGCAGCTAAAAAGATAGCAATGATATGCGTAACTCACCAAGGCAAAAAGGGTATCTCTTTGAATAGGGTCTGCAGAGCACTTAGCATAACAGTTAACCCAGCCATATACTGAGGTTGTGCAAAATGAGTAACAGCCCAGGGTCAAGCATTACTCATTGCCTATAAAGAGAGCATTTTTTGAAAGCCTCATCTTCTCCTTTAGCATCTAGGAGGAGGGGTCCATAGCTCATAAGAAAAGACTGAGTTTTACATGCAAAAGAGCCGAGGTTCAAAGTCCTGCATCTCCGGATAGGGCTGGAAAAGAGCAGTGTCTGAAACCCTGGACAGCAACTGCCAATTAATGTAGCAGTCCATATATGTGAATAAACAAGAGACAGAGCAGACAGTTGCAAACATTCAGTCTTTATTTGCAAACCACAACAGTGGGGTCCCCCTCCTGCCAAGGTGCGGAGTTGGGTTTGGACTCAGTGGCAGGACTGCCTCTCTGCTTGAGGGGGATCCATGCCGCACTGCGGGAAGCACAAACTGAAGTGAGCTGGAGCTGGAGCATGCTCAGTTTATATCCTGCTGCCTTCGCCACTGTGCAATTTGTCATGAATTACAGCGGATCCTGAGTGGTCTTCTGAAGCATTGTAGGTAGGGCCGTCTTTAGCATACGCGCTGCCAGGGTGCAAAGTGCCCCCCCCCCATCACAAGTGGCCCCGAGGTCGCTGCGCTCTGCCGCTAGGCCCGAGAGAAGCGCCTTCCTGCTCCAGCGCCTCCAGCAAAAGGCAGCGACCTCCCGAGTTTCCCCTTCGAGAAGGAGGCCAAACTTCTAAGGGGGTCGGGAACCCGGCAGGGTTTGTCTTGTCGAGACTCCACGGCAGCGACATTGTATTCTCTTGCGCTGCCGCCCAAGGGTTGCCTTTGCAGTTTTCGCATTTGCTCCTCCCAGCAGTGGGCGCCTGGCACCCCCCAGAATTCAATGCCCATGTGCCCCACACCCCTTGCACCCCTGGGTAAAGACGGCCCTGATTGTAGGTGAGCCTGAGCTGAAATTTCTACAGATTTCTGCAGACCCTCCCCATGGACTTCCATTGCTGTCAGAACTCATGCTAGGTTGTTAGGTCATGTGACAAAGATGAGCAGGCTTAGGATCCAGCATAAAGCGCCCCCGCTTCACTCCCATCCTCCGCACTCCCCCAGAATTCTTACAATCTGCTGGTCTTGGCTCAGCAGGAGCTTACGCTAGCATTGCCCAGCTGAGCCAGGATTCAGCCATGAGATCTAGCGCTGCTCATCCCAGCAGACCTGAGCTCAGGATTGCTCCCTAACTTAGGTCCATTGATTTCAATGGGTTTACTCTGAGTAAAACTTAGTTGGCTTGTAATATACCAAAATATTATAGCATCATCTAAAGATCAGATATAAGCATTAATGGCTCAGAAAGGTGGGGTGTCTTTCAGTGGTAAAGGTAAAGGTACCCCTGCCCGTACGGGCCAGTCGTGTCCGACTCTGGGGTTGTGCGCCCATCTCACCCAAAGAGGCCAAGGGCCAGCGCTGTCCGGAGACACTTCCGGGTCACGTGGCCAGCGTGACATCGCTGCTCTGGTGAGCCAGAGCCGCACACGGAAACGCCGTTTACCTTCCCGCTAGTAAGCGGTCCCTATTTATCTACTTGCACCCGGGGGGGTACTTTCGAACTGCTAGGTTGGCAGGCGCTGGGACCGAGCAACGGGAGCGCACCCCGCTGCGGGGATTCGAACCTCCGACCTTTCGATCGGCAAGCCCTAGGCACTGAGGCTTTTACCCACAGCGCCACCCGCGTCCCATCTTTCAGTGGTAGAGGTTCCTAAATACAACTGTTAACCAAACACTTTAATATTCAGAATGAAGGAGATGCTGAGACGAATCCAACTGAATTGCAGTCTTTGCTTTGGATTTTGTCCCTGATTAGGAACTATTCTTTTAAAAAAGAACTAAATAAAACATCATCTGTCAATCATATATACGCAACATAACATACACGTGCTAGAGGACCTGTTCCGAATCTCTCGTGCATAGCGATGATATGCTAAAGCAGGCTTGCAAGCCTGAAAACAACTCCCTCTGCAATATTCCTCCTGAGGCCGATTGCACTTAACCACTTGTCCTGGTACTTTAATTACAAGCCTATGCACATATGCTGCTGGAGGAGACTCTTGAGAGTCCCATGGACTGCAAGAAGATCAAATGCATCCATTCTTAAGGAAATCAGCCCTGAGTGCTCACTGGAAGGACAGATTGTGAAGCTGAGGCTCCAATACTTTGGCCACCTCATGAGAAGAGAAGACTCACTGGAAAAGACCCTGATGTTGGGAAAGATGGAGGGCACAAGGAGAAGGGGACGACAGAGGACGAGATGGTTAGACAGTGTTCTCGAAGCTACAAACATGAATCTGACCAAACTGCGGGTGGCAGTGGAAGACAGGAGTGCCTGGCGTGCTCTGGTCCATGGGGTCACGAAGAGTCGGACACGACTGAACGACTAAACAACAACAACAACATGCACATATGCAGCTCCCTTTTAAAAAAGTCAAGTAGTTTGAATGCTTCCCAACCCAAAGAGGTTTTCAAAGCCTCCTGATGCGAAATGCTAGAGAGAAAGGAGATATTTCAGGAACGTAACTAAAAGCACGCAGACCCCCACCTGCAACACACACATACACAGACCACTCTAGATCTGGATTTCGGAACATACGTTTTCCATTTCCCCTTTATCCTTCGTATCGCTATAAATAATCACCCTTCCACCTTGCTGAAAAACATCACACCACCTGATATTTTTATTTGACACACATGCTATAGAACCCATCGGCCCAAGGCGTGTCCCACGTCAATTTCTATGGTCCATTCAATGCTTGATGGTGCTGCCTATACATCAGATTAAAATGCTGGGGGGACAGAGCAATGGGAGACAGAGTCTCTCAAAGGTTGCTCCCCACTTCTAGAACATCTAAAAGTTGTAAAGCACAAGCATATTCAAAGAAAACTTTGCAGCACTTTTTTTAAGCAAACTTTTAATGAGAGACGATTTGACAGGCAATTTTGAACACTTTTATACATCCACATACAGAAGTACCTTTTTGCATATCCATATTAAGATTGCTGTTGTGGGAGCTATTCTTAAAGGTCCCTAAGGAACAATGGTGTTGCTTTGCTTTGAGCCTTTGAGCGGGTTTATAAATCTCAGCATAAAATGACCCACTTCTCAAAACAGCCAGAGACGTTTAAAAAAGGAGGGAGAAAGAGAGAGAAAAAGTGCATTTACCCTGATGTATGGACCACATCATGTGATCCTCGACAGGCCTTCTCCGGGCCAAGATTTAATCTGCTTTGTTTCAAGTGGTAAATACGTGAAGATCAAATAAGTTCAAACGCAGGTCAAATATCCCTTCAGAAATTCTTTTCATTTATACAAGCCGGGAAATGCAAGTTTAAGAAGTGTGATTATGAAAGGGTTACTACAAACACAGCTGTACACATACTCTTATATCTGAAGCTCTCCGAAGTGGGGGGTTGGGGCGGGGAGGGAGAAACTTTGCGACATCTATATTAACCTTTGGCTGTACACCAAGGAAGGCCTGTAGCGAGATGGAATGCAAAGCAGCCTTTCCAATTTTTAACACAAGCCAGGTTACAGCTGCAAAGGCCTGCCCCCTGCATTCACTTCACAAAGCCAGTCCCAAAGGAGGATTCTCTACAAGTCCGTCCGTCCCCCCCCTTAAACTGCTTCAGAATGAAAACGCTAATGCCCTACAGTGCTAAAAGCCTGCTATTCTAGGGGGGCAACGGGATGCATATTCTGGTGCCAAATACTTGTCAGGGGGGAAATTGGGGGGGGGGGGGAGAGAACACCACCAGATGGTATGAAGTAAACTGAAACTTGAGGTCTCCTCAGCATCTTCGCTTACATGAACCAAAAGTCACTTTTGTGCACTCTTTCCAAGAATGAGTAATTTTCCTAATTTCCCCCCTCCTCTCTCTCTCTCAGTTTTGTCAAGCATTTAACCACAATTTTATACTTGTCAGTGAGGTGACTGGAGCTGACAGCATTTCGCACTCATACTGAGCCCAAGAGGGAAGAGGGAAGAACACAAAAACGGCCACCCTGACCAGCAAATATTTTCAGCAACCTGCTCCAAGCAGGTGGGACAACTCTGCTGTTTGTGACGGCCTTGCTAAGACCACTCAGATCAGGGGTGAGCCCAAGGTAAGAGTAGGATCTACTGGCAGATTACTCAGTGACTTGCAGTATATCTGCAAGTGTTTCTGACTTCCAGTAGTTGAACAATGGGAAATGTTATTTAAAAGAAAAATCTCTGAGATGGCTAACCACTTATCTCTCGGCTTCAGTGTGCCTCACCTGTAAAATAGGTGTATTCGTCAGCTGCTTTTGACCTCGTCTTAGTGCAGCCCTGCTGGCCAATTCTAGTTTTGTGATAGGAATTATGATCTGCAGCAACTCAGATGTAGATCTGTACTTGCCAATGCAAGTTAACTCAGTGGGTGGCCTCTTGGGGTGCAGGAGATAATTGGAGCCACACAAGGTACCATTTAAGAAGGTAAGAGCAGCCCTGTTGGATTAGACCAAAGACCTATCTAGTCCAGCATTCTGTTCTCATGGTAACCAACCAAAAGGAGACGGGAGGCCTGCATCCCAAGATCTAAGAGAGACACTGGCAATCCCCAGCAACTTGTATTCAGAGGCAAACTTGTACCTGGCCCCAACCCTCTGGCCACTGTTTTAAACTTGGCTTTGACTGGTGGATCTCAATGCTCTAGTATAGCGGTTCTCAACCTGTGGGTCCCCAGATGTTGCTGGACTACAACGCCCATCATCCCTGAGCTCTGGCCTTGCTAGCTAGGGGTGATGGGAGTTGTTGTTGAACTACAACTCCCATCACCCCTAGCTAGCAAGGCCAGAGCTCAGGGATGATGGGATCTGGGGACCCACAGGTTGAGAAAGACTGCTCTAGTAAACCACAGAATTGTAGAGCTGGAAGGGACCCCCTGGGGTCATCTAGCCCAACCCGCTGCAATGCAGGAATGTTTTGTGCAACTTGGGGCTCAAACCCACGACCCTGAGATTAAGAGTCCCATGCTCTACCAACTGAGCTATCCCAGTGTACATTCAGTGTATAACGAAGTACATCCTGTTAGCCTGAAGGCAGCACACCCCAATGTCGATCACAGGGCTACCTGAGCGCTGGAAGGGAGAAACTGCTTCCATGCTGATGCACTTTTGATTCACACAAAAATGAATTTGCAGAAAAGAAAAAATATTACTGCAATGCCTGCTAAAATCATGTTCAGAATGAAATGCATTGCAAATGTGCCCAGGCTATGATTTTATTCCTGCTTCGTCACCAAAACCATAACTGGAAGAGAGTTCATGCCCTTGTATTATTATTTTTTATTTATAAAATTTATGAGTCACAGTTTCCAGCTCCATTCCCTGAGCATAAAAAGCAATGCATAAAAGATAAAATCACTTGGCCACCTTTGAGTTAAATCTGCACTTCTCACTACTGAAAGGTCCAGCTGCGTTTCCAAGCATCACACAGAACCCCACTGAGAAGCAGCATGGGCTCCTTTGTAGCCTAGAGAGGTGCTTTTCAAACCTTGTTCCAAGGAATCCCGAAGGGATTTACCAATGAGATAAATAATAATGGACGAACATCTCAGAAATACAGCTGGATTCCTGATCTCCTGTGATCAGGGTGGAAGGGGTGCCTCTGAGTTCACATGAGGTAACAGTCCCCAATAGCCTGGACCAGTGTTTCCTATGAGCTCAGCATGTACCTTAAAATACTCTGAAACCTATAAAGCACTTGTAGCAGGTCCACAGAGAAATCAATACGGAAACAGTTCTCTGAAACTGTTATCCAATTTGGGTATCACCATTCTGGAATCATGGAGCATTCTAAAAACAAATGCAGTTAAAAATACCAGAAACAGTTATCATTAAGACATTCTAAAAACAATTAAAAGCATTCTCTCATCTCATGGTCTCAAGGTTGTCAGGAACAGTATCCTTCAGCCATCAAATGCCTATAAACAGGAAAGCTTTCAAACTGCTTCTGAAAGCAAGATACACCTCACCGGAGAGGGAGGGCATTCCACAAAAAGGGAGCCACCACCAGAAAGGACCTGTCACAGGTCAACACCAGCCAAGCAACCCCTGCTGGCATCACCACCAACAAGGCCTCGTCTGCCAATCGTAGTGTCCAAGATGGCCGATACTGGAGCATGTGATCTTTCAATTGCCTGGTTCCCAAGCTTTATATGGCTTAATATGCCCAAATAACAAGTGCAAACAAAAGTATCTTCCCTAACACCACCACTATAAACAAGGGGCTGGGGCTTGTGCAAAGCCACACACAGTCTGGGAAAATGTGCAGAGGAAACCAAGTCAGACCATTGGTCTAACTAGATCAGTATTGTCAACACGTACTGCCGGTGGCTAGCTACAATTTCAGACCAGGAGACCCTCCCAGCTTTTGCTGGACATGCCAGGGGGCTGCTGTATGCAAAGGAGGTACACTGAGCTACCTACAGCACATTGCTACTTGGCTATGCCCAATCCTTCCTGCACCTTACGTCACCAAGCACAAAACAGTATCCATCGGTTAGTGTGGGACAGGCATGAGGATTGCGAAAGTGTCACTCCCAGTTGCTGGGTGCCACAAGTGGGGAGAGTGTTGCTGCGTTCAGGTCCTGTTTGCGGGTTTCCCATAGCACTGTGAGAACCTGATGCTGAACTAGACCAGGCCAGAGCCTTATCCAGTCCAGAAACCCAGACTCCCACAGCAGCCAACCAGGCACCCTGCTAAGTAGGACTTGAAAGCAGCAGCCCCCTGAAGGCGTTGTTCCCCAGTGAGTGGAATTCAAAGGATCCTGGAGATAGCATACATCATGACTGGTAACCAGGAGCCGATCACAGCTGAATCCTCCTCTAAAGCCATCTTAAACTCACCTCCAAAAACCTTAACAAAATATATTAAAAAACAAACAAACAACCACCTGCCTTTTGATTCTCATTAGCAGCAGCCAAGATTTACTCTTCATTTTAAAGCAGGGGTAAGCAACCTAAGGCCCGGGGGCCAGATGCGGCCCAATCGTCTTCTCAATCTGGCCCGCAGATGGTCCAAGAATCAGCATGTTATTACATGAGTAGAATGTGTCCTTTTATTTAAAATGCACCTCAGGGTTATTTGTGGGGCATAGGAATTCGTTCATTCGGTCATCTTTTTCTCTCCAAAATATAGTCCAGCCCACCACATGGTCTGAGGGACACACAGCTGAAAAAGGTTGCTGACCCCTGTTTTAAAGGGCGAGGCCCTTCCTCAATTTGCAACAGAAAGACAATGAGTTTCACCCCTGGGATGGCTATGTTTCAAATGCAATCCTCTAAAGCAGAAGGCAAGTATCTCCACACACCCCTCAGGTTATTTTGCATGTCTGAGGGAGGTGGGGTGGTATTGTTCTCTCCTTGAATACTGGGGTTTCACTTACCTATTGATCTGGGGAAACCATCAATCTTAAAAGTTGGCCTGGGGGCCCTACTCTGAGGGAGGGAGTCCTTTGGTGGTGGCTGGGCAACTGCCAAGCCCTTGCCTGCTGCTTTTAACTAAGCCGAAAGGAACAGGTGGTTGTAATGGTGTTCAGTTCCCGACTTCCCATTAGACTTACCACAGCTCCCAAGGGGCACACCTGAGGGAAAGCAGCAGCAGTATGGTGCAATGGTTAGAGTCTGGGGAGAGGTTCCAATCCCCCAATCCCAGCTGCTGCAATGTCAGGGTGGGGTGGGGGAGCTTATGCCGAGCTTCTCTCGGGCTAAGCTACTGTGATGAGAGTTCAGGGAGGAGTCGTCTCCAGTGTCCTGTGGTGTTGGCAGTCTGGCTAGAAGGTGAGCCAGTTGAAAAGGAAAGGATGGAGTAGGAAGACCTCCCTGAGGATGTAGCGCTGCTCAGCCCAGCCCAGGACAACAATGGGGTGCGAGTCTCAGCCACCAAGAAGGGAGCCAGAGGAAAGGAAGGGAGCTGGAATGCATGAGGACAGTTCCACGCTACACATTTAAAGAATATTCCATGCATGTTTAAAGGGCATGAAACTGTAGTTTTTTTAAAGAGTTCTGGAAATGGTAGCTCTGTCAGGGGGGAAACTATAGGATTCTTTAGGGGAAGTAATGTGCTTTAAATGTGTGTTGGAATATGCTTTATCTGCCCATATGCGAGTGTGAAAAAGAGGAGGGACAACAACAAGCCGAGAGCCAGATAGGAAAAACCAAGGAAAGGGAACAAGAGAAGAGAGGAAGCAGGAATAAGGGCCAAAATTGTAACACTAAGAGAATAATACACCACAAGCTTAAAACTGATTTAACCGTCCATCAGCTGTGGGTAAGGAGCACCGTTCAGGGGTAAGGCATCTGCTTTGCACACAGAAGTTCCCAACTTCAATCCCTGCCATCTTCAGGTAAGGGTGGGAAGAGCTGCTGCCAATCCATGTAAACAATAGATAAGATAGTTAGATAGACCTCTGGGGTGACTCAATATAAGGCAGCTTCCTCTGCTCTATGTCCCAGCTGCCCTCGGGAATCCAGAGCAATTGGTGCCTCTAACAGCCAACATTTCCATCATGAACAGGGAAGGGCTGTTGACTTCATACCTGCTTGTAAGTTTCTCAAAGGCATTTGATGGGCTTACGAATATTCAGCAAGGTGGAAACTTGCCCAGGGCTACAAACAGTGTAACAGATGGGATCTCAACTTCAAACATCAAAACAACTCCCCTGCTCGAATCTGTTCCCCCTTCAGTTAATGTACCCTCCCTCCTAAAGGATCAGTGTCTTGTCAGTGGTGGTTCCACACCTTTGGAAAGCCTTCCTCTGTGTGGTTTGTCAAATCACTGCCGTTTTTCAATTCCACATCTGTTTAAGGGGCTGGAAAAAGAGCTATTAGCTGCTGTAGCCATGCGGCGCTCTGGTGTTACTGGCAGAGCAGGCAGGGTCTATACTCCCATAAACCCAACTTGCACTGTTTTGCTGGCATGCTAGTGCTAGAGACTTGCATCCGTAACTGCCATATTAGGGAAAAGAATAGCAAAGATCAATGCACACCGGTATTTCCCGTTTCCTTTGCCCTTATGATGGCAGTTTGGAGAATTGTGCGCACTAAACAATGATCTGCAGATTATGGGAACTGTCACTCAGTAGGACAGGATTTCTTTAACAGTGAAGTTTCAATACCTACATCAAGCTAAAAGGCCAGGTTCTCCAGTGTGAGTCACGACAAGTAAACTGTTGTGGTTTCCATAATAACTAAAGTTTGTTTTCAAGGTGGCTTTGCACATCGCAAGGAAGCATATGACCATTGCACTTTCTCTATCTGCAGTCCCAGTGTAACCAATGGAGGGGAAAGTCATGCATCACCTCTGTGGCTGTCTATGCATCGGAGAAGACACAGCTCCTCATACATTCCCCAACTACACTTTACTGTATTGAGCACAAAAAGAAAAGAATAGGTGTCGTTTGCTGGTTCTCCATCTTTCGGTGCTTCCTTGCAAGTTACAAAGCCACTCTGTCTCCTCATAAAGGATCATTTGTTCCAAATGCAAAATCTTTTAGATCTTCCACCATCCTTGCAAAGCTTGCCCACCTAGCACCTCCCGGAAAAACTCCTTCTCCCGATGACCAGGCACGCAAAGGGGTAGGTGGAAAACTGCAAGGAAGTCAGTTAATGTGTACCAATATGTTGCACTTATTGAAGGCTGCATTTATTTTATTTATGTTCTGTACTTAACTTACTTTAAAAATGGAAAAGGAGCTGCAAAGGCTTCCATAGTGCTATGACACTTCTCTGCTGCAATGCACATTCTGGCATTATGGCACTTGCTGCGCTAGTTTGACGTATGTAACAAAACCCTACCTGGGAAATACAATGCCCACAAGAGTATCTCTTACAAAACCAAGGCACACAGTTTAATACAGGCTGCAATTTTAAAAGATCGCTATAGAAACCCTTCAGTTTAAAGGGGGGGACACCACCTTACAAAAGATCTTCTAATTTCCACTGTCAATAGAAATCTGTATGTCTGAAAGCAGGTGCTGTGCTTCGCTATATAGGCTGGCTAGCAACTAGTCTAATTCATTAAGAAGTCTATAAACAAGCTGGCCTTTGTCCCATGGAGATGAAAGAACTGAGACTACAATGGGATGAAAGGTGTGCACAAGGATGAAGAAAGCTATTATGGATCTATGTCCTTTCTTAAACTCGTCCTGGCATGCACTGTTGACAGGGGAACAAAACCATACAGACAAAACTCTCAGAAGTGCCTTGTTGCTAATAGTTCCACCTGTCTATGTTAAAACGATTGGATCTTGCCTATCATCTTACTAATGACAGACCATGCTAACAGAAGGCAAACACAATAGAACTATAACAGCACCATGATTTCTTGAAGAGCATCTCCTGCAGTATAGCATTAGACTGGTCTCTACAATCAGCAGGCAGCAGGGGAGCGACTGGGTGCTCTGCCATAAAGCAAACTGCCTACACCATAGAAAATTAGCCCATCAGCAGGAAAAGTTGATCATATCCTTCTCCCTGATACGGTATTTTTCTATGTGCAGGGATTTTTTTCAACACAAAGGTAGCATCAGGTGCACAGCCCCCTTCATCTAACCTTAAGCAGCTCGGGGCCGGGGGCACGGAAACCCAGTTTATTTCATATGCTGGCCCAAGAAGGGGTTGGGTTTGGACCCAATATAACACACTGGTACCTCGGGTTACATACGCTTCAGGTTACAGACTCCGCTAACCCAGAAATAGTGCTTCAGGTTAAGAACTTGGCTTCAGGATGAGAACAGAAATCGTGCTCCGGCGGCACGGCGGCAGCAGGAGGCCCCATTAGCTAAAGTGGTACCTCAGGTTAAGAACAGTTTCAGGTTAAGAACAAATTAAGTTCTTAACCCGAGGTACCACTGTACATGCAATTATCTTAACCTGCACAGTGTAGACACATGTTGTCTGCTTTTATGTAAGCTATGATTTCTTCCTAAACAAGACCTGACAAAGAAGAGCTTTTGGTTCAGCATTTCAAATGAAGCTTTACACTTTTCTCTGGGCTACAATTTCTGTGATATTGCTTAAACTCTCAAATGAAACGGTTTGTTAAAATATTTCAAACTGTAACACAAGACTCCTGTAGCTTTTGCTTACATAGAGATAATGGATGAGGATTCTAAGACGTTTGTGGAAAGTCAGCTAGCTTTTTAGGAAACAAATAATGCATGCTGTTTCTCTGGAACTGCCACCTGTGTTTATCTACTTCTACTGCTGGAGAGATTTGGAAAGTGAACACAACACACCCACACCCAAGGACTGGTATTATGACCTGTGCTTTTTAACTTGTTCATAAATGATCTAGGGTTAAAGGGGTGAGCAGAGAGGTAGCAAAGTTTGCTGTTGATACCAATTTATTCAGAGTAGTTTAAAAGGGGGATTGCAATGAGCTCCAAAATGATATTTCCAAACTGTGTGAATGGGCAGTAAAAGGACAAATTTCACGTTAAGGGTTATTGGGAAAGGGATTGATCCAGCAAGGCTCTCCTTATGTTCTTAGTATTATATAACCTTTATCTAAGCTACATCCCCTCTCCTCAAGCTGCACACTTAACTGCTGGGATAGCTCAGTCAGTAGAGCATGAGACTCTTAAATCTCAGGGTCATGGGTTTGAGCCCAGTATTGGGCAATAGATTCCTGCATTGCAGAAAGCTGGACTAGATGATGCTCATGGGCCATTCCAACTCTACAATTGTATGGTTCACACCACACTGTTCCTGCCCTGAAACCTCAAGTGATCCTCCTAAGATGGGATGTATACCTAGCCCTCTGCTTGCATAGGTGTAAGACCAAGAATTGAGGAGACGGGGGAGGGGGGCGGTGTATGTGCAAGCAGAAATCTCTGACTTTCCCATGCTGGAAAATAGCCTACTATTGCAAAGGTAAGAGTCACACCTGTTGTTATGCCCACTTCGCCTCTGGCCACGCCCACCACTTGTATGTGGCCCCTGAAAGGCTGCCCAGGATGGAATGTGCCTCTTGGGCTGAAAGAGGTTCCCCACCCCTGAGATAAACAATGGAAAGTGTGAGCTATTTCATTCATTCATTTGCATCTCTTGATTGCTCACCATCTGATACAGCTGAGCAGTTCCATGGAAAAGCAAGGAATTGATTGAATGGAATACTACAGTTCTCTCTGTGGTGTTCAACAATGACACAAACAAGTCATTGCTTGACGCTGCTGCAGCCACCAAGGGACGGATGTGTATATGCAAAGCAGCTCAAAGTCTTGCAATCCTTTGCTCACTTACGCGGGACCACATTACTCTGAACACAGCAGTGTTTAGTTCAGAGTAAGCCTGCACAGGATTGGGTTGAGATTAAAGTCTCGTGTTCTGCAGACTGAGCTATCCTAAGATGAATTGAGTTTCACTGTTTATAACTTCGTCCTGGTTTTCCTGGATTTAGAAAGTGTGCCTGAACATTTTGTCTCTCTCTGTGTTTATGCACATGAATCCACACAGACACACATCTACATACATACACACCATGTTTATAAACAACTGTGTGCAGGTTCACATGGTCGCCAGTGTGCATGCACCCAGTTGCCATGATCCTTCTGCATTAAAGAGGGGGTGGAACAATTACAAGGATCAGATGTATATCGCCCGGTGTACAAACGATGGCATACATAAAAAGGCAAGCTCCTGGCGATTCTCTTTTACTAGCTCCTGGTGATTCTCTTTTTACTGTACAGAGAAGAATAATCTTGGTTCAGACGCTCAGCTCAGTATGGGGTTTTTCCTTACCAAACCCAAGTTTTACAAAGGATTCCCAACAATGGAGTTCTATACGGGTTCAACACCAAATGTCTAAAAGCAGAGGTGCAGAACGCTTGTCAGCCCAAGAGCCACATACTATCATAGGCAACCTTCTGGAGGCCACATTCAAGTGATGCGCAGGACCAGAGGCAAAAGTGGGCATGCCTCTAACTTTTTGTATAGTGCATACACCCACACCCATCTCGCTGCCATTGATCCAAGCCAGCATCATTGCAGTTAAAGGAAACATTCTACCCAGGCAATACAGAGCAGGGTTACTGAAGGATCTGGCCTGGAGATAAGAGGTGTGACCTCAGAAAAGTCCTGAAGAGGCCTGGGGGTGGCGATTTGACACCCCCAACCCAGGTCTACTTAGAAGTGGCACCTCTTTAGCCTTTTATCTCCCAGCAGCCGCACCTTGCAGACTATTCACAAGACTCTTCCAAAACCATCATTTTATCATCAACAGTCTTCCTTTGTGGTCATTTGGACAAATCTTAAGCAAAAGAGCCCATAAACACAACAACAAAGATGAGTCAGATTATCATTTCATATTCAAAGGTTGTGTCCCTTCAAATTCCCAGGGAGTCCCTTCTTGTTCAAAATGTGAACTGCAGAATAGAGGGCAGTGGGGGGAGCCTGGGGCTGTGTTTAAAGCTCTTCGCTGTTCTGAACTTCTGTTTGGATTTGGTCTGGATTCACAGAGTTGCAATCTGTACATGCGGTGGTTTCACAGATGCATGTGACACAGGCTAAAAACAGATACAGCAAAACTGGTGCCTATAATTATATATTTTAAATAGACAGCTTGCCCCTGAGAGTGTTCTACTCAAATCCAGCCAGTTTATTCTGACCCATAGCACACAAAGAGAAATCCCCATTGGAGGACCACATCCCATTAAAAAGGCTCAGCCAACCGCAAGCCGAAAAGTGACAACTTCCATTTAATTTGCATAAACCCATCCACATGTGCTCACCAAAAGAGCACGGGCTGGCAACCCAGGCTAGCTCATTAGAAAGAACAGCAAATGAGGATTTACTAGAAAACCTTTCTTGGGGTCATTAAGATCACAACCCACTTACTGCAGAGTTCTCCCACTGGTCTAAACATGATCCCTCTAAAGTAAAGGGTTGGGGGACTGCAGCCTGAAAAAGAAATGAAACCCCACAAGCAACCCTACAAAAACTGGCTCTTTGGAGAAGCTTAAATACTGTCTCTGTGTGTCTCCTTTCCCACCAGGACCTCTCCATTTACAGCAGCACCAGCAATGTTGCAGTTATTCAAAGGTGGTTTAAGCCCCTTCATCTGTTATATGTTGCAGTCTGTGGCCTGCTGCAGTTCAGGTTCCCAAGTCTGAACTAGCCTCACGGCAAAATGCAGGCAAACACTGCTAAAGCGAAGAAATAAAGATGGACACCATGGCATTCCTGTTCAGGCAGCAGAAAAAGACAACAAAACAAGATTGGGAGGCGAAGCAAGGAGTTCTAAGTCACCACAGCAAATATCTCTGAGCCAGCTCCCAAGTGCATTTACAAGATGACAGTAATTGAGATTAATTAATCCACAATTAACAACACCACATGATCAATCATCACAGTTGCAACTACAACTGAGAACCACCTTTTGATAGCTAGTTCTCAAGACTTCTTGATACAGAGCTGTTTTCCATAAGAACACTTTGTCCATACAGTACTTCCATAGTAAAAGGAAAGAAATTATTACTCTTTCAGCACATCCACATGGAATTATTCTCACAATCCTAAATTAGTCACAAAGGTCTTTATTCTAGGTTAAATTACCCCATAGCAGCACCATACCCCTCCCTGTTTTACTTGATTTTTAAAGAGCTAGACAAGTACCCCACCCCTACTGTGAACTGGGTACCAAAACATGTACATTAAAGTATAATTAGGGGCCCATACACAATATTCTGTAACCTCCAGGCTCTAAGCACTTGTACACAGTAAAATGATGCAATTTCCTCATCTTTTAAAAACCCATACTCATTGGTGAATGGTTCAGTTGATGCTTGCAATCCACGCTGGTTGTTGCAAGCATGGAACCCAAAGGGCTCTATTTGCTTCTCAGTGGTTAATCTGCCTTTTGCCATGCAACTTGGTCCTATGCATTCAAGCACCACTCACTCCCAAGTTAGTGTGCATACGATTGCAGCCTTAAAGTGAATCTATGGATGTTGCCTTTGCAGGGAAAGGGCTGAAGATAGCTGATAGCCCAAACCTTTGGCCTTGGAAAAGTATTTCAGGTGGCTATCCTAGAAACACTCAGTAATAAGCAAAAGCACATATCTGAAGATCACTCAGCACTGACAGGTTACATGTTAAATTAATGGCTCTCACGCTGTGGGACACCACCACCCTTGAGTATGGATCACCTAGTCCTAGGAGGGATAGAAAGTTATAAGGAGGGACAGGATCCTGAGGAGGGACCCACCCTTCTCTCAGCATTCAAGACACACTGGTAGGGTGAATGTCCCTTAGAAGAGGATCATAACTGATTCACATTGGATTTGTGAGGATAGCAGTTCCTCCACTTGCTCCATCCATCCAACCCAATTAGCAAAGACCCACTAATTTGTTACGATGTTTCCCTGCTTGCAGATCTGAGAGGCATCATAAATCTGCTTTTCAAACACCATCGCCTTTTCAAATGCCAGTGTTGGGTAAGAACCCCAATCAACAGGTCTTTAACAGCAGCAGGCTGCAGGCACACAAGAATGGCACACCAAGGATTGCTGTCCTGATGGTTGGTGCAAGGATGGGGGATCCCAGAAATTAAAATAAACTTTTTGGGGGGTGGAGATCAAAATACTTCAGAAGTGCTGCACTAAACCCTTCCTTTAACAGCTGTCTCATACGTGTAACTAGAGGGTTCCTCAAAAGCTGCTTAAGTGGAGATTTAATATTTTTAAAGCCCAGTCTAATACTTCTGGGTGAAGGGGCAGCATTTTAAGCCAGGACAAGCACTGAAGAGATAGTAATAAATACTTCCAGGTGAGTTCAAGTGGGGTTGTTGTTTTTTAAAAAAAAATTAGCTCCATGTCTGAAGAGATGTCTGGCAAAATGTCCTCTCATGGGGGGCCAATCCACTGGGTCACTGCAATTTCCCACAATGCCCTGGAGTACCACTATTGGGGGGGGCATTGGGGGAAATGGCTCCTGCCTGCCACAGGTGTCTGCCCAAACAGGCCCTACAGGGTGGCGCATGGATACCACAGGAACTGCCCAGGATGCCAGGCCTGGGCTGCTATGCCCTTGCATTGCCGGTGCCAGCCACTTGGCCTCACCATCCCACAGGTTCCTCCTGGCTTCCCGGAGGCCGGGAGGAAGTGTCCCTCTCCCAAGTGTTCCCCAAGCCCCTTCTCCCTCTCCCTGCCAGCCAAGCGACTCACCCATGTTGACGAAGCTCATGACCATGTCGGCCTCGGTGAGGAAGTTGCTGTCCTGCAGGCTGGCCAGGGGCGGCCCCTGGGTGCTGAAGATGGGCTTGTAAGGGTAGGAGTAGCCCTCTCCGCCGTCGCTGCCTCCGGCGCCCTCCTCCTCCACCGACATGGCATTGTAGAGGTCCAGCATGAACATGGGCGCCGAGTTGTGCTTGCCGTGCAGATGGGGCCTCGGCCGGTGGGGCAAGCCCAGGATGGAGAGGATCTCCCGCTGCATCTCCCGGCGCTCCTGGCTGCGGAGCCTCCGGTGGATGAAACTGGAGTGCACCTCGTTCTCCAGCGTGAAGTCGGCCAGGGCGCAGCGCAGCTCCACAGCCCAGGCGCCCAAGAGGAGCCACACCAGCAGCCGGGCGGCAGCCGCCTCCGCCGCCCGCCGCTTGAACCACCCCGCCGCGCGCATCTCCGTCACGGGGGGCAGAGCCAGGGAGCCGGCGGGCTGGGCGGCGGCGGCGGGAGAGGCGGCCGGCCGAAAGAGCCGCGCATTAAAAAGGAAGGGGCAGCCGAGCGCGCCGCGGAGGGACCGATCACTTGGCCGGCTGGAGAGCCCACCGAGAGGCGCACATGATAGCCCGGGCGATCCCGGGAAGGAGGGAGGAGCGAGCGCGCTTACTTGCCGAGAGCCATACGCGGAGAGAGGGCAGGAGAGCGGCCCGGCGACCCCGGGCTCCGACCTGGCCGCTTCCCTCGGGGATGTGCTCGCTCGCCCGCCCGCCTCGCCACCAAGCGCAAGGCTTCTGAGCGGCGGCTTAGCCGAGCAGGCGGCAGCGGGAGTTCGCGCAAAGGGGCGGAGCTCGGCGCGTTGCACTCCCTCGCCCAACTGGGAGAAGTGTCCCGAAGTCAAGCCACAGGAAAAGCCAGCCTCGCCGGCTGCGTGGGTCCGCCGCTTGCTTCCCCCGCCGATTCTGTGTCCCCCAACAACGCTCGGACCCTGGGGGGGGGGGGCGGGAAGAGGGAGGTTGGGAAATAAAGGTTTTTACGCACGCGGCGTGCGCATCGGCCTTCCACATCAGGCACCGGGAAAGCGAGGCACTTGTTTTACGCAGGCACGCGGCGCGTTTCCGCGGGAGCGAGCCCACCCCTTTGCTCGACGGGGCTTGCTCCCCCAGGTAGGATCTCACGTGGGCAGCCCCGGACGAGCCCCAAAGCGAGCTGCTGCGGCTCGGAGTGAAGTTGTTGCAGTTCCGGCAACAGCAACGCCCCGCCAAAGTTCTGGGACTGGGGAATCAAACCGCAGCGTTTATTTCTAAAGTGTAGCTTCTAACCACATTTTTTTTTGGGGGGGGGGGATTGTGACGTGGGGAGTATACTTCTGGTATATTTTCTCCATGTATTGGGCTTAGCAAGGAGCTGCGCAGTTCAAAGCAAGCACAGCAAGCAGGTAAAAACAAAATAAAGCTCGCTACTGCTTCCTTTCAATCGCCGCAGCTTTATGCTACAGTACTACGTAAGTAAGGGCGTTGCTAGGTCTTTAAAAGGACTCTCGGAACAGGCTCATGATGCAGATTTACATAGACTTTGCAAATGCTAATGTGTATGAATGGATGCAAATTTAGATCTCTGAGCAAATTAAGACGGTGAGTGGCTCTCACTTTGCAGCATGATCACTGCCTTGAATGCAAAGTTGTTGTTTTCAAAAACTTTTTTCATGTTTAAGAAAGGGTGGCCAGGAAATCTACGGCCCAGTGCAAAGGACTTGTCTTAAAATATTTGAACCTATCATTATTAACCCGCCCCCCCCCCGTACTTTGTAGGGCACCTCCACGTTTCCTTCGGGGGGGGGGTCATTTTTCCTTCACAATACAGTACACATCAGTTTGAAAGATTCACAGCAATTCATACAAAATGTTAAAAACCAGTTACCAAATAAAGCAGAAAGCCAAACAAAGTTCAGATTATAGATAAGAAAAAATAAAAATAAAAACCCAGCCCATCCAGTACAGGTAGCTGGACTTCCATTAGACTGCAGTTGTGTGGGGAATTATATGACTGAATGCTCCTCCACTTTTAAAATAATACCCCAAAACAGAAATTTAGAAGTCAAGAAGATGGCTTCTAGTGTGTGTTTGTTTTTAACCTTTGATTATTTCTTCCCCATTCCCATGGAGGAATAGTCAAGCACACAATATCCCATCTGCAGTCCAGAAATAATTTTGCTATATTATTTCTTTATTTGTCCAGCCAATATCAATTTGATAGTAATCACTGAGATTTTCAGAAAGTGACACTTGACCACAGCCTTTGTTGGAGCTAGGGGAAAAAAGGATGATTCACACACTTGTTTTTACATTCTTCTTCTTTCTTTGGCGATCACTCGTAGCCGAGTAAGATTGTCTTTCATAAACACAGTTTTAACAATGAGTCCATAAGTGACTGTGGAGGCCAATTCTGGATCCACACGTCCTTCCACAGTGGGGACATTGGTTTCGGGGCAAGAGTTGATCACAGTGTGGATTTGCCAAGCGTGCCTTCCTCCTAGCACGTTTCTTCCTTGTGACCTGAGTTTGAGTGTCTTCAAAGCCCATGACACCTTTGGTAAAGGCTGTTCTCCAACTGGAGTGCTCTCAGGCCAGTGTTTCCCAATTATCAGTGTTTATGCTACATTTTTTTAAATTTACCTTGAGAGAGTCTTTAAACTTCTTTTGTTGACCACCAGCATTACACTTTCCATTTTTAAGCTCGGAATAGAGTAGTTGCTTTGGAAGACGATCATCAGGCATCCGCACAACATGACTAGTCCAAGGAAGTTGATGTTCAACACTGCTGACCTTTGCTTCTTACAGTACACTGATATTAGTTCGCCTGTCTTCCCAAGTGATGTGTAAAAATTTTCGGAGACACCGTTGATGGAATCTTTCAAGGAGTAGGAGATGGTGTTTATAAGTGGTCCATGTTTCACAAGCATATAGTAAGGTTGGTAGTACAATAGCTTTGTAAACAAGCATTTTGGTTTCCCTGTGAATGTCCCGGTTCTCAAACACTCTGCACTTCAATCAGGAAAAAGCCACACTTGCAGAGCTCAGGCGATGCTGGATTTCAGCATCAGTGTTGGCCCTTGTGGAAAGATAGGTAGGAGGTAGGAGAAGTGATCTACATTTTCCAACGTTACACCATTCAGTTGGATTTGTGACGCTGCGGAGGGGTTATTTTGTACTTGTTGGTACAGCACTTTGGTTTTTTGGATGTTTAGTGATAGGCCAAGCTTTTCGTAAGCCTCTGCAAAGATATTTTGGATGGTTTGGAGGTCATCCTCTGAGCGTGCGCACACTACGTTGTCCTCAGCATACTGAAGCTCTATGATGGAAGTTACGGTAACCTTACTCTTTGCTTTCAGCCTGCTCAGATTGAAGAGCATAGTGATGACTGCATGATGGAGCAGTTGTGAGCTATTATTTTTCTCATAGCAACTGGTCTTCTCAATGCCCACTAAGTCCTTGTGGTTCACCACGTCCTGGAGAATGTTCAGCATACAAGTCAGGGTGAACACATGAAACTGCCTTATAATGAGTCAGACAATTGATCCACTGCCTGCTCTGCCAGAGACTCTTCAAGGACTCGGTCTTCACTATACATTTGAAACCGTGTCATAGCACTTTAAATACACATGGCTTCCTCAAAATAATCCTGGAAACTGTAGTTGGTTAAGGGAACTAACAGCTGTTGGAGGACCTCCATTCCCCACATAGACCAACAATTATCAGAGAAGTTTAACAATGATTCCCTCTTGCCAGGGCACTCTTGAAAATTGTGACTCTGTGAGAAGAGTAGTCTGTGACATTGAGCTTGGGAGATCTGGTGTCACTGGAGCAGACCGCTTCTCTGACGGTTCACTAGAGAATAAGAGGCGGCCATATTCACACCTGCTCAGTGATCTTGTGGGTGGGTGTGTCACCACTTTCTCCTTCATTCACCTGAAACATGTGCAGGGAGGAAAAGGTGTGAGTAACCTTTTCAAAGTTGTATTAAGTAACTACACTCACCCTTGTGGATGGCAGGATCTAGAATCACTCTAGATCCGTGGTTCCCAATGTGGGGCACACGTCCCGCAGGGGGGCAAATTTATTTTTAATGGGGGAAATTCTAGAATGAGTTATTAACAGGGAATGGCCTTTTAGGCTGCCTCCGTGTGAATAGGAGTTCACGTTTTGAATAATATGTCATGGGGAGAGGGGGCGGGCATCAGGATTTTAGGGATGCTTAGGTGGGGGCATGGCCAAAGAAAGGTTGGGAACCACTGCTCTAGATTGAAAGGAGCATGTTGAGGACAAGCATGAACGATTGCATATTGAGAAACCCTTTTTAATGCTACAAACAGGTTAGCATGTATGTGGGCTAAGACAGCCAAAGATCACTTTTCCCCAGTGGAAAAGGGGAAAGGAAAGTTGTCATGAAAATGTTTAAGCAGAGCCAGCTTGTGGTTTGATAAGATAGTGAAATAAGCTTGATACCATCATTGTTAGCTTATGTTGCAGCATGATCTTAACAGTTCTTGATCCAGGCCTCCCCACCCACGTGTACGTGTTGTATCTTGTCTTCCATTTTAGCATAGACAAACCTGATGATCCAACTGCCTTATCATATATAATCTTTGCCTCACAGGAAAAAAGCAACAACACCTGATTCTGACTTGGGTTTTGAGGGGATGCCACAGTGCATTTAAAAAAAACCATTCGCTGCTTACAGGGGTGAAAGGTTGTGTCACCAGGTCAAGCAACTGCTGTGCCGTGATTACATAAAACAGGGGCTGCTGGTCCTCTAGATGTGATATTAGGTGCTTAAGTTGCTCCTCTTTGGTGCAGAGATACTCTGAGAGCACTGGAGCAGGAGCACAATCTGGAAAAGCCAACTTTTCCTTGTGGGAAACAGCCCTACTAGAAAAATTAACCAATAAACTGAAACTGACACGGGGACAAACAGAAGAAGACGCCTTTACCCCAGTACGGCTCCCCTTTATCACATACACAGCCCAACAAGACAATGACAATAATCCACCAACAGCATACAAATCAATATGGCTAACCGGATCCAAAACACCCACCCATCCCACTCACACATGAACACAAAGATCACCACAGCCAATCACAAACAAACAACCACACCCTAGGCCAACCCCAACCTCTCTCACCACCAAAGGAACACAAGTGAACAGCAGAGAACCTACACAAGCAATGCTGACACCAAACCCTACATACATTAAACAAAATAGAAACATCGCCACCCAACCCCAACCCCACCCATCTTCCCCCCCTCCGCCCCTTTTCTTCCTAATGCTTCAACAAATGAAACTGATTTGTAAAAATGTTACATGGAAAAAACATGAGAGACATTACACATACTTCTGTAAATCAAGAAAATATTTAATAAAAATAAAAAAGAATCTTTCAGAGATTTTAGCTGCCCTCACCCCCATTGACACAAGGTGGAATTCAGCTCCTCAACCAGAGGTTTTCAACCTTTTTTGCGGCACCCCTGTGGGGCTCAGGAACCCAGTTATGTCACCCTTTCCTACAAAGCTGGCAGCCTCACCCTTTTTCGAAGACCCGCCTTTGTGGAGGCCTCCTCTCCCCTCTCTTTGGGAGTCCTGTCTCTGGTCTCTGAGCTGCCCCCCTGCTTAAAGAGAAGGCACCATTTGCCTGCGGAGCTTGTAGCCTGGGCTGCTGCAGCAAACAGCCCCGCAAGCCTTTGGGAGGCAGAGACGCGAGAGGGCATCAGAGGAGGGAAGGAAGGAAGGAAGGAAGGAAGGAAGGAAGGACGGACAGAGGCTAGTGTTGCCTGCAGCACCCCTGACCATCATTCAAGACACCCCACGGCACACTGGTTGAAAACCGCTGTCCTAAACTATAGAGAGAATGGCATATTTCTGCTGGTTGGAGCATTTGTCCCAGGATTAATCTCACTTGTGTCTGTTAAAATGCTTATGATGCCCACTCCAAGTTGATGATTTAAAAAAAAGGAGGCGAATCCTACAAAATGTCATTGACACAATAATAGTACATCAGTGGTGGATTTACGCTGGACCGTCCACTCATTTTTCCGCTTTATTAGTTGTTCTGTGATGCTTCCTCGATGTTACTGGATGATTACTGTCTAAAGGGGCACCCTTGCACCACAGTGCAACAAAGTGGAGGGAAACAGCAACAGAACATTTGTGGCATGAAAAGGATTTCAGCAGGGAGCTGCAGGACATGGACTGAAGCAAAACAGCATGACTGCCCCAGATCTTTTGCAGGCACAAACAGTATTGAAAGCAGGATCATGTATAACTGCACCAACACCTTCAATGAGCACAAATAATTAGTAATGCACAATACAAAAGACATCTGGAGAGGCCATGAGCATCACTATATGGATGCAGTTCTTGAAATGCTTATCTGCAAAATTTGTAAAAATTCACCATGCAGGAAAGTGGGGCTACAATTACATTCCAACTGCCTACTTCCTATATAAAGAGCATTTTTAATCCTCTGCCTACCTCTTTTTCCATACAGTCATACACATTTGAGAGTGTCTCTTTTTCCACTTTCCCTCTCAACCCCTATATGGAAGTCTCTCTTTGGTCATAATTATTGGATGCAAGTGTGGCTCTCTTACTCCTCCTTTTCTGCAACAGGGTTTCTGAGACAGGGCCATTTCCTTGACTGTTTCCCTTCTCTGTACTCAGGTGAAGCTGACCAAACTGGAGAAAAGCCTTGTCATCTTGTTGCTTTTTTAAAAAAAGCGAGTACCGTATTTTTTGCTCTATGAGACTAACTTTTTCCCTCCTAAAAAGTAAGGGGAAATATGTGTGCATCTTATGGAGCGAATGCAGGCTGCGCAGCTATCCCAGAAGCCAGAAAAGCGAGAGGGAGCACTGCGCAGCAATCCCTCTTGCTGTTCTGGCTTCTGAGATTCAGAATATTTTTTTTCTTGTTTTCCTCCTCCAAAAACTAGGTGCGTCTTGTGGTCTGGTGCATCTTATAGAGCGGAAAATACGGTATTTCATTGCACACCCGTGCTGGTCTTTGGAAGGAGAAACTAGTTGCATAGTCTCTCCAACATCTTGTCAGCTCTACCATAAACTGAAGCCTGACTTCAGTGAATTTGACAAGGGTTTCGCCGCATATGATGTATGTAGCCTGAATGGGAAAGCAATTTGGGGCAGCATTTTGATGTTGTTGTGCGGACGCTGTTTGAATATGCATACATGAGTAGCACCGACTTCACAAGAAACTGCTAGCTAGAAGCTAGCTAAAACTGCACTGAATACAGTGAGATTTCCATGTAAACACGCTTAAACTGTTCACTGATTAGGTTGAGGTTGTCATTTAACAGCCTGGTCCTGATTGTGTTTATGCAGAACTGCTCTTTATATAATGGGATTCCGCGGCACGCCGCCACCACCCCAACATAGTTTTGAATCTGCTCATTCCCTAATGTTTCCTATTTGGTTTAGTGGGATATCTTGCTTATTTTCCCAGAAAGCTTGTGTGCAGGACTTTAAGATAAAGGTAAAGGTACCCCTGCCTGTACGGGCCAGTCTTGACAGACTCTAGGGTTGTGCGCCCATCTCACTCAAAGAGGCCGGGGGCCAGCGCTGTCCGAAGACACTTCCGGGTCACGTGGCCAGCATGACATCGCTGCTCTGGCGAGCCAGAGCCGCACACGGAAACGCCGTTTACCTTCCCGCTAGTAAGCGGTCCCTATTTATCTACTTGCACCCAAGAGTGCTTTCGAACTGCTAGGTTGGCAGGCGCTGGGACCGAACAACAGGAGCGCACCCCGCCACGGGGATTCGAACCGCCGACCTTTCGATCGGTAAGTCCTAGGCACTGAGGCTTTAACCCACAGCGCCACCCGCGTCCCTATGTGCAGGACTTTGCTCATTGGCTAAAACATGGTTTGTCTCACCGCAACCTTCCAAGATTCGTCTTAAGCTGCAATTCGAAAGCTCAGAATCGGGTCACAGGTGGTGGAAGCTGAAAAGTTTATCTGGCATAACAAGCTCCCTTATGAAAGTGGATTAATAGAATCATGGGTGTACCTAATTCTTTTGTCCTCAAAAAGTTGTGTTACTTTATTAAGCAACGTTTGTCCCCAAAGGTCTGCACTACTGGTGCACTGACTAAGCATCTAATTCTAAGACCTAGAGCAGGGATGGCCAACAGGTAGATCGCGATATATTAACCTCCTCAAAGAAAGCTCAACAACAACTGGTCAATCCAGTAGATAGATCACTGCCAGTTTTATAGTAGGAGTAGATCGCAGTCTCTTGGAAGTTGGACAAGCCTGACCTAGAGTCTAGAGGCCTCTACAGACACCTTTCTTATGTGTATTCATGATTATTTGTGCTCATTATGCTACTGGAGCAGTCATACACAATCCAATTTTCAATATTGTTCATGTCTGCAAAAGTTTGGGAGAGGTTGTATGGCTTCATTTCCCACCAGTGCATATCCTATAACTTCCTGTTGAAATCCCACAACTTTTCATACCGCAAAAGTACAGTCATACCTTGGATGCCGAACGCCTTGCGAGTCGAACGTTTTGGCTCTGAAACCCTCAAACCCGGAAGTGAGTGTTCCAGTTTGTGAATGTTCTTTGGAACTCAAATGTCGGGTGGGGCTTCTGCAGCTTCTGATTGGCTGCAGGAGCTTCCTACAGCCAATCAGAAGCTGCACCTTGCTTTCCAAACGTTTTGGAAGTCGAACGGACTTCCAGAATGGATTCCGTTCAGCTTCCAAAGTACCACTGTACTGGGATTCTTTTGAGGGGAGGTTTCCCACTTTTGCTGTGCTAAACCTCTTCTGGGCACCAATAATAATGGTATCATGGGGAAAGCTGAGAAGAACAATGAATAATGCAGAACGATGGGTGGATGGTCTAGTATAAGTCCTCCACTAATGTATTACTTTTGTGCCATGGACATGTTTCAGAATACCCAGCAAAAAAATAAATAAATTAAAAATCGGTTCGGAGTGGCCCTCCAGAGTAAAAAGCTGGCAAATAGATCTCCATCACAGTATAAAAGTTACTGCTAATTTTATTCCCAGCTAACCTGGCTATAGTATCTTTGCTGAGCATGGGAAGAGAAGACAAAACATGATGAGGCAAGAATGTAAAAGCCACACAATTCCCCAAAGGAACTGAACATTTTTACTACGGTTGCCTTGACCTTTTTAATGAGCTTGATGAATATTGATTTGCTTGCTAACAGCTCCCTAGCCAAAATAGCTTCCAAGAGATAATTGTGTAAAGATAGCCATAGTCAGTACCCATATTTAGCAGTTCTCATACTGTTTTTCCCTAAGCCAGGGATACACCCATTGACAGTTTGCAAACTTTATTCAGGGTTCATCTGTTGGCTCATGTCCCAGGCTTTGAAGCAAATCCACTTTGTGTTCCATATTGCCCTTTGCAGCCATTACTGGTGATGGTGACCCAGCCAAAACACTCCTGTGATTCGCTGGCAGGGCATGACTAGGCTGCAAGCGGTTTGCTGGCAGGGCTCCTCTGTGCTTAAACAAGGTTAAAGGCAGGTGTTTCCCGACCCTTTGGGTATGTTTCTTCCCTTTAACTTCAGGATTCATTTCTCAAAAGTCTCCAATTCCTGCTTCCTATGTACAACCAGTCCTGTAGGTGGCACTGGCTGTCAGCTTCCCCCTCTTCAGTCTGTGTTCCCCTTGTATAACTCAGAAGGGAAGAAGAAGGAGACAAAACTAGAGTTAGTTGGTTCTGCCTGTCATTGGCTATGGCTGCACCTGTCCTTGGCACTGTCTCCACCTACTGTTGGCCTCCTGCCTTACACCCAACCAGCCCCAATGGACACCAGCCACCACTGAGAGGAGACATTCAATGAACCAGTGGTATGATCATAGCTGTCAACGTTTCCCTTTTTTTAAGGGAAATTCCCTCATTCCAAATAGGATTCCTCACAAGAAAAGGGAAAAGTTGACAGCTATGTGCATGATCTGGTCCATGGGTAGGCAGACTAAGGCCCAGGGGCCGGATCCAACCCAATCGCCTTCTAAATCCAGTCCACGGACAGTCCGGGATCCAGCGTGTTTTTACATGAGTAGAATGTGCCCTTTTATTTAAAATGCATCTCCGGGTTATTTGTGGGGTCTGCCTGGTGTTTTTACATGAGTAGAATGTGTGCTTTTATTTAAAATGCATTTCTGGGTTATTTGTGGAGCATAGGAATTCATTCCCCCCCCCCAAAAAAATAGTACGGCCCCCCACAAGGTCAGAGGGACAGTGGACCAGCCCCCTGCTGAAAAAGTTTGCTGACTGCTGCTGGTCTAGGGCACTTTCTGCGTTCCTGTTTCCAGAGTTTATGCCAATGACAAAATGCACTGGAATGATTGATAACCGGTTGTCAATATGGTTTAAGTTTTATAATCACATTGGGCTACTTGCATTCAATCTTGTTGGTTTCTATTGACTTGCAACGTTCAACATACCATTTGTCCCACTCCCAAATTTCTGGTTAACAACTGCAGGCTGGAGAGTGTGGAATCCACAATAATTCATATTTTTTCTGTACAGAGATGCACAGATGTGAAGAGTTTAACCTATTCATTTTTGTTGCCCATTTTTCAGGTATGACAAAAACCATTCAAGGAAAAAAGAAGTCAGCAGCTCTAGTCATGACCAATCATTTGGAAATATTACTACTGAACTGCCACTCATCTAGCAGTGTATGACCATTGAAAGGGAGTGTGATAACCATAGTTTATTACCCAAAAAGTACTAATAAGGGAGGGGTTGCAGTAAATCACATGCTTTTCTGGCAGAAGATCCTAAGTTTGCCCCCTGGCATCTCCAGAAAAGAAGCCTTGTTTGTTTGTTTGTTTGTTTGTTTGTTTTAATAAATTTTATTTAAAAAGGAGATAATTTTAAATAAATTTTATTTAAAAAGGAGATAATTTTAAATAAATTTTATTTAAAAAGGAGAGTTTCCAAAAGTAGATAATACTAAACTAGGCTGACCAATGGTCTCAGTATTCCACACCACACAATACTTTTAGTTACAGACACTGTGCATTACATCTCAAGAAAGATTTTAAAAAGAAAATATAAGGTCAAACAACTATAAAGCTATTACTTACAACAGCCCTGTTAAACTTTTCAGAATTGACACATCATATTCTTTGAATCGTTTTTAAGTAATATAGAATAGTCACATTCGCATTAATGTATAACCAAGAGAAGGTTTGTGAAAGTATTACCTGTGCACCCCTCTCCTCACGGCTTATGTTTATACATTTGTTTTTAATTTGCATCTTTCCCAGGTTGTTTGCAACCTTCCGTGAACACATCCACGTTTGTTAATAACCCATGTGGGAAATGCACCTTGCTCCTAAGCTCCCATGTAATAAAAACAGTTTGCTGGGAATATTACAGATCCATGATCTCATCCCAGAGCAGCAGAAAGAAACCAGTTTTTCTGCTTTCCTGCCTTCCTTTTGGCCCTCTCTCCTCTCCTCCAGGATGAAGCAACCTGTGTGCTGGCAGCTGTTTCTCCAGATTCTTCCATGAGATAAACATCCAGCCCAGGGTGCCTCTTTCCCTCAGAATTCCACTTAGGTCATATGACAAGATCAGCAACTTTTGCTGTTATGTCTTCCAGAGTCTCATATCTTCTTCTTGTTTTTTTCATACGTTTTGTGAGGTTTGCTTCTACTTCTTTCTTTCTTTTTAAATTGTTGTTGCACTTTGAGGAAGAGAAGCGTGGGCCTTCCCCTCCTCCCCCCCCCAAAAAAGAATCTTCCTCAAAGCAAAGTAACCAGTTGCCCATCCCCATGTGGTGAGTTGTCATGCATACTATGCATGCAAATTGAGGAAGCACATGCCAGAGGCTCATTAAGGTCATCTGCATGCAAAATTAACTCCAAAGGCAGTAAATGGATCTGGGGATTAGGCAAAAATGGGGCCGGCCCACTTTATCAAAGGAGGCCACAAATGGATCAGTGTTCTGAAGCTTCTGGCAGGGGCTGTGGAGCTCAACCAACCCCACTCTGCACCAAAGAAGTTAAATTACAATGCCAATGTAAAGGATTGGTGTAAAGAAGAGCTCAGTGCTCAGAGATTGATGCTACACAGGCCTGCAGCCCAAGCTAAACAAATAAAAGAGGGGGTATGAATAACTGAAGGAGCGAAACTTAAATACAAACAGTCTAATATATGTATAGGAAATTTAATTTACCAAATTAAAAAAAAATTGGAGCATAGGTTCAAAGTTCTTGCACCAGCCTCGGCGTGGCTCCTAGCATCTCTATACAGGGAGTGGCTGTTGTTAGAAGCAATTAAATAGGCCTGTAAACTAGCTCTGCAGATCTTTTTTCCTTTGGTATGCATAGGGATGAAGCAGATGTGATGGCAGCAGTTCTGTGTGTTCTAAGCACAGAGCCACCCCAGTTGCATAGAGATTTAAGAAGTTGCCTTGCATGTCATCTGTCTGTCAATCATAGTATTGCCCGGCAGCAACTCTCCAGAATCTCTGGCAAGGTCTTTCCAACCTGAGCAAATGTTACCTGGCCATTTAACTGGAGATGCTGAGGACCTTCTGTATGCAGAACCACTAGGCCAGGGATATCCAACAGGTGGATCGCAATCTACCGGTTGATTGTGGGGCGTTCCTGGTCGTTTGTGGTTGATCGCGTGATCCTGATGTATCCTCACCCCCCCCAAGAAAGGGGGGAAGCTGAACAACTTTGGGTCTGACTCCCCCCAAAAAGCTCAATATGTTTGGTGAAGGCTCCCCAAAAAAGCTCAACAACTTTGGTCAAAGGGTAGACCACTCCCAGTGTTTTTATAGTGGGAGTAGATCACAGTCTCTTAGAAGTTGGACATCCTTGCACTAGGCTGCACTAGGAAGATGTAGGGAATCTGGTTTTAAAAAGAAAAGCAGAATAAGGGAGAGCAGTTAAAAAACAATGCCAGCCAGCATCACTTTTAAGTCCCAGATGGTGTGGAGGTGAGGAATGCCAGGCTAGAGCGAGATTATTTATGGCAAGGAAAGGGTTCCCCACCCCTCACCTGCATGACCCTTTTGCTTTCAAAATCAGACTCCTGCCCTGCCCTCTCTTTCTCCGTGACTAGAGCAGTTCTGTGCCACAATATCTAATTTGGCTCCTAAAGGGGACTTGCTGACCTGAATTAAGCACATTGATATGGTTATTTTAAAGGACAAAGGAGCAACAGCAACAAATGCCCTCAAAATGCTTTTCTACTTGGCCATTTAATCTGAAAGCACATCTGAGATCAGGCCTTGCCTCCTGGCAGCTGAAGTCACCTTGATCCATTAGTGACATTTGTACCGGCACCGTGGGAAGATGTTTGGAATATGCCTGATGGGAACCTGGTCATCACCACCAAGGCTGCAGTCCTGAGGTCAGGTTTATGGAGGCAAGTAAACATGCACAACTTGGTCAGATAAGCCTCTTGTTGTTTTTATATTTTTGCATACGAGGCCACCCAACTCTTCTTACTTACTCCTTTTCCAAATGAAACTGAAACTCCACTTTTACCCCTGGGCTGGTTCCTACATTACAGTTATCAGATGGTTTGTTTTTCACTGGCAACCTCAATCATGTAGGAAATAATCTGCATGGGTCTTATGTCTTCTATGACAATTAAGAGATTTGTGGTAACGACATAATTATTTTAAGCAGGTTTACAACACACCCGCAACTCATTATAGAATGGTATCCCCTTGTAGCTCTCAGTACTGTGGGAAAATTTGCCATGGGTAAGGTTGCCAACTGACCTGAAAAACCCTGGCCTGGCACACTCTGGAGCCATTAGTGATCTGTAGAAATCAGTAAGTAAAGCTGTGACAGCATGAGATTACTACTTTCCTGTGCTAATGCCTGCATGCCAAGGTGCTGTTAAAGGAGCAGGGGCTGATTTAAAAAAAATAATAATGTTGGAAACTCTAGATAGGGCTGCCATCTTTGTTTTTATTTTTACACCTTTGAGGCTCCTGTGCCTCTCTTAAGTAGCACATCTGAAATAAATACAAACAAATAATACTTGAAGCTTTTCTTGGCATGCAAGTAAAAAGAAAAAAATGGGGGAAAGGTGATAAATTTCTATGAGTCAAGCTCCTGCTGGGCACAGGATCACAACTAAGGGAAAGGTAGAAATCATAACTGGCATTAAATGAAACTACAACTTTTCCACATTTCTGTAGCGTTTTGTATTTCTAGGCAAGACATGTCCCAAGATGAACTTCATTGCAGTGCAAAGCACAGGAAGGCAGATCACGGACATGTGTTCCTTTAATAGCATAAATGATGTTGAGGAACATCCCACACATATACACAAACATAGACCGATGAGCAACTGAAGCCAAGAAACAGTGACTTTCTCCAAACCGTTTAGGTAAGGGCACAGCTCAACTACTTTGCACAGAGTGAGAGGGTAGATGCTGAATTGCATTTTTCAGATTCTTCATAATAGAAGAACTCATTCCCAGTATGTAGAAAACTAGAACATCAGGAAGAAAGATTTAGGTTTGGGATTCACAAGCTGCAGTATAAGGTGGTATCATGCTGAAATGGGGGCATTGACTTGTCCAATCAAACTGCATGTGGGAGGAATCATATTTTTGAATGCTCTGTGGTTAAAAAGACAAAATTCCTGCAGGTAGAAAACTAGCTCAGTAGGCAAAGAGCTTGGAGAGAACCATTCCAACTAATGTGCTATTTTTTTCTTTTCTTACAGTTTATTATTTGGTGGGAGCATTCAGGGCCAGTCCATCCATTAGGCAAAGGGAGCCCCTTGCCCCAAGTGGTCATTTGGAAGAGGCATCAGTGCCCCTGCCTCTGACCTGTGGGCTCTGCTCACCTGTAGAGTTGTCTTTCGCCATGGACCTGTTGTTGTTTAGTCATTTAGTTGTGTCTGACTCTTCGTGACCCCATGGACCAGAGCACGCCAGGCACTCTTGTCTTCCACTGCCTCCCAGAGTTTCGTCAAATTCATGTTGGTAGTTTCGAGAACACTGTCCAACCATCTCGTCCTCTGTCGTCCCCTTCTCCTTGTGCCCTCCATCTTTCCCAACATCAGGGTCTTTTCCAGGGAGTCTTATCTTCTCATGAGGTGGCCAAAGTATTGGAGTCTCATCTTCAGGATCTGTCCTTCCAGTGAGCACTCAGGGCTGATTTCCTTAAGGATGGATAGATTTGATCTTCTTGCAGTCCATGAGACTCTCAAGAGTCTCCTCCAGCACCATAATTCAAAAGCATCAATTCTTCGGCGATCCACCTTCTTTATGGTCCAGCTCTCACTTCCATACATCACTACTGGGAAAACCATGGCTTTAACTATATGGACCTTTGTTGGCAAGGTGATGTCTCTGCTTTTTAAGATGCTGTCTAGGTTTGTCATTGCTTTTCTCCCAAGAAGCAGGCATCTTTTAATTTCGTGGCTGCTGTCACCATCTGCTATGAGCCCAAGAAAATCTCTCACTGCCTCTATTTCTTCCCCTTCTATTTGCCAGGAGGTGATGGACCCAGTGGCCATGATCTTCGTTTTTTTGATGTTGAGCTTCAGACCATATTTTGCGCTCTCCTCTTTCACCCTCATTAAAAGGTTGGACCTAGCGGGCATTCAAAAGTGTTTTCGCACATTAGCAGCAGGAAGAGGAATGCTCATTCATTTCACCTCAGGACCCTTCTCTTTTTCTACTGCATGTGTAGGATCAACCTGCCGCTCATCCTGATTCACTAGTTTGCTACATAAAGAGTAGCATGCAATCTGTACAGGCAGTGCGTGGGCAGGGTACAGGAGGAATAAAGTTAATTAATTATTGTGCTTTTGACTAGCAAGGGAAATCTTCCATATCCTGTGTAATTACTTGGCAGGGATCAAGCATTGATTAATTTGTATTCCATTATTAATTACACAACTGCCCCAAACTTCCAAAACCACAGTTCAGTCTTTTTCCTGTCACCCACAACCATGTTGATACACTATATTTTCAGTGAGATTACCTAGATGTGTCTGTCCATTTCCCCTGCTTAGTCAATCATAGGTAAAGGTAAAGGTACCCCTGCCCGTATGGGCCAGTCTTGACAGACTCTAGGGTTGTGCGCCCATCTCACTCAAAGAGGCCAAGGGCCAGCGCTGTCCGAAGACACTTCCGGGTCACGTGGCCAGCGTGACATCGCTGCTCTGGCGAGCCAGAGCCGCACACGGAAACGCCATTTACCTTCCCGCTAGTAAGCGGTCCCTATTTATCTACTTGCCCCCAGGGGTGCTTTCGAACTGCTAGGTTGGCAGGCGCTGGGACTGAGCAACGGGAGCGCACCCCGCCGCGGGGATTCGAACCGCCGACCTTTCAATCGGCAGGCCCTAGGCACTGAGGCTTTAGCCCACAGCGCCACCCACGTCCCTTGACATTAGTCAATCATAAAAACCAGCAAATCTCACACCTGTCTCTAGGGAGCAATCCTGTACATAGTTATCAAGGAGCTGAGTAACACACAGTTACTGCGGTATTTATTTTATTACATATTTATTTCTTACAATTTACACACCACTTGAATGGTGCCCAGAATTTGCTAAGGGCTGCACTTGGAATTAAAAAGAAGGTGGTCCCTGCAATCTAAAAGGCACCACACAAAAGGAAAGGGAGGTGAAGAGGTAGAATATTTCTCCCTGTTGTACTAGTTTTTTTTAATTGCATAGAGTTGTTGTTGTTAATATGGGCACATTAGAAAATGTCTTCCTCCATGTGCAGCTTAGAATGGAGCAGTCCACTGTACTCTTTCAGAATTCATGTTGAAACCAGACATTTCATCTGCCTAGTTTTGTGGAATTCACTGTAATTAGGTGATAAGACTGGAGTGTGGTATGCGAGACCCATACAGTGGAACCTTGGTTCTTGAATGGCTTAGTTGGCAAACAAATTGACTCCCGAATGCCAAAAACCCAGAAGTAAGTGTTCCGGTTTTCAAATGTTTTTCGGAAGCCAAACGTCCAGTGCAGCTGTCGGCTATTGTTTCCAGGGCGCCTGCACCAACTGGAAGCTGCGCGTTGGTTTTTGACCATTTCAGGAGTCGAACGGACTTCCAGAATGGATTAAGTTCGAGAACCAAGCTTCCACTGTATTTGAAAACTGTGTTGTGTGAAAACATCCCTGCAAATATATATAGCGTTTTTGGCTGGGGCATATTTGGCCCCAGCAGCTTAAAAAACCTTAACACATCAGTGACAAAAATTTAGCACAGCATTTACCTTAACATGCAAATTTACTTCATGCAAGGAGCTTTTTATGTGAGGGATTATTAATAACGAGAACAATGCACGACCGCAACGTATAATCCTGACTGCAAAGCTCAAATTGATTTTTAGCCTGATATACATTAAAACTCTATTCACTATATGGCAGAGCTCTCCAGCATAAATTACCCCCCTTTTCAGCAGTCAATGGGAAGATCCCCACCCCCACCCCACCCCCTTTATGGTTTTCTGAACCCCGTAGGCAAATATATATTGTTGGACAATTAAGATGATTTTTTCAGTTAAGACATCAAATTGCGAGGAGGACAATGGAAACAAAAAGTCTTTTGTTCAGGCTAAACTGTTCCTAATGATCCCCTGTATCAACAGCGGCACCAGTGGAGGTATCAACAAGGCCCTGTATTGAGACCCCTTTCAAAAGGCTAAGCAGAGCAGAACGTGAAGTAGAAACTCACAGAGAGTTGCTGGCTCTTCGCACCACCTTGGTGGTCTGACTGCAGAAAAGGGGGGAATAGGAGAAAACAAGAGCAAAAATAGATGGAAACATGACGTATCATCCTACAAATAGCAAGGCATGTTTGAAATTTGCTCTGGGGCCTCATTTCATTTTCAAATCAGAGACTGCAAGTGAGGACCTGTGAAATTTCGTGGAAATGTGTGCAAGAGAGAAGGGGTGGGGTGAATGAACCCTCCGGAACTTTAAGGGTGCCCACTTATGTGTCACAGAAAAGGAGAAAAGAAAAAATAAAGCGGACACAGATTTGCATCTGCTAATTTATATGTATAGGTGCAAGTATATAACTCATTCCTATAAATTAACTAGGAATAGAAATCATTCCTATGAGTTAAAATAGAAATACTGTAATTTTTGATCTATAAGACTCACTTTTTCCCTCCTAAAAAGTAAGGGGAAATGTGTGTGCGTCTTATGGAATGAATGCAGGCTGCACAGCTATCTCAGAAGCAGAACAGCAAGAGGGATTGCTGCTTTCACTGCGTAGCGATCCCTCTTGCTGTTCTGGCTTCTGAGATTCAGAATATTTTTTTCCTTGTTTTCCTCCTCCAAAAACTAGGTGCGTCTTGTGGTCTGGTGCATCTTATAGAGCGAAAAATACAGTATATTTCATGGTAGTAGTGAAGACTGTGACCAAGTGACCTGTGTGCCTACTCAGTCTGCCGTCCAGCTGCAAACTGCTGATGGACTGCTTCAAGGCTCCACCTTCTCTACTTCATCCAGCCAGTCTTTCAAGCAGGAAGAATCCTCCCACCTTGACTTCATGCAAACACAAGCTTGTGATGCACCACTACAAATCCTTGACTGCGTACTGCGTGATCATTGTCTTACATTTTTATGTATATTATTCCCAAATTTATCCTTGCAGAAGGACTACAGTTCAGTGGCTGAGCATCTGCTTTGCATGCAGAAGAAGATCCCAGGGTCAATCTCAGCATCTTCAGGTAGGGTTCAGAAAGATGCCTGGAACCCAAGGAGCTGCAGCCCAAGATAGGACATTGACAGTGTAAATAGGCCCTGCCATCCCTCAATGCATCAACAGAAGTATAATGTCCTGAATGTCAAGGCCACACCTGGAATACTGTGTCCAGTTCTGTGCACCACAAATTAAAAAGGTTATTGACAAGCTGGGATATTTGCAGAGGAGGGCAACCAAGAAAATCAGGAGACTATAAACCAAACCTTATGAAGAATGGTTGAAGGAGCTGGGTATGTTTAGCCTTGAAAAAAGGAGACTGAGAGGAGATGTGATAGCCGTCTTCAAATATCTCAAGGGCTGTCACATGGAAGATGGAGCAAGCTTGTTTTCTCCTGCTCTGGAGCATGGGACTCGAACCAATGGCTTTATGTTACAAGAAAGGAGATGTGTACCTTATGGCTCTAAGAGCTGTACAACAGTGGAACAAATTCTCTTGGGAGGTTATGGACTCTCCTTCCCTAGAGGTTTTTAAGCTGAGTTTTGATGGTCATCTGTCATGGATGCTTTAGTTGAGAGTTCTGCCTTGCAGGGGGTTGGACTAGTTGACCCTTGGGGTCCCTTCCAACTCTCCGATTCTATGAACCCTGAAAAGTCACTACCACTGGATATAGAAAATACTGAGCTCCATGGAGCAATGATCTGACTCAGTATAACACAGCTTCCTATGTTCTCTACTATCATTAATGTGCTTAGGCTTTCATTCTTACAGGCCTATAGCCAGTGTGATTTAGTGGTTAACATAATGTTCAGTGGAGGACCTCATCGTTGTATATCCACTTGTCTCTTTGGGCCAATTTGTTTCTTTCCTTGTGAATTAGGTACAATAGCACAAATCCAGGTTTTAGTCATGCATGCCATGTGATGATGTAGGCTGTGCAAACAGAAATATTTCTGGAAGGAAACCATTTATTACATTGTTATCCTGTGCCTATCTCAGGTCAGTCTACATGGTTTCCTCTCACCACTTTGTCCTCACAATAAGCCTGAAAAGTAGATTAGACTCAGAGAAAGCAACAGAGTCAGGTTACCTAGTAACCTGCATGGTTTCCTTGGAATTTGAACCCAGGTCCCTCAACTATATTCTCATACGGTGCCTTGTAAACCGCACTAGCTCTTAAGAGTCTAGAGGAACATGATGGGAAATGAGACACACAGCTGGTGTACTTGGGGAAAACATGGCCTTAAAGGATTACACGAAGGGAAAAACTGCAGCACAACTTGTAACCTTAAGCTATTTAGCTCCTGTCAAAATCCAAAGCTTCACAGTGGCCTGCAAGTTAAATGCCTGTCCTAAGATGTTGTGTACTTCTAAGCAGCTGTCAGAAAAGTGTCTCTTTATACAACTGGGGGTTAAGGAGGTTATGAATCATTTCCTGGTTTAGTCCCCTTGTTTTATTTTATGCCCAAAATGTTTCTGAACAATGCGAAAGGCAACCTTCCGCCAAAATCCAATCGGAAAGAAAAGGCATGCATTGAACTCCTTGCCTCTTTCCCCATAATTAGGAGGTGGTGATTGGTCTGATAATAGGAGCCCTTCATGTGGATGGTTTTTGGACTGACATTGATTTAAATCTGCCAAGCCTTTTCAGAAAAGGGGTCAGGAGCTTTGTGAACTGTTGTGATCCAGTTCCCGACAGTTGTTTGGTGAGGGCTAAGTTTATATTAGAACACACAACCTGACTTAACTCCAATTCTTTCTACCTAGAAATGAACATCATTTCCTTCAACCAAGGCCTGGTCTTTGTGAAGAACAGTTTCTCCCATCAAAGCCAAACAAAGTTATGCTTCAGTGACCAGGGCTGCGTATACACCATACATTTCCAACACATTATGGCACCCACTCTGGATTCTGGGAACTGTAGTTCACTCCTCACAAAGCTGCAATTCCCAGCACCCTTAAACTCCCAGGACTCTTTGGGGAAAATAATGTGATTTACAGTTTAAATGTATGTTTTCTGACAGTACGGGTTGTTCAACAGTAGAACAGACTCCCACAAGAGGGGGTAGACTGTCCTTTGGAGATTTCTTTGGATGCATTGCACGGGGTTGGACTAGATGACCCTCAGGGTCCCTTTCATTTAACCACCCCAATACCATTATTCTGTGAATGCAGAATAAAAAGAATGTCTCAAGGGGCCCAAGGTGTGTAATAAAGGGAAGGTGTCATTCAAGATTAGTGGTTTTTGATGGAACTGGATGGAAAGATCTTAATGATCAGGTTGTGTGTTTATTTAACAGATTTCTTACCCCAAGGCCTCAGAGCAGGTTACAATATTAAAATCCCATAAAAAGATTTGAAACAAACCAAAGAATTTACATCAGACAATGGAGGTGGTCTCACAAAAATCAAAGGCCAGGGTAAAGAAGCAAGTCTTTAGCAAATGATGGAAACTGTATAATTAAGCTTCTGTCCTGTCAGCTGTCTGTCCTTAATCTGTGCTGCCTAATAATAATAATTATTATTATTAGTAGTAGTAGTAGTAGTAGTCGTTTTAACTACTACTACTACTACTACTACTACTACTAATAATAATAATAATACCTACAAGGATTTCTTTTGCGTGCAAACATATTCATATATGCTTGTAAGGTATTTGGGGTCCAGGTTGCAAGACAAAATGTACCAAAGAACGTATCATACTTTAGAGTTTTATACCATTTAACTATGCCACATGTTGTCTCTGTTACTTGAAAAGTTTCTTCTCAAAAGGCAGCAATGTACTTACGAGTCTTTCTGATAAACGGTTGACTACAATTGACTGCAGTCTGCTGGCTGCAGCTTCAAAGGCTTCATGGTTTGGAAATTCCAGACAGATAAAAAATTGTTGAAAACACCTTACCTTATTTTCTGAAACCCACCTCAGAAGAGGTCACAGGAAATTTTAATTTATCCAGGGCAAAATGAGCAATTAGGTTTTGTGAACTTTTTTTTATACTGTCATCATTTTCTTTTCTTCTCTTTTAAATTGCCTTTAATCTGTTTTTTAAAAGAGGTGTGACCTGCACACATCAGAGGAGAGACACACACATTCAGTCACTTGCCTCAGTCACTTGCCTCTTGGGTATTATTATTATGGAAAACTTTACTTGATCCTATGCATGTGTGTCTGCTCTTCCAGCCTTATCACTGGAGACCCAGGGGACCTTGGTGACCAGGAACCAGCTTCCGTTAGTATGACAGATGCAACCATTCCTAAGCCAGGATAGCTTGACCAAAGTAGTCCAAGCATGGGTAACTGTGATACACTCTAGGTAAGTCTTCCCTTGCAGTTGGTAACAGAAACTGCAGTTAGTGCAGAATGCTGACTGGAGTGAGATCTTACCAGCCCATTATGCCTCTGCATTGACTATATGCCTCTGATACCATCTCCAGCAAAAATTTTTTTGTTTCTGCAGACTCTTCCCCCAACTTACTCTTCATGAATTGTGGTTGCTGGCACCAGGTATGGGGCCCCCAAAGTGTGGGGGGGATGGAGCTCTCACCCCTATTCGCCCATCTGCCATTGAGGGATGGCACAACATGGCCTATTTACACTGTCTGTCAGCTCCACAACCCTAGAATAAAGTTCAGGGGTATATGGACTGCCTTGAACAGTAAAAGGGATTTGATGCCCAATCCAATTTATCACACTGGTTTATGGATTTCATAGAATCATAGGATTGTTGAGTTGGAAGGGATGCCAAGGTCATCTAGTGTAAACCCCTGCAATGCTGGAATATCAACTAGATCACACATGACCAATGGCCACCCACCTCCTCTCATGGGAGTCTGTTCCTCTGTCAAATAGCACTTACTGTCAGAATCTTCCTTACAATAGGAATTCCTTACAGTCTTCCCAGACAGATCAATCGTTTAAAACACTCCGTGTTATTCTCTAAATGCCACTCAGGGCAGCTCACAGGAGTTTGTGAGAAAGGAAACTACTCTATTTGTTGTTTTCTTATACTTTGGCTTGGAATGAAAACCTACAAGTGTTGCCAGTTTCAGAGTTGTAATGAACTCAAAAGCTGCCTTTCTAAATCATGCTGTTTGAAAATGTGTCATTTCCCCTTTCTTTTTACGGAGACCCCCAGCTACAGGGGGTTGGTTATTTGACCTGAAATGACCACATAGAGTACCTCTTTTTATTTTTACATATGATCAAATAAAGCTATGGCCTTCTTAACCATAATTCATTGCATTTAACTCTCCCCCCCCCTTTCATTCTCCTATGGTGCAACCAGTGGTTCGACATTTCAGCCAAAGTGCTTCAAAGAGACTATGAAGTTTTAGTGTTTGAATTTTATTATTCCTTTCTTCCAGTATCTCTTGCATTGGAAAGATAAGACATTCCTTATGCCAAAGGCATGAAGTTGTACAAAGCATCCATGTAAACCTTGTTGGGTAACAGAGAGAGAAAGAAAGATCTCTCTGGAAAGCAGTTTTTAGATTCTATGTGCACGTTTGGCCACAAATAATTTCCTATGGTAATGCCTCTCTCACACTTTCCCAGACTTTTACTGGCACCAATGAAGTCTGCAGGACCTCATTGTAATGTTAATTAATCATCTTAATGGACTGTTTGAACAGAAACATTCATCACCTTTTGTACCACACTGATTTTTTTAATATTAAAAAAAACCTTAAATGGTTAAGTAGGCAATAAATGCCTATCAGACCAACCACTGTGGGCTAGTAATCTATAACTATAAATCATGGGTAGATCATAATTGTCCTGTTTAATTAACACCTTCAGGGATTTCATCATTAGCTAGCCTATAAGGGGTCATTCATGTTCACTCTAAGGAAAAGTGTCTTTATGTGAAAAGCATTAATTTTAGTGACTTGCATCAAGTAAGAGGGGGAGAAGGCATAGCCTTTTTAAAAAGAAAATGACATTGATTGCTGCTGTACTGTATTTTAGAATCTTTGTTCACCATTATGAGCTTCATGCATTAAGAACATAAAGTAAAGGTAAAGGGACCCCTGACCATTAGGTCCAGTCGTGACCGACTCTGGGGTTGCGGCACTCATCTCGCTTTATTGGCCGAGGGAGCTGGCATACAGCTTCTGGGTCATGAGGCCAGCATGACTAATCCACTTCTGGCGAACCAGAGCAGCGCACGGAAACACCATTTACCTTCCCACCGGAGTGGTTCCTATTTATCTACTTGCACTTTGACGTGCTTTTGAACTGCTAGGTTGGGAGGAGCAGGGACCTAGCAACGGGAGCTCACCCCATCGTGGGGATTCGAACCACCAAGCTTCTGATTGGCAAGTCCTAGGCTCTGTGGTTTAACCCACAGCACCACCTGAGTCCCAGAACATTAAGTAAAGGTAAAGGGATCCCTGACCGTTAGGTCCAGTCTTGACTGACTCTGGGGTTGCAGCGCTCATCTCACTTTACTGGCTGAGGGAGCTGGCGTACAGCTTCCGGATCATGTGGTCAGCATAACTAAGCCGCTTCTGGCAAACCAGAGCAGTGCATGGAAACGCCGTTTACCTTCCCACCGGAGCAGTGCCTATTTATCTATTTGCACTTTGACGTGCTTTCGAACTGCTAGGTTGGCAGGAGCAGGGACCGAAGAACAGGAGCACACCCCGTCGCGGGGATTCGAACTGCCGACCTTCTGATCGGCAAGCTCAAGGCTCAGTGGTTTAACCCACAGCACCACCCGCGTACAGCCTGCTAAATTAGGCCAATGGGCCCATCTCATCCAGCATCCTGTTCTCACAGTGGCCAAATGATATGTGGCCAACAGAAGGGTGCCCATGAGGGTATGTACTTATTGGGATGAAAACTTTCTTTAGTCATAGTGCAGGCAATGAGCTGAAAGGATAAATGATCTCAGTATAAGGCATTTTCCTATGTATTTTTTACTTCAACATTTATTGGGGATTTCCTCCCCTGCATGGAGATCCCAGGACTGAACCTGGGAACATTTGCATGCAAAATGTGTTCTGCCACTGAGCTAAGATCTTAAAAGATAGGCTATGGACTCTGCCTCTCTAGCACATATAAGCAGTGGGATAAATGAATGGGAGAGGGAAGCATGCTTGCACTGAAGCACACACATCCTGAATAAAACCTAAAACAAGCAATCTCCATACATATTGAATATGGGGCGTCCCTATTTTCGTCGGACAAATGTTGGAGAATATGAAGATGGTTATGAACAGTCTTGCTTACAAATGCTTTGGGTTACAAACTCCACAAACCTGGAAGTAGAAGTTCCACGTTGCGAACTTTCTCCCAGGATATGAATGCAATCTGCTTCCAGGGCTGCAAGAGGCCTATGTAGGAAATGCGCGCCTTGGGTTAAAAATGCTTTGGGTTAAGAACAGACTTCCAGAACAAATTAAGTTTGTAACCTGAGGTACCACTGTATTAAGTCCATATAATGAAATGAACAAGACCAAAAATGAAATAGTTATTAAGTATTCTGCCTAAGAGAATATAACCTAATAAAATTACATTTATGATTCTAGATGGATAAGGTAATGTTACTGTAAATGATATTTCTCACTTCTAAAACTTGCAAATATGATCTCTCTAATTAGGGTCATGTTCTGCCATTAATTTTTAAACAAAATGGATCCAGCAGCATAGTCTGCATAAAAGCTGGTGCAAAAGTTCATAAGTGAGGGCTCATAAAATGAAATAAAGAATTCACCACCTTCAAACTTATTATGAGCCAAGTCCAAATGTCATTGTTTGAACTCACCCCAGCACCATCATGGCACACAATTGACCTTTCCACCCCCTCACCCCACACCTTACCTGATGGTATCAGAAATATATAATTTCTAGAATGCCTCAGTCTTTTGTAGAGATAAAAAGCATACCAGAAAAGTAAATATTTCAGGGTTCCTTGCTCCTGAGAATCTTTTCTGCATGCTTATCTCAGTATCCAAAATACAGAAAGCCTTAGGATGCTATGGGTTGTGTCAACTAGTTCAAACACAGAAGGATATTCACTGTGCGAGGAAACCTTGCAAAAGGTCTGGCTTAATACCAGGAAACAGCAGGAGTCAGGAGAACTTCAATAGTTGTATTTATGAACAACAAAACAGCAACGCAACATAGTATCTAGGACTTGCTAGCAGGCAACACTAAGGTTTCAGCTAATTTCCAGCCTACTAAAGAGGAAACAATACCCAGAGAAGGAAGGGAACTTTCTTTGACAGATACAGTCTTTCAAAAAGACAGGCCACACACCACATTAAGTTAGGCATATCTATAGATTTCAGTCAGCTTACTCTGAGTATGACTTAACTGGACGCAATTCATAGCGTCCATGGTGTCTATGGCCTTATTAAGTATTCAAGTACTCTGGTAAAGTATATGTTTCTTTTCAAGTGTTCTAGGTATGCCTCTGTCTCTAAGGGTGCTCCAAGATGCAACTTAATATTTTAAATGGGTAGTTGGCCACAGGTTGTTAAACAAAAACCAAACAAACCCAGATTTCTCCCAGAAAGGTAACTCCAATTTAAATGAAGCGGAAGGGAAATATAAGCCGGCATTTTTATGACAATATTGCTGCTTAGGAACTTGCCTGAGGGGTGCTGATGTCACAATACACACCCATCTGGAATTACCCTGGAAAGCTTCCGCCAGGCAATGTAGACAAATACTGAACTAGATAGACCAATGAAACAGACTCAGAATAAAGCAGCTTCTGGTGTGACTGTTGAATTAGAATGCTGGAGTAGACAGAGTGAAAATGAGAATTGCTGATTGAATTCTAACTACCTTTAAGAAGGCGGGAGTCTGGAGAAATGTTTCCCCCCCCCCTCAAACCAATGAAACTACTGCAGGTCTGGATCTCTTTGCCACGCAAACCCTCTAGTTACTCCACCACATATTAAGCCAGAATGATACTTCCTCTTTGCTTATGCCTTATGCCATTCTTCACTCAATCCCTAACAGGTTGGGTGGCATCCTAGCCCTTTTATTTTCATCCTACTTACTATGCCAATAACCCATTTATCAAAACAACGCACCTACTGCTATTGCCCACTATCCCAAATACTATTTTGCCTTTTGATCTCAGACATCATCATTTTAACATGAATTGGGGACCAACCTGTAGAACACCCATTCGTTATTCAGCCAATTAGCTTCAACACTATACTTCACAATCTTTCTTCTCCTCCTGCCTATAATCGAAAACAAACGCTTTAAATGATAACCAGCCCTAGTAGCCTAAATAACCTAAAGCACTGGTCCTGTAAGCCAGAAATGAGAACACGTCATCCTAGGGCATCAAAAGAGAAGGCCACAACCCTTCATTGCCGGCCCTGAAACTAGCAATTTTATTAAACTATCTTCTGTCCATTCTACCCAGCCACCCCCAGTGGCTTTTTTGCCTCCTCCTCCACCCAGCCACCCCAAGATGTACAAAAAGGGGTGATGATCTTAATACTATTATGTATATAGAACATTAACTGATTTACCCCATGAAATAATAATATATACATTATCCTATATATCAGAAATAATACATATACTGTACGTTTAATTATGCATTAAATATTTACTCCATGAATATCCTTATATATACTAGTACCTGTAATTTTACATAATACATGTTTATTGTACATAATATACCATACTATACACCATACAACTATTAAATATACATTATTAACATATTTATGAATTATGAATTATTTATGGATTATGGATTATGGATTATGAATTATGGTGCTGGGGGAGACTCTTGAGAGTTCCATGGACTGCAAGAAGATCAAACTCATCCATTCTTAAGGAAATTAGCGCTGAGTGCTCACTGGAAGGACAGATCATCAAGCTGAGGCTTCAGTACTTTGGCCACCTCATTAGAAGAGAAGACTCCCTGGAAAAGACCCTGATGTTGGGAAAGATGGAGGGCACAAGGAGAAGGGGACGACAGAGGACGAGATGGTTGGACAGTGTTCTCGAAGCTACAAACATGAGTTTGACCAAACTGCGGGAGGCAGTGGAAGACAGGAGTGCCTGGCGTACCCTAGTCCATGGGGTCACGAAGAGTCGGACACGACTAAACGACTAAACAACAACAACCTATTTATTTATTTATCTTACATTCAGACATTACCTGAAATATTTCTATCAAAATGGGCATTTTATACCCGGTTATTTATTAATCTGGAATATCACGTGAGAATCATCAACCCCTGTATATAAGGCCCTTAGTATCACATCCATAACTTGAGGTTGCATCACTTTCTCACTTTTTCCAAGGCCTCTGGTTGCTAAGTCAGAACCATTCTACTCTCCATCACCACTTTCTCACCTTTTCCAAGGCCTCTGATCAATCAATTCCCCTTGCACCCTTGCTCATAGAATAACAGGTTTTCCTGGCGGCTGGTATTTTTTATTTCTCTTTCCCTTCAGATCACATCTCAAGTGCACACACCAATCTGGTTTCTAGGTAGATTAAAAGGTAAAGTGCTAGTGATACTGCCAAGAAGTAATATCTCACAGCCTGGAGTACTTCACAGTATTGATGTGAGTTTGGCCTTTCATACCCTTCCTCAGAGGGCTCCATCTTATTCCTCACCCTTTAATTTCTAGTCAGAATCTACTTTCCATTTCCTTTACTCTTTTTTTGAACATTCTGAATTGGTTTGTTTCAGTTGGGCATGGTTACATAGCTGTCAACGTTTCCCTTTTTTTAAGGGAAATTCCCTTATTCCGAATAGGATTCCTTGCAAGAAAAAGGAAAAGTTGACAGCTATGCATGGTTAGGATTCAAAGAAGATAATTTCAAACTAAAGTCAAAGTTACTGAATGAACTTTTCCTTAAGCGGGTACTCAGGCCTCAACGTGAACTGTGAGAAGTATGTTTTGACCTCATGATTACTTTTTCGGTACATCTGTCACAAATACAGTTTATCTAGGTCCTAAACAAACCTTGTGTAGTTGTTGTATTTAATAAATGTAGCTTATAACAGAAAGACAACTTATAATACATCAGGTAACCATTTTCTCCCAACACAACCTGGCAAATTCACACACAATGTGTCTCTTTCGCTATTTCAAAGGTGTGTTGAGCTCACTGCAATAAGGAAGAGGTCAATACTTCAGTTACTTGTCTTCATATCATTCTTTTTGCAATTTCACTGACAGAACAGTTAATAATTCAAGAACTGAAATGCTATTTGGAAGCAGAATTCAACTCAGGTCATTCACAGTTCCCATTGCCAACCACAAAGCAATAAGTCATGCTTTCCTGCATACCCAAATACAGCATGTGATTTACAATGATGACATCAATCCGACTCATTTGGGCTTGTTCTGAGCCTGAAGAAAAGAATGACCTACACATACATAGGAAAGAGTCCTGAAAAAATGGAAATGTAAAAACATGCAAGGAAACATTTAAAATACTTATTAAGCAAAATAAGAGAAACAGAAAATATGGAGGTCCATAACAGGTTGATAGGAGTCCTTCCACTGCATTTCATGATGAGCAAAATAAAATCAAGGATCTTTAGCAATAATATTTTAATGTTTTTGTCCATTTTCCTTTTATCCCCACATACACAGGGATTATGTTCCCAGGTACTGCACATATACGTGAAATTGCATATACTGGGAAACATCATCTAAAAAGCCAAACTCTGCCAAAAATCCACAAAGATCTGCCAAACTCCACCACAATCGCTCCCTCCAAATCTCCTTTCTCAAACTCCAACTCTCCATAGAACTCAAATGTCAGTGCAAAGCCTTCTGAGATTGCATTTGCAAAGGCTCCTGGGCTTGCTAGTCGTTTTCCCGCTCTTTTCGTGTCACTTTTGCACTTTTACTACTCTTTTGGGGCCATTTTTGCACTTTTTGTGTCCTTTTGCAGTTTACATAAATTTATTTAATTATTTCCTGGTGTCGCATGTATACATGGTCAAACACGAGAGTCAAACATGCAAAAGTGGGGAGACGCCTGTATTCCACCCTAGTTCTAACTGCATAAATGTTAAAGGCACCACACCCTTCATTTCAGTGGTTTGATAGACATGCAATTGTAAGCAGACTGCATCTTAAATTCTTTTAGACTATTTTTGGGGTCCTTGGAGTAATATTATATTTTGTAAGATTATGCTAACATGGAAAACTGGAAAAGAACAAGAGATCATATTTCTAACTGGAAACAGATATAATGCAACTACTGTGCAAGCTTTCCTTGCAGGGAAAAATAAGCTAATTTGCAGTACACTAGCTGAGATTTCAATGCAATACATTGCTTTACTTAACACTGTGTTGATTAACAGTGGGTAGACCATATAATTAATTTTTTGAGTACCACATTTTAGAATAGAAAGCAGTTGAAGAGAAGACAAGATTTGCCTCCCCCCATATGAGCCCTTTTCTGTATGTTGAGACCCTACTTAGGTTTTATTGGCCTACGTAGACAAGAAATAAGATGAGTAGTTAGTTAGTTAGTTAGTTAGTTAGTTAGTTACAGGTGGTAGCCGTGTTGGTCTGATGCAGTCGAAATATATAAAAAATTAAAAGATTGTCCAGTAGCACCTTAGAGACCAACTACGTTTCTTTTGTGTATAAGCTTTCGTGTGCATGCATACTTTTTCAGATATGTTAGTTAGTTAGTTAGTTAGTTAGTTAGTAACATGCAGTCATTTCCTCAGAAGTACCAAATGCAGAAGACCACAAGCAGATTTGTTAGAGCCTGAAGCACATGCTCTACTCCCTTTCATATTCCAGTGCAATTCTTAGAAAGTACCACAGTAGAAGACAGCTGAAGAGAAGAAAATCCCTTCCGAGACCTTCTCTGCTGAGGGCTTGTTGGCCTAGTGAGGTTAGAAGTATAGTGACATGAAGCAGGCCCCATTTTGATGTTAGGATGCATACATGGAACTCCCTGCCCAAAGAGACAGGAAAAAGAATGGGCAACATATAGAGAATTGTTAATTGAGGAGGAAGAAAATCAATTGAAAGTAAAAAAATAAAAATGAAGATATGACACTTGTTAACTGATTGGCTCCAATATCATCAATTAAATGATATTTTTAGGCTGGATAAAGAAGCTGGTTTTGATAAAGAACTTTCAAGATTGCAGAGAGAACTGTTGGAAAATAATGAAAAAAATCTGTCAAAAATGAATAAATTGGTGCCGGAGTGGGAAACAAAAGATGAGTAAGTAAAATCTGTAACAATTCATTGGGCAAAAGATGTGGGACATAACATACAAATTACCTCATGGGGAAAGTTATGGAATAAAGATCTAAAACTTACTGCTTGTTGTTCGTTAAAAGAAAACATTATGAAAATGATGTATAGATGGTATCTGACTCCTACAAGACTTGTAAAAATGTATAGGAACACAATCAACATATGTTGGAAGTGTAAAGTTAAGGAGGGTACATTCTACCATATGTGGTGGACATGTAAAATAGCTAAGGACTTCTGGGAAATGATTTACAACAAACTGAAAAAAATGTTCAAAATAACTTTCATTAAAAAACCAGAGGCCTTTTTATTAGGTTTAGTAGGAGAAAAAATACCAAAAGGATAAAAAAGTATTGTTTTTATATGCAATGACAGTGGCAAGAATATTATATGCCCAGGGATGGAAAGAGGAAAGGGCCCCATTGAAAGAAGAATGGATATTGAAGATGATGGAATTTGCGGACATGGCACTGTTAACCAGGAAGATCAGGCACTAAGAGGACAATACGTTTTGTAGAGAATGGTATAACTTTATTGAATACATTAAAGAACACTGTAAGAGTTTAAAAACATTAGCAGAATTCACATAATGCTTGTAATTTAAATCAACAATCAACAAAGGATAAAAATGGAGTATAACAAAGTTAGATAAAGTAATTAGAGGCAGTTAAAAGGGGGGAAATTCTGGAAGCCAGTGGAGGGGTGGGAGGAAGTCCTGGGGTTCAGGGAACCCCATAAAGGTATTGATATGAATATGGTTTTGTGAAAATAAGTGTATATGTCTGTGTGTATATGTATAAGTGTATGTGCTTTTTAAAAGTATGTTTTCTTTTTGAAAAATTGAAAATAAAATTACTATTTTTAAAAAAAGATAGAGTGTGAAAAGCATGATGGCAATTTCAAACACATACAAAAAACAAGTTCCTGAAGGTTCTTTGTTGTTGAGACTAGATTTTGGTAGACTGCACGCTGAAAGGCACCTCACTGATACATATTTCAAAGTTTGCTTAGACTATATAACCTTAGGGGCAAATTACATATGATCTGTGATCTCCCAAGAGGTTCTGTTCTTTTTTTATTAAAAAGCAGCCACTTGTGCTGATTTGGATTGGCACTTTGGGAGGGATTAGCCCCTTTCCAAGTGCTATTTCCCTTTCTTAAATTGCTTATCCCATTAGCTGTGGTGGAGGAAAATATAGGTATTTACATAATACAAGCCCTCTTCCTGCTCCACCGCATCATGGGTTATAGTAGCTTCAGGGTGATTTAACTTGGGTTTCATTATGTTATGTACCCAATAGCCCAGTGCCGTAGCGTGGGGGGTGCAGGGGGGCCGGGCGCAACATCTGGGGGATAGGGTTAGGGGGCGCAAATCCACGGGTTAGGGGGCGCAAATTACTTGCCTTGCCCCGGGTGCTGACAACCCACGCTACGCCACTGCAATAGCCTAATGGGTCCCCCCCTCCCTTCAAAATAGCATTAAAAAATAAGAAATCAGTATTGCCAATTTGCAGCACTGAGGGTGCTATGGCTGTCAAGACAAAGTCAACCTGGAACAAAATTAATCCCCTAGAATAAAAATTTCTCCTTGGTGCAGTGAACCTCCAACAGCGTTGTGTAATGTTTTCCCCCAACATCATGGGCAGTTTGGCCCTTAATCACATGGCACAAGAGCCAAGGAATAGGTATGTTCCCTAGCAAAGGGTAAAAGAAAACCAGCATTTGAGATCCTAACTAATTGTAGTGGTCATGTCTATGTGTGTATTTAGGTCAGTAGCAGCCACATAGTTACACATCACATTACATCATCACAGTCTTCATGGTCCCGCTATGATTCTATGAATGTTTCATTCATCTTCCAAATGGAGCAGCCAGTGAAGTGGTGTTGGTCTAGGGACATTGATAACATCACATATTACATTTCTTCTTTTCCTATATATTATAAAAAAAAGTTCCCCCTAGTCTATGAAAATTTGTCTCCCATAATCCACTCTGTGAAGGGATGGGGGAGCTTTGAATGCAAGCCAATTATTTTAAATGGAGTCATTTCACACATTCAGTTTGGAGTCATATATTACTAGAGGAAGATAAATCATGCAATGTGCACAGCATGTGTGAGTGCGCCCACTGGTGGTTTTTAATATTTGTTTTCAGAGTTCAAAAATATGCACATGAAATAAATACTAAACATAACAAATAAGTTCTTTCCTAAAACCACATCATTCACATATAACATTCACTCAGAAGAACTGAAGCGGTTTACAACAATAAAGTTAAAATAAAATACAAAAGATACAAGCTTTAAAACCCATAAACCAATTTTGCAATTATATAAGTGTGATGAGCACTTTATGATAGTTGCTTGGTGTTACAGTCTCCTATCTCATGCTAGAAAACGTATAACTATCTTCAATGTTAAATTCCAAAGGTATTGTGACAGAGATTAGGCATAAGCTTCCTTCTCACTAAATAAAGGATCTGTTAGATTTATATGTGGCTGAAAGAGTCAAAACAAAGAACAATGGTCAGAAAATAAAATCCCTCTATTGTACTGGCCTGGCTGCCATGATACTAAATTACCTGCAGGTGTTTCTCATTCAAACGTTATGTAAGCTAAAAACGTATTGGATTTTATTCTTTAAGCAAAGCATGTCAAATCAGAAAGGATATGCCCTCTTTATGCTCTTTGCTGTGAATGACTTTTCATCTCCTATTTCTATACTAGAGGCCCTGTTCATTAAAAAAGATCAACATCTTTCCATGTAAGCAGCAGGTGATAGGTCTGGTTCCCATACTCAGCTCTTGTTCATAGTCAAATCTGCTGGTGCATGGAATACATTTTTCTTTAACATTTTCTCACAACCATGAGAAACTGAGAAGTGATACAATAACAGATCCAGAAAATTCTTGTTGCCAATTATATTGTCTTTCAACTACTTCACATTTCTATTAACACTCTGGTCAGTGACTGACATAAATTCATTCATTCATTCATTCTGTTAACAAAAGCAACTGGATTCCTATATGTTACCAAATTGCTATAATTTATTCTAGAGAGTTTCTTAGTAGGAAAATAACCTGTTCCTGTTAGAGGAAGGGAAATAAGTGGCATTGTCTAATATGAGACAATATGTATTATCCAATAAGATTCTTTGAAAAAAACTAAAACCATAATTACGGATATAATAAATCTGAATGTTTTGTAACTATTGAACCAATATAATGTGGAGTCAAAAGTTACTTTTTAAAGGATTATGAAATCATTATGAGCATAGTTTAATTTCTTAATGTGTGTAATTCACTGCATCACATGCTGCATGTGGAAGTAATCACTTGTCTTTAGAACATTAAATAATTAACACAGAAGATGAAGATGATAAATTTGTTTGTACACTGAGGCATTTCATCTGATATAACATTGGTAGGCTATCCACATGTGTTTTGTTTTTGTTTTTTAATGATAATACTTATGAGCACAACCTACATTTAATTGACTAATGTTGGGAACTTGCCAAATGGTGACCATTTCACTGAGAACATTCTGATACTTGAGTTTAGCTAGAAGGGCAATTTAAATACTAAATTATCATTATTTCTTTCAATAAGAGTAATGTAGGAAATGATATTCAGTTTTGGAGTCAAGCCTAATTGAAGTGGATATTTGATGCTGCACTGAAATAAAAGGAGTCTTTAAAATATCTTACTATAGTACACAATTTCATTTGCAAATGTTATTTAAAGTCCTGACATATACTTGTCAGCCTGTGTATCAAATAAACCTTGAAACACAGATGCTTGATATGGAGTTCTTAAAAAGAGCCACAGGGGTTTGCATAAGTATTTTCCATTTGATCTCAATATACCTGAAGGCAAAAAAAGGTGTGTTATTTAAAAGGATTTGTTAATTCCCTTTTCTTTTGTTGTTTCTTTGATAATTGCACCAGTTTCTTTCATGTTGGAGCCTGAGGCTTTACTAAAATGAAAAACTTAGATTTGTGTTACCACTATCATGGTGGGCTAAATCTCAAATTTCATATAATTCAGTTGAGGCTAATTGGTGAAAGCAATGTCATGAACTTTATGTCCATGGTGTAGACCCAAAGGTAGAAATCAACAGGAAATTATTCTGCCCCTGCATGGCAAATTGCTGGCAATCCTGTGGCATGGATCCAATGCTGTCCCAAATTTCTATCTATCATTGTAATTTTTGTGAAAGGAACTCAGGAATCCACTCTAAATTGATTCACAGCATTTACAAAAATAGCAGGCTTTGCAGGTGGCAGCAGAGGTGAATTTAGGGTAGCACGACTGGTTCGGCTGCACTGGGCACAAAGCCTCGAGGGTGCTGCAGGGGACACCACAACTGTGACGTTGAATGGAAGGTGAGAGGCAGAGGGACACCAAATTTTGGTATTGCACAGGGCACCAATGAAATTTGAAACACCAAGATCTGGCACTGGTGCTAGATTACCGGTGTGTCCTGGGAGACTAGGGTTAAAATCAGGAATCAAGACATGAAGCTCACCAGGTAACCTTTGGCTAGTCACCTTGACCTCAATGCCATTCTGCCCTACCTCTATCCAAGTGAACCTCAGCACTATACAGATAAGTTTTTGTGGCATTGCCTCACAGCAACTGCTGCTGGCAATTGCAAACACTAGCAAAGTTTTTAATGTGAGCAATTATTATGCCACATGGTGAGTATCAACTAAATTCTGTAACAACTTGCTAATTTTGTATTGGAAATCATGACATAAAGTCTGCTCTTGAACACAAATGTTCAAAACATAGCACCCAAAATTCTGATGTGGGTAGGATTGTTTGCCTTTGAGGGTTTTTTTGAAGCTCTCCTTCGGAAAGATTTTGTACAGTGATAACAGCAACAAGAGGAAAGTTTCTTTATCATAAAGCTTCTAGACGTTGTTAGCTCTAGTGATTTACTATACAGTACAACAAAATTAGGAGAATTATACGCTACTAACCCATGCACTGTATTTGAGCCACATGCATACACCTCTTGGGTCCTAGGCTAGATTCACCATATTTTGCTAAATCTATGCCCTCATGATTTGGGAATTTCCCATTGTGAAGACTGGGCTCTTACTTTCCCCTCTATTTATCCACTTTATAGGCTGAGGCTCTGCATATACCTCACATAGGTAAGTGTGCTTAGGATCACAGCATTAACACCTTCTGCACCCCTTGACATATTGGCTTTTTTCTTATCACAATTTAACATTCAATAGCAACTGGGATGTTCTCAGTTGCAGGAAAACTGGGACCAGTGGTAGAATAAGTAAGCTTATGCCACAATAATATGTATTTAAGTATTGCAGGTGCCACAAGAATCTTACTTTTGCACCAACAGGTGGGACCCTTCCAATTCTACAATTCTATATGGTTATCCCTCTGGAAATAATGGTAGCCTAGTTGTCACAAAGAGCAGAAGGATGTCAGGATTGCAAACGATTTAGGGCAGGGACAATGCTTTTGCCCAGTTTATTATGTGGGCTTTTGTGGACTAGTTTTCACTTCATCAGATGCTTCAGTTGGCATTTATACACGGACAGAGGGATGGGAAATATGTGTGACAAATTTCGAGCAACACCATCATGTTTAGTCTATATAATACTTTAATCCGGTGCTTTTTTTCTGGGGTACACAGGGGTACGCATACCCCTAAACATTTTGTGAGTCTTTGTACTTTTGTCCATTTACCGTATTGATTTTTCCCAATATGAACTACAAAATGGTGATTTTCTTGAGTCAAAATGAGAGTACACCTAAACATTTTTTAAGGAACAAAAGCACTGCTTTAATCTCAAGTTTTCCATAATAGGAGCCTTCTTGGGCTGCCCTAAACAGGGAACAAGCCCCATGGAATTCAGCAGGGTTTCCTATTAGGATTGTGCAGCTAGTCATAATCACCTCTCCCTCCTTTCCCGTTTGTATTTTTTCTAACACTAATACAAATCTGTTAAACAAGTCGTCCCTGGACTTTCTGTTTATCTGTGGCCGAGGCAGATGGGAGACTGTTTTTAAAACAAAAACAAACAACGACACCGTGAAGTTTGTTGCCATCCAGTCAAAACGTTTCCTCAGTAAATCATTTAGTGCAACAACTAGCAACCCTAGTATCTTTTATCTGTTTGTTTTTATTTTAAGGCTGGGTACTCGTAGCAGCTTTCCCTGAGGAATTCTCTCGAAGTTTTATTTCCTCCCCAGTTGTTGTTGTTGTTTTAAAAAAAGCATCCTCGTGGCAACTTTCCCCTCATAACCTCCCTCAGATCTTCATCCCTCCCTTCAACTCGGTGTATGTGTGTGTGTGTGAGAGAGAGGAGAGCCCGCCTATATCTCCTAATTTGATTGGTTGTCTGGCTCAGTCCTGCTGAAGACTGACACAAAACCGTCTTTGCTGGACAGGTGCGCGCGCTACCTCATTCTCCCCCCGCCCCCGCGCGCCAAAATATCTAGGAGAAGGCGGGAAAGACCGTTGGTTTTGCGCGCGAGCCTCTCCGCTTCAGGAACGTCACGAAAAAAGGATCAGCGGAGAGGGGCGAGCAACGAATAGCTTCCCTTTAGATTTTCTTAGCCTTCCATTTAGTGCCTTCGCTCCATCTTTTAGCCATGACCTTCCCTGGAGAGACGAACTGGTCCTTGTTCACCTTATTGGACAAACACCGACTTTCACTCAGGGAAGCAGCTGGTGTAACACTTGGAAGCAGGCATGGCCCCTTTGTGGCCAGCCAGAGCTGTGAGATCTCCAGGTAAAGACTCATAGAGTCAGGCAAGATGGAAAGCTGCTTCCACTGCGAGTACCGCACAGAGGCAGCAGTCACCACCTCTCTCTCTGTAAAAAGCGCACCACATTAAACAAAAGAGAAAGAAGGTAGCCAGTGTTGTTGCCCACGTTCTCCTTCGTCCCTCAAAAGAGCCCACAGAGCAGACACTGGTAAAACAGTAACATGTGGTGCTTGCATATGCAAACAGTTCACTCCATCAATGTGGGAGACATCCATTGAATGGCCATTTCACAAAGGATTGGGAAAGAGATTTCTGATCTGTCATCACCTAATATGAAACTAGTGCTTTGAAATGAGGGGCATCTACTTAGTTCAACCTGTGGTGAAACTACCCCAGGTACTAGCATGCAACTAGCTTTACTGTACGGAAACTGCAGTTTATCTGTAGTACTTTTATGCTGTTTTGCAACAAAGTATTTGGAGAGCAAACATGTTTTTGTTTCACAGTCCTGTGATCCCAAAGAAGGTTGTAATTGAAACATGTTGGACCTAACCACTTGCATTTTTATACACTTAACGGTTCCTCTTTTCTAGTTCCAACAGTTGGGAGATATTAGAGTGGAGGATCTTTCCCTCAAAAGTACATTGGAATAATGAATGCTTGACTCTTCAGCTTAGTCCCAGTGGCAGCACCTACCCCATTGCCAGGCGTAACATGAATAAAAGACAACATTATTACCACAGAACTGCTTCTAAACTGTTATATTCTGAGAATATGAAGTTGCTTTGGATATTTGGCATTACAAAGCTGAAAGTAAGCCCTGCCTACTGGTAAAAGACAGAGAGCTGCTGGGTTTTGTTTTGCCTGTTTGAGTATTATTGCAACTTGTTGCAAACCACCTGGAAGATTATTCCATTGAAAAGCGGGATATCCATTTTCTAAACAAATTAATTGGTGAATATTGGTCTTTCTAGCCCACAATTATCTCCTCCCCTGCGGAACCCTCCTCAAGATAAGTAGCGTAACAAGCTCATATTGCAAATAAAATTACAATAATAATGATCAATTAATTAATGAAATACAACCATCTAAGCTGGTGTCCATAATCTTGTGGAAGCACTTCCTTTTGTCCATCCTGCATAGCAAGAAACATCTTTTTATCCACTTTTCTTGCACCATGCATAATTTTACATAGCTTGAACTTCCCCCCTTACCTGCCTTTTTTCTAAACTAAAAAACCCCAGAAATTGTAATCTTCCCTCACAGGGGAGTCCACAACTGTGGAACTGTTCAAGAACCACACATGATCTGTGCAGCCTGGGATGTGACCGGACAACTCTACTGGCAAAGGTCTGAGACTGGGAAAAATATACCTCCTAAGCCCTCCTAAGCCCACAGACCATGGCTGAATTGAGAGTGGAAACAGGAACATCTAGAGTGCTCACATTCTTTCACATTAATTTCATCTATATATGTAGCAAACAACCTGGGATCACAGACTGATTTTCTAGGCTCTGAACCGATACATATTTAGTAGAATGTTCTTCTTGGGGGGTTTTCACCCAAAAGTCAATTGCAGGATACGTTATAATAACCAGATTCCATACACACACACACACACACACACACACACACACACATAAAATAGTGTGCTTCTGATGCTATATGCATTTATCATACTAATGCACTGGATATATTTAGCATAAGAAATTTGGCACTTTAATAGCTTTGTCTTAAGCAACATATGGTTTTCCAAATTTAATTTAAAATAATTCTAATCTACGTGCATACTGTTCACTTAACACACATGCTATAGGATTAAATCTGTAACTTGGTTTGTTTGTTTTATTCCTGTTGTGAAATAATGATTTAAGTGCATTTCTATTTGTGCTGCCAAAAGAAAAAAGAATGAAAAAATAATGTTCATGCTGTGACTTGTTGGAAATGAGCTGACAGGCTTTATCCTCATGTGATACATCTGCAGTGCCTTGCTGTTCCCAGCTTAGATTTCTCTGTAATTAATGCTGAGAGCTTTTTAAGTTGGCATGTTTGGCCAGTAATGTATCTTTTTCTTCTTAAAGGTTACTTCATCTTTAAGAAGTGGGAGCTAAAATTAAAGAAAGAACATATGTGATTTGTTCCAATGAGCATGCCATTCAAATCCTTCTCTTTCTCCTTTAAAGTACTCTCAACTTATGTTGGCCCCAAACAGCAGACAATAAGCCTGAATGTGAAACCTGGATCTACCATTTGGCACTGCTCACTTACCCACACATTTTTAAAGATGAAACAAGAACCTATCTGGCTAAATTATCTGCCTTATACAGAACTGTGATAAAATTCAATGCACATGGGTCATAAAAGATCATTGCAGCAACTGCAAAAACTGAAGGAATCAGAATTAATTTGGTAAAAAGTTACCAAGTTCCAGCTGGAAAAAGAATCATTATTTAACTTTAAGAATTGGTGCATTAATTTGTTTCTTCTTCTTCTTTCCTTTTGTGTTCTGTCTTTAAGATTTTCAATCTGCTTGCAGGGATGCCTTATTTTAATTGATTGCAAATAAGCCACTGGAATGGTGCATAAATGTGCTCAAGAAATAATAATACAATAATAAAAAGTACCAGTAGGAAACATAGCAAATGAGCAGTGCTGATGACCCTTGTCTGTTGAATAAATGGAATCATCAAATAATCTTATTCTGAAACTTTTCAACCTGGCACATTAACCATTTTTTAGAGAAAATATATCTGAAAGCTGAGGATTGTGTGGGCCTATATCAATCCTGTCTTATTTTGATAAATGCTAGTTTTCTAACAAAACAAAAACATTTCCAGTTTCCTCCTTTGTAAGATTATGAGTAATATACAATCATCTTCAAAAAGCACTTAATACTATACTTCCTTAATAGAGAGGAAGCATATTATGAGTGTCTGAGGTTCACTGTGATATATATCATCAATGTGCTCCCATTTAAGAAAAGGACCACATTCTTATCCACAACTGAATGTGATCATCCAGAGTTAGAAGTTTATGGTCAGGATCCAAAGAACCACACAAGTATTTCTGTATGCCAAAAGGAACTTTGGACTTGTGTTCTTTGAACTTCAGCCAAACTCCCTTCTACCCCACCACCTCCACTCTCATGAAAAATCATTTTTTGAAACTGAGGAGAGTCTCTAAAGTGGTTTGTGATATGTAATGGGTGTGTACTTTCAAGTAAAAAAAAATAAAAAAATCACTGAGCTAAAGGAAGTTATTGTGTGGGCCTAATGTAGGGTGTTTTGCCCCCCCCCCCCCAGATCTCAGCTTATATATCTTGGGCTATGGATACAAGTTGTAGGTAGAGTTTTAACAAATTCATACAGCATCTATGAACTGGCAGCTCTGTATAACATGCACAGCTCTACAGCTGGAGAGCAAGGGAGCTGATAAAATTAAGCAAAAATGTCCTTTTGTTTATAGGGGGTTCCACACAATCTGCTATTTTGCTATATGGGGAACAACATTACATTACTACTGTTCTTAGTTCAGTTCATTGCACACTTTATCTCCCCCCGCCACACACACAATGTTGTTATCCTGCCAAAACCTACATATAATTAAAAACCACAGGCACTCATTCAAAGTGTCAGATCAAAAGGTTAATGTGCTATGGTAGAGAGGAAGTACTTATATTATACCCTTGAACATTTTTTGAAGTTTACAGCATTTGAAAACATGTTAAGTCAAACCCTAGCCAAAGTTAATATTACATCATTTGATTTAAAACATTAATCACAGTTTTAAACCAGTTGATCCAAATGTTTGGCTGCTTGAAAAGAAATATCATGAGAAGCGGTAGGCAGTGTACTTTCTAATGCTTGAAGTATACACACATGAAATAGCAAATTAAGATTTCTAGGGGTACTGAAACAAAAAAAGTACAGTAAAATGTTTCTTGCAGCTTCATAAATCTAACATACTTAAGGCAGTTATGCATGTCAACATTTTATTGTAGACTTTGGAACTGGTATAGATGCAGTCTTTAATTCTATGTCATAACTTGTTTCAGCACTGATGTTCTTAGAGCAATTGAAAATGTTATTGAAGATGTTATCACAAGTCTATCCAGAAATGAAGCACCCGTTCTCATATTAAATAACAGATCTAACTGGGGAAATATACAGTAGGTATATTTTACCGTGTGTGTGTAACAAATGTTGTTTGTTTGTTTGTTTGTTTGTTTATAACATTATATACTATCATCTTAATCACACCAGGTATTAAGGTGGTGTACTGCATAAAACAAATACAAAAACATTAACAACTTTTATTATTGCCTCTTTATGTTTCATGAAACCCTGTGCCATGGTACAATGTTTTCCTGAAAAAAAATCTTCAACAAAATTGTACACTTATTCTTACAATCTGCTGTGTGTGGTTTTCAGTCAGTGCATGAACTGACAATCTGGCTAAAGGTCACCATGGCTTCAGTGAAAATCACAAATGCTACAGAGTTTTTTTTTAAAGTCCCAAGAACAGGTCCCGACTGTGGATGATAATACAAGTTTTGAAGCACTACATTAGAATCTTAGCAAACAGTGAGCAATAAATAAATTAACTGTCTATACCTCTCAGTGGACTTGGGTACTATGGCACCCTCTGCAAGGTCAGAATTTGACACACCCACCCACCCAAGTCCTTGCGATGCATTCCCAAAGATGGATAAGAGACTCTAGGACCCTGTCTCCTTCCCCAAACCCAGAGCCTAACTTACTGGGCTTTGAGAAGGCACCTCACTTGGCTTAGCACCCACTGTGTGCACACCACTCATGCAACCCTAAACCCTCTGCTATGAACCCCAGAAAGTTGAGGAATTGGTAGAAGTAAATAAACAGTGCTGGACTGACATGGTTATTAACAATACCAAATTTAAAGCAGCCACGACTGCAGAACCATTCATAAATACAACCCACAGACATCAGAAAGAGAAATAGGGACTGCCAATATATGTGATATCTCATAAACTACAAAGTAATAGGGAAACCATGGACTTCTATTGAACAAAGATGCTACACTACACAGTGTGGTGCAGTAGTCTGTGTTGGACTAGGATCTGGGAGATCAGGGTTTAATTCCCCATTCAGCCATGGGGCTCACTAGGTCACCTTGGGCCAGTCACTGCCTTTCAGTGTAACCTACCTCATAAGTTTGCTGTGGGAATTAAATGAGGAGGAGGAGCATCATGTACATCACCTTGAGTTCCTTGGAGGCAAGTTGGAATATAAATGCAATCAATCAATGGAATCAGGATCTGTTAGTGATGTTTTTGAATAGCTAATTACATACTTATAGCTGGTTTACAAGGATATCCCAAATAGCAACAATTCCAGACCAATTCATCTCAAGTTTTACATATATTGCATCGAGACACTTGGGAAATTAACTCGCAGCTGACTTAAATGTGTTGTACTGTGATTAGTTATTTAATAGCAGAAGGCTCCAAGGTTTGACTCTCCCAACAGGTTTTGCTTAGGAACCTTACACAGTAAACCAAAATAACTTCCTAATTGTGTTGCTTAATCACAACATTCCACAACTGAAATTGCAGATATGATTGTAAAGAAAGCATATCCGAAATATGACTTGTCTCAGATGTAGCCCATTTGGACTTTTTATATGCTAATTTAAACCATGAGATTAGATTGTGTGCAACTGGTCTAAAATTAGATCTATGTTTTGTATGGAAATACTTTCAGATATGACCTATGTACATCTTACCTGCTTTATTTAGATGATAGCTGACCTTTAGGTATTTTTCTAGGGGTAGAGCAAGATAAGAATGGAAATAGTCTGCAGAGAAAAGTCAGGTTTTTTTTCTGGATCATAGGCTTTTCTGTAGCTTTACAGTGCAGTGTCTTCTGCCACCTTAAGGACGTAAAAAGCAGTGCATTTAAAAAGTGAAAATGCAGTCATGTCGCATTTGCGCAACGAAACCAATATAACCTTTCCCTAATAATACCACTCCAAATTTCATTGGGATTATACCTATCAACAATTTGTTAATTATGATTGTTATTCATCAATGCTACACACATACCATGGCACACCAGATTTAGAAAATATAGTACAATATTCAGGATGGCGAATAAACATTGTGACCAAATTTCAAGTACATTATGTTGAAATAAATTATTTATTAGTCACATTTAGGATCTCAGGGCAGTTTACATGACTCTAGATTTTATTTATTCTAATTCCTTACCTAGATCTGACAATATGTCAGTTTAATTTAATCGTGTGCAGTGCATTTATATAATTACAAGCAAGGAGTGCATGGGAATTTTTAGAAACCAAACAATATTGTGATTTTTAAATGGATTGTTGAATTTTGTGGTTTTTGACTTATCACACCAAAAACAGGTGTGTTACTCGAAAGTCACATTTTAGTCCACTAATTTGATTCAAAGTGGTGCCTGACATCTAAACATCAACAAAAATACCCTTCCGCTCCGGAACCCTCTTCCCAATTTGGTCAAGAGACAGTCAAACCTATGCCAAAAAACAGGCAAAGTCATATCAAAATGACATTTCAGTCTACCACCATCAATTAAACGCTCCACTCTGGGAACTCTCATGCTGAGTTTCATGATATCTTGAGTGATGGCCTAACCTATGCCAAAAAAACAGGCATAGTCATGACAAAGTCACATTTTGGTCCACCATCTTGATTCAAAATGGCCCCTGGCACCAAAATGTCAATGTAGATCCTGCCCATCCTTACCTCAGGTTTACCATTTTGATTCAAATGGCACCCAGTGTCAAACAGCAAGAAAGTCTGCCATCCCACCCTAGAAATCCTCTTGCTGAGTTTGGGGACAGTATTTTGGAAGGCGTACACACATAGAAAACAAATGATAAACAGAGAGACAAACCCTTTTCTAAATTATAGAGTTGATTACACTCTTGCAAATCCATCTTCCTTTCAGATAGCATTTGACTTTTGCTTATCTGAATTCATGAAGCAACCCTCTTTTGTGTTAAACTTTACATAATAACACCAATTCTGAAAAGTAACTTACAGCTGAACTGGTTTACACATCCACAGGTTTACAGATTCTGTAGGTTTGCAGATGACATCTACTGGTAATTGTACCACAAGGAAAATAAGAAGTGACTGTCCCAAATCAGCACCAAAATTTGGTAAGTTTAAGAAACTGAGCAATATACTAATTTATTTTATTTTAATGTAATATTCTTAAGTACAAAAAACATGTCTTTACATCTATCTATCTTCAGTTTCAATACAGTATTATCAGTTAGTCAGTGATGCTAAAGCGACTTTCTCTGTACTGGGGTTACCAACTGGAAGCACATTTGAATCAGCAGGCCCTTCAGTGCCACTGAGGGGACTCCAACACAGCAAAAACTTTGAAACAAAGATCCCTCTCTGGGCTCAGAGAGAGAAGACTGCTTGTAACATCTGTAAATAGTGTGTTTATGTATAGTAGTGTGTGTTGGTTTTGGCCTAGTAAACTCTGCTAAATGGGTTTTCTGCAGTGAACTTAGCCACTTGATTGAGCTTCCGCAGCACATATGTCCAACAATCCCAACAGATTCTTCTTTCAGATATCCCATTTTGTAATGTGTTGGAACAGTAGACACCAATATAATATTCAACTAAAACACTTTTCCTTTACTTAGGAATAATGTGGATGTGAATATATATATTTTTTTTTGGGGGGGGGGGGAAAGATGACCAGGAGTTGAATTCCCAATGGTTAAGGTATTTTTAGGCCACCCAGAAAACCCAAGATTATATTTTCCCAATAGAGCAAAGGTAGGGGACCTCCAGGCAAGTGGGCCAATTAGGCTCAGCAGTGGACTTAATTTAGCACAAAAGGCCATTTTCTCCAAACCATACCCACCTGGCCCACACCTGACTGTGAGATCTGATGTGGGGCAGGTAAAGGTACAACTGCAGGGAAACAATCAGGAGCCTTAAAGTGTACTGCCTTTTGTTCCTTGACAAACAAGGCTAGCTGTAAGATGAGCACCATACTAGCACTGAAACTAGATTGGACTCAGGGTAACTGATTAAAAGAAATATTTGAAAAAGGTTTGAACATTTTTTCCTACTACACATCAAAGCTTGGGACAGAAAGTTTACCTCATAGTAGGAATCAGGCACTGAACAGAGTGGAATATTGGACTACAAAAGTCCTGTTCACCCTCAAGATTTCGATTTGAAAAAGAGGATACTTGTAATTACAGCAAAGTAAATTTTTCTAAACTTGCAGAAACTTCATTGATTAGTATATATAGACATAATGGTATAATACATTTTAAAAAGAGCACACCAATCTTTATTCAGAAACACTCAGATGGCTGGTAATATTTACTAGCTGTTATTTTATATTTCAGCTCTATTTCTTAAAATATTATCTATTATCTACAAGATGGTGCAGACAAACATTTATGCAACAAAAAGGTAATAATAACTTTGTATGTAACTGCAAAATTGAAATAACTATTTAAAATTTAAAATGTGATATAACAGATTTGGTACAGTATGTATAGGTGAAGTATTGTTATGATGCAAGCTGAGCTCAGGTTGAATGTTTTTAGCACTCAGCAGTTGCTTCAGCAACAATCAACCATAGACAAGGTCTTATATACGAGCAGTAAACTCCACCTTTCCTGAAAAGTGCCTCTTCAGTTAAAGGGGCTTGGCTCACACCAGTGTGTTGACAGAGCAGGGGAGCCTCTGGTTGTATTGGAGCTTCTGGAATGGAGTCCTCTGAGTCAGAGGACAGCAATACAACATCTTTGGGTTAAAGTGGCACAGTTGAGTGTCAAGACCCCGCAGCCACACCCTCATTGGAAATAACTCACACAAGGACACGGATATTAGGTTTATGTTATTAGACAAATTTGGGCCACAACTTTATTGAAATTACAGAATGTGAGCAGTACTGGTTTAGGCATTGATTGGACCTGACTATATCTGACTCCTGCCCAGTGTGCAGGAAGTCCAGTAAGGGTAAGCCACCGGTAGGGGGAACCCTGTCAATGTGAACCAACTCAAGCTCCCCCTGGTGTTTCCATCGGGGTCGTGTCAAGGCCCTAGCCCCCAGCCGGGCTTCAGACTAGATCTACACCCCCGGATTCCTTTAACGGAATACTGCAACCCTAAAAGTTGTGACGATTGCTATGAGGTAGGCAAAAACCAAGTGGCCAGTGCCAATTTGCCAAGTGGAAAAATTCCTACCAGGCCCCTCAGACAACCAAGGTGACCAACCAAAGTCCATAGCAAGGCCATTGCCTAACCTGCAAAATAGGGAGGGCGGGTGATTGAGGAAGCCCTCTGGCTCGCTCCTTGGTTTAAACAGCTCCAGCCACGCCCCCCCCCCGGCCAGCGGATTGGTTGACCAGGCTCTGACGCGGCTGGGTTCCCCCAGGCAACAGGGGACAAGGTCCCCCGCCCCCGGTGGGGAGTGGGTGGCCACGCAGTCCACCGCAACTCCTCCCCACTGGGAAGTGGAGCAGATTTACCATAGGCACATCTTGTGGATGTGCTTTAGGATTGGCCCTGCATCCAGTTCCCCTTCACACTTAAGTCTTGAATCACATTTCCTGAGGAAGGAGAATCTGATCTCAGGGTTACTTATTTTATTTATTTATTAAATGTATAGACCACCCTTCATTTGAGGATCACGTGGCAGTTTACAATATAAAAACATTAAAATGCATAACATAAACAAAAACAATACCACCCCCACCCTGCCACACACAGTTTAAAATGACAAAGATTGTTTAATTAGCTAAAGGTGTGGGAGAAGATGAATGTTTTTGCCTGGTGTCTAAATATATATAATGAAGTATTTCAAACTTTTTAAATCTTTTAGAGCAAACAACTCAGAAACTACTTAATGTATGAGCACTGTGTCTGGACAGTGAAAAGTCATAGCCCTTGTCATTTAATTTTGTCATGGACCTTGAAATGTTGATTTAAAGGTTTCCTCATTTCCATTCTTCACAGCATATGCCATATTTTTCCATGTATAAGACAATGTTTTTTGCTGAAGTTTTTTAGTCAAACATTGGTGGTCGTTGTCTTATACATGGATGGTGAATGCCAGAACACGCTTGTGGGTCTAACACTTGCCTGTTGCAACACTTTCCACCTGGGTAGGGAGCTGGAGGAAGAGCACCTTGTGGTCCCGATCCACAGGTCAGTCATAGTGGGGACTATGTGCCCAGGCCACCAGCACCTCCCCGGGTGCGCCTCCCCACCAGCTCCCCCCTGTTGCAGAGCCAGATTCGTGCGACTGCAAAAAGCGCAGCTGACTTGCAGTTGCTGAACACCCCAAGGTGGCTGCTTTCAGCTTGGCCAGAAAGAGCCCACCTCATGGGCGACTGGCAAGGCAGCCCTGAGGCAGCTCAGTAGCATGATCCCTTTCTGCAGGGCGGGTGAAGTAAGGGATGCCCCCCTTTCTCTGCTCAGATGCCCCTGAGCTGGTGGGCCATGCTCTGCTGTTAAAATATTGTTTTCTTAATTTTGGGTTCAAAAAAATTGGGCTCATCTCATACATGGGGACGTCTTATACATGGAAAGTACTTGTTTGGACCAAGGCTATGATTGTTGGATTGATATCAGTTTAGGAAGGCAGGTGGTAGAAGATAATATACATGGTATTTAAGTACTTAGACTACATTCCCTATGTAACATCAATGTTTATGGTACTATTATTATTTCATTTATTTTTGAATGACAATATTTTCTATCTTGACAGAGATATATTTTACACTGATACAGCACATTTTGGTAACCAAAGAGTAGTGGACGACATTACCAATGACATTTCCTGTATGCTCAAGATCCCAAGAAGGAGTCTGCATATTGTTAAGTATCAAAAAAGTTTTATTACATGATCTGTAAAAATGTATCACATTTGGAAAAGTACAGTAAATTATTATCATTTGAAGCTGTAGAAGGCACAAATAGGCCAAGAAGGTTATTGCACTACTATTTCTAGCTGACGATGCCAATAAGGAGAGAAATAAGAAAGCTTGGTACATTGCTACAATCAAAAAATGCTTAATTCCTCACCAATTAGTGTCTCAGCTCTGTTAGGAAAATTCCTAGGGCTCCTTCCTTGAAGTAGACTGCCAAAAGCCTCTAAGGTAGGCTCAACAGAGAATTATTAATCATTAAGACAGCGCTGAATGGTCAGCCACGAGGCTATTGCCACAAGCATGGTCTGACAACAGTAAATGCTCTCAGGCTCTTCTTATATACTCTTCTTCTATCAGGTAAATACATGAAATCCTCTTGCCCGTATCATTTATGCAACATTATTGGCTAAAGCAATGTGTGAACAACTTGTGGATACTCTACCTGGCCTTCCAATTGGACACACCATATTTGGAGTTGTTTTCCACTTAGAAACTCCCGTTATCTTATTAAGATGTCATCCTCAATCATTCCTTTTCAGCAGGTTTTGGCTTGCATATTCTGTTACCTTTCCCTCCCAAACTTGTCCTTGGCAATTCTCCTTGTTTGTGCTAACTCCTTACCATTACATTCCAATATGTTTTCCTCCTCTTATCGGGCCAACTATTAGTCTCCTGTTAAAGAACATAGTTGCAAGGTTCTTGCTGCTTACGTACACTGCTTTGGACAGGCAGTTCTGACTCTAAGCATAGTCAGCAATTTTGATTTTAAATACTTCTATAATATTCATATCATTATACATGTTCTATATATCTAACACAGTACACATATTTCTGAAAGCTCAAGGCCCCCAGATTTTGAGCATCCCAGATATTTATAAGGAACAGAATTTGCAGTAGCTTCATTTATTCTTATTTACTTTTCTCTTTTGCAACTTTCATTGCTTTCTCATTGAACTGTTTAACTTCTCTAAAGCAAACACAGCATGACATCAGCATTCTTTGAATATTTGACAATGTCTGCTCTGTAATTATTCCTAGATCTAGTGATTCAAGAGTTACATGTTCAATCATCTAATCACAGAAGTCATAGCTAACAAAAAATTATAATGTCTTTACAAAACTATTTTTATTATTCACACCTGTGTTCTGAATTGTATAAGCATTACTTTTATTTATTTCTACAGTATGCAACATTATTCTTTATTTCTGTGGTACACTGTAACCATTAAGGATGACAACAAAACATTTACTTATGGGCTCAGAAAAACAAGTTTCATAGGCCTGTAAGACTCACCTCACATTTGAGATGGTATTACAGCTTCTAAATTTTTCTCCAGCTTTCATTTTAGTCCCCAACCTGTTCTACCTATCATTCTCATCAGTGCAGTGGTAGCTGCAAGACACAGAAGAGGAAAGTGAGGTCTTTCCTTCTGTCTGGTGGCAGCACTCCTGTAGGCTGCCAAGAAGACAGGTTGGTCTCTCTCCACTCACTGCCCCCCCTTGCCATACTTTCCTTTCTATGCTTAACATGTTGACATTGCAGTGGCCCTTGAAAAAACTACAGGGGCTGCTTCGGTGTCAGAAAATAGATAGTGAGTGCCACTGCAACAATGGGCAGGAAGAAACCTTTCTCTTCCCACTTTGTGTTGTAGTGCCAGCCCTGTAAGTGAGATGGCAGGATTTTGGGAAACCAGTTATCAAAAGGGACTTGGAAAGTGAATGGAGTTCTACAGTAAGCAACTTATTTCCAAAATCAGATTGAGCCCAAAAACAGACAAGCTAATTCACATTTTTTCCCCCCACAGCTGTCTACCAGCAAAGGTTGCATTGCTGGTAATCTAAGTTATGTTGAAGAAGATGGTACAAAAGTGAATTGTAGCTGCAGTACAACAGTATGTATTACTAATTTCTTAGAATAATAGAATCATAGAATTTGTAGTGTTGGAAGGGAATAGTTTTGGTTAATTAATTTACATATTATATAAATAATATATATAATATTATAAGGAGGTGATTTCAAATATTTGCAAAAGATAAATGATTGCTCAATGCATTTTGTATATTATAATATTTCCTCAAGAGTTGGGAAACTCCTATTCTTTCTCAGGAGTCCTAATATAGTATCCATATTTTAGTTTGCAATTGATGTTAGACTACAACTTAAGCAGCAGAGACTGTCTAAGAAAATGTTGGAGCAGTGTAAGAAAAGGGGTTAAAACCAATTGTTCTTTAGCTATTGCTTCTCTTAGAACCGTAGCAGAATGCCTGTCCAAATCCATAAAATATTCAAAGATGTTGCAATGTGTTAATAGTAAACATATCAAATCTCAACACTTCATAAACCAATGTATGCTTTGAAGATGTTCTACTCTATATGTATAGATCAAGATCTTTTGGGAGAGAGAAATTAAATGATGACATTTTAATAAAGTTAATAACATTTATTCTAAATCCTTTTAAATTCCTGATGTCTTTTGAAAACATCCAGTATATATGAAAATACTATCAAATTATAAGGCCATGTCCAGATATAACACTAAACCTTAATTTCAGATATAATACTAAACCCATATAAAGAAATGAGATTCGAAGCATTCCATCATGGCTAGAATCAAACTACTTTACTGTGGAATCCAAGTCTAGTAGGGGATCATTTGCACAAGCCATAGTTGCCCACAAACCACAATAAGAAGCCATTGGCAAATGATTGTTTGACAGGTTCAGATGAAATAGCAAACTATGATTTGCCAGAAATCAGGAACAGAAGTTTCTCCTCACCTTACACACAAAGGAGGAAAGCATATGCCCAGGGCACATGACTCGGGCAATACATGGTTCACATAGTTCAGAGGTTACTAAAACATGGATTAACACTGGCCACATTCACATATAACACTAAGCCAAACTGTGGCTTAGTGCAAATGAGCTGGCTTCCATAGAGGAGATTGCACCTGCTTTGCTCCTCCCCAGGCTTCATAGCTCAGTGCAGCAGGGCAACAAAGCCATCAACTGAACTGTAGATCGTGCTTAAGGTCTCTCTTTCACCACAGTCTCAGGTCTGGATGACACATTAAGCCATCCTCTCTAGAAGCTAGTATGCTTGCACAGTCCCCACAATCCATACTTTATACAGTATTGTGACATGTGAACAGGGTCATGGACACAGAGTCAATGTTGAAATTTCCTTTTACTAAAGCTGTTACCTTTGACTAGAATACACTATTTATTTCTACAGTGGTACCTTGGTTGTTGAACGGCTTGGCTCCTGAACAAATCAGTTCCCGAACGCTGCTAACCTGGAAGGGAGTGTTCCAGTTTGCAAACGTTTTTCAGAAGCCAAACGTCCTCTGTGGCTTCCAATTGAGTACAGGAAGCTCTTGCAGCCAATAGGAAGCCACACCTTGGTTTTCGAATGGTTCCGGGAGTCGAACAGACTCCCGGAACAGATTAAGTTTGACAACCAAGGTACCACTGTATTAATGAAACATTTCAAAAATATATCAACAACAAACCATATATAATTATTTTTTCATTCACAAAAACATTTTTTAAAAAACACAGTTCATCCAGAGTGGGCTTTTTCAGAAGTTCAATCACTGCCTTTTTCAAGAAGACCAGGACCACTTCCTCCCACAAAGATGCATTGGCCACACCATGGATCCACCCAGCCATACACAGTGGAGATGCTTTAATAAGTCAAGTGGTGCAAGATAGGAGGGAATACATTACTTAAAAATAAGCTTCTCACTCAGAGAACCACATGCATTCAGTTCCCTAGTGCACACAATCTGGCCCATTCATTCCAATGGAGAAAAAATAACTATATGAGCAACGTAAGACATATTTCCTTTTCTAGGACTAAATATAAGGTTCCTTCAAGATTAATATTTCTCAGGGTATCCTTATATTTTAGTATGTCCAGATGTTCTATCTTGAACACCTGCAATGATATAATGGTTAAACAGTAAGGCCACACACTTCAGCTTACAGTATATAGGTGTTTATGCCAAATTCTCCCCTCCCCCATCTCCTTCCCTGTTTCTTTCTCCATATGTTTGCCATATTGAGACAAATTCCAATATGAGATATGAAATGTTAACAACCTTTTCCATAACTCTGGAACTCATATCTCACTTGAGTTGAATAATAGCTGAAAGGCAATAAAACAAATGGAAAATACAGCGGTTTAAAGTGTCTGTAAACATCTGTCATCAGGATGTTTAACGTTTGTCCTTTCTAGTGGCCATATGCAAATTTCAGCATAAAACAAAGTTATTATTTGGGAAGAGTGTTTTGGGCATATTGAATTCATGGTTAGAGTGTCAAACATGGACCTGGGAGACCAGGGTTTGAACCCCTAGTTGGCCACAAAGCTCACTGGGTGACCTTGGGCTAGTCACTGTCTTCCCTCAGTCTAACCTACCTCACAGGGATGTTTTGGGAATTACATGAGAAGGGGGAGAACCATGCCCACTACCTTGAACTCTTTGGAGAAGAATAGTGGGATATAAATGCAATATGGGGTGTTAAGGGTGGGGTAGTACCTCTGATGGGGGAGACATTGTGCTCCTTCTGGAGCAGTTTGTCCACCTTTGGTCCCACCCTGCAGTCAGAGCTCAACTGTGGCTCCTGGAAGCTGTCATCACGCAGCAGTGCTCAGGAATATCTTCAACTAACCAGCTAAACCAGGTGAGGGTAGCTGATGGGTCTCAAACACTCAGTGAGGTAGGGATTTCCCCTGCATATGAAGATGGACTGGTAGATTGAGTGGACAAAACCAATAGTGGGTCCGAAGGTCAAGAAGGTTGTTTCTGCACGTGCAGTATCCATCAATACACATGGAGTCTATAAAGCAATTATTAATGTAGAAAACTATATTGGAAATTAACAGTTAAGGCCTTTAGATGATTTATTCCTGTTTCTGTTTATCTAATTATTAAATTCCATATCTTTATTTTTGGTACTTTGCCTTTTGTTGTTTTAGGTAGCCGTACCATCTAATGTAGAAGGAATGAGAAGTATCCTTTAAGGAAAACATCTATCTGTAGACTGGGGGAGGGTTTTTCTTCTAAAGAGAGACAAAGACCAATATAAAATTTGTACTTCTTTTTCTCTTTAAAATATTGGCTCTGATACTAAGTTATTTACTACAGTATTCAGCACTTAATTGTATGGCACAATGGAATCCCATCAATATTTGTGGCCTTAATTTTATAGATTTGATCACAGAAGCAAAATTTATTCTAATTGTTGAAAAAGATGCAACTTTTCAGAGACTGCTGGATGACAACTTCTGCAGTAAAATGTCCCCATGCATAATAATTACGGTATGTAGCTAACATTTTGTAACTCTGGAACTTATTTGACTGGTAGTGCAATGATTTCTCAATATATATTCAAAACATTGATAATTATATAAACTCTACTTAGCCATTATTTCCTTAGGGAAAAGGTGTGCCGGATGTCAACACAAGGCTTCTAGTCAGAAAGTTATGGGATACATGCCATGTGCCTATCTTTGCTCTCATGGATGGTGATCCACATGGTAAGTGTGAGAAATGGAAATGAAGATAGTCCTCCTCACCATATAATTTATAAAGATAGAGTAGTCTAAGAGCAGAATAAGACTTTATGATAGAAACACTTCTCTCAGTCTCATGGCTCCCTTGTAAAATGATGCTGGGAACACTTTCAGGACAAAATTGGAATGAGATACTTAACATTTTCCCACCCAGCAACCCATCATCCCTCCCAAGCTTTCTTCTGAAAACAAAAGTGAACTTAGCTGCGGAAGCGGGCAGAGTTGGCAGCCTTCCAAGTGCCCCCTACCTGACATTGGCATGATTTCTGCAAAAGCAGAGTTAGGAACTCTGCCCTACTGAAAAAAATTGGGAAGGGAACATATCTATTAATAATTCATAGCACTATTTTGGTATACAAAGATTTACAATTAAGATACATTGCTAAATCATACATTTATTTTCACCTTTCAAAAAAATGCAACCATGTATTCAAAACACCAATGGTGGCTCAATCCAAAATCCTATCCAACATGCTGGGGAGGGGAGTTTAGATGAAGTGGAGATATATTTCTGCCCAGCCCAGAAGTGCTCCTCCAGTGGACTAATGCTATTGCCCCAACCAAAAGTGAAATGGGGCATTCTATGAACCAAATCTGCCCCCCAATAGGTATACCTCAATTTACATTTCATATCATCTTTATATTAGGTATTGAAATAATGTGTATCTACAAGTATGGTTCTGTGGTAAGTTTTTTACAACTTTAAATTCAAAATTCTGTTGCACCATTTCTAGCTAAAATGTGATATGGGAAAACTATTGCTGGTTTATTTAAGCAGGACTAATACGTTATGTCTTATTTTGGTCTACATTGTTTCTGGACCAAAGTCTTATATCTTTTGGGACTGCAGTTGATGGAAAATGTCAATTCAGTGTGTAGCAGCTGTGAAAAGGATGACTCCCATGCTAGAAATTACAAAAGAAAGAATTGAAAATGAAATTGTACAATAAAGTTTTGATAAAAATTTATGTTGTAACCACATTTAGAGTATTTTGTATAGTTCTGTTCATTCTATCTCCAAAAATACATTGTAGAAGTAAAAATGGTGCAGAGTGGGGCAACCAAAATTATCAGGGGTTATAACTCATTCTCATGAGGCTCCTGTAGGGCTCTTAACCTTGGGATGGTACTTCCCCCTGGAGCATATAGGCGATGTGAGTCTTCATTGGTTCTCCATTGGAAGGGCTGCCCTGCACTCCTAGACTGAACCTGCCAAGTAAACTAAAGTTGAATTGGGTTTACAGCGTAAGCCTAGCCATGTCTACTCAGAAGTAAGTTCTACTGAATTCAATGAGACTTACTTCCAGGTAAGTGGGCTTTTGAATGCAGCCAAGTGCATAGAAGGAAAGGGTCCTGAGGGGCTTAGTTTATGAAGAATAGATCCACAGCAATCAGTGCCAGGATCTGAAGGCGGTAGGTCAGGATCAGTGCCAGGATCTGGAGGGGGTAAGATGCCTTCAGCCAGCCTGCCCAACGTGGATCTCTCTTTTTGTTCTCCCTTCTTGTTCCCAGCATACCTTGCTAAAAATACTCTTTTACCGTCACCTCATAACCAGTTACCCTAGCAACCGTCCAACCCCCAGTCTCTGTTCACACCTCAGGACAGGAGGGAAGGACAGTTCTCTTACATTGCCAATGGCCCTGTATTGTTTCTTAATATCCTTGACTTAGCCAGGTCTCTCCCCCCCCCCCTTTTTCTTTTCTTTTTTGCATAGGCTAGCCTAGGAATTCTTCTGCAGTTTGTATTTCTCCCTTCACAACCCAAATAATCAAAATCCTACTATTTATTAATTTCTAGGGTTTAGGAGGGTCCCTGAACCCTAGTATAACATAATATATCTGCATCTCTACCAAAATGAGCATGGGTCGTGAACTTTTAGATGGAGATTCCTCATCCTGGATAGATGTGACTAGAAAACAGGATTCCTATGGGTTTTTTAATAGAAGGACTGAAGCTCACCTAAAACCAGTTATCTCAATAGAAAGAGGCTATAATTTACCTATTGTCTATCCTACTACCACCAATATCTTTGTCAGATAAACTTCCAAGCTGACATTTTTCTTTTTTTAAAAAAAAGCATTTTTATTTAATTTTATCCATATAACCCCAATAACAAAATAGAACTTAATGAGACAAACACATAAAAATCAAAACAAGTCTTGGCATGGGATGCTCCATTCACACGAATAAATAATAAAGCTTATCTAGATATTTGCAAGACAGGTAAGTGGAGAGTACTGTCATAAGAACTGAGAAAACGAGAAGTGTTTTTTTCACATTTCAGTCTATGTCATTTGAAGCCCATCGCCTCACAGTTCCTGCTATAAGATGGCTTGGCCTTCTTCCATCTGATTTTGACCGGTTAGTTACTTTTCTAAGAACTTTAATTTCCCTCATTCTTTCATAAAAATGAAACCAAAAACAATACATTTACTTAAAATCCCACAAAACTGGGAAACTTCTGTTGGATTATTCTGTATAAAATACACGTGGACAGCTGCAGGGTAAGCGGGAGGGTTTTTCAATCAGTGCCCCACTCCTTTTATTTCAGTGTGTAGATTCATGAAAATATTTTTAAACAAGTGTGAAAAATAAGATACAGTAGTCAGATTCATCTATCTGCCTTTCAGACTGAGTATACCCAAGACTGCATTGATTCCATTGACTAAACAAGATCAAAGTAAACTGGACAGTTTGAATACAAGACCTTATATTGCTTATCAATCAGCATGGAAAAAAGAAGTATGTACATTTTTTTACTATTTATTATTTTTTGAGCTTCTTGAACTCATTTTCCCTCTTACTCTACACAGAAAGAATATGTTACCTTAATTAGAATAATAGAATTATGTGATTCTAATTGAGGTAACGTATTCTTTCTGTGTAGAGTAGGAGGAAAATTCATACATCATCCCAAACAACAGTTTAATAGCATGGTGTTTAATGAAGAAGCCATGGTTTGCAATCAACTACCAAACTCAAATCAGAACTAGGTTTCCAAATTATTGCTTGGATCCAAGCAACTGGGAGGAGAAATTTATTCCACAAACTCATGTGTAACAGCTAGCATAGGGGTGGGGAACCTTTTCCGGTTCAGTAGGCCAGATTGGCCTTACCCCAACAGGCCAAATTTGACAGGTGGGTGAGACATCCCATATATCAATAAGCTGTCATTATGACATCAGATTATTGACAGGTGTGTTATCTCACTCACCTATCAAAATCCCTTGTACAACATTTCCCAAGCACCCCATAGCCAGCTGGCTGTCAGGCAACTGGAAATTACTGTGCAAGGGCTTTCAACTATTAGAGCACTTTTGAATCAAATTTCATGTTTTCTGCTAATTAGCTATGTGTAATCTACCAACTGACACAACCCATGGCTCTGCCTCCAGATAATGCACTATTGAGACAGGAGTGTATTAATGTGAATGCTAAAGACAATGGAAAAGAAAAGCAGACTAACAGATCCCAGGTATAGATTGTATTTTAAAAAACCTTTATTGGTTATATACAGCACTAAGGTTTATCCGTCACAAATAGTTTATCTTTAAGACCACTTTCATTTGTGTATTGAATAAACAGCTACTGTATTGCATAAGATTTGTCCAGTCATGCTTGTCCTTTTATCACTTTTAAGTTATTAGTTATTTTCTCAGCAATAGCCAATCCTTTCAAGGCCTTCCAGGTTTATATAGGTAGAATAAATCCTTGGTATTTAAATCAGTATTTAGGCCTTATAAAAGGGACAATAAGCATGTTGCATATTTGTAAAGCCTGTCCATGGCTTTTTGTGATCTTGGGAGTTCAGCTACCACAACTAAACTGAAGTCATATGTGCCTGTGAGCCAAAGCCACATAAAAATACAGTTCACTAACAAATGCATGATTTGCCCACCTGTCCTCCCACTGACTGTAATTGTAATGAAAGACAGTTTATTATTAATTATACCACCAAATAAACTACAAACAGGAAACAATAAAAGACCACATTACAGATCTTAATATATCTGACTACTTTGATTCATATAGTGTTATATACTGAAGTTCTCACCCTGAGCCAGCAGGGGGATACTGTAGATAGTTCAGGTCCACATATGCAAATAAGGGATCGAAAGTGACGTTCAGTGATTAGTTACAGAAAGTTGTTACAGTTACGTTGTACTGGAGCTCTATATAAGCAGGGTGGCTGAACCCTTCAGTTCAGTTCTGACCTGTGAATAAACAAGAGCTGTTTGGAGAATCGCTGTGTTGTCTGATATGTTCACCCACAACTCAACAGTAAGCTGCTTTATTTGTTGCAGTGCAAGCTTTTGATTTTACTGCAGCAGTAGCAGCTGATAGGATTGAGCTGTAAATTGCCATGCATAATGTAAAAAAAAGGAAATTACTACAAGTAAAAAGAGATTAAGACCATAATCCAACACAAACATAGCCATTCTTAAGTCAATCAAAATCAATGGTTTCAGTTCACTTACACAGTACATACTCAATTGTGGCCAAAAGCTGCTCTTGTACAATAAAGGTTTGTTTTTATACTATGAAATAACTTGAAACTGGAACAAAACTCTTTTGTTTCTTATGTGGCACAGTTACTCTTCTAGATCACTGTAAGTGTAATATATGCATCATATCAATTTCAATAGAAGTTTAATTTCCAATGCTTTCCTTTACAGCTAGATATTATGGCAACATGCAAAATGAAGGCTGAAATTCAAGCATTGACGTATTTTTCATCCGATTATCTTTCCAGAGTGTATTTGCCAAATAAATTGCAGTTCGGTGGATGGATATGAATATTCAGTCAACTGTTAAAACATTTCATGCATCACTGTAAAAAAGTTTCATGCAATCCTAATTGAAAAGCTGCAGAATTTTTTTTACAATTTGGGGTGCATTTGTTTTTGCCTTTGATCTTTTTTTTTAAATTGGAAAGAATGATAATTTCCTTCCATGAATCCACATTATATTGCAGTCACCTAATATGTACTAATTGCAGATTGTTAAAAATAAAAAGTGATTCTTACAGAAAGGCAAAGAGGATATGTTCTAACATTTAATTTAAAACCTTGATTAATTTCTCATAATTCTAGATACAAAACTGCTATTTTTAATGCAAACTAATGTTGCAAATACTGTAAGATGTGATGTATCATATATTCATTTATTTCAGCTTACAGACAATTGCAAATTAACTACAAGATAAAAAAAACTATAAAATGATTATTCCTCACCTTTATAAAATTTCCTAGAAAAATGGAAACATATGCAAACATTCAATATTTCACAGGCACTTGCAGTAGTATTGAAGCGGCTCAATGCATGGGAGTGCAGTGCCAGAACTTTTCAAAGTAGGAACACCAGGGTAGTTGATGGATCTTCCTTGCTTTGGCATGTGAATGAGGTGACTATGAGGCTTTTAAGTGTGGTTGTGACATAGAAGCCCAGAGCAGCATTCCCTAATGTCCTCCAGTTGTTCAACTGTGCTGCAGTAACTTTTGTGCTTGCTGGGGCTACTGGGAGCTGTTAGTCCAAGACATCTGGCGGTAGCTAGGTTTGGTAAGTGGTTGGACAGTGTTCTCGAAACTACTTGACCAAACTGCGGGAGGCAGTGGAAGACAGGAGTGCTTGGCGTGCTCTGGTCCATGGGGTCACGAAGAGCCGGACACGACTAAACAACAAGGTTTGGGACAACTGGCATAGAGGAAGTCAGAGAATGAGGAAAATTATCAGAGACTGAGTACTTTAGTTTTGATGGGCTTCCTAATTTACACTTGTTTAAATGGTAACACTTCTCTACAAAATTGTTTGCTTTCTAATTAAATGCTAAAGATTGCATTTCAGCTGCAGGAAGATCTTTATTAAATACCTTTTATTAAATATGTTTTTCAAGTTGAACCAATATAGTCAGAAGAAAGCATCACTAAGTTCAGTGGAGTTGTTAGAAGTGAAGATCACTGAGTTTAGCAGAGTTTCCTCCCCAGGAAGCGATATATAATACTGCTGATATAGTAAAATGGTATTTATGCTATGTACTGCTGCCGTTTGGGGTGCACGCGCGAATGGTAACAGACCAACACAACTGGCTGTCTGCTCTTTTGGACGGCTCTTGAGGACAAGGAACCGAACTCTCCTTGGAGACGTGCCTATAGACGAGCTGCTGCACTTCAAAATTTATCATTCCCTTACACCTGGCCACCTGTTAGCCCCCTTCAAAAGCAGGTAAAATGCAAAACTAGATGCATCCAGATTCGTCGTTGAGCAAACTTCCCAACACCTCACAAGTAATAATTTTTAGAATCCAGATTTTTCCCTCCTGCGTGCCTTCAGCCAAAATTGTTACCTTTGGCTAAACTGGAGCAACAGCCTAATCGCGGAACCGCGCGAGCATCGGAAGCCACCTTGCAATAACCTAAAAGCAGCGGCTCCTGCGGACAGACACAGCCTGCAAAGGAAAGGACCAACCGGGTAAAGCACGTGAGCGCCCGTAAGAGGCCACGCCCACCTTTAACCCGTGAACTGACGCCGGCGCCTACGAGTTCAATTCTACGGTGACGCATGCGCAGCGTGGACGGGCCTGCGTTCAGTTGCCGCGGCTCCGGGGGCTCCCTTGGCGCTCCGGCTGGAGAAAGAGGAGAGGGGCGCGCGGGGAAGGAGGACGGTCGGCCCCGGCCCGCCTGAGGTACGCTCCCCTTCCCTGCGCCCGGCCAGGCCCGCGTGTGGCGTCCGGGGCCGGCCTCGTGGCTCGCCAGGCCCTCCCGCTGGAGCCGTGGCACCTCGCGCTTCTCTCCCCGGCTCTCTCGGTCCCCTTCAGCCGCGGCCCTTCCCTTGCTTGGCCGCGTCATGGGGGTCATTCCCCAGCTATGGTATTGGGGGGGGGGGAGGTAGCTCGCCCTTTCAAGCAGCGCAGTAGAGCCGCTTGAATGGAAGGACTTCCGCCCCACGTGCTGTCGGAGCAGGACTTTATTTATTCTTCAAGGCAGTTCAGAAAGAACGACAGGCAGAGAAAAGGGCAGATGGATGGCCGCCTGTCATGGATGCTTTAGTTGAGGTTCTTGCATTGCAGAGGGCTGGACTAGATGACCCTTGGGGTCCCCTCCAACTCCACGGCTCACTGATTCTATTAGCCTCGACCTTGCTAACGGTCCTGTGGTGATACCAGCAGTGTCCCCTGCCGTCCAGGGTTGTTGTAACCCAGGGGTCAGCAGACTTTTTCAGCCGGGGGCCGGTCCACAGTCCCTCAGACCTTGTGGGGGGCCGGACTATATTTTGAAGGGGGGGGGGACGAACGAATTCCTAAGCCCCACAAATAACCCAGAGATGCATTTTAAATAAAAGCACACATTCTACTCATGTAAAAACACATTGATTTCCGGACCGTCCGCGGGCCGGATTTCGAAGGCGATTGGGATGGATCCGGCCCCTGGGCCTTAGGTTTCCTACCCATGTTGTAACCACTACAGAGAACTCTGGAGAAAAAAACTATGCAGTTGCCCAAGGCGCAGCATGCCTGGGTGTGGGGGGAAGATACACCCTACACTGTTGGGATGTCACCTTGAAACAGAGATCTTTATAATTGCTACAGGGATGTGTCTTGTACAATGTACAGCAATGTACCCTTTTTAGTAACAGTTGGGAATATGTGCAGAGTATCCATATGCTTTTCCTGGAGATGCACCTTTTTACACTTCTTGCGCTATGTCAAAATTTGAATTTTCCACAATGTGAACCAGCATTAAGGTAGAGAACAAAGTGCGCCCCCACTTACATTGTGATAGTTCTCCTTCCTGGGGCATAAAGAGCAGGGCGTTATCTGAATATTGAATGAAGGATTCAATCTTAAACACATTTACTTAAAGAATGAGTAAGACCTCATCGAATAAAGTGGGACCTGCTTTTCAGTAAGCATGCGTATGGTTGTGCTGTAAATCCCGCTTAATTCAGTGGCGGCATTTATTTATAGACCACCCTTCACTGCAAGGCTCCCAGGGTGGTGTACAATATACAAAATTAAAACAGACAATAAAACACTACATAAAACAATATAAGTCACAGAAGTAGCACCAGTAAAATCCAGCAGAAGCCGTGTCAACAACTACTATATAATCCTCAGGAAGGATACAGTCAAACCTCGGTTGTTGAACGTAATAATAATAATAATAATAATAATAATTCAATTTATACCCCGCCCTCCCCAACTGAAGCTGGGCTCAGGGCGGCTAACAACAATCAAAATAATCCAACATTCTAAAAACCTTTCATTATAAAAATTAATTAAAATCAAATTGATGGCAACCATTAAGCAAAATTCTGTGCAGATTGCCAGAGGAGGGGGTCAGGCTGCGCCCTGACCAAAGGCCTGGTGGAACATCTCTGTCCTACAGGCCCTGTGGAAGGATGTCAGGTCCCGCAGGGCCCTAGTCTCTTGTGACAGAGCGTTCCACCAGGTTGGAGCCGCGGCGGAGAAAGCCCTGGCTCTAGTTGAGGCCAGCCTAACCTCTCTGTGGCCTGGGATCTTCAGGATGTAATCCATTCTTGGAAGCCCATTCGGCTTCCAAAACATTTGACAGCAGGTTGCAAAAGCTTCCTGCACTCAAGCGGAACCCGCGTCGGACGTTCGGCTTTCAAAAACCGGAGCATTTGCTTCCAAGTTTTCAGTGTTTAGGAACCAAAACGTTCGAGAACAGAGCCATTCGGGAACCAAGGTTTGACTGTAGAAGGTCTTCTCCCCAGTCACCATCTGCCTAACTTCAGATGATGGGTCTGGAGGGAGAATCCCAGATAAGGACTTTGGATTAGTCATGTGAAAGAAAGTAGTCCTTCAGATTTGCTCCTATGCCACTGTATTTGTGTGATTCAGGGCATAAATTTATTTTTTGTAAAAAAAATTAAAAATTAAAAGTGGTCATATTATAAGTATGATGATTGTTGCATAGTCCACATAGAAAATACTTCTATTTAAATTTCAATTATTTTTACAGGGGCAAGATGAGTTTGTTTGGGTCAACATCAGGGTTTGGAACTGGAGGTACCAGCATGTTTGGCAGCACAGCTACAGATAATCACAACCCTATGAAGGTATATAGCCCCACTTTGCATCCCTTTGTTTTCACCTTCACCTGACCCCCATATCCATGCCACCTCCCTTTTTCATGCAAACTCCTCCCCTCATAGACACCACTCCCATGGCAACCTTCTGCATCTTCCTCCTCCTACACATTGCACCTACTAAGCTCCTTTTCCCCCTTCCATCCAGTTATGAAGCCATTATTCTGCAGCCTTTTCATAACCCCACTTTCATCTTCACTCCCATTCCCATGTCACCTGTCCCTCCTTTTTTGCAACCCCGCCTTGTGCCCACTGTTTTCATATTCACTCAGATTTGTCTTCCGTCCTCCTTTTCTCAACTCTCCCTTGCACATAGACCACCCACTTTTCCATGCCTCCTCTCCTTGTGTTCTGCAGCCCCCTTTTCGTGCACCCCCTGTGGTTATATATGCTGCTGTATATATAAGAGAAATAGGATTTTAAGAGCAAGCCTGTAAGCTAGCTTGTTCAGTTGGAAGAGGTTAAGTTTAATTGATGGATGTACATATATGGGTGTTTGCCTGTTAATAGAATACCCGTTGAGAATTGCTGCTTTGAGTTGGGGACTTGATGTTCAAGATAGCACATGGTGTTGTTGTTTAGTCGTGTCCGACTCTTCGTGAGCCCATGGACCAGAGCACGCCAGGCACTTCTGTCTTCCACTGTCTCCCGCAGTTTGGTCAGACTCATGTTTGTAGCTTCGAGAACACTGTCCAACCATCTCGTCCTCTGTCATCCCCTTCTCCTTGCACCCTCCATCTTTCCCAACATCAGGGTCTTTTCCAGGGAGTCTTCCCTTCTCATGAGGTGGCCAAAGTATTGGAGCCTCAGCTTCACGATCTGAGCACATGGTATCGGGAGTGAAATAAATTGGAAATAAATCCTCCAGTGGAGGCAGTGTAATGATATTCTTTTAGACGTGTCTCCAGGCAGATAAATTACTTCTAACTTTGATTTCTGTTCTAGGATATTGAAGTTACTTCACCACCTGATGACAGCATAGGCTGTTTAGCTTTCAGCCCACCAACATTGCCGGGGAATTTCCTTATTGCAGGATCATGGGCAAATGATGTAAGTAACAAATGAAAGTAGGTATTGAGGCATACCATGCACTTTGCCTGCATTATTTGTACTGAATATGGGCAGCTGCTTCTTGCAGACAAAATGTGATCATCTTAATGTTTGAAGCAACTGTGTCTGTCTCAAAGACTATAAAAAAGCATTAACAATTTTAATGTTTTAAAAAATATTGGTTGCCTCCTGTTAACAAGGAACATCTCCTGTTATTGGGATAGAGACTAATGATGATTTATTTTGTATATGAATCACTTCCCATAAAACATTCCAAAATAATTTAATTGTTAAAAACATTAACAATTTGATGAAAAATAGAGGTAGGAGTAGTATTTTAGCTTGCATTTCTCTGGACACACAGATGTTGACATAACATCCTTGTGTGCATTAATTGTTCACTCTTTTCTAATGGTACAATGTTATACATGTCTGCTCAGAAGTAAGTCCCATGGAGTTCACTGGGTCTTACTTCCAGGTAAGTGGACATTGCATTGCGGCCTCAAGGTATCCTGCTTTGGTTGGTGCATCTGTTTCGAATAAAGTTGTTTTAGAAGGCAAATTCTAAAATAATAGTCATGCTATACTGCAGTCTCATTCATACTTAATAAGCTTTTTTGAACAGTGGTACTTACTCCTGGGAGTAAGCATTCATAGGATTAGGTTTGCATCTATTGTAGCAAAAATAAAAGTCCTGTGGCACCTTAAAAGCAGCAAATTTATTGATGCTTTCATAAAGCAGCTTCAGTTCACCAGGAGGTTCTTTGGCCTAGTGTTTTCAAAACACCTGAAAAAACCCCAATAATATTTAGAGTAATGTTGAGAATTATTGCAGCCCAGTGGCTAAGGTGGAAATCAAAAGCCTTAATTAAAAACCTAAGGAAAGGGTTCTCACTACCTCCATTGTCTTGATGTAAAATGGAAAACTCACAAGACTTCATGGTTTCCATGATTGCAGTCATAGGATTGTTGTCTATCACATGACGATGTATGTTTTGACTCCACAGAGTGGGAAGTGACGGAGACAGGATGTTGGTGTTACTGTGTTCCATGAAGTGGGACTATTGTCCTTTGTTCTTTCTCTTTGCTATCTGATGCTAGAGAGAGAGAGGGAGCCATGTTGCAGTGCTCCGTGTGTGTTTATATGTAAATAAAGTAGATTAGCCAACATGCTGAGTTGCGAAGACTCTGCGGATTCCTAAGTATGCTGGTGTCTGTTGGCATCGGTTGTTGTGATGTTCAGCCTGAAGAAAGCTTGAAGCTCCCAAATGAACAACCAGGAGGGAGAGAACATGCCAGTCGGGCATGTGTCTCTACCAGGGTCCTACTCAAGTGTAGGACGAGCTCCTGACAGTTTTAAGGGCAAACAATGTGAACAGCTGTACATTAAGAGTGGTGTACAAATGAATCTTACTTTAAAATTATTCTGTCTCTTCAGGTTCGTTGTTGGGAAGTCCAGGATAACGGCCAGACAATTCCAAAAGCACAGCAAATGCACACAGGACCTGTGCTAGACGTTTGCTGGAGTGACGTACGTCCTTTTATTGCACAAGAAGTATTCTTAAAGATCTGTAATGTTTCTTTGGGAAATCTGAAGGCTATATAGCTTCTCCTTCAGTGGAGAAGGATGGAAGAGTTGGGTGGAAAAACCTCTTTAGAATAACCTGCATCCACTAAATGGCATGATCCTGTCCTGAAAATTCTAATGTTCTTTTCTACAATATCAGGAGATCTATGCCCTTGATATGCTGTCACACTCGGACATGTATTTTAGAAACAGATAAAATACTACGGAATTTATATTTCCCACCCACACCTTCTCTTGTCATTATATAGGATGGGAGTAAAGTGTTTACGGCATCTTGTGATAAAACTGCCAAAATGTGGGATCTCAACAGCAACCAGGCAATACAAATTGCACAGGTATGATTTTTTTCATAGTCTTTTATAGAAAATCTGAATAGAAGTGTATTTAAATGAAGTGCTATTCAGATCAATGTTGAGCGTTTTAATCCATCTTCATCAGAATGGGGAAGCTTTCTTACGCATGGTCTGCATTACCTTAATAGAAAGCTGTCAGGGGTCACATTCTAGTAGTGGGTAGGCTAAACTAAAAAGTGGACCAAGCCTACACAACCTATTTCCCATGGATACAGGGGTATATATTTAATTCTTAGTACACTCCAGGTTCACCCATCAATTTTCTCCATGGATGCGTCAAACAGATCTTGTAAGAAGAAAGGAGAGAAAAGCTCTGCAGTACCCTTTATATGCCCTAAGTTTTGCAAAAGGCAGAACTTTGCTCTATCCTCCCATGCCTGTGTGAAATGGGGGGAAGTGCAAGAATGCTAATGTGCTTAGTGTTTGCTTTGCATTGCTAACAGTGTCCATCAAAAGAGAAGGTACAAGGCGAGACCAGGCTTGCTTTGCAAAAGAAGAAAAAGCAGCGGTCTTCATTCCAGTTATGTCTACACCCACCCTAAAATGCATGAATGAGCCTTATTCTAGACATCCTTTAAAACCTTCTTGTCCTTTAGCATGAAGCTCCTGTAAAGACTGTCCATTGGATTAAAGCACCAAATTATAGCTGTGTGATGACTGGAAGCTGGGATAAAACTCTGAAGGTAAGATGTCTATATTTTGTTTGCATTAACGCTATTCTACATATTTGAAAATGTTTTCAGCAGATTTTGCGTAGCATGTATTATGCAGAAAATTGTGAGTTCCGCGTTTTGTTTTGTTTGTAGCATTATTGTATGTGGTACAATTGTATCCATGTTTACTTAGAAGCAAGCCCTGCTGCATTCAGTGGGCCTTTCTTCCAAATAAGTGAGGTATGAACTGGAAGCGCCTGGTTGTAATCCTGCGAGACCATGAGCTCCCTCAATAAATGACTGTTAAAGGTCCTTTGGTGCCCTAGTTTGTATCATAGGAGTAATCCCAGTTCCTCCCTTAAAAGGTTGCTCTAAGAATGATAAAGAATGCATGTGAAATGCCCAAAGTCCTTAGCCAGCTATACAGTGCTTGTTTATATAGTAGTATCTGTTATTAATATGACTTCAGTGTGTAAAAGCACACTGAAATGCTTTGAGCAAAGTCACTATTATTTCAGCTTGCAAAGATTGGGACAAACCCCATACACTCAGTTCATCCTTAAGACCATCTTTGAACCAAAGCCCCTCACCCCATTCATCGTTGTATTGACTTGCAATACACAGGCTTTTCAGAACCAGTCTTAGTTAAGGACATGAAGACGGCATAGTCAGTTTTGCTAAGATAGCCTGTATAATACCTTATGTGTGGGATTGTTGATGTTTTTCATTTTTTAGTTCTGGGACACCCGATCGCCCACGCCAATGATGACCCTGCAGTTGCCTGAGCGGTGCTACTGTGCTGATGTAGTAAGTAAGAGATCTTTTGCCGTGTGTTTGCATGAAAACACGCTGTCGTTTGCCATTTGTTTAGCTGTCTTTCTACCACAGTAATTAACAGGCTGAGTTTGTATCATTTTGTATCATTGTTATCATTTTAGGCAAGTGCTTTTACTGTTCATTTTGACTATGTAAATTTTGATTCAGATGATAATTTAAAAGTTTATTTTCTACTTTTTACTTTAATTTCTCTTGTTTCAGGTATACCCTATGGCTGTTGTAGCTACTGCAGAGAGAGGCTTAATAGTTTATCAGTTAGAGAATCAGCCTTCTGAATTTAGAAGAATAGACTCTCCACTTAAGCATCAGGTAATAATTAAACTTGAGTTAACTTGTCTTGATTTATAGGAAGTAGGCCTTCTTTAAGTTGTGCCTAAATCAATACTTTTAAAAACAGTATTTCTAGCAGTTCTATTTATGTGATAGATTTTTTTTTTTAAGCGTCATGGGCCAAATTTTATAATTTGTTTACATAAATAACTGTCATTATCACTACTGGGATCTTAAATTTTATTCTTAGCTGTTGTTTTGAGAGGGATAAGAATCAAAATTGGTTGGAAGAATAGCTTCTTAGAAGAACCCCCCCAAAATGACTTTGCCAGCGTATATCTTATTGCAAGGAATTTAAATTTGATAATCGAGAATTCAAAAATGCTATTTCAAGGGTTTAAGAGAACTTGAGCTTACACATATGGAATTGTAAAACACTCTTTTCTTTGGCACGCAGACCTCCATGCCATAATGCAGATCACTTTGAAAATTTCTTCAGTTTCTGAAAAGGTTTGTCTTATGGCATGGTGGGCTACCGTTTGAGAAACCCAAAGTGAGTTACTTGAAACTTGGCCCTCATCCTTTGAGTGCAGCCAGAAATTGACGCCTGAGAAATAACTATTTCCCAAAGGTCCTTGAATATTTGGACCTGTTCTTCCCATTGGGATTTGAATCATACACAATTCTTTGGCAAAATCTTTAAAAATCCTGTTAGAGTTCACCTAATAAGTAAATGCTTTGCGTGCTCTTAACTATTCAGTAGCTTTTATGTTGCATTGTCCCTGCTAACGCTTTAGGCTTGTTTGATAGCTGACCGAAGTTGCAATCCTATGTACACTTATGTGGGAATAAGTCCTGTTGACCTTAGTGGGATTTTCTTTGGAGTAGACATGTATAAGATGGTGCCATAAAACCCAACCTCTATCCCCCATTTAGCACCGCTGTGTTGCTATCTTTAAAGACAAAGTGAACAAGCCAACAGGGTTTGCCCTTGGAAGCATCGAAGGAAGAGTAGCCATTCATTACATTAACCCACCAAATCCGTAAGTATCTTGAAATGGGCTGCAAGCTGCCCACTTAGGCTTGCATGGAACATGGGCTTGTAGAAGTAGGCAATCTGTTGCGTGCAATGTGAAATGACAAATGCTTTTTTTTCTTCCAGTGCCAAAGACAACTTCACCTTCAAATGTCATCGTTCCAATGGCACAAATACATCTGCACCTCAGGATATCTATGCTGTAAGTATTTCGCACGACATCCAATAAGGATCCTCCAGGGCTGCTGAAAGTTATCCAGACCAAGTATAGATATGATGTCAAATCTGGAGTCTTCGTTCTTTGACATTTTGTCCCTAAAGAGAAATTTTGCTTCTGTCTAAAGGCAGAAAACTGACATCTGTAGCAATCAGAATGTGAGTCGCTGAAGAATTTGTGCCTGCTACATTTTCAACCCGATTTTTTTTTTATTCCAGTAAAATATGTTCTTGAGTGAAGAAAATGACATTTCCCCATGCCCTTGGGACAGATGGTCAGATACTTCTCTATATAACAGCCAGTTTCCAATATTCTCTCCTAGCATTTTGTTCCGCTTTAGCATGTTTAGTAACTGGGACTTAGAGCTACGGATTCCATTGAGTTAACTAGGACAAAGCAAATGGGACCCGGTTTGGGAAACATTTTGGAGGGGTAACCCCCCCCCCCCCAAAGAAAATACTGGGATTACCAGGCCAAGGATATCGCTTGAGTGTATATCTTGATTTTCTACCATAAGATCTAATGCACACACACCTTTTGTTTCCGTGGGGGAAAACTTAAAGTTGCACGTGGCAGTGTTGGGCCCAAAACCTGCTCCCCACCCATAAAACTGGGTGTCCTAGTCACTTTTGGCAGACACCATGGGAACAGAGACCAGTATTCATCTTATGCAGCTCTAGCAGATGTCAGTGGAGGGAAAACTTGTTTGTGGTAGTTCTCCCCACCTTTGCCGAAACAAGGAGCCAGATTCTGTAGCATAGGCACTGAGAGAGCTTCTGGCTTGGAAAGAGGGAAGCATGCCTTACCCCTCTTTCTGGGCCTGGAGGCTATGGTTTGTTGGGGATAACAGCCGGTAGGGCCAGCTTTTAAGAAGCAGTTCAGACTCCACCTTGTGCTTAGTGTAGTGGGGTGGGTGAGGAAGGACCAAAGAACAATGGTTCATCTCCTTTCCTTCCCGGTGACCATTGCCTTTGTGAGCAGAGCTAGTTGTGGTGTCAGGTCTGCTTCAGTGGTATAAAACTGGGAGGTGGGGGAAGGGGGATAAAGTATTTTGGGGAAGTATTGGAAACGGTCAAGTAATAGACCTTTTTTTTTTTTTTTTACATGAATGAACTTTGCTGTTTTGGTCTGAAATGACTAAACAAAGCTTGCAATGACTTTTTTTAAAAATACATCATTCGCTTCCTTTCCGAACTTTGTTGGTTCAGCTGTTAACTTTCAAACTGATCCATATAAGACTTTTGTTCACTTTTGGAACAGGTGTTTGAATGTCAATATTTTCCTCTTCCTTCCTCATCCCTCTTTTGCTATCGTGTCTCTTAGGTTATAAGCCCGAGAGCGCAAACTGATACCGTGTAAGTCACTCGAAATGTTTTCCAAAGAGTGGCGTGAAAATGCTTAAATTTTAAATGATTACTTTGAAGGTTAATGGGATCGCCTTTCACCCTGCCCATGGCACCCTTGCAACGGTAGGATCTGATGGCAGATTCAGCTTTTGGGATAAAGATGCGCGGACGAAGCTAAAAACCTCAGAACAGCTGGACCAGCCAATATCTGCTTGCTCCTTCAACCACAACGGCAATATATTTGCATATGCGTCTAGTTACGATTGGTCAAAGGTGAGTTGGCTGAAACGTAAAGAGAGCATCTTTTAATAGATGTTGTTGGAGAAATTCGGCATCTCGGTTAAACTGAAATATCTAGAAAGAGAAGGAAATGCACCTAGTACCATGGCACAATATCTGAATGCAGCCAGAGCCCCACTTACTTGCAAGGTGTTAAATAAAATATTTGGTTAAGGTTTAATTTGTTACTGCTGTGTAATACAACTGTATTTAACCATTTTTGCAGGGGCATGAATTCTATAATCCGCAAAAGAAGAACTATATATTTCTGCGCAATGCTGCCGAAGAGTTAAAACCCAGAAATAAGAAGTAGTGAGTATAATTCGGACCATCCTTGTAGCACTGCTTTCTTGCCACATGCCCCCTCCTCATTGATCTCTTTCCAGTTGTCTGTCTTGGATTGGTAACCCTTAGCAGGGGTCTCTGTGACAGTTACCAAAGTACATTCTTATGGGCTGGAAAAGTACCCTTTGACTAGTGTGTTCCATGCTGCCCAGGAATGCCTGACATTTGCATGAAGACTTGCCAGTTTTCTTAATAGTAGCAAAATCCCTGCACTGGACCAAGAAACAGTTGTTGCATCCTAAGTACTTGCCAATATTTTATGAATACTACAGAAAAAGTGTGCTTTGCAATAATTCTCAGCAAACCTTTTTTTCTTACTGGATTGAGAATTGGGGGCTAATGAGTGTTGGGGAAAGTCAGTTTTTGTGATTTTAGATTCTTCCGAGGTTTTCTTTTTCATAGAATTGTAAATTTAATATTAATCTGCTGCCAATGTGTACCCTTTTTTTGGTCTTAGACATATTTTTCTACTCGTGTATGCGGGCTATGTACTGAAGGCAAAAAAATATCCCAGAATAAACCCAAATTAAATTTCGATGCATTCTAGGAATAATTCAGTTCTGATTTCACTGCAAACTGTGCCTAGGTTGTGGTTTTGAGATGTGGGCGACTCACTAGGGGGATAGAGTTGCATAGCACAAGCCCTCTCTGGTGATACATTAACATGCAACAGTGGATAAGGTGACTACAGACCCAGGGACTCCGTGCCATGTAGAAATACTGTTGTGCCTGTGTTTCCGTGAACTCTTGCCTGGTCATTGGATGCAAGATAGCGGGCGAACAATACAATGTCTCTGCATTGCACTGTGCCCATGTCTGCAGTAGCAAGAAAAAGAAAGGGCCTTATCATAGCTAAAAGGACAGTTTCATATACATGTGCCACATAATAGGACCACTTCTGTACCCTAATCTGTGTCTTAAAAGAGCTGCAGATGCAGCTATTTCCAAGAAGAGAAAGCATTCCTAACTCGACTAATATTGCATAGCGCTAGGCGGGTAAACCTCATCGGAACACAGCTAAGTAGAAATGGTGCAGAGGCTTATGTAATGTGCATCTAGTTCAGGCTTATTCACATTGGGGAATCTGCTGTTCAAAACGTCAAAGGATTTTCTTACAAAAAGCTTGATGCCGATTTCCGTTTTATAATGAATGGAAGAGGGGGGGGTGAATTTGTATACAAATACGCTTCTGTCAGAATTTTTTCTGTAAGCACATATGTTGTAAAACTCGCTATGACTTAAATAAAACTGTTTTGAATTTGAACAAAACCTTATGTAAGTACTTCAGTTGTCAGCGCTGGTGAACTTGAGGGATCAGAGGCAAAATATTTAAAACCACTCTTATTAAATGATTTCATGGAATCTCAACCAGTCTCTTGTTTTGTATTGTTCACAAATTAATGTCTGCTGCTGAGCTAAAGAATTCAGTGGCCAACTCTCACTGATACGCAAGTGAAAGGCCTGTTCTCTTTCAATAGTTTTTTGTTTGGCAGCTGAATGTGAGTAGCTCCCTTTTCACGGATAGGAACATAGGGAGCTGTTGAACTATTTGGCCGTCTAGCCCAGTATTCCCTTTTGTGGCTGGCAGTGTCTCTCTGGGCTTTGCAACAGAAAGGCTTTTCTGAGTCCTTCCACCAGAGATCCTTTTAAATGGAGAGCCAGTTGAGTTGAACCCAGGACCTTAAAGCACATGCTCTACGCATGAGCTACGATGGTTCCATTATGGTACAGGTAGCCTGAATTCAAGAACAAAAAGTAGGTTCTCTGGAATCTCTGATCAAAAGGGCCACTTTCCACAAAATGCAAGGATGCATGAAAACCATTTGACCAATACCTTGCTTAAAAGGTTCTTAACCTCAACATGGGCCTCTTCGAATAATGGCATAGTTTCCTATAGGGCCGTGTATCACGTGTCTGCCAATTCTATATGTGAAGGTCCTGGTGAACCAGCATCCGTAAGACAAGATTATACCCTGCATTTTGTATAACCAGCCCAGAATTGTCTGCTCTGAAGGCCTTGGAGATGCATGTTGCTTATGTATAGCTGTATTTATAATGGCAGTGTGGTATACACCCAGTACTTTGGATGCAACTACAGTACTTTGAATAGCCAGTAAATAAGATAGCATCGAACATCTCAAGAGGTGAAACTGATACAGAATTAAAAGCTTCCAGTGCCAAATTCATTACTTTGACTATCAGCTCAATCTTTTCCTCAAGGCAAGGTCCCCTCGTGCCGCTTGTGGCTGTCATGTAGTCAACTTTTAGCCACTAGCAGTTCTTGCCTTCTTTGGTAGGGCTGGGTTTGTGTTTGTTTTTTTAGCGTTCGTGTTCTGCTGAACTGCAAATGGACTATTGCAGAATTAATGCTTATCCTTTCTGATTATAAAAGCAACATCTTTCATTTTGCAGTTAAATCTTGTGGAGGTCAGAAGCCTAGCAGGTAACAACGGTGTGTGTACGTGTGCGACCTGTGCAGAGCAAATATTCCCTGGCTTCACTAGAGCTATCGCCTGCTTATCTGTGTAGTAAATTGAGCATATATTTCCCTTTTTTTAGTGAGTGGCGTGGCAATTTAGTGAAACCCCACGATCGACACATGCAGTATTGATGTTCCTTCCAAAATGGTTGGTGAAGTTGCAGGAGCAGACTGGATTTTACTCTGTAATTCTGGCTCGCTTTTGCAAGAAAGCTTAGCATTATGTTTGTATTACGCAGTTTTAAGCATCATGCTTATTTGCTAGCCTGACTACATTTGGTGAGATGGTTGCTGTTCTCTCCTGGGGCACTCGCGTGGTGATATATATTGACATTCAGATATGAATCAGTCCTTTACTTCCTTTTTGTGTACGTGAAACCCAGGTCCGTGCCTGATAAAGCAACTTATTTACAACCACTTTGCAAATCCATACTGAAAGGGGAACTTGGAACAGATCCAGATCTTCCTTTCCTTTTACCACCCTCTTTGTTTTTATCCTTGGGAGCAAGTTATGAGTATAGCGTAGGAACCCGATAGAGCTGAAATGATAAGCTTGGTTCCCCAAAGACCTTTATAACAAGGTAGCAGGCTGCTATTTTCGTATGAGTTTTAGTTGATTATATGAGCACATTCCTTCAGAAATGCCCTCATTCAGGAATCTGTATATTCTGTTTACCTTTTGATGCACCTGCAGGGAGTATCACTTGCATTACGTTTCTGTGCTTTGTGAGGGAGGAGAACAATTTGAGAGCAAGTTCAAAGTTAAGCAGAGTTTGATTGCCTTTTTATGCATGCTGTTAGAGCATTTTGTGCATTAGCTGATGTAGCTTTCTGAAGATAAGTGTCTTGGCTTTGTGGATGAGGCAGAAAACGAGAGTGGATTCTTCCTGTAGCCTTCATAGTTATTTTGAGATGAACGTGATAAACGAGGAGTGGACTGCTTTAAATTGAAGTTTTAAATCAAGTTTCCCATTTGCACACCAGATATTTCATATAAAAAATAGTTATCACTGAAAGCTTGATTTATAACTAAATAAGGTTCTTAAGCTCTATTGCTGTTTTTTAAAAAATTATAGCATTTTTGGTTTAGCAAATGGGTACAGAATACACTGCTTATTTATGATATTTCCATGTTGTCCCAAAACCAATGAGCGCATCTACTAGTTCTCAGCTATTTAGCAACATCTCCACCTTGCTGTAAGAGATTCTGGAATTTATTCTGCAGTGCATGCTGAGTTCATGCGGGACACTGCCCAGGCCTATTGAACATCAACATTGCCCCCCATATCAATCAATACTCCTACCATTCCCATGGAACTCCAGATTTCAGGGAGAAGATCACTTGAAATGTCCAACCTATATTTCAGGAAAGTTGTTCTCCGTTGTGCATCTTCTTCTTCTTCTTCTTTTTTAAAATGATATTTATTAAAAGTTTTATAGTTACAGAAAAAAGAAAAAGACAGTATGTATGCATCTCCTTAAGGAACTGGCTTCAAAAAGAGCTGCAGAATTTCCCCAAACACAGCATGAAAACTAAAATAAAAAATATCCTAAAGAATCAAACGTACAGGAGCCAGTCCCTATACAGTAGGGAAGATTAGCCTGTGGCTGTATAGATTTATTTATTTTGTGAAATAAATGAAATGTATTTTATGAAACTTATATGTATTAAGTTGTTAAGGCTCTAAATGCAGCAAATAAACAATATATTCATGTATCATCCCTGGCATAGCCAGAAGCAGAGAAGGAAAGTAAGGGAAAGTAGGAACTGCCAGCCCCTTTTGCCATCCTGTTAAACCGAAGTGTTTGAATTAGCAGCATGGTGTGGCTCAGTCTGTCTGCGAAGTTATTTCTAAGCCCTACAGGCTTGTTAGTGCTTCCTTTAAAAAACCAAACCAACAGCACTGTTGTTCGCCTTTGTGCTAGGATTTATGCTGTAAAATATTCTTTCCTGCTGTCTCCTTTCCAGTGTTTCAGTAGAAATCTTATCCATACACAACTCTTCAGGGCTGTCATGCTCCTTGAGTGTTTGCTCGGACACTAGTGGAACAAGGTTGAATGAATTAGCCCCTGGAGTGCCTCCCTATTCTATTTCTCATCTAAGGTCTTTGAGGGCTGAAGTTGAGTTTTATAAATAAGCACCCTTACGAGTCCTCTTGTTCTTTTTTTGTTTCGAAGGTACCACAGGAACTTCAACTGAGGAAGGTGTCTCTCTACCCAGAAGTTAGCTAGCCTTGCTTGCCAGTTGGGCTTCTTCCTTGTGTCATCTTACCTGTAGCAGCCAAAATGCTTAAACTATACTGCTGGGTTTTTATTTTTCTTCTCCTCCTAAACCTTTTTATCGATATGTTTTTGTTCTGTGGGAACTGCCTCTGGTTTTCCTTAAACTCTCCTCCTATGGGTTGACCTATGTCAACATTTCTACCCGCTTATACAAGGGCGTATTTTTGAGTCAGCTTGCATAGAATTGCACAGTTATGGCACATGATACTACTAGCAGACGCTTTAAACTGAGCTATAGAACATTAACAGGCAGACAATCACCTGTAGCTTGAAAATGTGCACCCAAAGGCTCACGTAGCTGAACAACGGGTGCAAAATTGTATCATCTGCCTTCTCCATCCTTGCCAAGAACAAAACAGTCTCCAGTTCGTTTCCCTAGCTCTGTAGTTTCCAGGGCACCTTGAAAAATTCATTGGAGGCTTAGCAAGGGGCTTCCTTCCACGATCAGTAAAGGTGTAAAAGCATCCTTATCCCTGACATAGTCTGAGGGTGCGTGATGGGCCCGTTCTGGTCAGTGCCTGCATGGATAGGAGACTGCTTGAGAACCTCATGTGCATCACCTTGCGTTTCCTGATGGGAAAAATGTGAGATGTAAATACAGTATGTTAAAGAGATGAACAATGGTCTGCCCAGGACTACTGCTGTTCCCCTGCCATGTGCACGTAGAAACATCTGTATTGCATAACGAACTTTTCATGTGATGGTGAGGATCAGTGTTTCCAGCAAGCACCCTGCATGAAGGGGGAGGAGATCCTGTAAGAAAGCAGCTCTTCCTCAGCAAGCTAGTTAATGTGAAGAAGGCTCCCTACTTGCACAATGCCTGGAAGCTTGCCATCCCTGGTGTCTCCCTCTTCCCCTACCCCTCCCTTGGCCAAAAATAATCATTTTCTGTTGCAATACATTCCTGCATCTTCACTGCTCTGCCTTAAGGTCTGCTGTGTGCAACCACCCTCTACGCCAGTCACAATAAGAAACGGCCATGACAAAAGACACCGAAGCTGAATCCTAGCTTTTTCTAATGTGTGTTGGTTTAGTTTATGCCTGAGGAAAAGCCTCTGGCGTTCCCTTCCCTTCATCATTCAGGCCTTGCTTCTTACCATAAATTGGCTTATTGCAAGGAGAAAGGGGGAAAGAATTTTGTTCATGCTCCCTTGCTCTTTCATTCAAAATAGTATTGCTGGTTAATCTGGGCTGGATGTTCAAAGGCCTTCTGCAGCTAGCCACATTTAAGTGGGTGGTGTACAATTGGACCAATCTTTGTGATCCATTGTACATGTTCTAGGTTGTATTTATGGTAATATTCCTTCGCTGTCTAAGGGTTAACTGAGGTTCTCTACCACCAGCTCTGTGTAAGCCCTGCCTTCTAATGAATTTATGTGATCTACAAGGGCTTTATGGGGTGGTAAGTGGACTGTACCACGACAGATTGTAGATAGTGGATCATAACCAAATGACCTTCCCTTAATCATCACCATAAATTCTGTGCATCAGAATCCAGCCTTATCTCTGATATGCTGGTTTTCTATGTGCTTGATTTTTCTATTCTTTCATGAAGATATGTTCAGCCATGTGCTCTCAGTCTGAAATGAAACAATCCACTGCAGTTTTACCAGCTCTTCGGCCTATTGGTGTGAAACAGACCTAATTTTGAGACCTTTTGAAAAGTTTTTTTCCACTAGCACATTAATGCTCGAAGCACATTTTCCAGTGATCTTGCGCTCCAAATGAGTATTCTCAATCTTTTGACGTATGTAAGAATCCAGTCTTAATCCAGATTGAAAGTAGTCAAATTTATGACTTCCATTGAAGAGAAGTAACAACCTTCATTTATAAAAAAAATCTGGCCCACCAGCACACACACACGTCCCACCCTCCACCCCGTGTAATATGCCACACATTGTAATCCTGATGACAAAAAGAAATGGATCACTGGTCGCAAGCAGTAAAACTTGAATTTATGTGACTTTCTTGTATAAATCTGACCTGTGGTGTGAATATGATATGCAACTAGGAATAACTGTGATCCCTGGGTTATTGGTTTAAGACTATATCTGCTAGAAAAAGCAGTCCGTCATGTCACTTGAATTTATAGCAAAATAAAATGTGCAAAGTGGCTATCTTAGGTTAATTCTGTTCTTTCTCCCCCCAGTGGTTGTGAGGAGAGAAGAGAGTGCATTGCATTGAATTCTTTACCAATTTCTCTCCTCTTCTTAGATAATTTAATGAAATTACATCCCACCTTTCTTCTAAAGACAAAAAATTAAGGCACGTTATAACATCGCCCAAATGTGTTTGCCAAAATAGCCTACCCAGTAACACAAAGTATTATAAAGACAATATATTGGAATCCAGTGAATTGCCTGCTGGGAAAGTTACTGGATATTTGATCTAGCATTTATAGATACATAATCTTAAAATGTGCACAAATACCAGTTTGGATTCTTGTTATCTTTAAATATTGCATAAAAGAGACTTTTGGGCTGCAATCCTGTGTTCATTTACCTGGGAGTAAGACCCATTGAACTCAATGGGGCTTGCTTTGGAGTGGACATAAGATTGCACTTTTAAGCTATTCAAAGTTTATTTTTTTAATACATTATTGGCCCACTTAGTTTTGTGTGGGTCTTAATCCTCAGCAAGCATTCTTCCTGAATGGGCTCATCTTGTCCTCCTGGCAGTAGCAACTGCCTGTTCACTCCCCATATCCCTCTGGTGGCTGTGTGGATTGAGCCCCAAAGCCTGCAAAAAAAAGCACAAGTGAGATCAGAACAGTCACATGGCCAGACTGCCGTTTAGCTTTCTATAAGCTTTTCAGAAGGGAAATAGCCGCTTCTACTCTGCAAGAGCAAAGAATCCAGGAGGGACCTCAAAAGATTAATAAGCCTGTTGCAGCATAAAACCTATTGAGTCAAAGCCCACTTTGTCAGATGCATGATGCTAAACCTTAGGAGAATTTATTGAAAGGTAAGCGCTGTTTCACAATGGAACCAACTTCCTTGTGTAGAGTATTGTATACTCTACATCCTTGGGCACCAGTGGACTCTCCATCAACAGACGATGATTAAAAGCTGCATCTTGCACTGGGCAAATGACCTTACATTGGCAGTTGTAAACCTTTATTTGGGCCAGAAGATGGCAGCATTTGTATCCGTTGAAACTTAACTGAGTTGATGCTTCTGGAGGGCTCAGTTTGTTGGGTGCTAATAAAAGCAAAAATGAAACAAGGAAAAAAAGACAACACAGACTTCCATGACTTTCGGCTTTATTGACACCAGGAAACAACAAGCCCCCTCTGAAGTCAGATGCCTTATTTTTATTTTCCTGATAATTATAGGTGACTGCTGCAATCGCGTCAAGTGCTTTCCCATTGTGTTCCAGGATTAGCTCCCAACTCCTTCAGCAGCTATTATAAGTATTCCTTTCTCTCCCTCTCTGCTAAAAAAAATAATGTTGATGTATTCAAAGAGCAATATATATTTACAAGTGGGACTTGCGGTGCTCCTATTCAGGGTTCCAATCCTCTTTCAGGATATTCCATTCCACCACCGTTTTTGTTTGTTTTGGGTATTTATATACTGCTTTCCCACCTCTCCACCCACCCAAGCAGCCAGCTAGCATTCCATGACTGCTGAGCACGCTCAGTCCTCCCTAGTCTGTTTGCAATTTCCACACCCTACTTCCCATGGCCCTATTTTTAAAGGGAGATGCTTTTTGTTGCACTTCAGAAAAAAACTTGGGATTTCCCCACAGCCTGCTTTTACCAACCTCCTCATGCTCAAGTGGCGTTATTTTGGCTATATAAGGGATGGTCATACAGCGTCCACTATCTGTATACAATTTTTTATTTTATAAAACCAAACCCTGGATGCATATGGAGAGAAGAAAATCAAAACCAGAAAGGAAAATGGCACCAAGAAAACAAAATCAATTCAGTTCCTAAGCAGGTGGGTCTTGCCACACCTCTGAAAGGTAATAAAGTCTGGACTTTGGTGAACAGGCTAACCATGTAGGCATCACCAAGAGAGAGAGATTTACATAAAATTTGCATGTATTAGTGTATCTGTACAGATGCAAATTTAGAAACGATTCCTATCAATATAAAAATAGTACACTGCAGCAGGAGAGCCTGTGGCTGTTGATGAACAACTTCCAAGACACTCTGACACAGAATATCCTTATGGTTTGGTATGTTTAAATCTGGACTTGGACCAGACAGCCCTTCAAATAGAGGACTGCCCTTTGTAAGGTAGGACACATGCCCTCCCTATTGGTGGAGGGACCTCTGTACTCTCTTTGCACCCCACCTTATAAAAAACAACAACGTCATGAAGGGGCGCCTTCAGTAATCGCAACGGGATACATAGGTTAGTTATTTCATTTAGGAATGAATTGCTTCTGATGGGGCATGTCAAAGCAATATGCAACACAATAAAAATATATATAAAACAATTGCATGTGTAAAAGCAAGTTTTTAACAATTACATATAAAGCAATGAAAACAGTTTATAACTCATTTCAAATCCAACACGGGTACCAACCGGGATAGCAAGCTCTGCCTCAAAGGCTTGGAGAAAGAATAATGTCTCCTAAAAGACAATGGAGACGACAGTTATATTTGTTGCGTGGTTAAATTTGTATGGCACACTCATCCTAAATCTCAAGTGTTGTCTTTACAGAATTCGTCAGCAATGAGCATAGGGGCAGAAACACTTAGAATCATAGAATCATAGAGTTGGAAGAGACCACAAGGGCCATTGAGTCCCTTGCCAAGCAGGAAACACCATCAGAGCACTCCTGACATATGGTTGTCAAGCCTCTGCTTAAAGACCTCCAAAGAAGGAGACTCCACCACACTCCTTGGCAGCAAATTCCACTGTCGAACAGCTCTTACTGTCAGGAAGTTCTTCCTAATGTTTAGGTGGAATCTTCTTTCTTGTAGTTTGCCCTTGGCTACTGAGGGAGGGCGTGTTATTGGGCCTTCTCAAACGTGGAACACGCTCCTATCAGATGTCAAGCAGATAAGTAACTCTACAACCTTCAAAAGACATCTGAAGGAGGCCCTGTACAGGGAACTTTTTAAAGTTTAATGCTTTATTATGTTTTTATATAAGCTGTAAGCTGCCTAGATTGGCTGAGGCAGCCCAGCCAGAAGGGTGGGGGTATAAATAATAAAATTATTATTAATGCTGGTTTGCTATGCTTTTGTTCTTGTCTCTTGTATTTTGAGTTTTTAATCTTGCATTTTTCAGCTGCTATGAGCTGCCCTGAGATCTACAGATAAAGGGCTGTATACAGTATTTTAGTTTTATTAATGATGATGATAATGACAATACTGTTGGTATCCATGCTTTCCACCCACCAGTCCCAGTGGGGGGGAAATACATTTTTAAGGGAGGATCCCTGTTATTTGTTGGGAACACGAGCCCTATGAAAACGGACGTGCCTACTCACCCGTTATTTATACACCATAAATAAGTAAATCTGGAAGGGAAATCTTATCTCTCCACCCTAAAGTATGTCATCTCCCCCATGCCTGCTTCTCCAGGATGAACAGAGTTAAGGCACTTTCTTACATATCATAGGAGGGTTTTAGGCCCACACCAGCTGTTCCTTTCAAAGTTCCCAAAAGGCAGGGGAAGAATAAGCAAAGCCCTTCCTCTCTAGAGCTGTTGGATTACTTTCGCCTGGTACCTGGTCCAGGGAAGCAGCTTTCAGAAACATTTCCTTGCCTACACAAAAGCCAGGGGCTTGGCTTCACGTGACAAGATCCGGCAGACTCAAAAGACACACACACACACACTACATTAGCATCCATGCAGCCCCTGAATAATTAAAGTGTCTCTTCAAGCTGAATGCATTCACCGAGTAATTAATCAGTCAGTAGGAGAAAATGTGCTCCCTTTAGGAAGCCAACAACGCCGGCTGTTGCATCTTTTGTCTGACTTAAACAAATGAGGTTGCAGACATGATGGTGCAGATCACAAATTTTGGAACATGCACAGGTTTGCGCAGCTGGCGTTTCCAATCCGCATGGAACACGCTTGCCCTTATGACACTGGGTGCACGGGAAAACCACTTCGCAAATTCCATTTTTCTTTCGTCAGGCACCTGAGATCTTTAAAGTGTAACAATGGAAAATGGAATGCAAGAGAGACGTGTTTGCCAACACATGTATTGTGCAAGAAGACATCAGAAGCGATTGTTGGTTAGCACTGACTCTTGAGCACGCATTTGTTTATTAAATTGGTAGAGCGCCCCTCAGGGCGGTTCACAAAGTAAAAATGCTATTTACAAGCACAAAATACATGATAAAGACACTTCACAGGCAAACGCCAGTTGGCCTTTGTGTAATGTACAAAACACCGTATTTATGGGGACTGATACACATGTGCCTCATGCAGAAAATCACAGGCTTGATCCCCAACCCTTGCAATTCCCCCTCTTCCTCCACTGAGCACAGTGTGGCGGGAAAATATAGATCACCCATATGGGGTAATTAATAAAAGATTTGGCTGTATCCCTAGATCCAAAGCCCTGTAACAGAGCCCCAGCAGAGTTTAAAAGTCATAAAATGTGCAACAGTGAAGTGTTAGGAATATAGGCTGTTCTTTTTCTTTGTACCCCTGCCCATACGGGCCAGTCTTGACAGACTCTAGGGTTGTGCGCTCATCTCACTCTAGAGGCCGGGAGCCAGTGCTGTCCACAGACACTTCCGGGTCACGTGGCCAGCGTGACGAAGCTGCTCTGGCGAACCGGCACCAGAGCAGCACACGAAACGCCGTTTACCTTCCCGCTATAAAGCGGTACCTATTTATCTACTTGCACTTAAGGGTGCTTTCGAACTGCTAGGTGGGCAGGAGCTGGGACCGAACGACGGGAGCTCACCCCGCCGCAGGGATTCGAACCGCCAACCATACAATCGGCAAGTCCTAGGCGCTGAGGTTTTACCCACAGCGCCACCCGCATCCCTAATATAGGCTGTTAGACCCTTTTAATACAGTATCCCATTTGGTCCACTTACAGCCACCACCACCACCCGCCACTACCCCTCTCGCAATGAACAGACCACACCATTAAGTAAGTTTAAATGCTTTACTTACAAACTCCAAAGGTCAGATTATTTCTTGGTCAGATTCAGCAAGAGGAACACATGCAGAAACTTCCTGGGTTACCAAATACAGAAAAATACTTAAGAGGACGAGGCCTGGGCTTGTTGCCTGGTCAACTTCACATCATGGGAGAGAATGATGAGGAGACCTGACTTAGGTAAGTCTGAGAAAACAGCTCACTCTATGGTCTTGACCTCTTAAGAGCTGAGCTTACTAGTTCTGACTGCAATTTCCCGCACTCAGGGTGACACACGTTATATTTTAACCAATGGGTATCGATCGCTATGTTTCATAGAATCACAGAATTGTAGAATTGGAAGGGACCCTAAGAACCATCTAATACAAAGCCCTGCAGTTCAGGAAATCTTTTGCCCAGTGTGGAGCTTGAACCCACAATTCTGCGATGTAGAGTCGGACAGTCTATCATCTGAGCTAGATTGATAGTTTGTTTATTTATAGAATGAGCTGAAAATTGTACAATATCTGCAGCAAGAATTTTGTTAGCGAAGAACTGGAAAATACAGGAAGTACCAACAGTGGAAGATTGGCAGATGAAGATGATGGATTTTTCAGAGCTGGCCGACCTGACTGGAAGAGTTCGTGACCAGAAGGAGGAGGAGTACCAGGAAGAATAGATGAAATTTAAAGATTATTTAGCTAAATATGTTAAGATAACTTAATTGGAAAAGCTTGCAAATAATAGATAGGCTTAGAATTCAAATATGTAAGGATAAGATTTATGATGTTTAAAGTCAGATTTGAAAGAATGAAAGATGTTAAGTGATCAAGTTAATTTTTTGAGGAATTCGATTTTGGAAAACTGTTAAAATGATATATAAAGAAATTAAACCAAGGGGATTCGAGGAAGTCACTTAATAATGTTACCAAGATTTAAATAGGATGTATGTATTTTTGTCTGTTTGTCTGGTTTTGAATTTTTGAAAATCAATAAAAAAAAAAATTAAAAAAGAGAGGAAATGGTACAATATCCATATTGTCAAAATGCATAGACCAGGGCCTGACTGACTGCAGTGACCCTCAAAAGCATCGCTCCTGATTGGTCCATCCAAGACAATCCCTCACCTGACTCACACATTTGAGCAAGGCATGACACAGGACTCTTGTCACAAAGGCCTGTGCTGCTAACACACCGGCTCTAGCAACCCTCTGAGCACCCTCCACCACCCACCACGGCTGCAGCGGCTGCTTGCTCTGGCTGCGGCGGAGGGAGCAGGGCAAGGGGGAGATGAGTGGAACGATGCTGCACTGACTTCCAGCTACCGGTTTCTCCCAGCCTTCCAGCTATGGCTGTGCCAGGGGACAAGGTCTACAGCAGCTGCCTCCCTTTCGGCGAGACGCACCAGAAGCTGCTAGCCACCATCCTGATCGTGCTGGGACTTCTCGCTTTACTGGAATATGCCGTCAGACTGATTTCCTTGGTAAGCCCTGGGCCAAAAATGGAGGGCGTTATAGGGGTCCTTGGGTGTGCTGTTGGAAGCACCAAGGGTTAACTCCAACAAAAGGTTTGCAAAGCGGAACAGCCACTAAATAGTGGCTGCTGAGCAGTACAATGACATTTGCCTTTTTCTTCTCTCCAGGGTTGGATTAGCATCTCTCCATTAATGCGGAAAATACATGACTCTTGCTTCAAAAAAGGTAAGTTTTAGATGAGAAAGAGGTGTGTGATGATGAGGATGATATCCCGTTTCCTTTGGTCCCTCAAGTTCTTAGGATTATGCTCCTGTCCTGTTTTCTAGCTCTTCTGTTTCTCCCAGACCATGGAAATCACGGTGTTGAAACTGGAAAAGTATCTGCTGGTACCCACACAGCTAGAAATATCAAGGGGGGAAAGTTAATAGTCAAGGAAGCAGTCAAAAGTGGGAAAAGCTTGAGTATCTTTGGGTGCTCAAACCTCCCAACAATACCAAACAACCTGGTGTTTAGGCCAAAGAAGTGTGTGTGTGTGTGTGTGTGTGTGAGAGAGAGAGAGAGAGAGAGAGAATGAAAACTGGAAAGAGAAATAAGATACTTGTAAATGTGCAGTTTTATTACTCTGGGATGCTTAGAAAGTTGGAGTCTGTTAGCTAAGACTCGATTGCTAATAATTCGTTAGCTAGCACAACTGAAAGAGGGCAAGAGTGGTGAGGAGAGACTGAATAAAGAAATGTCTTACCACACAGGGATAGCTAGTGTGGTTCTCCCCACCCCCAAAACATTACGGACTACAACTCCCATCATTCCCATTGGGCATCCTGGCTGATGGGCATTGTAGTCCCTTTCATCTGTGTTGAGTACCCCTGCGCAGATCTGCACTCAGGCCCTGCATAACCAACACTCTGGCAAGGCCCACTGATGCTGAACCCCTAGCAGAGCAGCTGGGTCAGCAAGCAGCCACTTGAAATTCCCTACAGTTATCCCAATGAAAGCTTTTTGGGAAAGCTCAGACGGCTGCTTACAGCTTTCCTTCCAATATCACCAGGTTAGCCCATAGCTTGGACAGCGGGGTGGGGGCAGTCACCTATATACGGGGGGGGGGGTCACCAGGGGGCATATTGCCAAGGGTGCCCTTCAATCTGGAGCCTTCCCTTTCCTCCCCTACAAAGTTTTAGGACTGGTTCAGATGCAGGTCAGCACTCAAGAGACGAGCAGAGAAGTTAACTCTTTATTCAAGGAAACACCATACAACAGGACTGAAGGTCTCCGCCTGCTGTTTCCCTCTCAGTCTCCTGCCCTGCTGGATGTTTTCCAAGCAGCTTCAGATTATGTGGGGTGGGGACGGGGAGGGAATCTGTGCTACTTATTCTGTGACACACATAGCCCTCCCTGTCCTTGGAGACAAGGGGGGAGAGGAGCTTAGTACAGTAGGACCAGAAAGCTCCTGGGATGCTTCTGCAGCCTCCTTTCCCTCCTCCTCTGCTTCATCTTCTGAGTCTGAACTCCTTTCTGCACCTGGCTCCTCTTGCTCACTAAAGCCTGTTGCTTCCTCAGCATCCAACCACTCCTCCCTCCGACCTGTGCTCAGTGTCCCACCACCACTCCCTGGCCTCTGAGCCTTCCTCCTATGAAGCTTCCTTAGGGGGTTCCCCAACTGGTGCCTCCCACCACTCCTTGTCATCCAGCTAGTCCGTGACACAAAGTTATGGTTGTATACTACCATGGCTTCACTCAAAGAGTCCTGGGAATTGGGCTCTTAAATTCTCTTCACTTCTGAGACATCCCCACCCCTCTCCTTGGGACCCTTCCCCCTATTCCATTATCATTTCTTTGCTTGTTCCACCAAACAGCCTGCTCAGGAAAGCGAACCAGGCTTTGCTTGATATGGGATTCCGTAAATTAACTTACAAAGTTTAAATTGGGGGTGAGGTCCACTTTTACAGGCTGAAGTCTGCTTTCCATTCTGGTAAACTTTCTGGGGGCTGCGTGTCAGTCATGACTGGGTCCAGAAGCAAAAGCGGAAATGTGAATATTACCCTTTATGCAGCAGGCTAGTGTTTACACGCGATCTCACACACACTCCAGGCAGAAGAAAGAAAAAAGAAGCATTATCAGAGTTCAAGGACACATACTTAGGAGAGTGCAAAGCAGGGCTGGTGCAGGCTGTGACCTAGGGAGGGGAGGCATGGCTGATGAGAGTCCTAAGGACCAGACAGAGCGGTTTGGAGGGCCACATTAGGTCCCTGAGCCATGTCCTTCACCCATGCAGTGTTTCTCAACCTTGGGTTCCCAGCTGTTGTTGGACCACAACTCCCATCATCCCGGACCCCGGGCCCTGCTAGTTAGGGATGATGGGAGTTGTAGTCCAACAACAGCCGAGGACCCAAATTTGAGAAACACAGGCACTTTAAAGCAACGACCAGGAAGCAGCCTCCTTTTCCTCCTAGTGATGCTCCCAAGTGTTCTAACCACCCTCACACATCTCCGCCTCCCTTTTCCTCAGGCGGCCAACTTCTGAAGACCATGAAGGTCCTTTCCAGCAGCAAGAGACTGTGGAAGGAGTCGCTGCTGCTCAGAGGCCGCAAGAAGCTCTCCAGCATGCGCTTCCGCTGCATCGTGGACCCCGTCAAAGTCACGGTGAAGATGAGCAGCCTGCAGGAGCCCAAAGCGTGCTGCTCGCAGGGCGGCCGCAAGAGCAAGGCCTACTACTCCGGCGAGTGGTCCAGCCACCACGACACAGACGACAAGAAGGCCAGTTGGTGCAGGAGCCCGCAACGCCGTCGAAGCAGCCAATGCAGCTCCCACCCCTCAGACACCGAAACCCCCCAGCCGGCGTGCCCCGCCGGGTCCGTCGCCTCCTGGGTGCGTTTCAACTTCAGCCCCCCGCAGCGTGCCGCCGAGGCCGCGAGCAGCTCGGCCCGCTGCGGGGCCCACGCGCGGAGCCACCAAAGAGCCACCGGCGACAAGCAGCACAGCTCGGACATCGCCAGGGAGGGTGCCCAGGGGCAGAGGTTCCTGCAGCACTCGGTGGGCATGAACACCGAGGAGCCTGCTCCCCGCTGCCCGGAACCCCCCCATGAGCATTTCAACCGCCAGTCCAGCGAGACAAATTTCATCCCCAGCCCCATCTTGCCGGGCCCTAGGCGGGTGGTGTACTCTGCCCTGGCTTCGGATGCGGCGTCTAGGACCCACCTCAACGGCGAGGAGTACCCCTACCCGCATTCCCCAAGAGGGCCACGGCACCGCCTGGGGCCGGAGTGGCAGCAGCGTTTGCCCGCGGCGCAGCAGGCCGAGGTGTATGTTTACCTGGTCAGCCCTCCGCTGCCCAGCCCGGAACACAACCCCGACCAGCCCAACCACCCCTTCTCCGCATCCCAAGGCATCTCCAGAAAGGATGTTCTGGCCACCAGGATGTCTCTCAGCCACAGCAGGGGCAGTTCCAGCCAGGGACCGGCAGGGCAGGGGGGCAGCGACCCCCACAAGCAGCGCAAGAGCATCTGGGAGAGGAAGCACCAGCAGCGGTCCCTGCAGCCGAATCCGGACTACGAGAAGCTGGCAGGAGGCAGCGGTGGGGCCAGCCTGGGCCACCACGAAGCCTTCTCCCACAATCCCCCTCTCTTGGCGGACAGGGGGAGGGGAGGGCTCGATGCAACACCACCCACCATTGCCAGCTGAAGGCGCCTTTAAGTGGGGACGGGCTCCTGAAAGGAGCAAACGGCAACCTCTCCCGTTTCGTTGAATACCCTTTGAGCGTGCTCGGGTCAATAAAAATTGAAGGCAAGGCATGAACATTTCTGTATGGGGATTATTGGAAGTGTCTCAGAGTTTGCGACTGGTTAGTAAGTAAAAGAAATTGCCGTTTTCCCTAGATCTAAACACAGGGCAGAATAGTATGGTCCCAGAAGAGGTGTCAAAACACAGAACATGCAGCAAAGTGAAGCATGGGAATACAACAACAACACAACAACAATTTTTATTTGTACTCCACCCATCTGACTAGCTAGCCCCAGGCACTCTGGGTGGCTTCCAATATACAGTGGTATCTTGGTACTCGAACAGCTTGGCTTCCGAACAAATCGGTTCCCAAACGCCGCAAGCCCGGAAGTGAGTGTTCCGGTTCACAAATGTTTTTCAGAAGCCGAATGTCCGACCCGGCTTCCACTTGAGTGCAGGAAGCTCCTGCAGCCAATCAGAAGCCACACCTTGGTTTTCGAATGGTTTCGGGAGTCGAACGGACTCCCAGAATGGATTAAGTTCGAGAACCAAGATACCACTGTATATAAAAACATAATAAAGCATTAAACATTAAAAAGCTTCCCTATACAGTAGTACCTTGGGTTACAGACGCTTCAGGTTACAGACTCCGCTAACCCAGAAATAGTACCTCGGGTTAAGAATTTTGCTTCAGGAGGAGAACAGAAATCGCGTGGTGGCGGTGCAGCAGCAGCGGGAGGCCCCATTAGCTAAAGTGGTAACTCAGGTTAAGAACAGTTTCAGGTTAAGAACGGACCTCCGGAACAAATTAAGTACATAACCAGAGGTACCACTGTACAGGGTTACCTTCAGATGTCTTCTAAAGGTTACATATAGGCTTAGAGCTGTTAAATATTTTGTTCTGAGTCATAGAATCATAGTACGAAAAGGAGATAGTATAACACAAAGAGTATAATCAGTTATATTTCCATACATGCATATACAGTATATACCCAGATATTCATAAAAGGTTATTCAGAAGAAGCGCGGCTGAGCAAAGGCAAGATTATGAACTTTTTCTGCTCTCATAATTCACTAACCACAATGTGTGTGCGTGTTTGTGTTTTAAAAAGAGGCTCATTATTTATAGCAGCAGCGCTGAGATCTAAAAGGCCACAGTGCGTTCAGGGTAATCGGAAAATGCAGAGACAAAGGAAGAGACCTTTGGATACAGCATGATCACTGCTACAAACGAAAAAGGATTTAGGGCATCTCCTCCCAGGATGCTTCACAGCCTCGAAGGGTGGCAAGCATCCAGATTTGGCATTAGCAAAGCCAACAAGCCTAACTATTCCCACAGTACTGTACAAGCTTTCGGAGAGCGGATGGAGGCTACAGTCTACAAGCCACAGTCCAAAAGAGATGCCTTTTCTATCCCCAGCCCGACAACTCGAGAGCTTAATAGCTGCCCTGGAATTGGGGTTTTATTCCATGGAATGCAGGCACCCCACTATAGGCTCAGGTAACAAGCAAAAAAAAAAAAAAAGTGTTTTGGTCTGGTCCTACCATTAGGCAGATTGTGGCAGCCACCTTAATTTGGGGGTGGATGCTGAGAGGTGCAGAGCAGTAATGAGGCGTTGCCAAACACAACTCTGTATACCATGTGGTCTTCTCTGCAAGGCTTTAAGGCAGCCTACTGTGAGGTGGAAGATGATGTAAAATTCAGTTGCCAACCTGGTTGGGTTTCGATACACAGGCAGTGGTGGTGGGGAAGACCATATTGTCTTTGCCTCAGGCAGCAAAACATCTGTCCCAGGTTTAACTCATGTCCAAGCGGGGGGGGGGGAGTCTGACTATCCTATTTTTGGCCTGATCTATACTATCAGGGGACGCACAGCGCCTAGGACTTGCCAATCAGAAGGTCGGCGGTTCGAATCCCCGCGATGGGGTGAGCTCCCATTGCTCGGTCCCTGCTCCTGCCAACCTAGCAGTTCGAAAGCACGTCAAAGTGCAAGTATATAAATAGGCACTGCTCCGGCGGGAAGGTAAACAGCGTTTCTGTGCGCTGCTCTGGTTCACCAGAAGCGGCATAGTCATGCTGGCCACATGACCCAGAAGCTGCTCCCTCGGCCAATAAAGCGAGATGAGCGCCGCAACCCCAGAGTCAGTCACGACTGGACCTAATGGTCAGGGGTCCCTTTACCTTTACACTGTCAGTAGATGAGGGAGGGACACTAAGAGTAGGAGGCCCCAATTCCCCTCACAGAACTACAACTTGCAGGATAACCTCACAATCAATCCTTCTTTCCAGGCAATTCTTGGAATTGTAGCTCTGTGAAGGGGAAAGAGTTTCCTAACAGCTTTCAGAACCCTTAACAAACTACAGCTCCCAGGATTGCATAAAGTGGTATGATACTGCTGTAAATATATAGTGCAGACGGGTCCTTATTTTGGTCCATCTAACAGGTTGCCTGTTCTTGATGGGGTTACACTCCCTCTGAAGGAGCAGGTATAGAGCTTGTGGGTACTTTTGGATGCTTTGCTTGTCACTTGAGGCTCTGGTGGCCTCAGTAACACGGAGGGCCTTCCACCAGCTTTGGCTGGTGGCCCAGCTGCACCCCTAACTACTGTTGTCTATGCTCTGGTAACCTCTAGGTTAGATTATTGCAATGCATTGTATGTAGGATTGCCTCTGAAGACGAGTTGGAAACTTTAACCGGCACAGAATTTGGTGGCCAGGTTGTTCATCAGGACAAGACTGATCCTGGCACAACTGATTAATAACTGGGCCCAATTCAAAGTGCTGGTTTTGACTTATAAAGCCTTAAAAAGCTCAGGACCGCAATACCTCAAGGACTGCCTCTCCCCTTATAAGCGGACTGAGATCATACGAGACCCTTCTTTGTGCGCTTCCTCGAGAGGTCGAGTGTGGCAACACGAGAACAGGCCTTTTCTGCATTGGCACCCTGTTTGTGGAATGCTCTCCCCAGGGAGGCACCAGGCAAAAACATTCCTTTATAATCAAGCCTTTGGGTGATATTATTACCTTTTAAATGTGCTTGTGGAAGGGGCTTATTGATTTGTTTTTTGTTTGTTTTGTTACATATTTTCTGTTTTTATTTTGTACTGTATTTTTATGTTGTGAATCACCATGATCTTCAGATCAAGGGTGGTATACCGATTTAATACTAATAAAAAAGTATCGCCCGCAGAGAGCAACTAATTTTTTTGTAGGGGGCCGAAGCCCCCACACCTCCTAGGAGCCGGCTCGTATGTGCATGATTTTTTATTTAAGTGTTTGCTCTTTCCTTCCTCTTCCCAAAGGCGCAGCTTCGTAAACATCTGCGGCCACAAAACGCATTAAAACCAAGGAGGGACGGAGGCTCCCCGCCCGATGACCTTCTCCAAATGCCAGCGCTTGCCAGAAGTTGCAATTATTTGCAATCGGGATTCCTGCAAAGTTCAACATTTAAAAAACAGGCGCGCGCGCTGTTAGGCGGCTTTCTCTGGCGGGCTTCTCGACACAAAGATTTGCTTTGCAAACTTGCATTTCTTAGTCAAATCCAGCGCTCCTTTCTGCCGCCTCTCGCCACCCCTATGCAAATCGACCGTCCGTTTGCAACGAGCGGCAATATTCTCCAGGGTGGGGAGGGGAGGAGGAAGAGGCTCCCGCACTGCCTGCTGGGGGATGTAGTTTCAGTGGGAAGCAGAACCGGCAGGCTTAACACTGTTCAGTTCAGCTGTAACAGTGATGCATGTTGGTGCAAAAGCAAAAAAGCAAACAAAACAAAAAACACTTAGTTTCACATATACGATCAAGGCGTCTGAACTGGAGATGACTGGCCAGGAACAAAACCTTGGGATTATTGTGGATAGCTCAGTGAAGATAGGGATCCACTGTGTGGAAGCTGTGAAAAGGGGTGAACTCAATGTTAGGGATCATTAGGGAAAGGATATTTTAGATCTGGAAAAAGTTCAGAAATAGGCTACCAAAATGAACAAGGAGCTGGAAAAGTAACAACATTTAAATCTTATATTCTAGGGGGGGAAATAGCTGCAAGGGGGCATTAGTAAAGGGACCCCTGACCATTAGGTCCACTCATGGCTGACTCTGGGTTTGCGCGTTCATCTTGCTTTATTGCCCAAGGGAGCCGGCGTACAGCTTCCGGGTCATGTGGCCAGCATGACTAAGCCGCTTCTGGCGAACCAGAGCAGCACATGGAAACACCGTTTACCTTCCCGCTGGAGTGGTACCTATTTATCTACTTGCACTTTGATGTGCTTTTGAACTTCTAGGTTGACAGGAGCTGGGACCGAGCAATGGGAGCTCACCCCGTCACAGGGATTCGAACCGCCGACCTTCTGATTGGCAAGTCCTAGGCTCTGTGGTTTAACCCACAGCGCCACCCGTGTCCCATAAGGGGGCATTACAGAGGTGTAAAAGATTGTGTATGGAGTTGAGAAAGTGAGTAAAGTGTTTTCCTCCCTCTCTATATACTATATTTACTTACTATATTTAAATCCCATCTTTCTGCCAAGGCACCGAATACCCAGGACCATCCAATGATGCTGAATGTTGGAAAATTCAAGAAAGAACTTCACACAGCACATAGCACGTTGTTAAACTATGGCATTTGCTCCCACAAATTCCCAGCGGCTAACCAAATGCTTCTGGGAATCTTACAAACAGAGCATGACGGCAACAACCCTCTTCTGCTGTTGGTTTCCCAGGGGGTGGTGTTGCGTGGGTACACTGCTTCTCAACAGGGAGATATCTTTCAGCTATCTCATAACCTAAGTGTTGAATTTAGTGGTTAACTAACAAGTAGATTAGGGGACGCGGGTGGCGCTGTGGGTAAAAGCCTCAGCGCCTAGGGCTTGCCGATCAAAAGGTCGGCGGTTCGAATCCCCGCGGCGGGGTGCGCTCCCGCTGTTCGGTCCCAGCGCCTGCCAACCTAGCAGTTCGAAAGCACTCCCGGGTGCAAGTAGATAAATAGGGACCGCTTACTAGCGGGAAGGTAAACGGCGTTTCCGTGTGCGGCTCTGGCTCGCCAGAGCAGCGATGTCACGCTGGCCACGTGACCCGGAAGTGTCTCCGGACAGCGCTGGCCCCCGGCCTCTTGAGTGAGATGGGCGCACAACCCTAGAGTCTGTCAAGACTGGCCCGTACGGGCAGGGGTACCTTTACCTTTACCTTTTAGATTAAACTTGTATTCTGCAAATCCAACAGAAGCATGGGAGGGGAGAGGTGCGCTGATGCGCTCGTCATGAGAAACTACACGTTTGGTGCAACGTACACATAGTTGGTTACTTGGCCAGTTCAGTTCTCTGTTCTCTGACAGCCAGTGGGCAAGTGGCTACTAGGAAAACAGCCTTTTCTGTGGTTGCACATCAGCTGAGATGCTCTCCCACAAGTTGACTTACCTGGCCTCTTCTTTGTTGTATCTAAGACCAGGTTTAGCTAAATACTGATGCTTTTCAGACATTGGACTCCAACTCCCATCAACCCCGGGCAGGGCCTGGGGGACTAAAGGTCAGGGATGGTTGTAGCCTAGCAACAACTGGAGGGCCACAGGTACCCCACACTCACTTTAGCCTCTAGGCAAAACATGTTGTTTCAATGGGCTTTGAGAATTTAATTCAGGTGTGTTTATTACGTTGGGCTTAATTTTGATAGGCTTATGTTCACCTTCTGGCAGTACAGTCGTACCTGGGACCCTGAACGCCTTGTGAGTCAAACGTTTTGGCTCCCAAATGCCACAAACCGGGAAGCGAGTGTTCTGGTTTGTGAATGTTCTTTGGAACCCGAACATCCAATGTGACTTCCGCAGCTTCTGATTGGCTGCAGGAGCGTCCTGCAACCTATCAGAAGCCGCGCTTTGGTTTCTGAACGTTTTGGAAGTCAAACGGACTTCCAGAACGGATTCTGTTCAACTTCTGAGTTACCACTGTATAATATTTGAATCACTGCTTTTTGTTTGCATCTCCTGTATTCTTTGGCTGCACTGCAAAGGGTTTTGGAATTCACTCTCTAGGATTCTACACTTGATTTTCTGGAATGCTTCTGTGGGAGCATAAGCAGCGACTCGAGTGATAGGCAACAGGTTCTGATTTTGCTCTCAGTGCAAGCTAGCCATTTGGAGTGGTGGGATTCTGCCAGCGTGTGGAAAGTTAAAGATGACAGATCAGAGGCAGAGCCAGAATTTTATAGCGGTGAGCCACATTTTGGTTTCCAGCAGCCTTTGTCCAGTTTCCAGACACATGGCTGCATATGGCACACAATTTGGCAGCCCCAGGATTTTGCGCTGAAATTTGGATTGGATGCGACCCAACGACTGGTTAACTGCACCAATCCATAATGGAATGCCATACAGGAGTTTTGGGGCTACTTTGGAGTTAAAGACCTTTAGTACTTTTTTTAAAATGTATGTATTAAAAGACGGCTTGGGAATTTTGTAAGTGGGAAGGTGGAATTTAAGTTTTTAAAATCAAAAAGCAATATTCTCCACAGGACTCCATTCATCTAAGCAGAAATAGGCTCCGGCTCCGGTAGTCCACGGACGCTTCTGCCGAGAGACAGGTCTTGCTACCACGTGCGATCCCGTCTACTCAGAAGTAAGCCTCGACAACGAGCTCCGCGCGACTTATTCCCAGACCCCACGGGATTGCACGATCGGGCTTCGAAACGCCTCGAAAGTCCGCGTCGCCGTCCTCGTTTTTGCGCCGCCCCAACGGACGAGGCGTCGGCGGCGAAGAACTACGAAGCCCAGGGGCCTCTGCGGCCGGCCAGGCTCGACGTTTCCCCCGACCCGGCGGCGGGGAGGCGTGGCTGGAGCCCGGCCTTGGAAGGGGCGGAGAGGGAAGGATGGGTACAAAGGCGCGCGAGCGCTGGGGAGCACTTTCACGCTCCGCGGCTCCAGGCGAGAGGTCGTGCTGCTGCTGCTCGACGGGGCGGGGGGCTGGCAGCGCTTTGGGAAGGCGGAGCGCTCTCTTTGCCCCCTGCCGTCGATGCTGCGGTTGCTTTAGCCGCTGGAACTGCTGCATGGGGCGCGGAGCTGCTGCTCCTGTGGTCGCTGAGTCGCTGTTGCTCGGGGGAGCGGGCTCCCCCGGTCTTCTCCTCCTTCCTCCTCCTGCTCCTCCTCGCCCGTGGACCGCTCGCTGGGTCGCGCGGTGACCTAGGCGGTCCTTCCTTCCACCCTGGACGTCTTTCCTCGCGCCTCGTCTCGCCCTTTCCTCCTTTTGGATGCTTATTCCAGCCTCTCCCACTCTCCGCCGCCCTCCTCGTCCTCGTCGCCCTTCTCCTCCTGCTCTCCAACTAGCAGCTGCGGCCATCGCCGTCGGGGCTGCTCCGGCGCCATGCACACGGTGCAGAAGGACACTACCTTCACGAAGATCTTCGTCGGGGGGCTGCCCTACCACACCACGGACTCCTCGCTGAGGAAGTACTTCGAGGTGTTCGGCGACATCGAGGAAGCCGTCGTCATCACGGACCGGCAGACGGGAAAATCCCGGGGATATGGCTTCGTAAGTGCGGATTTGGGGGCCGGGGGGGGCCGCTTGCTGGGAGGGGCTGTTCTCGTCACCTGGCGTCGGGGCACCACGCCAAAGGACCTCGCCACCCCGCCTCTTGCAGGTCTTGCCAATGAATTCTGAGTAGTCGACACGTCGGGGCGCTCACCTGCAATAGGAGCCTTCCGTTTTCTGCCTTAAGCCTGCGTGGAAAGGTTAACATTTCAACGGCCGAAAAGGGAGACGGGCCGTGGGGAAACCGTACAGTATTTTTTTAACTCCCTCTTTCTCCAACTTGGTGATCCCTTTGAGCCATAACCAGTCTATATTGAATGAAATAGTAATAGAATTGTAGAGCTGAAAGGGACCCCGAGGGCCATCTAGTCCAGCCCCCTGCAATGTAGGAATCTCAACTAAAGCATGACAGATGCCACCCACCCTCTGCTTAAAATCCTCCAAGGAAGGAGAGTCCACAACCTCCATTCCACTGTCAGACAGCTCTTTGTCAGAAAGTTCTTCCTGATGTTTAGTTAGAATCTCCTTTCCTGTAACTTGAATCCATCGGTTTGGGTCCTACCCCCCAGGCCTGTTCCCTATGTGACAGCCCTTTCCATGATTGAAGATGGCTATTGCATCTCCTCTTAATCTCAGGCTAAGCATATCCAGCTCCTTCAACCATTCCTCACCAGGCTTCGTTTCCAGACTCTAGAGCATGTTGAGTTTGATGCCCCTCTGTTATATAAACTTGCAAGGAAATAAGGGGAGGGGGGATTAAGGAGGTGGGGTGCAATTTGATGGCTTAGGGTGGGAGCCCACAGACCTGCAACTGCTTCTTCTGGCTTATGGAACTGGAGGAGCCACATCTAGAGGGACTTCGTTGGTTCCAAAGGTGGTTTGGGAGTCTGGTAGCTTAGAGTTGGGGTGCTGTGTGGGTGGAGGGAACAGAAAGTGGGTAGTCACTCCTAGAGGAAGAGATGGAAGCAATTGGCTGTTGCTTCTAGAATGGTCCTTGGAGTTGGGGTGTCCAAGATTACTCTGCAGAGCTGAAAACTAGGTTCCAAAGGGCCTGGAGAGCTCTTTGCATTGAAGTGAAGTGTTCTGCTTAATTGGCGTTTGTGTGCACTTGTGGGGTATGTCGTTGTTAACAGTACTGTAATAGTAAAAACAGTGTATTTGGTAAAGGAGAAGAGACTCCTTGCAGATATATAGCTGGGAGGTGGAGACTCTGCTTGGATTATCCGCTCAGTGTGTTTCTGGGGAAATGGGGTTGTGGGTCGCACGAACTCTTTGCTGTAGCATTTACGGCATCTCTTCCGTGTGTGTGTGTGTCTTGTGTTGTCTCCCTCATCCTTTCATACTGGGTGTGGGGAGTGGGGCGACCTCCGAAATTGTCTCCCATCAAGGAATTCGTTCCAGTGGTTCTACGGTGGTCCTGATCCGTAGGGAATTTGCAGCAGAGTGGCAGAAGTGCCGTGCGGGTCCGGAAGTGGAGGGTGTCTCTTGGAAAAGGAATCGGGCTTAACAGTTGCAGGGGGTATTGCGTGAGCAGAGGTTTTTGCAGGTTGCGTTACTTCCTGCTGCTTTCTGACTTCGTGACTTCTAATCGGTATAGAACTGCAACACTTAGCCTGGTACTTTTTCCCTCACCCTGTCAGATGAAGGCTACTCAACTCTGTGTGGGGGGGAAATGGTTTTGTATCCCAGTGTACTGCTGCCCCACTGCCTTTGATCCTTGTTGTGTTGTTCACAAAAATCGGGGTGGGAATATTACCCTGTCACGTTCCCCTCCCCCTCTTCCAAATACTCCCACACTGCTCATGCTGTGGTGGATTTGGAGTATCACATGGGCTCCTTTTTGCAGTTCCTACGGATGTCTTCCAACAATTTTTCAAAGACAGTTGCTGGGTGAGGAGATGGAGGAAATTGCATCTTCTCTCTGCCTTCCAGACCTCTGAAGGGATTGCATGCTAAGTGCAGGAGCTGGGAGAGGTGAATAGCAAACTCAATTATCCGAATAGGGATATTCACACAGCAACACACACACACAAGGTGTTGGCAAGTTGCGGAGAGTCCAGAGCTTGGCAGAAGTGCAGAAAAGAAAATTTAAATGGGCATGCACACACACAATTTTCGGGGTGGGTGGGGGAGGAGTAGCCTCTCTAGAACATCTCAGTAAGGCCTGAGCATCTATTGGGTGGGTGGGTGTGGAAAAAGGCATGGCTGACCAGAACTGTGCTGCAATGCTTTGTTGCAGGCGCCGCTTAAGTGGAAGCTGCTGCCACAAAATGCAGGGATAGCTTTAAAAGGGGATTAGACAAATTTGTAGAGGTATGGAGAAGAACCAGTCATGGTGGCTGTACGCTATCTCCATAGCACCGCCCACGTCCCTGAACCATTGAGCCTCTTGGGCTTGCTGATTGGAAGGTTGGTGGTTCGAATCCGCTCAACGGGGTGAGTTCCCGTTGCTCTGTTCCAGCTTCTGCCCACCTAGCAGTTCTGAAGCACGCCAGTGCAAGTAGATAAATAGGTACCAGTCTGGTGGGAAGGTAAATGGCATTTCCGTGCGCTCTGGCTTCCGTCACGGTGTCCCGTTGTGCCAGAAGCGGTTTCGTCATGCTGGCCACATGACCCGGAAAGCTGTCTGTGGACAAATGCCAGCTCCCTCGGCCTGAAAGCAAGATGAGAGCACTGCACCCCATAGTCACCTTTGACTGGATTTAACTGTCCAGGAGCCATTTACCTTTTACCTGTGCTATCTCCAGGATCAGAGGTGGGATGCTTCTAAACGCTGGTTGTGGTGGAGAGTACAGTTGCCCTGCAGTCCTGCTTGTGAGCTTCCCAGAGGCATCTGATGGGCTGCTTTGAGAACTCGTCTTGCATTAGGGACATGGGAAGCTGCCTAGTTGATTCCTCTTGCCCATTGTACACAGGCTGGCATCTGTTCTCGCAAGTTCTTCAGCAGATGCTTTCGTAGTCTTACCCAGAGAAGCTGAGGATTGCGCCTAGGATCTCTACCGTTTCCTTTCCCAGGTTCTTAAATTTCTTCTTAAAGAGGATTCTTGTTGGAAGCGACAGGAGGCTTTCTCTAACCAATAATTGACCTTGCACTTCACTGTTGGGCATCTTGAGGATGCATCTCAGCAGGACATTTTCACCACCGCCTCCCAGCTGCTTTGCATTTTTATCATTAGAATAAAAAGTCAATGAACTTGTGCAGCCCAGGAATGATTTTATGCATTATATTCTTAGCATTATGTCAAAGCCGAGACAACTGTGGCCAGTCTTAGCTATGGTTTATGGTAACAAGCCAGATTCAGATATGGTTTGTGAAGTTGACTTGTTGCAATAAACCACAGTTAAGACTAACCACAGTTTACGGGGTTGTGCCTAATGTTAAATCACAGTTGAAAATGGAAGCAAAGAGCTTCTGATCTCGGTACCTGCACTCGAGAGTTTGGTGTGGGGAGCTGACAAACCCAAGGTTCTTTTATGTAACACTAAGCCAGAGTTTGGGACGCGGGTGGCGCTGTGGGTAAAACCTCAGTGCCTAGGACTTGCTGATCGCAAGGTCGGCGGTTCGAATCCCCGCGGCGGGGTGAGCTCCCATCTTTCGGTCCCAGCTCTTGCCCACCTAGCAGTTCGAAAGCACCCCTAAGTGCAAGTAGATAAATAGGTACCACTTTATAGCGGGAAAGTAAACGGTGTTTCCGTGTGCTGCGCTGGTGCTGGCTCGCCAGTTGCAGCTTCGTCACGCTGGCCACATGACCCGGAAGTGTCTTCGGACGGCGCCGGCTCCCGGCCTCTTGAGCGAGATGAGCGCGCAACCCTAGAGTCGGTCACGACTGGCCCGTACTGGCAGGGGTACCTTTACCTTTTTTAAGCCAGAGTTTAGTGTTGCATCCCAACCATGACAATTATTTCCAGTTATGTAGGAATGTCACATTTAGCTGGAGTCTTCAAAATAGAATTTGCATGATCTACATATACGAAGCATGTTCAGTTTCCCCTGGAGATAACTTTGCGTTTAGTAGTTTTGTCATGCATTGAAATAAACCCTACAGACTTGTTAACGGTGTGCAGACAGGAGTGTCTCCTGCCTTCTCAAGCTTCAGTAATGCAATTCCACCCTTTCAAAAAGGGGAAGCTGTTCATTTTTGTGCTGTTCTTGCTGCTGGTTAGGTGGGGCTGCGCTGCTTGGGTTTCTGTTTGCTTTGTGGTGAGAAGAAAAGGAAAAGCTACCACCTGATATTCCCTTCCAGTGCCGGTGGGGGGAGGGGGCGCAATGTGTTGTTGTTTTTAAAAAAGAGGAAACAAAAATAGTAGCTACTCTGAACTTATCTGCCTGCAGTTTATAGCATTCTCCCTGGAGTGCTCTTTTGCTTTGGGATGCTTCCATCTACTGCTGGCTTTTCCATTGTAAATCACGTTCTGAAGGGCAAACTTTACAGTGCTTGGAAGGTACTTCAGCCATAAAGCTGCCTCCGTGAGTGTACCGGAGTTCAAGGGATCTTGAATCTTAAAACGGCATCTTCGCCTGCCTCCGCCTCTGCTTGGCTGCCTGTTATTCAGCCAGCCTGGTCTTTTTTACTTGTGATGTCAAAACAGGAAACAAAGGGGGGTATAGGTGGAGATGAGGCTTCCTCTCTCCAGAGCTACATAACGGATTATCCCCTCTTAACAGCTTTTCAAGTGAGATTCAAGGAGCCTTCTTAACTTTGTTGTGTGGAAGTGCTTGCTAGAAAGGAGGAGAGGAAAAACACTCACTTGGTGTTGTTCCAGGTCTCTTACAAACACAGTCTGCCTGCTTCTTTCCAGGTGACCATGGCTGATAGATCTGCGGCCGAAAGGGCTTGCAAGGATCCCAACCCCATCATTGACGGCCGGAAAGCAAACGTCAACCTTGCCTATCTGGGAGCAAAACCAAGGAGTATTCAAACTGGTGAGACAAACTGCCCCCGCTCCCCTCTCTCTTGCCTCTCATTCTCTCTCTCTCTCTCTCTCTCTCTCTCTCTCTCTCTAAATTGGCTCAATATCTTTCTGGGTTTGAATAGGACAATAAAAATAAAGCTGTGTGTTTTCTGCACCCAGGAAGCTCATTCCGCCATCCAAATAAACTCTGCATGCTGAGCTTATTTTGTGCGATTTGTTTCTGCTGCCAAGAATGGAGTTTTCAACGCCACTGACAATCTCTTGGCAAGTGCTGCAGGAGCTGGAGCAGAGAAACCATGCAACTATGCATGCTCCAGTTCCCAAGGAACAGGGACCGTGTGTTTTTTAGACAGTCGTGGTCAAGGGACATGTGCAGGCCCTCCCCTTCTTGTGTATGCATTTCCCCTTCCTGGTTTGTTCTAACCCTAGTTTACCATGATGTCCACATCTGGCAAACTGTAGCTGAGGCTAAATATTATTATTATTATTATTATTATTATTATTATTATTATTATTTTATTTATAACCTGCCCATCTGGCTGGGTTTCCCCAGCCACCCTGGACGGCTTCCAACAAAATATTAAAATACAGTAGTCCATCAAACATTAAAAGCTTCCCTAAACAGGACTGCCTTCAGATGTCTTCTAAAAGTCTGGTAGTTGTTGTTCTCTTTGACAACTGGAGGGAGGGCATTCCACAGGCGGGTGCCACTACCTAGAAGGCCCTCTGCCTGGTTCCCTGTAACTTGGCTTCTCACAGCGAGGGAACCGCCAGAAGGCCCTCGATGCTGGACCTCAGTGTCCGGGTAGAAGGATGGGGGTGGAGACGCACTTTCTAAAGAAGAAAGTGGGGGATGAAATATGCATATGCTATGCTCAAAACTTGCAGAGTACAGTGGTACCTTGGTTTACAACCATAATCCGTTCCAGAGGTCCGTTTGTAAACCAAAACAGGTTGTAACCCAAGGCGCGCTTTCGCCAATGGGGCCTCTAATTTTTTTTTGTTCATAATCTTTGGAAAGTTCTGCATGCTTTTTAGGACAGGCAACTACAGCTGAAGCCCTGGATTGCTTCATTTGTGTTCTTTTTCGTCAGCTCCAGAAACTATAGGCCGTGCAATATAGCCATTTGATGTTGTGACCCGAGAGCCTTGCAGATTCAAAGAAAGAAAAACAGACAAATTATCTTAAACATGACAATGTATATATATTTTGAGTTTCTGAGCATGCACTGGAGAATAAATGTGCTGGAAGCAAAGAAGGGGAAGATGGGGATTCGTGCAAGGAAAAGAACGCTGGGGAACTTTGCCCAAGGATTAGTATAGTTGGCTTGAGATTGTATATAATCTGCAGCCAACTGTTCACAACTTCAGTAAACTTTGTGTGTGTTGGAGAATGGTTACGGGTTGAAGCAGAGGCGAATGTCTGAGACCAAGGGGAAAGGTTGACAGCAATATGGCAGGTGCAGCAGTCTAGGGAGAAGGCAGAATTATACGAACTCAGAAAAGGATGCTGTGAAAGGGAGATGGAAGCATTTTACCTCTAAGGAAGCAAAAAAGAGAAGATAGCAGATGGACACAGCAATGGGTCCAAGTAAGGAGGGGCCCCATTAATGAAAGTCAAAATTGTAGATGCTTTCATAAATGAAAAACTGGAGCTTTGAACACAAACATGAGTCAAGTGGAGGACTAGCTGTCTAGAAAAGAGACAAATTTGAGACTTGGAATTAATAGAATTGTCAGGGGTTCAGGAGCAGAGTCACAGGAGAGGGAAGAAACGGAGAGCGAGGGGGAGGAGTCGGAAGGAAATGTCAGCGGCGACAGTAGTCCGAGGTCTCTGAGTCTCTCCAGTGACTCGGAGGATTCACAGAAAGGGGCCCCCATGGTCAGGGCAAGGGGGACACCTCGGGAAGAAGGGGCCAGAGGGGACTCAGAGAGTAACAGCTGGAAATCCGGACCAGCTTCCCCCCCAGAGTGCAGTAGGGGGGAGGAGTCCAAGGCATCGGGATCAGGGAGCGCGCAGGCAGAGGGAGAGCGTGAAGCAGGAGTGGCCACACCCTCGTCAGGGAGCGAGGAAACGGTCATCAGGAAAGTTAAACGCGCGCGCGCGCCAAGTTCAAATGTACAGGAGGGCGGCAAGGTGGGCAGCCCGGGTAGGGAGCCAGGTCCTAAAGCACGCCGAAGAGAGGGGGAGGAGTCAGAGGGGTCCAGCTCTGCGTCAGAAGAGTCCAGGAGGGAAGAGACCCCGGGGGGTAGTAAGACCCAGAGGAAGAGAGAGAGAAGGAGGAGGTGGAGTAAGATTAGAGTTTTAAGCTGGTGCACAGGGGGCGGAGATCCAGATAGAGCTTCGCCGGTCTAAAGCTCAGACGTAGAGCTGGGACGCTGAGATTTGTAAATGGAGACTATTCTTCAATAAAGACTTTGATACTGTACTACCGGCTAGCGTTGGTCCTTGGTGAGCTGGGACCCGGAGCCAGCTCTGACAGTAAGCTCTATCTCAATTCTTAAAGTTTTGGCACCAAGAACCTCGCCACGTGAGTTGACGCAGCGAGGGCAGAGGAGGGGTGCTTCAAGAGCTCACAGAACTCAGGCAAGATGACGACGGAAGAGCAGATATCCGCCCTGCAAGAAGCTGTGACACGACTCAGCACGGAGGTAATTGCATCCAGAAAAAGAGAGGAGGAAATGAGTAGCGCCTACCGGGATCTCCAAGTAAGATTGGACGTGATTTCCAAACAGGGGCCACCTGGATCCAAAGCAGAGGGCATTGGATTGGGAAAGAGGGGAGGCAGCCTTGTATCCCATTTTGACGGGAGTTTACAGCAGTACCCCAACTTTAGAGCAGACCTGTTGTTTGCGCTGGATCTGCTTGACAAAGACTTTAGAGATGAAAGAGAGAAAGTGGGGTTTATCCTATCCCATTTGCATGGTGAAGCCAAAACGTGGCTGAGAAATTTATGGAGGGACAATGATCCGGCGCTCCAAGACGCGAAGGCTTTCATTAAAGCTATGGACTCGTGTTTTTTATCAAAGATAGACGTTGATATTGCCAGGAGAGACATACATGGACTTAAGCAAGGCAAAGCCAGCGTGCGTCAGTACCATACGCGTTTCTTCGCACTGGTTCATGCACTGGGATGGGACAAAGCTTCTGCGCCAGTGAGAGATCTCTTTTGGGAGGGCTTGAATACAGAAGTAAAAGCCGAGATTGGAAGGGGGGAGAGGCCAAGGAGCACCCAGGAAGTGGTCCAGAGGGCTCTGGAGATCGGGGTGCATCTGGAGGAACGTCCTTGCAACAGAGAAGAAGGACGTTGGGGAAGGGCACCAGCCAGAGCACCTCCCTTCTATCCCAAAGAAGCAGCGCGTGCGCAGTCCACGCCCTCGCAGGGAGGGGGAGAGGAACCGATGGAGCTCGGAGGTGCCAGGGCTCAGTCAGCTACCAGAGCCCTGACGCCGGGAGCAGTCAAGACGAAGCCTCCTAGAGGGAACAGGAAGTGCTACATCTGCGACAGTGCTCAACACATGGCGAAAGAGTGTCCCCAGAGGCTCCACAAGCACACTGCAGCATCAGCAACAGTGACAGAAGCAACGCAGCAGGGAAACGACAGAGTCTGGCTGGAGGAAGAGGTACTGGGGTCCAGCCAGACAAATCAATGAAACAATCCCCAGGGATTTTGCAGCCCACAGACCCCCTCCCACCCAAACCAGTGGTGCAGCTTACAGCGTCTCTCCAACTGCCCAACGGAAGCACTCTGGAAGTGCCGATCACCATTGACTCCGGCAGCAACGCCGACTTTATAGGACTGGATTTTATTCAGCAGCACAATATACCACTGCTGCCAGCCACACTGCCCCTGAAGGTTGTCACAGTGGATGGCAGGGACTTGCTAGGGGGGCAAGTGGTGCAACAAACGCAACCAATGGTGATGCGGATTGGAAATCACCAAGAGGTCATCAGCTTCAACGTCACCAAACTGTCAGGCACGCCGGTAGTCTTGGGCATGAGTTGGCTGCACAGGCACAGTCCAGCATTGGCGTGGTACCAACGCCAATTGACCTTCGGTTCCTCCTATTGCGCGGAACATTGCATTCTTCGTAGCCAAGAAGAAGGAGGGGAAGACACGCAGCTACAATTGAGCACGCTGCAAGCAGTGCCACGCAAGTACGCAGCGTTTTTGGAGGTTTTCTGCGAGAAGGAAGCAGACAAGCTGCCTCCCCACAGGCCCTATGACTGCCAGATTGACCTCCTGCCAGGGGCGACGCTGCCAGCCGGGAAACTGTATTCCATGTCTGAAGACGAGCTGCAGGAGCTCAAGGAGTTCATAGACCTCAACTTAAAGCGCGGTTTCATCCGGGAGTCGAAAGCAGCGGGGGGCAGTCCTGTATTCTTTGTGAAGAAAAAGGACACGCCCCAAAAAAGACTTGTAGTGGATTTCAGGCTCTTAAATTCAAAGACCAAGCCCACAGCCTTTCCAATGCCCAAAATAGATGACCTGCTTGCAACGGTGAGGAAAGGACGCGTTTTTACAAAGTTGGATCTGAGAGGGGCGTACAACCTGATCCGCATACGGGAGGGGGACGAGTGGAAGACTGCCATGTTCACGCCCCTGGGCACATATGAATATAGAGTTATGCCCTTCGGTTTACAAAATGGCGCCCACTGTTTTCAAGCGTTCATGCATCACGTCCTGGCGGGTCTTCTCTACAAGAAATGCGTCTGCTTCTTGGACGACATCCTGATATTCTCAGAATCTGAGGAGACCCACGAGGGGGACGTCAAGGAGGTTCTGCAGCGACTGCAGGAGCATCGGCTGTACGCAAAGCTGGAGAAGTGCCAGTTCGACAGGAAGGAGGTGGATTTCCTGGGCTACAAGCTGTCGGACAAGGGGCTCGCCATGGACAGCGCCAAGGTTCGCGCGGTGTTGGATTGGAAGAGCCCGCGCAATCGGAAGGAGGTCCAGCGGTTTGTGGGGTTCGCCAACTTTTACCGCAAATTCATCAAGGGGTTCGCGATGCAGACAGCGGCCATTACCGACACGCTCAGCTCCAAGAAGAAGAAGTTCATCTGGACGGAGCAAGCGGAGCAGTCCTTCCAGAACCTCAAGCGTCTCTTCTCGTCCGAAGGGCAGCTACTGCATGTGAATCCCAGCAAACCGCTGAGGGTTGAGACGGACGCCTCAGACAGAGCCGTGGGCGCCGTACTGTTGCAGGAGGACCCGCATGGGGACTGGAGACCGTGTGCCTTCTACTCTAGGAAGCTCAGCAAGTCAGAGCAGAACTACACCATCTGGGACAGGGAGTTGCTGGCCATTCATGCAGCATTCAAGGCGTGGCGGCACTTCCTCATCGGGGCCAAACACACTGTGCAGGTTCGCACGGATCATAAGAACTTGGAGTACTGGCGCACGGCAAGGTTCCTGAACCAGCGGCACATCAGATGGGCGGAGTTCTTTGCGGATTTCGACTTCAGGATAGAATACATCCCAGGCGACAACAACATCATGGCAGATGCACTGTCCAGAAAGCCGCAATACCTCGAAGAAGCGGCGCCAGCAGCGGCCAAGCACATTTTCGCCCAGAAAGCGTGGGCGTGCGCTTCCGCAACCGTGGACCTGGAAGCGGTCCGTCGAGCACTGCAGGAGGACTCCTTCGCTCTAGCCAAGATGGAGGAGGTGCGCAAGGGCACGGTGAAAAACGACGAGTTCCAAATAAGGGACGGATTGCTCATCCGCAGAGGAGCACTCTATGTACCGGGAGATGAGCTCCGCGCGAAAGTACTGCAGCAGTTGCACGACGCGCCAACCGCCGGGCACTTCGGCAAGGAGAAGACGGCGGAACTCGTTGCCAGAGATTTCTGGTGGCCCAAGATGAGGGGGGAAGTCGGGGAGTACGTCTCGAGGTGCGACACTTGCCAAAGGGCCAAGTCAGTGCACAAACCTCCGGCAGGACTGCTCGAACCGCTGCAGACCCCGAGCGAACCGTGGGAGAGGGTGGCACTGGACTTTGTCACGGATTTACCCAGCTCGAGGGGTAAAACAGCAGTGCTAGTGGTGGTGGACATGTTCACTAAAATGGCCCACTTCATTCCGTGCGCGAAGGTGGCCACGGCAGAACAGACCGCCAAACTGTTCATAGACCACGTCTTCAGGGTGCACGGACTGCCACGGTCTATCTTGTCCGACAGGGGGCGCCAGTTCATTTCGAGCTTCTGGCAGAAGCTGATGGGTTTCCTGAACGTCAAGATCAACCTAGCGTCGGCGAGACACCCGCAGACCAACGGACAAGCGGAGCGCGTCAACGCCATCATGCAGCAGTACCTGAGATGCTATGCAAATCAACAGCCGACGACATGGGTGGACTACCTGCCGCTCGCTGAGTTCGCTTACAACAACACGAAGCACGTGTCCACAGGGGTGACGCCGTTCTTCGCCAACAACGGGAGGCATCCCAGAACCTTCCCGGGATTAGAGAAACTGGGGGAGGGGGAGCCACAGGCAGCGGAAGTCTTGGCGGCGGAATTGCAGGAAGTCCACGATCAGCTTAGGAGGCAATTAGAGCTTGCAAAGCACGCATACAAACTGCAGGCTGACAAGCACAGGAGGGTTGGTGAAGACATACAGGTGGGAGACTGGGTGTGGTTAGCGGCCCACGCAGTGCCGACCAGATCTTTAGCTAAGAAGAAACTCGGACATAAGCAACTAGGACCTTACCGAGTTGAAGCACAGATCAATCCGGTGGCCTTCCGGTTGACACTTCCGGAAGGATCCAGAATGCACCCAGTATTCCATAGGTCGGTGCTCACGCCCTACAAAGCACCTCACCGATTTCAGGCGCAGGGCACGGCACCAGACCCGTATAGGGAGGCCCCCCCAAGGAGGGAGTCGCCAAGAAGAGAACCCATCAACCAGGTCACAGAGATTTTGGACTCGAGATGGGGGGAGGAGGGAGTAGAATATTTTCTCGCAAGGGAAGGTACCCCGGCCAGCGCCAACAGTTGGGTGCCGGACTATGCCCTGGACGAGCCTCTCCTCAAAGAGGAGTTTCATGCCTTGTTCCCACACAGGCCCATGCCAGCCGAGTATTTCGACGACTGGCTTTTCACACCCACGCTTTCTACCAGCACGTTCCAGGGATTCACATCGGACGAAGAACCAGCATTAGAAACACGTTCACCGGAGGGCTCGCCCTCGGGGTTTGCCTCAGACCGCTCGTTTTGGTGGGACAATCGAGGAGAGGAGAGGTGGCTGAGGGGCCCTTGGCAGGGAACGGACCCAGAGGGGAACGAGGGTGAGAGGGACATGGACGTGATGGGGGAGGACGTTGGGTTCGAGCATGGCGGCACGGAGATGGAAGCAGAGGAGAACGAGGTCGGCGAAGACATGGAGGACGAGCCGGATTTCTCTAACTGGATGCACGCCACGGGGGACGAACTGTATCCACCATTCACCCCCACAACGACGGAGCACCCAGCACCCCCGCCGGAGGAAGGGGAGGGGGGAAGGGGGGGCTTCGAGGGGGGGATGGATGTCAGGGGTTCAGGAGCAGAGTCACAGGAGAGGGAAGAAACGGAGAGCGAGGGGGAGGAGTCGGAAGGAAATGTCAGCGGCGACAGTAGTCCGAGGTCTCTGAGTCTCTCCAGTGACTCGGAGGATTCACAGAAAGGGGCCCCCATGGTCAGGGCAAGGGGGACACCTCGGGAAGAAGGGGCCAGAGGGGACTCAGAGAGTAACAGCTGGAAATCCGGACCAGCTTCCCCCCCAGAGTGCAGTAGGGGGGAGGAGTCCAAGGCATCGGGATCAGGGAGCGCGCAGGCAGAGGGAGAGCGTGAAGCAGGAGTGGCCACACCCTCGTCAGGGAGCGAGGAAACGGTCATCAGGAAAGTTAAACGCGCGCGCGCGCCAAGTTCAAATGTACAGGAGGGCGGCAAGGTGGGCAGCCCGGGTAGGGAGCCAGGTCCTAAAGCACGCCGAAGAGAGGGGGAGGAGTCAGAGGGGTCCAGCTCTGCGTCAGAAGAGTCCAGGAGGGAAGAGACCCCGGGGGGTAGTAAGACCCAGAGGAAGAGAGAGAGAAGGAGGAGGTGGAGTAAGATTAGAGTTTTAAGCTGGTGCACAGGGGGCGGAGATCCAGATAGAGCTTCGCCGGTCTAAAGCTCAGACGTAGAGCTGGGACGCTGAGATTTGTAAATGGAGACTATTCTTCAATAAAGACTTTGATACTGTACTACCGGCTAGCGTTGGTCCTTGGTGAGCTGGGACCCGGAGCCAGCTCTGACAAGAATGTAGCAGAGTGTGGGTGATAGAATAGTAAGGTAAAGGTAAAGGTACCCCTGCCCGTATGGGCCAGTCTTGACAGACTCTAGGGTTGTGCGCCCATCTCACTCAAGAGGCCGGGGGCCAGCGCTGTCCAGAGACACTTCCGGGTCATGTGGCCAGCGTGACATCGCTGCTCTGGCGAGCCAGCACAGCACACGGGAACGCCGTTTACCTTCCCGCTAGTAAGCAGTCCCTATTTATCTACTTGCCCCCGGGAGTGCTTTCAAACTGCTAGGTTGGCAGGCGCTGGGACCGAACAACGGGAGCGCACCCCGCCGCGGGGATTTGAACCGCCAACCTTTCGATCGGCAAGCCCTAGGCGCTGAAGCTTTTACCCACAGCGCCACCCGTGTCCCCTATAGTATATTATATTAATAGTATATTAAAAACTGGGAAAATTAAATCGTGGGGAACTTGCTTGTGCAGTTACACAAACATCCCGACATGGTGGTAGGGGGAGTGGGAAGTTGACACGACACATTTTTAGAAGTTTATTAAAATAGCTAATACAATACATTGTAGTCTTCTGGTTCAAAAAGAATACCAAACCATAGTTTGACATAACATGAGGCTGTGAAGAAACCTTGTTCTCCTCCTCTCGTCTCATCCACTCCAATTCTGTAAGTTGCTTCATGTGTAGTACAAACATAGTCTGCAGTTAGAATCCAAACCAGCAAACCGGTTTGTACTTGCCTTGCAAAACATGCCCAAACCGTAGTTTGCAATCATGGTTTGGAGGGACATGCAAACCGTAGTTTGCTAGTTTGTATGTAACTGCAAACTATGACTTGTGCTGTATGAAATAGCTACAGGTGGGAGTGGATGAAGTGTTGAGAGGTCTGGAAGCATAACTAGTTTTAATGTCAAGGCTAAACTAATAATAATAACAATAATATATCCTGCCCAATTCCAAGGGAGCCACAGGAAGGAAACAATGTCTGAAGGGGGCCGTGGTCGGAAAAAAGTTGGAAAACACTGGGCTAAAACATGCACTCTGAAATGTGGTAGTATACAGTACAGGAGAAACATTGGCCAGTTCAAGTTAAGTCACCAGCTGTTGGTAACAATTCAGAGCAGAGTTAAAGAGATGCCTGAGGACAGGATAATGTTTCCTGCACTCCTTAAAAGCTGATGCTGTATTTGTTAGCCTTAAAGGTGCCACAAAACTGCTCGCTGCAACAGACTTCACAAGACTACTCTCCGGAATTCATCAGATAATGTTGTCATAGAGAAAGTAAACACAAAAATTGTTTGTACTAAAGAGTAAGGATTAAGATAGCTACGATGCACGAAGCAAAACTGTAAATCCCGCCGCAGACAGCGGCACTTAGCTCTAAGTAAGCAGGCCTAGGCACAAGCTGCACTTCTGCATACACGATAATGTTGCACAGCCGGATCTAATACTGCGTTTTGCAAACATTTTTCTAGGTTTCACCTTAGGGGTCCAGCAGCTACATCCAGCTCTCATCCAGAGACCTTATGGGTAAGTGGAATTCTGTTGCTTCTTATAAATTTCATTTGCAACTTAAAGGTAAAACTAGCAAATCGTCTTGAAGAAGGGAAACAAACTTCTATGTTGCGGCAAAACCTCCTGGAAATCTACGGCAAAGCTTTTTAATCTTTGTGTTTGGATCACCCCTTTGGTTTATTTTCATGGGCGTTGCATTTGCCACCAGCAAATTATAATCTTTGGAAATGACCCTCTTTCCTTGGGTTGCAGATGAAGGGGCTCAGTGGAGCCTTTCTTCTCCCTTAGATTTCACCTCCCCACTCCACCTCTCAGGGTGCCCCAGAGTTGTTCAAGAGAAGGGAGGTGTGTGTGTGCGCAGCACCCATGACCCTCAAGCCATCTCCCTTTGCTTCATCATCTGACGTGAGCTTGTGTGCTGGAGGGTGACAGAAGAAGATAGGACTACAGTGTCCTTCTGCGGACCATGGCCATAATCATGTTACCTGCTCTACTGATGGGTACAGAAAACTCTTGAGAATACAGTGGTACAGTGGTGCCTCGCAAGACGAAATTAATTCGTTCTGCGAGTTTTTTCGTTCTACGAGTTTTTTCGTCTTGCGAAGCACCACTGCGTATTGACAGTTTCCCGTAGGAATGCATTGGCGGTTTAAAAAAAAAAGGCGCAAGACGTTTCGTCTTGCGAAGCAAGCCCATAGGGAAATCCGTCTTGCGAAGCAACTCAGAAAACGAAAAACTCTTTCGTCTTGCGAGTTTTCGTCTTCCGAAGCATTCGTCTTGCGAGGTACCCACTGTACCTTGGTTCTTGAACTTAATCCATTCAAAAAGCCCGTTCGACACCCAAAACTGTTATAAATTCAAGCCGTAGCTTCTGATTGGCTGCAGGAGCATCCAAAAAACATTCACAAACCGGAACCCGTTTGCGGCGTTCAGGAGCCAATTTGTTCAGGAGCCAAGCCGTTCGAGTACCAAGGTACCCCAATGTATCCCATTTCTTCAGTCCCTTTGTCCTATCTGAAGAGTCGGAAGCCGTTCCATAGTACGTTTCTCCAATCTTTAATTCCCCCATGGGATATATTGCAACGGGAAGTTCTCCTGCACAGGCTCTGCTGAAATGAATGGGGGCTGTGCAGGAGCATGGCATTTCTGGGTTTGTGAATGCCCTCATGCTGGATAAACTTCATACAACCTAAGCAAGGTCTTTTTTGTGTGTGGGTTTTTATTTTTGCATAGCGTTAATTTGAATTTGCTGCATGTAGTTGCCTCATTGCTTTGTGCTCTGTGTAACAGTCCTGGCCCAGAAGACAAGCTGCAAAGTCTTAATAGTCAATGAAAGGAACATTAGGTCAGAAATTGATTCTGGACAGATGTTATACGGGGCTTGAGGAGCCTACAGAAGCAAGCCATTGTCTGCTGTTTTCAATAGCATATCCCATTCCTCCCCAGTCCAGAACATCCTCTTTTTATGCATCTAATAGGATCTGGCAGCTGCTCTGGAAAAGACAAGTGTGCTGCTAGAGAACAATAGCAACTGTCATTCTACCTTCATTTAACTGTTTAATGATTGATGCCAGTCCTTTTTCTCTTTTTACAGCACTGTGTTTTTCAGAAAGTGCATGTTGGGTGCTGTGTGTGTGACCTTGGGAAGGCTTCTGGTTTTATGGGACAACACATTGTCTTTTTTTCTTTGCCAAGAATAATTAATATTTAATCTTTTTTCCCCGTCCTCTGCAAATCTGATGCTTTTTTTTCCAAACCTCCCCACCCCCACAAGGAGGCCTCCCTGCTCTGGCTTTTGCCAACTGCATTGATGTCAAAGATTTATTGGTGTGAGAGGTTGTGTTGTCACAATAGCGACTTCACCACCTCGGTGTGTGTTGTTGAAACAAATTGCTTTTTTCAAATTCAAATGCCCGTTTTGGGTTTAGGGCGCTGCCTTCGAATAAGGAATATTTGCTCTTGTTCTTAATAGCTCAGGGAAAAAAGAGCATCGGGTTGTGTGTGGGTTTCTACTTTTTCTTTAAGGCTCGGTTCGGGGCGGGGGTTGTTGTCCTCGTTGAGGGTGGTGATAGCATGAACCCTGTTGAATTCAGCGTGGCATGTTCTGAGCTGAAGCATTTCCCAACTGCAGTTACCTGCAGATGGCCTGGATGTGCATTCACAGAACTGATCTGAGAAGTAGACTCTCTGCAGCTTGCCCACCGCACTCTCCGAATACTGAATTTTGCCGTCATGTAAATCTGCACTAAAATAAGGAGGAATTTTCCACTGTTTGCTGGGTGCTCTGTGGAAAAGAGAAATGGCTCTGTGCCAGTTCAGAGAACTCGGACCCAAGCATAGGTCCCCAGAGCTGCATCTCTGACCAATGGCCGTGTTAGCTGGGGATGACGTAGGTTGTGGTCCAAAAACATGGGGCAGCAATGGATGGGTATAGCCAGAATGAATTATAGAATGGGTAGCATAATAAGAGGGACGCGGGTGGCGCTGTGGGTTAAACCACCGAGCCTAGAACTTGCAGATCAGAAGGTTGGCGGTTCGAATCCCCGCGACGGGGTGAGCTCCCATTGCTTGGTCCCAGCTCCTGCCAACCTAGCAGTTCGAAAGCATGTCAAAGTGCAAGTAGATAAATAGGTATCGCTCTGGCAGGAAAGTAAACGGCATTTCCATGCACTGCTCTGGTTCGCCAGAAGGGGCTTAGTCATGCTGGCCACATGACCCGGAAGCTGTACACCAGCTCCCTTGGCCAGTAAAGTGAAATGAGGGCCGCAACCCCAGCGTCGGTCACGACTGGACCTAATGGTCAGGGGTCCCTTTACCTTTACCTAGTGTAATAAGAGGAGGAAACGTCTTAATCTTCTAATTGACCTATCAAACAAGGAGGCTAGAAACTGACCCTTGCCATCATTGCACATGTCTGTGTACTCAGTGCATATAAGTGAAGAGGTCTACAGTCTACATTCATCCTGACAGTTCAATCAGACCTCCACATACAGGAGCAGTATACCTTGGAATGCCTTATGCTAGGCACAGACATGGGATGGTTGTTGGCTTTATGCCTACCTTGTGAGCTTCTGGGTGCCTCCACTTGGAAACAGAAGGCTAGACTAGATGGACCAGATTTCCTCGGATCTGTGCAAAATGTGGGGATATCTGTGCACATTTAGCTTCAGCTATGTATGGGGGAAAGGGACGCGGGTGGCGCTGTGGGTTAAAGCCTCAGCGCCTAGGACTTGCCAATCGCATGGTCGGCGGTTCGAATCCCCGCGGTGGGGTGCGCTCCCGCCGTTTGGTCCCAGCGCCTGCCAACCTAGCAGTTCGAAAGCACCCCTGGGTGCAAGTAGATAAATAGGGACCGCTTACCAGCGGGAAGGTAAACGGCATTCCGTGTGCTGTGCTTGCTCTCCAGATGCAGCTTGTCACGCTGGCCACGTGACCTGGAAGTGTCTGCGGACAGCGCTGGCTCCGGGCCTTTAGAGTGAGATGAGCGCACAACCCTAGAGTCTGGCAAGACTGGCCCGAACAGGCAGGGGTACCTTTACCTTATGTATGTGGGAAAGCTGGTATGTGGGTGAAAGCTTTTTCCAACTCTTGTGTGCTTTGTCTTCATGCACTATGGAATATGGGACTCTTCATGCATGTGTGCCTTGCAATCTAAGTAGCCAGCGTTCCAGTTCTTGAGCACCGGGTTTTGTCAGCCGAGAAACCATTGGGGTTGCATGAAGTGTATATATGGCAATGAATGTCAGAAATTATTTGTTGGTTGCCAAGAGACGGGAACTGGGAGGCCAAGAGAGGCAGGGAAACAGGGAGAGAGATATGCATGCCTATATCTTGTTTGTAAGCATCGCTAAACAAGAATTTCGCTGCATTCTGCTCCAGCAGTGATTCAATCGCGGGAGATGCGGGCTGGCAAGACGGAGAGACGTTTGCCCAAGTGATTTTGGTTAGCACTGTAGCCTTGCTCCTAAGCAGAGCGTTGGGAGTTCTCCTGGGCAACACATGTTTGGCAGCTGCCTCTATTATTGTCCTGCTGGAACAATAGGCAAAGAAAGTTTCAGTGCTGGATCCAGCATTCCTTGAGCACCCAAGGCTTCAGACGCCTTTGGAAGGAAGAACTAAAATGGTAGTGTTTGTGGCCCCTGATATTTTCTAGGAGTGATCTGTTACAAGCTGTGCCCTGGAGTGTTACATACTCATTGTGTGTGGAGGTGATGGGGGGGGGCAGGATCCATTGCATCTGAAATGTTGTTGTTGTTGTTTAGTCGTGTCCGATTTTTCTTGACCCCATGGACCAGAGCACGCCAGGCACTCCTGTCTTCCACTGCCTCCCGCAGTTTGGTCAAACTCATGCTGGTAGCTTCGAGAACACTGTCCAACCATCTCGTCCTCTGTCGTCCCCTTCTCCTTGTGCCCTCCATCTTTCCCAACATCAGGGTCTTTTCCAAGGAGTCTTCTCTTCTCATGAGGTGGCCAAAGTATTGAAGCCTCAGCTTCAGGATCTGTCCTTCCAGTGAGCACTCAGGGCTGATTTAGAGCTTAAATCTCTTTTGTGGATCAGTATCCAACATGTCAAGTTCTTGGGCCATGTACACACCGTGGACAGAAGTGCAGAAGCCCTGCGCCAGGACTTCCATTTGTGGAATGGGGCTTTCCCTCTTCTCCCCTTTTGACCCCCAACATAGCTCAAGGAGGAGTTCAGGGGGAAACCCAGAACAGCATACAGCAGTTCTTTCTGTTGAACTGCATTGCTTGTGCAGATGGAATGTTTGTAATAGTGTGACACTAAATTCCACCTCGTACATTAAATAATAATAATCCTGAGAGCTGTACTTGGTGAAAGTTCTTGGAATCATAGATCTGAGGAGTAGATTGCAGTTCCAAGGATTCTGAGCGGGTGGGTGTGCTTTAAATGCATGGTGTGTACGCAGACTGGTTTGGGGGCTTCACGGGAAAGGTTTTGACCAGAGCAACTCTGGATTTCTCTCCTTCCTTGGCAGAAATGCTCGTGGCAATTCATTTATTCTTCGGGAGACGTTCCTGGGGGGTGGTTGAGGGAAATGTTGTTGCGGTAACCACAGACAACAGACCCTGCAGTTAGCAGTGTTGAAATTTTTATTGCAGGTCTCATGAGAACTAGAAGTTCTTTCTTTGAAGTGCAGCAGATGTGAAGTTTCTCTCGCTCTCTACCTGTAGTCAGGAAAAGAGATGGGGGGGGGGGAGTTGGGGAAAGGGCCTAGCTCTGTGGCAAGGCACCTGCTTCGCAAGCAGGAAGGTCCCAGATTCAAATTCTGCCACCTCCGGTTAAAAGGAATCCAACGTAGCCCGACTCCCTCTCTCTGAAACCCTCGAGTGCCACTGCCAGTTGGAATAGCAGTGGAATACAAATAGTAGACAAATAGTTGGACTTGGTATTAAGGCAGCTGCTTGTATTCCAGTCTACTGGATTGTAGAGAAGAGCTTGAGGATGGAGGGGTTGTCTGGAAAGTTAAAGCAAATGGAACAACAGAGTGACTTTGCTCCTAGAGTGTCTTACAATGAGACACGCAGAGCTGCCGAATCTTTTAAAGAACTTCTCATGCTGTAATTTCAAGCTGTTGAGAGGTCTGGTTGTTGGTGTGGTTAAATGCTAACAGGGAGAGTTCGTAAATGGGTACCTGCAGAGTGCTTCCTTGACATGTGATAGATGCTGGTCTGTTTCAGATTCTTGCCTGATATTATTTGAGTGGGTGGGTCTTATGTAGACAGTGTTATGAACTTAGGCACAGTGGTACCTCGGGTTACAGTTGCTTCAGGTTACATACGCTTCAGGTTACAGACTCTGCAAACCCAGAACCTCGGGTTAAGAACTTTGCTTCAGGATGAGAACAGAAATTGTGCTCCAGCGGTGCAGCAACAGCAGGAGGCCCCATTAGGTAAAGTGGTGCTTCAGGTTAAGAACAGTTTCAGGTTAAGAACGAACCTCCAGAACGAATTAAGTTCTTAACCCGAAGTACCACTGTATATAAGCTAGGCGCCAAATGGCATCTTAAACCTAGGTTACGGTTGCCACAAGGGAATGTCTATTCACCAGGGGGTTGGACTGGATAACCCCCGAGGTCCCTTACAGTGCTATGATTCTGTGATTCTACAGTCTCAGCTACATAGCTTGACTGTAGCTTGTCCTTACAACAATTCACTTGTCCCAATATGCAAAGAGAAACACACACAGTGGAAATGGAAATAGTATTAACTATGGACTAAGGCAGAAGCTTCTAAACTGTTAGTCGCCAGCCTAGCACCCAGAAATCTCCACATAGTTGCAACTGGACCCATGCCAGTGCCTGGCTAATTTCTAACACTGTAGGTAAAAGGTAAAGGGACCCCTGACCATTTGGTCCAGTCGTGGCCGACTCGGGGGTTGCAGCGCTCATCTCGCTTTACTGGCCGAGGGAGCCGACGTACAGCTTCTGGGTCATGTGGCCAGCATGACTAAGCCGCTTCTGGCGAACCAGAGCAGTGCACGGAAACGCCGTTTACCTTCCCACCAGAGTGGTACCTATTTATCTACTTGCACTTTGACGTGCTTTCGAACTGCTAGGTTGGCAGGAGCAGGGACCGAGCAAGGGGAGCTCACCCCGTCGCGGGGATTCGAACCGCCAACCTTCTGATTGGCAAGTCCTAGTCTCTGTGGTTTAACCCACAGCGCCACCTGCGTCCCAGGTAAGTGCCCATATATGTGGGGAACTGAACCATGTGTCTCTTCCTGCCCCACCCCTTTGAGGGGGAAGAATCATATGATACGCATATAATACAGCTGTCCACATGTGCATGCTGCAAGTCAGGTGTGATTTAGGATGCTTGGGTATTCCCCTCCCTTGCCACATCAGAATCTGTAGTAAACATCTGGACCAGTCAGTTGAGTTACAACCCCTCTGTAGAGGATCACTTGGCTACCCATCACACCATAAGGCCTGTAACAGTGCCCTGATTTCTCTTCCCCCGTACTCTGAGCAAAGCTTCTCCTGGAAGGAGGAACTTCATGGAGCGGGAACAGATTCCTTTCTATAGCTTTTTTTTGTGGTGGAAAGTACAGATTTAGGCACGTATTGGCTCTTCGCAACCAACGTGGTATGGGTTCAGCTTGTACTTTCTGAGTCTCTATATATTAGTACCAAATGTAACACGGATGCATCTCCCCTCAAGATTCCTGCATATGGAGACGTTTGGCTGGGAGTTAGAGTGCTGTTCTAGGTAGGACTTTTGAGCTCAGATTGAGAAACCAGAGTTTAAATTCCCAACTGGAGACAACATGTTCTATAGAGAGAGTCTGGCTACAAAAAAATCCTCCTCTGATCTGGTGCCCTCCCAGTGTTTCAGGGAGCCATTCCAATCTGGGTTGGTGGGCTCATAATCCAAAACATCTGGAGGGCACCAGCTTGCAGAAGGCTACCAGGCAACCTCACCAAGAGCGTTTCACTCTCTTGCAGCCTTAGCCATAGGGCTGTTGAGAGGCTTACAAGGATGCTGCAGGCTCGTTTAGGCGTAAAGAAATACAGTGAACAATTGCAAACGTAGAGAAAGTTGTCATGAACAATAAGTGAACCATAAATCATATTAAGACCTTAAATAAAGATGCAAAAATTAATATCAATAACGGCAACAACCCCTCAAAAAACCTCCCCAAAACAATACCCCAGGCCAAGAGTCTTTTCAGCAGCCTCAGCTTTTGTAGCTGGAGTCAATCAGGGCCCTGTTCTCCCAGAATAGCTAGAAGGGTAGGACTCGAACCAATGGCTTCAAGTTACAAGAAAGGAGATTCCAACTAAACATGCGGGAAAGCTTTCTGATGGTAATAACTGTTTGACAGTGGAACAGACTCCCTTAGAAGGTGGACTCTCCTTCCCTGGAGGTTTTTAAGCAGAGTTTGGATGGCCATCTGTCATGGATGCTTTAGCTGAGATTCCTGCATTGCAGGGGGTCAGACTAGATGACCCGTGGCTCCCTTCCAACTCTCTGATTCTATGAAAAATGCCTATAAGACAGGGAACAGGTCTTCCCGGACTCACAGCCAAGATGGTATACCTTGTCCTTGACATTTCTGTGCCTTAACCAGTGGGATGAAATCTAAGCACAGTTCATCTTTCTTCGATTCCTAGCTTAAATCAGACAAACAGAACTCGGTTTCTAACTTTTGTGGCTCCCTGACGTGTTAACGCTTGGGGTTTTTAGCATTTTGCTTGATCAGCACCAGCCTTGGCCATTGGAGCTGGTACAATTCAGGCTTGGTGAGGAATCCTCCTTGTATGACAATGTTCACATGGTGGAGAGGGCAGGGAGCTGGTTGAAGAAAGCAAACCTGAATTAAGTCTTGCTGCTGCATTCTGGGTTTTTTCTTTCTTTCAGTCATACAGGCATTTAGTTTCTGGGCCAAATTCAGAGTTCAGCTGCAATATTCAGGACATTGCAGGAAAGAGCTGCAAGTAAGGTGAAAGGGTCTAACTTACTGGTAATTTAAGCTGCTTCTCCGTAAAGCAAAGGGGAAAAATAAGTCATTAGGTGACTATCTGTTGGCTTAGCTCAGCATAAGATGGAAGGAACCTGATGCATACATGGAGGTCAGAGGAAGAAGACCAGGATAACTTAAAAGGGATATCGTTTGTTCCATCACAGCAGTTTTTCTTCACTGCGGAATATCCTTCTGAAGGATTCTTGCAGTGGTGAGGATGAACCATGGGCCATTAATAGCTACAGAATCCTATGAAAATGAGTTTCAGGCGATTTAAGGCCGGCCGCTTCATTATCCTGAGCACTATGTAAAGTAAGGACTCAAATTGGAACGTATACTGTAGCGTAAATGTTTCTGTACAGCGTTTTTGTTTCCATGGATGCATTTGCAGTAATTTGCAAGCTGCAATGTAGCTCCTGTTCCTTTGATAGAAAAGAAGGGGAAAGCAGCAGCCAGGTTCCTAGCTAGGAAGAAACTCTGTCATTGACAATCTGAACAGCGTGAGCTTCAAGCTGTTTCACATAACTTTTAAGAGGAGGTCAGGGCTTGATAGGACAGGATGTATGTCTATCCTCAATTTTATATATATTTAGCAGATATTGGATTTAAGGACTAGAGCAATCTGTGTCCTGGGGAATTGCAAGGTTCTGATGGATTACCTTGCCCTCCAGCTCGTTGCTGCAGAAGAATGTCGGTTGTGTTGTACGTAGGGTGGACACTTGTTTCATATGAGGTGACTATCCTTTGCCCTGCTTTGCAGATGAGCAGGGGTTCCTGGTTTGTGCTTAAGTGTTACAGTAGCTTGGAAAGAAACACACGAAACTGTGTCCTATTGAATTGGAACTGGTGGCCCATTTAGACCCAGAAGCCGCTGACTGGGCAGGAAAGAGCCACTACACAAACTCTGCAGCAGGTGGGTTGCTGTTGCTTATTAGGAGGAAGAAGAACAGGGGAGGTTGACGCAGTGCTAATGCACTAGCAGGAGTCCTGCATTGGCTCTGCTGGTGAGTTTGCACTGGGCCGACCTCTCGGCTGCCTCTTCCTCCTGGAAAGCAAAAGGGACTCGCCTCCTGGGAAATTAGTGTAGCAGCTCCATACTACCTGGTGAGCTGCTTCTGTTTAGACCTGTTCTCTCTAGGAAGAAGTTCTTTAGGGTCTTGGGCAGAGGCCTTCCCCAGTCCTGTTTCTAAAGGCCCATTTAGCTGGTGATCTGACACTGGAAGTTAACACAAGTAAAGCATTACCATACGGATGAGCAATAGTCCCTCTCTAGCCGTGTGGAGTTGTCTCCTCCATTCCCTGCTTGGAGGATTCGTCTGGGTTTCAAGTTGGTGTTACTGTCTCCCCCTTGTCTTAAAATGACAAAAGGAGTAGCTTTATAAACTTGCAGAGATGCTGTATGTTGTAAGGATTTCTCCTTGGGCAATGGAACTTTTCTCCCATGTACCCCCAAGTCTGTTCTGGGGGTTCCCTCAACCCTCTGGGGCAGATTTGGGGATGGTAGGAGAGAGGGGAAGTTGCACTGTGCTGGTGTTAACCCTTGTGATCAGAGTTATTTAGTTCAGCCCTGCTGATATGAAAAGTGAAAGAAAACCTAAACCTTCATTTCTCTTTCCTCCCTCCCTGCAGTACTGTTGTTTTTGTGGAAAACAATAGTTAACAGATTTAGCTGCTGCAATGGCAAAGAACTGAAACAGCCCCATCTCCCTGCCCCCTGGCATCATAACTCCAATCTGCCCCAGACCTCCCCCCCCCCTGCTTGCCTTTTGTGAAACACAACCCACCAAAGTATGTGAAAATGACTGCATTCAGACAGCACCTTATTCCATTTTCTCCACCTGATATTTTAAGGGTTTTTCCTGTGTGATCTTTCACATAGTGTTTAGAGTAGCTTCTGGAAACCAGGGGACTCTAGTGGAAGTTCAGCACTAATTTCTGTGTTTCCAAGGGGGGAATGGGACAACCATTTGCAACTTTGTTAACTCAGAAAACCAGAGGAATTTTGCAGTGTAATTAAATGTGATGAATTTTTTTTGGGGGGGGGGTCGTATCCTGGCATATGGTTCTTTCCTGCTGTTTAGAATTTAGCATGACATGGGTGTATGTTGATCAAAAAGCCAGAGTTCCATTATGCAACAGGTAATGCAGCGTAAAAGGAACATTACGATCTTGGACAGAAACACCACTCCGATAATCCCCACACCTGTCCCATCTACCTTGGACCTTCCAGGTGTCTCCTAGAGCTGACTTTACACTCTTGCAATTCTGTATTGCAATGGAAGAGCAGTTGTGGGCAAGCTATCTTTCAGGGCAGGTTTCATTATTGATTTCTTTTGCCGCAATTGGATTTTTTTCACTAGAGGAACTCTGATAATCTTGTAGAAAACTCCAGGGCTATGTTTGAAACCCCTTTCTTTGTTTAAAGACCACTTACTCAATTCTGTTATATTAAAAAAGGTAAAGGACTCCTGACAGTTAAGTCCAGTTGCAGGATTCGAACCACCGATCTTTCGATCGGCAAGCCCAGTGGTTTAGACCACAGCACCATCCTTGTCCCTCTGCTATATTAGGGTTGCCATATTTCAAGAAGTAAAAATCCGGACACAAAAAGTTTTCCGTCATTGGAATCCCGGACATGGGACATTGGAATTTGACGGATTGGCTTTGTTGTTTAGTCGTTTAGTTGTGTCTGACTCTTCGTGACCCCATGGACCAGAGCACGGATCGGCTTAGTCAACAGATTCATAGCTAAGCATGCCCAGTTCTTCCAATCTGTAGAAGCAAAAGCAGGTTTTCCTTCTAATCTAATGCCTTTTACTTGTTTTCTGTGAAAGAGACTATGAGTAATTTTCTTTCTTTCTACAGCTTGGCAGATGCAGAGGCTGAAAAGATTTCTCTGTTGTCCTCATGTAAATTCCCTCCCCCACCCACCCACCACACAGGGAGATTGTATCTTCAGCTCTTTTGCCTGACAACCTGTTTTTGTGCGCTTGCCCGTAAATATTTTTGTTTCTTCCAGCTTTGTGGGGTTGCTGGTTGTGGCAGTGGCCAGATCAGATCTAGCAACAAGGCTCTGGAGCTGCTTAGCTTGAGTTGCAAAAGGTCTCTCTTTGTTCTTCTTCTTCCAGCTAAGATAGGGGGTTGATTGCCTTCCTACTTTGCATTCCCACCTCTTTTACACTTTCCTGCTGTTGTTAGGAAGCTATTGTTAAAAAATGAAGAAATAAAAGTTGCGTGTATTACGTGTACCCTAATAATCTATATTGCTGTTGGTTGCAAAGAGCATACACTGCAGCCTATTCTACTACCTTTGCTGTAAACTGCTTGCAGGTGTTTAATTTGAGAAAGTGGTATATACATTTCTAGAGAGGGTGCAAAGTGGGGCTGGTGAGGATTATTATTATTATTACTATTATTATTATTATTATTATTATTATTATTATACCTCACCCACCTGGCTGGGTTTCCCCAGCCACTCAGGGCGGCTTCCAGCACAATATTAAAATACAACGATTCATCAAATATTAAAAGCTTTCCTGAACAGGGCTGCCTTCAGATGTCTTCTAAAAGCCATAGAGTTGTTTATTTCTTTGACATCTGATGGGAGGGCTTTCCACAGCGCGGGCGCCACTACCAAGAAGGCCCTCTGCCTGGTTCCCTGTAACTTCACTTCTCACAGTGAGGGAACCACCAGAAGGCCCTCGGCACTGGACCTCAGTGTCCAGGCAGTATGATGGGGGTGGACACGCTCCTTCAGGTATACTGGGCCGAGGCCGTTTAGGGCTTTAAAGGTCAGCACCAACACTTTGAATTGTGCCCAGAAACATACTGGGAGCCAATGTAGGCCTTTCAGGACCAGTGTTATGTGGTCTCAGCAGCTGCTCCCAGTCACCAGTCTACCTGTCGCATTCTGGATAGGTTGTAGTTTCCATGTCACATTGAAAGGTAGCCCCACGTAGAGTGCATTGCAGTAGGCCAAGTGGGCGATAACTAGAGCATGCACCACTCTGGCGAGGCAGTCTGTTGGCAGGGAGGGTCTCAGCCTGCGTACCGGATGGAGCTGGTAAACAGCTGCCCTGGACACAGAATTGACCTGTGCCTCCATGGACAGCTGTGAGTCCAAAGTGGCTCCCAGGCTGCACACCTGGTCCTTCAGGGGCACAGTTACACCATTCAGGACCAGGGAGTCTTCCACACCTGCCCACCTCCCGCCCCCTGTACCCTAGAAACAGTACTTCTGTATTGTCACTATTCAACCTCAATCTGTTAGCCACCATCCATCCTCCAACCGCCAAATGAGACCTTGGAACCTAGGGAGACCCAATCGCCTGATGGAGAAGTCTACAGGGGTTGCATTTGACACACAAGCTTTGAGTTTCCTTGCACAGTGGGAAGTGTCCATTCGGACTTGCTGGTTTGATGGTCCGTACTAGCCAGCTTGGGTCACTGGAACACACAAGATTGGGTGAACAGAATAAAGAGTGTTTGTACCAAACAGGCCACCTTTAGTCGTCTTTTCAAAGTTATGTTATCCTGTATACACCCAGAGCTTCCTGTGATACAGAACGGCCATCTTGCCTTTTCCATGCATGCCCACTGAGGATAAGTGCAAGTGGTATTGATTCTTTGTGGTTCATAGCAGGGAGAAATATATATTAATATTTGTGTCATGTTTATGTTCAGTTTTACGTTTATGTTCTGTCTTTGGGGAGCATTCTTGTGTACTTGGAAGTTCCATGTTCACCTGTGTAAAGTACACCTAGATAATGTTGTTTGTGGACATACTTTGGATACCTCGTTGCTTGAGGTGGGATTGACTGTAAGTGCATGCAGATGTCATAACTGATGAAAGAATTAGACACCCGGGGGGGGGGGTGTATCACACACACACACACATACACACACACACACACTGGTACCTCGGTTTTTGAGCATCTCAGAAGCTGAATGTTTCGGAACCCAAACACCGAAAACCTGGAAGTAAATGCTTCCATTTTCGAATGCGTCTCAGAAGTCGAACAGTTTCACTGTATTTTTTTCAATTTTCCTCATTGATTTTGCAGACCGCCCTTTGCACCTCGGTTGTCGAACATTTCGGAAGTCAGTCTTCCATAACAGATTATGTTCAACAACCGAGGTACCACTGAATATATAATTTTTAAAATGTTCCAATATTAATTGTATTAGGCTTGAATTTGTGTGCCTGCATTTGATGACTCCTGCCTTGCATTTTCCCCCTTTCTGACCCGGAAAGTGGCACAAATTGTCACCTGGGATGTTTTGCGTTGTCTGCTTTGAGTTAGCACCAGGGCGAAATCCAGCGTCTCCTTGATAGGTTCCAAGGAACAGATAGGGACAGCAGTGTCAACAACCCTGTCGATGGGCTGATCGCTAAGGAAACAGTGACAAAGTAGGACATTTGAGACCCAAATGGCCTGAGCAGTTAGGGCCACCCCAAGGTAGTTGTGGGGTTGAAGTCGCCTGTATGGAGCCAATGAATGTTTTGCTTCTCATAACCTGTAACCTTTCTTAATGTACGTAGAAGGATGTTTATGCTTTAAGAATGTTCAGATGTTTTATGGCTCTTTGTGTGCTGTGCCTATAAAACCCTCGTGGCAGCAGACCTTAAGCGGCAGTTCGGCTAGAACAACTTCGTTAAGTTGAGCTCTGTCCTATTGCAATAGTCTCCAATAAACAGGTGTTGTAGAAGTAAATTTTTACCACGTTAACTGTCACGTGGTGTTCACCTAAATAGTCTGTCCGATATTTCAGGCAGGGAGTCCCCCTCTGAGGCCTACTTGAAGCTGTTAAGAATTTAAACAGGCACCTTCTGGTCCATTTAGGAGGCATGCTGGAGCCAGCCTGTATCTATTCATGCTTATTTATTTATTTGGAAAGTTTATGTCCTTCCTTCCCCCCCAAAAAGGAATCCATGGCAGCTGACAAATCAGGGGAAAGTAAAAAAAAGGTAATAAAAATACTATATCAGCATAATAGTCACAACAGTAAACAATACCTAGGGTGAGCAGTAACTAAACAAAATGCTTTGAAAATCTAGGAAATTGCCAGCCAAAGGACTTTTTAAATAGCCATCTTTAGTTGGAAGAGCCTAGGTTCTTAAAAAGAGAGTACGCAGTTGCATTTTGGCCTCATTCAGCAGGTTCATTTTTAGGTGTGGGTTGAAGTGGCTGTAACATTAACCGCTCTCGAGTTGACACTAGATGCAATCTGCTTGCTTTTATATTATCTGTCCTTTTGCCTCCCGTAGATCTGCATATAACCTTTTCTGTGTTTTGCCTTGTGTCTCGTTAATGTTGGTTGTGGCGTCGTGCCACGTAGCTAGGATAGCACCGCGATCCTGACTGCAATCCCTTCTCCACCGGTCTTGGGCCCAAGGTACCAAGCGACACTCGGCACAACTCTCTGCAAGAAACGTCAGTGGTTCTAATTTTAGGTTTGACCAAGTTCTCTTTGCCGTGTTTCCCAAGAGTTTGTGGTTTCAGCCAGTGATTAATCAGTAATGCCATGAAGCAGCTCGTGAGTTGCCATTCACAGGGTGAATTTGATGTGTGATGACAGCTTGAGGATCACTTGATTGATATTTTTATAATCACGTTTCCGATGAAGTTTCCTTCTGGCATTAAGATAAAATTATTCGGGCCTTGTTTTGGATTCCCTTACAGTTTAAACGGAGCAGCAAATATTTTTGACTTGAGTTGTTAAATCTTTATCCCTCTTTCTCTTCTCCCTTCTAAATAAATACAACAGTTTAAAAAATCTGCTTTCAGTTTTAGAAAAAGAAAAACTTTCATATGCAAAAACACAGCCAGGAGATAACTTCATCCCATTGTACTTTGTGTGTGCTTCCTTTAGCTGATAATCAAAACTTACCCTACCTGATGTTTTATTACTATTAATGTGTTTAATAATATATCCGTTGCTGTTACTGCTGTTTTTCATAAATCTTTATTTTATCTTTTGTCCTTTCAAGGTTTTCAGTAAACGAATCTTAGGACCAAATCTTTTTTTTTTAATTTACATTGTGAATTTCTAAGAAGTCTTGCCAGAAGAAGGAAGGGATACTTAATGGCATGGTTTTATTATAATAATTTGGATTATTTTTATTATTATTATTAAAGAGACTTGTTTTAGAGAAGATTGGAAAACATTTATTGAATATATGGGAAATAATTGTGTACAGCTGAAAAAGCTGGCAGCATTCAACAGTGTAAATAAGTTTTGATGGATTCAGTAATGAAATAGTGAATGGTATATTTTATGTAAAATATGCAGGAATTTATGATAAGTAAAATGAACCATGGAAAGAGAAGAAGGGAAGTCATTGATATCTTAAGGATGTAAAAATGAGTATTTTAAATTGTAAAACAGAAAATTTAGTAAGAATTACATACAAAAAAAGAGAGAGGGGATAGATATTCGCCCCCCCATCCCCTCCATCTGCAGCTACAGCACCTAAAAACAATTTTTTGCATTTTAAGATTGGGGCGTTCTTAAGAGAGTTGTAAGATCTTTCTATAAATGGGTTACCTGAGTAAGTATTGGGGTTTTCTTTTTCTATGTTTTTAGTGGTTCTCATTTTTGTACAGGCAACCCCCCACCCCGTTCACACGGGGGTTGCAATCCGAGGCACCGTGCGTGTCTGTGATACTGCATATAATTGAAACCCATTGGAAAAAACCCCAGCAAACGCCCTGTCTCTATGATGTTTCTGGGTCACTTCCAGGTTCGGCTCAATCCAGATATTGAATGCATGTAAACAGGCTGCTTGCCTGTATGTAAATGCCGCCTTGAGTCCTGTCAGGGAAAAAGATGGGGTGGGTATGTATGTATGAATGAATGGTTGGTTGCTTAAAAAGTTGTCTTTGCCATCCCAGCATGAGGTGCTGTTGCTTGCACAAGCTGTGTTTGTGCATGCAAAGCATTATGGTCTGCAAAGGGTGTGTGTATGTGTGGGTGGGTATAAACTCTATAAAGTTGAGAAAGTTGACCCTTTCATTGCAATTGCCTCAGTTTCTTGGTAAATTCTGGCTGTAGGAAAACCGAAGCCCCAAACCTAGTCCCCCCCCCCCCAAAAAAAGACTAAAAAGCTCATGTCATCAACACGGGATTTCTTCAGTTGAATTTGCAACGGTACTAGTTTTTTTCCTGAGAAAAATGTAATTATGTGGAACAATATATACTGGGATACCTAGCAAGAAAAAGGATGTGGTTGTTTCGGTGCTGGAAATTATTTAAATGCCTGTCAGACGATGACAGGCTATAATTAAATTCTACCTCAGGACATGGGTTAAAGTGGCCTCATGTTCCTAATAATAATAATAATAATAATTTATTCATACCCTGCCCATCTGGCTGGGTTTCCCCAGCCACTCTGGGTGGCTTCCAACAGAATATTAAAATACAATAGTCTAAATAACGTAATGGTAAGTATTGGGAAAGATACAGCTTGTGGAGCACAGTATGTCTTGGTGGAAGAACAGTTACCCAGTTTAAGAAAGTGTTCGTTGGTTAATCCATATGTGTTTTTAATATGTATACAGTAGCAACACTACTTTTCAAAGAAATAAGCCTGCTTTCTTTGGTTTTTTATGTTTTTAGATACTGCATCTGTTGCAACAGGTCCCATCTAGGAAGAGGCGTTTCCCTGTCTGAGAGAAAAGGGGAAATGTTTCTTCCATGGTGGGGCCAGCTACCCATGGCTTTTCTAAGAACCATTAAAAAAATAAATCACTCGTATTTCTTTCCGAATCTGAGGTCATCATTGGTAGTCCTCATCCGAGTGTCACTGCCAAGGCAGATCTTGTGGGTGCCTAAGGGATGTGCTGCTAGTGTGTGAAAACAGTCCAGATCCGAGGATCCCCAGGCATGCACTTCCCAATCAGGTGCTATCCTGGCGCCTGCGCATCTTCAGTTGGTCGCAAGTGGCCAATAGCCAGCTGCAAAATGCGCCTGGTGCATGGCTAATTTCGAACGCTGCTTTCCAGAAGCTCACCTGCTGCTAATTTAGATAGGGTTGGGCAAAGACTTTAACATATTTTGAAGCTTTGGCTTTCTAAAGGTTTTAAAGGCCTGTTTTTAATTTTATTGATTAATGTACGTTGTGGTGCATTTTGTACTGTACATAATACCTCCTTATGGTTCGGATTGTGTATTGATGATGATTATCATGCTGTCCAGGGAACTTCGGTAGCAGAGCAGCATAGAAATTACATTAATACAGTGGTACCTCAGGTTACATACGCTTCAAGTTACATACGCTTCAGGTTACAGACTCCGCTAACCCAGAAATAATACTTCAGGTTAAGAGCTTTGCTTCAGGATAATAACAGAAATCGGGCTCCGGTGGTGCGGCGGCAGCAGGAGGCCCCATTAGCTAAAGTGGTGCTTCAGGTTAAGAACAGTTTCAGGTTAAGAATGGACCTCCGGAACGAATTAATTACTTAACCCGAAGTACCACTGTACATAACTTCTGCGGCCCAGTTTAATCAGGGACACCTTTTTTTAATGGACTGGAAACTCTTTTAGTAGATTAGACTAACCAATGAATTGAACCAAATGTTCAACCCTGACTAAGTCATTGTGGAAGGCTTAGGCCATCAAAAATAAGACCATAAGCCATGGGTGTAGCCAGCATTTACGTTGGATTTAAGTATTTTTTATTGATTTACTTGATTTGAGGAGCGGGAGCTTCTCCCCAGGACTTTCATCAAACAGAGCACGTTTCCAACTCCAGCAAAACGTTTTTAGTGGCAATCTTCTTCCTCTTTCTCTAAAGAAATTTCCAGGAAAAAGTTTCCTTCCTTGAAGGAGGGAGTACAAATGGGAGCGCAAAGCAGTTAACTCGTGTCAGCAGATATTTTCTTTCTTTCATCCAGGGTCCCAGATAAGTTTATTTTCTGCCGAAACCAGCACAAGTCTCAGCCTGTTAAGGAAATGGGGGAGTTTGTTTGCATGGCAACTTCAAGGAAATCTGAATAGGGTGTGGGAGAGGAAGGGGGAAAGAGTAAAGAGTGCAAGCGCCTTGTGTTTTTACAACAAACGCCTCATAATCGCTGCCAGAAAAAGAGAGGAGCCTTCGCTATTGTGGCAATACAGGTTTAAACATGGAGTCAGTGACAACAGGCTGGAATGTTAAACAAAACCTGAAAAGGCCTTTACTCTAATTATAGCTAGAAGCAACCGGCCAGTACCTTGGAGATGCAGTGATGAGGAGAGCCTTAATGAAATTGCCTCACAGGCATGGCTGAGGTGGACAGAGGACTCTGTTTTGACAATAGCCCTTGTTTTGTGGAAATCTTGACCAGAAGCTACAGCGTTGAGTTCTTTAAACGAATTTTATTAAATAAAGATATTGTATATCATTAAGCCCAACTTCATTTTTTTTTATAATTAATTTTTATTCAGTTTCCAATATACATTCCATCCATATTAACATTCGCCTTTTACATATACATCTTTTGGACTTCCCTCAACCTATCTGACAATTCTCCATATTGTCACTACTACTCTTAAATTTATATTGCACTTTACCAATCTTAATCTTATCATATCATTCAAGCAACATTTCAATCGATCTTTTTCACAAAGCTTCTTGAAAGCCAACAAGTGTTAGTTGCTCCTCACATACATTTTTGATATATTCTGTAAATTTATTCCAGTCCTCGGAAAATCTCTGGTCGCGTTGGTTCCTTATTTTTCCAGTCAATTTGTCCATCTCTGCATATTCCATCAGCTTCATTCTCCATTTTTCCCTAGTCGGCATTTCTTCCTGTTTCCATTTCTGGGCCATCAAACATTAAGCCCAACTTCAGCAGATCACTGGCTTCTTGTGAAAAGCCTTGACTAAGCAAAAGCTAGACATGCTCTGCAGTCTGAGTGGGAGTGCTGAAAGGTTGGTTGATTGATTGATTGATTGATTGATTATTGACTACGTCTGAAGGTGATGTGCAGTGTTGTTGTTTAGTCGTGTCCGACTCTTCGTGACTCCATGGACCAGAGCATGCCAGGCACTCCTGTCTTCCACTGCCTCCCGCAGTTTGGTCAAACTCATGCTGGCATCTTCGAGAACACTGTCCAACTATCTCGTCCTCTGCCGCCCCCTTCTCCTTGTGCCCTCCATCTTTCCCAACATCAGGGTCTTTTCCAGGGAGTCTTCTCTTCTCATGAGGTGGCCAAAGTATTGGAGCCTAAGCTTCACAATCTTTCCTTCCAGTGAGCACTCAGGGCTAATTTCCTTAAGAATGGATGCATTTGATCTTCTTGCAGCACAAACCCAAGAGTGCAGTACAATCAATTAAAAGCTGTTAAACACACACACACATACACACACACACACACACAGAATATAAATGAAATCAGTGCGATTTTTCTAGAAAGAGGTGCCAGAACTTGCCATGAACACCTCCCTCATTCTCTTATACTGGCAGTGGTGCCAACCTGAAAGGTGCCGGAATTGAATGCCCTGGATGACACCATATAGAGCAGGCACTTATGGCAAAGGCCCATTAATCTAGCTGGGAAAGAGTGGCAGAACAGAAATGCCTTGTTGCTAAGCTTTTTATGATATACAGTGTAATGAAATGTATCACAAAATATATGTGGTAAAAAAAATGGACTGTAAATAAAAGAAGCTTCTTGTTCCTACGCTTGGTCTTTTAACCACAACTCTAGACATTTTTATGACACCCATCCGCACTGTGCTTGATCTTAAAAGAGCTGATATTCAGTAGAATTATTAAGGAAGAAAAATGGCACTTGGCATAGACCAGTTGGTTCCCAACATTTTTTGGCCCCACCTAAGCATCTCTAAAATCCTGATGCCCACCCCCGTGACATATAATTCTTATTATTCAAAAAGTGAACTCCTATTCACATGGAGGAAGCCTAAAAGGCCATTCACTGTTAATAACTCATTCTAGAATTGCCCCCCTTAAAAAACAAATTGCCCCCCTGTGGGGCATGTGCCTTTCCCAGGAAAATCAGAGGCTCAGTATGTCAGGTTCCTACTGGAAGACCGGACAAAAGCTAAAACGTTGGCAGTGGCAAATTTTTTATCGGTGGTTGCAAGAACAAATGAGCCCTATATTCTAAACAAAATGCTTGATTAACCTGGAGGTAGGCTGTATGAACTGTGTATTGATTTGTAATGTTTTGTTGGGTCTCTGGACCGTAATAAAGATTGTTGTTGCTGTTGTTATAACGGATAGAATTCTACAGGATGTGTTGCTAGTGTGTGAAAACAGTCAAGAGCCAAAGATCCCTCAGGTATATGCACCTGGTGGAGACGTTAGGCACCATTCCAGCACCCAGGCATCTTCACTTGGTCACAAGTGGCCGATATCCAGGTGCAAAATGCGCCAGGACCCTTGCGAATGTTGAATGCTGGGTGTTCCCAGAATTCATATCCCCTCTCTGCCATGAATCTCACTGGGTGTCCTTGGGCCAGTCTTCAAGTTTTAGCTTAACCTACCTCATAGGGTTGTTGAGAGGTTACTGTAGATAGGGGAAGACCCATCCCTGCCACCCTGAGCTTCCTGGAAGAAAGTTGGGATACAAGTACAAGAAATAAGTAATTAGATGGTAACGGTTTATAACAGTGCAAATAAACACTTGGCAACTGCTTTGCATGCTGCTCTTGGACTTCTAGATAACCAGGAGACAATAGACAAGCATAGTGGCAGCTTCTAGAATATCTAGGTATTTCCCGATATCTTTAGAATCGTGCAAGCCGGAGTGTTTGGCTGGCTTCTCACCTGCTGGCTGGCTCCATCTCCATGTCCTCAGGTGATTCTAATAACATGGGGAGAGGGATTGAATGCCCAAAGATGGTCTGTGAGAAGTAGGTGGCAGAAAAGTGACTTGTGTTAGCCCTCCTGGTTTTGCAGATTGACCAAAAGGCAGTCTATTGCAGCTCGGCGGCTGGTTTTGCTCGGCAGCTTACCAGCCGTTGCAGAAGACGATTTTCCTGACTTAGATGTTGTGACGTGTGCAGATGGCAAGTGCAGACCACAGAAGCTGATAAGATCTTAGCTTGCCTATCCATAAACTGTACACTGTGGACACCTGAAAAGAAAAGAAAATAGATGGTGCATATTAGGAGTGACAAACACAGGACTCTGGAGCAACTAAATGTGGTATGGAAATTAGGAATGCAGTAGGAACCTTAAGGAAGTGGGGGGAGGAAATGTGTTGGGTTCTCAATTTAGCCAAGGGAGATGGTGTTAAATGTTCCATAGTGCACATAAGTGCTTTCCTTCCTTCCACAGATGATGTTGGGTTACAGCTCCCCTCAACCTTGACTTTTGGCTAAGCTGGCTGTGGATGATGGGAGTTGGAGGCCAACAGTATCTGGGGACTCGAGGTTGAATTGGAAGCCCAGCTCTGGAGGGAGGGGAGTGTTCATGTCTGTCCTCTCAAACTGCAGAATACAGTCAGTATGGCCGATATGTTAGTAGTGAGTAGGCTATTCTTGTCTGCTTCCATGGAAGAGGAAGTACTTAGCTGCTGGAATAAACTTCAGCCTTTTCGTTTGTCACCTCAGTAGGTAAGAATGCACCAAGTGAGCAGCAGTACTTCTTTCCTGGCTGTGAACTGTTCTGAGAGAGTTAAGTGCGAAGGTAGCCTAAGCCCATTCCCCACAACAGAGTGAATAAACCTCTGCAGCTGAGGTGACCTCTGTCAAAAGTGCTAGGTGCCACTGGAGGTGGCTGTCGCTATTCATCACCATTTTGTGAACATCCAGGAGCCATCTAGCTGGCTGGTGGTTGAAATGCAGTGCTGGACTAGATGAATTATTGCATGCTATTGTGTGTACAGACTAATCATTAACTTTTGGAGTGTGGATCCTGATGTGGGCAAAACAGATCAAGATAGGAGGTGATCAGCAGGCAACACAAAAAACACAAAATGCACTTTTAGAAAAACAAAACTCTACTCCCAAAACAACCTGATGAGGATTGAGCATGCTCAGTGGGCACTGGCTGTTTTGGAGACGAGACAGAATGGTATGGCGTTGTCTTGGAAGAAGCTGGTTGGAAGCCTAAACCAACCCATGGGCCTCTGTTGTCTGTCTGCTGGTTTAAACCTTCCCATTATTATTTTTTGCTTTGCTTTTTATTTCACTGGTCCTTCTCTCTACCTACTTTCTGGTTTTCATAGCCCAGTGATGGTTTGGCTCTCCTGCGGCCAACTATTCGTGTGAAGAATCTTGACTGTGTCTTCTGTCTGTCTTTAACCTCACAGGCTCGCCCACCACTTCATTTACCCTCAAGCCATCGTCCAGCCCAGCGTGGTCATCCCGACCCCCGTACAGTCGATGACATCTCCCTACATAGACTACGCAACGGCGACCCAGGCCTACTCGCAATTCACCACCACCGCTGCCTACGACCAGTATCCGTACGCTGCCTCTCCCGCTGCTGGCTACATGGGATATGGCTACACGGGGGCTGTCCAACCACCTCTCACCGCCTCCAATCCTGCAGTAGCCGCTTCCACCGCCTTCATGCAGTATCCAGCCACACAGCTGCAACCCGACCGTATGCAGTAGATGATGACGGCAGCATCACCTCCACCCTTTTGGAAAAGGACTGTTTCTTTCTTCCCATGATGGAGTGGAAATATATTTTTTTTTCTTTAGTGGGTGGGGATCGGGGTCGGAATCCGTGAGACGAAAGAGGAAAGCAGTTCAGAAATAAATAAATAAACCGGGAGTTTCTTAAAAGACTTTTTAGGAAGAATGCATATCAATACCTAAGCTATTTATAGTGTTACAGGCAAGCTTTGCAAAAGAAAAGGAAAAAAGAAAAGACATTCATAACAAACAAACTTTCGTAAGCTCTCTCTCTCTCTCTTTTTTAATGAAGACAAATAATTGTTGCAGAGGTGGACTGTAAGCGACTTAAAGAGGAAAACTGCAGGTCTGCGCACACTTAAATCAGTCTGCTTCCACCGGCCATCATTTTCTCACTCCCTGCTCCTGCTTTTATGCACTACTTAACTCTATTGAACTCTGAAGGCTGGCCATTTGCTTTTGCCACAGAAGGTACCCGGAGAATACAGTAATGGAAAAAAAAGCAACCTTTTTCTTTTTGGCTCATCTTAAAAACTTTGTAATATTCAAGATGCCTTACGGAGGAAAGAAAGAAAGAAAGAACCTATTTTAATATTTATTGTGATCTTTTTTATTATTATTATTCACGGGAGCTGTGAAGTGCAGGTGGAAGAATAGTAATATCTGCCTTGTTTAATTCTCAACTAAATTATTGTATGTAGGTGAAGAAAAAAAAAACGTTCCTAAGTAACGCTAAATCACTTTCAACATGCAAAAAAAAGGGAATATTGGCTCGAAGGACGTTGGAATATTCCTTTAGTCAACGCACTGTAATTTTCTCTCTTCTTCTTCTTGTAATTGTTACTCTTTTAAGATTATCTCAAAAGTTTTAGGTATATTTTTTAAAGCAAAAAAAAGGAAGGAAAAAAAAGAATACTGAACATATTGTCTACTTTGATAGATCGTTTGTTTATAATGCTGCAAAGCCTAGAGAAATTTTACAGTATTTATATAAAAAGCTAAGCATGGGCCTGTGGGCCCGTCAGTGCTTAGGAGAATGTCAGGAATGGATCAGAGTTTTTAAAAGGTGTTTCACACTTGAACAAAGAAAGGGTTTAAAACGTGACATTTTTTTATACCCAATGGTACAAACTGCTGATTTAAGCAAAGGACACAGTGTAAGTAAAGTGCATTTTTACAAAAGAAGAGCAATAAACTATTTTGATTTTTAAAACGACGTCGCATTGTCTCTTGAAGCCCTGTAGCAGATGGGGATGTGGGCTGTGGCAAAGTTGACCCAGGTTGGTAGACAATGGGCTGCTGTGGCCTGTTATTTGCAAGGGCCCTGGGAGAAGGAAAGCCTCCAAGGGCATGCCAGTCAGTGAAGTCCAAGTCATCTGCTCTGAGGAAAGGCAGACATGATTAGCAGGTTACTGACAGAATACTGTGCACTCAGATTCAGTACAAACTTTGAATTAGTGACACCTAACTTGTAAGCTATTAGGGACGCGGGTGGCGCTGTGGGTTAAACCACAGAGCCTAGGACTTGCCGATCAGAAGGTCGGTGGTTTGAATCCCCATGACGGGGTGAGCTCTCGTTGCTAGGTCCCTGCTCCTGCCAACCTAGCAGTTCGAAAGCACGTCAAAGTGCAAGTAGATAAATAGGTACCGCTCCAGCAGGAAGGTAAACAGCGTTTCCGTGCGCTGCTCTGGTTTGCCAGAAGCGGCTTAGTTATGCTGGCCACATGACCTGGAAGTGGTACGCCGGCTCCCTCGGCCAGTAAAGCGAAATGAGTGCTGCAACCCCAGGGTCGGTCACAACTGGACCTAATGGTCAGGGGTCCCTTTACCTTTAACTTGCAACCTAAGAGGATTTTAAATAAATTATATAACTTAGCTGGTGAGTGGGTTACATCTAGAATTCAACAGAAGTGAGAATGCAGTTTAATTAAGTAGTTGTCACTTGATACGTGGTGTTGGGTTTGGAAGCATGGAACCATACCAGGTTCTTGGTATGAACTTCAGGAAAGAGTGGTGGTTGTTTTTTTGCAAAATCTTGTTCCGATGGTATCTAGCCCCACTTCTGCTTAATAAAATGTATTCAGGGCTTGTTGGAGCTGTAATCTTTCCTAGGGCAGATGTGTTGCACAACGTTTGGTCATGCCTTAAAATAAAAACAACAGAGAGTTTTGTGGCACACTTTAAAAAGACGAACAAATGTATTATGGCATAAGCTTTCCTGAACTGGAGCCCACTTCGTCAGATGTGAGAATGTAAAATAATGCATTAGATTTCTGTCATAAACGAAACTGAAAATATAAGACGTCATACACTACTATTGGATGCGGAAGTAAAGTTGCTGTATTATAGTAACCGCTGTGCCATGCTATAATATAGTATCAGTATACTGAGACAAGGATTCATGTATCGACAGCTGCATGTTTAGCCTTACGTTTTAAATAGAAAAAGGTCAACACTCCTCCTCCTTTGGATTCACTGGTTCTTGAAAATATGGGATACAGGCTGTAAACTTACCTTTTTGTCAACAGCTTTGAGGTTGTTGGGTTGTTGTTTTTTAAAAAATACAATCTAGTGAACTATAACTTTTTAATGAAAGAAATAAATAACCAATAATATTGTCAGAGTGAGAGGAGGAAGGTTACGAGGTAATCGATTCATTGCGAGATGGAGATTATATATCCTGTGCTGGAATAATAAAAGTACAAAATGCAGCACGTAGGATACCCTCTCCTGGGAATATTATAAAAAAGCTAAGGTAGTTTAAGTTCATCACCATTTGCTAAAACAAGTATATGTATTCGCAGCATAATGCTTTTTGATAGTTGTTATCTATTTTTTAAAAGAGAGGTCTACCATTGGCTATTAAGAATGTGAGAGCTGATGGAATTTCCAAGTGTCCAGTTGGCTAGAGGCCAAGGGATGTGGGTGAGCTTCTGTCTTTCATGGCCTGTTTAGTGGGCTTCCTGAGGCCATTCAGAAACAGGATGCTGGTTTACATGGACCTTTGATCCAGCAGGGCTCTTACATCCATGAGTTACAGCTGGGCCAGATGGCTGTGCTCTTTCCAGGTTGGTGGAGTCCTCTTCTGTCTTTCAACCCTCAGAGTTGTGTAATATTTGAGGATTATACTTGGATGTGGGACACGGGTGGCGCTGTGGGTTAAACCACAGAGCCTAGGACTTGCCGATCAGAAGGTCGGCGGTTCGAATCCCCGTGACGGGATGAGCTCCCGTTGCTCGGTCCCTGCTCCTGCCAACCTAGCAGTTCGAAAGCACCTCAAAGTGCAAGTAGATAAATAGGTACCGCTCCGGCGGGAAGGTAAACGGCGTCTCCGTGCGCTGCTCTGGTTCGCCAGAAGCGGCTTAGTCATGCTGGCCACATGACCCGGAAGCTGTATGCGGGCTCCCTCGCCCAATAAAGCGAGATGAGCGTCGCAACCCCAGAGACGGCCACGACTGGACCTAATGGTCAGGGGTCCCTTTACCTTTACTATACTTGGATATAAGAATTATGGGCAGAGGATAGTGTTTTTCTGAGGTCTATACTGCAAGTGACAGGCAGACATCTGGTTGCAACTTTCCCCGCATCTCCCTTGTAATGCGTAGTTGGGAGGAAACACGTGATGTGAAGACATTATGTTAGCATTTTCCTGTACCTTGTTCTGCTTCGTTGGGTGTTTCTTGTAGACGTGGGGAAACACCAACACAATGTCACCATGTTACACTGCCATCTTTTTCTTCAACTTCGGATGACAGGGGCATCAAAGGTTGAAGGGACCCTCACCTTCCACAAAGCATGTAGTTCTGCTGGAGGATGGCGTTTTAACCACCTCCATTTTGCAGTCTTTCTCATTTCGCCTCTTTTCATTTTATCCACGACAGGCAAGCAACCGAACCAGAGCTATTTATTTCAAGCAACGGCTCATCACACAGGATTTCCACTAATCCATCATTCTCAATAGGCTTTTAACGACATGACTGGTTTCTTTTTGTCTGGTTAAATCCTTGCCTTCCCAAGCCAAGTCACACTGTTTCATCTGACCTAAAACTGGGCATGGGCTTTGCCCTGAGTACACACACATCACAGTGCCCAAATGCTGAGATAATGGCAAAATTGCTCTGCCTCGAAGGATGCATGATTGTGTCTCTTGTGGGACATTTGAAGTCCTGGGCCTGTTTCCTAATTTGCGAGAGGCGCCAGTGGGTTCACTTCGGTAGTTTCAGATTCTGGACTTTGTATGGTGGGTGGGTGTTAAATCTCTTTACATCAGGCTTGGGGAACCTTTGGCCCTGCAGATGTTGCTGAACTACAGCTCCCATCATCCTTGGTCATCAGTCATGGTAGCTGGGATGGATGGAAGTTGTAGTGCAGCAACATCTGGAAGGAGTCCATACCCTACAGCATGGTCATTTCAAGAGGGGCTTGTCCTCCACAGCAGTGCAGCCCAAGGCATCTCTCTCAGCCAGCCTGCCCAAGATGGATCCCAGTCTTTTTTCTCTTCCTTTCTTCTACCCATAAACCCTTGCTCAAAACTCTCTTTCCATGTCACCTCACACCCAGTTATCCGGGCAACCTTCCACACACACCCCGGGTCTCTGTTCAAATCCCAGGACAAGGTGGGGAGGACAGTTCTCTTGTACAGTGGTACCTCGGGTTACAAACGCTTCAGGTTACAGACTCTTCAGGTTACAGACTCCACTAACCCAGAAATAGTACCTCAGGTTAAGAGCTTTGCTTCAGGATGAGAACAGAAATCGTGCGGTGGCGGCAATGGGAGGCCCCATTAGCTAAAGTGGTACCTCAGGTTAAGAACAGTTTCAGGTTAAGAACGGACCTCCAGAACAAATTAAGTTCTTAACCAGAGGTACCGTTGTAATCAAAATCCTACCATTTATTACTTTCTAGGGCTTAGAGGGTTCCCCCCAATCTATAACAGTATTAATAGAAAAGTGTCTGTATACTTAACCCCATCTCTTAAATACCAATCCACTTTTTTTTAAAAAAAAAGTATTTTGATTGCTTGGGCTTTGGTGAGTACTTGCGGAAAGGGAGTTTCACTACCCTAGAGCAGGTAAGGGGAATGTTTCTCAATGTGCTTTGCCTGGGGCCTCTTGATGGATGGAATTGTCAAGAGCTCATTCACGACAAGCAGGTAAGCTGGTGTTAGAATGAAAGGAATGAGGCAGTATGCTTATCGGGCAATAAAAGGGCATCCTGAGTAGAAGCAGGCCCAGCAATCTGAAGGCTGCCTCGCCTTGGCAAGAGAGAGCAGCTTGTGTCACTCAGAAGCAGTTTGTCAGCGTTGCTCCAAGTCACTTCTTTCCAACAGCTGCATGGAGACTGCATCTCCAACACTGCCTTAAGATGGCAAACTCTTGGTAGGCTTCCCACGATGGAGCCTTTTAAAGTAGGTGCCTGGATCGGTCAATCTCTCTCCCTTCATCAAGATGTTCCATTCTGGAGCACACACAAAAAATGAGTGAAGCTAGCAAAAGGTTGGCCTGTGGACTGCTGGTCCTCCTGCCATCTTTCTGGATAACCCATTCCTTCCAGATGCTGTTGGATTCCAGCTTATATCGTTGCCATTGCCATTTTGTTTATAAGCCACATTGTCCACAAACAAATCTGCGCTTAAATACCTAAACCCAACTACGAAAATAGCACCACGAGGCCATATAATATCACAACAACATAATACTGAAAAAGTAATAATCAGCGATCTCTTTGACATATACAGTGTTACCTCGGGTTACAGACGCTTCAGGTTACAGATGCTTCAGGTTACCTAACCCAGAAATAGTACCTCAGGTTAAGAACTTTGCTTCAGGATGAGAACAGAAATCGTGCTCTGGCAGCGCGGCGGGAGCAGGAAGCCCCATTAGCTAAAGTGGTGCCTCAGGTTAAGAACAGTTTCAGGTTAAGAATGGACCTCCAGAACGAATTCTTAACCCGAGGTACCACTGTATAAACATTCACCCATAAAAATACTCAAATATTGTTATTTCATAAAACATGCCAAAACAGTTTCTGTTGGTATCCGTCTCGGGAGACACGTCTTTTTCCAGCCCATTCTCAAAGTCCCACAGTCCTAATTGTCTACAGAAGCATTTACTTTTGTCTGTCCTTAACCTACTGTCAATCAGTTATGTGAATCCCACTGCCACCCTGTACCAATGTTGAGTATTACAAGAGAGAAAAATGCTTTTCTGTCCAACCTGCTAATTCTTGGAAACTCAGCTATGCAGCCCACTTTTTAAAAAACCAAAAAGACTAAAGAAAAGCTCAGTTCTTTAACCTTTATTGATAGCGAAGGTGTTCCAATCAAGGATCAAACATGGAATATCAATATATCCTCTCTTTTCCACCAACAGCATTTGGATCCAAAGAATCAGTCTGGGGAAGATTGCCTCTGCTGTTCAACACTTGTTTTCTAATGTATTCTGTGTCTGAGGTCAGAGAGGTTATCCAGTGACACAGTTTGCTGCCACCGAACGAGTCATTAAAACATTTGCTATGGCTGATAAGCTGCAAGGCGAAGGAAGAGATGGCGAGGGGAAGGGACACGGTGCCCTCAACGGAGTTTATCTAGCTCAAACACTTGAAGTGGCTTCAGTATTTCCTGCTGGACAGAGAGTTTGTGTATGCTTTTTTTTAAGTAAGTCAGTCAGGCATTTCTGAAGAAAGTTAGAAGATAAAAGTGGGAGGCAGTGCTAATGTTTCAGCCCTTACCAGGCAGCTCCTTTGCTAAGGACATTTAATCACTTGATCACTGCTGATAAGCAGCCATAGGATGGAATGTCGATATTCCCACCTGGGATTTGAGTATATTTTTCCTCTGCTCCCCCTTTTATATTTGCAACAGGCGTATGAAGTTGGCTAGGTTAAATTAATACATGTACATAAGCAGCAGTTCTTGTCAAATAGATTGCAGGCCCAATCCACACACAGTGTAACAGACCCAGGAAATCCTGTTGACTTCCCTGGCTCTCTACACCTTTAATAGCCACATGTGGCAAGAAAAACAATTCATTGATTGTATTATGCATTTTGCTGTTTTATGTAATTATCATATTTATGTATCTAAGCCTATATCAGATTTAATAAAGCTTGTTTAAAAGGGGGCGGGGAGAAGTGAGGGTAGGGTTATAGTCCAAAACTCTTTTGCAACTTATTTCTAATATGCTTGTTTCTCATATCTGAGAACTAACCCTGAAGTGCAGCCAACAATCCATATAAACGATTGAGAGACTTCATGGCAATGGAAGATGACAAGGCCTTTTCTATTTGCATCCTCTGCTTTGGCTCTTGTAATCTAATTTCCCCACCCAATTACCAACAACCCCATGTACTTCCAATAGGCTTGATTCATATAGACATTAATTCTTTTCTGCTGCAGAGGTAAGTTGCCTTGATAGTTTCCTGTGGTGTTGATTCCATGCTCATCCTTATAACTTCCCATAACCAAAAGAGGAAAATGAAAAATAGACAATAATAGTAGCCAGAGGCGGAGCTAGCTGCTCTGGCACCTGGAGTGGTGCACATGCTGTGCACCCATGGGGCGGGCCGCACCCACTGCACCCCCTTCCTCCGCCAGTGGTAGTAGCTTGTCAATACTAATACTGATGGGGCCACCTGTATTGCAGCAGGGAGATCACTTCACAGCCCTGAGGCCACCACTGGAAAAGCCCACCTCCAAGTTACCACAAGCCAATAATCACCAGTTGTGCTGATGCACGGTTTGTTGTGTTGCATGAGCTAGTTTGGGGACTCAGCTACATTAGTCAAAAAACAGCATTTTCAATGCGTTCTAAATATGCAACACCAGATGGTGCTGGAGAGCATTAAAAATTATTTGCAATTTTTCTTTTGTTATAACGATTTAATTTCTGATTTATTTATAGTGGTTTTCCCCTTGTGTGTAGATCCACCCTGGAACAGGGTTATCCAATGTATTCTGCAGATATTATTTGACTACAGATCCCACGGGTGGCATCCATCGCTCTTGGGAGACAACGGAAGAGTGCACCTTCAAGGTTGAAGTCAAACTGTTGGAGAGTTACAGCGCCTGCTGTGGCTGTAGAGACCGATATGGGAGAGACCTGTTTCATTGCCGCTGGAGCAGATGAAGGTGTCCAGTTTTGCTGTTACAGGGGCACCATGGCATTTCTTCTGTCTGCGCTCCTACTAGCAGTCATTCCTCCTCTGGTCCCTGCTGTGGATACACAACCTGACTGTCTCCAGGCTCTGTGGTCATCTGCGAGGGATTCCCTCATGTGAGGCTTGATGTTGCCAGCCTTCATTTGCAGACATATTTGTGACACAGTGTTGGTCTGCCAATTGGCCGGAGGCCTGAAGCTGGATCCTTGGGGTTCCTGCCATCTTCCATTCTGTGGAGATGACGAAGCCAGCATAGAAGTTGCTGAGTCAGGAGTGTGAACATGTGGCAAGTGTGGGCTTGGGAAAGCGCATCTTTGCTTGAGACTCTGTCCTGCCATGTGGCGCCCAAAACCTTCCTGACACAGCTCCATAATCCCTGGCTAACAATTGTTGAGGCTGATGAGAGTTGTAGCAACATCTTAGGCCGCCATTTTAGCTGTCACTGGGTTAGAGCCAGTGTGGTGTAGCGGTTAAGAGCGATAGACTCGTAATCTGGGGAACCGGGTTCGCGTCTCCGCTCCTCCACATGCAGCTGCTGGGTGACCTTGGGCCAGTCACACTTCTCTGAAGTCTCTCAGCCCCACTCACCTCACAGAGTGTTTGTTGTGGGGGAGGAAGGGAAAAGGAGATTGTTAGCTGCTTTGAGACTCCTTCGGGTAGTGATAAAGCGGGATATCAAATCCAAACTCTTCTTCTTCTTCTTCTTTGAGTGCGTAAACAAGGAAGATCAGGGTTCAAATCGCTGCTTAGCCACAAAGCTTACTGGTTGACCTTGAGCCATCTACTCTCTTACAGACGAATCTACCTCTTAGGGTTGTTGTGAGGATAAATTGGCGGCAGCGGGGGGTGGGGGGGAGGGAATGAGACAATGTATTTCTCTCTGGGCAATTCCTGAGGCGCAGGGTGATGTACTAATCCAATAGGCAGATTCTCGTACATACTTTCCCTTTGGTTTGAAAAGCTTATACTAACATTCATTGCATTAGTAAACAGAAAATGCTAACAAAGTCATTGCTCTGTCTCTCTCTCTTTGTGTCCTGCACAATTCTGCCAGCCAAGTGATTTGCTTGCTGCAAAGCTCCCACTACTGCATTAAAAAAAAAGAAAAAACTCAACCCTAGCTACTGAAATAGTTTGAATAACAAAATCAACTGATGCCTAAATGACTGTCTCGTTCTGAAGGAAGGGGGAGGAATCGCGTGTGCACAACCAGATCATTTTCCTGGAAAAGTTTCTGTTCCCTGCGATAGAATGCTTTCTGCTGTTATCTCACCCCTCAGTGCTCAGCTGGATGTATTGAACTGCGCCTGATCAAATGCTGCCACAAGAGTAGATGCCTCCCTTTGTTTAATAAATTAAGGGAATAAAACCCACAAATGTGAGCATTGGTCGCAATGAAATAATTTTTTAAGGATCCTTTTTATAAAGTATGTATGTATAAAATTATCATTCAAGTTCAGGGGTCCTTTTTAAAAAACAGTAATGATTATTAGAAAGCAACATTTCTGTACCATGTTTCCGCTAGAATAAATGCCATTTTCAAGGTAGTCTCCTATCGATAACTTAAAAAAATTCAGTATAACATTTACAAGCAATGAACCAATCCTATATGCACTTAGAAGATTCATATTTCAGTTTCCTATAGTCCACAACCCATGATATTGTTCATATTCTATGGCATCTTTAGCATTTCTGATAGCATTTATTTTCTGCTATTGGAAATTGGTGTGCGTATATATTTATTTCTGACTCTGTCTATGCAGAAATCAGGTCTGTCAGAGTATATACATTATAAGAAAGAGACCTCAAACAAAAAGTTGGGATTCCAAAAATGCACCAGTGTCACAGTGGGCTCTTCTGAGTGTTCAGATTCACCACTCGTTGCTATTGGGACTTTAATACGATGATAAAGATTTGCACTTTCTCCATTAATCTAGATGTGGCACCTCTGTTGTGGCAGAGCTGCTTGCACTGGCTTCCTGGTAAGGCAGTTCATTTTTGCTTATTGAGAGGGGCAAGGTAGCAGGGAAGTCAGCACAGCAGAGACACGCCGGTGGCACCGATCAGGTACTGCTCCTGGTGTGTTTGCACCATGCCCACCTCCCTGGCACCCAGCCCCCCTCCTTCCCGGTTAGCTAGGGAGCAAACTTCTGCATTAATCTGCAGCAGCCATGACATCAGCCTATAGGAAAAGGGACCGTAGGGCCTCTCCACCCACTCAGCAGAAGGAGCCGCAACATTTGCCTCCTTGAAATATTTGAAATATTTGCATTCCAGCTGGTCATTACAAGACCTCTGAAAGTTTTAAAGTGCTCAAGTTTGCTTTTTCCCCTCCTTCCTCCGGATCCCTTTTCCTTTTGTGCTCTGTCTTTTAGATTCTAAACCTGAGAACAAGAAGCGTCTTAGCACTGACATTCCCACCCCCCAGCCTTTTGGTTGACTGAACAGTGGGATAAGAATTCTTTCAATAGACAAAATAAGAAATAAAATCATCTAAACTGGCTTAGTGCAACCAGCAATAGAAAACGAGAAAGGGGCAATTTCTTCAGAGAGCAAAATAGGGGCAGTGGGGGAAAAAAATGGACCCCGGCCTTAAAAAGATCACAGCTGCTTTTCTTACATGCTCCTCTGTCGCTTTTAGTGAACGGAGGATGCCAGGCTGCAGTTCTCAAGTTGCCAGAATGATAAGAAGCAGCTTCCTAATTTCAGAAGCCAGAAGCTGACAGGGTGGCAGTGATAATAAGCATGTGCTCTGCTGCTACGTAGGGCTAGAACACAGGGTAATATTTCCCAAACTTTTGATATGCTGCTTTTTCCGAATTAAAACTGGAGGTTCACTGCAATTTTTGTCTTTGTCTTTTTTCTTTTTTCCTAAAGAGCCAGTGTGGTGTAGTGGTTAAGAGTGGTAGTCTCGTAATCTGGGGAACCGGGTTCACTTCCCCGCTCCTCCACATGCAGCTGCTGGGTGACCTTGGGCCAGTCACACTTCTCTGAAGTCTCTCAGCCCCACTCACCTCACAGAGTGTTTGTTGTGGGGGAGGAAGGGAAAGGAGAATGTTAGCCGCTTTGAGACTCCCGAGGGTAGTGATAAAGTGGGATATCAAATCCAAACTCTTCTTCTTCTTCTTCTAAAGTGATTTGTGTTTTGTCCCCCGCCAAAACCCAGCAACTTCTTTGCAACTAAAGAATTGCCTTGCGCTTAGTTTCCCTGCTCTTTGCTCAGTCAAGCCAGGGTTTTATGGGGCTGGGGATGTTTTGGGGGTCCATGTCAGCTGTAGCATCAGGGAATCCGAGACCCAAGCTGCAGGTGCTACAGGTGATGTATGATAGAATCCCTCTACATCTTCTTCTTCTACATCGAGAGCTAGTGTGGTGTAGTGGTTAAGAGCGGTAGTCTCGTAATCTGGGGAACCGGGTTCGCGTCTCCGCTCCTCCACATGCAGCTGCTGGGTGACCTTGGGCCAGTCACACTTCTCTGAAGTCTCTCAGCCCCACTCACCTCACAGAGGGTTTGTTGTGGGGGAGGAAGGGAAAGGAGAATGTTAGCCGCTTTGAGACTCCTGAAGGGGAGTGAAAGGCGGGATATCAAATCCAAACTCCTCCTCTTCTTCTTCTTCTTCTTCTTCTTCTTCTTAACTCATTAAAAGCAACTGTGCATTTGTGTGTACAGTCCTTTGCCCTGTACTTATTTTTACCTGCTAGGATCACCCTCCGGCTGCCTTTCGCCCAAGATGAAAATGTGCCATTGTGTATTGTGTAAAATACAATACAAAAGGCTTACGCCATCCTCCAGGCTTGTAGCATAACCAGGAAATTCCTGGACCACCTACTTATACTCTGCATAGAAAGAGCTTTGATTTCTCTGATTCCGGCTGAAATGAATGGTTCCTCTCCTTTTGCCACCTCTCAGGAATCTGTATGTCCCAGTTCTATTATCTGAATGCAGCTGAACAAGCGCTGCTCTTGCATGAACCTCAACAGGTTAGGTGCAGAAATAGCAGCTGATGGTGTCTTCCGCCTGTCTCCACCAGTGGAGGAAAAGGCAGACGGCACGTTGGCTGCTCAGTAGTATGACGTCTGCTTTGCATGCAGAAGGTCACAGGTTCTACCTCCAGGTAAGGATGAGACAGAACCCTGTCTGGACAACTGTGGCCACACCTATGCACCCCCTCCCCCAGTGGCATCACAACGGGGGCGGTATGCCTCGGGTTCCATGTCTGTAAGGGTGACAAGAAGTCACCCCGCGGGGGCTTGCGGCAGCACAAGCAGCTATCACGCCGCTGCAGCCGCCTTTGTAGGATCCTCCGTTCCCAGATATAGCCGCAAACAGAGAATCCGGGCGCCGGCAGCAATCCGCTAAGTACAGCGCATGTGCAGCGTCGCACATATGCGCTGTACGTAGCAACGTCGCACATGCACTGTATAGCAGTTTGCTGCCAGTGCTGTACACCACCAAGTCCTTGGCTCAGAAAAAAACCCCTTCAAGAGCCTTTGCCTCTTTCCCTGCCCACTGGCTGAACGTGGCCGCCCACGTCTTGTGTGCGTCTTCTAATCAATTTTGCAGGGCGGGGCTCACCTGACTCCCCCCCCCATATTTTATTCAAAATGGCACCCCTGTGTGCAGGTGCTAACCATTGTGCACCTTTAAAGCACCTTTTCTCTCTCTTAGGGTTCTTGAACTGGACTTGGACTGAAATTTGCATCAAGGACTTTCCTTCAAAGAGAGGGCTACTCTCTGAAAGCCCTTCAAATAGAGAACTGTCCTCTGCAAAATAGGACACAAGGCTGCACTAATCTAAACCCCCGGAGAGCTTCTGTCAACATAGACAACCCTGAGCTAGGTGCATCCATAGACCAATTTAGTAAAAGACAGCTTCGCATGTTCGCTTCCAAAAAAGGCTTGGCAACTTATAGCGGTTGTGCATTTGTGAATAGCAACTTGCTATCTGCCAGAGATAAAAAGGCAATAGCCATGGTGCAATCTTAATGGCACTTTCCCCCATTACTTCTCAAGGGGGGTTGATAAAATGGATGTGTAGCAGGGCTTTTTTGCAACCCTAGTGAGATAAGTCTAAGAATAGCACCTTGGTCCTTAAAATTTTTCCAGGCTACTAAAGATGGCAACAATTGCCTGGCAAGGCAGAGACTATGGAGCAGACCTTAGCTGTCAAGCAAGGGTGTCTTGACTCTGAGAAGAATGTTGCCTTCGTTTATGCTGACCTTTCCTGGCAGCTCAAATTACCGATGGATAAAAGTTTGGCACGTTTTAATGGGACACATTTCAGTCCATCTCCAGCCACTGTTGAATCAAATAGGGCAACAAATGTAGGCCATCATGATGCTTGCGGAATCTTCCTTCTTCCTTTAAGTGCTCAAAGCAAATACAGGTTTGAAACTCCTTCCAGTTCTGGGACCTATTCTAGGAAAATTCCCAGTGTACAAATTTGTGCAGCACCTCAGAAACTCTTCTCTGTGCCAAGTGGCTGACAACACTTACCTGGGAGTAAGACGAAGTCAACTCTGTGGGCCTTGCTTCTGAGCAGACACATTCTCAGTTGCATGCAGTACCTATTGTGTTGGTAGGGTAAAAAAGGTAAAGATAGCCCTGACCATTAGGTCCAGTCACGGATGACTCTGGGGTTGTGGCGCTCATCTCACTCTATAGGCTGAGGGAGTTGGCGTTGGTTCACAGACAGCTTCCAGGTCATGTGGCCAGCATGACTAAGCCGCTTCTGGCGTACCAGAGCAGTGCACGGAAATGCCGTTTACCTTCCTGCAGGAGCGGTACCTATTTATCTACTTGCATCCTAGGCTCAGTGGTTTTGACCACAGTGCCACCCAAGTCCTGTTGGTAAGGTAGGGTTGCCATATTTCAAAAAGTGAAAATCCAGACACAAAAGTTGTTGAACTTTAACTGTAAAATCAGAGAGAGAGAGGGAGAGAGAGAGAGTTTTTGAGCTATTTTTAATGAAACCTGCCAAAATCTACACTTTCGACATGGGCTGAAATACATCCGGATCTTCCCAGACATTTCAGTGATTTCCGCCCAGACGCTGTTTATGGGGGCTGAAGAAGAGTTTGGATTTGATATCCCGCTTTATCACTACCCGAAGGAGTCTCAAAGCGGCTAACATTCTCCTTTCCCTTCCTCCCCCACAACACTCTGTGAGGTGAGTGGAGCTGAGAGACTTCAGAGAAGAGTGACTAGCCCAAGGTCACCCAGCAGCTGCATGTGGAGGAGCGGAGACGCGAACCCGGTTCATCAGATTACGAGTCTACCGCTCTTAACCGCTACACCACGCTGGCTGAATACTGGCTATGTGTGATAGGGAATCTTTTTAAAGTGGAGAGCCACGACCCTTTGAGGGAAAGTACAGCAGGGCGTAGAGCTTAATACCCTCCTAGCTCACACCATCTTTTCACCAGGCTGCCACTAACTGCCATTTAATCTTTGCTGTGAGGTTGCATGATTCTAGGGCATTGTGGGAAATAAAAATGGCAGCTACATCCAGCCACCCAGTGCTGCTTGGAGCACTGTTGCTTCTACTACTGCTGCCCACTGCCACCTGCCATTGTCTCCAGGTAAGCCCACCCACGAGCCCCTGACAGAGGAAGGGTCTCGCAAAGGCGCCCCTCAAATTTGGAGAGGACCTGGTAAGGTGTTGGTCCTAAGAAAGGGGCAGTGGCGGTGGGGAGAATGCCATTTGGTCTCCACTCCTGGCAGCAACGTATCTTTGTATCTCTTTTATTCTCCCAAATATTGGAGTTTATGCAACGTAGCAAGCTTCTAAATATCCAGGTGAGATCACTGGTCCATCTAGCACAGCACTGTCTATACCAGTGGTCCCCAAACTGCTTCGCAAAGAGATTGGAAAGAAAAATAAATACAGTGGTACCTCGGGTTAAGTACTTAATTCGTTCCGGAGGTCTGTACTTAACCTGAAACTGTTCTTAACCTCAAGCACGACTTTAGCTAATGGGGCCTCCTGCTGCTGCTGCGCCTCCGGAGCACAATTTCTGTTCTCAACCTGAAGCAAAGTTCTTAACCTGAAGTACTATTTCTGGGTTAGTGGAGTCTGTAACCTGAAGAGTATGTAACCTGAAGCGTATGTAACCTGAGGTACCACTGTACATGCCTTTGGCATAAGGGCAATGATAGTTCTCCATGACCAATTTCTCTCCTGAAAAGTGCTCTGTGACTCAAAAAATTTAGGAACCGCTGGTCTACACTGACTAACAGTGGCTTTCCAAGGTTTCAGGTAAAGGACATCCCCATGCCGTACCTGGGGATGGTGGGGATTTGAACCCAGGACCTTCTGCTTGCAAAGCAGATTCTCTACTCCTGAGCTACAGCTCCTGGTAGACTTGCCCCCAAGGAAGTGTGCTTAGGATTTTGCATCCTGAACTCACCAGGTCTCCAGACTAATGTCTGCAGAAGACTGTTTTGGTCCCAGCAGTCCAAGGTCTACCAGAACTGGCACCTGCAAAAAGGAAACTAGGACTCTGGGCTACTGCCTAATGCCATTTGGCTACTTTCACAGGAGCAGAACAAAAGCATTTGGCAAAGAGAGCAAGCCGGTCCCAGAGGGTGCAGCGAGGGAAGCGAAAACAAAGACTGAAAGAAACGGCGTTCAAAGAAAATAAAAGAAAAATGTTTTTACAAAAGGCAAAAACCGCTCCTACTTTCCTCTGTTTTATGTATGCCCATATTGACACTCTCTTAGCAACCGTGTTTTCCGTTTGCTAGGGTGAATTGTGCAAGATTTGTCCCGTCACATCAGTTAAGCAGCAGATGCTGGATGCCAACTGAGAAGAATGCAGAAGGAAAGAATCCAGCCTCTCTGCTCTGAAAGGCCACAGCCAGCTTGCTTGTAGGCAGGCAACACAATTTTTAACCTTTCTGTTGCCAGTGAAGTTGAAGCAGCCAGTTTGTCTCACAGTCAGTTTTGCTTTCAGACAGCTGTAGTTCATAACTAGGGCCTTATTTTTCTGTGCCCACTTAACTGTGGGGTATGCTTGCGATGTTTTTTAGGTGTGCACCTAAAAATGTAAAGCATGAATAAAAATAATGGATAATAATTATAAATGTGCAGCACTTTCAAGTGTTCAAAGTGCTTCACGCATATTATGTAGTAATCCCATAAGGCAGGTGTGTGGAGGAATCACTGATCACTGGCCAGGCCACCTGGATCTGATGGAGTCCAACAACATCTGGAGGTAAGTCAGTATACTTACCTGCTATACTGCAGGTGGAACTGAGTGACAGTGCCTTGCTTAGGACTACCTCCTAGTGCATTCATGCCAAAGAGAGAAAGATGAACTGGGGACTTTCTGATTTGCAACTCAGTCTCCTAGATGCTATGCTGCACCAACTCTCTGAATTTTCCGCCCTGGACATTGAAGTCCAGCTCCAAGGGTCTTCTGGTGGTTCCCTAACTGTGAGAAGTGAAGTTACCGGGAACCAGGCAGAGGGCCTTCTCAGCAGTGGCCCCCTCCCTGTCAGATGTCAAGGAGATAAAGAACTACGCAGCTTTTAGAAGACAACTGAAGGCAGCCCTGTATTGGGAAGTTTTTAATGTTTGACATCTTGTTATTATTTTATATATGGAATGGAGTATAAATAAAAACATTATTATTATTATTACTATCATTAATGTGACCAGTGTATCTGCAGACACATACATGAACTTCCCAGGAGTGCCTTTAGCTCTTTGTTGAGGGCGCAACTTAAATAGCAAAGCCAGGTTCTCCTCTACTTCAGGAGTAGGGATCTTGTGGCATGCCATAGATTTCTGGACTCCAGCTTGCATCAGCCCCAGGTAGCATGGCCAACAGTGAGGGATGATGGGAGTTGCAGTTCAACAACATCTGGAAGGCCACAGGTTCTCCGCACATGATCAAGGGCCAAAGGTTCTTCACTCCCACACAGTGTATGAAATGGTCCTATCTTCCCACATCTCAAAGACCTGGGATGGATTTGCTGAGCTTTGCCAACGCCAAACGCTGTTATTTGAGAGAATACTTAACCAGGGAGCTTTGCCTGGATATCGAGATGTCCTCCTCCATAATATTGGAGCCTGTTAGTCTTTGATCTGAGTCAGAGAATTGGCCAAAATCTCTCGTTCCTTTTTTGAAAACACCCACCCACCCACCCCTCAAGTTCTGCCTGTCTCTCAGTCTTCACATCCATTCTGTAAAATGGAGAACAGTATCCCAACTCACAGGAACATCATAACAATTTGCCACTGGCAACTTTGAGAATGGGAGCCATTCATTCTGCTCAAAGAGCGTTGTGTAGTCTTTGCTTTCCTGTGAGTTATGCCCAGGTTGTTTCATTTGCAGTCAGTCGCTTACTCTCCATTAACTGTGTTGTTGTTGCAAGGACAACCAAGAGAAAAGCTGTAAGATACATGGTATTTTAAAATGGTCCCGGGGTGAAGAGTAGCAACTTAAGTCCTATTACTTCCTACAATGTCCTCCCCCCCCCCCGACCTTTATTTGGAGATAGCATTTTATCACAGGCAGCCCTTTCCCGAGCCCTGCTATTTTTATTCCTTTCCCTTCTAACAGTGTTTCTTGTCTCAGGTGACTAAGCTGCAAGGCCAATGTAATAAAAAGGATACCATGCTCCACTGCAATAACTGTACATTAGCCTTGGAAGTATTGATCACTTGACATCCATGATAGACAATGGTGGCCCAGGGTGGCATGACTCCAAGCAAAGTGGGGTGGGTGGGGGTGTTTAAAAGAATATTCAATGCAAGGGGATATGGAATTTTCCAAAGCCCCTATCTTTCTGTACTGAAAGCTGCACTTAAACATTTGCATTTGCACTCAGCTGTAAATAGCACAAAGATCACAACCCAAAGCTATACAGGCTGCAATTATGTATAATACACTTACTGTTGTTGCTTTTTTAAAATTAGTTTTCATTTTAAAAAATCCTTGTGTTACAAAGCAAATAAACAAGGAAAAGTACATATAGCACCTCCATTTTCGATTCGCAGAGACTATTTCACAGTTCGTTTACCTTCAGTAGGAGACACTATTGTCATAGACATCATGCAGTTGGGGGGAAAGAGAGGGAGGGAGGTGTGGGGGTTAATGTTCTTTCATTCTATGGCATAGTGTTTGCAGGACGCTTCCTGTTGTGAGCACCCCAGTCCCTGAGCAGTGAGAGACTCCAGGGATTCCAGTGCTTACCCAGGGTTTGTTTCCTTGGATTGAAGGTCAATGGAGACTGTGGTGTATTTAGGATATGTGGTTTTATATAATCTGAGCATAGGATGGAGGGACTCAGAGCATCAACACTACAGTAGATCTTGCCTCCCTATTGGGATTCCATGGAAACACCAAAGCCACAGTTTGAGGTCCAGCACAGAGCAAGAAAAGCCTCTGTGTCTCCAGCTTCCAGCTTCAGCCAAAACACACTTTTCCCCACTCCCCACTTTGCCTCTCTCACATGCAGCCCTCATTGGCCATCCTAGGATGACAATGGCATCCAGCCAGATGATGCTGGAGAAGGCCCACCCATTCGTCTCTATAGCAACAGAGCAACCTCTTTGGACATGTAAGTGACGGTACTTTACTGACTAGCTAAGGCCATGACCTTAACAAAAGAACTGGCTTGGCTGGTTCAGCAGGTTTTCCTTTCTAGAGTCTAACCTCACAGGTATAGGATCACAGGTTTGGAATTGGCCCCATGGCTATCATCCAGGCCCCCAAACCCATAAGAATACTTCCCTAAAATTAAGTTTCATTGAACACAAATGGATTTACTTTTGTGTAGAAGTGCTTAAGGCTGTCCTGTTAGGTTTCCCTTAAGCTGTGCACAGCCAGCTGCTTTTAGAGGCTAGGGGTGCTTCCGGACTGTCGCTGCTTTGGGTGGAGTTCAGTCACATACCTGTGGATTCAGGTTCCACAGTTAAAGCTTCCACAAAAGATGGGACATTTTGTGATAAGGAAAGTGACTAAGGAATGCATTTGCTTGAAGCATTTGCTAGGCTCTCTGCAATAGAATCAGGGTCAGATTTAGGTTTGATGAGGCCCTAAGATGCTGAAGGTAATGGGACCCTTTATATGACCAGCTGTCCTTTGTCAACAACAAATTGTCACGGTTTTTTGTGTTGAACATATGCTATATGGTAATTTATGGATCTAATAGGTATCTAAAGCCATTTGCACATAACAAAATATGTATTTTATCAAAGTAATTGTTGAACTGATATTAATATTGAAATACAATTGTTGAACTGATATTAATAGTGAAATACAATTAAGAAGAAGTATATTAATAGTGAAATAATTATTAAGCTCTAACTTAAAATGATTTTTTTATTCATAACAAACTTAAGAATGCAAACACTTTCAGAGTTGGTTGCATTATCGACAACTACACGAAACATATAAAGAAGACAGTAAGAAAGGATTTAGTTATACTAGATCTAGGTTTCAAACGGAAGTGATTGAAGGCTGCATATAGTATATTATTAGCATGGGAGACGAAAGATGAAGAGGTAAAATCAGTTATGATTAAATGGGCACAAGATGTAGGTCACAACATTATGATGGAAGATTGGGTTAAATTAAATTATGGAAAACTGACTTAAAATTTACAGATTGTTCCCTATTGAAGGAGAATTACATGAAGATGATGTACAGATGGTACACAACATCAGTGCAGTTAGGGAAAATGTACAAAACTAGTTCAAATATATGTTGGAAGTGTAAGGAAAAGGAGGGAACATTTTATCATATGTGGTGAGATTGTAAAGTAATTAAAAATTTTTGGGAAATGATATACAATGAATTGAAGAAAATGTTCCATTTAACATTTGTTAAAAAACCTGAGGCATTTTTGTTGGGGATTGTAGGGAAAGATCTGCCAAAAAAGTTGGAAAACATCTTCATGTTCGCGACAACGGCCGCGAGAGTTCTGGTAGCACAAGGATGGAAGACTGAAGAAACCCCAACTAAAGAATCATGGCAAGAAAAATTGATGGACTATGCAGAACTGGCAAAATTGACATATAAGTTACGGGACAAGGATAACTGTAACTTTAAGGATGAATGGGAACCTTTCACAAAGTATTTGAAGACGCAACAAAGCGAAGTGGACTCCTTGACAGGTTTTGAATAAACATTCACAATTTTTTTGCTGATAATAATTAGCTAAACAGTTTGAAGATCTATACAACTCTGTAACATGCAGAAAATAGCGTTATTGGAGAAACCAAAGACTGGAACTGAGGGGGGTGGGGTGGGAGGATGGGTTCTGGGGGGGGGGGGGAATAAGGATATGTTTTTGGAAAATATGTTTTGTTATAACTTTGAATAATTAAATAAAATTTTAAAAAAGAAAAAAAAATGCAAACACATTGGCATTTGGCAATAAGAAAAGTTCCTTTAGAAACAAAATTTACAAAGACTCATAATTTTGGGGGGGCCCCAAGAGAGTGGGGCCCTAAGTTATAGCTTGTTTAGCTTATACATAAATCCGGCACTGAATAGAATGAATGCTCAATAAACAGATTGCCCAGAAGTGACCTAGGAAGAGGCATTCCCCATGTTACAGAAGCACAACCTGCCTCCATTGGGAGTCAGGCATTTACTGTTTCCAGTCCTGTTCTGTGGAGCACTCTTCCAGCTGAGACTCAGCAGGCATGCATGCTTCTGAATTTCAATCTTTTCTTGAAGACTCTTTTAATCCTGAGAGGCCTCTGCAGTTGTCTAGAAGGTCCCTTGAGCAGTCAGTCATTTGCATGCTTGCTCTGTATTCCTCTTAAATGTTTTCTGAGTTGCCACTTTGATTTGGTACATAAATGCTTTTATAAATAAATGACTTGCAAACCTGCTGGTGAAGCTCTAGGGACAAAGTGCCCATCACACATTGTACCACTGGACTGTACCACTTCAGACTGGAGTGCAGATAGTCACATGACTCTCTTCCCTGCTATGCAGTCAGTAAAGCATGAGGCTCCTAATCGCAGGGTCTTGGGTTCAAGCCCCACGTTGGGCAAAAGAGTCCTGCATTGAAAGGGGTTGGACTAGATGACCTGCATGGTCCCGCCCAACTCGACAATTTTATTTGTTTTATTTCTTTATTTTGACATCCTTGTATCCTGCTTTTGTTCAAAGGGAACCACAGTGACTAAGAATAACAATTTTGCATGGGGTGGTGGTGGTTGCAAAGGAATTTACTTGTGCTTTTTAGTCCCGCTGGAATTAACTAACTTCCTCTGCATCCAGTCCATAATAATCAAAACAACAAAATCGCAACTGTCAGAACATCACTGTAAAAGAAATAAACAAAGATTTTCTTTTTTATTAAAAAAAAGCAGCAGCAAAAAATATAGAAGCAATCAGCAGAAAGGCAAGAACTCCCAATATAATCCAATGGCAGAGATCAAAGCCAGTGAAGTTCTTCTTGCAAAGTGCCCATTTCTAAAAAAAGTGACGGGCTAGGAGAGCTTCCCAGGGGACATAGATAAATACCGTATTTTTCGCTCTATAAGACGCACCAGACCACAAGACACACCTAGTTTTTGGAGGAGGAAAACAAACAAAAAAATATTCTGAATCTCAGAAGCCAGAACAGCAAGAGGGATCGCTGCACAGTGAAAGCAGCAATCCCTCTTGCTGTTCTGGCTCCTGGGATAGCTGCACAGCCTGCATTCGCTCCATAAGACGCACACACATTTCCCCTTACTTTTTAGGAGGGAAAAAGTGAGTCTTATAGAGCAAAAAATACGGTAGTTACAGCCCAGTCCTTGCCTGTCACACTCAATTTCTGATGGGAGCCGTCGCCCGTGCAATGCCCCACCTGCATTCTGAAACCTCAGAATGACCTGACTCTGTGATGAGCTGTTGCTGTCCAGAGAGGCTCTCCATGTTGGCTGTACATACCTTATGGTGGCGTGTCAACCCATGATCAATGGTCTAACCTGTTCTGCAGGTATGCATGGTGCTTTGAGCTATATTTTGGGGAAGCAGATAAAGTCCCTAGGATAAAAAAAAACCAGCACTAGAGGTGTGCGTATTTTGATATAACTCAGAAGCCTGCCGGAAGTTAACACCCATATACACTGTTCTAACTCAAGAGCAGTCTGGCAAGTTTCTTTTTTAAAAGGTCTTTGTTTCCAGGGCTGCCCACCTATTAAATAATTTTGAGCTGAATAATCAGCTGAAATAAACAGTGCAGGTTTCTGCATGCTTACTCAGAAGTCTGACTCCTTTTTTAAAAATCAGTTGTAATCAATAGGCTTTATTCCTAGGTATGCAGCCCATATTAAGCAAGTTCACATACTAGCAAACTCCCAAATGGTGCTTTATAAAAAGGACACTGAAGAAGGAAGCACTATTTTATAGATATGCAATAAAACTCCAATATTCTCTAACAGTTACCATTTACCAAACATAGCCTTTTTTTTGACATCTTTTGCAAATCCCTGGCCGCAACAGAATGAGGCACTAAACCAAATGGATATGTTGTCTTCTTTGGTCGGTATAACAACTAAGTTTTGTCCTACGACAAGTTTTGTCCTGTGATTACAAGATGTGGTAAAGGAGGAGAGACTCACGTGAAGCAAAGCGATTGCAATCTCCTCCGCAGGGGCCAAAATCTTTATGTGCTCATGGTAAGCCATTTTCTAGCTACCACTACCCCGTTTTGTCCAGACCAGGGATGGCTCCGGGTTGGAGTGGGCATCAGTCAGTATCAGTACTGGGAGGCCGGTGACATTGCAGAAAAGCTTTCTGTTTCTGTCACCCATTGCAAACCCACTGCAACCAGTTGTTCAGAAAAAACATCTCTTTTCTTTTCTTTTCTTTTTGATGATAAAAAGGAGAGAAAAGTAATAATAATAATAATAATAATAATAATAATAATAATAATAATAATTTATACCCCGCCCATCTGGCTGGGTCCCCCCAGCCACTCTGGGCGGCTTCCAACAAAACACTAAAATACAATAACCTATTAAACATTAAAAGCTTCCCTAAACAGGGCTGCCTTTATATGTCTTCTAAAAGTTTGGTAGTTATTTTTCTCTTTGACATCTGATGGGAGGGCGTTCCACAGGGCGGGTGCCACTACCGAGAAGGCCCTCTAACTTTTATGCTTTCTGTCATTGTGCATACAGTGGTACCTCGGGTTACAGACGCTTTAGGTTACAGACGCTTCAGGTTACAGACTCTGCTAACCCAGAAATAGTACCTCGTATTATGAACTTTACCTTAGGATGAGAACAGAAATCGCTTGCCAGCAGCGTGGCGGCAGCAGGACATCCCATTAGCTAAAGTGGTACCTCAGGTTAAGAACAGTTTCAGGTTAAGAACGGACCTCCGGAACGAATTAAGTTCTTTACTTGAGGTACCACTGTACTTGTGAGGGGGCTAAAATGAGAAATTAAAAGAAACAGCAACAAACTCCCGTTTTTTTTTTTCCTCTTTCCTGTGCTGATAGTAAGCCAGGACTGGGTTGCAGGAGCCTGGGGGAAAAGGATAAAGATGGACTTGGGCAAGGTTACAAATTTGTTATCTGCAAGGGGAATGAGAAGCTGAAAGGCAGTCTGGAAATGGTGCTGGAGAAGTCAAAGTCCTGGCAAATGGCGCCTCTCTATTGTCTGCACCTGCTGTATGTGGCAGGGTTTTCCTCAGCATGGAGCTGTTTGCTTTGATCTGATGGCAGATGAGCGTACCAGGTTCTTCATCTCTGAGCAAAATTGATGGAGCATGAGGTGCTTGAGCGAGCTCTGCTATTTCTGGAGGCTGATGCGTTTTCTGGAACCATTTCAGCTGGGCCTCAGTTCTGGGCCTCAGAAGCAGCCAACCTCAGGTGCCCTGGCACTATCTTTCACCAAAGGCAGAGAATAGGAGGAGGGTGAACTTGGTTGCGTTGGACATCTCAATGGCTTTGGTTGGCACCTGGAACTGCACCACAGAATCACAGACTTGTGGAGTTTGAAGGGACCCAACAGTCATCTAGACCAACCCAATGCAGTCGGAACAATTATATCAACTATGTCAGCCATGCACTTTCCTGGGATTTCGCTACCGTCACTGGTGCCTTGGTAGCCATGCTTGTTTCTTTATGTTAAAATATTTCCAGGCCAACTTTCTGAGTGCCATTCTTAGTTGGGCTGGCATTTGTCTGTCTTGGGAAGCAGTACGCCTTTAGGAGTGAAGTGAAACTGTTGGAAAGTTGCAGCGCCTGAAGTGGCAGTAGAGCAGGGGTAGGCAACCTAAGGCCCGGGGGCCAGATGCGGCCCATTTGCCTACTCAATCCGGCCTGTGGACGGCTGAGGAATCAGCGTGTTTTTACATGAGTAGAATGTGTGCTTTTATTTAAAATGCATCTCTGGGTTATTTGTGGGGCATAGGAATTCGTTCAGTTTCCTCCCTCAAAATATAGTCTGGCCCACCACATAGTCTGAGGGATAGTGGACCACCCTACGGCCGAAAAAGGTTGCTGACCCCTGCTGTAGAGGCTGATACGAGAGAGAGAGAGAGAGAGAGAGAGAGAGAGAGAGAGAGAGAGAGATGGAGATGTTTTATTGCATGTGCAGCAGATGAAGCAGTCCAGTTGTGCCATGGCATTCTTTCTCTCTTTGCTCCTCCCAGCAGCCATTCCTCCTCTGGTCGCTGCAATTCTGAGTGGTTCAGCAATAAAACTGCTAGGTGCATTTGCGAAGCTAAGCAGGGTCCAGTATGGTTTCAAATTGGATGGGGCACCATGTGTTGAGATTCCTGCATTGCAGGGGGTTGGACTAGATGACCCTTGGGTCTCTCCCAACTCTACGATTCTATGATTCTATGGTTGATTTACATGGAGTCACTTATACCCGAAACTGGTTTGGAAGCCGAAGTTTGCCTGTATGAATACAGGAGGATAACAAACCTGTCATTTTCAGGTTACGGAAAAACTCGTGACGCACAAGGGTTTGCTTCTTCTCATTTAAGCCTCTTTTTAATGCACTAACCTCTACTTCCCCTTTGACAGATAAGCATCTTGTTTTTAGAGTCAAATGGCCAAATGTGGATAAAGGGAGGAAAACAGCTTTTATTCATTCCTTTGGCTTTGCTTCCGAGTTTAGATTTATGGCATGGGGAATCTCTTCCTCTTTCTCCTTTTCTCTGAAAGTGCTTCCAAGCTAAAGGGTGAAGCTTCACATTTTCCACCTCGTCGTGCGCTCTGCACATGGACGAACCTCTTTCAAGAATCACCAAGGCTGCTTAGTTGTCTCACAATGTAAGATCATAAGAACTCTGCAGGATCAGGCCAGCAGCCCATCTAATCCAGCATCCTGTTCTGACGGTGGCCAACCAGTTCACAACACAGCCACAGGGATCAGCCAGCCAGGGAGGGGCCACTGAAGAACCCAAGAACACATTTATTTTTTATCTTTCTCCTTATGTCTTCTTACATGCTGAGCAGCATAGTAGTAGCCAATGAAACGGTCAAGAATGGTCTGTGATCAGTTTCCTTTTTAATATCTGACATGTTTTTAGTTCCTTCCCTTTACAGCAGATGGTGTGCACAAATTTAGCACTGGTCCGAATTTCCCCAAAGAGAACTTTGGGCTGAATTGGGTGGGGAAGGATTTCATAGGTGTTTGGGGGCACCCAAAGCACCCCCAAACAAGGGGGCAAAAGCCACTGACACTTCTCTGTGCTCCTCCTGGGTGGAGGCTGCTTTGCTTGTTGGCTGAATATACGTTTCTGCAAACCGTGTGCAATTTCTTGTATATTCCTCCATCATTCTGTGTACATGGCAACTTTTGCATTGTGAAGAGCTGTGCTGTTCCAGCCCAGCTTTGTCTTATGTCTCCCGGTTTTCATTATCTATTTATGCATATTCATGGCTGTCTCTTTTTGTAATTGTTACAAGAGGACTTGTCCCCAGTAAGCGCCGCAGATGAGCAACTACGTTTTCATTGCGCCTGAGTGCTGTGACCTTGAGCCATGTCTCACCAGACAGAACTTCTGGCCTTCAGAGAATTGGGAGATTACCAATATGCATATGCACTGCACAGATAAACCCTAAGTGGATTGGGGAGCACTTCAAGCCACTCCATGTGGCAGCTGTTTCTGCTTCAACATCACGCCTGATGCTGAATTGCAGGGCTGGCCCTCCCGTAGGGCAGAGCGAAGTAGCTGCCTCAGGTGGCTCAGAACTGAGAAGCTGGGAAGCTCCCATTTCCCCTGAGACCTCTAAACTAATATGCTTGCAGTCTTCTGCCAAAGTGGAGGGTCTGGGCCATAGCTGTCAACTTACTAATTTGAAAATAAGGGACCAGCAGCCCAAATAAGGGATTTTCCGGTCAAAGTATGTTCAGCTTCTGAGCCCCTCTGAGCCAAAGGCAGAAAGCCCAGCCAGCAGCCAAACGAAGCCTCAAGCGGTGGTTCGCACAGCGCAGCAACCCGGCAAAGGGGATGCAGCAAGGGAAACCACCATCACCTCTCCGCTGGGAAGCGCTGAGCAAAGCGAGTCCCCAGGCAACGCGGCCGATTTGATCGGCACAAGGCATGCAAGCTCCACCCCCCCATCGTTCTTAGACTCCTTATTGGGTGAGCAACGCAGCCAAGCAACACAGTTGGAGCCTCCCTCCTCCCTGACTGGCAGGGAGGGAGGGAGAGGAGCTGCTTCCTTTGAAACCCGGGAAATTTACGGCACATCGTCAATAAGGAACAGCAGCGGGACACGGCGCTGGGATAAGGGAGTTTCCCGCCAAATAAGGGACGGTTGACAGCTATGGTCTGGGCCCACTGTCAATGTCGAAGTGAGATTCCACTTGCTGACCAGGTTAGTTTAGGAACATAGGACGCTTATACAGAGTCAGGCCCTTGATCCATTTGGTTCAGTATTTTCTACAACGGCTGACAGCAGCTCTACAGAGTTTTCGGGGAGGGAATATTCCTGGAGATGTTGGGGATTGAACCTTGGGACCTTTCTGCATGCAAAGCGGGCAGTGTACCCCTGAGATACTGCCCAGGTCTATGTGGAATGTTGGGTCACAGCGCTGTCAGGCAAGGAATGCCCAGAGTGAGGAATAAACTCTTTATTGTGCAATTACAAGTTGGGAAAAGGCATGTTCATCAGTCCCATGTCTCTCAGCTGCTCCTAGGTGTGCAGCCAATGAGGCAGTTACCACAACAGAGAGGCAGGCCACACTCCCCACCCTGGCTTATGTACCTCCCCTATCCGCAGGGACGGAGCAAGGTGGGGGCGGTGCGCCCCGGGTGTCATCTCTGGGCAAGGTGACATTCGGCACGCTGCCCGCCACTCCCACCTACCGTAATCTGTCTGGGGTAGGGATTCCCCCCTTCCTTCCCCCTTTGTTTTGACATCCTGTGCCTGGGTTGCAGGAGGAGGCATGCAGGGAGAGGATGGGAAGGAGGCAGCCGAGAAAACAAGCGGAGAGTGGAAGGAACTCTGGACCCAAACCCAAAAAAGCTCAACAACTTTGACCAACCCTCCCCTAATCGGTAGATCACAGGCAGTCTTTTTATACTGTGAGTAGATCACAGTCTCTTGGGAGTCTAACTAGATTTCAATGTATGTGTGTGTGTGGGGGGGGTTACAAGAAATTTTCCGCACCGGGTACCACCTCACTTTGCTACGCCACTGCCTATCTGAGCTACACATAAGCAGATGGAGACTCCACCTGCATGTAACCTCTGCTCCTCCTGCTTCAGTCCTCTTCTCATGCAGGGAGACTGTGGGGCATGAGGAGGATATGTGGAAGTCCTTGACTCTACACCAGGGGTGTCAAACTCAAATTCACCGGGGGCCGCATCAGCAGTTTGGTCACCCTCAAAGGGCTGGTTCGAGTTCGAGTGTCTTCAAAGCCCATGACACCTTTAACAGCTGGATTAAGTAATGCAAAGCTTCTGGCTCATGGAACACTACACCTTGATTTCATTTGAATACATATATGAACATAAAAATTGTTTCCTGCTTGGCTTGGTGTTTAAGTTACACAAGATGTGCAGGTTTTAATTTTTCTCATTCCCCAATTTTTAATCGAGCATTTGTTTGGATTTCCCCCCCTTTGCTACCTACCCTAAACCTTTGAGGAGGGTGGGAACTGATGGCCGGACCCTGTAATAACATTGAGGGAAAAATTGCATGATGTGTAAATACCCTAAAAAATAAACCAATTCCTTATCAGCTTTCCCCCCATATATAAATTTTTGCAACGCACACCCTGCGGAAGCCGCGCCTGACGTTATTTACAAAACATGCACTTGCGTATCGAATTTGCTTTTGAATCACGAATCCCCAGAGGCGGAGGATGCTGTTCATTGGGCAGCGCGGAAACGCGCCTAAAGAAATAAATAAAGAAAAGCAAAGCAAAAGCACGCCGCCCCGAGTATTCACAGGGCGCGCTCCCGAAACACAAGCGCGCTCTCGGTCTCCCTCTCTCCAACGCACGCGAAGCCGGCTCTGCCCTTCTCCGCGTTCCACCTCGCGCAGGCGCGCTGCACTCCCGCCAGGACTTATTTCACCCCGGCGAGCCCGAAAAGAAGTTGCGAGCAGCAGCAGCGGCCTCCCATATCCAACCCCGCCCTCGCCGTGTCAAATAAGTCTCAGCTAGGTAGCTGGAGGAGGGGGAGGCCTGCGCCTGCCCCTGCGCAGAAGGGACCCGAGGCGCCCTGCGCGCGCACCGCAGCCCAAGCTTCCCTCACAGATATATATATAGACCAGACTACACGGGCCACATGACGAGGTCTGGCGGGCCGGATTCGGCCCGCGGGCCTTGTGTTTGACACCCGTGCTCTACACCAACCTAAGCTCTCTCTTTCTCCTCCCTGCACCTGCACTTCACCAGGGCCTTGCAGAGCCAGGCAGAGGCCTGGGCCAGGTAAATAATGTGCCCCCCCTTTTTTACCCTGGGGATAACTGAGGTCTTATAAATAAATAAGTATATTAAATAATTTTCACAAAAGTTATGCTGACAAATAACTTTATTTCAAGGCTTGAACCATATCTGCATATAAAGACAAAATGGAAAATATAGATATACAATAGTGCTTTTTAAAAATACATAGGGAAAAGGATTATTTTAAGTGTTTACATTTAAAAATGCTTTCCTAGCTTTCTTTTCTGCAAATTCTTGAATTACACAGTGGCGTAGCGTGGGTTGTCAGCACCCGGGGCAAGGCAATTAATTTGCACCCACTAACCCGTGGATTTGCGCCCCCTAACCCGTGGATTTGCGCCCCCTAACCCTAACCCCCAGATGTTGTGCCCGGTGCGGCCGGCCCCCCCTCTGCACCCCCCATGCTATGCCACTGGAATTACGCAGGAAAAATCAAGCAACTTCGCCTTATCGTGGTTTATGTTTGCACCTCCGCATTTGCCCCAATGCATCCCCTGCGATTGTGAATATGCTGACCGAGGCCCCCTTCGGAATCGGAGGCCCGGGCCAAGTGGCCCATATGGCCCCCCCCCCTCTGTCTGGACCTGCTCTGCACTCTCTAATCTTGGAGCTTCTCCAGCCTCTGATTCTCATCTCCTGGCTGACTGTTACAGGCTCCCTCAGATACCTGATCCCTTCTTCCAAACCAGTCCCCCAACCAGCCTTCTCCTAGTGCCCTCTCATCAGTCTCCAGCCAGCGCTCCTCAGCACCAAGTCAGTCCCTGACATCCGAGGAGCATCTTCTCCTTGCCATTTCTGTTGTACCTGCGAATGGCTTTGTGCAGCTTCAGACTTGTCCTACCAATAAGCCTCTGAGCTTTAGCCGAGCAATGGCGACTTCAAGGCCATCGAAGTAGCATCGACAGTCACACTGGCCACTGGTCACGGTGCCTCACGGCTCTCACTGCCCATGAGCAAGGAGGAGGCGCTGGTGAGCACATCACTTACGTTGCCAGACTGGCTTGTGAAGAATACTTAGTATTGTACATTCTCCTGTAGGACGGGTGGTGCAGCCACAGCCCTGGGGTCATTCTCTGGGGCTCTTGCTGTGGAAAATAATAGAGCGCTTCAGCCTCCAAAGCATTCTTGGTTTAATTGTTCTATTTTGAAACGTCGCCTGTCCCTAGTTACGTGGACGCCTGCCAGAGAGGGAGAAAGACGATCATTTTCAGAAAGTTTAAACAATTTATATTGGGGTCTCTCCCTCCCTCCCAGCCCTGCTCTTTTTAAATATATATTTTTGGTACAGATTCTGAAGCTACATAAAGGGGAAGAGGAAGTTTTGAACCTGCATGTTACTTGCCACCAGCAGCAGCCTCCAGGATCGGGCCAAGCTTGTAGGAAGAGTATTTTTGCTTTCAAATACAGGCAGCTCCCTGTTTACGTGAGGGTTATGTTCCAAGGCACTGCACATTTAAGTGAAATTGTGTATATAGGGAACACCATTGGAAAAGCCTGCAAACACCCTCTAAACTCCTGCAAACCCTCGAAAAACCATTTCAAAAACCCACCAAACTCCAGTACAATCACGCCCTCCAAAAACTCCTTGCTCAAATTCCCCCGGCCTCAATGGTCGGTGCAGAGGCTCCTGGGATTGCATGATGCCTTTGTGGTTTGTGCACGTTGCCTAACACAGCAGAGTGCATTCAGCTATTAAATGCTGCTTGTGGGAGTGTGGGGAGGGGAGATGCAAGGTTCTGGACAGCAGCTGGCAGGTTTTCTGGTACCAAAAGATGGGGGGAAAGACACACTTGCTCCTTCAGGCAAGGTGGGTGTCTTCTCTTCTAGCATCAGCAAGAGCTTAATCCAGAAACTGGAAGATTTCAGTTAACATCTGTTCACTCCAATAACTTGGCTTTTATGGTTTTAATTTTATGCCAGCCTCAAAAACTGGCCATTGGAGTCCAGGGCGTTTCTAATATTGTACAAAGAACCTTATTTTGAAATTTTAAAAAAGTACAGGCTCCTATAATGGCAGAAAGAGGACAAAAAGACTTCCTGGGACCCAGAAAACTTGGAGGCAGCCCTGAGGAAAAACCAGCCTCACATAAGAGTCTGCAGCTCAAGCAGAGGCCGAGACAACTCCCGAAGGAACCAAAGTCTCCTGACAATTATTTTACGACATTGCCCCACTGAACAGAGAGGAAGATCCAGCCGCTTTTCATAACAGGCATCGCTTCTTTTCAACTGACGGAAGAAATAAATATTTCCCTCTCTATATTTAGATCCTTGCTTTGACGGCTTGGCCCTAGGGAGTTTGTGTAGCCATAATGGCCAGTGCCTTGTGAGTTTCTGCACTGTTGCCAGCTTGTTTAGCAGCAGCAGCAGCAGCAGCAGTAGCAGCTCCCTGTTTTGCATGCAGAGCCAAACAGCTGGATGGATGTCTTTGGTGAAGGACGTCCCCCTGGCTGTTTTCTAAAACCAACTGATCAAGAGGTGGAGGGGAGCAGCAAAACAGAAAGAGAAAAGGCAGAAGCAAATGGAGGAAAAATGGGGGAGTGGGAATGTTGTTTAGTCGTTTAGTCATGTCCAGTGGCGTAGCGTGGGGGGTGCAGGGGGGTCGGCCACACCGGGCGCAACATCTGGGGGTTAGGGTTAGGGGGCGCAAATCCATGGGTTAGGGGGCACAAATCCATGGGTTAGGGGCGCAAATTACTTGCCTTGCCCCAGGTGCTGACAACCCACGCTACGCCACTGGTCATGTCCGACTCTTTGTGACCCCATGGACCAGAGCATGCCAGGCACTCCTGTCTTCCACTGCCTCCTGCAGTTTGGTCAGACTAATGTTGGTAGCTTCGAGAACACTGTCCAACCATCTCGTCCTCTGTCATCCCCTTCTCCTTGTGCCCTCCATCTTTCCCAACATCAGGGTCTTTTCCAGGGAGTCTTCTCTTCTCATGAGGTGGCCAAAGTAGTGGAGCCTCAGCTTCACGATCTGTCCTTCCAGTGAGCACTCAGGGCTGATTTCCTTCAGAATGGAGAGGTTTGATCTTCTTGCAGTCCATGGGACTCTCAAGAGTCTCCTCCAGCACCATAATTCAAAAGCATCAATTCTTTGGCGATCAACCTTCTTTATGGTCCAGCTCTCACTTCCATACATCACTACTGGGAAATCCATAGCTTTAACTATACAAACCTTTGTTGGCAAGGTAATGTCTCTGCTTTTTAAGATACTGTTTAGGAGTGGGAATACCATATGTATCTATAGACATACCAATTTTGTTAATGATTTAGTTATGGTTTTAATGTTGCCTCTGCCCCAAGACAGAGTAGTCTGTACTTTCTAAGGCAGCCTTCCCCAACCTTTCCAGATGTTTTGGACCACAACCAGGGCCAGCAACAGGAAATGGACATCTTGAAGCTCTCCAACTCCCGTTTGCCCTGACCTTTGGCCAGCAACATCTGGAGGGCCACAGGTTCACCTCATCCCTGTCCTACAATGGTATCTTACGCCTTCTGCATTTCCAGATGTTGGAATGTACAACAAACAACTCCTTCTGCACAAGAACCGATTCTGACCAAGCCGGCAGTTTCCCGATCTCATGCCAGACATCCATCACCCTGAATGTCACCATGGGCTTGGGGGGGCTTTTAAGTGTTTGTTATCTACGCCGCTGGTTCATTTCCCAACGAAACTGGCACGTTTATTTCTCCACTGTTTGTGGAGACAAATGGGGCACCAGCCCTCTCTATTGTGGGCATGCCTCAGCTTGCCTCCCCTACAATAACCTGCCTCAGCTGAGTGGTTTTCCCCCTCCTCCCCTTTCATGTTTGCTATTCGTTTGACATTTATAGTCAAGAAACAATCAGCATATTTACCCAGAAGCAGAGTCAACATTTCTTTAATGGGAATTGAGCAATTTATCAGCGGCCAGCTGGAAACGGTTGCCTCTAGTGTAGGGCGAGTAGCTGCAGCAGTTTTAACTGCACTTGGATGGGGCCAGCTCTTGCAAAGTGTTGCGTATTTCCAAATGCCCAGTTTTAAGTCCAGTTCAAAGATTTTGGTTGTCACCACCACATAGAGGCTGCTGGGATTTGGGGGGGGGGGGGTTGCGCCTGGCACTAATGCAGCCTGTATACGCAGTGTGCATTTAAGGCACATTCATTCAGTGTAAAGATTCTTGGGAACTGTAGTTTAACACCCCCAACAGAACTACAATTCCCAGCACCGTTAACAAACTGCAATTTGCAGGATTCTTTTCATACGTTTTAAAAGTATGGCGTGCGCTCAGCCTCTCACACCTTTTAACATATTAATTTTTCCACAACGTAACAGAACAGAAAAAAGGTGTACCTTATTGTATAATCTTGCTGTAGAAAAAAACGTTACAATGCAAACTCATGAGTGCTCCATTTTGTTCCCAGCCTTGCTTATTAGGAAGAAGTGTGCTTGAGTTCTAATCCTGTATTAAGCACATAAAACAACATAAAATCACAATACAAAAACACAAAATACATAATAAAAGCAAGAACAGTCCAATAATCCCTCCCAAACACATTTTAAAAGGGTGTCCCAGCACCCTCTCACTATATATAAGGGTCTGGTGACTTCTGTTTCAGTGTTTCTGAAGAAGTGTGCATGCACACGAAAGCTCATACCAATAACAAACTTAGCTGGTCTCTAAGGTGCTACTGGAAGGAATTTTTTTATTACATTTCAAAAGGGCATTGGATGTCAATCAGCCGGAGGCCTGGTTAAAGAGGAAGGTTTTTGTCTGGTGCCTACAGGTGTATAATGAAGGCGCCAGGCAAACCTCCCTGGGGAGAGCATTCCGCAAACAGGGGAGCCACTGTAGAAAAGGCCCTTTCTCATGTTGCCACCTTCCGGACCTCTTGGTAATAGATCCTGGAGAGGTGGATTGGGGCCACCTGAAAGGGAAAGTTGCAGCGAAACCTGCTCTACCCGAGGAGTTTCCCTAGCGGAACTTCACAGGGGTTGCGAATCAGGGTTGGTGGGAGTTGTGGTTGAAGAACATGTGTGGCGTGGTGAAAATCACTAGATAGGAAGGCTGCTTTTTGCCCTAGAGCCTGAGGTTCCCCATTGCATAAGCAAGGCATAACCATGCATTTCCTCCTCAGAATAAAGACAGCAAGCAGAGAGGAAAACAGAGGAGATACGGAAGTGGCACATTTTAATGTGGGAGCTGCAGCTGACGTTACTATGGTAGACGGGGTTGGGGGGCAGGAGGCCAGATGCGAGCATGAATGTGCCCCTAGACCCCAATCCTGGCCTTGTTTCATAAATGGCACCAGACAGCAGAGCTGCAGGGCCTGGTGCTCTCTGTCTACAGCCATCCCGCCTTTTCTGGCCGCCCTGCCTGGATGTTGGTAACTGTGCAAACAATCCCTGGCTGTCTTTGTTCACGGCAGGTGCTATTTGCATTGTCTTCCCCAGCCCGCTTGTTCCTTGGCAAATCCACCACAAAGCCCACAGGGTTGGTTGCTATTTATTTTCCTGCCCCTCGCCTGCTTTGTTCCCTGTGACCAGGTGGGCAGGCGGTTGCTTGCTTCTCCCGGCCATTTGTTAACAGGGCCAGAGGAGACGTTAAGAGAGCTATTTGCATACTAGGTTTCAGGAGGCTGTTGTTGCACAATCACAAGCGAAACAGAGCTGTTGAGGAAAATGCAAGCCAAGAATTTCTAAGGCCCTGGGTTAGCTTACCTCAATTGTCGCAGACCCAACACAATCTGGTGCCTTTCAGATGTTTTGGGGCTATAACGCCCATAAACCATAATCATCAGAGCTGGGTTGGGGAGCACCCCTCCAGACTGGGGTTGTGTTTTTTATTGGGGAGATGCAGTTGTAGTGTAGATAATAGTGTAGATAAATAAAAAAATTGTCCAGCGGCACCTTAGAGACCAACTAAGTATGTTCTGGGTATAACCTTCTGTGTGGCGCTGTGGGTTAAACCACAGAGCCTAGGACTTGCCGATCAGAAGGTTGGTGGTTCGAATCCCCATGACGGGGTGAGCTCCTGTTGCTCGGTCCCTGCTCCTGCCAACCTAGCAGTTCGAAAGCACATCAAAGTGCAAGTAGATAAATAGGTACCGCTCCGGCGGGAAGGTAAACTGTGTTTCTGTGTGCTGCTCTGGTTTGCCAGAAGCGGCTTAGTCATGCTGGCCACATGACCCGGAAGCTGTACGCCGGCTCCCTCGGCCAATAAAGCGAGATGAGCGCTGCAACCCCAGAGTCGGTCACGACTGGACCTAATGGTTAGGGGTCCCTTTACCTTTACCTTGGTAGGTGCCTGCGCACTTCTTCAGATACGCTGAAACAGAAGTCACCAGACGCTTATATATAGTGGGAGGGTGGGGTGGGTTTTTCCTCAGTAGGGTAGTAGGAGATGGGTGATTGACTCAATGGGTATGATAAATCAATCACCCATCTCCTACTACCCTATTGAGAAAAACCCCACCCCACCCTCCCACTATATATATGGGTCTGGTGACTTCTTTTTCAGTGTATCTGAAGAAATGTGCATGCACACAAAAGCTTATACCCAGAACATACTTAGTTGGGCTCCAAGGTGCTACTGGACAAGTTTATTTATTTATTTTGACTGTGTCAGACCAACACGGCTATCTACCTGAATCTGGAACAATAGTGTGTTAGTGGTGGATTTATACTGGGCTGTCCACACTGCATTCACTTTCTTAGTGATTCTATGTTAATTCCTCAATGTAATTGCATTATTGCTTTCTGGAGGGGCAACCAAAATGAGACAACAAAATAAACAGAGCTTTTGTGATAGAGCAGATTACAGGATACTGGTAGAGGGCATGCACTGATTGGCAATGAAGCAGCGTATCTTCCATGAAACCTTTGCAAGCACAAACAGTATCAAAATCAGGATTTCAGCCCTGTTTAGAGAAGTTTTTAATGTTTGATGCTTTATTGTATTTTTAATATTTTGTTGGAAGCTGCCCAGAGCGGCTGGGGAACCCCAGCCGGATGGGCAGGGTATAAATATATTATTATTATTATTATTATTATTATTATTATTATTATTATTATTATTACTACTACTACTACTACTACTACTAGTACTACTACTGCTACTACTACTACTACTGGCCTGATATAATCATGAACATGGCCAGACCAAGACATTTTGGCGCCTAAGGTGAACCACAAAATAGTGCCTCTGCCCTTGCCAGGGAAGAAAGGGTGAGCGAAGATCTATACAGTGGTACCTCTGGTTAAATACTTAAATCGTACTTAATTCCAGAGGTCTGTTCTTAACCTGAAACTGTTCTTAACCTGAAGTAGCACTTTAGCTAATGGGGCCACCCACTGCTGCTGCGCCGCTGCCACACAATTTCTGTTCTCATCCTGAAGCAAAGTTCTTAACCTGAGGTACTATTTCTGGGTTAGCGGAGTCTGTAACCTGAAGTGTATGTAACCTGAAGCGTATGTAACCCGAGGTACCACTGTACTGGGAACAAGGGTAGGAGGAGACCAGTAACACCTAGTACAGAGGTGGCAGATCCAGCCTCTAAGGAGTGTTCTGTTGCCATCTCTCCAGCAGCAGCCATGGGCGATGTATTCCTTGGAGGTTGGATCTTCTGCCCCTGTGGATTTTGCCACCTGAGGCAGTCGCCCACCTTGCCTCATGAGTGGGCCGGCCCTGACCAGGAATGCAACTCTTCATCAGTGCATAATAAAAAGGATATCTGAAGGGGCCCAAAGGCTGATTTAGGTAATCTGCACCCAACATTTCTCAACCAGATTGTTCTCGAAGCAGAAAACACAAGAGAACCAGCTTATCTCTGTCTACTTATATGGAGATACCAAATTATGGATGCTTCACTGCCTCCTCCCCACTTTATGGGCCCTACATGCACATCATTTGCGCACCAGATTCCCCTGCACCTGGAGGGCCAAAGGTTCATCACACCTGGCCCATGCCCTTGTATATGTGCCACAGGACTATTGCAGCATTGCGGAAACAGTGCTAAATCACGCCTTCAACATTTAGCTCCCAGTGAACCAATTGAAACTGGAGTAAAAGGATTGCCTGGACTTTTACTGGATCCGCACCCGCACCCCAACTTCACCGCCCAGAATCTTGGCAGATGGCTCCTTCCCCGTATCGTGACTAATCTAGTGTCACGAACTATTACATCACCGCTCAAGTTACAGAGCAAAGCCCAAACATCTCTGCTAACAAATGTTAGGCTGAAAACCTATTTTAGGCATTCATGGAGGAGCAAAGGTATTAGTTTTTAATAAGGTCACTGCAACGCTTGTTGAAAAGAAGTGGCTTCTTCCCAAGATTGAAAGCGGGGGGGGGGGGGATCAGCTGAAGCATGGCCTTAGCAAATGTACCAATTTGTTCTGGTTTTCGGTGAGCAAGACATGGGATCCAACTTGGAACTGACCTCCTGGTGACCTGCCCTGTGACTAAGTCATTGCAGCTCCTGCTTACGGGAAATGTGTTCAGTTGGAAGACGATGAGACTTGTAATCTCAGGGTCATTGAGTTGAGTTGAGCCTCACGTTGAGCAAACTAATCCTGCATTGAAGGGGGGTTGGGCTAGATGACCCTCAGGGTCCCTTCCAACTCTACATTTCTATGATTCAACCAGCACCAGTTCATAGTACCTTTTCTTCACTGCCTGCCAGGACTGTGGCCATCTCCTCCATTAAACAAAGTTTCCAGCTGACCAGACAATAACCAGACTGGTCTGGTCTTGTGTCTTTAAGAGCAGAATGATTTATAGAAATGGAGGAAGAATTTACAGGGTGGAGATAAATGTCCACACATCAAACTGCTATTAAAGGCACAGCTACAGAGTTCATGGTGGTCCATTATCAGATAATGGGGATTTTTTTGGGGGGGAGGGGTACCTGCACTATGGGATGCGGGTGGCGCTGTGGGTTAAACCACAGAGCCTAGAGCTTGCCGATCAGAAGGTCGGCGGTTCGAATCCCCGCGACGGGGTGAGCTCCCGTTGCTCGATCTCTGCTCCTGCCAATCTAGCAGTTTGAAAGCACATCAAAGTGCAAGTAGATAAATAGGTACCGCTCCGGCAGGAAGGTAAACGGCGTTTCCGTGCGCTGCTCTGGTTCACCAGAAGCGGCTTAGTCATGCTGGCCACATGACCCAGAAGATGCACACCGGCTCCCTCGGCCTATAGAGCGAGATGAGTGCCGCAACCCCAGAGTCGGTCACGACGGGACCTAATGGTCAGGGGTTCCTTTACCTTTACCTGCACTATGGACTTAGGGTGGTATTAACAGAAAACCTACTGGAATGAATGAACATTGACTATGCTAGGTCCATTAATGTCAACAGGCCTACTCTAAGTGAAACTTACTTGATTACTACCCATAGACTGGTTTTAATACAGGGGTAAGGAACCTTTGGCCCTCCAGATGTTACTGAACTACAACTCCCATCCACCCCAACCAGTATGGCCAATGGCCAAAGACTATAGGAATTCCAGTTCAGCAACATCTGGAGGGGGCAGATGTTCACCACCCTTGGAGTAAGTAGGGGAATCCGGCACCCAATTGATGTGCATGTAACCCCCAAAAGGGAGGGGGAGTGAAGCACCCATATAGTCAGGACTTTTTTTTCAGCCACAAATCAGTGGAACTCAATTCCGGCACCTCTCAGGTGGGCGCCATTGCCATTATAAGAGAACGAGGGAGGTGTGAATGGTAAGTTCTGGCACCTCTTTTCCTAGAAGAATAGCATGGCATACATTTCCTTGTAGGCAGACAGAGAGAAGCTGATTCTGTTGTGTTTTGTGCTCCTATTGCAAATCTCGGGTGCAAATGATTACCTATGCCAGCCTTGCCACCAAAACATCAGGAGCAGGGTAACTACATGGTCAGGAAAGCAAAGAGTTAAAGAAAGGGACTCTGGAAAAAGCAAGGTTTTCAGGGGTCTTTAAGGGGAAGGAGAAACCACAGGAGATTTTTATTTTTACTTGGAGAAGTCCTGGCGTAAGGCAACTGAAGAAACAGCAGACTCTGGAAGAAGAGAGCTTTTCAGGGATATCTAAAAGGAAGGAGAAGTCCAGGCACAAGGGGCCACTGAAATAGAAGGAGCCTTTTTTTGCCACTCCTTGAAAGTTCTGCACTGGAACCGTGTGTCTAGCTCACAATTGGATTCTCTCTGTGAGTGTGTCTCTCTTGCTCTACGAAAGCTTTGCACAATTCAGGCTGTAGCCTCTGTGATGATGCTTTCCTTTTCTCCTGACATTAAGCCAAGGCATTAAAGGCCCTTATTTGGCTGTTCCAGGGACTATTGTTAGCTTGTGCAGTCGGATGCCCCGTCCCTGGAAAAAGAGGATGTTGGTGTGTTTGCAGCTCCTGCTACCAAAGGGATTGGGTTCCTTTGGCCCAGGCCCCCTGGTCTCTCTCAGCAAAGGGTCAGCTGGGGTCAGCTTCTCACAAGTCCCTTTGCCATTTCTTGTGTGTGTGCGTACAGGAGGGGATGGAAGCAATTAGGAGGCAACCGCGTGACGTGCTCACATATCCATGCATGCTCTGTGGGGAGCCTGCCACGCTTGCCGTCCTGCAAGCTCCCTCCTCCCAGCCGAGGGGATTCCCTACCTTTTGCCTATATATGGCCTGCGAACAACAGTGCGACCACAACAGGAGAGGTTGCTATCCTTCATTCAGCATTGTTTAAAGAGGCTGTTTGGCACCGGGCATCGAGAGAGTGTCTTGTTAAAAAACCTGGCACCAGGCATTGTTTGACAGATTTTGGCATTCCAAAGGCTTTACGAGGAGCATGCGGGTGGGATGGCGAAGAGAAAGGGGGCAGCGTTCGTGTGTGTTTTGTGTTTTTAAGACCAAATGTTCACTTTCCCGTTAAGTTTGGGCAGAATAAGTTCGGGCAGCTTTATGCAATGTGGACATTATGGGGAAGGGCTGTAGCTCAGTGATAGAGGACCAATTTTTTTGCATATAGAAGTTGCAAAGTTTTGATCCCTGGTGTTTTTCCGGATAGGGTTGGGGGAGATACACCCTATTGTACAACCCTGACGAGCAAGTTACTGTAGACATTGTGTGCTTGTACTGGATCAACAGAGCTGCCTTTTTAAACTGTCCTTGGGAGCTGTCAGGGTGAACCCCTGCACTTCAAAATTCACCACTACAATCAGTGGTCCCACACAAACATAGAATCATGGAATCATAGACTTGGAAGGGACCACAAGCGTTATCTAGTCCAGCCCCCTGCAAAACAGGAATTTTTTGCCCAGTGTTTCCCCCTCCCCCCAAAAAATAATGTTTAGGGGTACTCTCATTTTGACTCAAGAAAATCACCATTTTATAGTTCAAACCGGGAAAAATAAATACAGTAAATGGACAAAAGTACAAAGAACATGCATTACACCGGGAAAGGAAATGAAGTCGCCATCAGAGGTGGTAACAACGAAACTGACCAGCTGTTAGATTCCAACTCCTGCTTCACACATTAAACGCTAGCTTCTGTCGGAGACTCAGGAAGCGCCATGACAGGAAATGAGGGCGCCATTGGAGGTAGCAATGGAACTGACGATTCACCGTGCTAGAGAAGAAACTATTTTTTAAAAAATGAAAATAAAAATAAAAATAATTAGTTTCTTCTCCCGTTAGATTCACAAATTTTTTAGGGGAATGTGTACCCCTCATCCCCCCAGAAAAAAAGCACTGCTTTTGCCCAACATGGGGCTCAAACCCACAACCTTGACATTAAAAGTCTCATGCTCTCCCAACTGAACTTGAAGCTGTCTAGATATTCACCCAGACTAGTATTGTTTACTCTCAGAGGCAGTAGCAATACTAGGTCTAAGCCCTTCCGAGTCATGCTCAGGACATCATTGTTGTTGTTGTTTAGTCATTTAGTCGTGTCCGACTCTTCGTGACCCCATGGACCAGAGCACGCCAGGCACTCCTGTCTTCCTGCAGTTTGGTCAAACTCATGCTGGTAGCTTCGAGAACACTGTCCAACCATCTCGTCCTCTGTCGTCCCCTTCTCCTTGTGCCCTCCATCTTTCCCAACATCAGGAAGTCTTCTCTTCTCATGAGGTGGCCAAAGTATTGGAGCCTCAGCTTCAGGATCTGTCCTTCCAATGAGCACTCAGGGCTGATTTCCTTAAGAATGGATAGGTTTGTTCTTCTTGCAGGGCATCCTTAGGCAGATGCAAAGGCACCCATGTGCTGATGTCCCTTTTTGCCCTCCCACCTGCCCATTTCTCCAATTCTGAGCTTACTTGGAAGCAGCAGCAGCTGGCTCTGGGAAACTGCCTGCCACTTACATTTCCCACGGTGCCCACAGAGCCTTCAATGCAGTGTCCCCCAGGAGCACTCTGGGAAATTTATCATGGCAGGTGGCTTCCTAGACCCAGCTGCTGTCTCTGGGTGAGCCACAGCCAGGGAGAAGAGGGCCTGCAGGTATGAGAAACACTCGCCTGGAGATGCCAGGAGTTGAATTTGGGGCCCTTGACATGTAAAGCCTACTTTACCACTTAGCTACAGGCTCTCCAGTTGTAGATTACTGATGCAGTCAGGGATAATCCTGTGAAGCTGTAATAGTTGGAACTGGAAGGCAGAGAGACTTTTCTGTGGGAAACCTCTTACATAAATATACAATAAGAGTAAAGTGACTATGGGCGGAGGATGCTAATTCTAGTTGTCATGGAGAATGGAACCCTCAAATGGTCTCTTGATTACCTAGGGATCTGCAGTCTTGCAATACCAGATGCTTCCAGATGTCCTGTTCATTGGGTAGAGATGGATGAATCTGTCAGCGGTGGTTCTCTCAGTTCCTCATCTTTCAATCTTAAATCCAGTGCACCACATTTCTGAAGCAATTTGTGAATTTTGATTAAAATAATCCTCACGAAAATTCGCCAGCATTTCAGTGTGAATTTCTGCCAATGAATACCTTCTCGTAAGCAGTTTTGACTACCCATGTTTGCAAACAACTCCACCCAATAGAATGCATTTTTGTATGCTGTTTATATGCATTTATATGCACGCGGGTGGTGCTGTGGTCTAAACCACAGAGCCTAGGGCTTGCTGATCAGCAGTTCGAATCCCCGCAACAGGGTGAGTTCCCATTGCTCGGTCCCAGCGCCTGCCAACCTAGCAGTTCGAAAGCACGTCAAAGTGCAAGTAGATAAATAGGTACCGCTCCGGCAGGAAGGTAAACGGCATTTCCGTGCACTGCTCTGGTTCGCCAGAAGCGGCTTAGTCATGCTGGCCACATGACCCGGAAGCTGCACACTGGCTCCCTCGGCCAATAAAGCAAGATGAGCGCCGCAACCCCAGAGTCGGCCACGACTGGACCTAATGGTCAGGGGTCCCTTTACCTTTACCTTATATGCACTCTTTACCCTAGGATGTACATTTTGTACACAATACTTGTATGCATGGCAAAATTCAGAGCAGTGTGAATTTTAAAGGATGAATGTGTTTCAGTTCTCATCCTGTTTTTGGAAAGGGCAGCATAGGCTCATTTACTGCAGGATCTGAACTGAATCGAATTTCTCCTCCACCTGTATTATTAAGCATTTATCCTGATCTTTTTGCAGGGAGGATGCAAGTGTCACCCCACACTTTCCAGAGCATTTCCCCGTCACTTTCCGTACCGCAAAAGACCTATCTTTTGAGGAAGTGGGTTTGTTGCTTATGACCTTCAAAATCAACTTTAATTTCACAATCTGAATTTGCCAGGGTGTGGTCAGACCCAACCCCCTGCAAATAGCGACAGCCTGGAATCGCCCACCGTTAGCAAGCCCTCCCCATGTGATGATACCCTACATCACGCTATGCCAGGGCTGCCATACGCCTGGATTTTCCAGGACATTAGCGGGATTTCAAAGGTGGAATTGACGTTCACAACCCGAGCATCCACTGTGATCTCGCTTTCTGATTCGGTCATCTGCTGTAGCCAAAGTACAGTGGTGCCTCGCAAGACGAAAAGAATCCGTTCCGTGAGTCTCTTTGTCTAGCGGTTTTTTCGTCTTGCGAAGCAACCCCATTAGCGGATTAGCGGATTAGCGCTATTAGCGGTTTAGCGGCTATTAGCGGCTATTAAAGGCTTAAGGGATTAGCGGATTAGCTGCTAAAAGGCTATTAGCAGCTTAATGCCTTAGAAAAAGGGGGTGGGGAGCGAAAAAAAACCCCCAGGAATCGCAAGACATTTTCGTCTTGCAAAGCAAGCCCATAGCAAATTCGTCCTGCGAATCACCTCCAAAACGGAAAACCCTTTCGTCTAGCGGGTTTTCCATCTTGCAAGGCATTCGTCTTGCGGGGCACCACTGTAGCACCATCTAGGCACCAGAAGAAGCTGTCAGGGAACCCGAGAGGATACCGTATTTACTCAAATGTAACGCGCCATCGAATCTAATGCGCACCCCAATTTCCATGATGCGATTTGGCAAAAGAGGTGTGCATTACATTTGAGTAAATACGGTAAATAAAAACCTTCAGGGATAATAATAATAATAAATGCTAAGAGGGGAAAACCCAAACAGCAGTGACTATGATGGAGAAATGGAGTGTCTGGCAGGGGCGGGTTGTAAAACCAAGGGAGGGGGAATGTGGTTGGCCGGCATCTTGAAGAGGAGCACATCATGCTGCAACATTTTGTTGCAGCGTAATAAATCACCACCCAATTCCTGACCCTCCTGCACCCCACGCTCCATCTAGGCCCTCAGGTACACAGAGCTTCATTAAGTTAAAAGGGAACAGGAAGGAGAAGCTCCCCCCTCGCACTCCAAGCAAACTTTTAGGGTAATTGATTTCTTTTGCATTGTGCTGCTGTCGCCGCTCGTAAATCCCGATTCGGGGGGAATTACGTGCTGCTGCGCTGTCCGCTCCGAAATCTAAATTGCCGGTTAGCTCCGGCAGCCAACGCTGGAAAGGGCACTCGCCTCGTGGCTCGGCAGCGAGAACAGGCCAGTCAGGAGAGCGTCCGCCAGGGACCGCAGATTTATAGGCTGTTTCTCCTCCGTCAGGCAGCTCAGGATAATAAGGCAGCATAAATCCCTCCCTGCAAAAGGGCATCCTCTTCATAAAAGCACAAGTGCTGAGGGCTGCAGTTCAGGGTGTTTGTGAAAGTCTGGGCGCCTCCCTGTGACCTGCAATTTCCTCTATGACTTCGCTTTGCTCGCACAAGAGTGGCGGCCTGCAGGGAGGTTGACTGGCAGGTCACATCTAGGAGGGACCAGGAGGCTGGTGGGCTGGGACTGGTCAGGGCCCTAGGCCTGTCCCCTGGGTATTATTATTATTATTATTATTATTATTATTATTACAGTGGACCCTCGGGTTACATACTGCTCTGGATACATAATCTTCAGGTTGTGAAAGCGGCAAATCTGGAAGTCTATTCTTCTGGGTTTTGCCTCTCACACATGTGCAGAAGTGCTCTATTGCGCTGTGCGCATGCACAGAAGCAGCAGTTACAGATTTTTCGAGGTGCGCACGGATTCCTGAAACAAATTAAATTCGTAACCAGAGGGTCCACTGTACAGTGGTACCTCGGGTTAAGAACTTAATTCGTTCTGGAGGTCTGTTCTTAACCTGAGGTACCACTTTAGCTAATGGGGCTCCCACAGCCACCACGTGATTTCTGTTCTCATCCTGAAGCAAAGTTTTTAACCTGAGGTACTATTTCTGGGTTAGCGGAGTCTGTAACCTGAAGTGTCTGTAACCTGAGGTACCACTGTATTATTATTATTATTATTATTATTATTATTATTATTATTATTATTTGTTGTTGTTGTTGTTGTTGTTGTTGTTGTTGAATTTATATACCGTCCTATAATCGGGGGTCTCAGAGCAGTTCACACAATAAAATCAAGATATAAAACCACAAAATACAAAATGAAAACATCCCAATAGCCCCCTCACCAAATAAAACACATTTTAAAAGGGAATAGGATGTCAGTCAGATCAACCAAAGGCCTGGTGAAAAAGGAACGTTTTTGCCTGGCACCTGAAGGTGTATAATGAAGGTGCCAGGTGAATCTCCCTGGGGAGAGCAATCCACAGACTGGGAGCCACTGCAGAGAAGGCCCTGTTCTCATGTTGCCACCCTCCAGACCTCTCGAGGAAGAGGCACATGAAGAAAGGCCTCAGAAGTTGATCTCAGGATCCGGGTAGGTTCATATGGAAAGAGGCAGTCCTTGAGGTACTGCGGTCCTGATCCATTTATTCCTGGAATACCAACCAAAATTTCAGATCTGGTGCAGATGAGCGTCAGAGCTCATGGGAGCACTGACAGTCTCCAATAGCTGGTGGATGAAGAGGAAGGAAAAAAAACCAGGTCGGCTCATAGAACCATAGCATTGCAGAGTTTCTGCTATGCATGAATCACAGCGAACGAATTTCTCTTATTCCTCTTGCTTTCCCTCATCTTCTTCCCATTGATTCATTAACCAGGCAATTTGCACATAAGATAATTGAAAACAGTTAAAAACGCAAAAAAAAAACACACCCCACAATACATCAAAACAAAAGCAAAAGCAAAAACAATTAAAAACACATCCAATATTTATATTCATCTTTCATTAACTTGTTTCATCGACCTCCTCGCACCTCCCTTTTTTGTATTCTAGTTATTAATTATTTCAGCAAATCCTTTCCACCTTTCACTATTTTCTGTCATTTAATTGTCTTAATTTGTTTTAACCTTACCTTTAATCTTACCATTAAAACCCTAAAATTTATTTGTACTTAACTCCTTATAATGTTTCTACTAAAGCCATGTAATTTCATTCCAACATTTTTCTAACACTCATTAATTTTACAGTATTTCTCTAAATAAATTTTTTAAACTTTTTTCCAATCTTCTTCCACCGTCTCTTCTCCCTGGTCTCGGATTCTGTCAGTCCTTTCTATCAGTTCCATATGGTCCATCAACCTGGTGATCTTCTGTCCAAGGCTCTTAACTCTTTTCCATGTCCCTTCTGCAGATCTTCTTCATATTTATGCATACACTTTACTTTATCTTCTGCTGGTCTTGTTCTTAATTTCCTTCCTTTAGCACTGAGGAGTAGATCCCATTGATTCATTAACCAGGCAATTTGCACATAAGATAGTTGAAAACAGTTAAAAACGCAGACAACAGATACATTTAGGATGAGAGTAAAACCCTAACAATTGGACACTAATGGTAAAGGCCCATTGATCCAGCTGCGACAGCAAGTCAGAACAAACATGTCTTCAGTTGTTTCCCCACTCTCTAGAGAGAAGCCTGACATAGAACCATAGCTGTCCCTCAGCAACCATACAAACGGGGATATACATGTTTGACTGTTGTAGCAAAGAGAAAGGAGAAAGCAGGTGTTGTGAAAGTGTTTTTAGAGCTACAGTGGTACCTCAGGTTAAGTACTTAATTCGTTCTGGAGGTCTGTTCTTAACCTGAAAATGTTCTTAACCTGAAGCAACACTTTAGCTAATCGGGCCTCCTGCTGCCACTGTGCTGCTGCTGCTGCACGATTTCTGTTCTCATCCTGAAGCAAAGTTCTTAACCCGAGTTACTATTTCTTGGTTAGCGGAGTCTGTAACCTTACGCATATGTAACCTGAAGCGTATGTAACCCGAGGTACCACTGTACTGTGCTTGCGGCACCGATTCCCCATTCACTCTGCACCTCCAGCCCCCCTGAAAATTCTATTTTTAAAAGCTTGTGGCTGTCTTCTCTCTGGAGCAGCCTGTCTGTGGCCCCCTCCCTCCCTCTCTCGCCCACTCAAACTTATTTTAAACAGGAGACGGAACACAGTGGCTGATAAAGCATGAGAGAAGAGATATGGCAACAGAGGGGAGAGATTTCAAGGCTAATGGAAGAAAAGTGAGAGACGAAAGAACAAGGCCCAGCTCTCTTGGGGAAAAGGACTCAGGGGGTGTGTTCAGAACCGTGAGAAGGTTGCAAAAAAATAAAATAAAGACATACCGCAAAACTGTCCCATTTTAAGTGGGACATCCTGTATTTACCACTGTGGCTTCCCATTCCAATTCCCATTTTAGCTCCTGCTCTCTGGCCTTGCATTTTTTGCTCTGGCCCAAGTCAGCTCCCACCAGAGTGCAGTCGGGACCAAAAGATGCGCTCTCACCTTGTGCCTGCTGCCCACTCCTCTTCCTCCTTCCAGAGGTATCGCATGGCAGGACAGTTTCAAACAGAGATGTGCTCTCCCAAGCCCAGCATGTTCACACTCCTGTCTCAGCAACGTCTACGCTGGCTTAGTCAATAAAATATGACAGTATCCCTAAGGACATGATCTATGGGACACTGGCTTCCGGCACCAGGCCCCTTGGCAGACCAACTTTGCATTACAAAGATGTCTGCAAATGTGGCATGAAGGCTGGCGACATCATCCCCGCCATGTGGAAACACCTTGCAGACGACCGTGGTGCCTGGAGACAGGCAGTGAGGTTGTGCATCCGTAGCAGTGACCAGAGGAGAAATGAGCACTGGGAGGGGCAGAGATAGAAGAAACGCCATGGTGCATTTGCAGCACCACAACCAGATGCCTTCACCTGCCCCGGCTGCAATGAAACCTGTCTCTTCAGCCACGACCTGCAAACAGTTTGACTTTACCACCAAAGGCTCACTCTCCATTATCTCCTGAGACAGACAGATGCCAATAACAACTCATGCGTATTTGGTGTGGTGTGGGAGATCCAAATGCTTGCAAATTCCTCTTGTGGGGGCAGGGGGGGGAAATACCCCCTGTTTGCAACTCCCACATTACACACAGCTCTCATGAGTCGACCGTCTGATGGACATTTTTTTAGTCCAAGTTGGTCCTGTTTATTATTACCGTATTTTTCTATGTATAAGACACCCCCATGTATAAGACGCCCCCTATTTTTTTTGAGCCCAAAATTAAGAAACAAATATGTTAAACACCAAAGAGAACAGCTTTGATATTTTATTAAATGTTCAAAACGCGGAATATTTAGCACCGTGTATTTAAACATCAAACAGTGAGGCAAGCTGTATAATGGCGGCTGCTCCTGTCACCTCAGTGTAACTCCACGGTAGCTGAAGCTCTGCTGCCTGTGTGTTGCACTTTTGTCTTAGTATTTAGAGTATGTACCGTGTTTACTCCACGAGCGCCGGCAGATGAGAAAACTAATTGAGGAGCTGCAACTGCCAGAGCTGCCTAAGTGAAGAAGAAAAAGAGTTTGGATTTGATATCCCGCTTTATCACTCCCCTTCAGGAGTCTCAAAGCGGCTAACATTCTCCTTTCCCTTCCTCCCCCACAACAAACACTCTGTGAGGTGAGTGGGGCTGAGAGACTTCAGAGAAGTGTGACTGGCCCAAGGTCACCCAGCAGCTGCATGTGGAGGAGCGGGGAAGCGAACCCAGTTCACCAGATTACAAGACTTAACCACTACACCACACTGAGTGCACTTGGGGATGGGGGGGGGGGTCTGCATAGCCAGGGGGTGGCTGAGGGAACCAGGTGGAAGGGTCAATGTCCGGAGTGGGGGCTGCTGGGCGGGGGGGAGGGGGAGTATCAGACCAGGGTTTGTCGTGAGGCCAATAGTGAGGGGAGGCTGTGGGGAAAAAACATGGATGGCAACATATATTTATTTATACAGTAGCGCCTTGGGCTACGTTACCCTCGGGTAATGTAATCTTCAGGTTTCAAAAACGGCAAAGCCGGAAGTGTTTCGCCACATGCGCATGCGCAGAAGAGGTCTACTGTCGCATGCATGTGTATAACAGTGATCCTCAGGTTGCGAAAACCTCGGGATCCGGCCGGACCTCTGGAACAGATCCCGTTTGCAACCGGAGGTACCACTGTATATTTAATTGCAACGTTCCGTGTATAAGACAACCCCCAATTTCAAACTTTTTTAAAATGGGGGAAAATATCGTCTTATACACGGAATAATACGGTATTTTGGTGGGAATGCATTTCACGCTACAGATTTCTCACGCTGCAGCCAAAACACTTTAATAAGTCAATAAGCTGGAGCATATCTCCTGCTGCTCCACTGGCGTTGAGCGAACCTAGATCAACCTGTCACTCACTCTGCATATGGTATGGGCTAAGCTTCATTAGCCAGCCGCTATCTGCCTGCTGATGATTATAAGGGGGGGGGGGGACGACGACCCAGGTAAACCGTATTTATTGCCTCTGAAGTGGCATAAGCTGATTAACCAGCAACAGTCTGTTGCTTGTTTCTTAAGAATCCATTTCAGTCTTTTCCATTGGCAAAAGTCCCTTGGAAAGGCAATGCACGGCCATTCTGGTCCATAGATCCTCGCAGGCAACTGCGAGCTGTTTCTATCTGCATGAGAATCTCTGTGAATGTGGTCACAGAATGTGGTCGTCAGAATTAGAAGGGGGTTGCAGGCATCTCCCCCGATAGGTGCCATCACTGGCTGGGTGGGGGAGAATGGGCATGGATCTAGCCTTTATTTCCTCCTACATAGGGTGATTGGCATTACTCTCAGAGATGACCTCTGAGGGGGTTCAGTGCGCAGAACTGGCAAAGCGATATGGGTGACTTGAGTTTTGGAAACAGAAGGGATTTTTCACCCCATAAAACACTTCTTTTCAGAAGGAGATCATATTCTAGATAATAATCTCATCTACAACCCTCTGAACACCAGGGACAAGTGACCTCAGTAAAGTTAAAATGTATGAAGCCCATAAACAAAATAGATATTAAGAGTAAAAGTCACAGTATATTTTTTATTGTTATTTGATTAGCAGGCAGTCTATATAAGTAAATTGCATGCTTCATAGCTAAGCATCCAACTGTTTCATTTATTATTATTATTTATTATTTATAAAAATGTATTTATTTATTTTAAAATGGTTTCTTTTTTTTATCAAGGTAACTTTGTTCAGACAGGACTCAATTCTGTTATTGTGATGTTTTTGCATTTTATATGATCTTTCACACAAATGCAGAAGCCACTTCTGGAGAGTTAACAGAGTCTAGTGGAAGTTTAGTGGTTCTTTTAGTGGTTGTTTCCAAGGGGGCGGAGATCTGTTTGCAACCCCATTAATCCAGAAAGTCGTCAGTTGGGCAGTGCTCTGGCACACAGTTTCCCCCCAACATTTTTATTGGTGAATATTGGGAGAACAGAAGCCAGAATGTGCATGAGGAGTGGTAGCATGTCCACCACACGCACTGGTGCAAATGAAATTTAGCATGACATGGTGTAGCGGTCAAAAAGCCACAATTCCATAATGTAACAGTAAAACATCCACAAAACTCTTAGATGACCATTACTACAGTTTAAAAGCAAAGGTTCATTATCATATGTGGCAGATTGAATTGCTCTTCTGATTTGTCCTTCTTTTGATACACCTTTATTGATTAGTTTATTGTCTGTAAGAAACTTTCCATAAAGGATGTAATCAATCAATGGCCTTTTAAATGTGTCTGGGCGTGTTGTTTTTGTTGTTGTTGTTGCTGCTGCTGCTGCTGTTGTGTTGTGTTATGTATTTCGTGTTTTTATAATGTTAACCTGCCTGTGACCTTTGGGTGAAGGGCAGTAAATCAATCAATCAATCAATCAATCAATCAATCAATCAATGTCCTGATTTCTAATATTCCTTTAACACTGCATTATTATCTGTCTATCATATCTATCTATCTATCTATCTATCTATCTATCTATCTATCTATCTATCATCTATCTATCATCTATCTAATTAAATAGATAATAATACAGGGTTAAAGGAATATTAGAAATTAGGATTAAACAAACAAACAAACAAACAAACAACCAGCCAACCAGGCCAGGTAACACAATAATCCCCAGGTATGAATTCACCCTTGCTGATGTGCATATAGAAAAATGTACAGGTACTTCAAAATCTTGTGAAGAACTTTCACCTGAGCTGCTAACTTTGGATTCCTAACTTAGCAAGCTATTTATGATAACTGATGGGGTATGTTCACCCATCCCTATTTTTAACCCAGAGCTCAGTTCCACAAACTAACGTCAGGTTATATTGCACATATTAATCATAAGCCAGAGTCGTTGCCAGGAATATGTTCTTCCCTGAGAATAGAACTTTGATTTGCTAATTACTACCAGAGAAATGCTGAAGGCTATTTATTATTATACACAAGGCCAGAAAAGTCCCGAGGACGTAATGTTTTGATGCCATGCACCGAGACATTTCAAACATCTTGTGGATCTTGATGGGGCTAGTGAGGAACTTGAGTATAATGCTTCAGGCAACCGATAGCAAAGAGTGAATTAGTATCTTATGTGCAACCTCTTTATCAATAATTATCTTCCACTTGTGGCAAGTAGCCGGTGGGTCTCAAACCCTCAGTGAGTTAGGACTGTTGGGATACTGCCAGGGAGACAAAGCCCATCATGACTCCACGTCGTCTCCGGACGTCCATCGATCTCCCGTAGACACGCAGTATCAGCAATTAGCGACACGAGCTCCAGAAATAGCTTGCCACATTCCAGAGCCGTGCACGCTCTGTCAGCAGATAACGCACACAGCGAAAGATGCACTCAGGAGAGCATTATTTACAAGTTTATTTCTGCGTTGATCAGAATAAAGAAAAACATGACTGCCTGCTTCAGTGTCTCCGGCACAGACAGAGACGAAAACAAAGACACAACTGAAACATCCTGTGAAAACAGGAAATGTGCAGACTCTGTGACTCACAAAGCCTGCTCCCTTTTAAGGTGGAACGGAAATATCCTAACAAGGACTTCCTCTGCATGTAAAGACAGGCTCCGCTGGATTGAGCGGGTCCAACAGTCAAGAAGGTGGTTTCTGCGTGTACTGTAGTGAGACGTGAGGGGCAGATGGGGCTCATCAACCTGATCCTAAACCTCAGCTACCTTACTGGATATTTTCAGGAGAAGAAAAGGCTATGGAGTAAACCCTACAGAAATATGGAGTGGAGTCCCTAAGAAGGTTGGATGGCGCCTTGTACGCCTCCTCCTGGCAGCTTCTGCAGCCAAGTTGGTGCCAAACATATTGCTCTGCTTTCCTTTGGACCACATCAGTGAGGCCAAGAGAGGGGTTGTGTCGTCTGGGCAGCTCGGGACCACCAGACACACTGCCTAGGCTTGCACCCTGAGGAGGTCTCTTCAGCACTGCTAACACAGCACTTCAATTTCACCCCTCTGAAGGCATACTCCATTGTCTCTCAAGACAGATGGATGCAGGAATTTAGAAAATCTGGCCAACTGTTATGTACTGAAGTTCTCATCCTGGGCCAGCAGGGGGATACTGTAGATAGTTTTCACTCAGGTCCACATATGCAAATAAGGAATTGAAAGTGACCTTCAGTGATTGGATAGTTACAGAAAGTTCTTACTGTTGCTTTGTAGTGGAGCTCTGTATAAGCAGGTTGGCTGAACCCTTCAGTCCAGTTCTGTTCTGGGCCTGTGAATAAACAAGAGCTGTTTGAAGAATCGCTGTGTCGTCTGATATGTTCACCCACAACTTAACAACAACAGAGCCCAGTTTGGCTAAAATAAGTGGGACAAAGTAGACAGGACCCAAGGAAAGTGTGGTTGGGGTAGAGGTGGAGCAAATGAGAAAGCAGGGATTCATTGGGGCCTTAGGAAAATGATGTGCACTACTGTATTAGCAGAAGTAGAGTGGACAGGCAAGGGTGAGTTGGAAGACTATGAGCGAATTGAGTTGGTAGGGAGCAAAGCGGGCACCACTGCCTGTACTGTACATTGCTGCTTGGCTGGCGCTTGTGACATCATCAATCCACCTTGGTTCTTCTTCCCTTTAAAAAAAATGTGATTGCTTTAAAAGAAGGGGGGGGAGACACCATTCAAATTGCATAATTATGCAAGTAGTGCTTTCTAACAATGCAAAAGGCAACCCTCCTGGAGCATGGGGACCAAACAGGGAGGTCTAAATGGCAAATGCATCTCTCAGCTGCAACGCAAAGGCAGGGAAGGCAGGCTTTCACTGCAGGAGAAAAAACAGGGCCGAGTCCTTTGTTTAGGTACACTATGTCGTGTCATTTAAAAAACATGAGCTACTGCCAAGAACCGGGAAGCATCATTGTTTGCTTCAGGTCTCGAAATGCCTGCGGCAGACCCAGCTCTCGGTACGGGCGGAATTGCTTCATGTGGAACGCTTAATATGGGTGCCTAACAGTTTCAAACAGAATAATTAAAGTGCTAAAAAGCTATATATGTATGAGTGCATGAAAGATCCAAGAGAAAATAGAGATCAATTGCTTAAAAGAAAAAAAAAGTGTGGTGATATGGGAACAGCAGCTGAAAAAATACTCCTCTCTCTTTTAATACCATTTCAATGTATGCTAACTCTCAAAACATGCATTCAAATGCGTAATTGGGCGTAACCAAACTGCTGAAAACTGCAATATGTGGAGAAGTGCAAAATCTAAATTCTAGTCTGCACATGGCATTTTGCACAGGAATTTGCAAAAATTGGGTTCCTTGCACTACCTTAAGGCTCAATCTACTGCCAGTTCCAAGACTAACTGGAAACTTTCTTGTACCAGGGGTATAGGATGGGGTGTAGTGGGGGTGGTCCGCCCCAGGTGTCATCCCTGAGGGGGGTGACAAAAAGGCACACTGCGGTGTGCTTGCAGCTAACCCCGCCACTGACTTGTACTTCTTTCATTTGCTTTTAAAGCATATCTACTGAATTTTTCGCTCCATAAGACGCACCTTTTTCCTCCTAAAAGGTAAGGGGAAATGTGTGTGCGTCTTATGGAGTGAATGTAGGCTGTGCAGCTATCGCTGAAGCCAGCACAAGAAGAGCGAGAGCTGCGCAGTGCCTTTTGTTCTGCGGGCTTCAGCGATAGCTGCGCAGCTTGCTCTGGCTTTTCAGGGAGGTGGGAGAAGGGACGGAGGGCAGCCCGTCTGCCCCTTCTCCCACCTCCCGGAAAAGCCAGCAAGAGCTGCTCTATCTTTAAAGAGCTGCGCTGAGCGAGCGTGTCTGTGGCTCTTGCTGGCTTTTCTTGTTTTTCTCCTCTAAAAACTAGGTGTGTCTTATGGTCAGGTGTGTCTTATAGAGCGAAAAATACGGTACATTTCTTCCTCCTCCTCCTCCTCCTTCTGCTGCACCACACACCTCATCTCCAGCTAGCTAAGTTGTTGCAGAACCAGCGATGTAGCGTGAGTTGTCAGCGCCCAGGGCAGGGGTGTGTGTCCGGAGCTGTGCATGTGCCAGGGGAGGGTAGGCGCATGCACTGGGGCAGGGCATGGAGGGTGAAGGAGCCAGCCACAGCAAGGAGCCCAGCCAGCCGCAGTGGCACTTGGAGGGTGCAAAGTGGGTGCCCCCATGCAGGCAGCCCCAACACGGCCTGACCCAGTGATCCTCTCCGATGCCCGTGAGAGAAGTGCCAGGCCATGCTGGGGACACCTGGAGAGGCCCCCTGCTTCGCACCCCCTCTAAAATCCGCGCCCGGGGCTATGGCCCCTCTGGCACCCCCCACCACCACGCTACCTCCCTATGCAGATTATCAGGCGGGAGAGAGGGAGGTTCTCGCCATCAGAAGGAGCACCAGATTGGCTGTGCTGGTTAGTTTTCACTGCACCAACCTCGGCAAGGTTCTAAAAAACATTTCTAGTGCAAGTATTCTTTTAAAAAAAAACAAAAAAGGTAACAGGTGACAAGTCCCATTTTTAAAAAGGCACCCCTGTTTTTTCTCCCAACGTAGCATGGAATACCTTTTCAAAGATGACGCCTGTGTGTGTCATCTAAAAGCAAAGGAAGCATCCTCCTACTGTTTAAGAACAATGAAAAGCAAATTTCATTGACCGATGTATTTAGTACTTATTTATTTAAAAATATTTATATCCCGCTAAATTGCAAAGTTATATATATACGTGTCTTTTTTTGGTGCAGCCTGTAGCCATGGGCATGCTGTGTGATCTGATGGTGAATTTGGAGTGACCCAATGCAAAATTCCTGAGGATCCATGTGGATCCGTGCTTTGTAACCACATTTTTGCGCCATTGTGGCCCCAGGCAACAGTGCGTGCGTGATTTTTTGTGTGTGCAGGCTATGTGATCTGATGGTGAATTTCGGGTGACCCAATGTAAAAATCCTGAGAATCCATGGGCTTTTACCTCCCCACTCCCAGGCAGCCTCCTTTATTGCTAGCGTCCCTAGCAATAAAGCGTCGCTTGCTGATCAGCAGCTTTGTTTCAACGCCCAGTTCCATCTTTCAAAAAAAGAAGAAGGAAAAAAAGAGCATGATCTGCTTTTTGCCCCTGGGCAATTCGGCTCCAGGGACCACGCATTCACTCCATAAGACACACAGACATTTCCCCTTACTTTTTAGGAAGAAAAAAGTGTGTCTTATGGAGCAAAAAATACAGTAATAACCAAACTAGCCACATCTCATACACATAGGGCTAATGCACACTTACCGAGAGATTCAAGTTACAAGAACAGAGATTCTGACTAACCATCAGGAAGAACTTTCTGACTGTAAGAGCTGTTCAATAGTGGAATGATCTCCCCTTGTGGGTAGTAGACTCTCTTTCCTTGAAGGTTTATTATTATTATTATTATTATTATTATTATTATTATTACTACTACCCCATTCCAATGATGGGTTGCCCTAACCACTCAGGGCAGCTTCAAACAGAAAATAAAAAAACACAATGAAACATCAGACATTAAAAACTTCCCGAAAAAGACTGCCTTCAGATGTCTACAGAAGGTGACACAGGACAGGCGCCACTACCGAGAAGGCCCTCTGCCTGGTTCCCTGTAACCTCACTTCTCACAGTGAGGGAACTGCCAGAAGGCCCTCTGTTCTGGACCTCAGTGTCCAGGCTGAACGATGGAGGTGGAGACGCTCCTTCAGGTATACTGGGCCGAGGCCATTTAGGGCTTTAAAGGTCTGCACCAACACTTTGAATTGTGCTCGGAAACGTACTGGGAGCCAATGAGATTCCTTCATTGTAGTGGGTTGGACTAGATGACCCTCAGGGTCCCTTCCAACTCTCCAGTTCTGTGATCCCTGGCACATTCCCCCTGGAAAGTTATCCAGAAAGGGATGTTGCTCACCCTGGTCAAAATGATAAGCATTATTATGGTTAGCTTCCTGAATTTATGAAGTTTAAGCAAAAGCACGGAATCCATCCTGTTCGGTATTCATTAACAAAACCAGTGTGCCAGGGAAGCATGAATCACTGCCATAGATGTGCTCATATTTGTCAGGGTCACCATAGTGAAGAACGACTCTAGTATGCCGTAGTTGTGAAGAATTAAAACGAAAGGGGTGGGGTGGGGTGGGGGGTCTTACCACACAGCTGGCGTTGCTGGCTGGCCAAGCCCCATAAACCTGTCGTTATGAAGTATGACAGCACTGGAGATCATAAGGTAAAACTCCGGGGCTGACATGGTTATTAGATGCTAATCCGTTGAGTGTGCATGTCAGCTGCGCGGCTCGGCGTTAACCATAAAAAGCCTCTCCGAGATGGAAAGATGACAAGTGTTAAATTATACTCCTGCCAGAATGGAGTCAGGGTGAATACGCTGCCTCTCCCTGTAACTTTATCTCGTAAATTAAATAGTGTGTGGCTGCTGATGTTCTAACCGCTGAAGGAAAACAAAACTCACCCACCGGATCAGATCATGTGATATACCTCCCCAAATCCCTTCACCTCTCCACCAACTTAAATTCCACATTCTTTCTTCTAATGTTCTCTTTCTTTAACCAGAGGTGTTGAAGTTTGGGAAAAGATCATCGCTCAGTCGTAGAGCACTTCTTCTGCGTGCGGCAGGTGCATTTTACATTCAGGAATGTAGAAAGCTGCTCCATTATCAGGTCTTACTGTTTTTCCTTCTAGATTGGTTGTTTATACGGCAACGTACGTACAGCCTCAGAAGTCTTCTCCATTACCTACTGTCTTAAACTAGAGATACGAGGACCTTCTACATACAAAGCATCTGTGTAAAAACTGAGCCATAGGTCCTCCCCAGGGATGTGTTCTACTATTGGCTATTGGGAATTGATCCTCACAACCCCCTTTTTTTTCTTACTTAGATACCCAAAGCCTTCTGGATCACAGTGCCTGAGGCAACCCACCCACTCACCCCGTTTAGAAAATCTCCCAGGCAGTCCTGATGATCTCAGATGATCCATGCCCATGGTTGGTTGAACAAACAAGATTATTATCTCCCGTTTTCTTCTTGTTAAACCCAAATTCTTTGCCGATCCTATTAGGAGATTATAGAAAGAGCATCAGTGTATTCCAGCTAGAAGGATTATCCTTTGCTTGCCTGTTGCAGATGAGAACAAAACAAGGGTATTCATCTTCGTGAAACAGGACACGTAACGTAGCTTCCAGGCTCTAAGCAAATTATTATTTTTATTAGTGGTCTCAGCGACCAGCTGTCTCGATTTAAAAGATCTGAGGGTGTTTGTGGAACCAACCATCTCCCAGTGGCATCAGAATAGCAACCGTTCCAAGGGATGTCAGATTAGCTCTTCCTTTCTCAGTCAAATGATCAGGACAACCACTTTCTACAGTGGGCAGTTGGCAGACAACAAAAACATTTCCCCTTATTTATTTTAATTATTGATTATAGTATTTGTTTATTAATTCTTTTATTTGTTCATAATCTGTACTTTCATTAAAGCATATCAAGGTGAGTCGCAGCACACAGAGTTATAATAACATCAGCAAAGGCACCCATGAAAACTTCAATAAATATTCATGGGGAGGTTCATACTGCAAAGCTGAACAACATGGTTAAGATGTCTAAAAGAAGACACGGATCATTCCTGTTGGACCTTTGTATACCATGTGCTCCCAACACTCTTCATAAGAGAACTGTGGCTTGGACATGAAACATCTTCGTGCAAGAACCTTCTGCAGCAAATTGTCCAGGTGAGACGTAAAGTGCAGCAAGCAAAACCATCCTTCGAGAGGATGGTTTTAAAAAAAGATTCAGTATGGAAACATAAATGCCTTCAGAAAATAAAGCTTTGAAGATCATGATCAAACAGGAATCATATGTTAAATTATACATCTAGGAAATCAAAGATTAATTAGCACAGTGAGCTGGTGATAAATGATTTCTCATTTGCTCGAGGCTGTGAACTAATAAACCCGTAATGAACCATTATTTTTTGGATATTATTTTTATTATTGCTGGGGGCTGTGAGCCTGTTGCAGAATTCACAGCTATGTGTAAACATCCAGACATTTTCTATCATGTTTATTAGTGTCATAGAATCATGGAGAAGCAAAGGGTTCAAAGGATAATGTTGTGCTTATTCCATTCCATAGCACCCGGGCGTCTATCTAAACAGAAGTTATTCTCCTGCCTTTGTGGAAAGCAGTGGGCAGAGCAATCCTATGGAGGTTGGGAAAGGAGAGATTTCCTAGTGAAGAAGCCACCACTTCCAAAGCCCTGCTTGCATCTATCAGGACAAAAAGGATTGCAGCTGGAAAACAGCTATGCCAACTCCCACGCTGGCATAGTTCGTTTGTCTTCCTTGTATGGTGCATGCCTGGGATCTGGACAGCTTTGGACTTGTCTATCCAAAACTTCTTCTGATCCACCTCCAATGCACCCATGACATACAGCCTTTTGCCTTTACTGCATTCATAACACTGATGGCAGAGGAATGACAGCAAGGAACCTTTCCACCACAAGGAGGTCTTTGGGGGCAGAACGTCTCCACCTGCAGAGAGGAGAGTCCACCCTACATGATCTGTAAGGACATAAGAAGGTCCTGAAAAGATCAGATCAAATGCCTCCCTGGTCCAACATCCTGTGCTCACCCAAATGCCCGAGAACCCCACAAGGTGTGTAATATGTGGGATTTGGTAGTCATAATGTCAGGGCAGTTCCAGGTAGTGTCTCTGGTGGGCGCTGGTGATACTGGAGCTACAGAAGATGTACCAGATAAACACAAGGGTTCTTTGTTTACTCAGCAATCTTAAGAGTACATAGAGTCAGCTACATTAGTAAAAAAAAAAGTTTTAAGAAGTTATAAATGTGTTATAACACTGTGACACCAGATGGCACTGGAGAGCTAAACTTGGAACTCTGTGAAATTTTCCATTGTGAGCTTTAATACGGTGGTTTTCAGAGCGTTTTTTTAAAAGCTGTGTATATGTGGTCCATGTCTACACCTTTCACAGCACCCAAAACGGTATTGCAAGCAGGCCTTGAGCACAACATCACTCTCACCCCTAGTGATTCACAGTAATTGACACTCAGAGGCACATTGCCTCCTTCCATCAGTGGAAGTAGTATATACGCAGTAGCAACAGTACCTCAGTACAGTGGTACCTTGCATTACATATGCTTCAGGTTACATACGCTTCAGGTTACAAACTCCACTAACCCAGAAATAATACCTCGGGTTAAGAACTTTGCTTCAGGATGAGAACAGAAATCGTGCTCTGGCTGTGCAGCGGCAGCAGCAGGAGGCCCCATTAGCTAAAGTGGTGCTTCAGGTTAAGAACAGTTTCAGGTTAAGAACAGACCTCCGGAATGAATTAAGTACTTAATCCGAGGTACCACTGTATAAGGTGAACCTCGGCAGAGAAAACAAAAGCTAACACCTTGATGTATTTCCTCCTTTGCCCAGATCTTTAAATATATAAAAATATTATTATTATTTTGAGTTGCCTATTATGTCCCAGGTGATTATGGTTCAGACTCTTTATCATGCATGAATACACTAGAGGAAGCCAGCTATTTCCTGTAGCGTAAGCTTACTTCCTTCTCACACTCTTACTAATTTAATCTCAACACTTTCTTCCGGTGGCGAAATGTAAGAATGTAGAAATTATTTCTTCACTAACACGTGAGAGCGCTCAGTTGCAATTTTTAATATCGGGTGGCCGGGATATGGCATGGTTTCTGGAGGACAGTTCTTCATTTGAGAGAGGACAGTTTCAAGGAGCTCCCTATCTGGAGGTCTCTCCACTCCAAATCAAGTTGAATACTGAAATATACTCAGAATCTAGAGTGGATTTCATGCTCTTTATTCAGCTCATAGTGGTGAGGAGGAATGAATGCTTTATATACACTATTTACACAATGGGCTGCACGTGATTGGCTAATTCCGGAATTCTTCTGTAGGCCAATCAGGTTGTGGATTCACTTCCATCTGTAGCCAGATTGGGTGGCTCCTGCAGACCAATCATACTGCTGCATTGTTCTAGGACCAATCAGGCTGCTGCATTTTGGATCCTATTCAACTCAGTACATAACAAATACCAATAAGGAAGAGCAGGAGAGGCCTTGATGTTGCCCATCAACAGTTTAGAACTGGATAACAGCCTGAGGAGGCACATAGATCACTTAGTCACAGTCTTCCCCGCTATGGTGAGATCTACTTAAATGATAAGTAAGGTCAGGTGCATACTGCACATTTAGATCACATGACTTCCCTCAAAGAATCCTGGAGACTGGAGTTTCCTCTCACAGAGCTATAATTCCCTTAATGATCTACAGTTCCCAGAATTATTTGGTGGAATCTGTGTGCTTTAAATGTGTGTGGAATTTGTGCCGGAGCCAAACACACAACAGTGGCTCAAGCAAAAGAGCAGGGCAGAATTTAGGAATGGGGTGACTCTGAGCACATGCTAATCGCAGGAATTGTTTCCAGTCCCATCAGTTTGCACAAAAAGTCCCACAGTATCAGGCCAATGACCTATTTAGTCTAGCATCCTCTTCTAGGAGTGAGCAGTAGCAAAACGAAGATTTTAGAACTGTGGTTCTCAAAGGGTGTGGTGTGCCTCTCTTCAAGAGCAATGGCTATTCTTCTACAATTCTCCAAGACATATTGTTGTAAATAGGGATTTTCAAATCTGCTGCAGTGGTAGCTCTGGTTACAAACTTAATTCATTCCGGAGATCTGTTCTTAAACTGAAACCATTCTTAACCTGAGGTACCACTTTAGCTAATGGGGCCTCCTCCTGCTGCCGCCGCACAATTTCTGTTCTCATCCTGAGGTAAAGTTCTTAACCCAAGGTACTGCTTCTAGGTTAGCGGAGTCTGTAACCCGAAGTGTTTGTAACCCGAGGTGTTTGTAACCTGAAGTACCACTGTAAATATGACAGATCAGAAAAGAGAAAGGCTTCTTTGTGTTCATGAGAATTAGTTTGTCTCAAATTAAACTTAGTTACAGGTAGGTGTTGGTCTGCCGTAGTCGAAACAAAATAAAAAAATTCCTTCCAGTAGCATCTTAGAGACCAACTAAGTTTGTTATTGCACACAAAAGCTCATACCAATAACAAACTTAGTTGGTCTCGATTAGACCTAATATAAATAAGTTTACCTGGCAAAAGCAAGCACACACCTCTCATTGAATTTGAATATGTATGCGGTTTGTTTCTAATTGTATTTTGGGAATGATTTGTGTTCTTATGCAGCTGCATTGTTTTATATTTTCTGAATGCCCGGTGATCATATTATAAAGTAGTTGTGTTCTACGTGATAAATCAGTTAGGAGTTGTTTCTTTTTACTTTCCAATGTATTTCTTATCAATAAAAGAAAATCAGAGTGTCACATTTTTTTATTCTGAAAGTATGACCCAGAGAAAGAAGTTTGAGAACCAGTGTTTAGAAACAGGATATGTGTAACGTGTCAGTGTCATGCCTTGGGTTCTCACCCTGCCTCAGCCGTGTTTACAATGTTGAGATTGGGATGATGCACATTGCAGACCCCTCTAATTCAGCATGCATCAGGGCGGCTCTGAAGATAGCCAACAGCCCTGTGGATTTGTGATAGTGGAGATACAGTACAGTGGTACCTTGGGTTACATACGCTTCAGGTTACAGACTCCGATAACCCAGAAATAGTGCTTCAGGTTAAGAACTTTGCTTCGGGATGAGAACAGAAATCGTGCTCCGGCAGCGCGGCAGCAGCAGGAGGCCCCATGAGCTAAAGTGGTGCTTCAGGTTAAGAACAGTTTCAGGTTAAGTACGGACCTCTGGAACGAATTAAGTACTTAGCCCGAGGTACCACTGTACAGCCAAATAACTGAACCTGCAACTAGCAAAAGCTCAGCGACGAGTCACATTCTAAGTAGGGGTGAGAGCAGCGGAATTTGAATAGGCTTGCTGGCTTGGCTTTAGTAATTGCACATCATAATGCTCACATCGGTGGGTTGTTGCAACTGCTATTCAAATGATAGGGAAATTGCTACTTTATACCAAAGATCCTTTTAAGTAACAATCGAGAGGGATTAGCAAATGGCTCAGCCCGGTCTTGTTATTGTCTTTTTCTTTTTCTTTTAACTTCTTCTTTTTGCAATAAGCACTGATAGCATCTGAAAAGCACCTGTGCCTTCATTAATAAGTTACTGTTTGCAAGTTTTCCCCACTTTGCTTTTAGTTTTATTTTGTCGTAGTTCCTTTCATGCAAGCTGACTGTGGCCAGCGCCCTTGGAAAGAATCCTGTCTTTTTGTTAGCTGTCTGGCCAGGAGAGGTTTGGAAAGCCCGTCCTGAGCCACAGAACTCTTGGGATTAGATGTCATAGCCATACTATAGCTTGAAATCACTCTTTTGCCACTTTTAACAGTCAAGGCCTCCTGCAAAGAATCCTGGGAATTGTAGTTTGATAAGGGTGCTAACCTCACGGACCCTACAACAACTACAGCTCCCAAGATTCTCTTGTATTCTTAACATAGTCTATGAGTGCTTTATATGTACTGTCAATGTGTCTGACACTGCTGGTGTTTCAAAACACCTGCACCTGTAATTTTGTTGTTGTTCTTTAGTCATTTAGTCCTGTCTGACTCTTTGTGATCCCATGGACCAGAGCACACCAGACACTCCTGTCTTCCACTGCCTCCCGCAGTTTGGTCAAACTCATGCTGGTAGCTTCGAGAACACTATCCAACATCTTGTCCTCTGTTGTCCCCTTCTCCTTGTGCCCTCCATCTTTCCCAACATCAGGGTCTTTTCCAGGGAGTCTTCTATTCTCATGAGGTGGCCAAAGTATTGGAGCCTCAGCTTCAGGATCTGTCCTTCCAGTGAGCACTCAGGGCTGATTTCCTTCAGAATGGATGCGTTTGATCTTCTTGCAGTCCATGGGACTCTCAAGAGTCTCCTCCAGCACCAGAATTCAAAAGCATCAATTATTCGGCGATCAGCCTTCTTTATGGTCCAGCTCTCACTTCCATCCCCATATAAACAGAATCAAATATCCTGGTACGTTCTGATTCTACACTTTCATACCACTTCTCCTTTTGAAAACCCCACCTCTAGGGTTCAAGTTTTAATTGCACTGCTATGCTATTTGGCAAAGGGTGGCAGAGAAATTTGATTCAGCTCACATTTAAGCCTAAATAATTTGCACTTTCTGAAACAATTCGTGATCCAGACCACAACCATCCTTCCAAATCTATAAATTTTGCAGTGCAGTTCTTCAGCCAAGTAATGTATAGGAGAATGCATATGCTAAGGTCACGTGTGCCTGTAAATGCATGGATTTGAGAAAACAGTATACAGGGGAAATTGCTTGCAAAAATACTAGTCAAAACTACAGCTGAATTTGGTAATAACAGAGCCTTCTTAGCATTGCTGAGTTAGTTAGCACCTATACAGTGGTACCTTGGTTCTCAAACTTAATCCGTTCTGGAAGTCTGTTCCAAAACCAAAGCATTCCAAAACCAAGGCGTGCTTTCCCATAGAATGTAATGCAAAATGGATTAATCCATTCTGGACTTTTAAAAACAAATCTTCAAACAGCAATTGAACATTAATTTTACTATCTAAAGAGACGATTGATCCATAAAATGAAAGCAATAAACAATGTACTGCAGTCACACAATCAATCAGTAGCTGAACTGGGTTCCACACAGTCACAAAAACAAAAAGAAAAAGAGGTGCAAAAACAAAAATGCAAAATAAATAGCAAAACCAGACAGACCTCAGTGTAACACTCAAAACAGAAGTGTGGCACTCAAAACGTAAGGGTGGCACTCAAAATGGAGCATGTTTGGCTTCTGAAAAAAGTTCGCAAACCGGAACACTTACTTCCGGGTTTGCAGTGTTTGAGTTCCACTTTATAGGGATAGGGGATATTACTTTCAGAAATGTGTCTGTTGGAACTGGAATCTCCCTAATGCACGCTCCTTTGAAATTGAAGGGGATTGACAGGTGAATTGCAACACTCACTGTCAAAGTTGGCCCGCAGGGGTGGAGAAGGTAATGATCCTTCTTTGGAGGTCTTTAAGCAGAGGCTTGACAACCATATGTCAGGAGTGCTCTGATGGTGTTTCCTGCTTGGCAGGGGGTTGGACTCAATGGCCCTTGTGGTCTCTTCCAACTCTATGATTCTATGATTCCCCAGACGGGCCACATCCAGTTGTCACCCCTGCCCTAAACCCTTGTCGTACTTCCCTCCGCCTGATGCCACCAAAATGGGGATCATTTCACCCTCTTACCCCAAATTAACCCCCCATGTATGCTCACGCCGCAACCAAATATATTGCCATTCAATGTATTGCATTTATCAGACAGGCTGGAGGTATTCCCTTTGCCCAAAACAGCCCCTTTCTTTCCCAACATTTTTAAAGTCCCTCTCTTTTTCTCTTTCTCCTTGCGATGATATTTTTAGCTCACAGCTAAGGAGGAGCCACTCATGCACAAGGTTTGCCACGGAGGGAAATTCCTAAAAATACTCTGGCAGGTCAGCAAAGGTCAGGTGGAACAGGCAGGGCTTGTTTCAGGCGCTGGTGTGTGAGAAGAGCAGGTCTTTGTTTAATATTCCCCCTGCACAGCCTAAACAGCCTGTGTGTGTGTGTGTGTGTGTGTGTGTGTGTGTGAAATACATTGCAGCAACTGGAATCTAGAGATGCTTCAAATTTATTCAGATACATTTGGGGCTCTGCTCCTCTTCTTCGCTGGCTGTGGGTGCAAACAGCTCTGGGTGAGGGAGAAAAAGACAGATTCACATTATTTACTGGAAACCATTTGCACATTGCAGTTGCTCATTTGCATCCTAATTTCCCTAGGCTGCTTAAAGGACTCTTGGAGTATGTTTGTAGTAGCATCTGTGGCGACTGCAAAGGTGCCCCAGAGGTCATAAGAAGGCATTGCAGACTTCCTTTTCCACAGGCAGAAAAGGGAGATCTGCCTTCAGTAGCCCCTTCCCAGCTAACACAAAAAGAAACCTTCCCAAATGGTAGGAATGGTTTGTTAATGGTTCCGCCAACACACGTTAACTTTTAGATTTTTTCAGCTCCCTGGGGGAAGGACCTGTCTTCTCATACTTTGTAAAATACCATGCAAATCGATAGTATTGTGCCGCTGCCACAAAACTTGGCTTAGAAGACATTTAATAAAATTGAATAATAATACAATTGGTATTACAGGTGCAGTCATGAAATTAAAAGACACCTGCTTCTTGGGAGAAAAGCAATAACAAACCTAGACATCACCTTGCCAACAAAGGTCCGTATAGTTAAAGTCATGGTTTTCCCAGTAGTGATGTATAGAAGTGAGAGCTGGACCATCAAGAAGGCTGATTGCCGAAGAATTGATGCTTTTGAATTCTGGTGCTGGAGGAGACTATTGAGAGTCCCATGGACTGCAAGAATATCAAACCTCTCCATTCTGAAGGAAATCAGCCCTGAGTGCTCACTGGAAGGACAGATCCTGAAGCTGAGACTCCAATACTTTGGCCACCTCATGAGAAGAGAAGACTCCCTGGAAAAGACCCTGATGTTGGGAAAGATGGAGGGCACAAGGAGAAGGGGACGACAGAGGACGAGATGGTTGGATAGTGTTCTCGAAGCTACCAGCATGAGTTTGACCAAACTGCGGGAGGCAGTGGAAGACAGGAGGGCCTGGCGTGCTCTGGTCCATGGGGTCACGAAGAGTCGGACACGACTAAACGACTAAGCAACAACATATGGGGATGAAAACCAACTATGGTTTCCTGTCCCAATACAGGTGTTAACTAACTCAGCAATGCTAAGCAGGCTCTGCTGTTACCAAATTCAGCTGGTTTTATTTACTTTGCATAAACCTCAGTTGCATTGTCGCAGACTGCACTTCATGGCATTTCATGAGTTTCATGACATTTGAGCCCATTGCTAACTTCCTGGGTTAGATGCCACTGGTACGATCCAAGGAGCTGGCACAGGGCTGGATCAAGACATTTTGGCACACATAAAATATGCACAACCCAAATGAACAATGGTTCAAAATGAACATTGTTCATTGGGGTTGTGCATATTTTATGTTTTATTTATTGTTTATGACTACTTTTGTAGTTATGTATTTTTTTTCCATATTGCAAGCCGCCTTGGCTTGAACTGTGGGAAGGCAGCATACAAATAAAATTCAGCATGTATGTATACATTCTGCCCTTGTGGCTCTCGTAACCTGAGGCAGTTACCTCACCTTGCCTCATGGGTGTGCCGGCCCTGAGCTGGAGCAACTTCCCTACCAAGCAACGTTATGACATTTGGGCTGAACTACAGTTCCCATACGAGATGCGAATGGCGCTGTGGGTTAAACCACAGAGCCTAGGGCTTGCCGATCGGAAGGTCGGCTTTTCGAATCCCAGCGACGGGGTGAGCTCCCATTGCTCGGTCCCTGCTCCTGCCCACCCAGCAGTTTGAAAGCACATCAAAGTGCAAGTAGATAAATAGGTACCGCTCCAGCGGGAAGGCAAATGGCATTTCCGTGTGCTGCTCTGGTTCGCCAGAATCGGCTTAGTCATGCTGGCCACATGACCCGGAACCTGTACGCCGGCTCCCTCGGCCAATAAAGATGAGCGCCGCAACCCCAGAGTCGTCCACGACTGGGCCTAATGGTAAGGGGTCCCTTTACCTTTTTACAGTTCCCATCATTCCCTGGGAAGAGAGAGTGATTGTTAAACCACTCTAGGAATCTTAGCTCTGTGAGGTGAACTGGGGTCTCTTAACAACTCTCAGCACCCTTAGCAAACTGCGGCTCCCAGAATTCCTTGGTTGAAGCCATGGCTGTTTAAAACAGCATCATGGTGCTTGAAATATATTTTTTAAAGTTTGGCCTTTTAATGCCAATAGGCCTATTCAGTTCTTTAAAAATTTCCAAGATGAGACTGTCCTTTGTATGAGAATACCTTGTACTGTTTTTATTCCGGTGTTGAGCGTTGCACTGCTTATTTTGTCGGACTCTTCCTCAATATTTTACATGAGGGGGCGGCCTATTAATATTTTTATAAATAATATTTTAAAAATATTGGTTGCAGCTCCCCTGCTGACTGAAGCAACCAGGTTTCCCCTGTGTGCGATGTGTGGAATGGCCCTTTGCTTGAAGATTGGGTAGGAAATGGACACTGTCACTCTGACTTGTGCAATTTAGAGCCATTCCGAGTGAAAGGTGAACTATTTCAGGGATTATCTCCATCTGCCCTGAAGTGTTTCCTTTCTCTTTTCAAGATCTTGCCCGTTGTCAAGAGCACAGTCCTGGTGGGGATGCGCAGCGTCTGCCTTCCTTCAGCCTTGCCTAAATGAGAGATCAGTGGCTTGACTTGAGACGATCTGCAGTAATGAAGAACAGGCAGCAAGCTCTGCAGTTCCACTGAGGTCAAACTACTAAGATAAGTTTCCATGTTGCCGGTGGGGAAATCATCCCTTCTAAAGAGAATGTCTCCCCCCATTCTCATTCTCTCTCTCTTTCTGGCACTATGGTTTGGTTCCACTGGTGCAATGGTGCCCTCATCAGGCGGTACCTAAAAGTGTCCAGGGAATCCGATGCTATGGCTATTTTTCATAGAATCACAGAATTGTAGGGTTGGGAGAGGACCACCAATGTTCATGTAGTCAAACCCCCTGCAATGCAGGACTGACGGCTACTGGTTTGACTGATTTCAATGTTGTATCTTTAAATTGTCCTAACCTGCCATGGACCTCGGGGCGAAGTACTGGTAAGAAGACTCATAACAGTGAATAATGATAGTAATATTCTAGGTGTTGCTTCCTTTTGGGGAGTCTTTCAGGGCCCAGCCCCACAAGGCCTTGATCCAGCCCCTATAAATCTAATTTTCAACAGGTAGCATCTTGAGATCCGTTGTTTTAATCTAATCTAAGTGGATTGAAGACTGTGGTCTAAAGTAGTCGATCTACCAGTATATCAGAAGGAGCATCTCCACCCCCACCGTTCTACCCGGACACTGAGGTCCAGCACCGAGGGCCTTCTGGCGGTTTCCTCACTGTGAGAAGCCAAGTTACAGGGAACCAGGCAGAGGGCCTTCTCGGTAGTGGCACCCTCCCTGTGGAACGCCCTCCCACCAGATGTCAAAGAGAACAACAACTACCAGACTTTTAGAAGACATCTGAAGGCAGCCCTGTTTAGGGAAGCTTTTAATGTTTGATGTATTACAGTATTTTAATATATTTTTTGGAAGCTGCCCAGAGTGGCTAGGGAAGCCCAGCCAGATGGGCGGGGTATAAATAATAAATTATTATTATTATACATTTTAATATGGTCAATATATCCTTTATTGCAGATATAGCTGGGAAGACGGTAAAAGGCAAGTGACTGGATTTTATGTTGTTCTATTTTATTATTATTTCCAAAATTCTCACTCGCTTTAATGAGCCATTGCCAAGCAGTGTAGACTCGGCTGAACTATATGGGCCCAATGGTCTGACTCTATAAGCAGTTTCCTATGTTCCTCAGACTGGTAGCAAAACGATGGAAAGCTGAAAATATGCCACTGTATATCATCTGCTCCCTGAATGCAACACATGCCAAAGTCTTGCTCTCTACCCTTTCTCTAATAGGATCCTTCACATCTGTGCACCTGCAAATTTTGCACAGGAGGAGGGAAGCCGTAAACTGCAAGAGACAAAAACAGGCAGCCGAACTTCTCAAGTCACACCATGTTCCTCAAAGGCACACTCCAAAGAGTGGCTTACAGTAATTTCCTGCAATTTAAAAGTATTTATTTTTAAAACACTGGCTGCCAAACCCCATCTGACTCTCATACTGAATTTCACCATCCAAACGCAGCAATTTATTTGGGATCATCCGACTCAACCGGTGATTAAAATGTCTCGGTGTTAAATACCGCTCAGCGATGGTGAGAGCTTCAATGCATCCTCAGGGCGCTCTCTATAATTAATGCTACGTACTTAAAGCAGGGCACTTTGCTGATCGCCGTGCTAACCCTTTGTTGCCTGAAGGTGTGTGTGTGGGGGGGGGAATGCAATATATTCTAGCAAAAACATTCCCATTTTGCATATGTTTCTTATTTGGGCACTCAAAGGCTACTTTGTACTTATATGGTGTTTTAATAATTCACATTATTTGCCTCCTGTCCAATCGTAGGCTGGGGTGTCAGTGTGTGTTTAGAGGGACTGATGCTGTCTCCGAGGGCTGCCTCCTAGATCTATTATTCCAGTGGAAGTAGGAATGCATTTAAAGCATATTTTCTCTCCCAAAGAATCCCGGGAACTTTACTTCACCCCTCACAGAGCTGCAATTCCCGGGACCCTAAGCAAACTGCTGTTTCCAGGATTATTGGGTTGGGGCAAATGTATTATGTGGGTGGGTGGGTGGGTGCAAGCCACAGGCTTTGTGGCTCACAGCTCACACCCTGTATGTGAGGCGCCTGGAGGGGAAAAGAGGACACCCAGGCACCTGTGTGCTGCTTCCTGCAAGAGCAGCACTGTGTTTTGGCCACGAACCTTACAGGCTGCGTCCCAGCACCTGACTGAACACCCTAAGCCCATCTTCAGTAAGACATAACTGCTGCCTCCTGCATTGCTTCTACTGCATTTGCAGCACCAAATGACCTCTCTAGGGTGCAAGCCTGGGCGGTGTGTATGGAGGTCCTGGGCTGCCCGGACAACTGCTCTTGGCCTCGCTGATGTGGTCCAAAGGAAAGAGCAATATGTTTGGCACCAGCTTGGCTGCAGTTGTCGGAAGGAGGCAGCTTCCAGTATTATTAAAGAGGGAGAACAATTTATCCCCACTGTTCTATGCATAATTTCATTTACTTCTATCATGTCCCCTCTTACACACTTTCCCACCCCTAAACTGAAAAATCCTACCCTTTCTTCAGAAGGGAGTTGCTTCAGCCCCTTCACCATTTTCCAGGTCTACAGTAATAGCCCTTTTGATATATTATTAGCACATTCTGGCAGCATCTTACTGAATGTTCCAGTCGCAGCCCATGGTGTTATGAGATACACAGTTCTCTTAAGACCTTCTTCATTGTCTTCCTAGAGGAGGAACATGCCTAGACAGGCAAACGATTCCAGCACGTATTAGAGCGGAACACGTTCTTGTTTAATGCAGAGCCAGGCTACACAAGCAAAGCGTTGCTTTCTCTGCCGCCCTCCAGTAACCAAAGCAAACCATTTTTACAGAACTGGAAGGCGTTTCTATCTCAGTGGGGGGCGGGGGGGGGGGCGGGAGAGAAGTTTGTTCAAAGCGAGTTTGACTTGCTGGTCATCATAGCTTCTACCAAGAAACCTATTGCACAGTCGTGGAAAAGCGTGAAAATTTCTTGAATATGGAGGGGGGATTAATAGGTGCACGTGCTGATCGAAACATGGATGAAGCGAAAGTATGAATGGGCCCCAAATTTTATGCAGAATTGAGCGCAGCATCGAGTGTGTCTTTATGACAAAAATGAAGGCTGAATGCCATTAGGCCTTGGTACTCCTTAAACTGTCTCCTTATATTAGGCCCAAATGCTTAATTTTCAAAAACCTTATGTGCATATGGTGGTTGTGCTACTGGTGCTCTCCACCATAGGTCTGGCTGTAAACCATTGAGCCTCTTGGGTTTGCCAATTGGAAGGTTGGCGGTTCGAATTCGCACAACGGGGTGAGCTCCCGTCGCTCTGTCCCAGCTTCTGCCAACCTATCAGTTTGAAAGCATACCAGCTCAAGTAGATAAATAGGTGCCGCTTCAGCAGGAAGGTAAACGGTGTTTCCATGCGCTCTGGCTTCCATCACAGTGTTTTGTTGCGCCAGAAGCAGGTTAGTCATGCTGGCCAAGACCCGGAAAGCTGTCTGTGAACACACGCTGGCTCCCTCGACCTGAATGTGCAGATGAGCACATCCCATAGCCGCCTTTGACTGGACTTAACCGTCCAGGGGTCCTTTTCCTTTACCTTTGACCTAGGCTGTGACCCAAGGGAAGAACATGCATTCTTCATCATCCCTTCTTATTAAGTTCTTGCTGCAGGTGATTGTTTTTACAATTTGTTGCTCAAGTGCTATAACCTCGAGAACTCCTAAGTATCCTCCCTGCCTCCCTTTTTCATATGACTAATAGTTGGCCTACAGCCAATCTCATGTGCTTGCTTTTCCAGGAGAGCATAATAGGTTCTTTGCACTTGCTAAAAGAAAGATGAGAGAAAATGAACAAAGCTTGGCTATTACCAAAAGCAAATACTGAAAGTCCTTCCTTTTGTTTGTACAAAAGGGGAACGCTGCAAGTTTTGAAGGCCAAGTATGGAAGTTCTCTGTCAGGTCTGTGTTTATCATCAGAGGGCTACAGCATAAATGCATCTGATGGGTCTCGGAATCCTCGGGATATAATTATAGCAATTATCCGGATGGGATCTTCTCATCAATAACCTTTGCCTCGTCCCTTGCAACCTGTCATCCCTCATCAACGGGCCGCAAGAGCAACGTATTGTTCCGACTCGTTCGCCTGCTGCTGTTGAGAGGGAGAAGCTGTCAGCGGCAGGACAGTCCGCCGAACTGTACGCATGACCTCCTGGAGCGAGCAGCCATCTGCCAGATGGGATGGCAAGGCACCAAACGCTGAGCAGCTCCTCGCCGCCCGGGCTCTCCTCTTCCTGACAAGGAAGCGAGGCAAACACAGCTGCAGCTCCTCTCCAAAGAACTTTGAACGCTGCAAACTCCGAAGGCTGTGCTGCTTACAGATGAATATGCAACTCGTGTGGCCCAAACTGAAAGAACAACAAGCCTCTTCTCATACACAAATGCCCATCTTAGCCGGATAGTTTGATGAACAGGCCAATCTTTAAAGTCCAAGTTTCCACTGAGGAGTAGTGTTTAGTGCCATACAAGGACTGCGGCAGTGGGGCTAGGTTCAAGTATTGATTCTGCCGCAAAGCTTTCTGGCTGGTTTCTTTACCAGAAGGAATACCTGTCAACTAGTTTTTCCTGCAAGAGCAAGGCGGCCATTTTGGGTGCCTTGCTCCTGTGTGATTTTGGGGCGAGATCTCACCCCCCCAAAAAAAGTATTTCTTCAGGTCCACGATCTCGCACAGTGCCCCAACATGTGCATGTTTGGGCTGTGTCCAAAAAAGGTGCTTTTTCTAGGCCCACAATCTTGTGCGTGTCAGGTGCCTCACAAGGGATTTTGGACCCAAAAGACAGTGTATCGGATTTTGGCCGCATTATGTTGGAGGGAATGGGAAGGGGGTAAATAAGCTTTTATTCCCTTCTTTCCAGGACTACCACCACATCTCTTACGCTGTTTCTAATCCCAGCTCAGAGTGCTTTTGGGGCCTCCAAGGCATGTACTTTGAAGGGAAATTAGCGTACCTGTCTCGCCTCAGAGACAAAAGTGGCTGGCGGTTCACTATCAAATCCCATTCATACAAGGATCAAGGAATGGGTTTTGGTCTATGTTTGGATATCACAGAACTGTAGAGTTGGAATGGAATATGCAGCTGGTCCATACAGGGATCGAACCTGCAACCTAGGTGTTATCAGCACCATGGTCTAACCAACTGAGCTATCCAGGCTCATCATTGGACACCATATTATATCAAACCACTGAAAAACTATGGCTTCATACAGGCTTCTCCAATTCAGGGTCTCAAAGATGTTTTGGACTACATGTCCCAGTCAGCACAGCCGAAGATGGGAGGTGAAGTCTAAAACATCTGGAGGTACCAGGTTGTGGAAGACAGGTCCAGCAGTGTATCAGAGCCAGCCCTTCAAAATATCAAGGAAGGCTGTGCTGTGCTCACCACCCAAATGACACAAAATCTAAAGAGGAAGGCAGAGTATGACCCTTAGAGAACACTAGAAGTCAAAAGGGCCGTTTGAAAGGAGGAAAAACTGTTTCACAATGAAAGGCCGGCTCAAAATGCGGTGGAACCTGTTAAAATGCCCTGTTGAAAATACTGGACCAGAAACTGTTAGTGTTCTATACTGTTTAATGATAGATATGCAGCCCACAGCTAGACAAAGTTCACTCGTTCCAGTGGCTGAGCGCAAACAATAATGCAACTATTTAAAAGCTCCCAAAAGAAAACAGAGGGGACTGGTGCCATTTGCTGGGAGTTGCTGCCTTGTTAAAGAGTTTTCTAGGGTTAGTGTGCTTGCCCAGTACAAGACAGCAATGCCTCCCACAAGATGTTACACAATTCAAGCAAAGAACGCTGTGAGGGGGTTGTACTGGCCTGACCATGGCAGCCGTTTAAAAGCGTAATCTATCACAGAGCCTGCCACAAACTTATCTCCTGTGCCAAGATTCCTGGGTGTAACTGGGCAATGGATATAGGATATAATATAGATTTTAACCTCTGCGAGAAACTTTGGAAGCATGATCTGAAATCTACTGCAATGCTACACACTAAAATTATATGAAAATGATCCATAGATTGTATTTAACTCCAAGTAGATTGGCTAAAATGTATAAGGTGGAATCGGACTTATGTTGGAAATGCAAAGAAGTAGAAGGAACTTTTCCCATATGTGGTGGACATGCAAAAAAGTTAAAGTATATTGGGAAATGATATACAATGAGACGAAAAAGATGTTTAAAACAACTATCTCAAAACCCCCCAGAGACATTACTGTTAGGAATTGTTCAGGCATAGATTCCCAGGAGTCAGAAGAACTTATTCATGTATGGAACAACAGCAGCTTGGATCTTGTTAGCCCAAAAATGGAAAGTGAAAGAAGTCCCTGGTAAGGAAGACTGGAAACTTAAGATGATAGAATATGCAGAATTAGCAGGCCTAACAAGCAGAATAAGAGAACAAGAACAGGTATTTAAATAGTGGATTTTTTTTGTCAAGTATATTGAAAATGATTGTGCAGAGTTAAAAGCTCTGGCAGTATTAAAGTAATTCAACAGTATAACATATTTTGAACTGATGTAAGATAGGAAAATTAAATTAGATGGGTATCTTAAAATATGCAGGGATGGTGGATAAGTTAAATGAACCTTGGAAGGGGAGGGAGGGAAGTCAATGAATATATGGAATAACAAAATATGTTTAAAATTTGAAAATTTAATAAAAATGATTATTAATAATAAAAAGATTTCTGGGTGTAACTCTGCAAGCATGGAATTTAAGGTGGGTATCACCACCCATGTGAATGTAATGTTTAAAATGGTGGGTTTTCGAGTTTTCTCTCTCCAAGGCGTGTGCGGTGAGCTTCAGGCCCAGCAGTGGAATGTGGTCCTCAAAACCTCCTTCATCTGGCCCTCAGCACACTCTCTAGGCCAGCCACCAAGTGGTTTTGCCTGACTGGAATCTGCCCTTGAACTCTAACTTTCCCCTTGCTTGTCTGAAAGGACAGAGAAAGGCACGCACTTAGAAAGGAACTTATATTGTACAAAAGTAAACTTTGTATTAGTTGCTGTGCTGAGTTTTGCGTTTGCCCTTGCTGGTTGTGACCCTAAAAATGTTGCCCAGAAGAGAATGTGGCTCTCGAGTCGAACAAGGTCCCTCCACACCTACTTTAAGGGGACCGGTTCCTTGGCTGCTTGTCTGCCACCGAAACTTGCAAGTCCTAGCTGCACACATTGGGCAATGGACACGCATGCTAGTTGTCTATTCTCCTGCACGAACAGGGAGTATGAGCTAGAGCACTTTCAAGACCCACAGCTGTATAACCCACAGCTATATGTTGCAGGAAAAAAAATTACACTGGCCATTTGCTGAATGGCTTCGCTTCCCCAGTTTCCTAGGATCGACATGGCAACATTCCCTGCTCCCAAACCAGCCTCTTTAAACCTCCTCGCTTAACACACAAGTGAAATTAGATCACCACCTTGAGGCAAGCTCTCAGCACTGCACTACTGAATTGATAAAATAAAGTTATTTGTCAGGTTGATCCTGTAGGAAGTGCCTGGTTTGTGCGGAGTCCTTATTTCTGAATTTTCTGCAGACGCTGGACCACGAACTAAGTACTATTTTTAGCTAGGCTTAGCGTACAGAGATGTCCCAAAATGCGTGGAACTGCCATAGGCACCCAAAAGCAGCTCATTGCCTGTTATCCTGTATTTTATTCTGTGAACCACCGCGAAATCTTACGATGAAGGGTAGTATATAAATCCTAACAGCTGCCCAGACTTTCCCTGCTCCATATGACCCTGCTTTGTTTGAACCTTCGGGATTTCTGCTTTATTCACTTCTCATAAGACTTTTAGAATTGAAAGGGACCCCAAGGTTCATCTAGTCCAACCCCCTGCAATCCTTTGCCCAACATGGGGCTCAAACCCACAACCTTCGTTTGTTTTTGGTTGTTAAGCTTGTTAACGTTGCTAATACTGTTTTGTGGATTACGAGTGCTGTGACGCTTTGTGAACTTTATGGTTTTTCTTGTGCTTGAGCCTATTCTTAAAGTTGCTTTGTTAATGGCGTTTCATAGAAGGTGGTTGTTTTCCTGATGATTTGTTATTACTTCGTATGGCTTCTGTTGCAGTTGTGATGTCCTACGATGTTATTACAGTGGTGCCTCGCAAGACGAAAAGAATCCGTTCCGCGAGTCTCTTCGTCTAGCGGTTTTTTCATCTTGCGAAGCAACCCTATTAGCGGATTAGCGCTATTAGCGGTTTAGCGGCTATTAAAGGCTTAAGGGATTAGCGGATTAGCTGCTAAAAGGCTATCAGCAGCTTAGTGCCTTAGAAAAAGGGGGTGGGGAGTGAAAAAAAAATCGCAAGAATCGCAAGACATTTTCGTCTTGCGAAGCAAGCCCATAGAGAAATTCGTCCTGCGAAGCGCATTGAAAAACGGAAAACCCTTTCGTCTAGTGGGTTTTCCATCTTGCAGGGCACCACTGTATTTAAGTTAGCTGCTTGGTGACTCATTTGAGTGCAAAGCGGCATAGAAATGCAACTGAAATGGGGAAAAAGGGGTTTGAATATAAAATCTGTAAGAATCCCAAACAAAGCATCATGAAGTATTAAAACCATCCATAAAAGGTAAAGGGACCCCTGACCATTAGGTCCAGTCGTGGCCGACTCTGGGGTTGCGGCGCTCATCTCGCTTTACTGGCCGAGGGAGCCAGGGTACAGCTTCTGGGTCATGTGGCAAGCCCTAGGCTCTGTGGTTTAGACCACAGCGTCACCCGCATCCCAAAACCATCCATAGTAATATAGTTTTATTCCATTTAATGCCAAATATAGGAAGCGGGTAGCACTGTGGGTTAAACCACAGAGCCTAGGACTTGCCGATCAGAGGGTCGGCGGTTCAAATCCCCGCAACGGGGTGAGCTCCCGTTGTTTAGTCCCAGCTCCTGCCAACCTAGCAGTTCGAAAGCATGCCAGTGCAAGTAGATAAATAGGTACCACGCCAGCGGGAAGGTAAACTGAGAATCTAGTTTCTGAAGGCAAGACATGATTAAAGAGGCCAGCTAAAAGATGATGTTCAGAAAAATCTTTATTGAACGCAAAAAGCCCACTTCCTCCCAGAGCAAACACTAATGTTTGCCTTAAAATGGTTGTACTATTACGCTCTTATAAACTGCAGGCAAATCAAGACATCAGCATTCATTGCAGCTGCATCTTGTCTTTAAAAACGAGTAAACGTTAAAAAGGAGAGAACACACCACCGCAAAGCATACTGTTATCACACCTTATTGCAATAAAACAAAATAGGCAGTATGAACAATTCTGATTCATTCTGGTAACATCTCAGTGATGCTGCAGAGGTTAGCAATTTCCAAGGTAAAAACGTTAACAGACTTGAACGCTGTTTTCCTTGCGTGACGCTTGCACCCAAGGATCTCTGCTGCTTAGCTAACCATTAAGGTTGTCTGATTTGGTCGGTATTTACAGAGGTGGGATGGGTGCTGAGAATTAGTCTTTCCCACCTCCCGTATTCAATTAATCGGCTCTATAAAACTGGATGGCAAAATCTATTGCATGAGAACTACTGAGAAGAATGCAACTGGGAAAGAATTCCTGGGAAATGGTGGCAAGTCAAAATTAATTCATTTAAAGTAAAACTCATGCCAGCAAACCTCTGCGATACTGAAGGATGAAAGCATTTCTAACTGTTTGTGTGTGAGTTCTGCGTGACAAGGGGAGGGATGGGCAGAGTGGGGAAAAGAAGTTTCATTTCCAGTTCTGATTCCCATGTCAATAGACATAATACAACAAGCGTCGGCATAGCCAAAAAAATGTAGAAAACATAATTATTTCTTTCTACAACCTGAGGGCAATTGAAATAGCAGCTTGCTATTCAATCAAATCAATAAGAGACAGAGGATTATTGGACCCGGTCAAAATACAAACTTGAAGACGGCTGCCACTGTCAAAATGGCTGTGAACATGTTTCCCACGAGAGAAGAAAACGCCTCTCTCCGTAATTATTTGTGCGAACAAGTTAAACGGAAATACACGATATGCAGACTTGTTTACAGATTACAATAGTTCTGTGTTTTCTTTTCTTTTTCAATACACTTTAAAGGTAAAATGCTCAGAATGCACTGCAACCTTAAATAAACTTTCTTCCTCTTTTCAGTCTGTTTATAGACTTACAGAATTTAAGCGGCGCAGCTGCCGACAGTTTGCCTGTTCTAAAGAGTGCTGGAGGTGCTATGATAGAGGCACTCCTTCTTGTGGGGTAGGTACACTTTGCCTTGTGGGTCAAGCAGGTTTCTGAAACACTGTTTAGTTTAGAAAGGATAAGGGGATGAGTACATCTGTTACAATACCGCTATAAACTCTCTTTTAAAAAATCATCATTGACTCCTGCCACATTTGCTAAAGAGATCTGGGATCCATGCCATAAAGGAATCCATTCAAATTGTATTATAATTCCAGCTCTTTATAACTAAACTTGTAACGCTGAATGGAAGCTATTTGAAATCCAACAATTTATTCAGAGGTGACTTGTCCTTGGCGAGAGAGCCAGAGTTATTTGGAACGATTTCACTGAGGCATTTTACCTCCACGAACCTACTCTTGACTTCTTGCGTGCCATTAACAGAACAATGGCAAAATGTAGGCAGTTTCAGCAACCTTCAGGGAACAATGCTCTACAGTTCTGCCAATCGAGCTTAATGCCTCGATGTATTTACAAGCAGACAGAAGAGGTGTTTAACTGCATCATCTCACAAGTCACCCCAGTTTTCTCGTTGTCCAAAACAACTTCCTTTTTCTCCCACGTTCCGACAGGGACACGAGGAGCGAAGAATTGAGAGTTAACACAAGGAGCTCCTGGCGAGGGGGAGGAGAGAGAGAAAGAAGGACATAATAATATAATAATAATAATTTATTATTTATACCCCGCCCATCTGGCTGGGTTTCCCCAGCCACTCTGGGCGGCTTCCAAAAGAATATTAAAATACTGTAATACATCAAACATTAAAAGCTTCCCTAAACAGGGCTGCCTTCAGATGTCTTCTAAAAGTCTGGTAGTTGTTGTTCTCTTTGACATCTGGTGGGAGGGCGTTCCACAGGGAGGGCGCCACTACCGAGAAGGCCCTCTGCCTGGTTCCCTGTAACTTGGCTTCTCGCAGTGAGGGAACCGCCAGAAGGCCCTCGGTGCTGGACCTCAGTGTCCGGGTAGAGCGATGGGGGTGGAGACGCTCCTTCAGGTATACTGGACCGAGGCCGTTTAGGGCTTTAAAGGTCAGCACCAACACTTTGAATTGTGCTCGGAAACGTACTGGGAGCCAATGTAGGTCTTTCAAGACCGGTGTTATATGGTCTCGGCGGCTGCTCCCAGTCACCAGTCTGGCCGCTGCATTCTGGATTAGTTGTAGTTTCCGGGTCACCTTCAAAGGTAGCCCCACGTAGAGCGCATTGCAGTAGTCCAAGCGGGAGATAACCAGAGCATGCACCACTCTGGCAAGGCAGTCCGCGGGCAGATAGGGTCTCAGCCTACGTACCAGATGGAGCTGGTACACAGCTGCCCTGGACACGGATTTAACCTGTGCCTCCATGGACAGCTGTGAGTCCAAAATGACTCCCAGGCTGCGCACCTGGTCCTTCAGGGGCACAGTTACCCCATTCAGGACCAGGGAATCCTCCACACCTGCCCGCCTCCTGTCCCCCAGAAACAGTACTTCTGTCTTGTCAGGATTCAATCTCAATCTGTTTGCCGCCATCCATCCACATTTGTGGAGAACAAATGCATACACAGGAACATAGAACTGTTGATGTCAGGATGCTGTCAACGGCTCCCGGCTGGTTGCGCAGGGAAGTATAAAGACAAGGAAAAGCTTCTTACCGTCCTTTTTTATTTCAATCTTTACAGAGAGAAGCTATAGGGCCCAGTTTCTTGGATAATGGTGTTGTCCCAAGTGAAGACCCGCCACCCCACCCCCTTCCTCACTTCTACGGCTGCTGCTACGTGCCCTCTGTCTTTGAGCTCTTTGCTCTCCTACTTTTAAGGTTCGCCGGGTTCTGGGAGATGGAGGGTCTGGGATGCTTTCTAATGACAACTTGTCAGCTGGGTGTTGTTCCGGCTCTCCCAAGATTTCACAGCTTTCCCCCTCATCTGCCTCTGAGCTGCGACCTCCCTCAAACACCTGTTGTAAATCTATACTGTCTTCCTCTTCCTCCTCCCTGGAAGGGTCAGGATGGGGAGGCGGTCTCCGCCATTCCTCCTCTGCCCAGTTCCTGACAGTAGAGTTGGAAGGGACTGCTGGGGGCCATCTATTCCAACCCCAATGCAATGCAGGAATCAGTTATAGGATCCCTGACAGATGGCCCTGATCTGTGCACGCATGACTGCAACTGGAGCTGCACGCACGTAGCCCTGTCACATAATAATATATGCAATATATTGTATATAGTTATGCTAATATACAATGCAGGTGTACAATGAGACCTTTTAGGCCCAGGTCAATGCCAAATCTCCCGTCTCCCTTGCCAAAATAATAAACACATGTTGCGTGCGGCTGTGTGAGCAGAAAGCTGCATGCTCGCAAGGAACAACTCAGCGCGATCGCAGCACGTGAACAATCTCCCTTTCACCTGAAGTCACCTCAAAGATTACCTCCTTCTTTAGTGTCGCGGCTGGACCCCTTGTTTTCTTTCTTTTTATTCTTGTTCCCTTGGCTAGGTTGAACGGTCCTTAACTCGCCGCACTTTTCAGCATGCTTTCGCATATTATTCTGCTCGGAATAAGGGATAAAAAACACACACCAAGATTCACCTATCTAGCATTTTATGCACAATATCCATCTGTCTGTCTGCCTGTCGAGAGTTAGGGCTTATAGTCACCGATTCAATGAATTGTATCAGGATCAATGTCTATTAGGATCAATATAATTCAATGAATTATATAACTTAGGATCAACATTTGACCATGATTTCTGCATTGTAGGGGGCTGGACTAGATGATCCTTGGGGTCCCTTCCCACTCTAGAGATCTATGATTTAGGCTCACGGTGGGGATATACAAATGGAAATATTAAATTTGGTTCTGAAAGGTCATGTGTAACAAGGTAACAAGTGACCTCAACTGACTTTGTGGGATTTGACATAGATTTGTTACACCCTCCCTGTTCTTTCATACTAGCGTGTGCTATATTTTTGAAATATAAATAATAATACGTATTCATTCCTGATAAGATAAACATAAGATTCCCCAAACTGCTCTCTTTTACTGATTGAGTCCTTGTTTCTTAACTGATGCATTTCCTTTGCATTTTTGGTTATAATGCCACGATACAGATTTCTTATGGTTTTTCTGTGTTTTTCATAGAATCATAGAGTTGGAAGAGACCACAAGGGCCATCGAGTCCAACCCCCTGCCAAGCAGGAAACACCATCAGAGCACTCCTGACATATGGTTGTCAAGCCTCTGCTTAAAGACCTCCAAAGAAGGAGACTCCACCACACTCCTTGGCAGCAAATTCCACTGTCGAACAGCTCTTACTGTCAGGAAGTTCTTCCTAATGTTTAGGTGGAATCTTCTTTCTTGTAGTTTGGATCCATTGCTCCGTGTCTGCTTCTCTGGAGCAGCAGAAAACAACCATTCTCCCTCCTCTATGTGACATCCTTTTATATATTTGAACATGGCTATCATATCACCCCTTAACCTCCTCTTCTCCATTTCTCTATTTAATTCTGCTGGATCTGACTTTTGCTGGATTCCTTGGAAAAGCAAAGTGTGCACGCATACACACACACACTCTCTCTGATCCAAATGTGTCCAGGGGCCTACAAAGGTAGGCAACCCCTGGTTTATGATAGCATTGCCTGCTTGGACTGGCAGTGCCTCTCTCGGAGTCCTGATGCCCCCCTCTGTCTTGATGCCAAACAAAAAGCACAACAGCAGCTGAAACTGCCACACGGCTGAATTTTGCAACCGATACTAGATATGTTTTTGCTATTGTGCTTGTATGTAACTCATGGAACACACACAGTTCTGGATCTGTTTGACGGGAGAGACATCTCCTTTACCAAGCAAAGTCAACTCACCCAGCGAGAATAGCCTTTGCCACATTTCGGGCATTTGTACACTCTTGGCTGAAAACTGGAGTCATGGTACTTCTTGAAATGGACCATCAGGAGCTGTTTCTGTCGAAAGCGTTTGCTGCAAGAGACGCAGACGAAGGGCTTCTCGCCTGTATGGGTCCGTTTGTGAATAACCATATGGCGTTCCTGGTGGGGAAGGGAAAGGAGGAGGACTGACTGGAAGGAAAGCCAAGCGTTGCAACAGCCAAGCCTGGAAATGTACAGAATCAGAAGAGGGATGAAAAGGGCGGAGGAAAGGTTGGCGTCATGGAGGCGCAGTCTCTGACTGCTTGGGAAGAACCCTGGAGAGAAAGGTACTTAAGACTGCTGTGGGGAAGTGGGGACTTTCAGTCTTGGCAACTGATCCATGGGACAAGACCTACCAGGGATGCTATGCTCACTAAGCCGCCAAATCTTTGCAAGATCGTGTTCTTGCTAATCAACTCCAACTTGCACGGTGTGATTTACTGCCAGCTCACTCCTGACACCTACGGAGCTACATGCTCCTTGTGTTACAGAGTTGAGCAATCTCTCCAGTCTCACGAGGGCTTCCTGCATGCATTCCCTGAACGCCACTGACCCTATCTGCTCCAACCCATGTGTGTCTGCTGACCCCACCCCATGAAGGTCACTCATTTTCGGCAGGAGGACTGAATGGGGAACTGAACTGGAGCCACACTTCGGGAGGTCCTTGCCACGGTGCATCTGATGGCACATTCCCCCACCATGTGGACACGACTGTGCAGGCTGCCCCACCCCTCTACTTCAGGGGCAACAGCAGCAGCACCCATCAGCCTCCCTTGGAGGTGGGCAGGCGGTGGTTTCGCTTTTGAATGGGAGCCAAGCTCAGCTCCCATCTGCAGTGACCAGCCGCCACCTTACATTTAACCAGCACCCAATGCCCCCAGCCTATAGATCTCTAGGCTGGGTTTTACAGATGTTATAGACCTATATGCTGGGGCAATGCATTCTGGGCAGGTACAGATGGAGGGTGGGAGCTGCCAGCCTAAAAGAGGAGTCTGGGGGCCCAGCAGGGAGGTCAAGTTGGTGATGGGCCCTTCTGAGAAACTTGGAAAACTGATAGATAGGGCATTTGCTGAAAAATAATCTGAAAAGCCCAAATGAGCAACTAGCTGCCAACAAGGACCACATTTTGAAGGACTAGCAAGCCTGGCTTTCTCCCTTACTTCCTGCATGGACCCGGATAAAGGCAAAGGGGACTTTACCCCTTCCAACTCCTATGCAAACAGCATGGGTAAGGTGTCCTGTTGCATCCTTTGGTAAAGGTAAAGGTACCCCTGCCCGTACGGGCCAGTCTTGCCAGACTCTAGGGTTGTGCGCTCATCTCACTCTATAGGCCGGGAGCCAGCGCTGTCCGCAGACACTTCCGGGTCACGTGGCGAGCCAGCGCAGCACACGGAACACCGTTTACCTTCCCGCTGGTAAGCAGTCCCTATTTATCTACTTGCACCCGGGGGTGCTTTCGAACTGCTAGGTTGGCAGGCGCTGGGACCGAGCGACGGGAGCGCACCCCGCCGCGGGGATTCGAACCGCTGACCTTTCGATCGGCAAGTCCTAGGAGCTGAGGCTTTTACCCACAGCGCCACCCACGTCCCTTGCATCCTTTGGTACTTGCTGTCATTTGCCCGTGTCCTGTTTCATGTACAGTGGAAGCTCGGGTTGCAAATGTGATCCGTGTGGGAGGCATGTTCGCAACCCGTAGAACCCCGTCTGCGCATGCGCGGGTCACAATCCGGCGCTTCTGTGCATGTGCAAAGCACGATTTAGTGCTTCTGTGCATGCGTGAACCCGGAAGTAACCCGTTCCGGTACATCTGGCTTTGGCGTGGTGCGCAACCCGAAAATGCGCAACCTGAAGCATCTGTAACCCAAGGTATGACTGTATATGTAAGACGGAGCAGCTGAAGTGCATAAGGTGAGGACCAGAAGCGAATTTAGCTTCCGTCGCTGTTTTCCGTGGGGAGGAGAAAGCCGAAGAGCCTCTGCCTATGCCAAAAGACAGGAAGTGGCTGAGGTGCAATGTTAAGTACCAAGGAAGCTGCCTTATGGAGATTCAGGCCATTGGTCCATCTAGCTTAGTACTGTCTACACTGACTGGCAGCAGCACTCCAGGATTCCAGGCAGGGCACTTTTCCCAGCCCAGCCCTGCCTGGAGATGCTAGAGTTTGAACCTGGGACCTTCTGCATGCAAAGCAGGTGTTCTGTGGCCCTGATCCAAGGAAGTGTCTTTAGGAGCAAGGATACAACGTTGGGGAAGTAGGAGGGATGAAAAACTGCTGGCATCTGTAACTTGGCCCTATTTTAATGCCCGTTTTCTACTACTCGAGAGTAGAAAGAGCACGACTGGAAAACTCTTGCTTTAGTTCCAAGTTTGTTTCAAAAATAAATTAATCCTTTGAAAACACACACGTGTACACTAATCTCATTATTTGAGAATGCCAGGACCAGTTCAAACAGAAGTAAAAAAAAAACCCCAGTTGTGTTGAAATTAGTAATGCAACAAGACAAACAAATAAATGCACCATGGAGAGCTGGCTCTACTGAATTTATGCATTTTAATTCCAAACTCTCTCCCAAAGTCGGGCAAAGAGGATGAAGCATGCATAATTCGTTCATTTCTACATATGCGTAAGCTAGGAAATGAGAAAAGTATGTACCCTGCTTTTCATTTATTTATTGGTATTTATTTAGGTTGGTGGAGATACGATCAGAGAACATAATGGGGGCTAATGTCCGAGAGCCAAATAACACATATGGGGGGAGGGGAAACTTGCTTAAATGGGACATTTTTATTTTGAAAACAAAGCAACCGCAGAGATTCAATCCAGAATGTGTTTGTGAGGCTACTCACTGCTTTCCCTTCAGTGTAAGGGGTTGTATCCAATGCTGATGGGAGGGCGTTCCACAGGGCGGATGCCACCACCGAGAAGGCCCTCTGCCTGGTTCCCTGTAACCTCACTTCTCGCAGTGAGGGAACCTCCAGAAGGCCCTCAGAGCTGGATCTCAGTGACTGGGTGCTCTAGCGCTTTCACAGCCTTAAGTTAAAGGTAAAGCGAGCCCTGTCCGTTAGGTCCAGTCGTGATCGACTCTGGGGTTGCGGTGCTCATCTCGCTTTACTGGCCGAGGGAGCTGGCGTACAGCTACCGGGCCGTGTGGCCAGCATGACTAAGCCACTTCTGGCAAACCAAAGCAGCTTCCCGCCGGAGCGGTACCTATTTATCTACTTGCACTTTGACGTGCTTTCGAACTGCTAGGTTGGCAGCAGCAGGGACTGAGCAGTGGGAGCTCACCCCATCGCATGGATTCGAACCACCGACCTTCTGATCGGAAAGCCAAAGAGGCTCAGTGGTTTAGAGGCTCACAGCCTTACCCCAAAGCAATTATAAAAATTTGCATATGGCAAATCTTTTGTCCTACCACTACGTTACAGCTCCTTCTGAAGCAAACCAGCTTTTAACATATTTCCAGCTCCTTTAAAAGCAGGAATCAATTAATTACCACTTGATCACATGCCATATAATTTTGTCCGTTTTCATTCTCGCGGTTCAAGTATTATTTCTGGCATGTGGCAGACAGAAGCGGCTTCAGATACAGAATTTCTCCTCTGATCATGTTGACGGCGAGCATCTCTGCTTAGAAGCACATCAAGAACTGCAATGCTTAGTATAAATACCCCTTGCTTCTTGTACCAGAAAATCTTGATTTTATTTTTTTTTTTAATGTATAGGACTTTAGTGACAGACTGTGGCGACAAATATTTGCATGGCAATCAAAGGAAACACATCTCCCACAGCAAACTAATCCCATCAAACCCACATTCAGACCCCGACTGTCTTAAATACCTGCTTGCATGCGTAACTGCACTCGTCACATCTGAATCTCTTCTCATTTGTGTGGGTCTTCTTATGCTGTCTGAAAGCGTAGCGCTCGTGGAAGACATTTTCACAGTAGCTGCACTTCAGCGGCACTTCGATATAGGAATGGAGGTTTCGCAAGTGGATTCCTAAGGAGAACAGCATCACCTCAACGATCCTTTCGAAAGATGGAGGGGAGCTTCTTCTTTTTTGAAAAGTATTTATACCGATTACCGTAGTTTTCCGTGTATTAGACGCCCCCATGTATAAGACTCATGGGGGACTCAAATATTAGAAAACGGGGGGAGATGACACAGAGTTCTTGAGCTTTTTTGGGGGAGGATTGCCGAAATCCGCTCACCTGCATTGCAAAATCCACCTCTAATCTGTCCCCTCGCCGGCAGAAGCTGCAAATCACCCGCCACCATATTGCCACAGCGTCAGCCAATCAACAACGCCCATTGACGCAGCAACCAATGACACGCCCAATAGCCACTGACAGCCGCGGCAGCAACCAATCAAACGTCCACCCTATGCACTACGGCCCCCACTTTTCAGCATCATTTTTAAAGGGAAAAACCTACACAGAAAAGTATGGTATTTTCCCAGAGAGTTTACATACCCAGAGTCTCCTTGAGCAGATGCATTGATCCAGCACAGCTGAAGAACTATGGGCTTTAAAAATCCAGCCTCAGATAGAGACAGACGCAGAAGCCACGAGATCACAATTCTCACGGTGGCAAATCCAGATTTACCGCTGAGTGTACAACTCAACAGAGACTTGCAGCAAATCATACCTCCACAGCGAGAGAATCTGCATGGCGTACTTGTTAGTTCCACTCTAGCTTTTTAAAGGTTTGCACATAAAAATGCAGCGTGTGAAAGAGGTCTTACCTCCTTAGTAGGTCGTCACTCATTCTCTACCCCTAAAAGTTTCCCCATAGCAGGGGTAGGCAACCTAAGGCCCGTGGTCCAGATGTGGCCCAATCGCCTTCTCAATCTGGCCCATGGACGGTCCGGAAATCAGCGTGTTTTTACATGAGTAGAATGTGCCCTTTTATTTAAAATGCATCTCTGGGTTATTTGTGGGGCATAGGAATTTGTTCACCCCCCCCCCATATAGTCCGGCCCACCACATGGTCTGAGGGACGGTGGACTGGCCCACGGCTGAAAAAGGTTGCTGACCGATAGAGCTATTTTTACCCTGCTATGCTGGCGAGATGAGTGCCGCAACCCCAGAGTCGGCCACGACTGGACCTAATGGTCCAGTAAAGGGGTCCCTTTACCTTTACGCTGGCACAACAGACCACAACAGGAACAGTGGTCTATATGCCATGCAATATTCTTTTAGCTCGCATCTCAGCGTATCAAGCCGCAGCTATGACAAATAACTACCAGGGGTGTTGCAAACATTCACAGAGCTTTTTAAAAAGGGAGAGCCTGTGATCAGATGCTTGCAAGCAGGAACTAGGAAGGCCAAGCTTTGCTCAGCTTCATACTAAGCAGGGCTGGGGTCTTGATGATGCTGAGAACCGCTTCTTCCTTACCCTGCTCCCAAGAGCGCAGAATAGCTACCTGGGACAGCGGAAGGGGGCAGGCGCCCCCAGTACAGCATCCTTCTGCCATTCCACCATTGCCTCTCCTTGCCCTGGGCCTTTGGAGGGTAGGCACCAACAGCAGAGGCAGTGGAGAGCTCTGAAATGTCTTTTGCAAGCGCTCAAACCAAGCAATCGCAAAAGCTCCAGCCATTTTGGGTTGAGCAAAGGGCGGTCCAGTGTATCCTTAATGGTACCCAATTGTACAGTCTTATAACATTTTAATTCTATAGCGGCAATTCCAAACTGGGAGGGGTGGCTAACACCCCAGAGGACAGGATCACACTTCAAAACGACCTTGACAGATTAGAGAACTGGGCCAAAACAAACAAGATGAACTTTAACAGGGAGAAATGTAAAGTATTGCACTTGGGCAAAAAAAAATGAGAGGCACAAATACAAGATGGGCGACACCTGGCTTGAGAGCAGTACATGTGAAAAGGATCTAGGAGTCTTGGTTGACCACAAACTTGACATAAGCCAACAGTGTGACGCGGCAGCTAAAAAAGCCAATGCAATTCTGGGCTGCATCAATAGGAGTATAGCATCTAGATCAAGGGAGGTAATAGTGCCACTGTATTCTGCTCTGGTCAGACCTCACCTGGAGTACTGTGTCCAGTTCTGGGCACCACAGTTCAAGAAGGACACTGACAAACTGGAACGTGTCCAGAGGAGGGCAACCAAAATGGTCAAAGGCCTGGAAACGATGCCTTATGAGGAACGGCTAAGGGAGCTGGGCATGTTTAGCCTGGAGAAGAGGAGGTTAAGGGGGGATATGATAGCCATGTTCAAATATATAAAAGGATGTCACAGAGAGGAGGGAGAAAGGTTGTTTTCTGCTGCTCCAGAGAAGCGGACACGGAGCAATGGATCCAAACTACAAGAAAGAAGATTCCACCTAAACATTAGGAAGAACTTCCTGACAGTAAGAGCTGTTCGACAGTGGAATTTGCTGCCAAGGAGTGTGGTGGAGTCTCCTTCTTTGGAGGTCTTTAAGCAGAGGCTTGACAACCATATGTCAGGAGTGCTCTGACAGTGTTTCCTGCTTGGCAGGGGGCTGGACTCGATGGCCCTTGTGGTCTCTTCCAACTCTATGATTCTATGATTCTATTCTATAATGTACTTGAAAAGCTCTTAGTTACCAGATTATGACAAAAGAAATAATTAAAATCCCTGCAATGTGAGGGGCTTTTTTCACCTTCAAATGGAAAAGGGTCTTGCTTTGACTTCCACCCCAGCCCCAAAGCAAACTCGGCCGTTGCAATAAGATCCCTTTGCTGTGATGTGTGGTATGATTCTCTTGGATTCAAAAACAATAATTCTGCTACACTGGCTTAATGAAATTTAAAAGCAGCCAGGGCTTCCAAGGCTCGTATAATCAATTAGCGTTTGCTATGCAGATATAAGAGTTCAGATGTTAATGGACGCTCTGGGCCAGACCCATGCGACAATAAAAGCCCACAGAAGAAACTCTCCACAACTTCAAAGGAAGCATTCCCTGAATTGACTTTCATTGCCATTCCACGTCCTCTTTCAACTCTCCCTGGACTTGTGCTATGCGATGCAAAAATAGGAATTAAAAAAATTACCTCCACCAAAAAAAAAAAAAAAAACTTCCAGGAAAATACAGAAGTTGGGAAGCCAATGTTTCTATGATCTGCAGCTGAGCTATTCAGACCTTTCTACAAATTAAAAAGGCATGTCTTGATTATGTTTTTCAATAGAATAATTACATCTACTAACAGCGATCTCTGCTCTCCAAGCATCCTTAACAAACTACAGCTCCCAGAATTCTTGTCAGTGGTATGATACTGCTTTAAATGTGCCATGCGGTTCGGATCTTTGTTTCAGGCCTCACCTCTCCTATATTATTTTAATTCTGCCCAATGCCTTATAGCGTCACCTTCCATTTCTTGCACCGACAATTGCGGAACGCAGATCAACCCCCAGTTACCCAGGGGGTGATTCTTCCTTCCTTCCTGTGCACATGTCTGTTATGCTATTCCAAAACCGGGTGCAAGTCAAGAGTTGAGATCTAAGACTAATAATCTTGTGATCCAATGCCCACAATAAAGGTAAATGTAAAGGGACCCCTGACCATTAGTTCCAGTCGTGGCCGACTCTGGGGTTGCGGTGCTCATGTCGCTTTATTGGCCAAGGGAGCCAGCGTACAGCTTCCGGGTCATGTGGCCAGCATGACTAAGCCGCTTCTGGCGAACCAGAGCAGCGCATGGAAACACTGTTTACCTTCCCGCCAGAGTGGTACCTATTTATCTACTTGCACTTTGATGTGCTTTCAAACTGCTAGGTTGGCAGGAGCAGGGACCGAGCAACGGGAGCTCACCCCGTCGCTGGGATTCGAAAAGCCGACCTTCCGATCGGCAAGTCCTAGGCTCTGTGGTTTAACCCACAACGCCACCCACGTCCCTTTCTATTCCTAGTGTCTTACAATTCCACGAGGAAAAACATACACTCAAAACCAAGGTTTAAGTGGGTTCATGAGACACTCACCAACCCCAGTCAGACTGTAAATTATTCACAGAAGATAAACACACACACAGGTTTTCTACCCCATGATGCTAGGCTGGCCTAGCATTAAGAAAAAGAACTGTCTTCAGCTGTTCCTCCACTTTTGATGAATTTCAAGGAAGGAAACCTCAACTTAGCTTTATGGGTCCCCATCCCACCCACCCTTTGTCAGACTAGCAACATTGCCCAGGACCCACACCAAAGACACGCTTTCATTGCCTGGGGATTAGCACACAGCCACAAATGTTCCTGCAATTCAGAAGCGCCACAAGGTGGTGCCAGTTCTCTTTGCTACGAACAGAAATTGGGAAAAGTTGCCGAGTCTTGCCTTGTATTCCTCCTGCATAAAAACCTCCCTTGGAATAATTGGAAAAGCTAGGGGCAGGCAGCAGAGTTTGGGGATGCAAAGGCACCCACAACTGCTGGAGTATGCCAGAAATTAATAAATGGTAGAATTCAGATAATATTCGGAGTACAGCGGACGCTGGGGTTGTGATCCGTGCGGGAGGCACGTTTGCAACCCGCAGCACCCTGTCTGCATGGGTCACGATTTGGTGCTCATGCACAAAGTGTGATTTAGCGCTTCTGTGCATGTGCCGAAACCCAGAAGAAACCCATTCCGGTACTTCTGGGTTTTGGCGCATCCGTAACCCGAAAACGCGCAACCTGAAGCGTCTGTAACCCGAGGTATGACTGTATTGAAGGGAAGATGCCAGACCTCAGATTTAAAACAGAGGCTGGACCAATTCTCCTGTTTGGGAGATCAGTGATAGCAAGGCCATTAAGAACAGGAGGAGAACTAAGTACCCGGGCCATTAAAGAACAATTTACCAGGCAGGGGCTGCTGCCTGTTAGTCAACAGAAGGAAAGGCAGCTGGGAGAGTGAGGTCACACAGAGAAAATGTGCCCTCTTTGAAAAACAGAGGGGAGAGGAGACAGGTGGGGAGGGGTGGCTTGCAGCAAGCATCCTTGGGAAGGAGGAAGGTAGAGCCAGGGACCCCCAGGTGGAACCACCTTGGCAGGCTGGGACACGGAGACAGAATGTAGGATGGACTCCAATGTTGCACCACTGTGGCAAACAAGCCCCTCTTGAGATCACGCCCTGAACTCTCTCCAAAGTAGACCCAGGTGCAATAATAATAATAATAATAATATTTTTTATTTATACCTCGCCTACCCCGGCCAGAGCCAGGCTCAGGGCGGCTAACACCAATAAAATAAAAGTAAAAACATAATAGGGGGAAAAGAGAGGGAGGGGGGGAACCCAATTTAAAATACAGGTTAAAATGTACCGTATTTTTCGCCCTATAGGGCGCACCGGCCCATAGGATGCACCTCATTTTTTGGGGGGGAAATGAATAAAAAAAAATTATTTCCCCCCCCCCAGCCGCGGGGCTGGGGCGGGGGAAGCCCAAGCTTCCCCCGACCCCAGAACAGGCTGCTATCCGCAAGCCTTACGAGCCCGGCGGCAACTCCCGCAGGGCGTGCAAGGCTTGCGGACACCTGCGCGAAGCACGGGGCGTCCTCCGGAGGGCGCCCTGTGCTTCGGGCTGCAGGCTGCCGCCCGCAAGCCTTGCGAGCCCGCGGGAACTCCCGCCGGGCGCGCAAGGCTTGCAGATAGCTTCCTGAAGCCTGGAGAGCGAGAGGGGTCGGTGCGCACCAACGCTTCTCGCTCTCCAAGCTTCAGCAAAAGCCTGCATTCGCCCCATAGGACGCACACACATTTCTCCTTCATTTTTGGAGGGGGAAAAGTGCGTCCTATAGGGCGAAAAATACGGTAATTTAAAATGCATCCTCATTTTAAAATAGCTGATAAATCAAGACCATAAGGGGAGGGAAACATAAGGGTCGGACCGAGTCCAAACCAAAGGCCAGGCGGAACAGCTCCGTCTTGCAGGCCCTGCGGAAAGATGTCAAGTCCCGCAGGGTTCTAGTCTCTTGTGACAGAGCGTTCCACCACGTTGGGGCCAGGGCTGAAAAGGCCCTGCTCCTAGTTGAAACCAATCTAACCTCCTTGAGGCTCAGGACCACCAAAGTGTTGTTATGTGTGGACCTTAAGGTTCTCTGCAGGGCATACCAGGAGAGGCAGTCCCGTAGGAACATGCGTCCTAGGCCGCATGTGTGCAATAAACCCTATTTCTTAAAAGACACTAGTCTCCGCTGTGCCTTGATTTCCCAATGGAACCAAAATCCTGGGGACACCCTGGAATCCTGCTCCCGCTTGGAGGCACGCCACTTGCGTAACAAGGCTGGGTCAGAACAGTTTGGTCTACACTTGCCATCAATGGCTCTCTGGGATTTCAGACAGACTTCTATATTAGTGATACCTGCAGCTGCCTGATATTGAACTGCAAAGCAGTTGATCTACCGATGAGTAGACTGGATTACATCTGTTTGCATTTGGGAAAGAAAGTAAGAAGTTCTCCTGAAAGTTCACCAGCTTTTTGGTGCAATCCCCCCCCCCCCCAATATACAATTTGTTTATGCAATTGTGCCTAGCAAACACATTTCTGCAAAGCAATTTATTTGTTTATATCCTGCTCTTCAGTGAACCTGCTCTTCAGTGAGTATTTTCAACCCCAGGGCTGGAAACAAACAAACAAAAAATAAGAGTAATTTTGACGGGAGAATTTCATAAGCATCTTGGACTCAACTGATTTGTACATGCATAGGAATAATGCTTGCTGGCCTCTTCAAAAAGCCTTCTTGCGGCTCTCATTTGAGAAATCATGGTTTGCCTGCTGCAAAGATTTCAAGCTAGGTATTCATTTGGAACCAATGAGCCGGATTAACAATATATCTGGGGTAAGGTAAAGGTAAAGGTACCCCTGCCCGTATGGGCCAGTCTTGCCAGACTCTAGGGTTGTGCGCTCATCTCACTCTATAGGCCGGGAGCCAGCGCTGTCCGCAGACACTTCCGGGTCACGTGGCCAGCGTGACAAGCTGCATCTGGCGAGCCAGTGCAGCACACGGAACGCCGTTTACCTTCCCGCTGGTAAGCGGTCCCTATTTATCTACTTGCACCCAAGGGTGCTTTCGAACTGCTAGGTTGGCAGGCGCTGGGACCGAACGACGGGAGCACACCCCGCCGCGGGGATTCGAACCGCCGACCATGCGATCGGCAAGTCCTAGGCGCTGAGGTTTTACCCACAGCGCCACCCCGCGTCCCACTATATCTGGGTTAGCAGTTTCTTAAGTTAAAATGATGCCAAGCCTAATTCTCCGTCGATTTCAAAGAATGCTTAAAAAGAAAGAAAGAAAGAGGTAATGAGACTTACTTAAATCACCCTTTCTGGCCACAGACGTGTTACAGTGTGGACACTGGTATTTTGGCACATTTTCCTCGTGTTTGTGCAACATGTGGAACTTCAGAGTTCCAGCCTGAGTGAACCTGGCCTTGCAAATCTGACACTCAAAGGGTTTTTCACCTGGGAGGAAAAAGATGGAAGATGTGAATTAGCAAGCAAAATGTCACAGCTGAAAAATGCAGTGATGTTTTACACACAGACTTCTTTTTTGTTTTACTCCTGATTTTACTGCTGTTGTAAATGTCAGGTGTGTATTTCTCCTCTATAGCATCTTTAACATGTATTAATTTCATTTAGATTTCAAGAATTCTGGTTTGTCTGCTTGATTCATCCCATGGTAATCGCACGGAACGGGAACATGTGCCACATAAAACTCGCAACACGTCACAGAATCACAGAGGAGGAAGGGGCCACGAGGGCCATCTAGTCTAACTCCCTGCAATGCAGGAGTCTTTTGCCCAACATCAAACCCATGACTCTGTGATTAAGAGTCTCGTGCTCTACCAACCAAACTATCCAACATAATAAGTGGTATGTAAGTTTCGTTAATTAATTAAGTACCGGTAAGTAAAACTTAGCTGAATGCCACCCATTGATTTTAATTTACCCAACGAGAGTTTTAGATTCAGGATGCAAGTTTCTAGGTCACACAGAACCCTTCCTCAACTTAATGTTGAAGAGAAAACAACTGTTTCTGTGCAGATCATGGATGTCACCTAGCTAACTCATACCTGCAGTTGGAGAGTGTGATTTCGAGCCAACACTAATCTAGGATATAAAAAGGACACGTTGGTAGGGTCTTGGTGTTCCACCAGCTATGCCAATACCTCCCTCTTGTTTTTCATTGGCCCTGAGTTGACTTCTATCCTGTTGGCACTGAGCACCTGAGTTTGCTATGAGCGGGAACGAAGACAGTTCTGTATACCTCCCCTCCAACTGTTCCCAGGGAGTTTCTTGCCCTTTCCTCCTTCTACGGCCCGGCACTGTCTAAGACTCTAAGCTCATAGAGGGAGGCATCGCTCCCCTCCTTCAGTGAAATATTTCCATGACAACTGCCGCATTCCTAATTCTTACCAGAGTGAGTGACCATATGCCTCTTCAGCTTGTAAGTGTCCCTGCTAGCATAGGTGCAAAGGGTGCAGTTGTACGGGCGCTCTCCTGTATGCGAGCGAATGTGGCGCTTCAACTTGCTGGCCTGTGGTTACCGACGGGAAGAAATTAAAAAGCATGATAGTGCCAGGCACCCTGCCAGAATAACTCATCACTAAAAAAAAAAAAATTAAGTTCGCTACTACAAGTGTTATAAATGTCAGTGATTGCCATCGTGACAAATGGTTGGAAATTCCAAACTTTTTCTTGAAAAAATATTAGATTTAGTTTTCCCCTGAGCTGAGAGTAAACTGGTGGAACTCACCACTTCATATTACAGAATGACAACCTGGCTGGTTTTGTATCTGTTTTTAAGACTGCATGTTATTGCCAAATGAAACAGATTAAGTTACAGTGGTAAAGGTAAAGGTACCCCTGCCCGTACGGGCCAGTCTTGACAGACTCTAGGGTTGTGCGCCCATCTCACTCAAAGAGGCCGGGGGCCAGCGCTGTCCGAAGACACTTCCGGGTCACGTGGCCAGTGTGACATCGCTGCTCTGGCGAGCCAGAGCCGCACACGGAAACGCCGTTTACCTTCCCGCTGGTAAGTGGTCCCTATTTACCTACTTGCACCCGGGAGTGCTTTCGAACTGCTAGGTTGGCAGGCGCTGGGACCGAGCAACGGGAGCGCACCCCGCCGCGGGGATTCGAACCGCCGACCTTTCGATCGGCAAGCCCTAGGCACTGAGGCTTTAACCCACAGCGCCACCCGCGTCCCAAGTTACAGTGGTACCTCAGGTTAATTCATTCTGGAGGTCCGTTCTTAACCTGAAACTGTTCTTAACCTGAGGTACCACTTTAGCTAATGGGGCCTCCTGCTGCTGCCGCGCCGCCAGAGCACAATTTCTGTTCTCATCCTGAAGCAAAGTTCTTAACCCAAGGTACTATTTCTGGGTTAGCGGAGTGTGTAACCTGAAGCGTATGTAACCTGAAGCGTATGTAACCTGAGGTACCACTATATTTCTCCAGGTAGTTCTGGGGAATCTGGGGCCTTTCAAATCTTGCTGGACCTGCCATCGTCCCTGATAGCTGCCTATGCTGGCTGGGGCCAAGGGGAAGGAAAATCCATGACATTTTTCGGTACAGTCGTACCTCGGAAGTCAAACAGAAACCGTTCTGGAACGTTTGAGTTCCAAAGTGCGGCTTCTGATTGGCTGCAGGAAGCTCCTACAGCCAATCGGAAGCCATGGAAGCCCCGTCGGATGTTCAGCTTCCAAAAGAACGTTCGAAAACCGGAACATTCACTTCCGGTTTTCGATCGTTCGGGAGCCGGAACGTTCGACTCCCAAGGCGTTTGAGAGCTGAGGTACGACTGTACAGGCATAGATGAACCAACGACCTGGCTCCCTATGAATCAGCACCCTCTGTTCCTATTGCTGTCTTATTTTGCATTGTCTTGTTGGCTGTTCCCACCAGCCCGCCGCACATAAGCCACCCGCAAAGCTTTAGCCACGTAAATGCTGCAAACGAATAGTGAACGTCGCAGGCGAAGGAATAAAAGTGAGCGCGCACATTGCAAGTGGCAGGTGCCTCTCTCGGAAAGCGTCCTCTGAAAAGCAAAAGAGAAGCCTGTCCTCTTTACCAAGTACGGCACTCGAAGCGGTTCTCCTGCAAGGGCCGCACTTACCTCCACACTACAATAGTTGCAGAACGAGCACTTGAAGGGCTTCTCGAGGGTGTGCTTGTACCGCCTGTGCCGCGAAAGCTCGCCGCTGGTCACGAAGGCCATGTCGCATTCGCTGCACTTGTACGGCTTAGTCCCTGTTGGGAGAAACCAGACGTGAGGAGGGGGCTGTCGGGGGCTGCTAGCCAGGGTGGCTACCCTCTGCCCTCGCAGCTGAAGGCAGCGGTGGGTCGCTGGGAACTGCAAGAGGGGAGAACTCTCTTGCTCTCATGTTCTGCTCACTGGTTTCCCATAATGAGCATCTGTTTGACCCCCACAAGAGCACGATGCTGAACTCCCCTGGACTACTGCAATGCACTCTATGTGGGGTAACCTTTTTTTTTTTTTAATTTGCATTTTATTTATATGTTAACATTCTTATATTACATCGGTAAACGTTGTCATATTATATTACAGGACTTACTATAATATAATTTCCAACACGTATACAGTGGTGCCTCGCAAGACGAAAAGAATCCGTTCCGCGAGTCTCTTCGTCTAGCGGTTTATTCGTCTTGCAAAGCAAGCCCATTAGCGGATTAGCGCTATTAGCAGTTTAAGGGCTATTAACGGCTATTAAAGGCTTAAGGGATTAGCGGATTAGCTGCTAAAAGGCTATTAGCAGCTTAGCGCTTTAGAAAAAGGGGTTGGGGAGCGGAAAAAAACCTCAAGAATTGCAAGACATTTTCGTCTTGCGAAGCAAGCCCATAGAGAAATTCGTCCTGCGAAGCACCTCTGAAAACGGAAAACCTTTTCGTCTTGCGGGTTTTCCGTCTTGCGAGTCATTCGTCTTGCGGGGCACCACTGTACATAAATTATATACAAATTTTATATACCTGGAAAGAAAATGAAACAAAACAAAAAACCGAGAAAAAACAAAAACAAATCCCCCCCAGATCATATACATACCCACACACTAGACTTCCTGTCTTTCCCGTTGTATATTCCTTTTTTACAAATGAATGTATTCTTATTATTATATATTTCTTTACGTATTATCTAATACATTCCTATATCAATATGTGCTCTTAGTCTTATTTCTCAACTCAGTCTCATTCCAACGTCAATCAAATGCTAGCATAGATAGCGAACCTTTACTGTATTTTTGAACATATGTTTTATATCCATCCCACTTTTCCATAATTTTTTGTTTTGAATTGCCTCTCAGGGTATTTGTTAACTGTGCCATTTCAGCAAATTCTTGTAGCTTGTAATGCCAGTTTGTTATTGTCGGGGTTTCTTGTTCCTTCCACCCCTTTGCCCCACTTTGAAGGCGGCTCGGAAACTGCAACTAATTCTGAATGCGACCGCTAGGCTGGTGACCAGGAGCGTCCGCCCACGACCACATCACACCAGTCCTGAAAGATCTATGTTGTCTCCCACTTTGGCTCCCAATTTGCCGGAAGCCACGTGTGCCAGTCCGTACCTGTGTGCGTGTTCACGTGGTTGCGCAAGAGGGAGACAGTCCGGAAAGCCTTAAGGCAGAGGTGGCATAGGTGGGGCTTTTCCTCAGAGTGCTGTTTCACGTGGCGATGAAGGCCTGACGCGCTGAAACAGGCGAACGCGCACAAACTGCAACGGTGCAGCACATCCCCTAGGAGAACGCAGCTGGTTTCAGGTCAAATAAGCCACAGACAAGATCCTCTGCACCACTGGTGCAGAAGTTAAAACCATCTTCCCCCCCATCGCGACTCGCCCCGCAACGGCAGTTGCCTCTTTCTGGGGCGGCCTTTCCGTGAGTCAGCCTGCAAATATTTCCTGGTGGCCTGGATGAGCTGAGCAAATTTGTCCTCTTCGCCAGTGATTCATGCCCACACAAACAATCTTTCACTAGCTCCAAGTTTACCAAGGATGTTTCCTCCACAAAAGTTAAGCCCAAACAGGATAAAAGTAGTGAACTTTCCCCTTCCTCCACCATTAACTTCTTTTTGCCTTAATAACAAGCGCTATGGAAACAACAAACCGCTCGGTGGGCTGAGGGCACATATTGGAGAAGAGGAGGTTAAGGGGTGATATGATAGCCATGCTCAAACATATAAAAGGATGTCACATAGAGGAGGGAGAAAGGTTGTTTTCTGCTGCTCCAGAGAAGCGGACACGGAGCAATGGATCCAAACTACAAGAAAGAAGATTCCACCTAAACATTAGGAAGAACTTCCTGACAGTAAAAGCTGTTCGACCGTGGAATTTGCTGCCAAGGAGTGTGGTGGAGTCTCCTTCTTTGGAGGTCTTTAAGCAGAGGCTTGACAACCATATGTCAGGAGTGCTCTGATGGTGTTTCCTGCTTGGCAGGGGGTTGGACTCGATGGCCCTTGTGGTCTCTTCTAACTCTATGATTCTATGAACTGAGAAAGCAGGTCAGCAACGAGACGCAGGCACTTTTAATACGGCCACCCTCCCCCTCAGTGCGAATCCTGGATTCCCCTTCCCGTGAGAACAGCCCTGCTGGATCAGCCTAAAGGTCTATTCAGCTTCAAGCTCCTCTTTGGACAACCAGATGTCTCTGAGAAGCCCACCGTCAGGGCACTGTGACTGACCAGGGACTAGCATTCAAACAGGTGCTCCCCCTGGTTCTGCAGCTAATATGAAACCCCCCCTCCCCCCGTTGGAGTCCCACTGGCCTGTTGTCTTGACTAACACCAGGCACTCTGGACAGCTTTCAACATATATAAAAACTTAATGAAACATCAAACATTAAAATAAGCTTCCCTATACAGTGGTAAGGTAAAGGTAAAGGGGAACCCTGACCATTAGGTCCAATCGTGGCCGACTCTGGGGTTGCGGAGCTCATCTCACTCTGTTGGCCGAGGGAGCCGGCATACAGCTTCTGGGTCATGTGGCCAGCATGACTAAGCCGCTTCTGGCGAACCAGAGCAGCGCACGGAAACACCGCTTACCTTCCCGCCGGAGCGGTACCTATTTATCTACTTGCACTTTGACGTGCTTTTGAATTGCTAGGTTGGCAGGAGCAGGGACCGAGCAACGGGAGCTCACCCTGTCACGGGGATTCGAACCACCGACCTTCTGATCGGCAAGTCCTAGGCTCTGTGGTTTAACCCACAGCGCCACCCCCTTGGGTTAAAAACTTAATTTGTTCTGGAGGTCTGTTCTTAACCTGAAACTGTTCTTAACCTGAGGTACCACTTTAGCTAATAGGGCCTCCCGCTGCCGCCGCACAATTTCTGTTCTCATCCTGAAGCAAAGTTCTTAACCTGAGGTACTATTTCTGGGTTAGCGGAGTCTGTAACCTGAAGCGCCTGTAACCTGAAGCATCTGTAACCCGAGGTACCACTGTACAGGGCTGCCTTCAGAAGTCAGCTAAAGGTTGTATCTCCTTGGCTCAGGGTTTGCATAACTCCATGCCCTCCAACATTTCTCCTAAGAAAATAGGGACATCCTGAGGGAAAGCGGGACATTCTGGGATCAAATCAGGAACTGGGACGGCTTCTGTAAATCTGGGACTGTCCTTGGAAAACAGGGACACTTGGAGGGGCCGAAGTACCATGCACGAATGAGTAACTATGCATAAGAAAGAACAGCAATCTAACGACATCCCATAAAACAGTGGTTCTCAACCTGTGGGTCCCCAGATGTTGTTGGACTACAACTCCCATCATCCCTGAGCTCTGGCCTTGCTAGCTAGGGATGATGGGAGTTGTAGTCCAACATCTGGGGACCCACAGGTTGAGAACCGCTGCCCAAGTAGCTGTCCAACTGGATCTGAACAAGGGTCTACCTACCCCAATTTCCTAACCACAGTCATCCAAACAGCAGGCACCATCAAAGAACCAGAAGCCCTTACAACAATCTGTATTTACAAAGGAAGTGCAATATACCCTGTTGTGCAGGCGACTCCTTACCTTCTTGCCTGTTGCTGTGGGCTTTCATGGCAGCATTGGTGCTTGTCACAACAGGACACTGTTTTGATGCAGGCGCCTTGTTCAGGTCCTTGTTTTCAGAGCTGTGGCACAGAGAGGCAAGTCCTTTTATTCTGCCACTCAGAGGTTTTGCCTCCTCCATCGCAAGGAAATGGCCGATTCCGTCTACCTCCGCTACAAAGAACTGCTGGTCCTTGCCACCAGCTGCAATTGCATATTTACTTCTATCCTTCTGCTTTTAAGACAAAAAGGAGAAAGAGAGTTAACTCAAAATGTGGCGAATCGTAGGCACACAACACACAGCTCCAGATGGGTGATTCGCTTCTCGGCCTTCTGGCCAAGATCAATCGTAGTGTGCAGACTGATGATTCCATCCCAGGCAAAAAATTGCGAGAGCGTTGGAAGTCTTCTTAAGTCACGACTCCTAACACTGAGCACTGCCTGGCAGGGCTTAATGCAGCAGAGGAGCTTCTGTTACACTTGCAGCAGCTGCTGGGCATTGTGACCAGGGTAGCGGGCAGGCAGACTGCTGTACCAGCATATGACAACAGTGGGGCCAAATTGAGATCCAATGGGTTCTAGGCTGGATGCAAAGCACAGTAGCGAGACTAAGGGTACCTAAAGGTAAAGGGACCCCTGACCATTAGGTTCAGTCTTGGCCAACTCTGGGGTTGTGGTGCTTATCTCGCTTTACTGGACAAGGGAGCCAGCGTACAGGTCATGTGGCCAGCATGACTAAACCGCTTCTGGCGAACCAGAGCAGAGCACGGAAACACCGTTTACCTTCCCGCTGGAGTGGTACCTATTTATCTACTTGCACTGGCATGCTTTCGAACTGCTAGGTTGGCAGGAGCAGGGACCAAACAACGGGAGCTCACCCCGTTGTGGGGATTCGAACTACCGACCTCCTGATCAGCAAGTCCTAGGCTCTGTGGTTTAACCCACAGCACCACCATTTTTAAAAGGAAATAATTATAGGAAATACTAAAGAGGAACTGTATTTAAATCACCTCCCTCCCACCTAATAATAATAATAATAATAATAACAATAAATTTATACCCTGCCCATCTGGCTGGGTATCCTCAGCTACTCTGGGCGGCTCCCAAAAGAATATTAATAATAATAATAAGCGATAAAGCATCAAACATTAAAAACTTCCCTAAACAAGGCTGCCTTCAGATGTCTTCTAAAAGTCACGTAGTTGTTTATTTCCTCTGATGGGAGGGCATTCCACAGGGCAGGTGCCATTACCAAGAAGGCTCTCTGCCTGGTTCCCTGTAACCTCACTTCTCGCACTACCGTTGGTTTCAATTTCCTTGATTAAAATCAACCCACCCTGGACAGAAAGCCAGTGCAATCCCCTTTGCTTCCAAAAGGTCTGAAGCATATTTATATCCTGGTTCTCCCACAGCTGCCTTACCGACTGCACATGAACCCGAAGGGCATCCGGGGTCTTCTCCGCTGACCTTTCACCTCCGTGATTTAACGCCTGCACTTCTTTCAGGCCGTGGGTGTGCACCCCTTCCGTTTCATGGACTGCATAGAAAACCTCCGGCAAACTTATCACCAGGCTTTCCTCTTCTGCAGTTTCGCTCTGTGGGACCACCTCAAAAGGATGCAGGATGCTTGCCTCTCGTTGCGTCAAGGTGTGCTGATGGGCAGGAGGAGCCCCCTCGAAATCATCCTCACCTTCCTTCAAATGTACCGTCTTCAGCAAAACGAGGCTTTTCCCTCCCTCTCCTGTAGACAGGGGTAGCTGCGTATCTGAACCCTCTTCCAGCTGTCCCTCTTCTTCTCTGCCAATCTTCCAGACCCTTTCGGAACCTTTGATTTTAGTGAACTGCTGAGCGGGTTCTGCGTCCTCCATTGCTGGGCTCAGCAGATGGATGCTACCAGGGAACAAAGTTTATCCAGGTTAGAGAAGCGCCACAGAAGGTCACAGGGCCAAAGCAATCAGTCCTTCGCAGTGACCGACCGCAGAGGTAAAAGGGGTGTTTGGTGGGAATGCTAAACAGAACCAGCTGGCAGGTCGCTTGCAAGTCGGGGAAGGGGCTCTCCAGCTCTCTATTTTTCACCCTCCCCCAAAACAGAACTTTGCTTTTTTAAAAAGGGGGGTGCTGAGTAGGGACCCCCCTTCCCTCATGTTTAGGCCATTTCCCTGTGCTTTCTGCATCTGTTACTTTCAAAAATAAAACCTAAAAACTTGAATGTTGATCTCATTCCAAAAGGAATGAAAGGGGTTAAGTTTGCTGCATGTAATGTATTAAAAGAAAACATGAAAATGATGTACAGATGGTACTTAACCCCAGTAAAATTGGCAAAGATCTGCCATATGAATGATAATATATGTTGGAAATGTAGAGAAAAAGATGGTACCTTTTTTCATATGTGGTGGAAGGTGAAAGACTTCTGGGAAAAGATTTATAATGAAAAAATGTTGAAAAACACATTTATTAAGAAACCAGAGGCCTTTCTACTTGGAATAATAGGAATGGAATTGCCCAAAAAAGATGTTAGACTATTTTTGTATGCCACCATAGTGGCAAGACTGCTGTTAGCTAAAAATTGGAAATCCCAAGAAATTCCAATGGTGGAAGAATGGCAGATGAAGATGTTGGACTTTTTGGAGCTAGCCGACCTGACTGGAAGAATCCGCGACCAGAAAGAAGAGGAATATCAAGAAGACTGGAAGAAATTTAAGGACTATTTAACTAAATATTGTAATATAAATAATTAGAAGTCACTTGAAAGTGCCAAACAGGCCGAGGATTAAAATAAGATTCAATTGTAAGTAATTTGGATTTAGAATATCAAGAAAAGAGAAGATAGGTAATTGTTGGAAATAATTTTAGTTGAAGGATGATTTTTGAGAGCTGTTATAAGCAGATACAATGAAATTCAGAAGGGAGGGATTCGAGGAAGTCAATTAACAATGTAAGATAATTTGGGTTTTTCAAATGATATGTTTAATTTTTTTTCTATTTTAAGGTGTCTTCTCTTGTGTGTTTTCTTTTCTTTTTTCTATGTTATATTTGTTATAATTGTGAAAAACTTAATAAAAATTATTGGGGGCAGGGGAGAGAAATGACGGTACGGATGCAGAATATAAATTGTGGCTAATGGGTCCACACCGCTTCCTAAACCAGCCATGGGAACACACAGGGTGCAGAGTAAATGGGAGTGTGTACACAGCCGAAATTGCAGACTGGTGTTTGTTGTGGAATTGTTGCTTCTAATGCATGCAAGGTATTTATTTATTTTTGCTGGAGCTTTTGTTTTGTTTTGTTAGCATCCAGTGGGAAAACACAGCCATGGCACCATCCAATCGACTGTAAACAACATGCAGGTATTTGACAGCCCTCTTCCCCAAATAAACACAGATGCATAATTGTGGAAAGGATAAGGTTTGCCCAAATATCCTGTACTCACACTGGACCCATAATCCATAGCATCATTTAGTACATGCACATACAGTCTGAAAGCAAGACAGAAAAGCAGGTGTTTTCAAAAGCCCCACACCCTAATTTCCTCTGCCTTCTGTCCTCTACCCATTTCCCTTCTGTTGGATTCACCCAAAATGCTTTTAATACCAAATTAGAGCTGAAAATTCCAACTAGTAAGCCTAATCTAATGCCAGGGATAATGCACCCTTTTATTCAGTTCCAAACTATCCCTAAATCATCTGTATTGTTCTACAACCCTGAACCTCTTCTGCCAACTCACAAAGCCCCTTTTTCTTCAACTACAAGGTTCAGGCTCCACTTTCAGAGTTTGTTCAGTTACCTGAAATAAGTAAAAAAAAATATCCCGCAAATGAACAGACAGGAATTGTGTGTGTGTTGAAAGAGATATGTTTCTTCCCTCCTTCTAGTTTATATTTTATATAACCTTCAGTACGTTAAAAACGCTACCAAAAATCTACGGAGGCTTGTGTGCATTTTTGGAAGGTAGTCTCGTAATCCAAATCTAAACATCTCACTTTAGTAATTTCTCTCTTCGGCTGGAGGCGCCCCAACCCAGACTATCCTTCTAATGACACTGCCCACCAAGAATTTATTACTGATAGCAACCTCTTCAATGCTCATCTTGCATATGCGCCATCCCATATTTTGCTCTCTCTTTTTTTCTAAACTCAAATACAGCACTCCCCCACGGTAATTCCTCTACCTGACTTGCAGTTCCCCTTATTATCTCAAACCCTAAACCTTTCTAATCCCAATCCCATCCTGAAATTTTGCTTCTCAGCCCCTGGACACCTTTAAGAACATAAGACAAGCCTGGAAAATCTGGCCAGTGGCCCACCCAGTCCAGAATCCAGAGCTCAGAGCGGTAAACAAAATGGTTTGTGGGAAGCCCGCAAAGGAGGACATGAGCACAACAACCACACTCGGCCTTTCTTGGAAGCGAGTGCTGCTAACTCAATTATTTATTTGTTTACTCAACCAGTTTAGGCCTCCCATCAACATGTTCTCTGGGCCTACTGCAGAAATGATAAGAAAATCCACTGTACCCACTAACTACAGTGTGCCTTATGTGGTTTTTGTTTTGATTGTGTATTTTTTGTTTTGATTGCGTGTTTTTTTTTGTTGCGAACCGCCCTGCAAACTACTGAAGAAGATTGGTATACAAATTTAATAAATAATAATGTGCGCTGACTGTACATGCATGCATGCTTTTTTGCTCTGTGCACATAAACTAGGACACTGAGACTGCAAATCACAATCTGCGCCTGACTTCACATCAATCCGCTTTGCCCTTTGTACAAAGCAGCCTTGGATCAATGGATTACACCGGATCTTTAAAAATGTGAGGCTGCTCAAAACCATCCCTATTGAAATCAGTAGAACATGCTCCAAAGTAAAAGGCTTGAGACCGGGAAGATCCAGGCTGCAAACCTATGCATGCTTTACCTAACAGGAGCAAGCCCAATTGAATTCCGTGGGACTTACTCTTGAGTAAACACGCATTTGAGATTGCAATATGTTTCAGTCCGATGCACGGCATCATGGTAAGTGCCCACAGGATTGAAACCTGAGTGCTTGATCCCCATACAGATTTACTCGGAAGTAAATTCCACCAAGTTCAAGCACACAATCCTTTCCCCACGCTTACTTAGGGTGTAAGCTTACTTCCAAGTAAGCATGCATAGGATCGGGGCCCCACCCGGCATCTTTCTAACCTGCTCCTGTGCCATTCTTCATCTGGGATGACGGGATCACTCCGATTCCCTCGAAAATCCGCCCCCCCCCATATCGCTATTAGCAATCGCAAATTCCTTTCAACTCTCCATTTGTCTCTTTTTCACCGCTGCCCCACTCTGCAATTATCACCCATACCCGGCATCTCACCCCTCATTCCCTCCCTGGATCTCACCCCCTTGGGCCTGCAGGGGGCCTCCCCTCCCGTCCTCACCCCCCAAGAAGCGCCAGACGCCCCCGCGTTCATCCAGCAGGGCGGGCCGTGTGCGCAATCCGCGGGGATCTGGCTGGTCTTTCCCGGCTGCCTGGCGCAAGCAAACGTTGCAACAACCAGCGAGCCCGGGGATGCGATGCCAAGGCGCGCGCCAAGCAAACTCTGCAAGGCATGACCAGACACCCGAGGGCAGTTTGCACAGGTCCAGCTGCACCTCTGCAGATCCAGGCACGTGGCTCGCCATTGATGCGAAAGAAGCACTATCCTGTGCCTAGGATCGCGGTTGCCCGCCTGCAGCCTCACTTGCGCACGGAGGTTCCGTTTAAACTCAGTGGGGCTTGCGCAGGGTTGGAGCGCAAGGTTGCAGCCGCAGTTAACTAGGAGTAAAGTGGCATGCGGTGTAAACGGGTTTGCTGGGGGGGGGGACAAAACCCTGTGCACGCTTTAAATCCCGCATCAATGGGATTGCGCCTCTAAAGGACGCCTGGGTGGGTTCAGGGATGCGGGAACCCAGATGTTGCTAGGCTGCCACCATCCCAGAATGGGCAATGCTGGGAAGGACAGTACACCAGCTGGAAGCCGCAGCCTCCCCGTCAGCCGCTGCAAAAGGCTTCTGCAAGTGGATCAAGGGCCTACCACCACAGCTATGCTCATTTTGCACGGGGTGCACAGAACCGCGAGAGACAACCTGAGAAAACGCTCAGCTTGCATGCTGGCTGAGAGGCGGGGAGCAACTGGAACAGCCTCCATCAGTCTGGCAATCTCCATATGTTTCGGACTGCCTGATAGGAGTAGCAGAAGCAAACCATTACTCCTTTTAAGGGCAGGCAGTCCAAATATTGCTCCCATCAGGCCCTGCCAGTGTGATCAGGGATGATGGGAGTTAATCCTGGCTAGAACAATGAGCCTTCTGCACGGCAACATTCTTGCAAGCTCCGCTTGCTCTCTTTCTGTGGCATTCCCAAGCAAGGAGCTGCCTGGCCTCTTTCCTGTTACCTATTTGTGAAATTCGTCCCCATTAGTCCGTGTTTTGGAGGCAGCAATAACTAACATGTCACAATTTTCTTGACCTTCGCCTCTGTTTTCTAAGTGTTTCCATTTGAAATCACTTCTGCCGGTTTGTGTTGAAATGGCCTGTTGGAAGATATCCCCAGAGAGAGAGAGAAAGAGTTTTATAAGAGAGAAAATTTAACTAGCCAATCCTCTGCAAGCCTTGTCACTCACTAGCTGCTGGTTTTTATAGTTGCATTGATCTGTATTCTAGGAGGTTGCCTAATGCAACTCAAAATGCTGAGTGGATCAATCCAGCACGTAAGTGGTCCTGTTCTCAGTGGTTGGTGGCCTCACCAGTCCTAGTTGCCGTATCTGTTTATGATACCCTGCTTGCAGATAAGAGAAGCAAGGAGCCTCAGGGCGCATGTGAAAAGAACAGAAGAAGAGCTCTGCAGGATCAGACCAAAGGACTATCTAGTACAGCATCCTTGAGGGATGCGGGTGGCGCTGTGGTCTGAACCAATGAGCCTCTTAGGCTTGCCAATCAGAAGGTTGGCGGTTCGAATCAGGGCTGTAGCTGGGTGTGTGTGTGAGGTGGACCTCCCCCCAGGGGCGCAGGCGGCCCCCCCACAAAATTAGCTAAAATATTCTGTCATAAGCAAAGGTTTTTAATAGAGGGTGAATTGAATGCGGGGGGGGGGGGCTGGAAGAGGTGAAAAGAGGAGCTAATTTGTCTGTGGTTAGGAGGTACAATCTAGACGGTTCTGCCGGGGGCGCAAGATCACCTAGCTACAGCTCTGGTTCAAATCACTGCAACGGGGTGAGCTCCTGTTGTTCAGTCCCTGCTCCTGCCAACCTAGTAGTTCGAAAGCACGCCAGTGCAAGTAGATAAATAGGTACCACTGCGATGGGAATGTAAACAGTGTTTCCGTGCGCTCTGGTTTCTGTCACGGTGTTCAGTTGCACCAGAAGTGGTTTAGTCCTGCTGGCCACATGACCCGGAAAGCTGTCTGTGGACAAACGCCGGCTCCCTCAGCCTGAAAGCGAGATGAGTGCCACAACCCCATAGTCACCTTTGACTGGACTTAACTGTCCAGAGGTCCTTTATCTTTCCTAACCCAGTATCCTGTTCTTGCAGTGGCAAACTAGATGCTTACGGGAAGCCCAGAAACAGGACCCAAGTTCAACATCGCTCCCCCCTCTTCCGTATGGTGTTTGGTCCCCATCATGCACTCAGTTCTCAGCTGATGAGACAATTTATTTGGTGGCAAGGAAACTTCAGGCTGGATGCAGGCATACATACAATAAAGCCTTGGTAGACCTGTTGTCTTTGTCCATGGGGCTTTCTTGGCAGGGATACTGGAGTGGCTTGCCAGTTCCTGCTCCGGGTGGATCACGTTTGGTCAAAACTCTCCACCATGAGCTGTCCATCTTGGGTGGCCCTGCATGGCATAGCTCATAACTTCTCTGAGCTATTCAAGCCCCTTTACCGCAGCAAGGCAGTGATCCATGAAGGGAAGGCATTCTGAAGGAAATCAGCCCTGAGTGCTCACTGGAAGGAAAGATCCTGAAGCTGAGGCTCCAATACTTTGGCCACCTCTTGAGAAGAGAAGACTCACTGGAAAAGACCCTGATGTTGGGAAAGATGGAGGGCACAAGGAGAAGGGGACGACAGAGGACGAGATGGTTGGATAGTGTTCTCGAAGCTACCAGCATGACCAAACTGCGGGAGGCAGTGGAAGACAGAAGTGCCTGGCGTGCTCTGGTCCATGGGGTCACGAAGAGTCGGACACGACTAAATGACTAAACAACAACAGACCTGTTGTATGGACTAGAGCACAGCTCCCATTAGCACTCCCATTCCTTAGAAGTCAGTGAAGAGCAGGCAAATACTTTCCCCACACCTTGATTCAAATGTGACGGAGCCACTGGGAGCCAGGTTAAAGGTGTTGCATACAAGTGCGATTAGTAAGAAAATGAGGAAAGAGGGAGGGCTACATAGTTCAGCGCTTGAGCATCTGCTTTGTAAGCAAAAGGTCCCAGCATCTCAATTCCCAGCACCTTCAGGTATGGCTGGGGAGAGATCCCTTTTTTAATTCATGGAGAGCCAAAGTGGAAAAGTACTGAGCTAAATGGGACAAAGGCCTGGCTAGCTATAAGACATCTTCCTTTGTTCCTGCGATAGTAAACAGGAAAATAAGGTTGCATTCCTGTACATTACTTACCTGAGTGTCAGTCCCAATGAACTCGGCAAGGGTCTGACTTTTGAATAGACTTGTGTAAAAAAAAGGGTAAAGGACCCCTGACAGTTAAGTCCAGTCGTGAACGACTCTGGGGTTGCGGAGCTCATCTCGCTTTACTGGACGAGGGAGCCGGCGTTTGTCTGCAGACAATTTTTCCGGGTCATGTGGCCAGCATGACTAAGTCGCTTCTGGCGAAACCAGAGCAGTGAACGGAAACGCCGTTTACCTTCCCGCCAGAGCAGTACCTATTTATCTACTTGCACTTTGACATGCTTTTGAACTGCTAGGTTGGCAGGAGCAGGGACCGAGCAACGGGAGTTCACCCTCTCACGGGGATTCGAACCGCTGACCTTCCGATCGGTAAGCCCTAGGCTCAGTGGTTTAGACCACAGCGCCACCTGCGTCCCCTAGACTTGTGTAGGATTGCTTTATAAGCCTTTATAAGCCTATACATCATTGATTTGGGGGTTCACATTATCTCACGAAAGCCACTGGTACCATCCTGTATCACAACAGCACTCCTTATGCACTCCTTGTTGCGCATGCGTTTGAAGTGGCTGGCGCACGCACGGGGTCAGTGTTACAACAAATAGACATTGGGTTGCCAAGCTAACCGCATTTCCTAATTCTGGCCTCGCTCAGTCAGGTGCAAACACTCAGAGGCAGAGAGGCTTCTCAGCAAAAGTACCGGTATTTGCCTTCCCTTTTATAGATTTGCTTTGCTTCTATTTTAGCCCGGCCGGCTTCTCTTCCCTACCTGCCAAAAGGAACTTGAGTGTTTGTTGCTGCTGTTTGTTTTGGACGCTCTAGATGTGCTTTCATACTTACTGGGAACAACTGCAGACACCAGGCAATAATAATAGTAGTAGTAGTAGTAGTAGTAATAATAATAATAATAATAATAATAATAATAATAATAATAATAATAAAGATTTAAAAATTTGCACTAAACAACAACAAAAGCTGGCATGTGCAAAGTCAAAACTAGTCCACTGTACAGAGATTAAATTTGCATTTGTTTTCCCATCCACTTTTGGCCTCTAGCTCTGCCCATGCGGCCCTCAAAAGGTTGAAAGAATGGAATGTGGCCCTCGGGCTCCACCTCTGCGTTAAAGGAACCTCTGTTGCAATCTTATTGCCATTGTTTCTATTTAAGTTATACTAATAATTCCAATATTTTTAACATCTATGCATATATACATTAGCATGTTCTTTCTTTCTTTCTTTCTTTCTTTCTTTCTTTCTTATCTGTGTCTTCTTTTCTCAAAGTGGCTACCCTGTTTGTGAGTCTGGCGAGTTAGTGGGCCATCAAATGCCCTAATGGCAAATAACAGCAAAATAACATCATGGAAAGAATTGCGTAGTTACAGCTCGATTCCATATATATATTATTTTATTTTATTTTTTAAAGTCTTTTTTCCTGGAAACAAAACAAGCAGTGTCACAAAATTCTCTGTTTTGTTTCAGAAGACGACGGCTGGAACATTTAGATCTGCAAAGAACAATGGAGAACAGTCTGTTAGAAAGAAGTCATTATCCACCATCAGTGACTTTCAAATGCCGTGAGATGCTTTGTTGTACTCATTCCTGCGGTAATGAAGTCTAAAAGTTTTCCCTCCATCTTCTTTGACAGCTCCTTTCCTCCCCACTCCCCAGCAACAAAGCACATCTGCACTTCCCTCTCCCCAGGAATGAGCTGTGGCAAATCAGCTCCTAAATTGAAGCGCTCAAAACCTTTATTTTGAAAAGCTTGAATGGTGTCCATCACAAGTAGGAACCCTGAAAACCTTCCTTTTAAGGTGCTTATGGAATGCTCTTATCTGGTGCGGAGAGAGATTGGGGGGGGGGGAGATGTCAGATTCACGCTCATTTAAATAATTTGACAGCTTCCAAGAAGACATTGATGAGCATCGCATTCAAGTGTCAAAAAAGAAAGATAGAGTAGATGAGCACACAAAAAAATAGTAAAAAAATATTAAAAATCAGGATTTGCATTTAGCTGTTAAATGTAATGCATTATAATCCCATTAACGCTCCAGAAGTTTAGAACCAGGAATAAATTTGCAGTGTGAATGCTTTTGAATTGAAAACTCTCTTGAGCTTCTCCTCCCCTCTAGAAATGTGGGGAACATAGGAAGCTTCCTTATATTGATTCAAACCAATGATCCATCTTGCTTAATATTGTCCCATCTTCTGCTGATGCTAAGAAGGATGTTATCTGCCAGGTTTAAGTCATCTGCCAGAAATTCAATATACCATTGAAACAACGCACACAGGAAGGGAACCCAAAGTAGAAATTACGGGTTGTTTTCAGCTAAATTTTACTCAGATTCGACCTATTGAAATGAATTTGCTTAAGTTAGTGATTGATCTTCATTGATTTTAGTAGATCCGTTCCTGAGTAGGACGTGGTTGACTCAATGTTTGCAGTACCAAATTTTAAACACTTCTACAAAGACTGGGGGGCGGGGATGGAACTTGTGGCTCACATAAAGGGATGACCTACATTTTCTCACATAATCAGAGTACAGTGGTTGTTGTTGTTGTTTAGTCGTTCAGTCGTGTCCGACTGTTCGTGACCCCATGGACCAGAGCACGCCAGGCACTCCTGTCTTCCACTGCCATCCGCAGTTTGGTCAGATTCATGTTTGTAGCTTCGAGAACATTGTCTAACCATCTCATCCTCCGTCGTCCCCTTCTCCTTGTGCCCTCCATCTTTCCCAACATCAGGGTCTTTTCCAGGGAGTCTTCTCTTCTCATGAGGTGGCTAAAGTATTGGAGCCTCAGCTTCAGGATCTGTCCTTCCAGGGAGCACTCAGGGCTGATTTCCTTAAGAATGGATGCGTTTGATCTTCTTGCAGTCCATGGGACTCTCAAGAGTCTCCTCCAGCACCATAATTCAAAAGCGTCAATTCTACAGTGGTACCTCGGGTTAAGAACTTAATTCGTTCTGGAGGTCTGTTCTTAACCTGAAACTGTTCTTAACCTGAGGTATCACTTTAGCTAATGGGGCCTCCTGCTGCCATAGCCGTGCAATTTCTGTTCTCATCCTGAAGCAAAGTTCTTAACCCGAGGTACTATTTCTGGGTTAGCAGAGTCTGTAACCTGAAGCATCTGTAACCTGAAGCGTCTGTAACCCGAGGTACCACTGTACTGATCTGAGATGCTGTATAGGTGTTCCCTATGGTTACATTTGCCCTACACGCCCCCTCCCAGTTTATTGCTGCTTTGGTGAGCTACAGTGACCACGTTTCCATGTAACAGTGAGCCAGGCATGAGGAACCTTTTGACCCTCCAGATGTTGCTGAACTACAGTTCCCATGAGCCCCAGCAAGCATGGCCAATGGCCAGGGATGATGGGAGTTGTAGTTCAGCAACCGTGTCCTACCAGATCAAATTTTTATCTGTAGTCTCATCTGAGACGTTGCAGAGCAGACAGTATAGAGCTGGCTGGACCAGTGGTCTCAATATAAGAAAAGCTTCATATATGTATTCATATGCGCCGGGGGCATGCATGCATAATGTGTAGAACAAATTCACGTGTACCTTCAGCATTGTTGAAATTCAGCACCAAACAAATCTCATCAAGCTTGTTGTCAGTAATTCCTAGTGTTATTTCTTGGGAAGAGCCCAAGGAGGGGAGACTAACAGTACTTTGGTAAAAACATCAGATGCTCCTTTCACCACAAGCAAACGAGGTACGATTGCACAAGCACTTTGAGATTCTGTTTCTTTGTACTCAGCAAACTCTCTGTTTTCTCTCTCTCTCTCTCTTGGCCAAAGAGATCAGGCCTTCCTTTTGATCTGTGTGTACTACTTCCCAGCTAGTTTATTAGCTGGAAAGTAGCAAACAATGCCATCCAGGAGGTCATGTCAGTTTCTTACAAGGCTTGCAGCACGGCATTCGCCCTGCTGGCTCCACAGTTCATTGTGGGGATTACTGCGCAATCTGATTTATAAGAAGGAATCTCTGGGGACATAAGCCCCCCGTATAATTGAGCAGGAAGACTGTTTACACCGAATCACACCAGAATACCAAAGATCAAAGTTGATTGCTGTCGCTTGCCAACGGTGCAGAATTTTATCAACCTCCAAGCTTTGGATAGCAGCAATCGCGCTAAAATTACGAGGCTGGAACATAACCCGAAAGACTGATCCCTGCCTTGTGCAACCTCCTGTGTGTGTTAAACCACAACCCTCCCAATTCGCTTTAATCTCCCTATATCCTATCTTCCTTAATGATCCTCATCCTGATTGGAGCACGCCGTAAGCAAAGAGGAGATAGAAATATGACCCTGTAGCAGAACCACCTGTCTGATGAGAGGAAAGGCCAAATCTCTGCATGCTGAAGATCCCCATTTCAGACCTCAGCATCTCCAGGTAAGCTTGAGAATGTCCTCAGTCTGAAATCCCAGACAACGCTGAACTAGATGGACTGAGAGCCTCACTTAGTATGAGGCAGCATGCAAAGTTCCTCAGAATTGTATTAACTATGGGGGAAATGAGACAAGGAACTCACGAGATGGAAGAGTGGTAACAAATGCCTTCACCAAATCCAGACATAGCTGACCATCAACTTTTAAGGCTGATTCCAGTCTACTTACAAGTCAAATATGGTGGTTAGTTCAGCTTTAAATAACAAAGGAAACCTTCTCTGACTTCAGATGGAACTGTTCCGTTTTATTTTGGGTGTTGGAAACCCAAACAGACTATGAAACTCAAAAAGTTTATCTCCAATCTGAACAAATGAGCAACAAAACAAGAAACAAGGACTTACCAACTCCTACATTTTCTCTGCCCTTTCCAGGTACAGTCCATGCCTAAAAGCTCTGTGTCTAAGTGCCCTTTTTTTGTCCCAGGGCTTTCCCTGTGAAAACCTGCTCTTTAAAACTCAATTGGAGCAAACGGCAATACACCGAAAACCTGAACAGACATCTGCTGCAACCAAGTGCTAAAGAGTGAATTTTCACAGGGAGAGCTCTGGGGCGAAACAAAACTAAATGCTCAGACACAGAGCTTTTAAGTGTGGATCTGTGCCTGGAAAGAGTGAAGTAAAAGGTAGCTGTGGGTGTGTCCTGGGATTCTGAGCAAGTCCAACCTTCCTTTTGTGCCACACTTTAAAGCTCCGTGTCTGAGCGGGTTTTGTTTTCATCCTGGCACTTCCCCCCAGGAAAACGGGTGGTTTGCTGCTGAATCTGAGCAAATGGCAGCTGGGTTTTCCTCAAATTGCAGTTTGCTCCTATTCAGTGGTGAAATGCAGGTTTTCCCAGGGAAAGATCCGGGATGAAAGCAAAAAACACGCTCAGAGCATTAAAGCCCAAAAGAAGCACGAAAAGAAGTCTGGGTGAGCCCTCAGTGTAAGTAAGAGCAAAATGCAGATAAACACAGCAACCTTGAACTTCACTTATACTTAAATGATGCCTGACCTTGACTTTAATTCAGGGAAGAGACTTGGTTGAAGATGGATGGCACAGTGATGATAACCATATTTGGGCATCTATAAACCATGTGATTCCAATCACATGAGGGGAAGAGACCCCCCCCCCCAAAAAAAAACCCATCCACATGTTGCAGGGCAGGGAGAGGTCTGAAGTTAAGGCAGTGGCGTAGCGTGGGGGGAGCAAGGGGGGCCGGCCGCACCGGGCGCAACATCTGGGGGTTAGGGGGCGCACATCCATGGGTTAGGGGGCGCACATCCATGGGTTAGGAGGCGCAAATTACTTGCCTTGCCCCGGGTGCTGACAACCCACGCTACGCCACTGAGTTAAGGGGCTGGCTGAACCTGTATAGGCTCCCTTGCAATTCAGAAGCTGGGGCAAACCTAGGAAAGGAGATGTAATTATTTCAGACTGGATCTGAACACTTGTTCCTTTAACATTTTTTAAAAAAACTCCCATTTTGATTTCTCTCCCCCCCCCCCTCAAATAGTTATATAGAACTTTTCTTTGGGTGGGGGCATAGATGCCACCTCCTAGGGGCCAAGGTCTCTTCGGCTCCCCTCAATGAAATATTTGAGGTGGCCCACCAGTTGATTGGGACGCGGGTGGCGTTGTGAGTTAAATCACAGAGCCTAGGGTTTGCTGATCAGAAGGTCGGCAGTTCGAATCCCCGCAACAGGGTGAGCTCCCGTTGCTCAGTCCCTGCTCCTGCCAACCTAGCAGTTCGAAAGCACGTCAAAGTGCAAGTAGATAAATAGGTACCGCTCCGGCGGAAAGGTAAACGGCGTTTCCGTGCGCTGCTCTGGTTCGCCAGAAGCAGCTTAGTCATGCTGGCCACATGACCCGGAAGCTGTACGCTGGCTCCCTCGGCCAATAAAGCGAGATGAGTGCCGCAACCCCAGAGTCGGCCATGACTGGACCAAATGGTCAGGGGTCCCTTTACCTTTACCAGTTGGTTGGCATTGCCATTCAAAGGGTGTGCATGTGCCACATCTTGTGATCAATTATTTGAGGCGGGGCTCAACTGAGGACCCCCCATATTTAAGTTGGTATCCCTGGTCGGGGGACAATGAAATATACCCACTGCCGGGGGGAACCCCCTTCAAGCATGCAGTGCAATCTAGTATGCTTCTGTTCAGACAGCTGGTGACCATTGGACCTGGTGGGGCAGCCAAGGGGGTCACAAGAGACAGGACCAACTTGTTCTGGTTTTCTTTCCATTCTTCTCCCTGTGGACACTTAAGCAATGCAGCAGTAAAAATACAAGTTGGGCTCTGCCTGACCTTGCCCAGGGAACTAGCCTCACACACTCAGAGGTGAAGAATTCCGTGGGGCTTACTCTGAGCTTAGTGGGTACAGAATTGCAGCATCAAACTGTAGACCTAAGGCAGGGATGGGGAACCTCTGATCTTCCAGGAGATGTGGAATTGTAACTCCCGTTATTCCTGACCACTTGCCATGGTGCCTGGGGCTGATAGGACTTGGGAATCCAGCAGATTTCCGGACGAAAGGGCAGAAAATGAGCTCTCCGACATTCTGTGCAAACATTGGTTTATTCTAATTCACAGCATCCTCCTGCTATGCTTATTACGTATGTAAGTCCAAAGTGTGGGAAGCCTGACACCCTCTGTTAAATTGCTTTTGCTTTGACCTCTTTTCGATGCAAACAACCTCTTAGAGCAAACCCGCAATTTCTTGCCTTACGTGGCTCGCATTTTATCAAGCATGTTTGGCCTTGGTGCCATCAAGGACGCATCAGATTGCTTCACTGTTTTCATCCTTAACTTTTGAAAATATAATAAAAGGATTTAGAAAGGAAGACAAAAACACACTTCTGAGATATGGGGCAAGTCACTGACCACTGGTTAAAAACAGTACAAGGGTTTTAAAACAGTCTGACAGTATGAATGAAGCTGACATGCTTGCCGACGAAATGAGTGAGGTCTGAATAGTTATATTGACGCTTTTGAATTATGGTGCTGGAGGAGACTCTTGAGAGTCCCATGGACTGCAAGAAGATCAAACGCATCCATTCTTAAGGAAATCAGCCCTGAGTGCTCACTGGAAGGACAGATCGTGAAGCTGAGGCTCCAATACTTTGGCCACCTCAAGAGAAGAGAAGACTCACTGGAAAAGACCCTGATGTTGGGAAAGATGGAGGGCACAAGGAGAAGAGGACGACAGAGGACGAGATGGTTAGACAGTGTTCTCGAAGCTACAAACATGAATCTGACCAAACTGCGGGTGGCAGTGGAAGACAGAAGTGCCAGGCGTGCTCTGGCCCATGGGGTCACGAAGAGTCGGACACGACTGAACGACTAAACAACAACAATGGTCCAACTTTGTAATATTGCAATGTAAAACATTTCCCAGACAAATCAGAAGAAAGAGTACGTTATGACTAATTTATCAATTTTGGCAATATCAAAAATGCTATAATTATTTCCTTGCTACAGACTTTCTGGGTTGCCCCAGCCACTCTAGGCAGCTTCCAACATTTATAAAAACACAATTACCGTATTTTTCGCCCTATAGGGCGCACCGGCCCATAGGGCGCACCTAGTTTTCAGGGGGGGAAATCAAGGGGAAAAATATGATTTCCCTCCCCCCGCAGCTCTGGGAGCAGCGGACAGGCTGCACGCAGCCTGCGCGCTACTCCAAGACCTTCTCCCTGCTTTTGCGGGAGGTGGCAGAATTCCCCCCACCTCCTGCAAAAGCCCACAGGAGCCGCGCGTGACTCCTGCAGGCTTTTCGACCAGGAGGGCTTCTGCGTGCTTTTGCGGGAGGTGGGGGAAATCCCCCATCTCCCGCAAAAGCCCACAGGAGGGAGAAGGGACTGACTCGGCCAGTCAGTCCCTTCTCACTCCTTGGGGAAAAGCCCCCAAGAGCAGCCCGCTCTTTAAAGCCTGCGTGGCTCCTGCAGGCTTTTCTACGAGGTGGGGGAATTCATAGAAAAGCCCGCAGAAGCCGCACAGCCTTTAAAGAGCGCACCGCTCCTGCGGGCTTTTTGACCCAGCCTGTGGGGCTGGCGGTGGGGGGAAGCACTGCTTTCCCCCCCCACCAGCCTCCAAACCAGGTCGGAGAGTAGCGCCAAGGCGTTGCACGCCTTCCCGCTGCCCCCCAGCTTGTGGGGCTGGCGGTGGGCGGAAGCGCTGCTTTCCCCCACCGCCAGCCTCAAAGAGCAGACTCTCCTGGCTTCAGCGAAAGCAATGCGAAGCCTCCGGAGTGCAGGCTTCGGAGGCATCGCGTTGCTATCGCTGAAGCTAAGGAGCCTGCATTCGCCCCATAGGACGCACACACATTTCCCCTTCATTTTTGGAGGGGGAAAAGTGCATCCTATAGGGCAAAAAATACGGTAAACATTAATTATACAGGGCTGCCTTCAGATATCTTCTAAAAGTTATATAGTTGCACTCATCTCCTTGACATGTGATAGGAGGGCATTTCACAGGGTGGGTGCCACTACCAATAAGTCCCTCTGCCTGGTTCCCTGTAGCTTCACTTCTCACAGTGAGGGAACCACCAGAAGGCCCTCGGAGCTGGACCTCAGTGTCCGGGCTGAACGATGGGGGTAGAGACACTCCTTCATAATGATGACATGGTCATTACCATTCATGCAAGCAATGAAAATAAAGTAGATTACATTTCCTGGTTATGTTGGACACTTCAAACAACTCTTGGACTCTGGCTGCATTATAGAAAACACAATATATAGGTTCTAGGCACATGTTGAGTTGACCTAACTATGGTTGTTTTCCTTATTATCGTTATTAATGATTAAATGTATTACTCAACTTTCAGCATTAGGTCCCAGGACAGGTTACAGTGGTACCTCTGGATGCGAACAGGATCTGTTCCGGAGCCCTGTTCGCATCCTGAATCGAATGCAGCCTGCATCTGTGCGGGTCGCAATCCGCCGCTTCCACGCATGCGCATGACGTCATTTAGAGCGTCTGCGCATGCGCGAGTGGCGAAACATGGAAGTAGTACACTCCGTTACTTCCGGGTCGCCGCGGAGCGCAACCTTAAAATGCTTAACCCAAAGCTACATCAACCAGAGGTATGACTGTACAACAATTTGAAATTCAGAATTTAAAAAGAGTTAAAACAGATTTCAGTCACAGCACTAGGGTGGGCAGGAGTAGGGAGAAGCACTGGCAGAGGAAGAGGGGTGTGTGGGGAGCGCACTGCCTCTGGCACCACGATCTTGGTGGGGTGCCATCGCGGCTGCCCCCCCATGCTGGGCACCATGCCCCCGCAGGCGGTGCACCACACCCCCAGGATGCGCGTCATGCCCCTGCGGGTGGTGTGCCATACCCCTGGGCCATGCACCAGCCACGCCCACACCTGCTCTTTGCTGCCGGTATTGGAGCATGAAGCTGCGCCACTGAGGAGAGGGCACATGATTGCATGTCCTCCTGCCACCCAGGCCCCACATTCAGGAGGACATGAAGAAAGTGCTCTAGTCCCACAGCTCTTTACAGTAGATAGAAAGTGACTGAGCAGTGGGAGGAAAGCTGGTACTTGCAGCTATCCACGGAAGACAGAAATGGGCTCAAATCTGTGGTCATGTCCACACCTTGCATTTAAAGTGCATGGCTTGCCCCAAAGAACCATGGGAACTGTTGTCTATTGAGGAACGGTTTCTCCGTGAGGAGCAAACTACAGTTCCCAGAATTCCTTGAGAGGAAGCCAACCCCTCTCAATGTATGGTATGGATGTGACCTGTGCCAGATATCTGGAATCCCCCTTTGGCTAGAGATCAAATTCAGCTTTTGGGGTTTGCCCCTGCCTTGCGCAAAAGAAAAAAGAAGAAAAAGAGGAGGCCTCTGTGAAAGCAAAGCCAAGGCCAAGTAGAACGGAAGCATCTTTATAATGAACTTACAAACCTGACTCTCCGAGCCAAATTAAAACTTTCCCATTCATACGGGATATCATGGGAACTGGTATGTGTGAACTGAATGCAAATGTTGTTCCCTTCCTCTCCCTCCGATTGCTATTCAAACCTGCTCTTTTCCCCCATGCCAAGGGAAATTTCCAAAAGCGAGTAAACACCCCTGGGGCGAGCCTGCAGCAAGCAGTTGCTGTGACTACGAAACCTGCTTTTCTATCTGTTGCACACATAACTGCCCTCTGAGCCTCGGCTTCTGCAACCATCCGGGGGTGTGGGGGGGTGTGGGGGTGTGCTCAGCCTTTCGCTTGCATTGAGAAATGGCAACCGTTCTTTTTCTTTCTTTCTTCCCTTCTTTCTTTGTTTTGCAACAGGAACAGAATGAGGCCAAAGGTTGACCTAGCCAGGATATTTCGTAAACTGGCTTGAACGGCGCGCAAGCACTCATTAATGGAACCAGTTAACAGATAAGCTCTTGGGGACGACTAGTTCGCTTCTGAGGACACCCATCTAGGCAACGAGCCAGAAGACACGTTTCCATGCCGTGACGTCAGAGGCGAGCCTCCAGACGGTGGGATGGACTGCGACCCAAGAAGAGTACTTAAGCAAGGAAGCTGCTTTCTGGAAGACCAGAGGTTTGGGACAGAGCTGTCCCTAAGCAACACCTTACTGCTTGAAAGAACCTGCGAAATCCTCTCTGAGCCTGAGAACAGGGGCAGCTCCGAAAAGGTAAGCATATAACTTGCATTCACTTCTAACCTTGATATAGACACTTTCAGTTTCAGATGACCTCTTGTTTCTCAATCTGATGCTAGGTGCTTCTTGATCATGAGGAAGGGCTGTAGAAGCTGAAGCACCTGCATTGAATGCAGAAGATCTCAACCTGCTGGGAGTGACTGAAACCCTGGTGAGCCACTTGCCATCGGTGTAGACCAGTGTTTCTCAACCTGCAGGTCCGCAGATGTTGTTGGACTACAACTCTCATCATTCCTAGCCAGCATGACCAGTGGTCAGGGATGATGGGAGTTGTAGTCCAACAACATCTGGGGACCCACAGGTTGAGAACCGCTGGTGTAGACAACACTGAGATGGACCGATGCTCTGACTCAGCATAAGGCAGCTTCTTATGTTCCGATCACTGCAAGTATTTTAAACTAAGCTTTCCAACCCAGATCTGTTACACTACATACTGTCTCTCCCCCCCCCCCAGCCCCCTTCCAGCTTGCAATTCCTATTACGGACCCCCAACCCTGAGCCTTGTCCTTGCAAAGAACGGGCGATGCCATCCCAGCCGCGGGCACAGAGGAGCGCCACCCCAAAGTTCGTCCAGGGAGACCCGAAGAGCCTGGCGCCAGATGTGAGGGACTTTGTTGAAAGCAACGCTGAGCTCTGCCAGCCGGAAGCTGTCCACATCTGTGATGGCTCAGAGCATGAGAACAAAAGGATCTTGGAGCTCATGGTGGAGGAAGGCATGATTAAGAAGCTTGGCAAATATGAGAATTGGTAAGTGGGGTGTGTTTTGTGTGCATGCCGCTGTAGTGAGGGTGGCTGAAGCTTAAGATGGGATCCCTTCAGCAGCAGCTGTTTGGTCTGCCTTAAGCCTGGGGTTTGTTGATACCATCAGTTTTAATGTCCCTGCTTGCTAGTTTAATAGAGTGCTGTGCTCAGTGTTTCAACGTAATCGCTCCAGCCTCGCTGATTTATTTTGCTAAGCAGATGGCAGGTCCAGGATGGTCAGGAGATGTTTCTTATATGGGACCTAATATTTAGAGAGAGGGAGTTTTGGGAGTGGGGAAGCTTGGGAAAGGTGGCGCATCCTACAACCTCCATCTAGAGTAGGTGGGAGACCTGTGGTCTTCCAGATGTTGTTAGACTGCAACACCAATCAGCCCTCACCAGCATGGCGATGTTCAGGGTTGAAGGGAACTGTTGTCCAGCTAGATCTTGAGGTTCACAGGATCCCCACCCCAGTCTAAAGGGAGGAGCAGGGGTGGGTGGGTGGGTGTTTGAGAGAGAGAGAGGGCGGCTGTGTTGTAAATAATAGTCCTTTCATACTCAAATATCATAGTATGGTAGAGTTGTACTGGAATCTTGTAATTATTAATATCAGGCAGAGCAACCCAGAAACTTTTGTGCCAGACTGGATTGGGTCTCGCCGGATGAAGATGGAGCTCACTTTCCCACCAGCTGCCTGCCAGGCGTCTGGGTTAGTGGAAGTGTTGCTGGAAATCCACAAAACAAGGCTTTCCAGGAAAGGGAGCCAGGTTGGCAGAGCAATCTCCCTGTTCCCCCCACTTCTGCCTCAGCTCCCGTGTGCCGCAGGGCTGCAGATACGGCGGTGGCTCATTTGCTCTGCAAAGCCACACCAGGCAGGGAAGGCGTTCAGGTTGTTTCCTAAATAGCTGAAGCGCAGGTGTCCTGCTCCTTCTCTCCACAGCTTTTTGGCTCGTACAGATCCGAGGGACGTGGCCAGAATCGAAAGCAAAACTGTCATCGTCACTCAGGAGCAGCGAGACACCATCCCGATCCCGAAGAGTGGGGCGAGCCAGCTGGGGAGCTGGATGTCTGAAGAGGACTTTGAGAAAGCCTTCAGCGTCCGATTCCCTGGGTGCATGAAAGGTGCGAGAGTTTTCTCTATCGCAATGCCAAATTCCTGCCCTCGAGTTTAGATCATCGTCCTCCTGTGCAAAAGAGGATTCCTTCTAATGTTTTGAGTGCAAAAAAGTTAGCCTCCCCTGTTTTTCAAAATACCATCTAAAATAAAAGGAGAGGAGAGAGGGTTTCGGGTGGTAAGGAGACATGTAAGGTACAGACTCCCAGCTTACGTTTACAGTGGTCTTGGTTGCTGTTTTGAAATCCTTTTTCGGCTTCTCTTTTGCAGGGCGCACCATGTATGTCATCCCTTTCAGCATGGGGCCAATTGGTTCCCCTCTATCCAAGTTTGGGATTGAGCTGACAGATTCTCCTTATGTGGTGGCCAGCATGAGGATCATGACTCGGATGGGGACGTCTGTCCTAGAGGCCCTGGGCAACGGGGAATTTGTGAAATGCCTCCATTCAGTTGGGTGCCCTTTGCCATTGAAAAGTAAGCCATTCTCAGTGCAAAGTCTTCGTTACTTTATGGTCCTGGGTGCTTTACTATACAGGGTTGCCAGGCAGCTCGTCATCCCGATGGACCAGAAATTGCTCACTGAAGATGCTTTGGAACAGCTGGGTTTCTTTTTAATGTTCTCCCAGATCTTGCTTGTGCAGATTCAGTGCCATCTGGTCTTACAGAAAATGGAGAGAGTTTTGCCTACCTCTCTATCAAACAGAATGTTTCAAGAATTAACTGTTTTCCAAAACCACTAGTTGCTGATATTGCTGCTGTTAGCTGTGCAGACAGCACTATAGTGACACCTAGTGCTGGAAAACAAACATTGAAATTAAGTTTTGGTACAGTAAGACTGCCTGCAGGGGTTACATTCTGGGGATCGTGCCTAAAGCTAAAATCGCATACAGTCAAAACGCATTGGATTCAAAGGCAGGTGGGATTGCCAAAATCATTTCCCCCAGAACTCCACCCCCTTTTAAATTTATATATATATTTGCCACATGCATAAAGCTGAATGCGCACAAGTTGTGGGCTTACTGTGTACCAAACAAAAGTAAAAGAAATAGGCATGTGGTCCAGTTTTAAAAGGATGCATCTTAAAAGAAGGAGAAGGTTGCACTTTTATCCCAATAAATAACGTGTTTTGCTTAATTTCTTTCGTAGAGCCTCTGGTAAATAACTGGCCCTGTAACCCAGATCTGACTCTGATTGCTCACATCCCGGATCACAGAGAGATCATTTCCTTTGGAAGCGGCTATGGAGGAAATTCCCTCCTGGGAAAGAAGTGCTTTGCTCTCCGGATCGCCAGCAGGATCGCCAAGGAAGAGGGCTGGCTTGCCGAACACATGCTGGTAGGGGAAAGTTTTAACAATAAATGTGTTGCTTGCACTGGTGCTGTTGCAACCGAAGGCACAGTGAACGGCAGTAAACGCCTTGATTTCTATGGAACAAGAAAGAGCTTGAAGGCAGGGGTGGGATGCCCCCAGCTAAAAAAATCATGGCTCAGCAGTGAGATCCTTCAATTGGTGACACTTGGCAAGTCACTCTCACTCAGCCTCAGTTTTCCATCTGTTAAATGGGAATAATCATACTGACTAACCTTGAAGTTTTTTGGGAATGTTTGAGATTCTCTGGTTTTCCCTAGTCTTAGGACATACGTGTTGTTGCATGCCATAAGGAGAGAAGGGCAGGGGGAACGCAGACCTCTATTTAATCTTATAGGGGTTCTTATACAGGGGCTCTCTCTTCATATAGGGACTAGATCAGAGCCTGTTCAATAGTAGCAGTAATATATTTAAATACAGAAAACCTGTGTGTAGTGGCTGGAGTGTTGGGCAGATCCCAAATCCTCAGTCAGTGGGCCAGTGATTCTCTGTCAGCCTAAACCCGCAGGGTTGTTGTGAAGGCAGCCAAGGGGAGAGCACTGGTACTGCCCTGACCCTGAAGGAAGAGCAGAGCAGAATGCTAAATACCTAAACAGAGACTAAATGGGGTTGAGAAGTCCATATTCTCCAGGGATTGCAAATTGTGCACAATTTTACCATGTTCTAAAATCAAATATTATATTTCCTCCATGACATTTCAGAACTTTACTTGGTAGCTTTGCTCTTCTGTTTGAAAAAGTCCCGCAGTGGTTCAGAGATTAGCTGGTTTATTACTTATGCTTTGCAGTCGTTAATATTACTGTTTTGGCCTGAATATAAGCTTCACTTTGCCCCCCTCCAAATTCTGAACTTGAAAAGTTAAAGTGTCGCTTAAATCCGCGACCTTACGAAAATTGGCTTTTACAAGATCGCTGCTGAAACAGACATACGGTAAAACAGAACGGGTATGAGTGCCTGTGGGATTTTAAGGGAGTGGCTTAAATTCGGGTATTGTCTTTTTTCCTCTCCCCCTCCCCCCATGAATTTTAAAGGTGTGGTTTATATTTGGGTGCAGCTTATATTTGGGCCAATACGGTATTGTTGCCAGCTGCATGGCACTCCTTAAGAGAGTGGGGTTTTTTCTCCCCTAAATAGATATTGGGTATCACAAATCCGGAAGGTGAAAAGAAATACTTTGCTGCAGCCTTCCCAAGTGCATGTGGAAAAACCAACTTGGCCATGATGAACCCAACTCTGCCAGGGTGGAAAGTCGAGTGTGTTGGGGATGATATTGCTTGGATGAAATTTGATGACCAAGGTAACCTCTTTAGCATCCAAGTGGGGATTTAGCCAGGGATGTTGATGTTCCAGAGCTGTTTGATATCAGTGGTTGAAACCAGCAGTTGAACCAATAGCAAAAGAGCCAGTGTGGTGTAGTGGTTAAGAGCGGTAGTCTCATAATCTGGTGAACCGGGTTCGCGACTCCGCTCCTCCACATGCAGCTGCTGGGTGACCTTGGGCCAGTCATACTTCTTTGAAGTCTCTCAGTCCCACTCACCTCACAGAGTGTTTGTTGTGGGGGAGGAAGGGAAAGGAGGATGTTAGCCGCTTTGAGACTCCTTAAAGGGAGTGAAAGGTGGGATATCAAATCCAAACTCTTCTTCTTCTTCAAAAGTTGGGTGAGGTAGAAAGTTTCTTGGTCCCATCTGATATGGGGCAGGAGCCACAGTTTCTTGTTGGCAAACTCAATCTGACCTCGCTATGGTGAAACATCCTTCTGATCTTTCAACGGGTTTCCAGGCCACGTGTTCGCATGACCCCGTAAAACTTTCTAAAGCGAATTGATCAAATATGCATTGGCTGCAACATGGACGCATGTTGAAAGAACCATGTATCTGGTTCACCATGTCAATGCAGTGAAGACCACTTCACTGAATAAAAAAAACACACTGATAATGTTTGTGTGAACAGACTGTACTTGCTGTCAGGAAAGCCTGGTGTCAGATGATGGAAGAACAGATATTTTCCTGCTCACAACCTCCGGTAGTTAGGGGCACTTGCTCTAGCTTGTTTCTGAGGCAGATTTCACACATGCTTCTCAAATTATTTTCATTTTTGCACCCTCTCTTCCTCCCACACGTGACAAGAAATGCAGCGTTAAGTATATTTGTATTGGGTTCTTAAATAATCTGGTAGCTGTTCAGAAATGTGGGATAGCTCAGTTGGCAGAGCATAATCTCAGGGTTGTGGGTTCGAGCCCCACGTTGGGCAAAATATTCTTGCATTGCAGGGGGTTGAGGTAGATGACCCTCAGGGGTCCCTTCCAGCTCTATGACTCACAGTGGCATTTTGAACTTCTTGCATTTTTTGTGGCCCCTGCGCTGGAAGTGATCAGATGAAATGCATTTATACCCTCCCTCCCATCACTTTTTCAGTACAACTGTATCCACTTTGGAACGGCTTGTTCTTACATATCTCTCTCTCCCCGCCCCCCCCCATAATTTTTTCCCCCTTCCAAATGTCTTAAACACAATACAGCTTAACAATATTATTCTCCTTTCAGTCTATATCTTATCTGAATTAACTTCCCTCCATCCCTCTTCTGGCTTCTCTACATTGCTCTTACTTTAGCGTGATTACAATATATGTTGTTGTTGTTTAGACGTTTAGTCGTGTCCGACTCTTCGTGACCCCATGGACCAGAGCACGCCAGGCACTCCTGTCTTCCACTGCCTCCCGCAGTTTGGTTAAACTCATGCTGGTAGCTTGGAGAACACTGTCCAACCATCTCGTCCTCTGTCGTCCCCTTCTCCTTGTGCCCTCCATCTTTCCCAACATCAGGGTCTTTTCCAGGGAGTCTTCTCTTCTCATGAGGTGGCCAAAGTATTGGAGCCTCAGCTTCACGATCTGTCCTACCAGTGAGCACTCAGGGCTGATTTCCTTCAGAATGGAGAGGTTTGATCTTCTTGCAGTCCATGGGACTCTCAAGAGTCTCCTCCAGCACCAGAATTCAAAAGCATCAATTCTTTGTCGATCAGCCTTCTTTATGGTCCAGCTCTCATTGTATATGTACATATACAATATATACATATATGTATATATATATACTCTGGCTTCTCCTCAGATCGTATAAATCTTTCGCCTTTTGTTCTTACATTTCAAAGCCCTTCATGAAGAACTGCCTGTGTGTGCAGAGTTTTGTCAGTTTCACCATTGCTGAGAAAACCAGCAACCCATCACCCACTCTTTTTTCCTGTCACCCTTCCTTCTTCTGCTTCAGGATGTGGAAAGAGAGCAAATATATTTTTAACCCTACAGTAAAACCATGTACGTGCACTTCAGTGTTACAAAAAGAAACGGATAAGGCTTTCTCCTAACTTCAAGATTTTTTTTCCCCGGAGGGTGGCAATTAGGGGGAAAAAATAGCAGTGGTTTAGGTTGGAAGGATACTTACAGTATGACATTGCATCCAAGTTTAGCCCCATGCAAGATAGGCAGGTGGGGAAATATTGTCTCCTGCAGAGCAGTGACATTTAAAGAGGGAATATCTCAGAAACCCATGTAGTATCCATTAATTGATGCAGGGAAGGATCCCAAGTGAGTGCTAATTAGAGCGCTTTAAAATGCATTTGCAGTTTTGGCATAACCAGATGGGAACCATCAGCAGTGGCTCCAAAGTTGAGAAGCCTGAAAATAGTATTTGTGAGCGGAGGAGCAAAAGAGTTTTGTTAAAGAGTTGGAAAGGATTGAATGAGGAATGGGTGTGCATTGGAGAGGTGGGGAGTGACTGAAGCAGAGACAAGGAACCTCACATCGCTTCTAAAATTCCCCAGGTAACCTCAGAGCCATCAATCCAGAAAATGGCTTCTTTGGGGTGGCTCCTGGAACGTCAGTGAAAACAAACCCCAATGCTATGAAGACCATACGGAAGAACACCATCTTCACCAATGTGGGAGAAACCAGTGACGGAGGCGTCTACTGGGAAGGCATGGAAAAGCAGTTTGCGCTCGGGGTGACGCTCACTTCGTGGAAAAACAAGGAATGGACAGCCAAGAGCGGTACAGTTAACTCCAGTTAACGGCTCCCTTTTTCTTTTATTGCCATTGCATTTTCGGTTAATGGTGCCACTATAAATATCTCTTATATTTGCACAGGGGAACCTTGTTCCCACCCCAATTCCCGGTTCTGCTCTCCTGCCAACCAGTGCCCCATTATCGACCCTGCCTGGGAGGCTCCAGAAGGAGTGCCGATCGAGGGGATCATATTTGGAGGACGGAGACCTGAAGGTAAGAGTCTCAAAAGGGGGCTGTCTATTTAATAATAATAATAATAATAATAATAATAATAATAATAATTTATTTATACTCAGCCCATGTGGCTGGGCTTCCCCAGCCACTCTGGGCGGCTTCTCCCCAAAATATTAAAATACTGTAATACATCAAACATTAAAAGCTTCCCTAAAAAGGGCTGCCTTCAGATGTCTTCTAAAAGTCTGGTAGTTGTTGTTCTCTTTGACATCTGGTGGGAGGGCGTTCCACAGGGTGGGCGCCACTACCGAGAAGGCCCTCTGCCTGGTTCCCTGTAACTTGGCTTCTCGCAGTGAGGGAACCACCAGAAGGCCCTCGGTGCTGGACCTTAGTGTCCGGGTAGAACGATGGGGGTGGAGACGCTCCTTCAGGTATACAGGACCGAGGCCGTTTGTGCTTATTTGCTGCATTTACATAGGATGCCCATACAAAAATTACCTGGGTATCTATTAGATGTTACAGTGGAACCTCAGTTCTCAAATGTTTTGTTCTCGAACGCTGAAAACCCGGCAGTAAATGCTTCTGTTTTCAAACGTTTTCCGGAACCCGCACATCCGACGCAGCTTCCGCTGAGTGCAAGAAGCTCTTGCAACCAATGGGAAGCCACGCCCTGGTTTTCAGACATTTCAGAAGCCGAACGGGCTTCCAGAATGGATTTCATTCATGAATCGAGGTACCACTGTACCACCAAGTACACAGTGCTGCATCAGGTGTAAATTCTTTTGCAAACTATCCGGAAAACCATTTTTTAAAAAATTATAACAAAAATATAAACCAATAAATAAATGCCAAGGTGAGGGTGAAACTTGGGTACATGGCTCCCATTTTCGGTATTTTTGGCTACGAATTTGGGATATGAATCTATGAATTTCAATTTTGCTCAGTTCCTAATTTATCCAGACTTCAGTTCTCATTTCTGCATCTGTTTACATTTTTAAAAAAATAATCCTCATGAAAGTTCATTAGCAGCGTAGTGACCGTTTCGCTTAATAAAATGCATTTTGGCACGTTATTTTCACCAACATGTGCACACACTAACAGACGTGATGATTTTTGCATGCATTTTTATTTGCAGAACTGAAACTGCAAAGTGCAGTTTCCAAAGAATAGCTGTGTTTTGGTCTGCATATAGTTTGGGGAAGTGTGCATTAGGTATGTCCGCATTAAAAATACTAGCCAGACTAAGTTTCTGCTCCATCCCGAGTGTAGAGTAATGCCTAAGCTCCAATCCATGAGGATGTGTCAGGATGCTGGGAGCACACACAGCCTCTTTAGTGAGGAGGGACCAGGGAAAGTGGCAAATGCTCACCACCCGCTGGACCCTCTTGCTACCCTTGTCGCTGCTCAACAGTTGCTTTAAAGAGGCAGAGGCCATTGGTAACCTAAACGTCCCTCCCTGACTCCTTCTATCTTAAGATAGCCTAGCCTCTTGATTGAACTGTTTAAGATCTGAATGGGTTAGATAAACCACAAGAAGGAAGGATGCGCTGTAACCCCAAACTCACAAATTGCTAGCTCCATGCCTCCTCCTGCTGCAGTGTTGGAAAGCATCAAAATTCATTATGTGTGGCACTGCCAACCTTTAAATCAGGGTGGTCTAGCCTGCAGGTTGCAAGAAGCCTATGAGGCCCTTATAGGCGACCCTCAGCAATGTTAAAGAAGAGACTAGATTCGGGTAGGTAGCCATGTTGGTCTGACGCAGTCAAAAATAATAATCAAAAAAGCTTATACCCAAAACTAATTGATTGGTCTCTAAGGTGCTATTGGACAATTTTTAAATTTTTTTAAAGAAGAGACATTAAACATGAAGCATAATTATCTATTTTTGTGCAATGCGCATATAACTGTGTATTAAATTTGTTTCATAGTTAGAAATATTAAATCTAATAATTATATATTTAATTATATATATATAATTATATATATTACAGTCATACCTCGTGTTGCGTCTGCTTCATGTTGCGTCTTTTCATATTACGTCCTGCGGCAACCCAGGAGTACCGGAACCGGTTACCTCCGGGTTTTGCCGCTCACGCATGCACAGAAGTGCTAAATCGCACTTCGTACATGTGCAGAATTGCTAAATCGCACCACGCACATGCACAGAAATAGCACTTTGAGTTGCGGGTATTTCACGTTATAGACGGGCCTCTGGAACGGATCCCGTCCATAACACAAGGTACCACTGTAATTGTGTACAGTGGTACCTTGGGTTACATACGCTTCAGGTTACAGACTCTGCTAACCCAGAAATAGTGCTTCAGGTTAAGAACTTTGCTTCAGGATGAGAACAGAAATCGGGCTTCGGCGGTGCGGCAGCAGTGGGAGGCCCCATTAGCTAAAGTGGTGCTTCAGGTTAAGAACAGTTTCAGGTTAAAAACGGACCTCCGGAACGAATTAAGTACTTAACACAAGGTACCACTGTATATTAAATACAGTGGTACCTCGGTTTTCAAGCATCTCAGAAGCCGAGTGTTTTTGTTTTCTAATGCCAAAAACCCAGAAGTAATTGCTTCTGTTTTCAAACACGCTTCAGAAGTCAAACGGTTTCCGCTGCATGTTTTTCCGTTTTTCTAATTGAACTTGTAGCTGGTCCTTTGCGCCTCAGTTTCCGAACATTTCGGAAGTCAAATGGTCTTCTGGAACGGATTACATTCGAGAACTGAGGTACCACTATAATGCTAAATATATTGCAAACACTGATGTGGAATTTTAATTCAGTGCGTGCGGCCCGCGGGTTCTGTGTCAAAGTACTCTTGCGGCCCATTTGGTATGGAAAGTTGGACTGCCCTGCTCTAAATATTACAGCTGTTCCTGTTCTCCCCAGGTGTGCCTCTGGTCTACGAGGCCCTTAACTGGCAGCACGGAGTATTCGTAGGTGCAACGATGAGATCAGAAGCAACAGCTGCCGCTGAACATAAAGGTAAGTCAGGCTATAATAACGCTTCCGCATTTAAATAGCCCGTCTCATTATTTTCACCTGGAAATTGCTGACACTTAGTTGCTGGAACCTATTTCCTTCCTTTCTTAGTGTGAATATATTGATGGCAGTGTAGCCGTTGTGAGTAATTAGGGCTGGTGAAAAGATCTTATGGTTCCAAGGTCTGGAGAGATTTGCAATCTACTAGTTTAGGGGTTGGGACATGGGTGGCGCTGTGGGTTAAACCACAGAGCCTAGCACTTGCCAATCAGAAGGTCGGCAGTTCGAATCCCCGCGACGGGGTGAGTTCCCGTTGCTCGGTCCCTGCTCCTGCCAACCTAGCAGTTCAAAAGCACGTCAAAGTGCAAGTAGATAAATAGGTACCACTCCTGTGGGAAGGTAAAAGGCGTTTCTGTGCGCTGCTCTGGTTCGCCAGAAGTGGCTTAGTCATACTGGCCACATGACCCGGAAGCTGCATGCTGGCTTCCTCGGCCAGTGCCACAACCCCAGAGTCGGTCACAACTGGACCTAATGGTCAGGGGTCCCTTTACCTTTAGCTTAGTTTAGGGGTGCGAGGCAGGGACTTAATGGCATTGCTTCTTTGCTGTTTGTGAGAACCAAGTTACCCACTGGCAGCCCATTAGCCAAACTTTGCTCTCCCCCGGTTGTTGTCCCACACAGGCAAAAGGATTTGGGGCTTGCCAGTAGTAGGCTTTCGTGCAAATTTGGACTGGGGTGTTGAAACACACACTCCTTTTCATTGTGGCCCTCTGGCAAAACTTATCTGTTGACTGGACACCTAAAATAATAGCTTCATTTGGCTGCATGGTAGCTCTTAAGCGCTGACATCTTGGTGCATGAACCAACCCCAGAAACTGGTGTATCTAGACCAGTTTGGAGGAGAGAGTTGATGTTCTTTTTCTTTTGCACAAAAGCACACATTCTACTCATGTAAAAACACGCTGATTCCCGGACCGTCTGTGGGCCGGATTTAGAAGGCAGTTGGGCCAGATCCAGCCCCCGGGCCTTAGTTTGCCTACCCATGGGCCTAAAGTCACCCAGCGAACTTCATGGCAGAGAGGGGATTCAAACCGTGGTCTCCCAGGCCCTAGTCCAGTACTCTAACCATTACGCCACACTGGATCTCAGATTGACTGACTGAAAATGAACCTGGGCATACTTGGGATGGAACCTGGAACCTTTTGCATGCATAGCACTTGCTGTGTCACTGAACCACGATGGGCATTCCCCAGTCAACCATAGAACCGATGGTGCTCTGAATGTGGGCAAGACCCTCGTAACACAATCTTTCCCCTTCTCCCCACAGGCAAGATCATCATGCACGACCCCTTTGCCATGCGGCCTTTCTTTGGCTACAACTTTGGCCAGTACCTCTCCCATTGGCTCAGTATGGCGCACCGGCCTGCTGCAAAACTTCCCAAGATCTTCCATGTCAACTGGTTCCGGAAAGACAAGCAAGGGCGGTTCCTGTGGCCTGGCTTCGGCGAGAACTGCCGTGTGCTGCAGTGGATGTTCAACCGAATTCGGGGAGGTGCGAGTGCGCAGCTGACGGCCATCGGCTACATCCCTGATGACATGGGCTTGAACTTGAAAGGCCTGGAAGGTGTCAACACACAGGAACTGTTTGCCCTTTCCAGAGACTTCTGGGAAAAGGAGGTGGAAGAAATCAAGAAGTATTTTGAAGAGCAAGTCAACGCTGACCTCCCCTATGAGATGGAAAGAGAAGTTATTGCTCTGGAGCAGAGAATAAAGCAGCTGTAACTGATCAAAACCGTATTTGTGGCTTGGTGTGAGAGGGGGAATGAAATACCGTATTTTTCGCTCTATAAGACGCACCAGACCACAAGACGCACCTAGTTTTTGGAGGAGGAAAACAAGAAAAAAAAAATATTGTGAATCTCAGAAACCAGAACAGCAAGAGGGATCGCTGTGCAGTGAAAGCTCCCTAAAACGCACACACGTTTCCCCTTACTTTTTAGGAGGGAAAAAGTGAGTCTTATAGAGCAAAAAATACGGTAAATGCTCTCTTTTCTAGTGACCATGTCTGGAAGCGCGCGCGCGCGCACACACACACACACACACAGAATTAGGATGCAGAGCTATAACTTCTATCGGCCAGTTGAAGTTCTCAGGCTTATCAGAAAATCAAGCTGATGCAGCCTCGATCATCAAGTTGATCAGAGTTGTTGCCTGATAAGCTTGTTTCCACTGTTACTGCACTCGCAAGACAAGAAAGCTGGCCCATGATATCTGCAGTTCTCATGTAACGTCATAAATAATGAGGCCGAGAAGGTGAGAGAGTCTTCCCTACCTAAGCAGGTGAAAAGGAGTGACCATGTTACTTCAACTGGACCTGGGAACATGGGCATAGCCAAGGGAGGGGGGAGTAGCTGCCCCCCTAAATCCTCAAAAAGTATTGAAAAGTATTACAAAAAATCTCAATTAACTGAGGTTCTGCCTGCCTCCTGTAATGCCCCCCCCCCCGGCTACGCCCATGCTTGGGAGCATCCCCTTGGGTTTAATTTCCAACCGTTATCTAAATTTCCAACTGTTAACATATTTGCTCACATGTTAGACTTTGTGTGTTTTTTATTTGAATCACATGCTCTCAGCGACTGTGGTCGATGCTCAATGTGTTATGCTTAATATCACTGGAACCTGCCCCTGTGACATCACTGCCCCTAGGTCTCGGCTTTGGGCCTTGAAATCTCAGGGTCTGGGGTGCTCTAGGGCTGGGAACCCTGTGGAGGAGGAAAACAAGACGAAGCTACTCTAGCCAGGGTCCAGCACTACATTCTGAAAATTCAAGGTGTCAGCCCCCCACCCCTTTCCAATTGACTAGCGCTGTACAGTGGTACCTCGGGTTAAGAACTTAATTCGTTCTGAAGGTCTGTTCTTAACCTGAAACTGTTCTTAACTTGAGGTACCACTTTAGCTAATGGGGCCTCCTGCTGCCGCCATGCAATTTCTGTTCTCATCCTGAAGCGAAGTTTTTAACCCGAGGTACGATTTCTGGGTTAGCGGAGTCTGTAACCTGAAGCGTATGTAACCTGAAGCGCCTGTAACCTGGGGTACCACTGTAAAGGTTTCAGAAAACCCAGATTCTGCAGAAAGAGGAAACACAGACAAACACATTTGCAGTCTAGGGATGATGGCTTCTGCAGGCAACCACCCAGCCTACAAATCTCGTTAAGGGCGGTTTCATGCAAGGTGCTGAGTAATGTGCAGGGTGGTGATAAGTTTACAATGTAAGAGGAAGCCAGAGCCCCCTGCCCGTCCAGCTGCCTGCCACTCTGATTCCAGCCCATGACAGACAACCTGGGGCAGCTCCAAAGCCACTTAGCACAGCTGTGGAGACTGGCCAGGAGGAAACAGATGCTTGAATCGAGGCTTGTGTTTCTATTTGTTTTTTGGCAGGCCGAGCCCTGTGCATCCGTAATTGTTTCAGAGGAGGATACAGAGGCTGCAACAGCTTCAGCGGTATCTGTTGATGGCTTTTCAAAAGTGGCTTCGCCCTAGGCAGGAGGGGACTCAGGTGCAAGCAGACAAGTAGGAGAGGCAGTAGTGGCATGGAAAACAAAGCCAGCTCCTTTGGTAGCTGAGAGTGTAGATAGCGAGAGACCAGGGCCGTATTTCGGTTTGAGGAGGCCCTAAGCTACTGAAGGTAATGGGGCCCTTTATATGTGCAGCTGTCCTTTGTCAACTAGCAGGCTGGACCCATTACTGACATAGGAGCCTACACAACACAAAACACTGTTGCTGTATGTAGGTTTTATTTTATTTGTTTTTTTATCTTATATTTTGGAAATGTACATCCAGTTTTTTTTCCTTTAATTTTTTGGGGCGGCCCCATGAGCGTGGGACCCTAAGCTATAGCTTATACAGTGGTACCTCTGGTTGTGAACGGGATCTGTTCTGAGCCTTGTTCGCAACATGAAAAGAACGCAACCCACAGCAGTGCATCTGCAAATGCACAGGTTGCGATTCACTGCATCTGCGCATGTGTGTGACGTCATTCTGTGCTTCTGCGCATGTGTGAGTGGCGAATCCCAGAAGTAACCCTTTTCGGTACTTTCGGGTCGCTGCGGGATGTAACCTGAAAGAACGTAACATGAAGCGGATGTAACATGAGGTATGACTGTACATAAATCCGGCACTGCGAGAAACACTTAGCCTTCACATGGATTCACCGAATTGAATTCATTTGCCTCGAAATTCATGAAACCGATCTATTAGACATCAAGATTGTTGTCCCTCTTTTTTTGCCGAGCTAAACAATTAAACCCCTGTGTTGCAAATATCAGTAATATCCAAAGGCAGCACAATGACCAAGTACAGCAATGCAAAGTCAATATAAATTCTTTACTGACTCCAAAGAACTGGCAGTAACTGGGTGGCTTCCAAGGCAGGAAGACGCAGAAGAATGTCACTCACCCAATTCAACTCTCTGTCATGGATTTGGGTGCTGCAGCCAGCAAGGGGACTCCCACAATATCTGGGAGTTCCTAGTTATCATAGGATGATGCAAGGACAGAGGTTTTATTAGGAGCCTGAGGAATTCTGGGTCTCGCAAGTTTCCATAATGACATTTGGGGATGCTTGTTGCTGGACCACAACTCCCATCATCCCTGAACATTGGGCATACTGGAAGCGGCTGATTCATAGAATCATAGAATCGGAAGAGACCCCAAGGGTCATCAAGTCCAACCCTCTGCAATGCAGGAATCTCAACTAGATCTTACGTGACAGGTGGCCGTCCATCCTCTGCTTAAAAACCTCCAAGGAGGGCAAGGAGAACCATGGGGGAGAAGAACCATGCAGACTGCCTTGAGCTCTGAGCTCCTGGGAGAAAGGGTGGGATGAAAATGGAATAGTGGGCAAAAAAGAGAAAGAAATGGCAGTGTGATTGTGAATACCAGATGTTCAGGAAAAAAGCCCATAACTGTGAACATCCATGAGGCATCTAGCCTGCTGCCACTGTTGGAGACAGACTTTGGAGAAGGATTTTGATCTGGTCCAGCAGTGCCCGTTGGGACCTGTGATGCTCCCAGGTCTGCTACAAATGCCTGTATCTTTGGTAGCAACTGAGAAGACTTTTGCCCAGGGGAAGAACTTTCAAGAAAATATGGCTGTTTTCTCTGATGTGGTTATTTTTGAATTCTCTCTCTCTCTCATCAAGATAAAATGATAAAAGTGAAGGGCAGTGTAATTGGGCATACTGTTGCATTTGAAGATAATGCAAAATACAGTGGTACCTTGGGTTAAGTACTTAATTCGTTCTGGAGGTCCGTACTTAACCTGAAACTGTTCTTAAGCTGAAGCACCACTTTAGCTAATGGGGCCTCCCACTGCTGCCGCCGCGCTGCCGGAGCACGATTTCTGTTCTCATCCTGAAGCAAAGTTCTTAACCTGAAGCACTATTTCTGGGTTAGCGGAGTCTGTAACCTGAAGTGTATGTAACCAGAGGTACCACTGTAATGTATTCATTCAGCTACTTCATTTCTAATCTGCCCATCCTAAGGGTTTGAGAAAGCGATGAAAATACCAGATGCCAAAACCAGAACATACCAGCAATCTGATAAAACACCGTTAAATATTGGGGGTGGGGGTGGGAGGTGGAGCTACGATGCAGTGAAATAAAAAGAAAACATTAAAAAGCTGCGGTGCAGTAAAATAAATACCATACTGATTTACAATCACCAGTGATGCGTAAAACCTACAGCATGGAATTCCATTTCCAATTAGTTTTTAACGAATCCCCAGTGGTGGGTTTCTCCGGAAAATCCATCCACCTTGGGTGCTTTTAAAGGACACATCCATTTTACCCATGGTTGCACAGCATCATATGTCTTGCGGTCTTGAGGGGACAGGAACTGGGCAGGATCCAGCTACATTTAAACACTTTAACATCCCCACGATTTCAATAGGAGAGAATTTAGCAGCACCGGGGTTGTTAGGATTCAGTAAACGGTTCCGCAGGAAAAGAGAGCGGTTTCTATATGACCCAAGACCACTGCAACGCATTATGTGTAGGGGCCGCCTCTGAAGATGGTTCTGAAACTTCAGCTGGTGCAGAATTTGGCAGTCAGGTTGCTCAACTGTTTGAGAATATCCTGGCCCAATAGCTGCCAATTAGCTCCTGGGCCCAATTCAAAATGTTGGTTTTGACCTATACAGTGTCAGGAGCTCACCCGACCCTCGAGTAGGACCCTGGCAGAGACACATGCCTGACTGGCATGTTCTCTCCCTCCTGGTCTTTCGTTCGGGAGCTTCAAAAGCTTTCTTCTGCCCAAACCTCACAGCGACCGATGCCTACAGATACCGGCACAATTAGGAATCTGCAGAGTCTGCGCAGCTTGTGTGACAGACCTCAGCAACTCAGCATTTTGGCTAATCTACTTTATTTACATATAAACACACACGGAGCACTGCAACATGGCTCCCTCTCTCTCTAGCATCAGACAGCAAAGAGAAAGAACAAAGGACAATAGTCCCACTTCACAGAACACAGTAACACCAACATCCTGACTCTGTCACATCCCATTCAGTGGAGTCAAAACATATACCGTCATGTGATAGACAAAATACCCATAACTGCAATCATGGAACAGGAATTCTAACATACAGTGGACCTCGGTTCTCAAACTTAATCTATTAAGGGAGTCTGTTTGACTCCTGAAACCGTTCGAAAACCAAGGCGCAGTTTCTGATTGGCTGCAGGAGCTTCCTGCAGAAACTGTGTCGGACGTTCGGCTTCTGGAAAACGTTTGCAAACCGGAACGCTTCTGGGTTTGCAACGTTTGGGAGCTGATTTGTTCGGCTACTAAGCTGTTCGAGAACCACTGTAAAGCCTTAAATGGCTCAGGACCACAATACCTCAAGGACCTCCTCTCTTCCCATATGAACCAGCCAGGACTCTGCACTGGAGACCCTTCTTTGTGTGCCTCCTTTGAAGAGGTTCGGAGGATGGTAACACGAAAATGGGCCTTTTCTGCACTGGCTCCCCATTTGTGGAATTCTCTCCCCAGGGAAGCTCACCTGGTACTTTTATAGGTGCCAAGTGAAAACATTTCTCTATAACCAGGCCATTGGCCAATTAAACAATACATGGCCTTTTTAATGTGTTTGTGGGAACAGGGTTATTGGCTGGCTCTTGTTTTTTGTTGTTGCATATTTTGTAATTTTATACTGTGAACCTCCCAGTGATCTTCAGATGAAGGGGGGTACACAAATTTCATAAACAACAACAACAACAACAACAAATTGTTTCTTAAGTTATTGGGTTGTACACTGTCTCAGTGTTTTTGGTTTTATAGGAGGTATATAAATGTTTATCACAACAAATACATAGCTAATCAATAGTTTGGCCCTGAGGTTAATCAATAGATTGGCCATTGGCCCATCTGTTCCAATATCATCTGCCCTGACCCCCTGGCAGAACTCCAAAATCTCTAGCAGGGGTCCACACCTGCTAGCTATCTAAAAATCTTTCAGTAAAGATTAACCTGGTGCCTTATTACGCATGAAACACATGCCCTTGTAGCAACAAGGCCAACCTTCCAATCTCTCCTTGTTTTAATCCTGCTCTTCCTTGCCTGCCCTACTTGTTTTTGCATTTTCACTTTCCTCTTGGCTCATCTCCCTTAATTTGCAAACAGGAAATTGATTTCTTATACACCTGTTACAAAGCAAATCATTACTTTATTACAATGAGGATCATGCTTCATAAAGCAAGCCATGGAAAATTAAAGGCGGCCCCCTTTTTTTTGGAAGGAAAAAAATCCCTTTCCTTTGAAGAACTCATAGGAGCAAGTTGCCATTTGCTGCCTGTTGCGCAGTGCGAATAGCAAATTAACTCTTTGCAAAATGTCGTGATCGAGGGCAATAGATCTGAAGCCCTCTTCTCTCTACGTTCCTCTCCCTGAATCCCTATCTCCCCTGAAAGTTTCAGATCTTTGCCTGCTCACAGTAAGAATGCAAACAGCAGGTCTCTAATTAAAAGGGAATGGAGCTTGCCTTATTAAGGTAAATAAAACATCAGAATTACCGACTCTGCTCTGTCAACAAAAAAATTGGAAGCATGCTTGCATGCATAAACAGGTACCTAAGTGATACTGTTTAATATTTATAGCAAAATAATGCCCAGAGGATCAAATCAAGGTTGCGACACTCTGGGCAAAGTATAAACACATGAATAGGGGACAGCACAATTTGTATAAATACATTAAAGGGGAGGGGAATTGTGTACTAATTAAATGGGCCTAAGCCTGGAATAGACAGATCAAAAGCACAATCATTTTCCTTAAGGAAAACAGGAGACTTCTCAGCCTGAGTTGACAAAATTCAGGAAAACTCTCTCCATACCCTTCAACATTTCTCCAAAGAAAATAGGGACATCCTATTCCAAAACACCACCTTGCCGACAAAGGTCCGTATAGTTAAAGCTACGGTTTTCCCAGTAGTGATGTATGGAAGTGAGAGCTGGACCATAAAGAAGGCTGATTGCCGAAGAATTGATGCTTTTGAATTATGGTGCTGGAGGAGACTCTTGAGAGTCCCATGGACTGCAAGAAGATCCAACCTATCCATTCTTAAGGAAATCAGCCCTGAGTGCTCACTGGAAGGACAAATCCTGAAGCTGAGCCTCCAATACTTTGGCCACCTCATGAGAAGAGAAGACTCCCTGGAAAAAGACCCTGAAGTTGGGAAAGATGGAGGGCACAAGGAGAAGGGGGCGACAGAGGATGAGATGGTTGGACAGTGTTGTCGAAGCTACCAGCATGAGTTTGACCAAACTGTGGGGGGCAGTGGAAGATGGGAGTGCCTGGCGTGCTCTGGTCCAGGGCGTCACGATGAAACAACAACAACAACAATTTTATTATTTATACCCCACCCATCTGACTGGGTTGCCCCAGCCACTCTGTGCGGCTTCCAGGGTATATAAAAACATAATAAAAAAATTAAACATTTATAAACTTCCCTATCCAGGGCTGCCTTCATATGTCTTCTAAAGGTTGTATAGTTACTTATCTCCTTAGCTTGGGAGTCACATACTGTAACTCCATACAGGTCTGTTCTGGCATATGAGCCTTTAATAGTCTAGATATTTAATAGGATGCATTGCAGGGGAATGGACCAAATGACACTCTCGGGGGGGGGTGTCCCTTCCAACTCTCCCATTCTATGATTAACTTCGCAGTTGGTCATAGATTTGAACCCAGGTCTCTCCAGAAAAAGCCCAGTACTTGTATGCTCCGTATTCTGATTCTGTCAGCTGGTCCTTAAACAAAAGAGCTTTATGTTACGAAGCGCTGCTGTTTGTGAAATTATGAGTACTTACAAACAGGAGCTTCATTTGCAAATGGGTCATTGAGATATTATAAATGTGTCATTTTAAATATATATTTATTTCTTAGATTCCCCCCCCCCAAAAAAAAGGGCAAACCCATAATAAACGGGGGCAAATGCAACCTGAATTTTGTCACCAACGATGTGTAGATGCTTAAAAAGCCAAATCAACCTGCATGCATTAGTAGCCATCCCATAAGAAACACCCTCCCGGAAGTGTCCCAAACTAGTTGGATCAAGATGCCTGCATTTTTTGACTGTCCGTGGGGGAAATTTACACCACTGGTTTTGCTTTGTAACTGTTGGGCTTCCTAAGCACCCTTATTTGACGTGTGTGTGTGTGTTGCAGTTTGATCTTGAATATTGGTATCTGAAGTGTGCATGCACACGAAAGCTTATACACAAAACAAACTTAGTGGGTCTCTAAGGTGCTACTGGGCCATTTTTTTAAAAAAAAATTTTTTGAAGGGTCTTTTTAAGGGATTTTTAAAAAGAAATTTGATTATTTATTATTATTATTATTTTTAAAAAATCATCTTTGTATTTATTTCGACTACGTCAGACCAACACGGAAGTCCATCAACCAGGTATCTGAAGAAGTGTCCATGCACACGAAAGCTTATACCCAGAACAAACTTAGTTGGTCTCTAAGGGGCTACTGGACAATTTTTTAATTTCATTTTTTAAATTTCATTTTTTTAAAAAAATTTTTTTCAAAGAACGTTTTTTAAAAATCTTTGTATTTATTTCTACTACGTCAGACCAACACGGCTACCCACCTGAATCTAGAATACTGAAGAGCTGGCATTCAAACTTAATTGATAATCTCTCTGACCCCTCCCATTCTCTGCTCTGGAACGACTTGCTGAAATGACACTACTTGGTGCACATTCAAATCAATAACATCATAAATGTAAAAACTGGACTGCCATTAATGTTATGGGGGGGAGGGACACCCAAAAAGGTGCAACCTCCTGGACAAAATCACTGGTGATAATTTTATAATCCAGCTAAGCTTCACACAGCTGCCCTTATGTTGACAAAAAACAGAAGAAATAACAAAAGAAGGGAAGAAAGAAAGAAAGAAAGAAAGGGAAAGAAAGAAGTTCAGAGGAAAATACAAGACAGAGCTTTTGATGTGCTAATTAAGCTATTCAACCTGTCACAGTACACCATCTAAAAATAATAATAATTGCAATCATAATTTTTGCCTGCAGAGCAGCTTTGCAAAACTCAACATTTTGCTTTATCCTCATACCTCCACTAACAAATTAGTCTGGTAAAAGATATCTATAAACCGACTTGGTGTCTCTGAAACAGACGTCTGGGGAAAATAAATACAAATCTGGTTCCTGAAATCTTTACAGGTTTTGTGTTTTAGAAATGAAGCGTGCATGTTGTAAGAGAAGTCAGCTAGCATGACCCAATGAGTGGTCAGGATCATGTGCAAAGGCACAGAGGGCCTTTCCGCACACCCCTTGAAAACGCACCGTTCCCATTTTCCACATTTGTGCACATTTCGCACATTGTGGCCCTCTGCGCTTCCATATCGCAGGTGCTTGTTAACTGACCTCACATTTCTTGTAACAGGAGGACCCATTCTGCTCATTTCGTTCTCAGCTCTCATAGAATCAAGTGTCGTGTTTCTCATTTTCATCCTCCTCTGAGGCCCTTCTTTGTGTACCTCCCCCATGAGAGGCCCGAAGGGTGGCAACAGAAGAACAGGGCCTTTTCTGCAGTGGCTCCCCTTTTGTAGAATGCTCTCCCAGGGAGGTCAGCCTGGCACCTTTATTATAAATAAAGCCTACCTTGATTTCAGCAAGGCATTTGACAAGGTGCCCCATGATATTCTTGTAAAGAAGCTGGTAAAATGCGGTCTTGACTATGCTACCACTCAGCGGATTTGTAACTGGCTGACTGACCGGACCCAAAGGGTGCTCATCAATGGTTCCTCTTCATCCTGGAGAAGAGTGACTAGTGGGGTGCCACAGGGTTCTGTCTTGGGCCCGGTCTTATTCAACATTTTTATCAACGACTTGGATGATGGACTCAAGGGCATCCTGATCAAATTTGCAGATGACACCAAACTAGGAGGGGTGGCTAACACCCCAGAGGACAGGATCACACTTCAAAACGACCTTGACAGATTAGAGAACTGGGCCAAAACAAACAAGATGAATTTTAACAGGGAGAAATGTAAAGTATTGCACTTGGGCAAAAAAAATGAGAGGCACAAATACAAGATGGGTGACACCTGGCTTGAGAGCAGTACCTGTGAAAAGGATCTAGGAGTCTTGGTTGACCACAAACTTGACATGAGCCAACAGCAGCTAAAAAAGCCAATGCAATTCTGGGCTGCATCAATAGGAGTATAGCATCTAGATCAAGGGAAGTAATAGTGCCACTGTATTCTGCTCTGGTCAGACCTCACCTGGAGTACTGTGTCCAGTTCTGGGCACCACAGTTCAAGAAGGACACTGACAAACTGGAACGTGTCCAGAGGAGGGCAACCAAAATGGTCAAAGGCCTGGAAACGATGCCTTATGAGGAACGGCTAAGGGAGCTGGGCATGTTTAGCCTGGAGAAGAGGAGGTTAAGGGGTGATATGATACCCATGTTCAAATATATAAAAGGATGTCAGAGAGAGGAGGGAGAAAGGTTGTTTTCTGCTGCTCCAGAGAAGCGGACACGGAGCAATGGATCCAAACTACAAGAAAGAAGATTCCACCTAAACATTAGGAAGAACTTCCTGACAGTAAGAGCTGTTTGACAGTGGAATTTGCTGCCAAGGAGTGTGGTGGAGTCTCCTTCTTTGGAGGTCTTTAAGCAGAGGCTTGACAACCATATGTCAGGAGTGCTCTGATGGTGTTTCCTGCTTGGCAGGCGGTTGGACTCATTGGGCCTTGTGGTCTCTTCCAACTCTATGATTCTATGAAATCCTTAGGGAGCAGGCAAAAATGTTTCTTTTCAGCCAGACTTTTGGCTGTATATGTGATAAAGGGGAGCCATACCAGGATGAAGGAGTCCTCCTGTGTTTGTCCCCATGTCTGTTTCAGTCTGTCCGTGAGCTTTTCTAATAAAGCTGTTTCCCATACAATTTTTTTAACAGTAGTCTATGTTTTCTCCTGACAGGTCTCTCCAATGTGTAGCTATGATGTTTCTGGCTGCTGAGAGTACATGGGTTATAAGTTCTTTATAATGTGAGTGGGCATTATGATCTTGGAAAATGTTCAATAGGGCCAGTTCTGGGGTGACTTTTAATGCCTGTTTAGTTATTTTGCTTATTTATTGTAGGGCTGTTGTCTATGGCCTACAAAAAGCGGGGGGGGGGGGGGGAGAGAGACACTGCACGTTCTTTTGTAATTTGAGAAAATATGTAATTTTTTTAATAAAAAAACCCCCAAACCCCAATGCATTCAGCTGATTAACATTCTATGACTTTTTAAATGTGTTTGGGGGGTGTTATTCATTAGTAGTAGTAGTAGTAGTTATTTATTTATTTCATTTTGCATTTCTCATTTTGCATTTTTCCAATCACCACCACCACCATCATCTCTCTCAGTGGTGGGACAACTCTTGTTTACAAGATGAGTAGAAGAAGAAGAGTTTGGATTTGATATCCCGCCTTTCACTCCCTTTAAGGAGTCTCAAAGCGGCTAACATTCTCCTTTCCCTTCCTCCCCCACAACAAACCCTCTGTGAGGTGAGTGGGGCTGAGAGACGTCAAAGAAGTGTGACTGGCCCAAGGTCACCCAGCAGCTGCATGTGGAGAAGCGGAGACACAAACCCGGTTCCCCAGATTATGAGTCTACCACTCTTAACCACTACACCACACTGGCTTTATGAATTTAACAAAAGATTTCCCCCTTCAAGGACAATAAAGCCATTGCTATTTATAAACAAATGTGCCTCATTTATGTGTGTAGGTGTTGGGACCTGTATATAAGGTCATACCCTTCTCCACCTCCCCCCCCCCCCGTTATTTTTCTGGGTTGATAAATAAATAAGCAAAGGGAACAAGTTTATTTGAAGTGAGTTCAGCCTCTGAAAACATGCAATCCATTTCACCAGATCCATGTATCAAGTTGTTGTGCCAGCAAACTTAGATAATGTGATACGCTGTTTAGACCTAAGTAATTTGCTAAAGGAAATTAATTCATCACTTTGATTAGCTCGGCGCTCACTTCAAATAGTAATTGGCAATCCTTTTCCTTTTTTCATCCACCGGGTTATGCGTCCCCAGGTTCTTTTATATGGAAAGGATTTTGCAGAGCTGGCCAGCTACCTCCTGCCATAGATCACAAACCTTGATTAAACTTTGCAATCAAATTCAAATCTAAACTTTGCAGCCAATGATGGAACGTTCCCATTAGGGAGAAGTTTAATAAGTAAGCAGTGCAGGCTTGCGGGCGGTTCTTAGAATAACTGCTGGCTTTATCAGAATGCAAGCTTCCTGGATAGATGCACTGTAAGTTCTGCGTTCATCCTAATAAAACAAAGTATTTGTAACGCAAATGACTTATAAGAAAGCATGAATAAAGGAGATAACACAGTACGTTAAAATCTCCTATAGTTAACTGAAATGGGCTGGCCTCTTTCCCCAGTTTGGTGCCCTCCATATAATTTGGACTACAACTGTGATATTTTTTTAAAAACGAGTCCACGAAAGGCCTCCATTCTTCTATAAACAGTTTGTCATGTTGATCTCTTAATTTCGCTGTCAGTTTCGCCATTTCTGCAGAGTCCAATACTTTCAAAAGCCACTCCTCATTCAAAAGCCACTTCTGAATGTTGATCATTACCAACATCCCAAGACCTTTTGCTTCCCAAGATGAAGGACAAGACGTCTCCCCTGCAGCCTCTCTCTCTGCTTCTCCCTCCCTTTGCCCACGGCTTCTCTTCCTCCTCCCTTCCCCTCTGTATGAGGTATTGCCTAGTGTAGGGTTACCAGACGTCCGCAGTTCCCGGGGGACAGTCCCCGGATTTGCAAATCTGTCCCTGGACAAATTCCGTCCCCGAACATCCCCAGATTTGCAAATCTTTCCCCGGGAAACGTGGCAGCGGCAGCCTCAGCAGCCTGGAGCTAGCCTGGTAGCGCAGTTGGCTCTGGCTGGCTTCAGGAGCTGCTCTGTGCGACGCCACTGAAGGGGAAGCGGGGATGTCTGGCAGTACAGATCTCCTGCCCCCTTTGTTTTGAGAGATCGGGGGAGGCTTGGGATGTTCGGGCGGGTGGGTATTGCCCAGTTTTTTTAAAAAAACTGCGCATTTATGTTTCACAGGGTGCGAAAGAAGGGCTTTGCACCTTGCCTGGCAGAGAAACCATGTTCCTTGTGCCCCTCCTGGGCAACAGCCACCCGCCCGCGACTCCTGAGCCTCCCCCGATCTGTCAAAACAAAGGGGGAAGGGTGCAGGAGTTTGGGGAAGGCTCAGGAGTCACAGGCTGAAGGCACGCCCTTGCCCAGTTTTTTAAAAATCTCTGTGCATTTATGTTTCACAGGGTGAGAAAGAAGGGCTTTGCACCTTTATACAATATGCGTGTGTGCTTGGGCCCAGGGTCTTTTGCCTCACCATCCCCACTACTGACTCCCTGTTGCTACTCAGCTTAAAATAAAAAAAAGTGTCCCTGGATTCATTGAAAAAAATCTGGTAACCATAGCCTAGTGGCTACAGCAAGGATGTTTCATTCCTTGCTCTTCAGACAGAAAGCACTCACACCACCACTTAGCTGTGACGGCAGCAAATTAAAACACACTTTTTAAAATAATTTGACACCATTGTGGCAAAGCAGCAGCAGAACAAAGGCTCTGTAAGCAACTTCAGTCATTCTGAAGAAGGATCCTTTCCTCAGGAATGAAGAGCCTGCATTGCAGCAAGTGGCCAGACAGGCAAGAAAGGAGGAGAAGTGGGTACCACCAACAGCTGTGATGTGTGGCAGCTGTGCTGTTCTGCCAGACAAGGCTGTCAGGACAGGCGGATAGACAGCAACCTCACGCCCACCCCAATCCAGTGTCTGAACCAGGTAGTTTAGGGTGGCTCATGAGAGGGTCGGCCTTGCTACTGGGTAAGTAGGTAGGGGAGGCCCTTCTCTCGGTCCCATCACCCTCACAGGCCTGCTTGGTAGGGGCACGGGAGAGGGCCTTCTCGGTGGTGGCTCCTCCCAGACTTTGGTACTCCCTCCCTGGAGAAGCTAGACTGGCCCCCTCCTTGCTGTCCTTCTGCTGACAGGTGAAGAACTTCTAGTTCCAACAGGCTTTTGAGAACTGACTGCTTTTAATGAAAGGGCTGGCGCTGAGCTGTTTTTATTATAATTATTTGTAATTATATATATCTATACACACACACACAATTCTTTCCCTCCCCCCCCCCAAAAAAAATGTTTTTAGCTGTTCTTATTTTATCTGTAGACTGCCTTGAGACCCTGTTAAAGGGAGAAAGGTGAGGTATAAATAAAAATAACAACAAGAACGTATTGTTATATTTTTTATTATTGTCATTAATTTATTAATCGCCGTTTACAAAATATGTTTCGAGGTGGCGTACAATAAAAGCAGGGGAAATAAAACAGTTTTAAACACACACAAAAAGCAGCGGATACATTTAAAATAGAAAAGAATTGGGAATTTTTGGCCCTTGAAGTTCTCCAGTTTCTGCCATGGGGCTCCTCTCCTCTCCTGTTAGATTTCCAATCTGCCTTGGATTTCCCCCCAGATTTGAGAGGTGTGTGTGTCACACGGGGAGAGGAGAAGACAAGGAAGTCAACTTGCAAGGGCAGAAGCCCTTGTTCTAGCAGGCAAACTTCATTGGCTATGGCTCTGTGACTTTTGCAGTTGTGTTTTCAGGGAGCGAAAAGGCATGCACACCAACCACAAATGTATTTTGCTCTCAAAAGTCCAAGTCACTGGCGGATGCTGTCGAGGACACTCACCCAGGAATGCAGATTTGCTCTTTGTTGGCGTAAGGTGCTTATCACATTCCTGTTTGCGGTGCCCTCTACTGCTCCTATGGCTGCACTTTGGCCCCGGATAATTTCATCTCAAGACATTAACTGATCTGCTATCAACTAGAGTAAATATTTTCTTGCGAGCGGGACGCGCACACACTGCTTTGTTAAACAAGCAAATAGAAAGCTTTTACTTTGTTTGCATTTTCGGCAGATTTGCGCGCTATTCAGGCGAACCAGCGTTGCCAGTTGTGTCATTCTGTGGCAAACGCGTAAACACCTTATACACTCAGTGCAGAATTTAGGTAAAAGGTTGGAACAATTTCAATGTCGAAAAGCAAGGAAAAGCAATGCCAGTGATTCCTCTTCTGAACGGTTTACATAACATTCTTAATAATGCTGCAAAGACTTTTCATAATACTGGGCATTGCTTAAAGCACTTTTAAAGCAGCCATTGTTGGCATCCGTCTGTCTCAGGAAACAATGGAAGAGTGTCCTTTCGGGGAATGAAGTCCAACCATTGGAGAGTTATAGAGCCTGCTGTGGCTCTCAAGACAGTAACTTCCAACCTCTTAGTTTAATGTAGGTTCAGAAAATTCTCTGTCCTGGAAACTTTCCCAGGTGGAAGTTGAAGAGACTCACTTACAGTGGTGCCCCGCAAGACGAATGCCTCGCAAGATGGAAAACCCGCTAGACGAAAGGGTTTTCCGTTTTGGAGGTGCTTCGCAAAACGCATTTGCTATGGGCTTTCTTCGCAAGACGAAAATGTCTTGTGATTCCTGGGTTTTTTCCCCCCCTCCCCCCCAAGCCCCTAAGCCGCTTAACAGCTGTTCGCTAAGCCGCTTAACAGCTGATCTAAGCCGCTTATCAGCTGATCTAAACCGCTAATAGCCTTTTAGCAGCTAATCCGCTAATCCCTTAAGCCTTTAATAGCCGCTAATAGCCGCTAAATCGCTAATAGCGCTAATCCGCTAATGGGCTTGCTTCGCAAGACGGAAAAAACCGCAAGACGAAGAGACTCGCGGAACGGATTCTTTTCGTCTTGCGAGGCACCACTGTACTTGTAAGTGGATTGAAGATAAGGGGACGATTTGGACAGAAGGCTATATATTGGAAAGAAAGACTTCTTCTTTCCATTGGATCCAGGCTCTTGGTTATGTTTAGACCGGGGCCTGGAGGATTCCAGGATTGTAGGGTCAGCTTTGTCTTTTACTAGAACCCCAAGCAGGGTGACTCTGAGCTTAGCCTAGTGTTAAGTTGTGGGTGAACATATCAGACGACACAGCGATTCTTCAGACAGCTCTTCTTTATTCAGATGCCAGAACAGAACTGAACTGAAGGGCTCAGTCAGCCTGCTTATATAGAGCTCCAGAACAACGTAACTGTTGCAACTTTCTAAAACTATCCAATCACTGAACGTCACTTTCAATCCTTCATTTGCATACATACTATCCAATCACTGAACGTCACTTCCGATCCTTCATTTGCATAACTATCTACAGAATCCCCCTGCTGGCCCAGGGTGAGAACTTCAGTACATAACACCTAGGAATCTGTTTTCAGTACCCAACCTAAACTGAGCTCTCAGTCCTTTCATGAGGGGTGGGCAAATAGTGTCAGTTCCAGTTTCTCGTTTTTCCTGTTTGCTCAGTCAACTGTAAAAAACTTGAATTTGGCCACAGCTCCCTGAATATTATCTATGGGCAGTGATTTTTTCTCTGGGTACGCAGGGGTACGCATACCCCTAAACATTTTGTGAATCTTTGTACTTTTGTCCATTTACTGTATTTATTTCCCCCGAATTGAACTGTAAAATGGTGGTTTTCTTGAGTAAAAATGAGAGTACCCCTAAATATTTTTTAAAAGAAAAATAGCACTGTCTATATTTCTATAGGCACACTGTATTTCTATAGGCACACAGATATACAAAGGGTACAAAGACCCAGGTGGGACAGAGATCAGGGAACACTCAATGGGGCTTTGAGCAAACATGCCCACATCTAAAGGGAGAGGGAGATGGAGGGGGGGGGGAGAGAGAGAGAGATCCATACCAAATATACAAAAACACAGGTGGGGCAGAGATAAAGGGAACATCTATGTTGGTCTTTGATCAAGCAAACACACCCCTATTTCTTTCCTTTCCTTTCCTTTCCTTTTTCCTTTTTCTTTTTTGGTGACCTCTGCTGGTTACCTTTAATTAATGTGGCTTTAAATGCACACGGAAAATAACTAAATTTCATAAAGCCAGGATATCTGGAAAGTGAGAGAAAGGGGAGGGGAGTGGTTTGAGTGGCACCAGAGTACCAATGAGGTTTTGAACAGGATGTGAACAGAATCATAAAAGGCCCAACAGAAGAGAATCATTGTGCAGTCTGACCCTCATCTTCATCCAGGCATTGTGTCTTCAGGACTCCCATTGCACATTTAAGCCAAGGTTATTTGGCTTGTCTCGCTCTGTTCATGCAAGAACCATCCCCATCTCAATTGCCAAATGGAAGGATGGTTGCTAAAGGAAGATGGAAGTTAGTTCAACTTTAGAAGAGAAAATCTGTTTCAGAAAGCTTGAGAAATAACGTTTGAAGGGAATATACCGAGACGATGCATTTTTAATTAATTTACTTTTTGGCGCAACCCATTTCTAATAACATTCCTGTTGTTGAAGATATAAATGGTTGCCTCCTGGTTGTAGGAACCCAGTGCCCAAGCTGCAAGTTTGCTGATTAAATGTTTTGCCTGTGGATGAAATTGCTTCCTTCGCTCCAAATACATGTTGGTGCAGGTCTTTTGTGTTTTGAAGAGTCCACTTAGGTTTCTGCCTTGCAAACAAAGAGGCTACTTAGATTGCCATCTTGTGGTTATCTACTGTACTGAATGGTAACCATCCCTGCGCATTTTGACTTAAGAGGACGACCAGTTAGCTCTCTTTTGCACCTTTCAATACAGAATTTAAACCGGACTGCAGTCTTGCACAGTCTACCTTTTTCTTTTACTGAAATCTCCATGATCCACTACTGTGTTTTACATTTACAGAGAAAGATAGCATGGTCAAGATCTCCCAATAGTGAAGGCGTGACTAATATATATTGCATGTTAGTGAATAGTTTTATTTCATTGTTGCACGTTAAACCTACCCTTCCGCTGAGAAGCATAGGGCAGAGTGCAGGATTGTTCCATTTTAGCTTTGCAACAACCCTGGGAGGTAGCTTAGGCTTGAGTGATGGCCCAAGCTCATCTAGTGAGGATACTCCCAGACAAGTTGTTTATTTGAGTGTTTAGAATCCTAGAATCCTAGAATCCTAGAATCATAGAGTTGGAAGAGACCACAAGGGCCATCGGGTCCAACCCCCTGCCAAGCAGGAAACACCATCAGAGCACTCCTGACATATGGTTGTCAAGCCTCTGCTTAAAGACCTCCAAAGAAGGAGACTCCACCACACTCCTTGGCAGCAAATTCCACTGTCGAACAGCTCTTACTGTCAGGAAGTTCTTCCTAATGTTTAGGTGGAATCTTCTTTCTTGTAGTTTGGATCCATTGCTCCGTGTCCGCTTCTCTGGAGCAGCAGAAAACAACCTTTCTCCCTCCTCTATGTGACTTCCTTTTATATATTTGAACATGGCTATCATATCACCCCTCAACCTCCTCTTCTCCAGGCTAAACATGCCCAGCTCCCTTAGTCATTCCTCATAAGGCATCGTTTCCAGGCCTTTGACCATTTTGGTTGCCCTCCTCTGGACACGTTCGTTTGTCAGTGTCCTTCTTGAACTGTGGTGCCCAGAACTGGACACAGTACTCCAGGTGAGGTCCGACCATAGCAGTTTACTCCTCATTACTCTGGAGGATGTCCAGTGAGTTGAATGGGGCTTGGTCGCAGGTGTGCCTAGGGCTGTGGCAATGGCAGCCTTTATTTCTAAACCCGGACACTTCTAAGCTCCATCTCTTCAAACCCTCTTGAGTTTTGCTTCTACTTCAGGGCTGCGCTTTGCAAAAGGAGCGGCTCCTCGCTCCCCATCGGCCTCTATCCCCTTCCCTTCTCTGGCAGGCCTATGTTATTATTATTAAAGACATTTGAATCTGCAAATCAAAGACTGACAGCAAAAGAGCAGGTGCTGCCGACTGATAAATTGCCAGGGCATTATGCGGATCCAGCTGTACCACATAAAAGTGGCGCTTTTATACCACGCTCCGATTTTCCATGTGGCATCGTATGGTCCCAGCATCTGGGCGTCGCTGCCAATGCCTCTCGTATATTTTGCTGAGAACTGTCATTACAATAATGAAGAAATTGCAGCAGACGTTAATTGCTGTTCCTGCAGGCTACTGCGGTGGGGAGAGGGGGGCAAGGGATTAGCACAGCAAACTAGAGGGCTGTTTCCTGGTTTCAAGGGGCACCTTTGCTTTCTCTCTGCTTCAGAATCGGGAGGGCTGAAAACACTACAAAGTCCTTTACGAACAATTCTAGTCGCCTTGACGCAGAGAATTTGATAGGGTTTCAACTCTATGAGAAGCCCATCTTTCATTTATGTATTTTTTAAGCGAGCAAGACTCTGGATAACTAGTGCATTTTCTGATCTGTTTTTAGGCCAGTTGCTCCAAAACCAACCAAATAGATAGATAAATAAATTGATGATAGTTAGATGACAGATAGTGTTATGTACTGATGTTCTCACCCTGGGCCAGCAGGGGGATACTGTAGATAGTTATGCAAATGAAGGATCGAAAGTAACGTTCAGTGATTGGATAGTTTGTATGCAAATGAAGGATCGAAAAGTGGCGTTCTGTGATTGGATAGTTTTAGAAAGTTGCAACAGTTACAATTGTTCTGGAGCTCTATATAAGCAGGCTGACTGAGCTCCTCAGTTAGTTCTGTTTCAGCTGCTGAAATAAAGCAGCTGTTTTGGAAGAATCGCTGTGTCGTCTGATATGTTCGCCCACAACTTAACAGATAGATAGATAGATAGATAGATAGATAGATAGATGGTAAAGGTAAAGGTAAAAGGACCCCTGACCATTAGGTCCAGTCGTGGCCAAATCTGGGGTTGCAGCGCTCATCTCACTTTACTGGCTGAGGGAGCCGGCATACAGCTTCCAGGTCATGTGGCCAGCATGACTAAGCCGCTTCTGGCGAACCAGAGCAGCACATGGAAAGGCCGTTTACCTTCCCGCCGGAGCGGTACCTATTTATCTACTTGCACTTTGATGTGATTTCAAACTGCTAGTTGGGCAGGAGCTGGGACCAAGCAACGGGAGCTCACCCCGTCGCGGGGATTTGAACAGCTGACCTTCTGATCGGCAAGTCCTAGGCTCTGTGGTTTAACCCACAGCGCCACCCGCGTCCCCGATAGATAGATAGATATCTATCTATCGGGGGGGGCACACCATTTAAAAAAAATTACTGCTTGTCATAGGCAATCAAGGTTGCTCTGCCCTCTCAGATTACTATCCTTTGTCCATTCGCTTTTTTACAGGGTATCCATAACACATAGCTATCAAATTGTTGTGGAGCTTGGTTTTTCTGTTTGTTGTTTTTTTGCTTTCCCATGTTTTAATTTAATTTAATCAATTGATTGGCTGATTTGATTCATTTTATGAAGTACTTCCCATAAAATACCTCGAAGCAAATTCACAGCAAAAACATCGTCAAAAGGCAATTCCATTTACACAAACAATTAACAACTGTTACATATGTAAAAATCATTTATAATCAAATTCAGGCTGGGATAAAGTCCCGTCCCCCCCCCCCCCCGACCTGATCTGTGGCAACTTTTGGGCACAAAAACGCAGCTTCTGCATTAGCCTGTGCTTTGTGGGCAAGCAAAGTTTTAAAGGGAGGCACACTCTTCTCAGGGCTTCTGCACCTTTAAACGGCATCTTTCAATTCCAATTCCAACCAACTGCAGAAAAATGATGTCTCAGCAGCACTTAAACAGACTAGGACCTGGGAGAACAGGGTTCAATTCCCCATGAAGCCCACAGGGTGACCTTGGAGCCGCCTCTGCCTCTCTGCCAAACCTACCTAACAGGGTTAGGAGAGCAGCAGAACCAGGTTTTTCTCTTTGAGTTCCTTGGAGGAATGGGGGGGGGGGGAGGACGGACGACGACACACAGTGGCGTAGCGTGGGTTGTCAGCACCCGGGGCAAGGCAAGTAATTTGCGCCCCCTAACCCGGGGCAAGGCAAGTAATTTGCGCCCCCCCCCCCGCTGCACTGTCCCTCCCCCAGATAGTCCCTCACTCTCTCTCCGCACCGCACCGCACGCCTGGCACCCTCCCCTCCACAGTGGGCGGCGACCCGGCGGCTCGGATCGGATTCGCACAGCCAGCACTGCAGTGAGAGAGAGTGAGTGAGCCAGGTAGGGGCAGAGAGCTGCGAGTGCGAGCGTGCCCCCCCCCAGATGTTGCGCCCGGTGCAGCCGGCCCCCCCTGCACCCCCCACGCTACGCCACTGACGACACACATGTATTAATAAAAAGAAGTGATGTTCTTTCACATGTGGTGGACTTGCAAAATGGTAAAAGAGTATTGGGAAATAATCCATAATGAATTGAAAAAAGTGTACCTTTAAAAAAACAAAAAAACCCCAGAGTGCTTTTTGTTGGGCATAATTTAGATGGAAATTCCCAGGTTAATTATGTATGCCACTACAGTGGTACCTTGGGTTACAGATGCTTCAGGTTATAGACGCTTCAGGTTACAGACTCCGCTAACCCAGAAATAGTACCTCGGGTTAAGAACTTTGCTTCAGGATGAGAACAGAAATTGCACAGTGGTGGTGGGAGGCCCCATTAGCTAAAGTGGTACCTCAGGTTAAGAACAGTTTCAGGTTAAGAACGGACCTCCAGAATGAATTAAGTTCTTAACCCGAGGTACCACTGTACTGCGGCCCTGTGTTTTGTTAGCCCCAAAATGGAAAACGAGCGAGGTCCCAACCAAAGAAGAATGGCAACTTAAGCTGACAGAATATGCGCAGCTTGCAGACTTATAGAATAAGAGAACAAGAAGAACATAGATTTAGAGAAGATTGGAAAGCGTTTACAGTATTGAATACATTGGGGGGGGGAATTGTGTACACTTGAAAACGTTGGCAGCATTAAGATAAATTCAACAGTGTAAATAAGTTTTGATGGGTGTAATAACGGAATACTGAATGGTTTGGTTTTTGTAAAATATGCAGGGATTTATGAGATGCAAAATGAACCAAGGAAAGAGAAGGGAAGTCACTGATATTTTAGGATGTTTAAATGAGCATTTTTAAATTGTAAAACAGAAAAATTAACACACTCTCTCTCTCTCTCTTAAAAGAAGTAACCATGCTTGCTGTTGTTTTCTTTTTAAAAAATAGGGAAACAAAATACAGTCATACCTCGGGTTAATAATAATAATAATAATAATAATTTTTATTTATACTCCACCCTCCCCAGCCAAGGCCAGGCTCAGAGCGGCTTACAAGCAATAATAAAAACAAGTTAAATGATTACAACTTAAAAACAAAATTAAAAAATACAACATTAAAAAATTGAAAGATTAAAATATTAAAATGTAGCCTCATTGCAGAAGAAGGAAAAGGAAAAAGAAAGAGAGGGAGGGAATCAAATTGGCTCCAAGCCAAAGGCCAGGCGGAACAACTCTGTCTTACAGGCCCTGCGGAAAGAAATCAGATCCTGCAGGGCCCTGGTCTCATGAGACAGAGCGTTCCACCAGACCGGAGCCAGAGTTGAAAAGGCCCTGGCTCTGGTTGAGGCTAATCTAACTTCCTTAGGGCCCGGGACCACTAGGGTGTTGCTATTTATGGACCTTGAGGCTCTCCGTGGGGCATACTGGGAGAGGCAGTCCCGTAGGTACGAGGGTCCTAGGCCGTGAAGGGCTTTAAAGGTCAAAAGCAGCACCTGAAGGTTGAAGTAGCTTCGGGTTGAGCATTTTCGGGTTGTGCTCTGCGGCGACCCGGAAGTAATGGAATGCATTACTTCTGGGTTTTACCGCTCGCGCATGTGCAGATGCTCAAAATGACGTCACATGCATGCGCGGAAGTGCCGAATCGCGCAGACGTGCAGACACAGGTTGCGTTCTGCTCTGGATGCGAACGGGGCTCCGGAACGGATCCCATTCTTATCCAGAGGTACCACTGTACTCTGAGCATCAGCGATTTCGGATTTTAACATCGCTTGTGCCATAGCAACGTCATGAGAACAACCATTGGCCCATCTCATCCTGGATCCTGTTCTCATGGTGGCTAATCAGATGCTTGTGAGAAGCCTGTCAGCAAGACCTGAATTCAATAGCACTCTTGACTTCTATGGTTTCCAGCAACGGATATTCAGATGTACAGCCATCACAGCTAGTAGCCATTGATAGCTGTACCCTCCACAAATTTGTCTCATCATCTGCATACTTGCTGCTGTGCAGCAACAGAGAAGCTAGGCTGTTGCTTCATGCTCTTCTGGTCAGCTTTCCAGAAGCGTCCGGTTACCCGGAGAGGAGTAACCCGGCTCTGGGGCTTGGCTCTTGCTGGTGGCTTTCTGTCTAGCCACTTGTGAGACTAGATGGCCCATTGGTCTGATTCTGATTTTTTCCTATGTCAGCACTTTCACCTGCTTACCCTGCGACGCTGCCGTTCTATTTAAACCACAGTAGTTAATTTGAAAATTGCACCTATACTTATACATCGGCTTGTGCAGATGTTGCGCACATCTGTGTCCTCTTTTGTCCTTTTGTGTATGGGATGCATTTCCTCTCCTTTGGCAACGCGTAAGTGGACACCCTAATTCGCTCCCGCAACAACTAGGAAACCAATCAGAATTTCGCTGGTGCAAATGATGCCCATTTGTATGCATTTGCTTATTTGGCATAATTGGTCTCTCTTCTGCTAATCTGGGGGAGTGGCAAGGAGCTATCCAGGGCAATGAAGCCTCTCTCTCCATCCTCCCACAGAAATCTTCCATTGTTATGTACTGAAGTTCTCACCCTGGGCCAGCAGGGGGATACTGTAGATAGTTTTCACTCAGGTCCACGTCAGTTATTTTAGGTGGGAAACCCTGGGTTGTTGTTGCTACAATGTTGACAGCCGGCTCCTATAAAAGCAGGCCGGCTGAGCTGTTTGGTTCAGTTCTGTTCCAGCTTACAAAATAAAGAGCTACTTTGGAGAAATCGCTGTGTCGTCTGCCATGTCTACCCACCATTTAACATCCATATTCTGTCTGTTTTGGTTGTTACTGCTTTTTTAAAAATATTACTACTACTACTACTACTACTACTGCTACTACTAATTAAGTGATCTTTTCACACCAGATCCCTCTGCAGCCTTAAGAACTACAAACTGTGTTTATAACGAAAGGCTGAAATTCTCAGGATGCCAGCTTCTGTATTCAGCATGAAATTCTGAGCGTCTTCGGTGCTTGGGTCGGTTTAGAATCAAAAATGCACAGAGCTCTTCCTAACACCCACATCTTCTGTTTTGCCTCATACTGCTCAATTAGCCATTGCAAAGCTGGAGTCCGTTCCTCCTCCCCCCCTTGTAACTGAATCAGTGGTGGAGATTCATGCTCTGGCACTGGGGGGCGGAGAGCAGGCAGGGGCGAGGCTGGCATGTGTCGTGGGGGCGTGGTGCAACACCTGCAGGGGCGTGGTGCGCATCTTGGGGGTGTGGCGGGCAGCCGCGATGGCACCCCACCGGGATCGCGCTGCTGGGGGCGGTGTGCTCCCTCCGCACTCCTCTTCCTCTGCCAGTGAACTGAATATTTCCATTGCATAGGAATCCTATAGAAACTTCTTTTCTAATGCTGCATGCTCAGCCATTACTCTCTATGCTCCTTGCAGTTGCTTAGATTACAGACTGCGTACACCGGACCCTCCAGGTGTCCCTATTTTGCAGGGACAGTCCTGGATATACAGACGCTATCCCAGATTTTTATTTGAACCCAGAATGTCCGACTTTCCCTTAGGATGTCCCTATTTTCACCAGAGAAATGCTGGAGGGTATGGAGTTATGTGACCCCTAAGCCAAGGAGATAAGTACAGTGGTACCCCGCAAGACGAATGCCTCGCAAGACGGAAAACCCGCTAGACGAAAGGATTTTCCGTTTTTCAATGCACTTCGCAGGACGAATTTCCCTATGGGCTTGCTTCGCAAGACGAAAATGTCTTGCGAGTCTTGAGATTTTTTTCCGCTCCCCACCCCCTTTTTCTAAGCCACTAAACCGCTAATAACCTTTTAGCAGCTAATCCGCTAATCCCTTAAGCCTTTAATAGCCGCTAATAGCTGCTAAACCGCTAATAGCGCTAATCCGCTAATAGGGTTGCTTCGCAAGACGAAAAAACCGCTAGACAAAGAGACTTGCAGAATGAATTAATTTCGTCTTGCGAGGCACCACTGTAACTCTACAACCTTTAGAAGACATCTGAAGGCAGCCCTGGATAGGGAAGTTTTTTAATGTTTAATGCTTTATAGTGTTTTTATATATTTTGGAAGCTGCTCAGAGTGGCTGGGGCAACCCAGTCAGATGGGCGGGGTATTATTATTATTATTATTATTATTATTATTATTATATAGGACTTCCCTATTTTCATGGGTGAAATGTTGGAGGGTGTGCATACACACCACAGACTTAAAGCACATTTCCCTCCAAACGATCTTAGGAACCATGGTTTGTTAAGTGTGCTGGGAATTGTAGCTCTGTGGAGGGTAAACTACAATTCCCAGAATTCTTTGCAGGTGGGGGGAAACATGCTTTAATGAATAAACCAATTTATGCAGCCATAACTTGGTTTAACAGCCACTCCTTCATCCCAGGGAACCTTATTATTCTGGAAGTGTAGGGAGCCAAGGAGCTGAAGCCGGCTTCCTCAACCTCGGCCCTCCAGCTGTTCTGGGACTACAATTCCCAGCATCCCTGACCACTGGTCCTGCTAGCTAGGGATCATGGGAGTTGTAGGCCAAAAACATCTGGAGGGCCGAGGTTGAGGAAGCCTGAGCTTAAACAATTCCTGTAAGGAATAATTTGCAGGACTTTTTGAGGGAAAACAATGGGAACTAAACTGGTACAAAACAGATTTATGTTTGCCATGCAGATGTACTATAATGGCCATTGATTTAAACGTTCTGAGCATTTATTTCAATAGCTTTGCTCTTGCGCCCCCTTCTTGCCTCTGCTGCATTGGCAAGAGAGGAGAAGAGTCTTGTGGGTGAAGGAAGATCCATACCATTGCCAGTCCTGGCTAACCCACGGGGTGGGCAAGGCTGAAGTGAAGAGCATGGCAAGGTTCCTTATTCCCTGGCCATTGTAACCAGGACTGACTGGAATGTGAACTGCTTGCCTGACGATCCTGGCCCTGGCACCCACCCAAAGAAAGGCATACGGGAGAGATGCCAGGGCAGTGGCCCAGAAATGCTCGCTGCAGTCTGTGGCTCAGGGACTGCAGAGGCTCCCTTCTGCTGCTGAGTTCACATTGCACGCAAATTAATTAAGTCCTCTGTTTCACCTTCATGAGAGCCACGGAGAGGAGGCTGCCGGCTGGTTGATGCCGCCTTCTCGTTAAACTGCCTCTTTCTCTCGCCTGTCCACCGTGCCCGACGGGGAAAGCGTGGGACTCAACGATACCTGATCGGCAAGTTAATGCCATCGTCGGTGGCCGGCGGAATAATATTTCATTAAGCAGAACGCTGTGATCCTGAAGTCCTTTGAAACGGAGGGTTCCTTCTCAAGCAGCCCCGTGCGGACAACTCTCAAAGGGCACCCTTCAACATGCTTTTCCTGGCAAAGATGCCCATTCAGCAGAACCCTGGAAGCTCGTGCAGGGAATAGTGCCAGCAAACACACACACTCCTTTCTGTATCTGCATGCACTTAACATATCTGTGCGTGTGCATTTGAGTAAGTAAAAAAGTAAAGGGGATTCCAGCTGTTTAAAGAAGGAATTTCAGAAGCAGCTGGTGCCATCCACGAGTTTGCTGACTGTTTTAATAACTTGTTTGGACACTGACCTGCTTTGCATGTACTGTAATGCCGAGCCAAACTGTGGCTCAGTGCAAAGGTGGTAGGAGGCAGCATGGTTTGGCTGCACCACTCACCTAACCTTCCTCCAGCTGAGCTGATGGAGAGGGGTAGGGGTGAGGCAGCAGCAAGGTAGTGTCATGGACTGGCTGGAGGCAGAGGTGTGGTGGGAGGCACCAGCCAGGGAACCCCCAAGGGAAGTCCCAGAGGAGGAAGGCTCAGAGCCAAGGGATTGGTGGTGGCGACACCAAGGAGAGGTCAGAGGGAGAAGAATGGGAGAAGTTGTTGAATGCTGAAGGGGCAACAGGATTTAGTGAACAGGCAGAGCCTATGACAGGGAGCAGTTCCAACTCAGAGGCTGAAGCAGAGGAGGGTGGGGGGAAAGAGGATGCAGAAGACTATAGGGGGCCTGGCTCTCCTACTGCAACAAGCTCCCCTCCCCGCTTGTCTCCAAGGACGCACAGAGTGGCCCTGATGCATACCCCCCAACATTTCTCTGATGAAAATAGAGATCTCCTATTCCATACCATCCAACACTTCTCCGACGAAAATAGGAAAAGCCGGGATGGCTTCTGTAAATCCAGGACTGTCCCTGGAAAATAGGGACACTTGGAGGGTCTGGGAATTCCCCACCTCCCACCCCCGGAATGAACTCTCAGAGGCAGGAGATTGGTGGTAGGACAATGACAAGTGGAGAAGAGGGAGAAGAGTAGAGGGGAAGGTGTCAGAAGCTGAAAAGGCAACTTGGCTTATTGAGCAGGAAGAGGCTGGGGCAGAGATCAGTCCAGAACTAAGGGCAGAAGTGGAGGCTGGAAAGGTGGGGTCAAGAGGCAGCGATGAGGTGGGCTGAAGAAGCCAGGCAGTCTCCCCCTCTTGCTGTGACCAGTTCACTTCCCCCCATCTCCCAGAACACACAGAGGTATGAAGAGGGTGGAACAAAGGCAGACAAGGCAGAGAAGTCTCAGGTTGCTTGTAAGGAGCCAGGGAAGGCTTAGAGAGCTGTGGGAAGGTGGAGACCTTCAGTCCAAGATCTGCTGGGAAGAGTGGCTGTGCTCACTAGACCTGAGCTGTTTTGTTTCCTTGAATAAAGAGGTAACTTCCCTGACACTGTGTGAGTCATGGCTGACTTGCTCCTGACATCCACCCTAACAGGTAGGCACAGTTCAAGCATGCCAACAGTGCAAGCATTCTTCTCAGAGTGCTTTAACAATCCATCGCTCTTCTAAGGGAATTCTGGGAATGGTAGCTCTGTGAGAGGAAAAGGGAAGTCCTCAGCACCCTTAACAGACTACCGCTCCCAGAATTATTTGAGATGAATCCACGAATATTTAAGGTGGCATAGTGCTTTCATCGTTATGGTGTGAATGTGACACAGTTGGGGAGCCTGTTATCGCTGCTTGAGTGGGAGCGAGGAAGTCAGTAGGCTCTCAGCCCCTGACCCATTCTCGGTATGAATTTTCTGCCTGCATTTCCCAGCTGGCGAGCTACGCACAGGTGCGCAGGATGTCACTAGGACACAGGAAGGCTCCAACATCCTCTTTCTCTGCATCTCCTGTGAAAGGGCAGTGCATGTCTGGCCAAAATAACTTCTGTTTTCAGCTGCAAATGGGTCCCTCTCTGCACACAACCTAGTGAAAACAAACCCAGGTTTTATGCCTTTTGTTTAAAATTAAAAAATAAAAGCAAAGAGACTCGTGGAACATAGTTCTCCTAGTGTACTGGTGAAACTTTTTGCCATGCTTCTTATATCCCCAGCCATTTCATGTTTATCCAAGGCATCTGGTGTTCCCTTCTTTAAGATACATCCAAAGTGGCTGAAATGATTTCTACTGTAATTTTGGAGGAAAGCGAAATATTGGAAGTTTGTGGTGCTTGGCAGAAGGCTCCAGCTGATAGATTGTAAGTCACTGGCCTTTATTGCATCAGCCATAGGTCGCAGCAATTTCCAAAAATGCAATAAATATGCAGAAACACATAATGTGTTTGGCACTTAATGCAAAGTTCATGCCATTGTGAAACTTAAATGGGCTCATATAACCAAGAAGAAGAAAATGAAGCTTAAATCGCACATGCTAATAATCAAAAAGGTACATACATATTATAATAAACATTATTCATTGCTCCCTTGCCATCTCCACCCTGCTGTCTGGAGCAACAGAGAATAAGTCTGCTCCATCCCCTGCATGACAGCTCACCAGATATTTCATACAATCATAGAAGTGTACAGCTGGAAGGGACCACGAATGTCATCTAGTCCAACCCCCTGCAATGCAGGAATCTTTTGCCCAACATGGGGCTCAAACCCATGACCCCGATATTCAGATTCTCATGCTCTACTGACTGAGCTATCCCTCGCTTTTTTTAAAAGGTAGTTCTCATGTCTCCCCTTAACCTTTTCTTCTCCAGCGTGTAAAGGAAAAGTAAAGGGACCCCTGACCACTAGGTCCAGTCGTGGCCGACTCTGGGGTTGCGGCGCTCATCTCGCTTTATTGGCCAAGGGAGCCGGCGTACAGCTTCCAGGTCGTGTGACCAGCATGACTAAGCCACTTCTGGCGAACCAGAGCAGCGCACAGAAACGCCGTTTACCTTCCTGCCGGAGTGGTACCTATTTATCTACTTGCATTTTGATGTGCTTTCAAACTGCTAGGGTGGCAGGAGCAGGGACCGAGCAACAGGAGCTCACCCCGTCGCAGTGATTCAAACAGCCAACATTCTGACTGGCAAGCACTAGGCTCTGTGGTTTAACCCACAGCGCCACCTGCGTCCCTCTTCTCCAGCATGTATCCATGGTTAAGTGCTTAAAGAACCTGAATCATCAAGAATGCAATTCTGATTTATATACAGTGGTACCTCGGGTTACATATGCTTCAGGCTACAGATGCTTCAGGTTACAGACTCCACTAACCCAGAAATAATACCTCGGGTTAAGAACTTTGCTTCAGGATGAGAACAGAAATCGTGCTCTGGTGGCATGGTGGCAGCAGAAGGCCCCATTAGCTAAAGTGGTGCTTCAAGTTAAGAACAGTTTCAGGTTAAGAACGGACCTCCGGAACGAATTAAGTACTTAACCCGAGGTACCACTGTATAATGTTCCAGGACTCAACGCCAAAATATCTATCTTGCAAGTCCAACAGATAAATTTGAGACATGGGGTTCACATCTTTCTGCAGATTATCTCCGCAGGCTACCATGCAAAGCTACTTTATCCAGGCATGTTGTTTCTCCACGCTGCTCGTTGTCCTCCTGTCCTCTGCAGATGCCATCAATGGGAAAGAGGCTTCTGTAGCTTCCAGCAGAAAGCGAGGCGACCCACCCCGTTGCCTGGCACCTGTGTCGCAGCAGGGCACGGGTCCAAGCAAGTTGCGAATGGGCAAGATGCCATTGCAACAGATGGGCATGAGCGAGCTTAGGCAGACTTGGGCCCATGGAGCTACATCCAGCCTGGGGTGTTGACTGTTTAGGGCAAACATCTCCCAGCTGAGATTGCCGGAGCAGCTGCTGGCCTCAAATTTATACACCTATAATTAAGGCGCTATGCAATTTCTAATCCTGCGGCATGGTTTGAGCTGGATTAATTGGCAAGCTATAAATAGCTCCCATGACCGTGTACGGCAAGTGTGGTTTAAGCGCTGCAAAGTTCTGGGCAACGAAGGAACTCTCCCTGTTGCAGTCGGACCCTTTCCTCATAAATGGCCAGGTTCCTTGAGGTGTCTGAAGCTTGTTCCATCCCTTGGCTGCCACAGAAGAACTTCAGAACTTCTGTGGGGAGCTGCTCTTATGGCTGCTTGTATTACTGGGACTGCTGTGCCATAACTCAGGGGTAGAGCACCTGCTTTCATAGGCACCAACCCTAAGGGGTCCCGAGAATTCAAATTATAACCCCAAAATCTTGCTATGTCTTCTCAGGAGCAAACTGGGGGACATTTTGTTGTTGTTTAGTCGTTTAGTCGTGTCCGACTCTTCGTGACCCCATGGACCAGAGCACGCCAGGCACTCCTGTCTTCCACTGCCTCCCGCAGTTTGGTCAAACTCATGCTGGTAGCTTCAAGAATACTGTCCAACCATCTCGTCCTCTGTCATCCCATTCTCCTTGTGCCCTCCATCTTTCCCAACATCAGGGTCTTTTCCAGGGAGTCTTCTCTTCTCATGAGGTGGCCAAAGTATTGGAGCCTCAGCTTCATGACCTGTCCTTCCAGTGAGCACTCAGGGCTGATTTCCTTAAGAATGGATAGGTTTGATCTTCTTGCAGTCCATGGGACTCTCAAGAGTCTCCTCCAGCACCATAATTCAAAAGCACCAATTCTTCGACATTACTCCAGGCCTAATTTCTGGGGCTGATTTAAAAGTGCCACTTTTGACCATTAAATCCTTTGTGGTTTGGGATCTTGGTAGCTAAAAGAATTCCCACTCCACACAGATATCTACCCTATGGCTGAGTCACTAAGTCATAGAATCATAGATCTGTAAAAACACATTGGGGGGAGGGGCAAGAGAATGTGTAAGAGCGCAGCACCCAAAATGGCCACTGAAATCTCATGCAAAAAGAAAAGAAAGAAAGAAAGAAAGAAAGAAAGAAAGAAAGATGAAAAAGAGATGTCCCATTTTTTTCTGGGGCATTTGGAAGGTATGATATAGCTGTTTTGTTTGGAGCAATACTAAGCATTCTGGCTGGTGTTAGCGCTGGGCAAGCATTCCCTTTACACCAGAAAAGCTTGGATGCATTGATATTTTCCTCCTTAAAACTATCAAGTTGTCTCGGAAATTCCATGAAAGCTCCAATTATGCTACCTGAATGTGAACAGACTGTCTTTCAGAAAGCGGTTTTTGCCCTTGACTGCAAGTTTGCAGTGACTTCATTTCCGGAAAATGTGTGAAATCCCCAGGGAGCATCAGCTTTTCGACTTACCCAGCAATCATAAAATGGTTTTAGTGAAGCCAAAGGACCTCAGCTTCCCTGCCTCTGAAACTATTAGCTGGATCACTGCGTAGCTTTGGATACTATGCCAAAATTAATATCTCTGCATATTTGCATCTGTTTTATGCACTCCTCTTTACGTCTTGCCAAGAGCACAAAGTCTACAGATAATACAGAGGATCATTTAAACCCTTTGATCCACAGTGGGCTTCCATAAGACCGCAACAAAAGTGAAGCAAACAGTGACAATTTAACAACAGCTTTTTATTATTTTTAAAAAATTAACAATTCTTTCTTCGCTATGACGCATCTGCATTCAACCAGTGGGGTGAACAGAAAGCAGAGGGGAAGATTATAATAGCTTCACTTTTGATCTGGAAGCCTTTTGAGAAGTCTCCCAGAAAACATGGAGGGCCACCAAAAAGAAGCAACCCAAAATAGCAGTGAACTGGCTTAGTTTGGTGTGAATTTTTCCAGGGTTCAGGAGTCAACCATAAACTAGGTCAGGCAATATAGGCCAGTGTTGTCTACTCTCCCAAGCCCTGGATCTCCAGCAGGAAGCCTGCAGAGACTGGCCATAGCTCAATGGTAGAACATCTGCTTTGCATGGGAGAGGTCCCTGGTCCAATCCCTGTCTTCTCTAGATAGGGCTGGGAGAAAACCCTGCTAGAAATTCTGGAGAACTTCAGCAGGTGTAGACAGCACTGATCTAGATGCACCAATGGCCTCCTTCGGTATAAGACAGCCTTCTGTGTTCCTAGGGCTTTCCCATCCTCTCTTACCTGATCCTTTTGACTGGCGATCCCAAGGATTGAATGGAGGTTTTTTTTGGCATGCAAAGCATGTGGGCTATGGCGCCTTCCCCTGCTTCAGCATGAGCTAGAGAAGTTCTGCCCAGGGCCGGCCCACCTATGAGACAAGGTGAGGTGACCGCCTCAAGCATCAGGATCCACAGGTGCAGCAGCTCTGGCCTCCAAGGAACGCATTGTTTGCTGTTGCTACCACTGCTGTGGCAGCAGCAACAGCCATGGCTGGCTCCTTGGAGGACAGATCCACCACCTCTTTTGCAGCCCCTCTAGTGTCAACTCTTGGTGAATAGGAGGCACTGCTGGTCTTCTCTCACCCCTAGGTGTGATTGAGAGCAGGCCTCCTTTGATGATGGCCTTTGAGTCCCACTTCAAGCATCAAGTAACGTTGATCTGATTCCTCACCTTGCTCCCAATGTAGAACTTCACACTTTACCACCACTCGTTCCCAGTGTAGATCTTCACTTATTCCTTCTTCTCTGCCAGGAAGGGGCATTTTGTGGTTTGCCTCAGGTGCCAAAATGTCTCAGTTCTGCACCAACCATTCCCAGGAATCTCCCAACAACTCCCTCGCTTCCTTGTGGAGAGCCATGACTTAAATGGACGGTGTGAATGTGGCTAAACAAACAAATTGAGATTAATAATACCATCTCTAAAGCAGTGAATAAAAATCAATAGATGTGGCTTAAGGTGGCTAGATGGAAAGGAGGACAGTGTGGGGGGTGATGGGAGCTGTAGTCATGCAACACCTGCAAGGCCACAGGTTCCCCATCTTCTATTTAAACCATGGAAACAACATATGAGATGACTTCCATTGATTTCAATGAGGCTGAACTGTTTCAAATGCTTTGCAAGTGGCATTGTGGTCCCTTTGATATATACGAGTCTATTCCTGGCCAGATTAATACCACACTCTGGATGATCTGCAAGGTTAAATTGCTTTTAATTTTAGCTTAATTATGTGCTGGAGCACAAATAACTAACAGCATCGATCTGAGGCTTGGCACCAACGGCAGGTTCCAAATGGCAAGGCGTATTAAGAGATCGAACTATTAAACATGGATAATGAGCAAAATAATTATGTGTTTCCAAGCCGTAAAAGGTTAGACTTTAAAGTTGTCACAGTTCATAAGCAAAGGAAGATTTAATCCCACTCCTAATAAAATATTTATATGATAATGCACTTTAATCAAAACAGTCGCAATTAATTTGGGGGCGGGAGATATATCGTCCTTGTTTGCTGCCTGGATTTTCCAACTGGGGGGAGTGGGAAGGAGAGACAGAGAGGACTTTAGCACAGCATACATTTTCTTACCGAATAGTGGATGACTCCCACTCGTTTGCTTTTAAAATGTAGCTTAGTTCAGGATAAATCGACATAGCCACAAACAGCTATGTTGTTTGCATTCCTTTACCCAAATGGTGATCACACCTAAGGTTTTGCACAGTGGTCATTGCTTATGCTGCCATAATTATCTAGAGAAAAATACAAGGAAGTTGCTGGCCACATAGAGCAGCTTTCCCCACCCAGATTATTATTATTTTTAATTACATTTCCCATCAGTCCAACCAGCATAGTCAGGGGTGGTAATGGTTGTGGTCCAAAACATTTGAGAAACACCAAGTTGGGGCAGGCAGGCACAGAGGAAAATTTTGTTATCATTTGCTCCCCATCCAAAAAGTCAATTCCTATTGTTACGCTCCCCCACACCAGACCCTCCAAGTGTCCCTATTTTACAGGGACAGTACAGATTTACAGAAGCTGTCCCGGTTTTTTATTTGATCCTGGAGTGTCCCATTTTCCCTTTAAAAAGATAAAGGTAAAGGACCCCTGACAGTTAAGTCCAGTTGCAGACGACTCTGGGGTTGCAGTGCTCATCTTGCTTTACTGCCTGAGGGAGCTGACGTTTGTCCCCTTCCGCAGACAGTTTTTCCGGGTCATGTGGTCAGCATGACTAAGCCGCTTCTGTCGAAACCAGAGCAGCGCACGGAAACACTGCTTACCTTCCCGCCAGAGTGGTACCTATTTATCTACTTGCACTTTGACGTGCTTTCGAACTGCTAGGTTGGCAGGAGCAGGGACCAAGCAACGGGAGCTCACCCTGTAACAGGGATTCGAACCGCCGACCTTCTGATTGGCAAGCCCAAGAGGCTCAGTGGTTTAGACCACAGTGATAAGTTTTTTAATGTTTAATGTTTTATAATATTTTTTTTATATATTGGAAACTGCTCATAGTGGCTGGGGCAACCCACTCAGATGGGCAAGGCATAAATAAAAAAGCTGTTGTTGTTACAGGTAGGTAGCCGTGTTGGTCTGCTGTAGTCGAAACAAAATTAAAAAAAAAATCCTTCCAGTAGCACCTTAAAGGTAAAGGTAAAGGGACCCTTGACCATTAGGTCCAGTCATGGCCGACTCTGGGGTTGCGGCGATCATCTCGCTTTATTGGCCGAGGGAGCCTGCGTACATCTTCCAGGTCATGTGGCCAGCATGACTAAGCCACTTCTGGCGAACTAGAGCAGCGCACGGAAACGCCGTTTACCTTCCCGCCGGAGTGGTACCTATTTATCTACTTGCACTTTGATGTGCTTTCGAACTGCTAGGTTGGCAGGAGCAGGGACCGGGCAACGGGAGCTCACCCCGTCAAGGGGATTCGAACTGCCGACCTTCTGATCGGCAAGTCCTAGACTCTGTGGTTTAACCCACAGTGCCACCCGCATCGCCCCAGTAGCACCTTAGAGACCAACTAAGTTTGTTATTGGTATGAGTTTTCGTGTGAATCCACACTTCTTCAGAATGTTGTTGTTGTTGTTGTTGAATAGGAAGTCCTTATTTTCATCAGAGAAATGTTGGAGGGTATGCCACACTTCTCCAAGCAGTGTAGAAGTTCCACAGGTGCAGCATTTCTCTTCCTTTGGAAGAGGGGGGGAAATCGCTGGGCACTTCAGTTCTCTAGGAAGAGTTAGCCTTCTCACAGTGCTTCCTAAAGCTCAGAGCTCTCCCTCTACCTTTTTCAATGTCCCTGTCAAAACGGCCATTTCTCCCTCAAGCTAAGATCTTGTTTATGTCATGCCACGCATTCAGACATGGGGAATATTGTGTTACTTTTCCTGATTATACTGCTTCTGTCCACTTTCATTCCTTTCACACACATTGTGTTATGGAACTGTGGTTTTTAGACCGATATACCAACATGTCGCACTGAATTTCATTCACACCAGTGGGCGTGGCATGGCACAACAATGAACCTCATTGGACAACACCACTGCTTTCTGTTCCCCCATGAAAACAGCCATAAAGCTGGTCTACCGTCACAAATGTTATCCCTTTTCTCCTGCCATTTTCCAGGTTAAGGGGGCTGTAAACAGATTTTCTTCTTCTTCCTGGAATCAACTAACATGGAAATGAGTGCTCAAGCATGCATTATCTTCCGCTCCTTTTCCATTGTACAAAATTTCAAATATTAATGCAGAAATTAATAGTGAGTGAAACTTTAGCGGAATGGAATGAGCTCCCATGGGAATGTGGCCTTAGCTCATGTGGGGAGGTGTGTTCAAAACACAGCAGTCTACTACCTGTTGAAGCACATCCTGTGAAAAGCCATATAATCAGTCAGGTGACTGAAAGGGGTGGGGCCACTTTCCATCCATCCCTTTATTAGACATGGAGTAGAATTGTTGGTGGCCAGATGATGGAGTACACAGATTAGTCTCAAACCCAGTTTAGCAATTTGAGACAAGCAGAGATAGGTTTGCATGTTAGGAGCAGCCATAGAGGCTGAGCCACGGTGTTAAGGTAAATTGCAAAATACATATTTATTCACTTAGAAAAATCTCCAGCTTTTTTAATATAGAACCCCCCCCCCATACTTTCTCTTTATTTCTGTTTGCTGCCTGCAAAAGATCCCATATGTTTTATCATTGGACGGAGACAGATTTGGGTTAACAGTTGGGTTTTTTGTTTTCAAAAATGGCGGGGTCAACCATTGCTTGTTTCTTTCTAGGGATAGGCCTAGCTGAAACCTGCTTAGCACCCTATTTTGTGAAACTTTGGTTGGCTTAAGACAGGTATTGACCAAATGTGGATTTTTATTCTCCCCCCACCTTAGGCACAGAGACAGCTAATTTTACTTTTAACATTATTGGTATAACCTATTGGTCTTTCACAACTTTCTGACTAGTTGCAGGACCTTAGCCAGAAGTAGCAGAGTAAACACAGAATTCACGAAAGCAATTGGCAACTGGCTACAGACAGGATGGACGATGCAGGAACTAGGAACTTGTAGTTACCGGTAAGTGTTTACTATATACAGTGAACTATTTACAGGAACAGAACAGAACACGGATCTTTAACTAGCTCTCTCATACACGACTCACAACTCCTACACTTACACTGAACTACTGAACTCCAATTAGTAGGCCATAAATCATCATTCACCGTGAGAGAACTTGACCAATCATGGAGCTGTCTCCATGCCTCTGTATTACCAGGCAGACTTACTCTTTCACATTGCCTTGGCTGTCTGCCAAACCCTAATTACCTCTGTGTGTGAAGCGGCACGTATTCAGGTTCCCAACAAACATTACCACAAAATGGGAAGGCAGCAACACTTTTAGGAGGCACATTTCAATGCCTAATTTTACTTCAGTAGGTATCTGTAGGTGAGTTGCTTTTAAGTCTCAGTAGGTGTGCCTGAGCCTGACCAAACTGCGGGAGGCAGTGGAAGACAGGAGTGCCTGGCGTGCTCTGGTCCATGGGGTCACGAAGAGTTGGACATGACTAAACCACAAGGTGTGCTTTTAAATCTTGTTGTTGTTTAAAAAAGCATAAACACATAGTGAAATGCAACTGTGGAAGGGGAGGATCTGACTGAAGAGAATTCCTCAAAGTAGGAAAGGGGGATAATTTTTTTTAAGGTTGTATTTTAATGTAAGCCAACCCTGATGACTTTTTATATGCCAATACAGTGGTACCTCAGGTTACATGCGCTTCAGGTTACATACACTTCAGGTTACAGACTCCGCTAACCCAGAAATAGTGCTTCAGGTTAAGAACTTTGCTTCAGGATGAGAACAGAAATCGTGCTCCGGCGGTGCAGTGGCAGCAGGAGGCCCCATTAGATAAAGTGGTGCTTCAGGTTAAGAACAGTTTCAGGTTAAGTACGGACCTCCGGAACAAATTAAGTACTTAACCTGAGGTACCACTGTATTGCTTACTGTGATTTCCCCCCTCTCAAGCATAGCTTAGTGTTACTCATAAGGCATCTCTGATGTGCCTTGTTTCTCTTTCCACAACCTGCTACCATACAAAATGGTAACTGTACTTCCAAACAGTGCGCTGCAGCAATGTGAATCAAGCTTCTCCAGCAAATTCCCACATTCCCCCAGGAAAGCCTCTCAAAAATGTCCTGGCAGTACCAAAAGCTTTGCCATGCCTTTGACACTACCCCAGCCTGCACAATATTTGCCTAGATTCCCAACTCATTTCTCATAGGGAATATGGGTTGTATCCAATGATAGCCCTACTCAGCATAGACCCAGTGGGTGGAATTCTGCCTAATGCTAAATGGGGTTTGTGCACAGGGAACAAGTATGCACATGCAGTGACAGAACTAGAAGGTAGCTCAGTTGGTAGAGCATGAGACTCTTAATCACAAGGTCATGGGTTTGAGCCCCGTGTTGGAAAAAGGTTCCTTCATTGCAGGGGGTTGGTGTAGATGACTTTTGAGGTCCCTTTCAACCTTATAGTTCTATGACTTTCCCCTATCTCCTCCCTCCGTGTGCCCCCTAAACTTGTTCTGTGGGTTTCCTCAGCCCCCCAGAGCAGATTTAGGGGGTCCATGGGTGGAGTGAGAGGAAAACCCTGTTAGAATCATACACTGTAGAATTGGAAGGGTCATGTAGGAATTGGAATTGGTCATGTAGGCCAACCCACTGCAAATTGACCTCATTTTGTGCCTGCCAGAACTTAGTTGAATCCTGTCCACTGCAATGAATGAACATGACTAACTTAGGTTCATTAGTTTCAGTGGATCTTTTCCGATTAGGGCTAGCATCAAATACATCCCTGCGTGTGCATATCTGTATATCTATATCTCCTTTTTATTTTCGCACTTTATCGGCAAGTGTTCCCTTTCTGAGGGGGCGGTGGAGCAAGAAACGCTGAGTCTGCTGTTTCTCTTGGAGTTCAGATGAAAAGCTTTTCAATGAACCATCATTGATTGGAGCAACTTCTGTTGCCTTCGGTTTGGCCAGATGTTTCCTAATTAACTATCTGTCATGTTTTTTAAGAACAGACATTTCCTACTAAATGAAAAGTAGTGTGTGTTTCTTGTCTCCCCCCCCCTCCCCTGCCTGGGTGAAATAGGCCAAACGACTTCGCTCTGGCACTGAGGCTCCCCCCCTCCCCCACCCCCGCTGGAAGATGGAAGTTAACATCAAAAGCTTGATCCTTTTTTATTATTCAGTGCAACCTCTTAAGGCCAACTTTAACAAGTTGCAAATGGCCCATTTAAAAGTTGGTGTTCAAAACTTTGGGGATGAGCGAGGAGAAATATTAGCAATATGTTGCCCGGGTTACTGCAGAGGCTGTTTTCTGCAGCAACTCCAAATAATAAAGCACACTGCTTGTATTCACGAGAAGGAAATCCTGTGTTTCCCCATGAAAAGACAGAGCTGTTCGCTCTCCTCTTTTACTGGTGCAGAACCAGTGAGATTGCAAGTAGTCGATGAAGGACTCCATGCATGTATTGCTGTGACATTTCTTCAATACCTTCTCCCTTGTGAAAAAGCCTTCTTTCCAAGGTGGTAAGTTCTGGTGTGGGGTGCAAATTTTACCTGGAGGTGCTTTCAAAGAACGCAAGAATCTGCCTTATACTGAGTCAGACCATTGGCCCATCTTGCTCATTATTGTCTGCACCGATTGGCAGCTGCTCTTTGGGGTTTCAGGCAATGGTCTCTCCCTGTCCAACCAGGATATGCCACAGATTGAATTTAAGACCTTCTGCATGCAAAGCAGATGCTCTACCACTGAGCTATGACCATTCCCTATAGAAGCAACTTGCCATCTGGGAACTGAGGCAAAGGACTGTAGCACCAGTGAAGATGCAGCTCCACTTGAGAACTGAGGCAGGGTATTTCTGGGAGTGGGCAGTTTGTTGTTTTGAGAGATGCGGCCCTCCCTCTGATAACTGAGGTAGTACCTTCCCAGGACTGTAAGAAGATGAAACCTCTCCATTCTTAAGGAAATCAGCCCTGAGTGCTCACTGGAAGGACAGATCCTGAAGCTGAGGCTCCAATACTTGGGCCACCTCATGAGAAGAGAAGACTCCCTGGAAAAGACCCTGATGTTAGGAAAGATGAAGGGCACAAGGAGAAGGGGACGACAGAGGATGAGATGGTTGGACAGTGTTCTCAAAGCTACCAGCATGAGTTTGACCAAGCAGCGGGAGGCAGTGGAATACAGGAGTGCCTGGCATGCTCTGGTCCATGGGGTCACAAAGAGTCGGACACAACTAAACAACTAAACAACAACAACATTCCCAGGAGAGGGCTATACTACCTTGGACAGCGAAGGTGCGTTGAACTTTGGCACATATTGGTGAATTTCCATATGAGGACTGAAGTTGTGTGTTCCTGGGAGAGCAGTCTGGCTGCATAAGGCCTTTGGTTGTTCTGTAATGGGCAGGGGATGGGGCCATTAATGCTTCTGGTTGCTTAAAGCTTGACAGCTTTGTTATTTTTTCTTCTTCGGCAGGCACTAAGTAAACCTTTGCTTCTAGCCTCTGTCAAACAGAAGAACTGCTTTGTCAGTGGATTCGTGACAAGCTAATTACAGAGATAATAAATCTCAACAGAAATGAATATTCAAATATACATGCCGTGCCCCCCCCCCTCAAGTGTACATTTCAGGGAACACATTCCAATTCTGGAAGCTGTTTTCTTTATATTACACACATTCACACACACAGATATCCTTTCATCTTTCTTTGTGCCCTGTTAGGGTGAAGGCAGGGTTGTTCCGAACCCCTCCAGACATAAACCCCACCAGCGGAGGCCCCACTTAAGAATATCTGCAAGTTCAGTGAAATGCCTGAAAGGGAATCCTACACAAAAGGCGTTCTCAACTAAGTGGAGAGCCTAAGCCAGGGGTCCCCAAACTAAGGCCCGTGGACCGGATAAGGCCCGAAGGATGCATTTATCTGGCCTGCGGCGACCCCCGCTGCCCGTTCTTACCAGTGCTGCGCTGCATGGCTGCCCACTTCTGGGTCAGAGGCGCACCAGAAATAGCTTGCGCACATGCGCATTATTTGCGCATGCACAAGCATTATTTCCAGTGCACATCCGGGTCGGAGGAGGTCCATGCACATGTATACAGTGGTACCTCGGGTTACATACTCTTCAGGTTACGTAGGCTTCAGGTTACAGACTCCGCTAACCCAGAAATAGTGCTTCACGTTAAGAACTTTGCTTCAGGATGAGAACAGAAATCGTGCTCCTGCGGTGCAGCAGCAGCAGGAGGAGGCTCCATTAGCTAAAGTGGTGCTTCAGGTTAGGAACAGTTTCAGGTTAAGTACGGACCACCAGAACGAATTAATTTCTTAACCCGAGGTACCACTGTACAAGCTATTTCCGGTGCTCCTGCGGCCCGGAAGTGCACCGGAAATAGCATGTGTGCACGCATATGGGCATGTGCTCTCCCGCCCTCCGGGCCGCCACACGATTGGCACTGGAGACACCAGTCCGAGGCACGGTAAGTTTGCTGACCCCTGGCCTAAGCACATACTGCTGGGTGTGCAGACACACCCCTTTCAAGATGTCACACACAATTGGGCATTACTGTTAAATGTTAAGATACCACAGCAGGTGGGAGCAGTGGGGATGAGCACTCTGACTCCATCCCAACCCTTCACCACCCTCCAACTTGGGAATGGTCATCTTGCAAAGTGGGTAGCCTTTTGTATTTGTTGTGGGACGTTGTTGCAGTCAAACCAACAATTCATGCTTTGCCAGATGGGCACATGAAGGGGCTGAAGCTCACAGAGCTTTCCTGTACAGATTGCTGGAGAGAGAACTCTGTGAGGTCACTTCCCTTTGTCTGTCTTGGCAGGAAGTTGCAACATGACATACTTCCTTCCTGCCTCTCTTTCTTCATCATGCTTCCAAACTGAGCTCTGTAGCTCAGACACCATTTTTGAACTTACATTTTGTACTTTTGTAACTTGGATAGTAGTTACAAACTGGCCTTTATTTTACTAGTGTCACTCCTGCTTTGAGACCTAGATTATGTAAGTAAACACCTCTTTTATTTCTTCACAAAACAATGTCTGTGTGATTGTTGTTTCAAGACTTAAGGGGAGAAGGTGAGTAATACTAGGGAAAATCTAGTCTGCCTTAAAGCATCCTGGATTAATGTTTCTAGAAGGTTAAGTCAACCTTGTCTTAGCTTCCAAGTTTAAGCTGCTGATCTCACTCATGTGAGCAAGGAAGGATAATAACTAATCAATATATCCTCTTCTAGTGTCGAAACTCATTCCTATGCTTGTGAAGGCTCTCCATCATTTTACAACCCCGAGTGCAGCAGAGCGGCTTAGTAGTGCAGGGCAGGCCATGGAGCACATGTAGCTGATAGCCCAGTTCTCCAATACTGCACTGCCTTTCCCCACCTCATCCTCTGCTGCCTGAAGCAGCTGCCTCACTCTACCTAATGGTGGGGCCAGCACCATGTACCCTGACACTATTGTATCCCTTTCCTGTGTGCATCTTGACTGGGGCAGTAGATTGCAAATGGGAGATCAGGGCTTTGTGTATTGCATAACATTCAGAAAAGCAGCCCTGTAATCTTTTATACATCAATAGGTGGGATACAGTCACAACTAGAGGGTTGAGGTTTTTGCTCACCATCATTTTCATCTTATTATCATTACCGCCACCTGTTCAATGAGCTCTGTTTGGGTTATTTTGCTTTATGTGGTTGCAGATACAATCAGCCAGCTTCTTTAAAAGCCCAGCTGCAGAGTTTATTGTACTTTTCATATTTATATAAGACGCCTCTCATTCTCTTCCGTTAGGCACCTGAGCAATTAACCGAAAAACAAAACATCAACAATAATTATCTTACTTAGCTTAATGCCAGGGAGACAAGATATAGGGAAGGAACAACTGGGGCAGGCCATACATGCCATACTCTGCCTTAATTTTCAGGAGCTGGACTGGGCAGTGCTAACATTTCAGGGGGAAAGAAAGGTGGCCTGTGATTAGGGCTGGATAGGCACCAGACCTTTGAAAGAACATTTGATGCACATTGTTTCTGCTCAAAGAATTCTGGGCATTGTAGTTCACCCCTCACCGTTATAATTCCCAGCAACCCTTAACAAACTACAGTCCCCAGAATTCTTTCAGGGGTTGGGAGGATGTGCTTTGAGTGTATATACGTTTCCAAGCACAATTCAAAGTGTTGGTGCTGACCTTTAAAGCCCTAAATGGCCGCGGTCCAGTATACCTGAAGGAGCATTTCCACCCCAATTGTTCTGCCCAGACACTGAGGTCCAGCACCGAGGGCCTTCTGGCGGTTTTCTCACTGCGAGAAGCCAGGTTACAGGGAACCAGACAGAGGGCCCTCCCTGTGGAACGCCCTCCCACCAGGTGTCAAAGAGAAGAACAACTACCAGACTTTTAGAAGACATCTGAAGGCAGCCCTCTGTAGGGAAGCTTTTAGTGTTTAACAGACTACTGTATTTTAATACTTTGTTGGAAGCCACCCAGAGTGGCTGGGGAAACCCAGCCAGATGGGCGGGGAATTAATAATAATAATAATAATAATAATAATAATAATAATAATAATGTTTGTATGCAGCTTCAGCTTGTGTACACACAACACATTTAAAGCCCATGACTTGCCCGATAGTCCTGAACTTGCAGTTCATCCCTCACAGACCTACATTTCCCAGAAGTACAGTACATAACAAAGTACAGTTTTCAGGATTCTTTGAGGGGGAAATGTGCCTTAAAGGTCAAGTGCGTACCCAGCCCAAATCCAGAAATCTGATACCTCAGAGTTTTAGCCACACTTGGGCCCCTTCACAGCCTCCTGGAAACAATAGCTATGGGGATCACCACAAAAGATGTGGGAGGGTCCAACCCCATACCATCCTCTCTGTTGTTTGAGGTCTGGGACTCGGGAGTTACTTGGTTTTCCTCTATGATTTCTGTAGAGAGTAGTGGGAAACATTCCCATTGGGTGAACTTAAATGCTACCTAACGGTTCCCCTGGGGTGAGAGCAGCACACTGCAGCCGCGACTAAGTACAAGTCATGCATCTTAAGGTGCTCTTGCCTGGGGCAAGCTGACCCGGACTGCAGCATAGTGAGCTTACAATGGAGAGCTAATAATACTGCGCTCCCACTGTGTGCCCCTGTCAGTGTGTTGACAACATGGCCTGTCAACACCACGATTGTGTTGCCTCTTTGGAGTTAGCCTCGAAAAGACCTCGGTGTGACAGCCCACTGAAAAACAGAATCTGCAGGGGCTTCATAGGAACACTTCCTCAGCATGTTGTGTAGAAGCTCACAACAGCATGTTGTGAATATGGCACAAGGCACAAGACCTTTAAAGCACAGTCAAAGCACATTTCCTGCCCTCAAAGAATTCTGGGTACTGTAGTTTACCCCTCATGGAGTTAACAATTCCCAGTAACCCTTAACAGTCCCCAGAATTCTTTAAGGGACTAAATGCGTTTTGAATGTGCTTTATAGGCTGTGGGTGGCATAAGACAAAACTCTCTGTGGTGTGCAGAGGCTCCAGCTTCTCCAGCTGTTTGAGGGGGCCTGACACAACGTTGTGTGAGGCCTGACCCCCTCAAAAAAAAATATACATGGGGCAAAACTGCCTCAGCCCCTAGAAGTCGGTGCCTACTGTCTCAGGAGAGATGTGTCTCACTTTTGTTATCTGTTCAGGCTTCTGGCTGAGTGGAAATGCAGTGTAAATTTGTGTTAAGGAAGTAAACCGCCCTCACAGGACATGCCCAACTCCCTTGGCAATGGTGTCATCTGTTGAACAATGGTGTCATCTGTTGAACCTTGGCTACTAAATTCAGACGGTTGCCAAAGACTTCATAAGTTATGAATACAGAATACAGAATACACCCCAGGGTTTCTCCTAGGCTGAGGGGAAGACTCAGATAGTGCTCAGTGACCTCCACTGTGCTGGAATACAACAGAACCATCAACCCAAGAGCATGAAGAAGGACTATTGAAAAGGCTCCAGATTTTTGGTGCTCCCCAGTGATTATTTGGAGGACGGTCGGTGGATTCTATGGTGATCACACAGGGTCCCCGGATATTTCACCGTCTATTGATCCCTGTGCCACCACTTTATTTCTCACTGCCACCACCCAGGCCATACCTGGGACAATACTGAGTCCAGTTAGGATTAAATTGAAACATAAACTTTTGTTTATTTATTATTTATTGTTTAACAAGCATGTGGTTTCATAAACAGTATCAGTCAATTTCATTCAGGGAGTGCCTATCCAGACCTATAACTTTCGCTACCTGCTCTCACTCACTAACCCACCTCTCAGATATTTACTTGTCTTCCTGGCCCCCTAGTTATTCCTGACTCAGCTTATTTCGCTACACTAACTCAACCTACCCACAAACTCTATCCCAATTCACTCCCACTCCAACCCAACTCCCAACGAACTCCTCCCAGAGCTGGTTTTAAAGTCCCTCTGACTCCACCCCCGGGTCCTGATTGGGTAACCTGTTTAACTATTTCACCTCCAGCACTCTCATGTTAACGTCACAGGTGATCTCTCCACGTTGGGGCTATCTTGGAATTTAGAAGTACAATCGACTTGCAGATTCCAGAGTACTAGACTGATTTTATTTCAGGGCTTTTACAATGGGACATATTTTGACACAAGAGTGTTCTTAGGATTTGGTAACCCCTGAAAAAAGGACCTACAACTGACAGCTCCACCCCACCCACCACCCGCCGATATGCAAGCTATTGTATTGCTAGGACCCTTTCAGCCCTTTAGACACTACAGGTAAAGTCGGTGTTCTTTGTTGGGATACTGCCAGGGAGACAAAGTCCATCATGACTCCATGTCGTCTCCGGACGTCCATCGATCTCCCGTAGACATGCAGTATCAGCAATTAGCGACACGAGCTCCAGAAATAGTTTGCCACATTCCAGAGCCGTGCACGCTCTATCAGCAGATAATGCACACAGCGAAAGATGCACTCAGGAGAGCATTATTTACAAGTTTATTTCTGCGTTGATCAGAACAAAGGAAAACATGACTGCCTGCTTCAGTGTCTCCGGCACAGAGAGACGAAAACAAAGACACAACAGAAACATCCTGTGAAACAGGAAATGCGCAGGCTGTGACACAAACATCCTGCTCCCTTTTAAGGTGGAACGGAAATATCCTAACATCCTTTGCATTGTGGAATTTCATCTCTTTGATACCCAGCCCCTTTTCTTCTCCACCGCTCATCCGTTAGGCCAAGTGGGGCACTGTCCCACCAAGCTCAGTCTGTCCTTAGCCAGCCCTCACCTGCTTGCCATTTTACTTACAAGCCTAGAGGAGGACTGAGGCAAAACTAGATTGAATTGGTTCTGCCTCTTAACCTGCTCCCAGACCAGCTTCCACTGGCACCTATTACAACTTCTGCTTAAATCGTTTTCTTTTTCCATTGCTCACCCTTTGCCCATCACAATGTCACACAGCAGATGGTTCTTTCCTTTTCCTAAACATGGGTTGAAGGGTGGTGCGCTTGTGTAGGCTCTGTGCAAGTGTGATGTGTGAACGTATGTTGGTTTGGGGCAGAGCCTGGGGGCACAGCCCCAGTGCTCCCCTCCACATGCTCACATCTGCCTACACTGGAATATGGCTCACAAGCACCAGAAGCCATGTGCCTATGAATGTCATGCTACTTAAAAACAACAAATGCATTCACCCATGCTTAAAGCATTTTGGAACAGTATCCCTAGCGATCAAGATATAGGCAAGGGTTTAATATCTGCCCCTGTTAGAAGCTGTTCAGCTCAAATATGGTGGCTGAGGAACGCATAGGCTAAAGCCAACCTTCTGCTAAAGCCAACCTTCAGCTATTTTCCCCTGCTGCCTCCCCCCACCCCCAATCCTCCCCCCACCCCCAAGTGGCCTGCACCAGCTTCTGATTGCCTTTCCTCCCCACCGGACTAAGCAGAAAAGTTCTCAAAATAATTGAGGTCAAAGAGCCAGCAGTCTCTGAAGCCATTAGAGTGTAGTGTAGCTGCGACCTGGAAAATAAATCCATTTCCAAATGCTCGCGGTATTAAAGGTTGCAGATGGAGTTTATGTGTTTGCGTAAACATTTATCCACTCCCGGCTCAGCTGATTTGCAGGGATATTCTACCTTTATGTGATCTGCACGGGTGATCCATTCACCGATGCCTTGTTCTTCCACTTCGCCTCTTTTCCATGTGTGGTTCTTACAGGTCTCTAGGTGTTCTTTTACGGCAGGGTGTATAGGTTTTTTTGGGCCCTTGGGCACATTTGCAGGCTGGAAAAGCTTCTGTGGGCACATCTCATAAGCACAGGTGCATGTGAAGAAGAAGAAGAAGAGTTTGGATTTGATATCCTGCCTTTCACTCCTCTTCAGGAGTCTCAAAGCGGCTAACAATCTCCTTTCCCTTCCTCCCCCACAACAAACACTCTGTGAGGTGAGTGGGGCTGAGAGACTTCACAGAAGTGTGACTGGCCCAAGGTCACCCAGCAGCTGCATGTGGAGGAGCGGAGATGCGAACCCGGTTCTCCAGATTAGGAGACTACCGCTCTTAACCACTACACCACACTGGCTCCACAATGTGCTGGAACGATGCAGGTGCCCACTCATTTCCAGGGGGATATGCCTGAAAAGAAGTGTTTTTGCACCACCCCCTGACCTAATCATGGGCAGGGGGTTGGACTTTATGGAAAGTGTAGCTGGGGAAGACAGAGTTAACCTTCCCTTCCTAGCCCACATCTGAAATTTCTAGGAAAATCAACACAGAGACACACACACTAGACAATAATTGGGCTTTGAAAAAATCCTATTGCCTACAATAGGAGGCTTCATTCAAGCCTAATTCCAATCCAGGAAGGGGACCTTGCAGGTTTGAGGAAAGGCCTCTTTGGGTGCATGATGGTCACTCATGTATGCTGTGTTGGTCACTCATGTGTGCCATGTTGGTCACATTTTATGGGATGGAATTTCTCTCTGGTTTCATTTTTGGATTGTGATGGCCTTCTATAGTCCAAGGTCTAAGGTCCAGCTATCTTGATGTGGCTCTGTAGAATATCAAATATAATTAATATTCAATATAAATATGTAATAATTACTATATCCTCTTATTAATACCCATCAACATGGTTGCCTTATCTGTAACTAATTACAACTTCAAGAAGATGCATTTCTTCCCCTTTGGGAGGGAAAAAAAGTTACCTGGAACTGTTTGTAACATGTAGTTTGGCCTTTACTCATCTCTTTGTGTAGAACCCAACACAAAACTGAATACCAAACTAAGAATCTGCCATGCCAGATATCTAGAGACAAAGTTTCTTGGCCTCCTTCAAAATGCTGAAGTTGTGAAACACTTTTAGGAGCAGAAAGTCCCTTTGGTGCAGGGTAATGTAATCAAGAAATCGAAATGTATCAGGCAGAAGAATTTTTGCTGTCATTTAGCTCTATAAGCATGATGTGCAGCCCAGCGATACTATCCAAGAGGAATTTCAATCATCTCTTTAGCAATAGCATTAATTACTGCAAGCACTTGACAGTCAATATCACTGATATGTAGGCTGAGGGGAGAGAAGAGAAAAACCAATTTCCCATGCAGACATTTTTAAAAGTCACCCAAGAAGACTCTTATGAACAATTTAACATTGCACATTATGTCTTCACCAGAGTAGAAAGAAGTATCAGGGTAGACTGGATGTTTTTGGAGTCTCTGTAATCATTGCTTGGTTTTCATTTAAATTGGGAATAGGAAACCCATTGTCCCCCCCAGTTGCCTCTGAATTACAGCTCCCAACATCCCTTGTCACTGGCCACAATGGCTGGGTCTGGTGAGATTTGGAGTCTAGAGGGCCCCAGGTTCCCCATGTCCCATAATATTTGTAAATGTACAGGTTGAGTCTCCATGACAGGTACAGAGACATAAACACTTGGTTAGATCCTGCAAATCCCAAGGCAACAGCATTCCTTCCCCTGAAACCCCACAAATTCAAATCAACCGGTCTCTCAGACAAATCTAGACTGCTGCATATTGGACACACTTCCCCATGCAAAACTGGTTTGAAATCTCACCTACCTTGCTGTAGAGTGGCTGCTCAATTGTCACCTAGAAAGAGGAAAGACATCACCAAAAAAGGAGAGGAAAGAAAATGGAGCGTTGCATAAATGTGCATAAACAAATTTAGAAAAAGTGCTATATTTCTTAATAGAAAGCTCACCATGGTTTAGAATACATTGAGTCAGTGATAAATATCTATATATCTTTATCTAATCCATATCTGCATGTGGTAGCTCCATGAAGCAGTTCTTGGCTGTCACTATGACAGAGAATGGTCCAGCCAAAGTTAAGTGTTTTAAAGTGTTCGGAATTCACAGATTGATGGTTGGCTGCATTATGCAGCAACATTTAAGGCCTCAGGTGCCATGAAGTCCTTCAGTGCCATGAGTAGAACCTCAGGCTTCTAGGATACAATACATAAAGTATTTGGGGGGGGGAGGGGCAGCATGAAGGTTCACATTTGTGGTACGAAAGTTGCAACAGGGTCTGAAGTTTCTAGTTCTCCACATGTGCCGAATATTGTGAACTGCTTTGATATCTGTTTCTTTACTTATTATTCTAACAGCTCTGATGTTCTTGATGATGATGAAGTGTCGCGGTCTGGTTGGAGGCAGAGGAATAGTGGGTGGAACCAGCTGAGGAACCCCCAAGGGAAGAAGGCTCAGAGCCCAGTAGTGGTGGTGAGACAACAATGAATAGTCACAGGGAGAAGACTGGGAAGAGGAGGTGTCAGAATCTGAAGAGGTAACAGGGCTTAGTGAGTGGGGAGAGTCTGCGGCAGAGAGAAGTCCAGAATCGGAGGCAGAAGCTGAAGTAGGAGAGGAGGAAGGCCAAGAGGCAGAAATGGCTCAGGCTGGTGAAGAAGCACAGGCGTCTTCGCCTCCTGCTGTGACACGTTCCCCTTCCTGCTGGTCTTCTAGAACCAGGAGAGGCATGAAGAGGGCAGAGAAGGTAGCTTCACATAGGCGCAGTCTCAGATTGCTTGGGGGAAAACCCTGGAGACGAGGGGACTTAGGCAGTCTCAGCAACTCAGGCAAGACCTGGCGGAACTGAGTTGCTGTGCTCATTAGACCCGACACTCCTGTGCAGAGTCTGTTTTTGCTAATAAAGAATTAACTCCAACTTGCTCAGTGTGATTTACTGCTGGCTCTCTCCTGTCATATAGTGGTATATGAAATTTTTTATTATTAAATACAGTTGACTTGTACCAAGGCCCTGCATGCAGAACCACTACTGAAGAGTCTGATATTAATTCATTTCAGACCTGACATGCCCTCTGTATGGTCTTATGTCCAGCCCAAATAAAATCACATGGGGTTAGAGATGTCCCTACCTGGGACATTCAACAGGCAATGCTTGTCCACTGAGCTACGTCCCTAATTAATGCCCACAGTCTGCTTAAGTAAAAGGCTCCCTTGTTGCAAATCAGAAATCCGTCAGGACACTCTAGAATCATCCCAAATGAAGAAGCGCCAGGCCAGCTGCCCATTTCAATGCTGATGCCCTTACCTGATGCCAAAGGAGGATTTGTAATCATTTGCGTGTGACTTTTGAACATGTACATCTCTTGTTATTGCAAAAATCAGCTAGGAAGAGCCATTAGTTTCTGAGAGCATTGGTTGAGAAGAGCAACATTAGTTCAGAAACATTAATTTTGGACAAATGTTTACAATTAACACATAATTTCATTTCTAATCGAGTTTGGAATGAATACATACCACATCCCGTCCAATCCAGAGCATAAGAGAAATGATGCTAGAAATTCAAATCAGGCTACAGAAGGAAATGTCTCCCAGGTGACTAGTTTATGGTTTTCTTCTTTCCAGGAGTGGAATTAAATCCCTTTTGCAGGTGGAGAGTGGGCAAAGGTGGTGGTGGGGGGGTAAATTGCATAAGACCTCCAAAACTGTTGTGCAACACACCTGGCTGGAGAGACGAGGGAGAGATTTGATCCCGTTCAAATTTAAAGGCAAACCTACAAAAACACTACGCGAACCCAAACCCAGCCACACTTTGAAATTCACACTTCTCTGAATTTTGCAATGCCGTTCTCCAGCCATGTAATGGGTAAAGGGGAAAAAAAGTATATACTTAAGTGTGCAGAAAAATGTCTCTATTAGTCAAAATAACATACAAAAATGCATTACATTCGGGAAAATATAAATATATGGGGAAACGAGTTCTACTGAACCCATAGGTTTATTTCACACACCCCTCTCCCACACCCTACACCCCTCCCCTCCTCCCACTAATTTGGCCACACCTGCTGGGGGGGGGCAGGGGAACAACCCTAAGAGATGTGTGCTCACATGTTTTCTCCAGGATCAGCGGGAGCGTGCCTCTCTGAATACCAGGTCCTGAGTTGGTGCCTATTTTGCTGTAGCTCCTGGGCTTCACATGGGCATCTGGTTGGCTGGTGTGGGAAAACAGGATGCTGGACAAGATAGGCCTCCGGTCTGAGCCACCAATACTCATGCTCTTAGGAATTGTCTCTTCCTATACAAGCACCTTGGAGGGACGCAGGTGGCGCTGTGGGTTAAACCACAGAGCCTACGACTTGCCGATCAGAAGGTCGGTGGTTCGAATCCCCACGACGGGGTGAGCTCCTGTTGATCGGTCCCTGCTTCTGCCAACCTAGCAGTTCAAACGCACGTCAAAGTGCAAGTAGAAAAATAGGTACCTCTCCAGCAGGAAGGTAAACGGCGTTTCCGTGCACTGCTCTGGTTCACCAGAAGCGGCTTAGTCATGCTGGCCACATGACCTGGAAGCTGTACGCCGGCTCCCTCAGTCAATAAAGCAAGATGAGCACCGCAGCCCCAGAGTCGGTCACGACTGGACCTAATGGTCAGGGGTCCCTTTACCTTTATACAAGCACCTTAAGAACTTTACTCAGACTCCAGGGTCAAACTTCTCCTCTCCTGTTAGATCTAGCTATCTTCTGAGGGTGAGGGTAAGAAAAGAGTCATTTCCCACCATGGTGCCCAAACCATGGTATGATTATGCCAGAAATGCAAACCTGCTCCCCCCCTTTGCCAACATCGAAGCAGGCTTTGAAAACTTTATTTCTAGAAGGGCTAGAGCAGGCTTCCCCAAACTTGGGTCTCCAGCTGTTTTTGGAATACAGTTCCCATCATCCCTGATCACTGGTCCTGCTAGCTAGGGATGATGGGAGTTGTAGTCCAACAACAGCTGGATACCCAAGATTGGAAAACCCTGGGGCTAGAGACTTGTTTTATTTTTATTTTATTTTATTTGAAAGCTTAGAATCTGGCTTCCCTGTTCAAGGGTACCAGTGCAGCCCTCCATGGGCACTTGGTTGGTGACCCCCCCCCCCAACTTAATGGAGCAGTCTCTCCTGAATTGGATGGGGTATTGAGAGAAATGAAGACTAGAAACAGTGCAAGGAACTAAAATACTAGAATTCAACAATTCATTGTTTGTAGCCACATTTCAAAGTTAATCTCTAGGTGAAAAATGGATAGCAATAATTCGAGGAGGCCCTCAGATGCAATGGGCCCTAATTCTGTGCATACGCATAAATCCACCACTGCCCTGAGCAGGAGCCCAGGCTGCCTCTGTTACACAATTGGTCTAAAGTGGTTCTCTCTGCATCGGAGAGGGTCCCTTTTCTCACATCTCCTGAATGTCACTCTAATTTTGCTCTCCCTCAGTGGCTGACAGAGAACTTACACTCTCTGTTGGCAGAAACACATCGATTCTGTCACTTGGTACAAGGAGCATCATCCTTTTTCTGACGGTGTAAACATCTTTTTGTCCCCCGAAGGGACCAAAACTCTTCTGCAATCCAACTTGACTGACAACGTGACCTGGATCCGAAGGATTTTCTTCTGAGGAAAATCCACAGGGATGCTGTGCAAGGAGCGCTGAGGCAGAGGCTCTGTTTAATTCTTTGCTCACCTCAGCAGAAGTGCAGAGTGTCTGAGGAAAATCCTTGTGCCCCAGGAGAAACTCTTGTTAATCATGACCAGACTGGAGAAACACTGTCTTTAGAGGAAAAGAGCAACGGATAAGGCTCCTGGGTGCTTTGGTGGAAAAGACAGAGCTGAAGAGACATGATGGGTGCTTCCAGGTGACCTGTTTATTGAGCATTCATCCTGATTTGTTTGCAGGTTAGATGATGTTGGCTAGTTAATGATCACTCATTCTGATTTGTTTGTGGGGAGGTCAAATGAGGTTGCATCAAGCAAGTGTTATACCCCACACTTTCCAGAGCATTTTCCAATCACTCTCCTTATTGCAAAAAGGGAAGCAGATTTGCACAAGACCTCCAAACCAATGGTAATTTCACAACCTGAATTATACTGGATGCCAAAATTAGAGGCTGACCATGGTACAAAGCCTACTAGTAAGTGTTTTGCTTGAGATATGTCTATATATTAAGTCACTTCAGAAGAACCCTGCTAGAATATGCAGGTTCACCTAATCAAGCATCCTTGTCCCTATAGCCAGGTGTATCTTGGAAACGTTGGAATAGGAGGGGCTGGGGGAGAAATTAGGTTTATTCGGTGTTAAAGGTGAACCTGTTGCCTTTCTCCATGGAGTTAAAGCCATGGTTTTCCCAGTAGTGATGTATGGAAGTGAGAGCTGGACCATCAGGAAGGCTGATCGCCGAAGAATTGATGCTTTTGAATTATGGTGCTGGAAGAGACTCTTGAGAGTCCCATGGACTGCAAGAAGATCAAGCGTATCCATTTTTAAGGAAATCATCCCTGAGTGCTCACTGGAAGGACAGATCCTGAAGCTGAGGCTCCAATACTTTGGCCACCTCATGAGAAGAGAAGACTCCCTGGAAAGGACCCTGATGTTGGGAAAGATGGAGGGCACAAGGAGAAGGGGACGACAGAGGACAAGATGGTTAGACAGTGTTCTCGAAGCTACAAACATGAGCCTGACCAAACTCCAGGAGGCAGTAGAAGACAGGAGTGCCTGGCATGCTCTGGTCCAGGGGGTCACAAAGAGTCGGACACGACTAAACGACTAAACAACAACAAAAGGTGAACCTACATAATTGACTCTTTCCGAGGTGGGGGCTGGGGGGACACACAAACCAAAACACAGCCATCCTTTGAAATGTGCACTTCTCTGAATTTTGCAATGCAGTTCTCCAGTGAAGAAATGTGTACAAAATTGCACATAATAAAGTGTGCATATATTCATGAAAATAATATACCAAAATGCATTATATTAGGAGAAATTGCATGCAATGATGTCTATATTAGGAGAAATTCACAGTAAGATGTTGAAGAATTTTCACGAGGACTTTTTTTTTTTTAACAAAATCAGAAACTTGATGTAGAAATGTGGCAAACTGAATTTTAGATGGCAAAAGTGAGTAATGGAGAGAAACAGAAATTGATTCATCCAACCATACGAGCATGATGTAAAGCCTTCCTATCCTGACCCCTGACTCCCTACAAGTGGCATTCAGAGCTACACTGCCTCTGAACATGCAGGTTCCATTTAGCTAATAGCTCCGTGGAAGTTGCCTGATCCCCTTTTAAATCCATCCCTGGGCTCAAGATCACCTAGTGAGCTTGGCTGAGTGAGAAAATGAACCTAGGTCTTCCCAGTTCTAGTCTGACACTGCAACCACCACACCATTCTGGCTCAAATGTGTGGGATATTTAATGCAGTCAAACCAACAATTCATGTTTTGCCAGATAGGAGCTGAGGCTCACGGAGCTTTCCTGTAAACTTGCTAGAGAGAACTCTGTGACATCACTTCCCTTTGTGCCCACCTGACAGGAAGATGGCATAGCTATATATGCCTGCCTGGACACACCTCTCTTTTCGCCACCATGCATACAATGTGAGAACACCCCTAGACTAAGTAACCGAATTACTATTTTAAGCCTGCTTGGACAAAACTGCTGTATTTGCAGTATACAAGAAGTATACTGAGTGAGTAAATTATTTTAGCCTTTTCAAGACTGTTTGTGTGTGACTTTTATTTTAATGAGGATAAAATAGAGTAATACCAGGAAAATCCAGTCTGTCTTAAAGTATTCTAGATTACTAAAACTAAAAGGCTAACACTAGCCTATCTAAGGTTCCCTTTTAGGCTACAAAGGAGTGGCACCCTGCTGATCCCACAAACGTGAGGAAGGAAAGATAATATCTATAAATATATTGTCTCTTGGCATCTAGTCACATCCCAAAAGAACGCAGAGGAAGACAAGACAGCCACAACTACTCACAGCCCTTTCCTCTCTCATCCTATCACAATCTATGTTATCGCTCCTCAGCAAACCTGCAAAGCAGGTGAAGAAAGGTGGGGCAACAGATCAGTGATTAGCAGCACGGTCCTATCATTAGGCAGAGTGGAGCAGCCACCTCAGGTGCAGATAACTGGGAATAGCAACAGCACCCCAGCTGTTTCTCCTGAGCCCCCTCAGCCATTTCGCTCTATGGCCTCACCTGGAATTGATATACCACCCTATACCCAGAGGTTCACAGTCTCAGGGTGGCTTCTATATGTGGGATGGAGAGGGAGAATACCTTGTCCTTTGCCACAGATGGCAAAATATCTTGGACTAGCCAATGGTTGGATGCGGTTTAAGGCAGCTTTCTACCTTCCTATGCACTGGGGGATTGAGAGGTATGTATCTCTTTAAACATTTTATCTGGTTTCAGTAAAATTAAAGGGGGAAGAAAGTGATTCCTGGGGAGGGAGGGGGGAGTTAGATCAACCTTGAGCTGAAAACCTCATGAAGTAGGCCATGCGACCAGAGGAGTCAGCAAAGAGCTTCTTAAATCCGGATAGCAGAAACTTCTTTCCCCCTTGCCTGAAGCCAGGAAGCCTCCAGGAATCAGAGGTGATTAAATGCAGGCGAAGACAGCTGTGCAGAGAGAAAGTGAATCATAAAGAGATCTGTCAAGAAGCTGTGGGAACGAGGATTAAGCCCAGGCCTGAGGAGAAAGCTACAGAATTGGAAACTCTGCCCAACAACAGCAGCAGCGGCAGCGGAAAAAAGTTTGGGTTTGTGAGAAGGAGAGAAAGGAAAACACACACTTTGAAAAGACCAAAAGGAAATTCTAAGTAAGAGTCAAGAGACTGAAGTGTAGCTGCTTTCAAGTCAAAGTATGCACCTTCCAGCAAGTGCCAACTGGTGGGGAAGAGAGGAGGAACTCATTAAACTATAAAGAGTCCTGTGGCACCTTAAAGACTTGCACAACTTTATCTTGGCCTGAGCTTTTGTTGGAAAGCACCAACTTCATTATTTCCTGCAACTGTCAAGTCTTTCAGAATTCTCCTCCTCCTCCTTCATTAAATGGTAATTATCCACACCAGGCAGTTGTCAGTCATACTAAACCTTGGTGTTTATATTTCATATGCGTCTCTCACATTTTTTAAGGAAAGAAAGCAGCCAACACAAGCAGCAGCAGATGCAATTGTTCTCTTCAATTGGCTCCTCGTCTGCAACCAGTGGAGTGCTGGGTAATGGCCAACTTTTCAGCCAACCTCTTTAGCAGTGGCTCTGTGGAGTTAGGGTGGTCATGTGCCCTCAGGGTCTGCAGAAAAATAATCTTTAGAAAAAGTACTTAAATGGACGAGGACCCCCATAATGGCCCAGTGGCAACTGAGAATACTCATTATCCACATAATGTTGACTAACTGTTGACTGATGGGAAATAGAAAACAGGGGAGAGTAATGGAATGAAGACTCCTAAGCAGGAGCACTCCATACTGGAACAGGCACTGTTTGTCACGACTAGAAGGCACTGATGATTTCATACTTCCTAAATTTGTCTAGGTAAAGGTAAAGGGACCCCTGACCATTAGGTTCAGTCGTGGCTGACTCTGGGGTTGCGGCGCTCATCTCGCTTTATTGGCCGAGGGAGCCGGCGTGCAGCTTCCGGGTCATGTGGCCAGCATGACTAAGCCGTTTCTGGTGAACCAGAGCAGCACACGGAAACGCCGTTTACCTTCCCGCTGGAGCGGTACCTATTTATCTACTTGCACTTTGACGTGCTTTCGAACTGCTAGGTTGGCAGGAGCAGGGACCAAGCAACAGGAGCTCACCCCGTCACGGGGATTCGAACCGCTGACCTTCTGATCGGCAAGTCCTAGGCTCTGTGGTTTAACCCACAGCGCCACCCGCGTCCCTTAAATTTGTCTAATCCCCCTTTAAAGCCATCTAAGCTAGCAGACATCGCCATCTCTTCTGGCAGCAAATGCCGTAAATGCTGTGCTGTGCAAAGCGGTGCTTCCTTTTGCCAACCCTGAATGTGATTCTTCTTCAGCAAGGCTTGTTCTTCCATATGACTGATAATCCTAGAACAATGCTTTCCATCAAAGTATCTGGAAAGAGGTGTTGAACTCAATGGGCTATTAATTTCCTGGGCCTCCTCCCGTCTCGGATCTCCCTCCCCCTTTAAAAAAAAACAAATGTTACATTGTCTACACATTGTTTATTTTCATGTTTTAAAAAGCTCCACCTGTAAATTCTTGCATATCAAGCAGCTGTTACACAAGAGCTGCAAACTGGGAACAGTTATGTTCATGTCATTCAGCAAATCCTCATTCCATCGTTCAAATAAAGCATGTCACATCTACTGATTTCCAGTACAGCTGGATCAGTTTTCCCATATGTGGTCACACAGTGGTTCACACAACAATCAACAAAATGCATTCAAAATGCATTTTAAAACAACAGCAGCGCTGGTAAAAACGTAAGATGCAAACATAGGAATCTGCCTCATATGGAGACCTTTGGTCCACCTTGCCAAGTATTGTCAATATTCAGTGGCAAGGGGTCTTCAGAATATCGGACAGGGTTCTCTCCCAGCCTATCTGGAGATGCTGGGGAGTGAGTCAGGACCTTGTGTTTGCAAAGCAGATATCCTGAGCCACAGCCCTCCCCTCCAGTTCAATAAATAGGAACCACACTGCAGCAAGAATGCAACCCTCTGATCCAGAGCAGACTAAGAAAATCCACCAGAAGTCTGGGTGACATTTGTCTTGAGTTGCTCACAGAAACTCATCAAAGAGAGAGCCAGCCATTCACACCTCTGGAAGAAAAATGTTCCATAGCTTTGTATTTGGTGCATGCACAACCACCAGTAAGGTCCCCACATGGCCAACACCACTCTCTGTATGATAAGCCCTCTCTGCTGGTATGGTGTTGTAAACAAAAATTGCCCTTTTCCCTTATGGGGTATCTAAGAGCCCATATAGAGTCCTTACATAGGTTCCCTATTGGTAGGAGAGAATAACAGAGGCCAACCAGAGAATATTGAGAAGCAAAGCAGCTAGTAAGCTTGATCTTTATTGATCTTTTGTAACAGGGTGCTCCCCTCACCTGCAGGAGAGAGGAGGAACCCCGAAAAATGGCGTGCAAGGCCTTATAAAGACTTTTGAAATTGCCACACTGTTGATCAACACCACCTCCAGAAACATCATACATACATCACAGAAGGGGTGTAACCCAAGACCTCAGATACATCACCCCTACATCACAAAAAGGCGGTCTAAAACAGAAATTCAAATATTGTTTTTCTCCTGTTGTTGTTTATCTCCTGTCTGGCAGCTTACTTGATTGGATTGCCTGGGGAGCCTGGCCATTGTTTTGTAGTGATAAATACTTAGTTCCTGAGTGTAATGGTTCTAGGGGTTGCTCGTGCGTAAGCTTGTCCCAACCTCTGGCTAGGTTACCTTAGTGAACCTTTCCTGTCCGGGCAGCCACTCGCCTGTGACCGTCTCAATCGCTGGCAGAATCCGTCAGTGGGCGTTTCTTAAACTCTTCCAGCAAAGAAGTTCTTTGACGCCCAGTCTCTGCCTACTCTCCCTGCGCGGAAGCCTTCTGCGCAAGGAGGGCGTGGGCAGCGGAGGACCCCTTCTCTCCCCGCTGGTCCCCGGCAAGGAATCATGGGACCACCTCGCCGATTCCCCCATCTCCCCCCCTTCTCCACTGGAGCTATGCTGATTCTCTCCCCCAGAAGATGGGCTGCCCCTCCCACTCCCGGGACGCTCTCTGGGATCCCTTCGGAGCTTGCTCTCTCCCTCGGACACTGATGGCAGTTCCCTGACACTGGGCCAGGTCACAGGCTCACACCCTATTCATATCTTAAATGTGTCCTTAAGACAGGATTTGTGAGGAAAGAGACAATGGGGAGGTTTCCCACTTTGACCTTGCAGAGAAAACATTTGGTCAGTTTAGGAATCAAAATGGTTCCAGGTTGGCCTTCCTGTGCTGATCTATGTACGTGCTTGGTTGGTACACTTATGAATTTTACCATATATCTAAGACCATAAAATTCCTATCACAATGGGTAGAGGTGTTACATCAGACACATAGGTTCCGAGTCATTAACACCTTAAATTGGGCCCAGTAATATATAAGTAGCGATCCTACAGGACTGTTGTAATATGGCATTCTAGAAGTTGCATTCTGCACTAGCTGCAGAGTCTGGTCTGCACAGAGTGAGTTGCAGTAGTAAATATAATCATCTCAATTATCCTCGCAGCTCTGTAAGACAGTATGATTATTCCCATATTTGAGATGCAGGGGTTGACTGAGAGTGAAGGCTAGCGACTTTATAGAGATGATACGAGATTTGAATTGGGGATTTCATAAATACTTATAGCTACATCACTTTGAGGAACTGCACTCTCTGTGTAAAGATAGTGTTCTGAAGTTATATTTCTAGCTTTTCAGAACAGCACAGGAAGGGAGCAACTGGAATGTGTGAAGGGAGAAACAGGATATTTTGAAGGCAGAAAATGCAACAATTGACCAGAATAAAGAAGGAACTCTCCAAACAAAATACTATCTGGCTGGGCGATTTGATCATACAGTTCACTGCCATCAACAAGAGCTTTGTTGGGAATAAGGGGCTAACATGGAAGAACTGAAGTACAGTGGTACCTCGGGTTACATACGCTTCATGTTACATACGCTTCAGGTTACAGACTCCGCTAACCCAGATATAGTACCTCAGGTTAAGAACTTTGCTTCAGGATGAGAACAGAAATCGTGCTCCAGTGGTGTGGCGGCAGCAGGAGGCCCCATTAGCTAAAGTGGTGCTTCAGGTTCAGAACAGTTTCAGGTTAAGAGTAGACCTCCGGAACGAATTAAGTACTTAACCCGAGGTACCACTGTATGTACACTGCACCTAAAAAAGCAGGATAAACGATCAGCCAGAACAAAGAGGCAATACAGAAGCAGGAACTCTTTTTACAGTCTGAGCCGGAGAAGAATTTCTGGGGGAAAGGGTGCTCAGTTCATAATTCATCTGAGCATTATGAGTTTGTATTTTGAACTGGGTCACTGTGAATGGCAGCTGCATCTTGACTTATTCCTCATCACAAAAATCTAGCCTTTCACCTTCTTTCCACCTTCAACAATATCAAAACAAACTTTGCCACAATGCTTCATTTCTCTCTGTGCATGTATATATGCAAAATGAAACTATCGGTCTGAATATAAGACGCACCTGCAAATAAGCCACACTTTCAAAATTCAAGGCTTATTTGCGGGTGCAGCCCGTCTCCCAGCTCTGCCACCCTAAACGGGGGGGGGGGGGGCAGCGCTGGGGTCCTGCTCCCCAACCTGGCCCGGCACTCAGTTTTGAGTGCGATATGTACCTGCTTCCCAACACTACAACATCCCAGCACTACCTCCCCAAGCCAGCACTGGGGGAGGCTTGGGAGCGGCTGGTGGGCTGTGGGCTGCTGCCCCGCGCTCCTGGGCCGCTTTCTGGGGGTGGGGAGCCCCGCCACTTTGCTAGTGGCCTCCTCTCCCTTCCCCCTTCCTTACAGTGGCATAGGGGAGCCTTGGGAGACATGGTTGGGACAGATGCCGTTGTCCTGACCCCTGAACGGCTCTTGTGGGCAGCTGTTTCAGCAGTGATACCGTAAGGTCGCAAATATAAGCCACAGTTTAACTTTTCACAATCAGAATTTTTTTGGGGGGAGCGCGGCTTATATTCGGGCCAATACGGTACATGTCTATAAAGTGTTCTGAAAACCCACAGGGTTAGGTAAATAAATACCATAGGGATAATTATGACGCGTAAAAAAATAATTATGAAGGGAAACCTAAAAAGTATAACTAGGAGACCCTGCAATTCCCACATTCCCCCCCTTCGCTAAAAACAACAACTTGTTCTCGTGGGCTAATTGGATGTGCTCTGAATGTGAAACAGAAAAGCATATACCCAAATATGACAATTTTAGCACCTCCCATCTTTCCTTATTTAATGCAGCCCAAGGGAAGTTCTTTTGCTTCTTTATTAGGCCTGTAAATCTAAAGGACACAAGACTATAGCAGGACATACCATCCCTACTTCCCTCTATAAACTTTTATAGTTTTATATTATAGAATAAAAAATGGATCTCAGTCACTCAGTCGCTTCGTTTCTCAACCTTTTGCCTTTTTGGCCTGCAAGCCAATCCCAGGCAAGCGGGGATTCCTCAGGAGTAGCACCCATTGTTGTGTTATCAAAGATCATCTCATCCCCTAAAGGCCCAACTGATGATCCTTGTGTTCCGCAGGAAAGAGCAGAGACTACCCCAATCTGAATTCCTAGTTATCTCCTTAAAAGATATTACAAGGGATAGATATCAGGAAACAGGGAATGACACTGCCACTGTTGAGGGAAAATATTTTTTAAATCTATGGTGGTGAGAGAGGGTGGTGTCATAGGCTGGTGCCTGGAGCACTTTGCGCTGCAACACTTTGTTGCTCCGCTTGCCTCTCCCAATACCGAGAGCACTGGGAGAGTGCATGAACAGTTGCACTTCCTCTGTGTTCTTGTTGCATGTGGCATACTCAGCAAACGCTGGGTGCCCCGTAAATAATGTCAGTGTTAGCCTGACCCACATACTCAGCTGTTAAGTCACTGTGACCCAGAGAAACACTCGGGCTCAAAATACGAGAGTCTTTTAGGCACCCAGAGATGGTTTGTGTTCCTCAAAATAGCTCTTGATGGGGTTCAGACTGTGGAATCGGAGTCAAGGGTTGAGAAGTTATTATTTAAGGGATTTGGAGCAGCATAAATCGAGTATATAATAATTGTGTGTGTGTGTGTTTACAGTGGACCCTCTGGATACGAATTTAATTCATTTCAGGGGTCTATGCGCACCCTGAAAAATCGGTATCCAGAGGTGCCGCTTCTGGGTTTGCTGCTTTCGCAACCTGAAGTTTACGTTACTTGAGGGTCTACTGTGTGTGTGTGTGTGTGTGTGTGTGTGTGCATAATCAGCGGTTGATTACTATTTTAAACAGCCAGAGGCAGGAGTTTTGTGCCTGGCTGTTTGAAAGCTTAGGTCTCTCAGTGGTTGCTCAAAAAATGGGTAGGAGCAGCACTGAGGGCACTGGGGTGCCCATGGTGCCATGTTGGGGACCCCAGAACCGGAATTTGATTATTTATCAGATACAGTTTAATAATGATCCTCTCTTTGATTTGTAGAAGCTCTGGTTTTCCGTTTCATTGTGCTTTTACTAAATTGATTTACAGTGGTACCTCGGGTTACAGATGCTCCAGGTTACATATGCTTCAGGTAACAGTCTCCGCTAACCCAGAAATAGTACCTTGGGTTAAGAACTTTGCTTCAGGATGAGAACAGAAATTGTGCAGTGGTGGCGCGACGGCAGCAGGAGGCCCCATTAGCTAAAGTGGTGCTTCAGCTTAAGAACAGTTTCAGGTTAAGAACGGACCTCCAGAACGAATTAAGTTCTTAACCCGAGGTGCCACTATATATATCTTGCATTTATTGCTTACTGCAATCCGCTTTGAGGGCCCCCTAAGTAGTAGGGAAACGGCGTATAAAATAATGCTGCGATGGTGCTGATAACCAAAAACTGAGAAGCAGAAGAAAACCAATTGTAATGTTCATTTGTGTTTATTTCTTTCATCCGTACACCCTCTTGAAATCACGTATGACATTCTTCTAATTGCTTTCATATATGAAATTGTTTGGAAGTGTTTCGTTTTAACTGCTGGCATTTGTGTTGCTTCAGGCGATTGGGTCCATCAATCTCAAATACTGTCTACACGGGCTGGCAGTGGCTCTCCTGGTTTCCAGACAAAGAGTCTCTTCCAGACTGCCACTACTTTGGGGTGGGATTCTATCACATCCTGGCAATTTGGGGCTGCCTGCTTTAGGGTTGCTTTGGTGGTCTTGTGCAACAAACCTGCTGCCCCAAAAGTTCATACTTTTTCATGAGGAAATGCGCTGGGAAATTGTGGAGTATGGGAAATTGTGGAGTAAGAACACTTGCTTTGACACAACGTACTTCCTGTGGATTGTGGGAGTTTTAGTCCAAAGGAGGGGGCCAGATTGAGCCCCATGTTCACACCAGGACAGAAGGAGGAATCTGAGGCCTATGGCATAATGCAGACAAATGGGAGATTTGGAGAGGCTCTGGAAAACAGATTTAAAACTTACAGCATGTTGTACGCTGAAAGAAAATTTTATGAAAATGATGTATCGGTGGTACTTAACTCCTACTAAATTATCTAAAATGTATAGAGCAAGTTCAAATATTTGTTGGAAGTGTAAAGAAAAGGAAGGTACTTTTTTCATATGTGGTGGAAATGTAAGATAACAAAATCATTTTGGGAAATGGTATATAATAAACTTTTGAAAAATGTTTAAAATAACCTTTGCTAAAAAACAAAAACAAAAACCAGAAGCTTTTTAAATTGGGAATTACAGGTAAAGAAAAAGAAGGTAACTTTTTCATATGTGGTGGACATGTAAAATAACAAGATCATTTTGGGAAATGGTATATTATAAACTTTTGAAAAAAATTTAAAATAACTTTTGCTAAAAAAAAACCCAGAAGCTTTTTAAATTGGGAATTACAGGTACTGAGATTTCAAAAGACCTGAAAAGACTTTTCATGTATGCGACAACAGCTGCATGGATTCTACTAGCCCCAAAATGGAAAGGAGCAATAACTCCGACAAGGGAAGAATGGCAACCCAAACTGCTGGACTATGCCGAAATGGCAAAACTAACGGGGAGACTCAGGAACCAAGAAGATAAGGACTTGGAATGGGAAAAAATTATAATTTACTTAGGAAACCATTGTAAGCAAATCAAAACTTTGTTGTTTAGTCGTGTCCGACTCTTCGTGACCCCATGGACCAGAGGACACCAGGCAGTCCTGTCTTCCACTGCCTCCCGTAATCAAAACTTTAGCTGGACTACAAGAATAACTTGTAAAGTAACGAAGATTATGGATAATTTGGAAAAATGAAAATAGTGGAGAATGTGTTGATATGTAGTCTTAATTATGGTAATAAGGACCCTTGTAGGGGATGGGGAAGAAGTCATGAGATTCAGAAAATCTCACAAAATGATTACACAAATTGTTCGATTGTAAATTTCTACTGATAAAACTATTTTTTTTATTTTTTAAAAATAAAAAAATACTTGGAAAAAGTTTTGCAGTTTGAACTGAGGTAGCTAAAAAGCTAATAGCCAAAACAGAGGCACTTGGGGAATCTGGGCCTCTTGAGGAATCCACTGTGCTCTGCTTATATACTTGTAAACAAATCAGAGACACCATGGATTGGATCTACATTTAGAGGAGACCTACGGCAAGCCACAGATCTACTCTAAGAACGGATGTACTCCCACAAGTCTCCAATGCCCTCTCACCCAAAGCAAACTTTTTATTTATTTTTTTAATGTAAGTAATTTTTCATGCTGCTTTTCGGGACGAAAATGCTTTCTGCGGGCTGTATCCAAGCAAGTTCAACTGAGAGTAGATCCACTCAAATTAATGGACCCAAGCAAGTCATGTCCATTAATTTTAAATGGTTCTACTCCTGAGTAGAACTAACATTGGTGACAACCATCAGTGGCTCAAAAACAGGAATAAAATTAAACATTACCAACCCAGTCATTAAAACCACAAGCACATAATACATGTTTGAAAGCAGTACAAAAACAAAAGCACATTGTATTATATTAATTATATTATATTATATTATAATTATATTATATTATATTATATTATATTATATTATATTATAATTACATTCAAGCTATGCATCATCTGCTACCATTACGCTAACAGTGAAAGAAGTTTAAGACCATACCAACCATCAAAGAAAGATTGCAGAAAGAAACCTAAGCGAAAGGGAACCAAATGAGGCTTATTAAGAAGGGAGCCACCACTAAAAAGGCCCTGTCTCATGTTCTTGCTGGCCCAGTCATACCTACTGCAGATGCACAAGGCAGGTCTCTGAGGCCAGTCTTGGGTATTTCAGCACTGACCCAAGAACTACTCACTATGAACAGTATGCATATAGAGTGGGAGGCATGTCCAGGTGGTCTGAGAAAATCCAAAAGGACATTTAAGAAAACCCTGCAAACAGTTGAGTTTTTCAATCATAACTTTAATGTGATCACTGCAATTCGACCACAGCTTCAGAAAAGAAAAGAAAGTCTCGGGTGATCTGTGCTTAGGACGTCAGTCAATTGTTATTTGAGGCAGGGTTGTGACATGTATACATTTGGTGCAATAACGCAAATCAGGAATATTTCTTTTGTTCAAAAGAAAATAAATACTTCATCTGCATGTGCGTGCAAAAGCACACGCACGCACACACAAACACACACACAAATATTCTAGGAATGAGATTAATTTACTTGAAGAAGAAAAACCCACACACTTTGTCATAAATTGTTAATTTTTGAGAAGGCTTCGCTTTTTAAAAAAATGAATGCAGAGACCCAAAACAGAGGGTTTCCCCCTTCCTTTTTCGAAATCTGTGTGTTGCGTTTCCAAGACATAATATATTTGTGTTAAACAAAGCAAAAAGGTGAAAACAAGCAATCCAAAGTATTGTAAAATTTATTGTTTTAAGTATTGCAGCTTTTAAAGAATAGAATGACATATCATTGCCACCATCGGTTACTGTTACACAAGAAGCGTTTTACAACGGAGTTGTGGAAATTGGCATCAGAGTACATATTCATACTAAAACAGCAAAATATAGATAAGTACTGCATTGCATGTGCTGTCTATAGTTTACATAAGTTTTTTTTTTATCTGAAGAAAAAAAAAATTCAGGATACAGGACTGCCTATAACAAACTCCAAAGCCAAAAGCAATCCAACTGGAAATTGAAGAAAATATTAAAATACAATGAAATGTGACTATAAGGCAGGCAAATTAGGACTTTTAATGTAGTCCTTCATGAGCTTCTATATTACAGCAAAAAATTGAAAAAAGCAGTTTATGGAAATTTTTGTTTTTTCCTCTCCAACCCCTTTTGTTTTGTGTAGTACACGGGAGAAGTCTATATATATATCTGAGTGCCACACAGATCATACAAGAGAATACAAATTAAGTCTGTTCTTGGCTAGTATGTTTACGCTACAATTCTGGCTTCTTTAATTCAACTCAAGAGAGAAAAAAGGGTGGGATTTTTCTTTCCGTTAAACATAGCATTTAGTGCAAATTTGAAGAGAGATTCAGATGTACTAAAACGAAAGAACCATGTTCTCAGAACAATATTCACTTTTTTTTTATTCTTACCTATGACCATCCTTATTCTTAAGTGAATTGTGGGTCAAATTTCTAAACCCAACGATTACAAGAGTTGAAAGCAAGAATCATGAAAAAGAAACTGGACTACCTAAGAACCACTTGTAACCTGCCGTTACTATTTTCAAGTATGCATTCATACTTCAGTACATAATATTTTGGTGGAACTGGTTTTTAAGAATTCTCTTTGCTCTACTGTAAAAGTACAGCACAAAAAACCCCCTCCAGATCTACTGGCTCTTCACACTTCTAGCAGTTAGAAAGGAATTTGTCAACTATAAGTGTTTTCTTCCCATAATTTTTGTTTTTTAAGGTCTTTTCTGGGGCTCATGTCTTCACTCATTTAGTCAGGCGCAAAAACATAGCTTTCATCAATGAAGGTGTGTCCTTCCATCTATTTTTTTGTCAATGAAGGTCCGTCACTCCGTTTTTATGAAGGCCGACAGATCTCCCTTTGAGTTATGGGGGCAAGAATAGAATTATGATTAATACTGACTACAAACAATCCGCTGTGCACAAGTGTGTCATCAATGCTTGCAAGATTCCTAGCAGAATTTCTGTAAAACTGGCAAATGGGGAAACCAGCTTTGCCATTCAGAAACTATCTAAGAACTTGGCTTGTTTAAACAGCCAGCGTGACAGCGTACACATGTTGCAGATCTGATTGCAAAACTATTACTGGGGGGTAATTATTATAAGGGGGACGACATATTTCTCACTGCAAACGCTTAAGCAAGTGTGAACAAGCTACCTGAGAAACCCCAATGGCGGAATGATTCCTTGATCAGTCCAGGTTAGTATCTGAGTTTCTATTGGCACAATTCACTTAAGGTTGCCACGTTTTCCTCCTAGAGGGGCTCCTGGGTCTGTAACAACTTCACTTCTGGCAGAAGCTCAACAAGCACACCTTTTTCCTGGGATGGAAGTGCTATCAGGGGGAAAACGTTTGCTTGCGTGTCTTTCTGCCTTCCACCCAGGCTGAAAAGGCACAGGAGCCCTGGTAGGTAAAAGGTGGCAACATTAGATCAAAGTTGATGAGTTGTATGTGAATTCCTGGAGGCTTGGGATAAGCACACATCCGTCTGCATCTTAATAGCAACAAAGGGCAAACGGGGGGGGGGGGGATATCATTTCCTTTGCTGGTATTAAGGAGCAGGAATGGGGAGGAATCAAACCACTCTCCATCAGAGCCATGGTTTTAAAAGGAGTTTTCCCAGTGGCTCCTGCTTAGACCAATACTATCTTTGATAACTACAACTGGCCATTCAACAAGTTGATTAGCTTAAGAGGGATGATGGCATTAAACACACACACACACACACACACACACACACACACACGGCTATTTTGGTCAGGCAGAGACTGGTGGAAAGAGGGATGGGAGTGGACAACAGAAGTGTTGTGTTGTAAGTCAACAAAGGCAGGGAAGAGGGTGGAGCAATGTGGGAAAGCCTCTCCCTTTGTGGATGCACGCCAGCCTTTTGTTAAAAGCAGAGGAGCAAAGCCAGGAACAAAGTTGGCAGCCCAGTGCCAGCTCTAGGGTTTTTGTTGGGTTTGTTTTGGAAGGGTGGAACAGAGGATTTTGGGCAGTGGGCCTCCCCCAACAGGAGTCTCCTCCTCACCAATGTCACTGCTGACCCTGTTTGTCTTCTTCCTTTGGGACCGGACCACCCGGCCGCTTGGAGATAGAGGGGCAAGGCTAGTGGGGCAACTCATCCCTACTGCTCCTACTTGGTGTAGGTCAGGTGTAGGACAGTTACACGGCAAGGAGTAACAGCAGCAAGAACCAAGCAGCTGAAGGTAGAGGTCAGCAGTCGGCCTCCTGGCCCCCTACCCAGTGGCGTAGCGTGGGGGGTGCAGGGGGGGGCCGGCCGCACTGGGTGCAACATCTGGAGGGGCGCGCTCGCACTCGCAGCTCTCTGCCCCTACCTGGTTAGGGGGCGCAAATTACTTGCCTTGCCCCGGGTGCTGACAACCCACGCTACGCCACTGCCCCTACCCACCACTGCACCCCCTCTGATAGCAGACTCCTCCTATTTTATACAAGGCACTGCGAGGACATTTAACAACCACCAACCCCGGTGATACAGCAAAGAGTTTTCAGATATGTGACGCACATTCACCCAAAAGCTATTGAGGTAAGCGTTTTCGTTTCTGTTTTGTTATCTCTCTCTCTCTCTTTTTTTCCTTTCTTTCTGTAGCAAACACACTAGTTAAGACCATAGAACGGAGAAGAAAAAATAATGACGACGACCAACAAACAATTAAAAGACACAGAACGTTACTAGTCACTCGTTTTGGCTCAAGAGGGCGGCAGATATATATATATATTTCGGTTTTTCGTCTTTTGGTTGGTATTCTCGGTTTGCAATATCCACCACAGTTGTAATACCTACTGGAGTAGGATATGTGCATACAATGTATTTCAAGTTACCTCACAAACAGTCCCAAGGAAAGAGGCGGCAGAAGACGACAGGAAGGGAGCACCTTAAGCAGCTAGGCACATCAGACTGGGTCTTGGGGGGGGGGGTCACGGGTACAAGTTCAAAGAAGTGGTACCCCCCCCCTTTCAGAAAAAACAAGTAACTAGGGAAACCAGGGATCTAAAAAAGGGAAGTGACCAAACCCTGGAAGTTTCCTATCACTAGCAATGATTGGATTCCTCCCTCTCCCCCCCCCCCTTTTCTAATTTATTTCTTCAGAAAGGGAGGTTTACTGTTTTCTTTTTAATAAGGCACTAAATAGACATGTTACATAAAGGAAAGATACTTTTTTTTCTTTTTTAAAAAAGAACTTCTATAAATTCATATACTTTGTACCTTTCGTAGGAAGCGATATTTATTCCTTTTAGTTCACTTTATTAAAAAAAAAAAAGGTAAATCGCAGGTGTCGTAAAGCTATCGTCAAGGAGCTATGGGTGGGAAAGGCAGGTTACAATGCTGTAAATAATAATAATAATAATAATAATAATAATAATAATAATAAAGGTCCAGGAACCTATCGCTAGGCAAAAACAAAAAAAAGCACAAAAATTCCTTAAAAATGGTGAAAACTTCAAGTTCATCTCTTAGTTGTCTCTATTGTCCTTTTTAAAATATATATAAATAGTGTTGCAAATGGTCAGAACTTTAAAAACTGTTCTCTGGTTGGCTGCAGGATTGCTGTTTCCTCCCCCCCCCCCTTCTTTTTTCTTCTTCAAGTAATAGAAAAGTCGCATAAAAACAAGAGTTATTGCCTTTATATCTTTCATTTATGTTACCTTACTAGTTAGCATCTGGCAGAAAGCAAAATTACACCTCCTTGTAAAAAACAAAATAAAAAATGGTCACTTGGTGCAGTTCCCTCTTCTAACCATTCCCTATTACTCCAACACGGAGCTCTTGCATTCCCCCCAGCTTGGTGGAACCGTGTAGGCGTGAAGGTTGCCAACTTTTCAACTGGCCATTGCAGCTGTGCCTTTATCAGCAGCTAAGAACACGAGACCAAAAGAGCAGAACCTGTTCCGCCTCATCCAGCTTCCCAAAGTGACCAAATTAGATGCCTCCAAGCACGATGTGAAGGCATCAACTGATATTTAGTAGCATACTGCGTGTCGTGCCTAATAGCCACTGCTAAACCAGACATGACATGCACACACCAGCAGGCGATCATGTTTGTGTCTCCGTACAGTTTGGGGGCGGGGAGGAAAGCTTCGCTTGCTAATTTCTCACCATCGTGCTACTGTTAAAGACAGAAGAACAGGCCAGGCTGGTTTGTTTCCGTAGAGTTGGCAACCTTTGCAGCAATAGATTAAAATCTACGCACAAGATAGGAAAAAAGCGTTTCGTTCCCTTATACATGCATCTATTTCTTCCTCTTTCTCTCCATAATTTACGTCTCTCACTCTCACTCTCTCGCACAGTCAACGTACAAATTCACCATGAAGGTTAAAGCAACTGATCAGGTCTTTTTTTTTATACAATATAAAAAAATGTAAACAATAGCGTTGTAAGACAAAATGCTTTATGAAACAAGAGAACGAGACAACACTCGAAAAGAAAAGATAATGATGACATGAGCTGTTTCGAAGGAGGATTAGCGAGCAGAACCTCGACACAGAAGGATGTTGCAATGGTTAGGTTTTGAGCGAAGGCCAACTTTCGGAAGAGGTAAAGGTTTTGCTTCTCAAGCATTAAGCACAACTCTTTAGCCTTTAATACATCACAGGAGTCAACATTTTTCCATCTACATTTGTCCACGACCCACTCCCAGCCCTGGCCCAAATCAGAACCAATTTATCTAGAATAAATAAAGCACAGTTAATGACTAGAGGAAGCTGAGCAAGGCCTGCCAAAATGGCTGCCCTCATCTTTCTGTCTGCAGGTGGGGCACATGGATAGAGGGCCAGTCCACACTGTCCCTCAGACCTTGTGGGGGGCCGGACTATATTTTTTGGGTGTGTGTGTGTGGAATGAACGAATTCCTATGCCCCACAAATAACTCAGAGATGCCTTTTTTTAAAAAGCACACATTCTACTCATGTAAAAACATGCTGATTCCTGGACCGTCCGCGGACTGGATTTAGAAGCCGATTGGGCCGGATCCGGCCCCCGGGCCTTCGTTTGCCTACCCATGGTTGAGGAAACCAGCTGAGAGTTTTTATACGCTTGGATCACCACATAGCTGGGGAGTGGCATTTGGCTTGGGGCGAGTGGGTGGTTCTGCAGGCCCAAAAAACTGGGAGCAAAGGAAGACAAGACTCTTGCAATGTTAATACTTGTGTAAACAGAAGGGGTGTCAATGGACCCATATTCTTGCCCCGACAGAGCAAACTGCACCTGTCCGGCCCTCCTCTTCATTTACACAAGTATTAAGTGCACAGGGACCTTAGCCTTCCCCATCTGGTCAACCTTCTTTTAAGAGTTTATTCAAAACCTTTATGGAAAATGGAGCTGTCCCAAACCATTATAAACAGCTGATCTATAAGGCAGGTCTGTGGGATCTCCCTGCTTTTATTGCCTTAACTGACAAAGAGAGCCAGATTGGTTTGGGGGGGGGGCAGGGGAAATAACCCCAACAATTAGAAGTCATCACCTGATCACTAAAAAGAAGGCATTTTAACGACCACTTATGCTTTTACAGTCATCCTGAAGTTAGTGAGACGGTAGCAGTAGAAGGGGCCGTTTAAATTGCTCTCTCAAGGTCTTGGCTTTGCAAAACTCTGTTTAAAGAACACGATGTCTGCGCTCTTCTTAGCATTGCTCAAAGCAGGGGTTCCCCACCCTTTTAAATTTCGGCCTTAGTTCTGCATTCGCCGGCAGGGCCTGTACAATATGTGTAGCTATCTCCATATCAATGAGAGCCAGGGCAACTGTGAAATCATGCAGGGCTAACGTTTTGTCAGGGCAAGCTCCAAACTTTGCTTTTTAAAAATATATTTTTTTGTCATGCTTCCAATAACCATAAATGGCCAAACAAATGCACAGTCAATATTTTATTTGTTGATTTTTTCTTTTAAAACGTCTTTATTTCCAAGGGAATGTACAAGAGTGGAATTAACATCCCTGGGAACAGACACCTGACTTAACATCCCTGGGAACAGACACCTGAGTGCAAAAAGAAGGGAAACTGTGTCCAATTTCGAAAGATGTCTACACGAATGTATAAATGACCTCTTTCCTTTTTAAGTCAAAATCATACCATACCAGAAAAGAAAGGGTAGTTTATACACATGCATTAAACACCCTTCAGAACGGATACAGTTCCGTGTACATTCTGCAGTCAGGTATCTTGATGACACCTGTAGTCAGGCGTCATAGATGTGATGATCAGGTTTGAGACGTGGTCGAGTGACTATGGAGAGCAAAAATAGGAAAGTAAGAAAATGTACAAGATGCAGTCTTCACATGATGTTCCTTACTGGTCTGTGGCTTTAGTTTTACAGGCATTCCCTCCCTCAATTTCTCTTTTTTAGTCCTTACTTCCGCTGCAACCCTATACACAATTACCTGGGAGTAAGTCCCATTCAACTCAGTGGAGCTTACTTCTGAGTAGAAGCATACAGAATTGCCCTGTTATAAACATGTTTCCCTTAACAGTTTTGTGGTAGATGTGATAAGAGGCTTTAGACCAACACAAGCACTGACACATTTATATTAAAAAATAGTGCAAAATTTCAACATTTATATAAATAACTCTAAACCCCTGCTTTTTTTGTTTGTTTTTTTGTTTCGCTTTTTTTTACAATGTAATACATGCTCTTTTGAGTTGCCTCACAAAAATTGCCATTTTTTTTTTAATTCTAGTTCAGAAAAAAACACAACAAAAACTTTTCTTCTTCTTTCCCCCCTCATCAATAGTCTCTTCTAATATAAAAATACCTGCTTCCCCAACACACATACAGTTTCTCTTATTTTTTTAATATATATTTATATTTATATTTATTTATATATATATATATATTGCAGATCTTTAAACAAATGTTTTTGTGCAAATATTTTTGTCTTTTAAAGTTAAGTGAAATAAACAACAACAACAAAAATATTGTAGCGCCGAAACACGCAGCTCAACTAGAAACAAAATGGGGGCCGGGGGAGGCGCAAAAGGTGGCAGGTGGGGTGCGGGGGGGGGGTGCAGAGAAAAAGGATTGGGTATTTTTCTCTTAAAAAAACAAAACAGAACACATACCCCCCCCCTCAAAAAAAAACACCTTTCTAGACAGAACTCAACAAAGAAATGTTTTGCAAGCTTGGTTGGCTTGTGCATTGAGACCAAACATAAACATGTAAATATTTATATGGAGACGGGCGTTGGGTATCATACACAGCGCCTCCGCCTCTCGATATCTCCCCCCCCGACCCCCCCACCCCACCCCGGTTAACAAGTGCAGAGTGTTTAATATCATTCTCTTTCTCTCGCTCTTTTTTAAAAGGGGTGCCCTTTTTGCTTCTCTTTCTCTTTGTTCCACACTGTTGTGCTCTCAAGGCTGCCGAACTGCGACGAAGGGTGGAGCCTGCCCCCCTCCAGTATGGCGGTCACCCCGCCGCTGTTCTGTTGGTGCTGGTAAAAGGTCGAGCCGGGGAAGTGACCGATCACCTCGCTGTACGTGGGGGGCGGCCCTTCCATCCGACCGCTGCTCCCGTAGCAGGTGGCGCTGATGCCAGAGTTGCTGCTGGGGGGGCGGGGCCCCCCGTAAACCGAGCTGTCTATCAGGTCGCTGTCAAAGATGGTTCGGTTGGGAGGCGCCCGGACAGACTCCCTGTTGAGTTCCATTTGCTGCTCCGGGTCTCGGAGCTGCAGTGTGCACGGCCCCTGGTAAGGCGGGGGCTCCTCCCCGTCCGACAGAGAGATGGTGGGCGGCAAGTCGATCTCGTGCTGCATGTAAGGGTACGTCGGCTGGAATCTGTTGAAGCGGTCCCTTTGCAAGAAGGACGGGACGGCAAGCCGGTCCGTAGGCCTCGGCGTGTAGACTTGCTGCTGGAGACAAGAAGGGAGACGGGCGTAAGCGGCGCGTTCCGTGTGCGAGCCCACGAAATCTGGCCTCTGCTAAGTTTTGACTGCGTGTCGTGCACAGGCTGGGTGAAGGGGAGTGGTGGGAAGCCCCAGGGGAACCCCCAGAGGGGGAAGGCTCAGAGCCAGTGGGTTGGTGGTAGGACAATGAGGAGAGATCAGAGGGAGAAGATTGGGAGGAGGGGCTGGGTGCTGAAGGGGCAACAGGGTTTAGTGAGCAGGGAGAGCCGGTGACAGGCAGCAGTTCAGACTCAGAGGCTGAAGCAGAGGAGACAGATAAAGAGGCTGCTGCAGAACCCAAGGACTCCCTCTCCTACTGGTCTCAAAGAACATCATGGGGAACAAGAAGGGCAGAACAGAGACCAGAGGTGCACAGACACAGTTTGACGCTGCTTGGGAAACATCTGGGAAATGTGGAGCCTTAGACAGGGTAGAAGGGGGGGACCTTCAGTCTTGGCAGCTACAAGAATTGTGTTGGGAATTGTGAAGGGTTGCTGAGCTACCTGTACAGTGGTACCTCAGATTACAGACGCTTCAGGTTACAGACTCTGCAATAGGAACAGAGGGTGCTGATTCATAGGGAACCAGGTTGTTGATTCATCTATGCCTATACAGTCGTACCTCAGCTCCCAAATGCCTCGGGAGTCGAACGTTCCAGCTCCTGAACAATTGAAAACCGGAAGTGAGTGTTCCGGTTTTTTAACGTTCTTCTGGAAGCCGAACATCCGACGGGGCTTCCATGGCTTCCGATTGGCTGTAGGAGCTTCCTGCAGCCAATCAGAAGCTGCACTTTGAAAGGCGAACGTTCCAGAACAGATTCTGTTCGACTTCCAAGGTACAACTGTACCGAAAAACATCTTGGATTTTCCTTCCCCTTGGCCCCAGCCAGCATAGGCAGCCATCAGGGACGATGGGAGGTCCAGCAAGATTTTCCCCGAACTACCCGGAGAAATACAGTGGTACCTTGGGTTACAGATGCTTCAGGTTACAGCCTCCGCTAACCCAGAAATAGTACCTCAGGTTAAGAACCTTACCTCAGGGTGAGAACAGAAATTGCGTGGGGGCGGCAGCAGGAGGCCCCATTAGCTAAAGTGGTACCTCAGGTTAAGAACAGTTTCAGGTTAAGAACGGACCTCCAGAACTAATTAAGTTCTTAACCCGAGGTAGCACTGTATGCAATTTCCTTGCATAAAGAGCAAACTTCCCTGGCAACTGTGCTGACTTGCCTCTGACTCCAGCCCTGACACCATGCTACTTACCTCTGTTACTCCATTTCCCGACACTGTGCTTTCTGAAGGCCACAAGCTTCCTTCCTAAAATGGGAAAGAACAGGAAAAGGTTGGATAATTCCTACTGAGAAATGCTGCTCCCCCACCCTGCTCAAACTTATTAACGATTGCTAGTAACAACGGCAACTTCCAAAGAGCCTAACAGTTTCGAAGAGCTGCACATGCATGATCTGAAGGAGCGTCTCCACCCCCATCGTTCAGCCTGAACACTGGGGCCCGGCTCTGAGGGCCTTCTGGAGGATCCCTCATTAGAATCACAGAATCGTGGAGTTGGAAGGGACCCTGAGGATCATCCAGTCCAACCCCCTGCAATACAGGAATATGCAGCTGTCCCGTACGGGGATCAAACCTGCAACCTTATCAGCACCACCCTCTACCTTACTGAGCTATCCAGGTTATAAGGCCTGGAAAAGTGAAACTACAGGGAACCAGGCAGAAGGCCTTTTTGGTAGCTGCACCCGCCCTGTGGAACACCCTCCCGGCAGATGTCAAAGAGTTAAACAACTATATAACTTCTCACAGACATCTGAAGGCAGCCTGTTTCAGGAAGCTTGGATGGGCGGGGTATAAGAAATAAATTATTATCAAGGGTTCTGGGAAGTCAGAGAAATATAAGAATGAAAACTTATGATGTACTTAAGGTTAAACACTTAATAATAAGAATAAGGAACAAAATAATTATTCTTACAAAAAAAAAAGCAGAATTGCTACCTGCTGGCTCACAACCTGTTCGCAATCTAACAGGCATGATACAAAAGGAAAAAGACTGAGGAGGGAAGAAGAAAACAGCTGCTTCTTCAGTGGTCAGTTGACAGGGCAAGGTTGGTCTCCCCTTTGCTGTATGCTTCTCCTCCCCTATTTCATTCTCACAACATCCCTGTGAGGTAGGTTAGGCTGAGAGTGGGTGTTCTTCTTGAAAGACAGGAGGCACAGACTTTCCAGTGGTAGGCGGCAAAGCCAGGGTGCAAATGTCAAGAGTTTAGACATCACCTTGCCAACAAAGGTCCGTATAGTTAAAGCCATGGTTTTTCCAGTAGTGATGTATGGAAGTGAGAGCTGGACCATAAAGAAGGCTGATCGCCGAAGAATTGATGCTTTTGAATTATGGTGCTGGAGGAGACTCTTGAGAGTCCCATGGACTGCAAGAAGATCAAACCGATCCATTCTGAAGGAAATCAGCCCTGAGTGCTCACTGGAAGGACAGATCCTGAAGCTGAGGCTCCAATACTTTGGCCACCTCATGAGAAGAGAAGACTCCCTGGAAAAGACCCTGATGTTGGGAAAGATGGAGGGCACAATGAGAAGGGGACGACAGAGGACGAGATGGTTGGACAGTGTTGTCGAAGCTACCAGCATGAGTTGGACCAAACTGCGGGAGGCAGTGGAAGAGAGGAGTGCCTGGCGTGCTCTGGTCCATGGGGTCACGAAGAGTCAGACATGACTAAATGACTAAACAACTACAACACATTATGTCAGTGATGTTTACAACAGCCTTGGGAGGCAAGAGCATTATGATAACCTCCTTTTAAATAAGATGGTCCTCGTATTGGGGAAAGTACTGTATTTCACTGGAAGAGCACACTATTTTGCATGTCAGTAGTACCAAGTTCCATCCACCCTTAGCATCGCCAGATAGGGCAGCAAAAGGATCATGATTAACAACTGAAAATCTGCTGCAAGCAGATAGGCATTACAGAACTACATGAACCAGCATCAGGCAGTATCTTAAGTAGCAGGAGTTTGCATGGGAGAGAGAAGTTGAGAGAACCATAGCTTGCCTGGTGACACCTCTAAATTATTGGCTGAACCATCTATTCCAATTTTGCCTTGTTTTGGCTTGCTGCCCCTTGGAATGCCAGCAGTCAAAAAGAAATCAGATTGGGGAGGGAAGCCTGCTTGGAAGCAGAGGCCATGGAATACTATCAAAATCATCTTAAAGGTGATGGGAAAGTTGCCCAGAAATCCCAATGCAATATTTATTTTCACAAAAATCCTTTTTGGCAGGGGACGGGGGCGGGGGGATGCAAGAATGGATTAAACAGAAGAAGCGAAATTCACAGGAGGTGGCTCAAGAACCTTCGGTCTTTAGTGTGACCAGAGCGTGGCCCAGTGGCGTAGCGTGGGTTGTCAGCACCCGGGGCAAGGCAAGTAATTTGCGCCCCCTAACCCGGGGCAAGGCAAGTAATTTGCGCCCCCCCCCCCGCTGCACTGCCCCTCCCCCAGATAGTCCCTCGCTCTCTCTCCGCACCGCACGCCTGGCACCCTCCCCTCCACAGTGGGCTCAGATCGGATTCGCACAGCCAGCACTGCAGTGAGAGAGAGTGAGTGAGCCAGGTAGGGGCAGAGAGCTGCGAGTGCGAGTGCGCCCCCCCCAGATGTTGCGCCCGGTGCGGCCGGCCCCCCCTGCACCCCCACGCTACGCCACTGGCGTGGCCTACTATAGTCAGATCCATTGCTCTGCACACATTTGCTTCTGGCTGCACCAACCATTACTATGCAGCCTGCAAGGGATTGCCACCGCAGAGGTTGCAGCCCTTGAGCTGAAAAGGGGCTCCTCAACCCCTTAACAAATCCACTCTGCGTTGTTGTATTTTTGTTCCCAGCTCTGCAGACAAGGCATGCTGCAACCAGAAGAGGAGGCCAGAAGTGATTTATAGGGAAATGAGATGTTGCTCCAGATGCTTCCCCCCCTTCCTTCTGCTTTCATAGGAAATCTTGTCTGAAAAATGTCACACATAAGATACGAGGCTACTCTGGAGTGAAAGATAACCAGTGCCGGTTTCATATGGAATATTAATTGACTTGCACCATTTGGGTGATGTAACTAATAAACCGGCCATATTTCAGGAGGCTGCTGTGTGTAGTTGGGGAACTTGTCAAGTACCCCTGGATCTTACGGTCTACTTTTAAGTCAGAAAGCACAAAAACCACACGAAAGAAAAATTAGAGGCACACGTATAAATGCATCTCCAGATGGTAGCAACAGAGATAAATTCAAAAGGGCATTGTTAAGCTTCCAGGGAAATGTTATTCTGTTGTGTTCTTTCTCTCTCGCTCGCTTCCTGGTAAGGTTTCATTTAAAGAACAAACAACCATGGCAGAATTATAGATCCACATTTTTTAAAAAAAACCTTGTGGTGAGATTTCCCAGTTAAAAAAAAAAAGACGGTGATTGCAACTTCCCTTGACGGGGCAGCTGTTGCATAAGGAAATTTGGAATTAAGAAAAGGCTTTAAAAAAGGTAAAGGTACCCCTGCCCGTACGGGCCAGTCTTGACAGACTCTAGGGTTGTGCGCACATCTCACTCAAAGAGGCCGGGGGCCAGCACTGTCCGAAGACACTTCCGGGTCACGTGGCCAGCGTGACATCGCTGCTCTGGCGAGCCAGAGCCACACACGGAAACGCCGTTTACCTTCCCGCTAGTAAGCGGTCCCTATTTATCTACTTGCACTCGAGAGTGCTTTCGAACTGCTAGGTTGGCAGGCGCTGGGACCGAACAACGGGAGCGCACCCCGCCGCGAGGATTCGAACCGCCAACCTTTTGATCGGCAAACCCTAGGCGCTGAGGCTTTTACCCACAGCGCCACCCACGTCCCATAGAAAAGGCTTTACAAAGCACTTAATATGCACTTCCAGCAGCGCTTCCAAAGACAGGGTAGAGCTGTTATCACCACTGTGAGTTCCATGGCAGAGATAAGAGCTGAAATGGGGACTTCCTGGTTCCTCACTTGGTCTCTAAAGTTGCAGGTCTATTGCACCCTTAAAGGTAAAGGGACCCCTGACCATTAGGTCCAGTCGCGGATGACTCTGGGGTTGCGGTGCTCATCTCGCTTTACTGGCTGAGGGAGCCGGCGTACAGCTTCCGGGTCATGTGGCCAGCATGACTAAGCCGCTTCTGGAGAACCAGAGCAGCGCACGGAAACCCCGTTTGCCTTCCCGCTGGAGTGGTACCTATTTATCTACTTGCACTTTGACGTGCTTTCGAACTGCTAGGTTGGCAGGAGCAGGGACCAAGCAACGGGAGCTCACCCCGTCGCGGGGATTCGAACTGCCGACCTTCTGATCGGCAAGCCCTAGGCTCTGTGGTTTAACCCACAGTGCCACCCACATCCCTAATTGCACCCTTACTTGAGAGCAAATTCTGCTGAAGCCAGTGGGGGCTTGTTTCTGAGTAATTAGCCACACTCCATGTAATTTGCATAGAATGGTTAGGTTGGAGATGGGGGACCTGTTGACTACAGTCCCTGGCTGGGGTCTTTGGGTTGGATGGGAGTTGAGGCTAGCAACATTTTGGGAGGCCAGAGGTTCCCCACTCTTATATAGAAGTAGTAACTGCAGGACATCTTCGGGAGAAGAAAGGGTTAATGAGCAGACCCTACACTAATCTGGAGTGCAGCCCCTAAGACGGTTGGATGGCGCCTTGTACGCCTCCTTCCAACAACTCCTGCCGCCAAGCTGGTGCCAGACGTCTTGCTCTGCTTTCCATTGGACCACATCAATGAGGCCAAGAGAGGAGTCTTGTCTGGGCAGCCCAGGACCTCCATACACACTGTCCAGGCTTGTGCCCCCAGAGAGGTCACTTTGGTGCTGCTAACACAGCAAAAGCAATGAGGGAGGAGCAAGTTACTGGTCTTTGCAGCCACGGCAGGCGCTGGGATTCTCCAGCAATTTGACTTGTCCCCCAGGGGGTGCACTTCGTTGTCTCTCGAGATAAACCAATGCTAACAACTGTGGTTTTATGGTTGCATCTAACCATAAAACCCTAAGAACCATAAAGCCCTAAGAAGTGGCCACAAGCCCTGGACTTTGGCTTCTACCAGCCTTTCATCAGGATTGGCAACTGGTCCCGAACGGCAACACTTAATTTTCATACAAGATGGGAGGGTGGGACCTGTTGCTCAGAAGGGGGCAAGGAATCGCTGCAAACAGCCACTTGGGGCAGTCATCCTTAATCTTTGCAAACAGATTTCATCCGCATATGCCGTTGCGGGAACCCACTAATTTATTTATTTACCCTATATTTGTATGGTGGTTGAGCTGCTGTGGTGACCCACCTTAGGTCAGGCTGTGTCCCAGCAGCAGATCCCAAACCACCAGTTGAGGGCAAATGCTTTAGAGCAGCATCTGTGTGCTATGCGCAAGGGCAGCGCTGCACACATGGGATTCCACTTGGCTTAGAGGTCTGCTTGATAACAGTTTACAACACTGGGCAGAGGAGCGAATCACTCTGAGACATACAAATGCTTATTTTTTCATCATCCCATAGGGCATATTTACTAAGTGGTGAGTGTATCATCACCTTATGCTCACTGGTTTATATTTAATTTAGCAGTGGGCAATGTCATTGCATTATGCCATCTGCCGCTCCAAAGTCTTCAGGCTGATGTCTGAACACTACTGCGGGGAAAGAGGTGGATGGAGGCAAGCTGTCCTGCAGCCCCAAAGCCGATGCTTTGAAACATCTACTCCCATCACTCTTAAGATCATCATATGCCTTCTCCTGCATACAACAACCTTACATTTTTTTTATTCTGGACAAACGGATCCAGATTAAAATGTCCAGAGCCAGCCTTCAACTCTTCACAGCTGAAAAGCAAAAGGTCAAGAGAATGCCTCTTCATTTATTAATGGATTTTTAGTCTCGTCTATCAAATAAAATTATGCCCCAGAAATCGAGATTGGGGGCTCAAAAAGAAATGGTCCTCCCGGGCCCATCCGTGCTCAAAGCAACTGGTTGCCTCGTTTTCTTTCTTTAGCCAACATGGTGCCCTGCAGACGATATTTGAAGGCTGCCTAAAATCATACTTCCAGGGCATTTGTGCCTCTGCTACTGGTTGCAGATCTCAGTTGCCACCACCCCAGGACCAGCCCAAGATACGCTGCTGCAATGCAAGGCGGTCTCCCCCACCTTCCATGTACAAAAGGCAAGCCAACCTGCAGGCGAAGATGTCTTCAACAATGGCAACAAGGCAGCTGAGAACACCAGTGGGTGCCGGGCAGGCCACACACAGCCCTGTCCCTCAGCACCTGCCTCTCTTGACTAATGGGAGGGCCAGCCCTGCTGCTCCACTTCCCAGTCAGCTATGGTGCTAGACTCCTAAGACCCTGGTAGTCCATCTGGACGCCATGCTCATTTTCATTGTTAAACACCCAACACTTGATTTTTGACCCAACTGAAGAGAGAAGGATGTGAGGCTCCTAAATGCAATACGGCAGCAGCAGCAGCTAACCTTTGGACCTCTAGATGCTACTGGACTACAACTCCCATCATCCCAGACTTACTGGCCATGGCAACAGGAACTGATGGGACTTGGAGTCCAACAACACCTACAGGGACACAGCTCCCTGCCGACACATTTGTTCGAAGGGGCACATCACACATTACACAGAGGCAAACATACGTTCAGGAAGGAGCTGCAGCCAGTCATGTCTCCCTGACAAGCGTGTTTGAATGGTGCATTCACACTTCACAACTCATTCACACTTTAGGTTTATATAAAGGTAAAGGGACCCCTGACCATTAGGTCCAGTCGTGACCGCCTCTGGGGTTGCGGCGCTCATCTCGCTTTACTGGCTGAGGGAGCTGGCGTACAGCTTCTGGGTCATGTGGCCAGCATGACTAAGCCGCTTCTGGCGAACCAGAGCAGCGCACAAAAACACTGTTTACCTTCCCACCGGAGTGGTTCCTATTTATCTACTTGTACTTTGACATGCTTTCGAACTGCTAGGTTGGCAGGAGCTGGGACCGAGTAACAGGAGCTCACCCTGTCGCGGGGATTTGAACTGCCGACCTTCAGATTGGCAAGTCCTAGGCTCTGTGGTTTAACCCACAGTGCCACCCGCGTCCCATTAGGTTTATATACATCCACCTAAATAAAATAATGTGAGCTGCAAAGCCATGTGCTCTTGGTTTTACCCACTAGGGGGAGCTTTGCTGCCCCTTATAGGACTGCACCCAACATAAGCAGGCACTGCCTTTATTTAAAGGAGAGAAACTGAAACCAGGTTGCAACTCCTTCATTACTTTCAGATTTTGCACTTTGGAGTGACACATGACAAATAAGCTCCTTCAGTTTCATATTCTGTGGCTAGATTGCATATGCTGAAAAACCGTGTGTATGTCAGGGGGAAACAGCTGGGTGCAGGATAGGCTAGTATTTTTGTTCCCTGATGTGCTTGGTTTGATCTTGCAGAGTAATTATCAGTGAGCTTTCAAAAATGGTAATCCCTGTTTGCTGTTTGGAATGCAGCAGGCCACAGTATCGCCCCAGTCTACTGCCTCCATTTGCAGCAAGGTCAGGTAAAAGGTAAAGGACCCCTGGATGGTTAAGTCCAGTCAAAGGCGACAATGGGGTTGCGGCACTTATCTCGCTTTCAGGCCAAGGGAGTCGGCGTTTGTCCACAGACAGCTTTCCGGGACTCCTTGAGAGAAACCAGAGCGCATGGAAACGTCGTTTACCTTCCTGCCGCAGTGGTACTTACTTATCTATTTGCACTGGTGTGCTTTCAAACTGCTAGGCTGGCAGAAGCTAGGACAGAGCAACAGGAGCTCAGCCCGTCACGGGGATTCAAACCAATGACCTTCCGATTGGCAAGCCCAAGAGGCTCGGTGGTTTAGACCACAGCACCACCTCCGACCCATTGCACAGGCTAGACTAGGTGGTTTCACCTAGTCTAGCCTTCTGTAAAGTAACAAAATATTGCCCTAGCCAGGAATGCACAGCTTTGCAGGCACATTTCAGCACCAGGTTTGCCCAGAGCAGGGGTGAGGAACCTCTTGAGATGACACATCCATTGCTCTGAATATTCATATTGGTTTTTAATTGTATTTTTATGGCTTCTTTTCTTTCTTATGTCTGCCATATAGTCTCCTATTGCTGCTTGAATTCCGTAGATTTGCAATTGCTACCACAGGTTAAAAAATCATTAAGCATTCGGCCAAAACCCTCAGCAATTTTCAAGCGGTCTGTGGCAGAAAACATTTGGGAACCGCTGAACTTATGTGCTGCTGCTGCTACCTGTATATTTATCGTTTTAAAAAGAATTATACTGCAGAGTATGATTTTTCAGCTGTTATCTTAATGCATTGTTGCTTTGGGTTTTGTTACCTATCTAACTTGGGGGGGCTTTCCTCTAGAACAGTGGGATAAAAATATATTATTATTATTATTATTATTATTATTATTATTATTATACAGGAACGGGTAGGGGGAAGTGCTGCAACTTCCCTAGTATACAGTATAGTACAGTTTTGCCTCTACTCTACTAAGCTGGGGAACAGACAGCAAAGCATCATGGGAGAACTGGGGAGGGCCACAGACCTGATCTTAGCCCACAGACAAGCCTATGGGTGCTAAAACTTTCTAGGAGTATCACAGGTCCCTGCTGCACGTGACGCCATTGCCAGATAGATTGGCCACACTGGTGGACATTAGAAAAGTTTGCAAGACTATCAGCCCACGTATATTTATATATGGACCGCTCCAAGTGAGACTGGGCGGGATGTAAAAACCAGGTCAAAGTCCTCCCACCATGGCTGTTCTGAAAGCACCCAGGGTCAGCTGGTGAGCACAGCAAACAACATGAACCAGGCAGAGAAGCAGGAAAGAGTTTGGGGAGGCAGACACGGGCTACTTACTGATGATAGGTTCTCCTCTCTCCTCCGTCCTTGACTGTGCCGATTGATGAAGGACCGTGCAGAGAGTTTGTAGTGATTCAGCAGACACGTGATGACGACCACCATGACCATCATCACCACCACGATTATGATTATCTGTACAAACTCCAACTCCGCTGCAGGAAAAAGGAGACAAGAAGAAAAAAACATGCTTATTTTGAGATCCTGGGATGAAAAGGCACCAAATCAAGAAAAAGCTACTAAGTGATGCTGTGTCACAAAGCAAGAAGAGACGGGCAGGTGCCACCAACATTTGCAGCAGAGCCATAGCTCCGTGGTAGAGCAAATGCTTTTGCGCACACAAGGTCTCATCTCTGCCTTCTCTAGGCACGGCTGGGGAACACCCCTGCGCAAAACTCTGATGAGCCACTGCCAGTTACTGCAAGATGGAAATGAGCTACGTGGACCAGTGTCTGGACTTGGCACAAGATAGCATCCTATGGTTCTAATGGTGGATTTGGCATTTGTCAACACCAGGCATCCGCTTAAAGGGAAAGAGACGCAATGCAAAAGGGATACAAACACCAGTCAAGAAGTCCCATGAGTGAGCAGAACAGTCCAAAAGTAAGAGAAAGATGGAGCATCCATCTCTCCCAACCCAAAAACGGGTGCGCGAATTCTTGCCCGTTTGCTCATTTATTTAAAACATAGGCTAAAACTGAAGTGGAGCTTAAAAATAAGAGCAGGTTGCAAATCATGACTGGGGTGGGTGGTGGTAGTTCATACTAACCATGTTACAACCTGGCTCCAAGAAGATCCAGTCAGTTCAGTTTTGGTACAGTTATTCCGTAGCCAGGCAGAAGAAAACTGAACACTTAAAATTGCCCCAAACTGATTAGCTGCACACTCCATGCCATCTCTAAAGTCAGCAGATTTATAAGCCAGTTTCTCTACAACACACAATAACCACTGTGACTAAGCAATGGGCATCTAGTAAGATGCATACTGTGTTCTGCGGCCCCTAACTTTTCTTCATAAGCTGCAACAATCTAGGCTGCAGAAAGCAGTGCCGGCGTAGTACATGGCTTGTTAGAGCCCTACAGAGACTTGCCCTGGGCTCAATGGGGCAGTAGCAATCATTCAGCCAAACTGGTCTTGCATAGGCGCCTGCCTGCCAATGTGTAATTAATTTCTTTCAGAGGAAATGCATGGATTCGCATCATAAGCGAGGACTCTAAAGAGCTCTGATGGAGAGTGTTATTTGTATGGAAGGTATGTGGAGGTCTCGCACTGCGTCATGGGTACTCCAGTGCAAGAGAAAGCACCACAAATCTTCTGCCTAGATTGCAATGACAGGCAGGTGTCACTCTGTCTTCTGAAACAACCAGGAAACAAGGCAGGTGAGGAAGCAGGTCAGGTGTCCTCTGGCAACCATCCTTTGTCTCACCTGAAGCAGTTGAGAGCACTTACTAGTTCATTTCCAAGCACCGCCAGGGCATCAGGTAAAGAGTTTTAAAAATTAATTGGACATCTGCAAGACTGTTGTCAAAAGGTGGCTCCCCCCTTGGGGATTTTTGGAGACAACACTGAGGAGACAGACCTACTCAGGAAGGAGAGTCCACTGAGGACATCTAATATGAGAGCTCTCCAAAACCTGGGAGTTGGCAGTGATCATTGGCAAGTTAAAGGAAATTGCATATTGCCAGAAACTTTATTATAGGTGCTTTTGCAAGACAAGTTGGAATGCAATCAGCAAAGGGTGCCATATTTGCTGCCAGAAGGGGAAGCCCACCTTTAATCTTTGCTCTGCTATTACTGTAACACACCAGAACAAAAATAGTCCTTAAAAAAAGAAAAGGAAAACAGGTGTGCTTTGAACTGCTTCAATCTTGCTGCCTTACCAAAAAGCCAGTCTGCAGAAAGGTTTTTAAAATACCTCTCAGGGAAACATTGGGCAACTGCAATAAAGTTTCGAGAAACATACCTTGCACCCCTTCTGACCCCCCCCAACTCCCCCCACCCCGCATGGCATTTCTCAGACACAAACTTCCCATTGACGCTGAGCAAACCCATTGACTGACGCACAGCTGATAGAAACACACACAGACACACAAAGCGCGCAGGCTTTTCTTAACCTACGCTGATTCCAAACCATTCCCAGTGGCATCCGCATACCAGACTTCCAGACGTAATTTAATTCAGTGCTCAGTTCAGCCAGCTGGCAGTGGCAGCTTGAATGGCTTGAGTTGGCACAAAAGTGTATTGCACACAAAAAGGGGGGGTGGTGGCTGGAGGTTGAGAAGAGGAAGAAATGCAATCCAAGCCACCAAATAAACAAGAGCAAGCAACAACAGGCTACTAGTTAAAACTTCATTTGAGAAAGAGAGAGAGAGAGAGAGAAGGCAGCTTTCGGCAGGAATAGCTCCACGAGCTTGAGGATACAGTTCCCCACACTTTGCTTGGAGGGTGGCGTGGTTTTGGAAGGGATAGAATTTGATCCCAGAGACACAACACAGTCATTTGATAGAGACTATTATTCCCAAACAGCTTAGCCCAGGGAGGGATGTACGGTCCCAGGCAGACAGCACAGTGCCACTCCTGCATAGCTCGCTTTTCTGTCTGCCGGCCAAGAGATTAAGGTTTTTTTTGGGGGGTGGGGGTAGCTGCAACAGAAAAATGCTCACCTGTGCTTTGGGCAGAAAGGAGGAGCCAGCCTTTCCCTCATGGGCTACATTTGCTAGACTTAGGAACTTTCTTGGAAAGAAATGGAGCCAAAAATTCATCAGGGCCAGGGCTCAGAAAACAGATACTTAGGGAGACCCCTTATTGCATTAAACAGGTAAATTTCCCTTGCATGCCCACTGCAAATCACCCCTCCCACCCCAAACTTCTATTGCAGGTGGGGGACGAATAATAATAATAATAATTCCGTGTGTGAAATTCAGATCTCCCCGTCTCACTTGTCTCTCCCACCAACAAACAGAATGGACAGCTTCTACTGTCCCTGCACTTTGGGTGAGCTTCCTCCCCTCTGTTATAAAGGGCTACTGACTGATACTTCACCCCTCTGCTTTGGCCATCCCTGTGATGGCCAGATAAGCCTAGGGCATGTAAGAGAATGCATCTATCATCTATCTATCTATCATCTATCTATCTATCTATCTATCTATCTATCTATCTATCTATCTATCTATCTATCTATCTAATCTGTCTACTTACTGATGTATAATAGCCCATCCTTCATCAAGTCCCAGGGTGGGTTAAAGCAATCCAAAAATCAGTATTAAAAACAGTTAAAACAAACTGCAGTCACAGGAACAGAGTAATGGATAAATTTCGTCCCACTTGGTGTATTTTTATCCAGGGGAACATCAAGTGCCTTCTTCCTACACTTATGTGAGCTCAGGTGTAAGAGAATAATAGTGCTGAACTTTACCATTTTCTTGCTTGGGAAACTAGGAGGGTGGGGTGACTTGTGAGATGCAGAGCTTAAATCACAGGATGCAAGAGGAAGAAATGACCTGGTCCTTTTTCTGGGATTTGGCTAAAAAATGAAGAAAGGGGTTTGTGGAATGAATTTGTGGGCTCCCTGGATGGCTTTTAAAAGAGGATCAGACAAATTGAGCCTGGAGTTGGTTAGACCATGGTGCTGATAACGCCAAGGTTGCAGGTTCGATCCCTGTATGGACCAGCTGCATATTCCTGCATTGCAGGGGGTTGGACTAGATGACCCTCAGGGTCCCTTCCAACTCTACAGTGCTATGCTATGATTCTGCTATGAAATTTACGGGGCATAAGGCTATATCCATGGCTACTAAGCATGATGGCTATGCTCTGCCTCCATTCCATCTCATTATTAAGTGAGATTGTGTCACGCATGTTCTGGCACACATAAGCTAGGGTTGCTATACGTCAGGAATTTCCCAGGATTTCAATGGCGGAATTAGCTTCTGGGGGACTTTTTTGGGAAATCGGCAAAATGTCTGGGGGTTTTGCCCACTGAACAAGGAAGTGCGTGTTAGAATATCACTCTTTGCTCTCCTTTTTGGGGGAGAGGGGGCAATTCCCCCCCAAAGCTCAAAACTATGATGCCGATTTCCACCCCCAAAAAAGCCGAATAACTTTTGTTTCCAGATTTTTACTTCTTGAAATATGGCAACCCTACATAAGCACGCCCAGAGAGCACACTTCCTCTTCAAGTCGCTGAGTCAATGCAGCCAGTTGCCATGTAGTGGGGATTTAGAGAGCCAGGTGTTTAGAAGATTTGAAACCTGGAGGCTGGGTGTGTCTTAAACAGGTAAGGAGAAATCGGCATCAGGTGGCAAGGAGCACTTTTTGAGAAGGCATCGAACACCACTGCAGACTGTTTTTATCCGAAACTATGTTCACAGACAAGCAGCCATGGAAACGATTTTTTAAAAAGAAGGGGGGGAGATGGGGGTTCTTCTCTCCCAAATCTGCTCTGAGTTCCAACGGTGGTTTTAGCCAAGAAAGGAGCAAGCCCTTGGATCGGGGAGTTGGGAGGGAGACTAGATGGCTCTAAGGGTCCCTTGCAACTCTATAGTCCTATGATTCTATAATTTCTTTTATGCAATTAGTTGCTAAGTGCTGGATTTAGTGGGGTGGGTGGGAGGGAAGGGATAAGATGATTGGTGAGAGTTCCTTCTGGCTTCCACACATGGTTCAGCGCCAGCATAAGCAAACAAAATGTGAGGCAAACCACCCAGTCCTGCCAGTTACCTTGGAGCAGAGTCTGCAGAGTCGCAGCTGCTCTGCCAACCACTAGATATTCCCCGCAGTATTACATTTCCTGCATTTCTTCCCAAGGGTGCCCCAAAGAACTTCTATAACCACGAACCAGACCCTTGTAAAAACTTTTATTTGCTTGCTTAACTTTGAATTAATTAGTTCGGGTTCAACAATATTCCCTGATCTGGCCTTGTCAGCTAAATGTGGTGTGTGTGTGTGTGTGTGTCTGTGTGTGTGGAGAGAGAGAGAGAGAGAGAGAGAGAGAGAGAGAGAGAGAGAGAAGTGGAGGGGGAGGATATGATATTATTTTATGATATGAAATTATTTATTTACAACCTGCTTTCCGTATCATAGCATACACCTCAAATCAGCTTACAAATTAGAACAATAAAACAGCAACTGTATAAAAACCATGATCTCCCATAACCAGTTTCAGCAATAAAACAACTTTTTTAAAAATACACAACGCGATTGGCCAAATAAAAAAGAATGAAAGAATAAAGCCTCGAGCTGCAGCGATGTGCTCAGTTTGTGGGGTTTAGGCCACCCAGCTGTGTGGTGTAGTGGTAAGAGCACTGGTGGGCAACCTGCACCCCTCAACCTAATTTCTTGAACCTCCAGCAGCCTCTGGGGACTGGTGGACTCATCTACCACTGGCTTTGGCCCAACAACTATTCACATATGGCCCTCCACAGATTACCCACAGAGGAATGTGGTCCTTGGTTAAAGTGTCAAGCTACATAGGACTGTGGAGACCCAGTTTCAAACCAGCCTTAAAGCCCATTGGGTGATCTGGGGCCAGTTGCTGTCTGACTAATACTAATACTAATAATAATAATAATAATAGTACCCTGCCTATCTGTCTGGGTTGCCCCAGCCACTCTGGGCAACTTCCAGCATATAGGAAAACATAATAAAACATTAAAATATTGTAAACTTCTCTCTACAGGTGTCTTCTAAAGACTGTACAGTGGTACCTCAGGTTACATACGCTTCAGGTTACATATGCTTCAGGTTACAGACTCCACTAACCCAGAAATAGTGCTTCAGGTTAAGAACTTTGCTTCAGGGTGAGAACAGAAATCGTGCTCTGGCGGTGCGGAGGCAGCAGAAGGCCCCATTAGCTAAAGTGGTGCTTCAGGTTAAGAACAGTTTCAGGTTAAGTACAGACCTCCAGAACGGATTAAGTACTTAACCTGAGGTACCACTGTATAGTTCTTTATCTCCTTGACATCTGCTGGGAGGGCGTTCCACAGGGCGGGCGCCACTACTGAGAATGCCCTCTGCCTGGCTCCCTGTAACTTTGCTTCTCGCAGTGAGGGGAACCTCTGGAAGGTGCTTGGAGCTAGATTCCTACCTCTCAGGGTTGTTGTGAGGATCAAACCATGTTTGGCGGGGTAATCATGCACACTGCCTTAAGCTCCTAGGAGGAAAAGCAGGATATAGATGCGATAAACAAGCAAGCCTGTCTACCAGAAACAAGGGATGATGGGGGATGGCTTATATGAGACTTACAAACAAAACAAAAAAGGAGGCAGATTTGAACAAAATTTGCGCTTGTCGATTTGTATGTATATGCAGCACAATCTATCTCGCCACAGTGAGGAAAGACTGTGAGCAGTTCAGGTAGCTCCATCTGTGGCCCAGGCACTACCAGGTGATCTGTGGCAAGTTCAAGGGCTCTGCTCCCCCTTCCCAAGTCTAAAGTAAACTAGTTGCACTATTTTTACGGACCTCTGATGTATTCCCACTCAGACACACCTTGAGCTGCATTTGGGAATCATTAGGAGGCTAGCACAGTTCTGAATAAAAAAAAAGGTGTGTTTGTGTGTTACTTCTGCCACCTCACTTCTGCCAGCAGCCAGTCCCCTAAATATGACGCCAGTCTTCAAGGGCAGCCCCACGTAGAAAGCACTGCGGCAATCAACCCTGGGGATTACTCAACCAAGGTTCTTGATGACAGTGTCCTTGTTCTCTGCAAGGGAAGGTTGCTAGTCAATACGTCAAACGCAACCGACAAAACTCGTCCTTCGCCAAAACCCTTGAACTCAGAAAACCTACAAGAAACCCGAGAGGCACTTTACATAAAGAAGAAAATCAGTAAGAGAAATGGCCAGCAACTGGGTACCATGCCATGCTCCCCATCATTCCTCTGCACCCATCCTTTCCAAATTTTGCGGGGTGGCTTGCCCTTTCCCGCATACCCCCCCCCAAACAAAAAAAGATAAATAAGCTCAACCTTAACACACCACACACATCAACTCAGCCTTATTTACCGTTTTCCACAATGCCTTCAACATCTACGAGAGCAATTGCTGCCAGCGAGAGTTTCATTGGAACCAAAAATTTTTAGTGGGGGCTGGAGGATAGAAATTTACCCAGCAACAGTATCCAAACTCTCCTCTCTGGCTCCCTGCTGCTTCTTTTGGTGCTTGAAGCAGAAAGGGAGAGAAAAAAGCGCCAATCTCCATTCAGCGAGCGCAGAGCATGCATATATATGTATGTATGTATGTATATATAAATATATACACACACACATATATATATGGCGTGCATATTGTCCCAACCATCTCAATCCTCACCACAGGGAATTGTCTAGAGAGCCTGTAAATAAACAGAGGCCTTTAAATCCCCCCCCCCCAAAAAAATGAGGGATGGAGGAGAGGAGCAGGGGGGCTTTTCTTTGTATTGTAATGAGATACATGTCCAGAAAAAATGTGGCTCTGAGGAGGTTGGGGCAGCGGGGGCGAGGGGAGAAGGGTAGCAACAAAGGCCCATCAGACGCAAGGCCCTCCACCTCATTTGAATGTTTGGGGGGGGGACGAGAAAGGGGCATTCAAGGGCTCCCTTTGTAAAGAAAGCCTTCCCCACACAACCAGGAGGTGGGGGGTGGGGAAGCAGGAGGCGCTGGGCCCTTTTTGTTTGGCTGCAGCCATAAGGGGTTAAAGGTAAGAGCAGCCCAGCTTGGGGGGGGGGGGGGCGGGCGCAATCCTCTTGTCCTTGTGTTAACTGCTTTCACCCTGGGTACGGTTGGCTGAATCCTAGACAGCTTTAAGCACTCTGGCAGACAGACAAGGGAGCCTCAAGGGTGGAGTTCAAGCAGGCAGCTTTTGACAGTCACATCACGAGTCCCAGAAGAGGCCGCTCTGCGGTGGGAGAGTCGCAGGGGGCCCGGGAGAAGTTCACAGAGGAGCCCATGGAATTGCTCGCCTCCCCCCCTGCCCGCCCCAAGCCCTGTCCTGCACAACCCCTGCCCTGCAATCTTCTTCCTTGCACCAGCCCTGTTTCAGGAGCGCTCATCTTCCAGAGCAGAAAAGGGTTCCCACCGATGCAATTTTGCGCAGTGCATGTGTGGATGCGGGGCTGAGGGTGTGTGTGTGAGTGAGGGGTGAGTCTGTGTTTTAAGATTTACCGCAGGGCAGAAAATGCCCCTCCAATAGCAGGGCCAGGCATTCTTTCTGCCCGGCTCCCACAAAAGCGCCTGTTTTGTTCATTCGGTTGATGACATTTGTAACGCCGTACATGTGATTTGTACATTACCTTGAGTGTCTCTCTCTCTTTTTAATGTCAAAAAGAAAGTCAAGGGAAACAAAAGAGGGGAGAGGAGAACTAAGCTAATTTCAGATGCATATTCCCAGGTATTCCCCCCACAAAACATTTGTCAGCGTTAGTAACAGTAAGAGCAATATGTGCCTTATGAAAGAGAATAAGCAATGTCAATATAAGTTGATTACGGGGACCCAGCAGCTGGCAAGCCCCACAGCTTGAATGTACATTTTCCTAGAATCTGGAAATGAGGTGGGAATACACAAATATTGGTTTGTTTCTCTCTATATATTTTTTTTCTGCCAGGACCCCCAAAAAGTCTTCTGAATCCCTTCTTAAGGTCCCATTTCCATCTAATTCCCAGACAGGGACTTTTCAGTGATGGTGCCCCATCCTCAGAAAGTTTCACCTAGCATCAACTTATTGTTTGGGGGGGGGGGGTTGTTTTGTTTTTTGGTCAAGAAATTTTTGGTATTTTGATATTGTCCAATCTGACGAGTATGTTCGGTGTGTGTGTGTGTGTGTGTGTGTTTGAAAGAGTGTTTTTAACATTGTTAAAATGCCCTGCTGTTCTTTTGTTTTACCGGGGTGGTTATTGTTTTGGAATTGTTGGTTTTAATATTTAGCTGCCCTAGAAACTCCTTTAGAGCTAAAAGATCAGAGTAGAAATGTTGGCAAATGAATTAATAAAATCACATAGTCAGATAATTGCTGTGATTTTATACAGGAGCACGTAATGCAAAAGCCATTAAATCAGACGGCAAAACAAACATACTACCAGCTAATCAATCAGTTTATTAAAAGGTCATTAAATCATCTTAATGGTACAGAAAGATGTCGCTCGCCCAGCCCTATCATACAAGGAGGCACCTTGAATATCCAGGTGACTTGGGAGCACTGATAAGCATCATACCCATAACCTTGGGTGATCAAGTTTCTATCCCTGAGTTATCATTGGGTATCTGTCCCCTTCACTTCTTCTTCCTTCCATTTGACTGGGGTTATGCAATTATCATGCAACCAGGGAGAAGGGGTTCATTTTCTATAACCAATCAACATCTTATGCATCAATAGTTTTTAACTCACACGCACAGGTGAGCATCATCAGAAGCTGAGAACTCGCAGGAGGCCAGGCACCTTCCCGCCCCCCCAAAGTGATCCTCTGGCTCCACCTCTATAATTTAGAATCAGTGCAAATACAGAGCAGGCATATTGATGCCTTTGCTATACAAGAGGCCCCTCTCACTTGGATAGAGTGGTACATGAAAGCTTAAGGAGCTCATGGATAGATTTTCTTGCATTTCACATTTGCGAAGTATTGTTTTTGAGAAGGCGTAAAGAGGAGTTGAATTCACTGGGTCAATTCAGTCTGCCAGTCAGACCTTCTTTGGGGAGAGGAACCCCTCAAAATCTAATCTCTGCTCAATATATTACTACTATAGTAGTGCTAGTAACCCAATAACAATGCCTCCCCCCAAAAAATCATTTGAGGAACAGAAACAAACTACACAGATTTATCATTCTGCTCATGCCTATTTATGTATTTTTCGTATATATGCATTTTGTATTTGGCTTCCTAATCATTGTCACTTTTCAATTAGAGGAGACCTCATTCCATTTTTTCCCCTTTGCAATTCTCCCCAGGGAAGAGTGATGGATGCACCAAGCTTTACGCGACGGACAAATGTGGCTTCGAAATGCAAAGTAAGGTCACACTAATTTAATTTAGCATAATTTTTTTTTTTACTCCTGAATACATTTCAGAGGCAGGTTCAGACACTGTGTTGGAGTGACACAACCTGCTTCTTTGTATTTTCTGTCTAGACAAACACAGACGCTTTGGGAATCCGGGCAGCGTGAATAGGGAGCAATGCATAGATTGCTTTTACAGATAAATATCCCCACTAAACACACACACACACATTCCCATAAGCGCTATCAGTTTCAAGGATTCAGTGAAAACTCAGTGACAGGTCACTGAGGGTTGTCAGCATGCCTACAAATTGTCTCAGGAGTTGGTTTTGTTTTTTTGCAATAGCCAGTTTTCTCAATTATGGCTCCAAACCTTATTCTAGTGGGACTTGATGCGGCCTTTTACAGCAAATGTAGGTCTTACCTAACAGCAGAGCATACTGAACACAACTCCAGTGGTGTGTTGGGTATAATGATGGAAGAGCCAGTGCACAAACGAAACACTGCAGGTGTGCATGACCCAAGTTTACAAAAGTTATTAATGGAAAAAATAATAATAACTAGCTCTAGCCCTATTCAGTTGTTCTGCACTCTCAAACCCATGCAGTGATGGTTGAACGAAGGGGGGAAATGGAGACCAACTCATTGGACCGGTTCCATCCTAGGAGCCCCTTCTGCAGTCCCACAGCCCTCCATTTACTGGTGGCTGTGGAAGGCAGCCTGCTGAACTCGAGTAGGATCTCTGCATGATTAAAGAACCTCCAGGCTTTAGAATCATGCAGGGAGTCTCCTCAAGTAGAAAAGGGCTTGGAAAGTCACTTGGAATGGCGATGGGGATGTGTGGAAGAGGGCAGGGACTGACAGCACTCTCTCTGTGTGTGTCTCTGCGTTTGTGTGTAGCGGATGCAGTGCAAACTGAATGGGACTGACATGGATTTGCTCTCCAAAAAACCCCTTTGTGGATTCTGGCAGCAAATGTTACCTGGATATCATAGAATCATAGAGTTGGAAGAGACCACAAGGGCCATCGAGTCCAACCCCCTGCCAAGCAGGAAACACCATCAGAGCACTCCTGACATATGGTGGTCAAGCCTCTGCTTAAAGACCTCCAAAGAAGGAGACTCCACCACACTCCTTGGCAGCAAATTCCACTGTCGAACAGCTCTTACTGTCAGGAAGTTCTTCCTAATGTTCAGGTGGAATCTTCTTTCTTGTAGTTTGGATCCATTGCTCCGTGTCCGCTTCTCTGGAGCAGCAGAAAACAACCTTTCTCCCTCCTCTATGTGACATCCTTTTATATATTTGAACATGGCTATATACTCCTGGTTTATGGCAGGGATGGGAAACCTCAGGCCCTGCCGATTAATACAACTCTCCAGATGTCTCTGCCTGATCCTTAAGACTCTTCCCAGGCTGCACCCCTTGCTTGGCACCCTCTTTGAACTCCAGAGATACTTCTTTGCTTGCCTTGATAGACATGTGGAAAGGGGACTAGCTCACCCTATAAAGGTTAAAACATTCCCTTTTGTTGCTCTGCTCGTTGTTGCCTCTGGCCTGCCCACTATGTGGCCCCCGGAAAGGCAGCCCATAAGGGAATGTGGCCCTTGGTTTATGGGTATCAGTTAGGTACTGCCACTTAACATTAGCACTTGGCACACCAAATATCCCAGAATTGAAACAAACTTTTGTTTTGAGGGCAGTCCACATTTGATAAGATTCTGAGAGCTGACATGCAGAAGGAGCCAGCGTTAGACGGTATTTAACATCTCAACAGTATTGACAGTATCGAACAGTGGACATGCTGCAGCAGACAGAATTTTTCATTGTGTATTTGTAACGTCACAACCACTGTTTAATTGTACAGTATCTCATAAGAGGACTTGCAAAAAGCACATAGTTACTCTAACTCAGTTTGACAAACCAGGGAACGTTCACTGAATCGGCACAATAGCACGGAAAATGCCCCCCCCCCAAATGTTATCAAGTTCTAATTTTGGTGAATTTTGGCAAAGATTAGGAAACGAAACCTATATTTCACATTTTGAGAATTTGATTTTTATTATTAAAAAAAATGTCTTAGAATATAATCTCAGGTTTTTTAAATCTAGAATCTTTGGAAACTTTGGTATTCTTGCACATAAGAAGTTTTGTGGACCATTTCGTGGTCCTTTGGAAGAGAAGCAAGAGTAGCAACATTTCAAATTCTGGAGATCATTACCATGTTTCAATATTCTAGCTACATACTGGTTTGTTTCAATGCTAGCTCCCTTAAATACTTCAAAAATAAATAACCAGGGGATTTCTGGAAACCCAGAGAAACCCAAACTTCCTAGAAGCCTGTGCACTCTTCCATGAACCATCTTTTTTTCCTTCTTTTTTTTAAAAAAAAGCAAGCAAAAAAAAAAGCTCTGCCCTACTAAATCTCTCTCCTCCCTCTTCTCTCAGACACACACCCTTACTGGCTAACAACCAAATATGTGCAAGACGCATCCATGTCTGGACTCCTGGCTGCCCACAAAGATATGAGGGAGGGGGGAGTGTCTCAAATTTATGAAAATCTAATCTTGTTAGTCAATGCAATCTGTGTGACAAGGCAGAGCGAAACTCATTGTCATTCTCACCAGCAACCCCCATGCGGCTGACTTGCACCGGGCATGCAATTTCATTTATCTCTGCTCCAAGCGCAAGCCTAGCCAAGGTTTCCTCCTGATTTGAATGAAGACCTGCTTCTTTAGAATCGCAAGCCAAATTGAAGCAGACATTTAAAGGAATAACTTTGCAAGGGGGAGCCAGGCGCTTTCAAATGCTGTAGCCATCGAGCGTTCGTAGACATAAAGAAGGGACAAAATATGTTCCTATCTCTCTCTCTCTCTCAAATATTACTTCTCGCCCTTCGTCTAAGGAACTTGGGAAGGGGAGTTCCGCAGCCCTGCTCAAGAAATGGCAGGAATTGAATCTGCAGCTGCTTTAAGTCTGAGCTACAGTTCTCTCTACAGAACCATGGGAATATGGATCAGAACCCAGCCCAGGTCTCCCTGATCCAAGAACTTCAGCCATTTTCAGGCTGTTCAGGAAGAATTTGTACATATGTGTGTCTGTGGTTAGGGGAGGATTTCAGCAGCAGTCTCACCACCAACTTATACACATCCATTATAATATTTCAGATATACAGGGCAGCTTACAGCCATCCTAATGGACACAGCTAGCTCAGGAGCAGATCTTGTCACTCCTTTCATTCCCTGCAAATGAACAAACTGGAAAAGCCTCCACACCACGCAGGCTCTCAGTCATAGCACATCAACCGAGAACGGAGCATGCACATATAAGTTTTTTGCTATTTTTATCGCACCTGCAAGAGTACGCAATAATGGGATCGGGCTTGCATGTACAGTGGTACCTCAGGTTACAGATGCTTCAGGTTACAGACTCCGCTAACCCAGAAAAAATAGTACCTCGGGTTAAGAACTTTGCTTCAGGATGAGAACAGAAATCGTGCGGCAGCAGTACGGTGGCGGCGGCGGCTGTATTTCTTGTCCTAATACAGTGGTGCCTCGCAAGACGAAAAGAATCCTTTCCGGGAGTCTTTTCTTCTTGCGAAGCAAGCCCATTGACGGAGTAGCGCTATTAGCGCTATTGGCACTTTAAGGGCTAAAAACGGCTTTTTTAGGGGTGGGGGATTAGCTGTTTTGCTGCTAAAATGCTTTTAGCAGCTTAGCGATTCAGAATAAGGGATTTTGGAGCAAAAAAAAAAAAATCGATTTTTTTCCCGACATTTTTCGTCTTGCGAAGCAAGCCCATAGGGAAATTCGTCTTGCGAAGCGCCTCTGCAGACGGAAAACCCTTTCATCTTGCGGGTTTTCCATCTTGTGAGGCATTCGTCTTGCGGGGCACCACTGTACTTCACTCCATGTGACTGCAATTGGACTTAGTTCTTCAGATGCCTTCTCCAAAATAAGTTGTTCAGGAGTGAGCATCTCCCACAGCAAAAAGTGATGCAACAAATTCATTGGGCTTCTTCACTGCCACCCTCTATTCCTTCAAACATCTTTCTTGTCTCATGGCCCGATGGCCTCTGTCCCCAGTTTGACATACGTAAAGGCATTTTAATTGATTGCTTTTATTGATTGATTAAATCCTCTTCCAAAAATTGCTTGCCTTATTGTCACTTCACAGTTGTTTTGCCAGAGTTGCTTTCTGTTCTCATTTATGCAAGATGCCCACCTTTTAAAGCAAGGCTTCTTGCCTTCCGTAGCTTCACTGACTCTGCCCATTAACCATGCTGGCATCCTCTGAAGACATGTCTGCACCTTCCTTATATTTTCAGTGGGTTTTTGCAGCCAACCGCACAGGCCCCTGAAGCAAACTGTTTGCACCGTGTGGCTCATTGCTCCGCTCTCTCCAGGAGTCTTCCTGCCTAACACAAACCGAGCACGGCCTATTTTCATCTGGGGAAAGGGTTTGAAAAACCAGGAAATGAGTCACTTTTTACAAGGAACGAGGTTTGCCTAATAAATATGGAAATTTGTAGCAACTTCCCAGTGTTCCCAAGGCCAAATTTTAGCAAGGTGGGGGCAAAACTGGGCATAGGAAATGGAAACTGGGTAGCGGTGTTATGGAACTGCAACTATTTCTCCAATTATTGTATCATCAGCAGACCAGATCTAACTGGCTTGGGAAAGAGCAGCGAGAAAAAGCAATCAGGGTCCAGGATGCCAATGAAGTTAGCAGGAAGGAGCAGCAAAAACAGAGGATCAGGCCATATAGAGATGATAAGGACAGAGAGTTGGGTTTTCAGGGCATAGCACAGGAGCCTCAGCCTGCAGGCACATTTGGATTTTTGAGTGAGTGCCGCAAGCTCCAACCCCATGGTCTTATTTTCTCCCTTGTGTGAATAAGCCCTCTGCCCTGCAGAGGCAGAAGGAGAGAGAAATTGCATGCAAAGTTCGTTCTTCACACTTTTCCAAGGGTTGTGGACATAATAATTAATATGAGCCCTGAAAAACACAACAGAGGTGAAAGAGGAAGTGAGAAAGAATATCACTCTTCCAACTTCCTCCTTCAGGTCTATGTACTTTTCACAGGGCTCTAAATATTATTTAGCATAACTCCAGACCACTGGGATATGTTTTCAACTGGGCTTTCGGCTTTCACACACTGCCAGGCATTTCCACACAACCATTCAAAAGGCATTTCACCATCTAACAATACCATGATACTGTTCTGCATGAGCTATGCAGTTTCCCTAACTGGCAACACTGGCTGAGATCCATGCATACATGTGTGTGTGTGTGTGTGCAGAACAGGGGAAAGAAAACCCTGGTCTCTCTGGGAACACAGATGCAAACGGCACTTTGCACAGACTTGTAGAGCATCCCATGAGACAAAACAGAAAACCAGGAAGAAACCTGCAGTGTCCTGTTTCCCCCTCCCAATGGTGCACCCTCAGAGGATGTTTCGTTCCAAAAGGTATCTGCAGAATGTAATCCTAAATCAGTATGGTGGTTTTTTTCCCCCTTTGCTGACTGCATTGCTGGAAGCTATCCGGGGTGGGGGTAAGCTTGAATGCTAGAGCTTCTCAGCTAAGCACAAACACCTGTGTTGAATTCCAAAGATTATGCTGGATAGTTAGCAGAGAGGGGAGAAAAGCAGAGGGATAAAAGGATTAAAGGAAGATTCACAAAATATACATGAGTTGCTGGGTGGGAGAGATACAAACTACATGGCAGCAAAAAGCTCGGTCAGGAACATTTGTGAGTCAAGCTGAGTCCAACTTGGTGCTTTCCAGATATTTTGGAGACCACTGATCTAGAGGGCACCAGATTTGGAGAAAACTGCTCTAGGCAAACTTATTTATTGTTGCATTTATATCCCACCTTTCCTCCCAGGATCTCAAGGTGAGTCGCATAGTTCTCATCCCCATGTCATCCTCACAACAAAGCTAGGCTAGGCTGAGAGTGAGCGATTGGCCCATAGTCACCCAGTTATTTTCATGGCCAAGTGGGAATTTGAACCCTGGTCTCCCAGTTCCTAGCCCGGGAGCTCTGACCCACTACACCACACTAGCTCTCTTGGGAAAGCGGCCTTCAGTTGTCCATCAGGAAACTGCAGCTTCCACCAGCCCGAACCGAGAGCACCAGGCTGGTGAAGGGCCAGAGCGGGTGCCAATTTCACCACGGGAATAAAACATTTAAATTAGTCACATTGGCATCTACCTACAACGCTGAGCTAGGGTCACAGGTGGCGCTGTGGGTTAAACCACAGAGCCTAGGACTTGCCGATCAGAAGGCTGGCGGTTTGAATCCCCGCAACGGGGTGAGCTCCCTTTGCTGGATCCCTGCTCCTGCCAACCTAGCAGTTGGAAAGCATGGCAAAGTGCAAGTAGATAAATAGGTACTGCTCCTGCGGGAAGGTAAACGGCGTTTCTGTGAGCTGCCCTGGTTCGCCAGAAGCGGCTTAGTCATGCTGGCCACATGACCCGGAAGCTGTACGCCGGCTCCCTCGGCCAATAAAGTGAGATGAGTGCCGCAACCCCAGAGTCGGTCACGACTGGACCTAATGGTCAGGGGTCCCTTTACCTTTACCACGCTGAGTATTGGAACTCTGTGGAGACAACATTAGGAAGTTGCTCAGTGAATGGTTACTCAGCATAGAATTTTGCAACAAATAAATTAGAACAGGGACAGACATTGATCTTTCCGATTTCAGCAGTGCGCTGTGTGAGGCCAAAATCCAGTCACTCTCCCCCTCCCCTCCCCTTCTGTTAGGTTCAATTCACTAGATCATAGTTGCATTGCCCTGTGATGTCCCCTAGGCTCAGCACCTAGTGCGGCAGCAGAACTGGTCGCGCTGCTCTGATAACAACAAAACCTTGAACTCTCGGAGACATTGGTTTTCAATCTTTTCACTCCCAGGGAACCTTTACTACACCAATTCTAACTCTTCTATATCCACCACTGACTCCACTCAATGCTCACCACAGAACTCTAGCACTGCAAACTGCAGAGGCTCCTGGGCTGAGTTGTTCAGTGGGTTTTGTTGGGTGGGGTTGTTGCTGCTGGCTTTTGTTTTCGTTCTGTATCTTAATTTTAGACCTTGTTTTGACCTACATGGAAATTGTTTGGTCTGTTTGTGCCTTTTAAAAATGTTTTATTTGTTGTTTATTGCTACTTTCGTTATGTTGTAGTTACGTGGTCTTTTTCCATGTTGCAAGCTGCCTTGAGCATGGTGTGAACTGTGGAAAGGTGGCATTCAAAGAAAATTATGTATGTATGTATGTATGTATGTATGTTCTAAGGTGCAGGGTTTTTCTGGGGGGCAGACTAGGGCCTCTGTTATTCCACTTATACAGAGAACATTGCTTAGAACAGAGCTAACAGTCACTTGCAACTTCACATTTCAGGGGTCATATTGGTGATTGCAGGCTAGCCTGAACATTGGTCCACTACTGCCAGTTTTGCCATCAAGAAATCCCTGATCGGCTTCTGCAGAATTTCAGGGTGTCTTCAAACACGGTTCAATTTTTTTTTTATCAGAGCAATGAAACATTGTGCTGTTTCCAAAGATCTCACAGCCTCCACCCACCATGAGAGGGCTTAGGCTGAAGAAGTTTCTGTGTTGTAACTACCTCTCAAGCAAGCCGGACGAAAAACATTGTTGGTCAACCATTTGCTGTTGCATTAGTCATGGGCAGCAAAGCCTAAAACTAAAAGCCAGGACTTGCTGTGGCCTTATTTTAGATGCATGGTCTTAATCCTAGTGATGATAAGGAAGAAAGTGTCCTTGACTATGTCGGGGGGGGGGGGAGTGCGTATGAAGTTCTGAGATGGTTAAGGTGAAGGTAAAGGGACCCCTGACTATTAGGTCCAGTCGCGGACGACTCTGGGGTTGTGGCGCTCATCTCGCTTTATTGGCCGAGGGAGCTTCCAGGTACAGCTTCCGGGTCATGTGGCCAGCATGACTAAGCTGCTTCTGGCGAACCAGAGCAGTGCACGGAAACACCTTCCCGCTGGAGTGATACCTATTTATCTACTTGCACTTTTTGGCATGCTTTCGAACTGCTAGGTTGGCAGGAGCTGGGACCGAGCAACGGGAGCTCACCCCATTGTGGGGATTCGAACCGCCGACCTTCTGATCGGCAAGTCCTAGGCTCTGTGGTTTAATCCACAGCACCACCCGCGTACAAGGGAGCATTACCACTAAGAACGCTGGTGCAGGTGGGCAGGCAAGGTTTGTTTAGGTTGTAGTTTAAGCTGCTTGTTGTCATTTTTCATGTTTTCAATGCTCTCCCCACCCCATGCTTCCTGCAAATAGTAACCTAGCACAGCTGGAAGTGAACTAGAACCTTTCCCCCTAACTTTGCTAGCTTTCTGTTTTCAGTGAGACACACACATCCCCAGCTACAATCTGTTTTTTCCAGGTCTTGGAGTTAAAGAATTCAGAAATCCACAGTGAGTGCCCTCGTAGTTCAAATTGCCTTACAGTGGTACCTCGGGTTACATACGCTTCAGGTTACATACGCTTCAGGTTACAGACTCCGCTAACCCAGAAATAGTGCTTCAGGTTAAGAACTTTGCTTCAGGATAAGAACAGAAATCGTGCTCCAGCGGCACGGCGGAGGCCCCATTAGCTAAAGTGGTGCTTCAGGTTAAGAACAGTTTCAGGTTAAGAACGGACCTCTGGAACGGATTAAGTACTTAACCTGAGGTACCACTGTATTTTCTTTTTTAGAATGCTGCTTAGCACCACCTGCACCCCCCAAAAATCAACACCTCTGATATCCTTAGAGCTGCACTTGTAGCGTGACTCACAAAAGAGGACGGGAACACTGGCGAGAACTGTCCCAAATTCTATTTCAATCTCAGTTTTCCACTTGTGTGGCACCGGATCTCGCTCCCTTCTCTGCTGCAACCCCAGGTGTCTCTCTCCTCCCCCCCCTCCTTTTTTCTCTTTTTTCTTTGGTGGTGGTGGAACATCAAACAAGCTCTTAAGAGCTTCTGCTAGCAGCGCTGATCATGCGATCCCATCACATGTGCAAAAAGGAAGAGGCAAAAAGTTTAAAAATGTAATGAGCAGCTTTCTTTATTATATAAACTGAAAGAGGCAGCAGAAATGTAAAGGCCTTTAAAGGACCAGTACAGTGGAACCTCGGGTTGAGAACATGATCCGGGCAGGAGGCACGTTCGCAACCCGCAGCACCGAGTCTGCGCATGCATGGATCGTGATTCGGTCCTTGTGTGCATGCGTGGAAACCCAGAAGTAACCTGTTCCGGTACTTCCGGGTTTGGCGCAGTGTGCAACCTGAAATCACATAACCTGAAGAGCCTGTAACCCAAGGTACCAATGTACTGGGAATGAGGAGAAGCAACGTGCCTCAAAATATATTTAAAAGTTGGCTCTGTGCAATTAGGAACCCATAATTGCTTGGCCTCTTCTCCTGTTCTGTCCTATGCACCTTCTCTTCCTTTTCCAAGGTCCTGCTTCATTTTCGCTACCTGCCCCACAGTTGACTTGAGGTCAAGTCCCTTAGGTCACAACTCTTGGAAGTCCTTATTTAATGGTAGCACAGCTACATCAAGAGGGTGACTTCAAAGTATAGGGTGCTTTGAGGATTATGGTGTTCACAGACGGTTCTGCGCTTCTGAAATGTTAAACAGCAGTAGGAAACAGAAAGACTCACACACTGTAGGCAACTGTAACTCCTAAGAGCGTTCGAAGATTGGATGAAACAAAGTCTATGGAGGCCAGTCTCTTCTGTAATGGTTTTCTTCCATGTAAGAATATATGTGGCAGAGTCAACCATCACAACATCAGAAATCAAATCTATGTGGCTTTTTGTAGGAATGAATGACAGGCAGGGATCCCGTCTCCTAACCTCTGGATCTTGCAGTCAACATCCATGTCAAATATGCCTGCCACGTATTTCACCTTTATCCTCAGCTTCAATGCTAAGTAGCACAAAGCAGTATCAAAATGGGTCAGATCCAAGGGCGCCCTTTTGCAAGCAGGCGAGAAGTCCTGTATTGGCGTAAGAGCTGTTTTCACATCTCTCACTACGACGTTGCCCAAGAAAAGTAAAATTAAATCCACTGACGTTACTCTGCTCTGTCGAGAACTTGCACGAGTGCTCACATGGCTTGTGGTGCAACCAGACAATGATAACTAGCTATTATAGACACCTTGCATGTGCAAGTGTTTGTGGAACAGCATTGGCGGCGATTTTCCTTCCGCTCGCAGTTCTTTCAGTCCAACCCAAAATATTTTAAGGTGTCTAGAGGAGTAACCTACTTTGTGGAATCACGCACACACACACTGCCAGACCTTTTCAGCTCAGGTATATAATCAACTCAGGTATCTAATCAAATCATCAAATGGCACCTTAAACATAGCAGCCACAATGGAGTGTCTAGGTGCTATCCTCCCCACAAGTGGAATTAATTAAATTATTATTATTATTATTATTATTATTATTATTATTATTATTTATATACCACTTTATATTTTAAAGAACAAATCTCAAAGCGATTTCCAACACATTAAAACATCAAATAAAACAATCTAGAATAAAACAAATTGAAGCTTCAAGGAAAATATTTCAAATTCTTTCCCAAGTGACATTTTGCTTTCCTGCAAAATGGTTGTGCAAAGTGCCTGGCGCCGGGCTAATTTCTAAGCGCTGCTTTTCATGCACCCAGCCATCAAGGTCAGCAGCAGTGGTGCAGGTCAGGAGGTCATTTTACAAATTTAACAAAATAAAAATAGATACCCTTGAGGAAAGTCCAAAAATGCAGACAGCTCTGTTGATCCATCATAAGCACAACTCATTCATCCACCAAGGAGCAGCAGTGCATAGCATAAACAATCAATTTTATTTGGATCAAATGACTGCAAAAAGCTTCAGTGTTCTGTTTGCAAGGTCTGTGGCTCACCACCTTTCGCATTTCCATAATGTTTACACACTGACACACACGTACATACATCTGGTTGGAAGTCTCCACAACAGTGATAAATTTTACTATGACAAAAGGTCAGGCTATGGTATTCGGTTCTGCAAATACTTCCATTATAAAAACAGGAGTGCTTCGGTTAGGGGCTGGGTGGGGAAGAATGTTCAGTCATTTATAAATGACAATGGTTGGGTTTTTTCCCCAGCCCTCCCTTCATGCAAAATTTTCATTGAAGAGAAAGGAAATGCAAAGCCGAAACCAGAGAGAGATTTCAGAAGGCAGAAGCCCAAGGCAAAGATGCCAAGACATGAAGCATTAAGACTGACCTAAAATTCAGAGCTGGGTCAAGGAGCACCTTCCAAAGTTCCTTATACGTAGCCCAGCCCTCCATAACATGGAGACGTGGGTGGTGCTGTGGTCTAAACCCCTGAGCTTCTTGAGCTTGCCGATCAGAAGGTTGGCGGTTCGAATCCCCGCAACGGTGATCTGAGCTCCCGTTGCTCTGTCCCAGCTCTTGCCAACCTAGCAGTTCGAAAGCACGCCAGTGCAAGTAGATAAATAGGTACCACTGCGGCGGGAAGGTAAACGGTGTTTCTGTGCGCTCTGCTTTCCGTCACAGTGTTCCTTTGCACCTGAATCGGTTTAGTCATGCTGGCCACATGACCTGGAAAGCTGTCTGTGGACAAAGGCCGGCTCCCTCGGCCTGAAAGCAAGATGAGCGCCACAACCCCATTGTCACCTTTGACAGGATTTAACTGTCCAGTGGTCCTATACCACAGACACACACAAAAAACCATGCACAATGCTGTGGTAGCCCACCATGTGTGGTAGCCCACCACAGGCTCAGCCACTTCTGCCTTCCTGCCTGGGACATCAGAAAGAGCTAGAACCATAGAATGTAGAACTGGAAGGGGCAGCGAGGATCATCTAGCCCAGGGGTTGGCAAAGGTTTTGTGGCATGGGCCAGTTCATTGTCCTGCAGACGCCGCAGTGGGCGGAGTGTGTGTGTGTGAACAGGCAAGCATGCGCTAGTTCCAGCGCTCCTTCCGGTGCGGAGGAGGGGTGCACAGCTTCCCATTGGCTGCAGGAGCTTCCTGCAGCCAATGGGAAGCCGTCGCGGAAGGCAGTCCACGCTCTGCTCCGTGCCAGTTTAGCACGGTGCATGGGAGAAGAAGAAGAAGAGTTTGGATTTGATATCCCGCCTTTCACTCCCCTTCAGGAGTCTCAAAGCGGCTAACAATCTCCTTTCCCTTCCTCCCCCACAACAAACACTCTGTGAGGTGAGTGGGGCTGAGAGACTTCAGAGAAGTGTGACTGGCCCAAGGTCACCCAGCAGCTGCATGTGGAGGAGCGGAGACGCGAACCCGGTTCCCCAGATTACGAGACTACCGCTCTTAACCACTACACTACACTGGAGCCGACCGAGTGGGCGGTGGGGGTCCCCAGGTGAGCGGCAGGGGTCCATGGGCCAGTTAAACCACCCCCATGGGCCTCTTGTGGCCCACGGGCCTTAGGTTGGCGAGCCCTGATCTAGCCCAACCCCCTGCAATGCAGGAATCTTTCAGCCAAGCTGGACTGCCAATCCTTGACTGGAGGTTTGCGGTCAGTTTAGTACAGGACCTGCTCTCAGACGTGGCTCCTTTCCAACTAAAGGCAGAACAAGACACAGAAAGTCTGCATTCAACAAAAGCAAGTCTCCTAGTTACATTTCCTGCAAATATGCCCTACCTGGAAGGCATTGTAGGGGTCAGGGAAGAAGCATCAAGTGACAGTCTTCAGTTTATAGGTACAAGGAGACTTGCTTGGCTGCCTCCCTGAAGTTCGCTCCTATGTCCAAAGCCAGGTGTTGACAGGGTTTTAAAAATAAAAATAAAAATTGGAAACTTTCGAACAGGCTGCTACAGGACACCTGTACATTTTCTTCATGTGCGCTTTCATATCCCAAGGCATTCAGAAGCCTATAAGAGTGGAAGAAAAATTTCCAAACTGGGCATTTGACATCCTTAATGTCTCGAAGAGAGTGTTAGGTTTCCTTGAGAAATACTGGTGAATACTCTGCAGAGTGAAGCAACGGAGGTCTGATCTTGGCCAGGGGGCATGTGGGTTCTAAGGGAGCCTGGAGCACTTAATTTACTTTTCACATTACCCAGGATAGTAGTGTCGTATCTCGGAAGTTGAACAGAATCCGTTCCGGAAGTCCGTTAGACTTCTGAAACGTTCTACTCCCAAAGCGCGGCTTCGGATTGGCTTCAGGAAGTTCCTGCGGCCAATCGGAAGCCCCACCGGATGTTTGGCTTCCAAAAGAACATTTGAAAACCGGAACACTCACTTCTGGTTTTCGATCGTTCAGGAACCAGAATGTTCGACTCCCAAGGCGTTCGGGAGCCGAGGTACGACTGTACAAGTTTCGCATGACATGTATTTTTTAACTGCTCCAAGAGTTCTTTTTGTATCTGGTTGCCCATTTTGGAAAAAAACAAGCCCTGGGTTGGTGGAGCACACGCCAAATCCCCTTTTGGACGTCGCTGAAGTCACCAGTTCGAGACCCAGTATGTTTGTGCCCTCGAGAACTGTTCTAGGTAACTCTATCACCTAATAGCTCTTCACGCACACAGGGAATACCCCAAGCAGGATCAGAATATTAGGGTGAGGTCAGCTAAGTAGAGGAAACACAGATGTAATTTGCCAGCATGTTGCAGTAGAGTAATTTCTTAAAATAAATAAGGAATAACAGCCCCGGCAGAAGCTCTTCAACAGTGCATGGAATCTGTAAGCGAGGCATCAGAATCCATTCTCCTAAGTCAAGGACATTTTTTATTTTTTTCCTTTCAATTAAATAGTAATAAAATAAAATGCCATAAGAGGCTGGTGCTATGCTTGCATGGTTTGCAGAATGCAGTCTTCTTCCCCAGCCCCCAAGCCGCCCGAAACTCGTGAGAGCACAAAGCGTGCTTCACTCTCTCTCTCTTTTTAGTTTAGCTATAGGATACTTCTGCTAACTGCCATTTAGGAATTTCATTTCCTGCTTGATCAAGTCCTACTGAAAGAGGCAATTACTAAATTTGTTTCTAGTTATAGAAATAGATGTTTGTTGTTGCCCAACCACATCTGTCTCGCCGGCAAACTGTCTGCTCTGGGCTCCCCAAATAATAAAGAAAGAGAGAAAGCAAAGCTCATTCCATGGAGAGCTTGCTACTGCTGCAGAACATCAGAGCTATCAGTTGGGTAGAATTCCCACTTCTTTTCTTTCTTTCTTTCTTTCTTTCTTTCTTTCTTTCTTTCTTTTTAACACCTTCTCCCAAGTTTATACGCTTTTCTATACATTTTTAAAACACACTTCTGAGAGCACTTCTCTTTGATGGCTAATGCAGTAACTTTATATTTCATTGCCAGAAAACCCTGCAGAAACCAAGCCACAATTTTGCACTGATCAGCCTCCAGCAGGGTGGCTTCTACAAGGTGGGCTTTAGGGCTTTGCTTCCATGGGCACCTGTCAAGGCCCATGCCTCAGGAAGGACCCCACTGCCAATCCCTGGAGCCTTCTGAGCATGCTCATGATTCTGGACCTCACTGTTTCTGCCTCTTCGCCTTCAAAGAAGCAGCAAGAGGACCAAGGAAAAGCATCAGCAACTTGCTCCTCGTTTGGCTTCACCCTGTGGAAGTGTTGCGGATCGGGGCCAGAGAGAAAGGCAAGGAACGGCACAGTTGTGGTGAGGAATATGAGCAGAGAATAAAGTAGTTATGGGGAGAAAGAAACTAACAATACTTTACTGACGACAAATTGAACAAGGGCAAGGTATAACTTGGGAAGAATCATATTTAAGATACCTGCACTGAAGGGGGTTGGACTAGGTGACCCTTTCCCAACAGTTATATGATTCTATGAGTCTAAGGCCCAGTTGAGAACAGGGAGACATATTTGACTACACATCCCAAGGTAAACCACCTTCAGAACAACTTTTCTCTCTTGCTCCATCGACTGTCAAGTCTCAACTGTCTTCCTCGTTGACATGCAGACCAAAAAACAGAATTAACCCTGAATGATCTCTGCTGTTGTATATCCAACAAGGATGCACTGAGTCAAGAGAGCCCATGGAGGGAAACTTGCCTCCTGCAATCTGGTACTAGCTTGCCATCACACTCCACCAGGTGGATAAAAGGTGAGGGTGAGGAAGACCCATGAATGTCCCTCTGAGCATATCCTATGAAGTTGGGAGGGGGGGAATAATTCAAGGTTAGCTCTGGGAACCTTCAGGCCTGCATTTTCTTGGTCTTTCTGGTGTGGTACACAGATCACAGGATGGCTGCAGATCAAAGACCAAGGTCCCATTGAGGTGGGGGACATCGTGCTCATAGAACTGAATGTTCCTCCATATGAAAATCTCCCTCCATAAAGAAATCCAGGTATCAAGGGGAAGTGTTCTGCCCAGGCCCCATCTGCACCATGCATTTAAAGGAGTTATCATACCTCTTTGAAACAGTAATGGCTCCCGCACTGCAAAGAATCCTGGGAAATGTAGTTTGTTAAAGGGTGCTGAGATTTGTTAGGACACCCTTATTCCCCACACAGATCTACAGATCTAGAATCACAGAACTGTAAGCAATCTTGCTCGGTATTGATCTACTACACTGACCAGAAGCAACTCTCCAGGATTTTGGACAGGGAATATTCCCAGGCCTACCTGGACACACCAGGATTTGAAGCTGGGACTGGCTGCATGCAAGGCAGATGAGCCACAGCCTTTCCCCAAACAGCAATCATTTTGATGTGGAGTGTGTGTGTGTGTGGAAGGGTGGCAGGGACCTTCTCCAGCATCAAAATGAAAGAAACCTGATTTTGCACAGCCAAATTGTGAACATGATGAGGAATCTGCCTTATTCAAGGCCACCATATTTGTCCATCTGGGCCAATAATGTCTACTCTGGCTGGCAGCGAATCTGCAGGGTTTCGGGCGGAAGTACTTCATTTCACTTGCTACCTGATTTCCTTTCTTTCTTTTTATACTGCAGGTGCCAGGGATCAAATAAATCAGAACTGGGAGAAGATGCTTAACGCTTTCACTGCCTCCCAAGTCTCTCTGAAGAAGTTAAGGTGAAATTAAACCACCTTGGGTGCTTTCTGGCTGCAATATGAAGGCAAGAACAGAAATGTTTTGGGTTTGTTTTTTTAAAAAGAGTTCTGTAAGGTAAAGCGTCTTCCCACCCTCAACCCCAAAGGTTTCTCTTCCAAGCAGAAATATTATACCAAAATTCAGTTGTCAATACTTGTGTCGCATCGAACGCCTGTTAAGGCAGAAACGGGCCACTTCTTTTACACGCACGCCCATGAATTTGGCTTTCTTGTTGCTCCTATTTCCATTGCCTCGGAGTCCTCTTTCACCATAAACCAGAAGGCGGATGGGTGGGTTGGGGTGAGGGGGCGGAGGCAAATATTTATGGCTTTTCAGCAAGGTCAACACCAACAATAGCTCTGCCTCCCCAGTCGCCCACAAGGAGGGAGAGAAAAGAAAACAGAGGGGGCTCCCTCTTTTATGGCAGACGAAGAAAGCTGGCCCATCCCCTCTCTTCACCCCATCAGCCTTCACAAATGTAACCTTAGCTTTGCTGCTAACAAGCTTCCAGGATATCTTAATATTCTCTCTCTCTCTCTCTCTTTTAAGATGACTATGGTATGAATTAACTCCCCCTTCTCCTTCCCCTTATAAACCTCTTCATTTCATGCATTCAGTCTTGGCAGAGGAAAACCACAACATTCATGACCTAGGCAATTTTGTCCTGAACACGGATGGCATAAGGGTGATACCACCCCTTTTTTTTTGGAGGTGGAGAATTGGGCATAGCACAGCCTGTCCCCCCTCCCCCCCTCCTTAAACAATAAAGCAGCAGCTATGGCAACAGAGCTAATTAATGTAGCTCATTTGCATAACTAAAACCCTCCCAAGCCCATTCACAGTTCCTCGTTGTCTCCATTCTTAAAACCTGGTCGGAGGAGTTGTATTCTTCTTACCAGCCACACAAAAATGAAAGCAAAGGAGGAGAGGGGGGGGGGGTTACAAAGAAGTGGCTATGTTTGAATATAAACACAGCTTTAGAAATGTGATCTGCTTAAGTAACTCCAAATGAGAGCCCTTTTTCCAAGCTCTATATCCCCTCCAAAAAGCTTGGGGGTGGGGGAAGAAAAAAGCCCCTCATGACACCAGGAAAACACAGCGGGGGGGGGGCACCCAAAATACAACTGAAACAGTCAATTGGTGCACAGTACTAATAATACGATTGCTCGGGAGGGAATATGGGGATAAAATCCATTCTTAAAAGAACAACCAGGGAGTGGGTTAGAAGAGAATGGGTGAAAAGGGTTCGGACTATATCATATAACCAGAAGGAGGGGATACGTCTTTTCACTGCAAACACGTATCTGGATGATGTCTAGACAGTCATAAAAAGGGCAATTAAAGGGAGGCAGGCTGCAGTGCGCTAATGTCTCCTTCTGAGAAATGGAACAATTTTATAAACACACAGGATTGGCTTTTCATCCCTTCCACCTTTAAAATAAGCAAAAGAGGGCAGGCAGAGTTTGCCAGATAAGAAGTGGTGAGGAGAGAAAAATCATTGCAATCCGTTCCTAGATGAAGCCAGTCAAATTCACCTAACCCTTGTCTAGTTGTCTACTCCCCCCTCCCTCTGCCTGCACCTTAACACACACACACAATCAAATATTCCGCCTGCGTCCTGTCTAGACTGTGATAACAAAGGGCATTTCAGCCCCACAAGATGCGCTGACAGAGAGAGTGGCCATTTAAAGAGGCAGCATTGCCTTTCTCTGATGACTACCATTTGTCAGGTGGCCTTCACAAGAAAATAAGCCATTCTGGGGTCCTGAGGCCACCTTTCTTTCTAAAGTCCATGGTTCATGATGCAAAAAAAAGGTACCTGAAACAGCCCTGTGCTTTCAAAAACAACAAATGTTCTAACTTGTATATTTTAATACTAATACTAATAATAATAATAATTTGTTGTTGTTGTTGATTTTTATTATTATTATTATTATTATTATTATTATCCCACAGTGAAGACAGGACTGCTTGCAATTCATTGCAGAAAATAAAAAAGATGCTGTAAAAAAATTCAAAACTAGCAAATGTGAGTTTACGATTTGATAATTTAATTTACGATTTGATAATATTATATCATTTGTGGTTATGTACTGTACTCTGTAGGGTTGCCCCTCCTTAGCTTTTAGCACTGAATTGCTCTTATGTCCCTTCCCATGACCTTTGCTCCCTCCAGAATCCTGGGTAGCTGGGATTGCGAAATGATGCGTTTGGGGTGGGGTGGGGCTCTGACCTGCTCTTGTAACTTTAACTTCAGCTTGATATGCAGAAATCTGGAGCCTCTGCAGGCCCCTCCTGCCCCAGTAGAGAGAGTGCGTATCATCATCAACTGCCAATGTCTACAGCAGCAGTTACAAAGCACAGGAGCAGGGCCTGTTAAACAAGTTGGCAGTCCTATCAACTATCCTCAAGGTCTCCTCCTAACTTATACGGTTTCTTAAATGAATTAAACTGCTCAGGACACCTACATGACCCCCCCCCAAGTCCTTCAACTTAACTCTTTACTTCTCACATCCCCACCAGAAATAATGTGCAGTTACTTGTTAATCCCTTTCCCCAGCGGTCAAGGAAGCCATCTCTGTGGCCAAAGTCATTCTGCAACTGTGCGGTCCTGTGTATGTCTACTCCATCGTTAGTTCCGTGACACTCATGGACAAGTAAATAAAGAATTGTGGACAATATAAAGTTTCATTTATACTGATAGCCTTACATTAATGCTTATTAAATTTTTTAAATAAAAAAAATAGCAGCATGAATGTTGCGCATGATGAGCGCTGCAGCACAGCTACATTTTCACTTATCTGCACTTCCAGGAGGGTATGGCAATTGTCCAGAACTGTTGCGAATCAAGTACTGTGCAAAATTCTGCAAAAGCAAAGGATTCTGTTCATATAACAGATGGACCACATGGCAGCGATTCACAGATAAACCCAATAAATTAAAACACTGGCGTCCTACAGCGAGAGAAGTGATCGGCATCGTATAAATGCGTCTCCCGAAAGATAGTGCAAGTGAGCCCATCCACATGCTTTAGAGAAAGACTCAGTTCAGGCATAATATCTCAGCTGTATAAAACATGTTTTAAAGGACCAAGAACGAGTGCTCTCTGCCTGCATGCTCCCTCTTATCGTGCGCCATAATGCAAAATGTCCAGGGTTTGCCAAACCACAGTTTCCCATTATGTCCGAATTAAAACAACAACAACAGTGGTTTGATTTTTGACTGCAAACCAGGATTTGTGGGAAGAGAAGGGATGTGAGAGCATGTGCACACGGCATGCTCATTCTGAGTTTACAGGACCAAGTACAGTGTATTTTAACTGGGTCAGAAATAGCTCGCTCTTGACACCCTAACCTTACCCAGTTTGCTAGCTGATTAAGGAAGAGAAAAATACTTTAATCCAATTCTATTATTTGATATATGATCCTAGATCGGGAATGATTAATGTGCCTAGCTTACCTTCTTGAATTACATATTGCAAGCTACTGTGCAACGTTGAGGTTCTTAATAGTAATGGGGGGGAAACACACAAAAAAACCAATTGCGTTGTATGCACAGATCTAGCGGCAAACCAGGCCGCTTCCTGCGCTGTTTGTGTTGTGTGTTTTCTGTGCTGTTTGCACTGTGTGTTTTCCAGCATGAATCCCTGCCCATTTTGCATGGTGCAGTGTTGTCAGAGCACTTCAATGATGTCATGCCAAGTGTGCCCAAGACTCATACCGAGATGACTCAACATAAAAAAGTATCAGGGTGGAGGAGAAACAGATGACATTGCTCAGCACTAGCGACTCACGCGCAGCTTCGAACCTTTCGCCTTCTATTTGCTCAGCAATTAAAACACACACACAAAGAGTTAAGCGGTGCCTCAGCTCTCTTAGAAACACCATGTTGCCTTCCAAGCTGCCTACTTAAAAAGCAGCCAACTTTCTAAATGGTAGGCAGCAAACTGATCTTAGCAACTACACCAGCTTTATAAACAAAAGGGCAAATTGTGGGTGATGCAAAAAAAAAAAAAAAAAAAAAAAAACTCTTGAAAAGCTGGGCCAGTACAGGAAACATCCTTCCTCCTCCTAGGGTTAATGAGCTGCGGAAGACTTAAAATATCTTGAACCACACACAAAATCTGGCTTAACAAGATTTAGGCTTATCGTGCTTAAAAGAGACAGCAAAGGGTCCTTGGTTTTGGGGAGCGGGAATGAGTTTTTGAGGGGTAAAGTCTCCGTGATCAATTTCATGGCATGTTCACCCGGGGTCTGCTCTTAGCATCCCTAGGCAATTGGTTTAGGAGCTGCTGTTTAAGTCCCCGCAATGCTCTGGGGGCAAATGTAGCTAATGTGGTGGTCCTCAGATTTCTTGAGTCTACAGCGCTTCCCTGGCAATGTTGCCTGAGGTTGATGGGAGTTGTAGTCCGGCACCATGTGACTACCCTTCTTGGGGCACTGTGGGAAAATTTACATTCGGCTGTATATTGATATTCTGCAATACAGCCCTTACTCTGTTGTGTGAGAGCAATGGAGCTACAGTAGCAGAGGTGACCAAACCCGATGAAGGGCTGAGGTTCAGCAGCAGAGCATCTTGATCTGTATGCAGAAGGTCTTGGGTTCAATCCCCAGCTGGGAAGGACCCCTGCCTGAAACGCAGGACGGCTGCTGCCAGTCATTACCAACAAATGCTGACCTAGAAGGACCGTATAATAAGCCAGCTTCCCTATGTCTCTTATGCTGAAGAGCTCCAGCCATCATTCAGTCTGATGATATATACCTGAAAGTTCAGAATGGAAGAGCATGCTCCAAACTCTCCCTGTATTTTATACATGTGGATTTCCACAAGTGGCAGTTGACCTGACAAGTCTAAGTGCTACTGCTATTTTCTCTCTTCACCGCCATTTCTGCTTCTCTCTCTGGACTGGGTACAACACAGGGTCTTTTCTTCATTTTTTTTTTGATAGGTTTAGTCTTTTAGTGTGTTGGGTTGGGTATTTTCTTTTCTTTTTAAGGCTATGGAGAACAAGGGACTTGGGGGCAGGGAAGAGAAAGAGAATTGGTGAAAAAGAAGTGTAGCTAGAATATTGGGGCCAAGACAGCGGGCCACAAAATGCCCGTGTGGTTGCTAAAATCGTGTCTTCCAAAGGACTCACGGCCACCTTTGATCATTAGTTCTCGCTGTGAACAAGAGTTGTCTTGTTTGAACGCTGGTCAAAGCAAAACAACTATTCAGAATGAGTATGACTTAGACATCTTGTATCTCACCAAACCCAACTGTCCCCATTCCTTGTATTGTGGGCTGTCAAGATACTTAAAAGTTTCTTTTCCTTCCTTCCATCCCAGGCAGGCAGCAGACACAGAAGTCTATCAAGTCTCTTAAGGGGCTGCTATACCACAACAAGAAAATATTCACCAAACACATATCAATGTGCAAAGTACACTTTAGAAATAGCTGTGTGACGTAAATGTGTAGGGCATTAGGCTGAGACTGCAGCCTGGTTCACATGCCGTGCCAAGCCTATGGCCTATTCCCAGGGCCAAGAGGAAACAAACCAGAGTGTTGGCTTAACATTACCTGTGAAACAGCTTGTGGTTTATTTCTTACCGAACAAGCCAAGACCAAACCACCAAGACCACCCAATGAGTCCATGGCACAATCATCCACATCTAGCCCCAGTTGTACATGCTAGACCACTCATGCGGCTCAATCCTGTGCATGTTTTCTCAGGTTTAAGTCTCATTTGTAAGTGTGCAGAGCTACACTTACCTACCTACTTGGGGGGTAAGCCCAATTGAACACCATTGGAATTACTTCCAAGTAGACATGCATAACATTGCACTACTCCTCGTATTTCTGAGATGGAAAAGTGGGATCAGTAACTTCCAAGCCTCTAGCCTTAAACTGCATCATGCAACTGTTGTTACGAGTGATGTGGGAGGCCTGAAAGTTTGTCTCTGAAATTCCAAATTGGACTTGCTACTGTTTATCAACATTTATTGGGCTGTATGAGCATCAATAATTCCTCTCTTTTTCTTCCCCACCTCCCTTGTTCCTTGCTACTGTTTATCAACATTTATTGGGCTGTATGAGCATCAATAATTCCTCTCTTTTTCTTCCCCACCTCCCTTGTTCCTTAATTATTATTTTAATAAGACTGCTCCCAACTTCACTGCTCATTCCACAATAGCCCAAGGGCTACAACTGTTCATTAGACAGAATTTCTCTTTTAATTGCACTGACACAGAGGCGTAGGTTATCTGAAAGAAATTACTAAAAGGAGCCATGAAGGATAGAACCAGATTCTTTTCTTTCCCTGCCCTTTGGAAGGGTTTGCATTATCGCACTGCCCGACTTCCAAAAAAACACACTTTTACGTTCTACAAACAGCAAGTCCTGAAGTCTACACATGGGATTTTCCTTAACATATGTAGCCATTTTAAATCCCAGTGAACCCTTCCTCATAAAAAGAGACAGAAGGGCTTTATGGCACCACTGTAAGAACCTAAGAACCATCTGCACTGAATCAGATCAAAGGTCCATGGAATCTGTCATTTTGTCCCCAACAGTGGCCAACCACTGGCCCCAGGATGGGCAAAACAAGATGGAGGGTGTCAGCCGGTGTTGCTTGCCCAAAAAAGCATCTGGTGATAAAAGAGGCGGGGAATCTGCAGATGTCATTGGTAGGCTCCAGCTCCCATCAGTCCCAGCCAGCATGGCCAACAGACAGGGATGAGCAGAGATGTAGTCTAGCAACATCGGAAATGGAGTTCACATCCAAAGAGCTATAGCCATTTGGGGCCTGAACATTTATTTACAGGGCCAGCTTGAAAGGTGCAAACTCTAAAACCGATACTTCCAAGCGAGCGTGCTTAGGCTTGCAGACTTACTGCTTGTGACAGCCTGGTGGATGAAGCAATGGAGTCAGCATGGACCTCGATAACAAGAGGAACAGATGGCCTCACCACAACAATTGCAAAGTTAGAGCATTGTTTGAATAACTGGAACACTGTTTTGCATGGTGTGTGTGTGTGTGACTTTTAAAAATAAGATAAATGCCTTACTATTAAAAAAAAGAGAGAGAGAGGGTTGGGGGGAGAGAGAAAGTATTGGCTCTGCTTTGTTGCTAAGGGAGTTGTATTTGCCTAGAATCCAACAAAGATATTTAAAATTCTGTTAATGTGTTGCAACAACACCCCCTTCCCAAAAGACCGAACATCTTGTGTGTGGAACGCGGTGGAAAGAGGGACGTCAATTGTACCCTTTCCATGAAGCATACGCTGCTTAGACCTGACTGCAGTGTTTTAGCAGTGGAGGGGTTTTTTTTTTGGGTATCTTGGTCCTCAACGCTATTTGGCAGCTTGCTCGAGACTTATTGGCATAGGGTAAAAGGTTTTTATTTAGACTGTGTCAGCTGAGAATCTGTGCATGTAAGAACTGGAGTGGGAGTAATCTTGACTGCGTTTCAAAAGCACGTTTCTCTTCGGGAGCTGCCTTGGTAATTATAAAAATTGAGCGTGCTTAAAAAGCGGGGCCTGCTCTCTGCGGACGAGCCCTGGCTTTATTTCCCAAGCACAACCCCCTATTGTGGGAAAACATCCACTGTTCGGGAGAGAGAAAATTGGCTGGGAACACTATCCTAACCCCGTGACCCCTCCGAACAAAAGGTAGAAAAAGTGTCTAGACCTCCAGTCTGAATGCAGGAGAAGGCAAGTATTGTATTATCGAGATACATGGCTTGCTTCAGAGAACAGAGGCTGGCATATACTTTTCTGGGGTGGGGTGGGGGTGGAACAGGAGGGAAGCAGAAAACAACTTGGAAAATAGTCTGCATGGAGATTGGGGAAAGTTAAAAGTCTATGCCTGATCCAGTTTCATCATTTTAGAATGCAATTTTGCAGGACACAGTGTAACGAGAGAACCAAACTGTGCTGACTTTTGCACTTAAAACCATTCTGAGAGCCCGGAGTGTGCAGAGACAATACTGGCCTTCTCTATGGAGACTGCAGCACACCAGACAAAACATCTTCAAGAATCGCTGCTCTCTTTTTGTTGTTGTTCTGAAAGGAGGGCTGTATGATTTTCAGATTATTCTCGCCATTTTTGCCATATACATCAATCCAACCGTTTGAAGGCGAAAGTCTATGCATGTTCCCTTTCTCTCTTTTTGCAGAGGGAAGGTGTCCCACTGATTTTAGTGGCCCCTCCTCTCCAGTAAACAGACAAAGATAGAATCAGGCTGCATAAGCATCATCTGAACACGCTTTGTGCCACAATTCATCCAGCTGAAAGGAATTTGAACCTGCCTCCTTCCATAAGGCACCCTGGGCGCTGAATTGTAATACTTTTGGGAACTTTTCTAATGAGCAATTTGGGTTTCTTTCAGAGCAGGTTGTTACAAGACAAGAGGTGTATTTCAGATCCTCCCCTGGAATCGTGAGCCTAGGAGGATTGCAGCCAATCAGTATACCCTATTGAAATAACTGGAGTTTACTTTCATTAAGCAAATACTGCAAAACTAAGACAGGATGAAGCAAAAGGTTGCTCACTATTAAAAATATCAGATCCTATTTTGCAATCTCACGCATTAAAAGTTGTTAAATGTGCAAACGGCCTAGTCCTGGAATCATAAGAGTTGGAAGGGAACCCAAAGTTCATCCTTGCAGGAATCTCAGCTAAAGCATCCATGACAGATGACCATCCAGTCTCTGCTCAAAAACCTCCAAGGAACACACACTGGAAGTTGCAGGTAGAAGACAGATGCTTGGGCTTTGTCAAAATTTGATGAAGCTTTGTCCCTGCAAAGCTTAGGGAGGTGTAAGGGCCTTGGTTGTGCAGGGCACAAAAGCGTTGTGTGCATGTGCCTCAAACCCCTCTGTCCAACCGGGATGCCACAAACTCTTGCTGCCTGTGCCACTTGTGGCAGACTGGCCACCTGTCACCCAATTTGGAGGGCAGAGTTTTGTATAGGAAACTTCATTATACCAGGTCAGACCATTTGTCCAGCTACATCAGCATCGCCAGCGTTTTATTAATTGGAGATGCCAAGAATTGCGTGCAAAGCAGGTGTGGTCTACCACCAAGCTACAGCTTCTGTCCACAGACCTCCAATGAACTCACAGGAATTTGATGCACCTCAGGCCCATCAGACTCCCATAGAGAAGACCAGAGTAGCCACAGTGGAAGAAATGAACAAATAATTGACTGCAATGGAAGACCCACGATGGAGGTCTAATGTCAAGATGTCTGCAGCATCTTCCGCCGCGTGAAGCAACTGTTAGGGATGTAGCTGAATGAAGAACTCCCTGACCTGATATAAACCCAGTTACAAGGTGCTCTGCTGCTTTCCAGTGGCAATTTGCGTGAGTGCAGAGAGCCATTTTTTTCTGCAGCCACAGAGGCAGAACCACCACTAGGAAGCAGCAGCTGGAAATGGAGACTGGGTTTTCTCAGATGTTCTTCCTCCATGTGGAGGTTTCCTTTGGGAATTGTTGTTGCTGTTGTTGTTATACTTGGGCAGCAAATTCCTGAACTGGAGCGATGTTAAGATGTGCCACAGCTGCCAAAGATGAGGAGAAAAGGCCACATGTTGCCCATCTTCTTTGGAGAATGAGAGCTGCTCCTTTCATGGGATTTAGTAGGTGCTGCTACTAATGTTTATTGTGCTTGTATCCGCAGACAGTGGCCACACATCAGTTTGTAAGCCCCATTGAGTTCAATAGGATTTACTTCCAAGAAAACCTATTTTGGATTGCACGGCAACCTGAGGAGCCTCCTCTCCTAAGAGGAGGAGGAAGCCGGAAGCTGTGCTCTGCCTGTTGTGCGTTGTGTTTACTTTGCAGCTGCCTCTAGTTTAAAAGCAAGGGGAATATTATTTCTTTCGGTTAAAAATACACCAGGGGGAAAGAAACACTCATTGGTCTATGTTATTTACACTTCTACATAAGTCTCAGCAATGTGTGAGAAATGGCAGGTTATGCAAACCATACTGCCTTAGCGGTCATGTGTGTGTGTGTGTGCATTAATGTGCATGCACAGTTGACACAAGACGCTCCTTTCCTCTCCTAGTTAGGGATTTACAGCACAATTCCATATATATCTAGTCAGAAGAAAGTGTCATTGATCTCACTAAGACTTATGGCCAGGGATGTTGTTAAGGATTGTGGCCTTAACTTTGTGAGGCTGCAGGGGGGGGGGGAGTAGCTGTACCCTAAGGAGCAACTAACAAAAAGCAAAGAGTCTTGCATCTGATGAAGTGGGTTTGTGCCCATGAAAGCTGAATAGCATAATATATATTTTTTCATTGCCACCAGGCTTTTTGTTGTTTTTGCTGCAAAAAACTAACATGGCTACCCATCTGTGAATTGAGCAAACTCACACTTACAGCATTTTAGCAAGGCATCCCTAAAATCTCTCTTAAAGTCATCTAAACTGAGGTAGGAATTTACAATGAGTAAGTATTAGGATTATTAGGCCTACCCCTGGTCAGTAAGGATTTTATCCACCTGCTAAAATGGAAACCATCAAGTAGACTCTTCCATCTCCTTATGTGAGGGAGTTCTCAGTACAGCCCTTTGCATAACCTAGAACACAAGGTTCTAGTGAAGATATAGACAGCTGTGAAGCTGCCTTATATCTAGCCAAGACCATTGGTTCATTTAGCTCAACTGGGTGGTGGCAGCTGTTCAGGATCTCAAGCATATACAGTGGTACCTCGGTTTACGAACTTAAGTCTGTTCTTAAACCGAGGTGCGCTTTCCCTAATAAGGCCTCCCGCCGCTGGTGCCCTTCCACCATTCGGCTTCCGTTCTTAGACCGAGGTAAAGTTCGCAAACCAGGACACTACTTCCGGTTTTGTGGAGTTCGTAAACCGAATAGTTCGTAAACAGGGCTGTTCTTAAACCGAGGTACCACTGTATCTTAACCTGCAAGCAGGGATACTGGAGGTCCCAGACACTGATCATGTAACCTTCTGCATGCATCACATTGTGTTATTCCACTGAACCTTTTCCCAAAGCTTTGCTCTAAGGTCCACGCCCTCCTGGCATGTAGAAGGGTGGTATTCAAAGTCATGGCTCTTAAAGGTCAGTTACTGCAATGAAACTACTGTACGCAGGTGAACAGGGAACTGGAGGAAGACCAGGGCACTGGTGTCTTAAGCCTCAGGCAGGTGCCCAATGATGCTGACCCCTGGTGCCTTCCTTGCCATGGCATCTTAACAGCTGTAATCTCTGTAAGGGCTGTAATTCTTCCCTTGTTCCTAGGAAATAAAGCAAGAAATGCCTAATAATGCTGCAAGGGTATGCTGTTATCTTTTGGAAATGTGTAGAGCAGTCTCCCGGGAGGAAGCCTGAAACCTCACAATAATACTAACAAAGCTTGTGAATAAAAAAAAGAAAGAAAGCACTTTTGGATTTGAGAGAGCGGCTTTTTTCTCCTACCAATGTACAGGCTGAAGCTGCAGACAAGACCTAGACAACAAAGGCTCCAAGAATAACTATCTGATACAGGGAGGTCTGCCTTAAACCAGCTTTTTGTTAAAAAAAAAATCCTCAGAAGCTATGAGGATATTTTGCTATGCTGTGCACTTGCTCCCCTTTTTGTCTTACATTTAATGGGGGGAATTGGGAGGTGGGGAAGCAAAGCAAAACAAAACAAAACACCCCCCAAACCCCTCTGACAGAATAAGGAAAAGACAGGAAGGCCAGATTTATGCTATAGGAAGTCTTGAGAATAATTTGGCTCAGGAAGATGTCACTGTGAGGGCCTTTTGTTGCAAAGCGCTCCTTGTAATCTCACATTTCCTTGCAGACCCATCGTCTACTGCCATGTTTTTAACACCATAAATAAGTCTGATTGCTGAAGAATTGATGCTTTTGAATTATGGTGCTGGAGGAGACTTTTGAGAGTCCCATGGACTGCAAGAAGATCAAACCTATCCATTCTGAAGGAAATCAGCCCTGAGTCCTCACTGGAAGGACAGATCCTGAAGCTGAGGTTCCAATACTTTGGCCACCTCATGAGAAGAGAAGACTCCCTGGAAAAGACCCTGATGCTGAGAAAGATGGAGGGCACAAGGAGAAGGGGACGACAGAGGACGAGATGGTTGGACAGTGTTCTCGAAGCTACCAACATGAGTTTGACCAAGCTGTGGGAGGCAGTGGAAGACAGGAGTGCCTGGCGTGCTCTGGTCCATGGGGTCACGAAGAGTCAGTCACGACTAAACAACAACAACAACAACAATATTGAAGATCAGAATGCATGGGGTTCTTTCTTGTCCAGAAACGAGAAACTGGTCAATGAATCCAACATCCTCTCGGCGGACATTCAAAGGGAAGCCTATGTTCTCGGTACAAACTTTCCCAACCTGGTGCCCGCCTGATATTTTGGACCAGAATTCCCATCAGTCCCTGCTAGCATGCCCCTGTGGGCTAGGGATGGTGGGGTCTGTGGACCAAAACATCTGCAAGGCTCCAAACTGAGGAAGGCTACCCTACTGAAGGGGCGACGCACAACTAGCGAAATCTCGAAAATGCTGCATATAAAGCCTTAATTGCACCTATTGCCCAGGATGTGCCTCAAGCATTTAGCAGTCTTCTTGAAAAGCGGCAGGCATGCAACTGTGAGCAGCACATCCAAGGTAATTTCAAACCATTTTATGAGGCCTGACGATAGCAGCTCTTCATACAGGACAGCATGGAACACAATTAGGTTTTGGCAGCTCCTGAAATACTTAGCCGAACCAGTTTACCTGGTGGGAAAGTTGTGTGGCCAGACATTCAGCGCCTGAAGACATTTGAATGAAAAACAAAACCACCACAAAACAAGCTCAGCTGTCAGCACACCCATTATTTCTGTCTCAGCAGCACATGCAACAACTTCTTTATAATGTGGTTGCCAAATAAATACCTCGTGTGTTGTGGGACATCCTGTTCTGTTCTGGACTGGGAGTGGGTGGGTAAGAGAGAGAGAAAAGCCCATGGAAGAGATATCTCATTTGCTAATATTAGGGAAAGGTTGCATATTCACATAGGCAAGGAACTTATTACTTGCTACCCATACCTTCCTGAACAGTTAGGTGAACAGGGTCTTATCAAACTTCTCATTCGCTAATACTTCAGATACAGCCATGCTTAAGAATCCAAAGAGTTGAAACTGGCATCTTCTTCTGCAGTCACTGCCTTTTTTCATTGAATATTTTTTTAAAATCCAAAAATTGAAATTGCATCTACAAGCCCTCTCTGTGGGGCAGAAGCAAGAGCTCCCACACACCAGCACAACTTCTGAAACTAACTTTTGCTTTCCAACAGCTCGTGTGCTCCTCCTTGTGAGAATACTACTGGTTTTCTGTATGCACAACAGTGGAATTAGCTGAGAAAGAATTCCTTTGCTCAAGATAAAAGGGTCACAAATCTAAGCTAACTTAGAGGGCAATTCCTCTTTCATTTAGCAGAAGCCAGTGTAGACAGAACTCTAAGCTAATGAGTCACAATAAAGACAGAGGTTAATTATTTTCTTGTTGTTATCAGCATGTGAACAATATTGGCCTTGCAGGCAAGTGCACAGACGTTCCTAGTCCTCAACATTTCTTGACCTATTGAATATCATTTGTGGCACACCGGAAGAACCAACTCTCTTCTACTTTCCAAAAACTGCCTCATCCACTGTCTCTAGAGAAGGGGTTATTTACAAGCCAGCATAAGACGTAAGGACCCAGCTTAGTAAATTAACAGCCCTGTGAAGATACTGTAACTCACAAAATGTGAATTATGGCAAGCAGTGGGCACCAGCCTGCCAAGTGTGGGATAGAAAGCAAACTCTTCAGGTTTGCTAACTCCCAGAGGTTTATCCTTAAATCTCACTATTTGACAGATATTTCCAAGCTTAAATTCACAACACCCATGATAATGATCTTAGAAACCTAGGGTTTAAGGAAGAAGAGAGGCAATTGTCAAGCAAGTTCCTCCTGGGAAGTTCTGGCAGATGACACTGGGATTTCCTGTGAGTAAATAAATGTTTCACAGTCAACTTTGCAGCCTTGCCCCTCAAAACCATTTCCTGGTGAAGGTTAAGTGCATTAAAAGCCGTGGAGTTTGGAGGCAAGCATTCAGAAGACCAGCTCACAACTTTTCTGGTCTTCTGGTTAAGTATGTCTCCAGGCCAGTTGCTGGTGTGTTTCTCTGGCAAGCTCTCTTTGCCACCGTTAACTGCAATTGTATGTTGGAGTGAGTAAAACCCTGTGTTGTCCATACCTCATCTTCCTAGGCTGGAATAATCGTGGCCTCCAGTTTGGCTGGGCTGAGATCAGGCAGTCAGAGAGTGATAGGCTTCTAGCCCAGTGGAGGAAGGACTGGTAGTTGCAAGGAAGGGAAACAGAGCCCAATTTGGCTGTTAGGCAAACGAAAAGAGGCTGAACCTTTTCCCCCTAAGTGAGGGGTTCTCAAGTGCTTTGCATACTCAAAAATCAGTCCCCAAAATGTGGGACTCCCTCCCCATGGAGGTAAACCTGGCATATATGCTGAAAATGCGCCTCTTTATTCTGGCAATAAATAGTTAAGACATTTTATTAGGCGGAACCCACCCCTTTTGCTGAATTTATACTGTTCTGTTCCATTTGGAACACTGTTCACTGTTTTCAGTTGTTTTTATAATTCTATATTGTATTGCTTGTAACCTGCCCTGGGGTCTTATGGTGAAAAGCTGGTAAGAAATCTCAGAAGTAAACAAAAATATGGTATGGATGAAGTATTAATAAAATAAATAAATACAATTTAACCAGAAGGATTTAAATAGATGAACAAGGCTCGGACACCCAAAAGCACAACCTTTTCTCTTTTTCAGGAAAAAATGACAATGCTCCACAGACTTCCTGTGAATTATCAGCCTGGCACCCTCAAAGTCTTGTTTCAGATGAGCTGCCAGTTTTTTAAAAAAAAGTAACACTGATGTACAGGAACGCTTTTGAGACAGGTTGCGAATAAAGCGAACATGCAGAGCACGCATTAGAACATTATCTTCTGGGATGCACAAAAACAAAGCACGTGAACTTCCACTGAATAGCGTGTTAACACTAGACTGCGTGCCTCCGATAAATCTTTATTTAAATGCAGGACCTTGGACCATTTATCAGGAATGCCACGACAGAAGTGAAAAATACCACTAAGATCAATGCCAACAAGTTTATTACCGTCCCTTGCCCTTGGTAACCTACTAATCAAGGGGTGGGGGGAGACAGTCAATTTGTTTAAACTTTCTAATGCCAACAACGGCAACAGAAATCTACCCATAGATATTCCATTGCAACCTGAGCCGCGAAGGGCAAGCAGCAAAACGCATCTACGCTCTTCATTTTATAAAGGGTGTGCCTCTGTGTGGGCCACAGCCTATTTCATCAGATGCACAGTGACTTTTCAAATCAGCAAGTTCTAAATTCATGGACAACATGACCCCATTTCTTAGAAGATGGTGAGATAACTTGTGTGGGACTTTTGTGGCACTGCAGGAGGGAAGCTGAGACCAGACAAACCTCGGCTCTGTTGAACTTCAGGAGTTTGACAAAGACTTCTCTATTTCAGCAGGCATTTTAAGGAAGTTTTATATTTTTGTGATTAATCTTAATTTTATCCACTATGTGCTTTCTGTAATTTTTATGCGTGCTGCTTAGAGAATTGGGTAATTAAGTAGATATTAAATAGATAAATGTTCCTGGGGAAAAAGGAAAAGATCCAGCGCTATTAGAATGGGGTGCTGCTTTTGCCTTTCATCAAGCGCTTTGCAAAGTACGACGAGGACAAACAGAGCCTAATTCAAAAGTTGGTAACTCAGAGAATGGCCTTTTACTTCAGTAAAACTCAATGCAAAGTAGGTATGATCCTGATAGTATAGTTAAGCGGTCTTTGCAGCTGAAGTCTGAGGAATGGATACTGGAAACTTTGATTCAGCCAATTCCAAAATCCTTTCCTTACAATAAGAAAAATGCACAGAGTTCCTTGGCTGTTCTACGCATTGGGCCCGAACTGGGATGCAGAGAGAGAGGCAGGGGCAGAGAATTAGGGTGCACTGAGGCAAGGAGATCGTTGTGTAAAACTTCCTGGTTATAATGCTAGTGCTTCTGCCCTGGTTTTTAACATTCCTTTCACACCGAACTTCCTCTTGCACTATGGAACAGTGCATTTTTAAATCAATATTCCACCAGGTCATGCTAAATTTCATTCACACCATTGATTGTGGTGCGACACAATAGCAGAGGTCATCGGACACCTTTTACATGCATAGGCACTTCACCTATGGAAAGAGTGGGGCAAACCTGTGTGCCAGAATACTGCACCAAATTTCATCACGTGAGCGGCAGTGGTATGATCCATGAAAACCATATAAACATCACAGTGCAAGACTCCTATGATTTTCCAGGTTAATGGAAAATTAACCTAGCTGCAGCTACAGCCTACAAGAGAAGACTCCCTGGAAAAGACCCCGATGTTGGGAAAGATGGAGGGCACAAGGAGAAGGGGACAACGGAGGATGAGATGGTTGGACAGTGTTCTCAAAGCTACCAGCAAGAGTTTGACCAAACTGCGGGAGGCAGTGGAAGAGAGGAGTGCCTGGCGTGCTCTGGTCCATGGGGTCACGAAGAGTCGGACATGACTAAATGACTAAACAACAACAGCCTAATATTTCCAAGAGCTAATTTGTCGTCGCCATCAGTTGCACATGCAGAAGCATTTCCTGTTCTCAGTTTTAGCATCAGTTGTAGCGTCCCAGTATTGTTATTTCTAGCAAGTATTTTTATTTCTGTTTCTGTTCTCCATCACATTTCCGCTACCAAACATTACAACCCAAATAGGGTCACCACATACACAACTGAACTCATGCAAAATAATACCTAGAGCATGTTCACAGCACACAACCATTGTAATCTAAGCAAAATACGTAATGCAAAGCTACAACATCTTGAATTTACTTCCCTGGAAACGAGCAAAGAATCAGTGGAATCGATTGTAGAGTTGAAGGGAGCCTTGAAGGCCACATCCAGTCCAACTCACTTCATGTTGACAGAGATCCAAATCGAAAGCATCCCCAACAGATGTCTTCAAGAAGACTTCAAGCAAACAACGACCATCCACCCCTCTCAGTACTTGGTTATGTTGCTGAATTGGAACATGGCAAGCTGCCTTTTAATGTCAGGCTGTTGGTCCATCCAGCTCAGTATTGGGCCAGTCAGTGGCAGCAGCAGATCTCCAGGTGGAAACCTTTACCTGGCCTACCTGGAGACACTAGGGGTTGAACCTGGAATCATTTGCATGCAAAACATGTGCTCTGACACAGAGCTATGGCCCAGGAAGACCAGCAGTGGCAGGAAGCTTTCCTGAAAACATTAACTGATCCAACTTCCATATACATCTCCCTGAGAGTTCCAAAGGTGTGGGGCCACCACTGAGAAAGCCATATCCCTAGTGCCTGCATGTGTGTTCTACAATTGTGAGGAAACCAATGCCACCCAAAATATCTCACTCTTCCTTCAAGGAGTCCAGGGCAGAACAACCCTGCAACACTGTGAGAAAGGGACTTGCCCAAAGCCATCCAATAAGCTTCATGGCCAAGGAGAGACCCAACCTTCATCTTCAAGTTCAAGTTCACCTATTAATTTCCCACAGGCAAACCAGGAAACCCAGTTCAAAGCAGTACCTGGAGAGCAGACCAAGATTCAGCGAGTGTTACTGCAATGCAGGGAGTCTACTTTCCCATGGTGATGCATGGAATCTGGATCAGCAAGTGCTTCATTATGACACTGGAGAAGTATCCTAGTTTCTAAGTTGTGCAGAGCCCCACCCCGCAAAAAAATGGCTGGGAATTTATGTTTTCCACATGAATCTGTATGGGAAAAGATGACAAAGAAAGGTGGGGCCACCCTTGCAAGATATTCCACTGGAGCAATAAAATGCATGACAAAATGGTCAAAATATGCTCATCAGCATCTGCAAGCAGTTTCTCCACTTTCCTGCATTGAAAATAACTCCAAACCCAGAACAGCATATAAAAGCAATTCTTAGCACATCTATTCGGTTTAGAAAGAGTCATAGCACAGATCTTATTGAATTCGTTGTGGGTTTTTTAATGGAGCAACTCCAGCTTCAAAATGGTGGGGAAATTATGATTTGATCAAAGCGGCTGACCATTGAAACATAAAGAAAATGAGAGCAAAATGCCTGTTCTTGGCAAAAAAGGAAGAGAAAGAGCATAGATTGGACTATGTTGAGGCAAGGCCCTTCCACCACTTGCAGAAACCATAACTGAGACTTAGAATTGGGAACTTCTGGCCTTCCAAGTGTTGCTGAATGCCAATCCCTATTAGCCCCAGTCAGTTAGACCAATAGTCAGGGATCATGGGAGCAGTGTGAGAAACTCAGATATATACTGTATTTTTCGCACCATAGGACACACCGGACAATAGGATGCACTTTTTTTTAGAGGGGGGAGAACAAGAAAAAAAAATGCTCCCCCTCTCTGCCCAGCGCCCCTTCAGCGAAACGGCAGGAGGCGCTGCACAGAGAGGGGGAGAACTTTCCCCCTCTTGTTTTCCCGCTCTAAAAAAAGGTGCCGTTTAAGGTGCGTTCAGGCGGCTACCTTGGAAGCCTGAAGAGCGAGAGGGGTCGGTTTGCACTGACCCCTCTCGCTCTCCAGGCTTCAGGTTCCTTTCAACCTGCTCTTTGGGGCTGGCGGGGGGAAGCCCACCACCAGCCCCAAAGAGCAGGTCAGGGAGCAGCAGAAAGGCGCAGCGGAGAGGCTCCTGCCATAGCCGCGCGTCACCTCTCCAGCCAGGAGAGGGTCACGAGGCTATGGCTTCTTTAGCCCCGCACACGCTCTCCCGACTGGAGAGGTGACGCGCGGCTGTAGAGGCTCCTGCCATAGCTGTGTGTCACCTCTCCAGCCAGGAGAGGGTCGCGGGGCTATGGAGTCTTCGCTCCATAGGACGCACACACATTTCCCCTTCATTTTTGAAGGGGGAAAAGTGTGTCCTATAGAGCAAAAAATACAGTAAGCTAGGCACCAAATGGCTCCCTAAGGTTACAGTCGCCAAAACAGAATGTCTAGTTGCCATTTGGGGGCAAGATGGCTCAAAGCCTTATTTTTCAAATGGTGGACTGACAACATCTGGTTATTTCAGATGACAAACTTGAGAACTTAAAGAAGAAAAGTCACTTGACCCAGGGACAGTCCACATATATATTGGCCCATTCCTATCTCTTTTCCTTAATAGTTACACACCGAGCATTCGTAACATAAGAATATACTTCACAGCTGTGAGCAGGGCAGTGGGGTGGGATAAATGAAGACAAGCCACAACTATTACCGGTAACTACAAGGCTGTTCACTGCTCCTGCTCAGGCTGCACAGAAAAGGTATTTTGATTCCTAAAATTCATTCTGATTGTGCAAATAAAATATAACTGATAACAGGATGCGGCATGAGTGTGTGGAAACAGTCAAGATCCAATGAACCCCAGATATGCACCTCCAGATGGTGGAGATGTCAGATGCCATCCTGGGGCCCAGGCATCTTCACTTGGTCGCAGGGGGCTGATAGGCAGGTGCAAAATGCGCCTGGCGCCTGGCTAATTTCGAACAGTGAATGGGAGCCATCGTTCAGCAACACCTGGAGGACCACAGGCTCTCCATCCCTGATTCACAGACCTCCTTCCCTGAATTTGAAGTTCCCACTTGGGAACTTCTTCTTTTAACAAATTGCTCACATTTTAATATATCTACTTGTATAACTCTTATTTCTAAAAACAGATATCCGTGAGAAGCAACAGGAATAGAATTCTTCATAGCGTAATATTATAAGACAAATCAGTTCTTCAGCTTTGTGTTCTGCTCAGTTTGCCAGTTCTAATCTTAATATGTAGTTAACCTCTTGCAAAGCATATCTTCCAGATCACACAAGACCTGCACAGAAGCTGAAAACGCATGTGGGTTTTTGCCAAAGCATTTCCTGCTGAGATTGCAGGCCTTTTGAAGAGCTCTGCTTCTTTTGACCAACATGCTTTCCAGTAAACTTATTCTGCTTATCTAAATTAAATTTGCAGTGCGCTTTTGACATCTCAGTTCTGGCAAAGCTCATCCTTGCGAGCAAGATTCTGGTTGAAGAAACCACAGTGAGGAAACAAAAAGTTGTGTAGAGGAAGTTGACTTCTTTTTAAAAAAGAAAATGTATGGACAGTAGATCAAGTTCAACAGGAAGTCCATCTGCTTTTACATGCAGAAAATCTTGCATGCTTTGATGAGGGAATGAAATGGCTAATAAAATGCTATTTCGTAAGCAATTTCAATAAAGCCACGAACTTTGTGCACAGCCTTACTCCAACCACTTGAATACAAATCAACGCTTCTTTTGCTAGATCTTACAAGGATCCCCGGAGGCACACCAGCTGCAACAAGCTTTGTGGGCCTCACCTTCAACTATTTCAGAAGTTGTCCAAACTTCTTCACATATGGTTCAGTAAGAAGTTTTGAGGTTGATGACTGTGTGCTTATTCATAGTATCAATGGGACACAGAAGGTCTGCCTTGCTGTGTTTCCCTTCTTCCAAAGAAAAGGGTTTTATTCATAGACCGAAGGGATGGAAGTAGGGACAGAATTGAACAAATCAGGGCGGCCGGGAGGGGGGGGAGAGATTATATATATATATGTGTGTGTGTGTGTGTGTGTGTGTGTGTGTTTAAAGACTTCAAATGAGAATTCTGTTTGCACAAGGTTAAACTATGCAGGAGACTTCAGTAAAAATTCCTAGACGGGTAGTCAAAAAGCACACTCAGATTCTGACTCGGCCTACAGCAAAATAGGAGATGACACACACTTCCTTCAAAAGGCTGTTCAGAATAAAGCACATGCACCTTGCCAAGCAGTAAAGTCTCACAGCATGGAAGAAAAGAAAGGGCTTTCACTAGTCACGACGGTTGCTACCATAAGCATTCAGCATCAGCCAGGGTTCAAGGAGCATGTTTAATTTTACAGAACGTAGAAGTCGGCTTGAAAGGAAGGAGCCACAAGTACCAAAGAGAGGGGAGATCTGTTCCTGCCAATATGCCATCTGTCTACCATACGGGACTTTCTCAGTCTGAGGGCCACACTCCCTTCTGGGCCCACATGCTGCTGGCGGATGGGACCAGAGGCAATGTGGGTGGAGCGATGTATGTGAGTTTTACCTTTGCATACCCTCCAGCATGAAGGTAAAGGGACCCCTGACCATCAGGTCCAGTTGTGACCGACTCTGGTGTTGCGGCGCTCATCTCGCTTTATTGGCTGAGGGAGCTGGCGTACAGCTTCTGGGTCATGTGGCCAGCATGACTAAGCCGCTTCTGGCAAACCAGAGCAGCTCACGGAAACGCCGTTTACCTTCCCGCCAGAGCGGTACCTATTTATCTACTTGCACTTTGACGTGCTTTTGAACTGCTAGGTGGGCTGGATCAGGGACCAAGCAATGGGAGCTCACCCCGTCACGGGGATTCAAACCGCCGACCTTCTGATCGGCAAATCCTAGGCTCTGTGGTTTAACCACAGCGCCACCCGCGTCCCTCTACCCTCCAGCATCTTCTCACCCAAATCCAGGGCATCATGTCCCCACACAAAATGGCTTTCACATCTAAGGAGCAGGGAGGGAGGAGAGGCAGGGCCATAAAATGGTTGCAAGCAGGGCCCCTCCATCGATGGGAAGGGACCTACCTCTATATGGTTGCACACACAGAGGGGGGGGGGAGAGAGAAGCTCCTTGTACCTCAGAACAGAAGGATGGGTGTTCAATACTCTGCACAAACAACTGGGACAAAGCAAGTCCCTCACAAAACAGAGAAGAAAAGGGTCTGCGCATTTTGTCTCCTATCTCAATTTTTTCATCTGCCAGAAACATAGAATTTTTAAAAAAGAAAGGAAGGTGGGGGTGATGGTTCTTCCAGGGGAAGCGGCAGGTCTTCCCCCCACCCCGATACCCAAGGGAAGAGCCAACGTGGTCTCATGTATTGTGTATTTTTTTTGGGGGGGGGGGAGATATTTACTGGGACCACTTGGAGCCACCATAGAAGGTGCTGGTGGGTATTTCAAAAGGGTGTCTCTTCAATCCACTGATTTCCAGGAGGCTCAGTCTAACCAAGACCACATCATATTCTGAGCGGGGAGAAATAACATAGCAGAACTGCCTCTGCTGAAGACATCACAACCAACTGCACTGAGGGTTTCCCTGCAAATTCAAGCGAAACCCACCCACAGCTTAGGGCCTCGCCTCTGTCAGCCCAGACCAAAGGAATGTTTGGAAGAAAACCCAAAGGCCCATGACTAACTGTTAGTGGACATTCACAGGCATCTAGTCTCTGCAGCGGAGAGTGGAATGTGGAGCAGGTGTGGCAGGAATGGAAGAGGAACAAGCGCTCCGGAGTATTAGTTAGTTCCACTCCCTGCGTCGTACGTTGCATTCCCCAACTAATAGCAAATAAGTCAACTGTGTGGCACAGTGGTCAACAAAGCCCTGCTCCACCATGCTGGAGGATATTTGGACAGAGGGGAGGGGTCACTCTACCTAGCCCTACAGAATATTAGAAATACAATAAAACATCAAACATTAAAATCTTCCCTATACAGGGCTACCTTCAGATGTCTTCTAAAAATCAGGTCGTTGTCTGTTTCCTTGACATCTGATGGGAGGGCGTTTCACAGGGTGGGTGCCACAACCAAGAAGGCCCTCTGCCTGGTTCCCTGTAGCTTTACATCTCATAATGAGGAGACTGCCAGAAGGCCTTTGGAGCTGGACCTCAGCATCTGGGCTGAACGATGCGGGTGGAGATGCTCCTTCAGGTGTACAGGGTCAAGGCCGTTTAGGGCTTTAAAGGTCCACACCAACTCTTTGAATTGTGCTTAGAAATGTACTGGAAGTCAATGTAGGTCTTTCAGGACCGGTGTTATATGGTCCTGGCGGCCGCTCCTAGTCACCCGTCCACCTGCTGCATTCAGGATTGGTTGCAGTTTCCAAGTCACCTTCAAGGTGACCAGCGCATAACCAGCGCATGGACCACTCTTGAGAGACAGTGTGTGGGCAAGGTAGGGTCTCAGCCGGCGTACCAGATGAAGCTGGTAGACAGCTGCCCTGGACACAGAATTGACCTGTGCCTCCGTGGACAGCTGTGAGTCCAAAATTACTCATGGTTGATACTGATAGCTGGCCAATAATGGCAGTAGAGATTGCACAAGCTGGAACCACAACTAGTTTTAATTATGGGATTACAGCATCTGGGAGAGCACTACAGTATATAGTTTTGGCACAGCCACAGTAGCAAAGGGCAAGTTTTCCTTGTCACATCAGTCCGGTGAGGCAGGTGTGATCTACAAAGGGTATATGAGCTAGCTGTTTCCAGTAAGCAAGAGAAAAACAAAGAGAAACAGAAAGTAATTACAGCGTCTAGACAGAGCTGTTGCCACATAGGCCATTGTGGAAGTAGGACCAGGCATGACAAGGCAAAATCTTGTTTGGGTTTGCTTAGCATGATAACATTTCTAAGGCACGGTTGCCTTCTTTGGAATTGTAGGCTAGCCTAAAAGCCCATTAAAACCCAGCAGGGCATACATATTCCTTTGGAGAGAAACCAAATGAAAAATCCAACTCTGGCAGCAACTCCAAACAATGTGTATTCCAAGACTGCAAGGTGTTGGGTGCATGAAAAGTGCTGCTGTGTGCAGGATCTTACATAGGACATTAAAATTACGCAGTGCTCCACCAGTATATATGCAAGTCCCAAGCCAAAGAGATAAGTAACTATACAATATACAATCCTCAGAAGATACCTGAAGGCAGTCCTGTATAGGAACCGTTTTTTAATGTTTAATGTTCAATTATGTTGGAAGCCACCCAGATTGGCTGGGGCAACCCACTCAGATGGGCAGGGAATAATAATAATAATAATAATAATAATAATAATAATAATAATAATAATTATTCTCCCATTTTCATTGGAGAAATGTTGGCGGGGAACTCTTATGGTTGTACCAAGTACTACTCCTACACGGAACAAGCCCATTAAAATAAACACGATTAACTTAGGTCCATTAATTTCAGTGTATCTACTCGGAGTAAAACTTAGTTGGATACCAGCCATTATGGCACTTTTAAGTAAAATGCTGCATAGCATGGGCAGATGTTTTTGTGCACTCTGGGACCTGCATAAATGAGTCCTTGGTCTTCAAGACAGAGATGCATATTGTTGTATGAACATTACACTTTCACAGTTCTTTCTGCCCCTGATACGGTTAAAATTAGCCAGGCGAGTCGTGTGACTGACAAGCGTCCAACTGTGACCACATGGAGATCTCTGGATGCCAAGCGGGAGACTGAAATCTCCATCTTGTTGGCCCCATCAGCTTTGTTAAGCAGGTAAGTAGAAGGGCCTATTTATTGTCTTTATATCACACCCTTTCCCCAAAGGGTACATGGTTCACCCCACCCCCCCAGGTAATCCCTACAATGATCTTGTGAGGTAGGTTAGAAGCTGCGACTGGCCCAAGGTCACCCAGTGACCTTCATGACTGGGTGGGAATTCGAACCCTGCTCTTCCAGGTCCTAGTCCAACACTCTAACCACTACACCACACTGGCTTCCTAACATACTTCTGCTATCGGGCAGCTATAAAAATTAAGTAGGTAAATAAATATGGGGAAAGCAAAGTATCATTTAGAGAAGGATCTGAAATATTTTCCTTGAAGCTCGAATTTGTTCTATTCTGGATATAAATTGGCATATAAATGAAACGAAGAAAAATAAAATTCGCTGGGAAAAATGGCTCCTGGACATTCCCTTGTGGCGACCGTAAGCTAGGTTTAAGTTGGCATTTGGTGACTATCTGAGTTCCCAACACTTAATGTGTGTCTTTCGTATGGAATATGAACGGAAGGTCTCAGTTAGCAGACTCAGGCCCTGTGGGCACAATGAAGCTAGAAATTTAGCTATTCTCCAACAAAGGAAATTAATCAGAAGCACTTTGGAAAGATACATCAAGCAGATACAATCACATTTGAAAGTTATCCTTCCAGAGATCACTACCAACATGCATAAAAAGAGATTTATGTAACGGATTGGCATTACCTAACTGGTTTATTCGTAAGGGTAATTGGCACCTCTTCCATCATCATTCATACGCCCACCTCTTTCCCCGGCACCATAAATAGATTTCAAAAGTTTCTGCAGATGATCATGACCCCGTTTGTTAGTGCACTTAGCCATGTATGATTCATTCTTGGCTAGTAGCAGCTTTCTGGAATTACTGAAAGATAACTAGTCGACAGACAAACCAATAAATGAATCATGCTTTCCATAAGGCCATACCTTTGGCCTTCTGCAGACAGCAATCACAAAGTTTTATAAAAGAAAGGGGGGGGGGAGAGAACAAAGAAATTACTCATGCTCTTTGCACAATGCTAATCAGAGTTGATTCATGAGCTGCAGATTTATTACTAGAAATCATGTGTGTGTTGGGGCAGGAGATAGCAGAGCAAATCTGTTGACTAGGGTTGCTGGAGTGATTCAGGGGCACACAGTTCTGGTTGCCCCATCTCAAACAGCTGGGATGCAGAGGAGGGCAACCAAGATAATCAAGGGGGGGCGGGAGCATCTTCCCTATGCAAAGAAAGGCTAAAGCATTTTGAGTGTTTGGTTAGAGATGTGTTATAAAGGTAAAGGTGCCCCTGTCCATTAGGTCCAGTCGTGGACGACTCTGGGGTTGGGCGCTCATCTCGCTCTATAGGCCGAGGGAGCCGGCGTTTGTCTGCAGACAGTTTTTCCGGGTCATGTAGCAGGCATGACTAAGCCGCTTCTGGTGAACCAGAGCCATTTACCTTCCCGCCAGAGCGGTACCTATTCATCTCCTTGCACTGGTGTGCTTTTGAACTGCTAGGTGGGCAGGAGCTGGGACCGAGGAATGGAAGCTCACTCCGTTGCAGGGATTCGAACCGCCGACCTTCTGATTGGCAAATCCTAGGCTCTGTGGTTTAGACCATAGTGCCACCCGCACAGAGATGCATTTATATAGGTTTATAAAATCAGGCATGGTGTAGATTGTAGCGAAAATGGGAAGAGGGTTTATGGTTTCCTTCCTTCCTTCCTTCCTTCCTTCCTTCCTTCCTTCCTTCCTTCCTTCCCAATACCAGAGCATAAGGGCCATGCAGTGAAATGGATGACCAAAGGCAAAAGAGACGAAGTGCTTTTGTGCAATATGTGATTAACTTGCAGGACTCACTGCCACAAGATGTGATGGGACAGCCATTTGCCTGGATGGCTCTATAAAGAGATAGGCAAACGAATGCTTATTCCTCATGACAACAATGCAAAACTTCCATGTCCAGAGAACAGCAGGGATAAGAGTGGGCATTGCAATCAAAAGCCCCCTAATAGTGGGCTTTCGATTGCCCATATGCTTAATACATATGAGGTCTTAGAACAACTTGATGGGGACTTTTCAGCATGCAGTAAATGCTCCCTTGGTTCTTGCAGGAGATGTGGATACCTTTCAGCAAGGTAACACTCCTGTTGCACCTTGCACATCACCTGCTGGCAGCAGCATGAAGTGACCACTTTCCTCTGTGAACTGGCCATCACAAATAAAATGACACAGAGGAAACTAAGTTGGACCAGAGAAGATCGCACCAATGTGACTGTTAGCTGTGGTTCTGGGAATGCTTCACACTTCTTATATTGGCCATGTACATATTTCTTCCTAGATCGTATAGAACATTCAAGTGCTGTTTCGGGAAACATGTCTTGAGTGTGCTCCTTCCTTGTCTCACGCCTGTGAACTAGTTTCATAGAATCATAGAGTTGGAAGAGACCACAAGGGCCATCGAGTCCAACCCCCTGCCAAGCAGGAAACACCATCAGAGCACTCCTGACATATGGTTGTCAAGCCTCTGCTTAAAGACCTCCAAAGAAGGAGACTCCACCACACTCCTTGGCAGCAAACTCCACTGTCAAACAGCTCTTACTGTTTTCTCTTGCCCCACAGCTGTGGTTATCTCTGTGGAAAGCAAGAGTGACTTAGGGCCATGTAAGCAACTAACACAGCAATCCTGAGTATTAAGATGCCAAAGTAACTTAGGCCAGCATGGTTTACACTGGTGTAACGTGCCCTGTTCCAAACTCTGTTCAGGAACCTCTGGGAGAGGCTATGCCTGGCTGAAATGGCAAGTAATTGTAGGTTCAAGTTTTGAGGCCAAGTTGATCTGGGTTTGCAATACACACAAGTCTCTCCTTCCCTAACCCCTGCCATGCCCCCTTTTGGGGAACATATGCCAGCAAAGTTCTGCCAGCTGAGCCCCAGCTGAGAGACTTATACCCACCTAGTCCTGGCTCAGCCTTGATAACCCAAGAACTTCCAAATTCAAACTCTCTCTTCCTGGTGGATCTTGGGTTTAGATTGTGCTGTAACCCATTTAAAATCACAGTGTTGTTTTTAAACAGAACATTAAAGAAAAACCCAATATACACACGACTCATATGAGCACACACATAGTCCGATGGTTCTTTTTCCACTGAAAAGAAATCCTTGTTAACCAATTCTGCAACCTGGCCAGAGGCAATTTAGCTCACAAAGCATAATGTCAAGATGACTCCATGCAACAGGATCCTAAAACTTCTGCCCTTGTGCTATTAAGGAATATTTCACAAGTAAGTGCAATTACTGGGGAGAAACCAATCCTTAAAAAGAGAAGCGGGAAAAAACTTGCCCTGTAAGCTGCTGTCTTAGCTTCTAAATTTTAACCTGTAACCTGTAAACTTGCCCTGTAAACTGCTGTCTTAGCTTCTAAATGTTAACAGTATTCACACCCAGAAGGCTTATTCCAACCAATAACATTGTCCAAGAAACTAAATTACAATGACAAGCAACCATTACACTTAATGTTCATAGCAGACAGTAGCCCTCTTCAGGCATCCATTCTCCACATGAGTCATATAGAGGAAAGCGGGGATGACTTTGCTAAACTTCTGTTTCCGTGAACCTCCGCAAGTTGAAGAAGTTTCTGAAACAGGGAGCCTCATTTACGTGGAGGCTCCTGTGTGATTTTGAAAACGGATCTTCCAGAGATCCAAAACGTGCAGGGAGCCACCAGGAGCACAAGACGTTCCCTACTTCAGACTTTCACCCCCCACCCCAGTCCAGACATTCATAGAAGGTGATAGTGACAGGGGGACAGGGCTGAATACACTCCCCCTCTCCATAGAACGCTACCAATAAATTAAACTGCGGATACCGTAATGCCATTATACAAATATATATTTGTGTATATTTAAAACACCACTGAAAAAGCCTACAAACACCCCATTCCACCCCACCTTGCTCCGCCCATTTTTGGGATGTTTCCAGGTCACTTCTGGGTTTAGTGTGATGAGTGTGTGAGCAGTCGTACACACATCGGACATGCCTAAAACAGTCGCTGCCTGTACCAGTTGCTGGAAAATCTAGGAAGGGAGAATGATCTTGTGCCCAGGTCTTCCTGTTCACAATGTTCTAAAGCAGGGGTCTGCAACCCGCGGCTCCGGAGCCACATGTGGCTCTTTTACACCTTTGCTGCGGCTCCGGGGCGGATACTAGCGAGGGGAGGAGGCGCATTGTGTGCCCCAATACTCCCCACTGTGGCGCGCGCTGTACTGGCTGTGACGTCGCATGGGGGCAGTGCGTGCGTTAGTCACGCACCGTCCGGACATCACCTTCCCGCCCGCTGTCAGATCGCGGCTCCGGAGATATATTTGTTTTAAATGTCGCAATGGTTTTGCGGCTCCCAGTTTTTTTTCCCCTTCGGAAACGGGTCCAAGTGGCTCTTTTTGTCTTAAAGGTTGCAGACCCCTGTTCTAAAGGGTATCAACCTAGAAGGCAGACTGGGGTAATTACAAAAACCTGCATTACCATTCTTTATCAATCATACATTCTGCAAATCTGCAGGCACACTCATACTAACACCTTAACTTTACAGTGTGTCATGGGAAATGCATATAAAGGTGTTTAGAACCAAATTACTAATCAAAGAGCTATCCAAACCACTTTCAACCACAGTAGCCTTAGGCTTGACTCACACATACATGTACCTAGAAGGTCTCTTAACTGTGTGATAAAAGTTGATTGGTTGACAGAAGTGCATGCTTCCTGATGCCTTTTGATTACTCAGTGCTATACACTGCAGTTAACTATGCAAGATGCCTCTATTGGAAAGGCGTTTGGCCCGAGGTGATGTACGGATGCTCAGCTTGTCATGTTTCGTCACTGACAGATGTCTACACATGTAAGCCGTCCCTACTTGTTGCAATCATCAAGCGACGAGGTTGCATGCCGAAATATGTGTGAGTGCTGCACAATGTAACATCAGTAACAGCAACATACAAACTACTGCCCTTGAGAAGCCGTAGAAACAAAGCACAAGGTGTCCCGGCAATACTGCAAGGGAATGGGATTCCTTTTTATGCCAGAAGTGGGAAGTGACCCTGAATTCTGATGCAGGTGAGCCCAAAGGGAGTTGTGCTCCTGGTGTAGGTGAAAAATTATGCAATGGTCAAGCAGGGCAGAAGGAACTCAGAAGATTCTTGGAACGGGAAGGAACCCGGTAACAGGTACACCAGGTAGCATGAAAGGAAGGCGCTGGAGCTGGTCAAGATAGACAATAATAGGCTAAATGGATAAATATATACCAAGTCAGGCTATGTTCCATTCTGAAGGCCAGAGGTACATGTGCCTTTCAGAGAAGCGCAACCAGAACAAAATAGGGACAGAACACTGAACAAAGAGATAGAAAGAAAACCAAGAACTTTGATGGTGGTGGTCGGTTACTAAGCTCAGCCTCAGTCTGATAAACTAACTCGGCTTCATTTCCAGCTCTAAATCAGTGGGTTATTCCAAAGCACAACTATTTCACTGTTGGGTTAATCTTTTGAGACAACCCTATCCCTATCTAAAACCACAACTTGGATAAGAAATATAGCTTACCATTTGCTCAACAACTGATAACCTACCAGGCTGTACTCGTGACCATGCGTGATGCTGGTCAGATGTGCTGTCGACAGCAGTGAAAAGCATTTCGACACGTCCCTGCTATGTGCTATTCCTAATCTCTGATGCGTACAGAGCATGGCAGCACCAGTTCCCCCATGTATATGCAAATTTGGGTATTGCCCACCCCGATAAATGGCTGTCTGTATTCCTCTTTGGTTGTTCTGAGCTGTCCCACAAAAGCCCATCGAAATCAATCCCAGTGTCTCATTTCCAGAAATGACTTAGTCCAACTCCAATGAGCAGGATTTAAATTTGGAACGCTTTAAGCAAGTTAGGAGACAAATCGAAGACTGAAAGTTGTACTATCAGTCTGCTGCAGATCAATCTCATCCTAGAAGTTGAAAATCTGTAATAAGGATTTCTTCTTCTTTTTGCCTGAATGAGTATTTGTGGCACAGGCTGTTCTTTGATACAGTTGTTTTCAGCAATATTGACTTGTTTTTTACTTCCACACTGCTAATATCTGGTATGGGATTTGTTTCTGACTGCATTGTAGCCCATAGCAGATCCCCATAGATTTCAGTGGAGCCTGAACTAGCTAGCAATTCATGAGTCTCTTCAATATCTACTACATATATGTTCAGGAACCCACTGAAGATCTGCCACTATAGGCACATGTGTATCAAGGGGAATTTAATGTACGGTGCTCTCTTTAAAAAGCACCCTGGGCCTATTCACCTAGACAGGTCCCTCAGGTTAGCAACCCTTCAACTTCCTGCTTCCTGCTAATCAAAACAGCAAGCACAGTTGAAGAGAGAGAGTGCAAAGGTATAAAGACATTGCTTGAGGTCTCGAGGAAGAAATTAATATTTGACCACAGAAAAACTGCTGATGTGCATCTGCTCCAGAACAGCTATCTCAGGATATTACAAGCAACACAGAATACCCTAAGCACAACTCTATGTATGTAGTCAGGGCTCAGAAAAGACCTTGAGAAGCTGTAAGGCTTTGCTCTGAAACACAATAGCCTAATTTGGACACAGCGCTAAATGCCAAAGCAGTTCACGTAACCCAGTAATGTTACTGGCCTTGTTACGACATAATGCTAAACTATGGTTTAGCCTTACTGAATGAACATAGGGCACTCCCCACTTCTTTCCGTCTGTGTGGCTACAGAGACAGAGATAGGAAGCTTTTGCTTCCACTTTCAATTGGCCGAAGTTTAGCATTGCATCTGAGGCTGTGATCCAGTATGGCCTAAACTATAGTTAGGCATGACCGATGGTCAGGGGTGATGAGAGCTGTGGTCCAACAGCTTTTGGAAAGGCACATATTAACCACACCCAGTTTATTGAAACAAGCCAGCTTCATAAACCACGGTTTGAAGGTTGAGTAAACCAAAGCCAAGACTAACCACAGTTTGTCTAGGTTCATTCGTAACACTAAACTGCAGTTAGTTAAAACGAAAGTTTCTGATCTCCCTCTCACGGCCATATCAGAAGGTGGCTTATTCATGTATTGCTAAGCCACAGTTGTCTAAATGAGGCCAATGAATTACATGAACTGCTTATTCAGGCTCCATTTAAAATAACTCCCTAGTGTGTGAACACAATCAACATGTGCTTTTAGAAGCACATCATCATCACCCATGCCCACATGTCAGGGAACTGAGCCCTGGATCCTCCTCTTTAATTAAATCAAGCTTGAGTCCTATTTGGATTGACCCACATGCATTCACTAAATGCAGAATGGTTGTCAGAATAGAGTTGCTATCTGCTATATATATATATATGGTTTGCTTCCTGAGATTTTGGAAAGAGTAAACAAGACAGCAATGATTGAGACTGTATTCTCCCTACTCTATTAAGAGAACCAATTGATATTCTATTGTGCTTGTGGCAGTGAAGCTTCCAGCACCAAAAGGCTGAGCTGGTGAAGCTGCGTGGCGTGTTCAGTTGCTCTTGAAACTGAACCAGTTGTACTCCAGCTTCTGTGAGAGAAGGGAACATTGTCATTTTAGGTTAAAACCTCGTGGGGTAGAAGACCAGGAAGAGGTCCCAGGACACAGAAAAGCCAAGGGAGATAGAGGTCAGAGATGAGAAAGGAGGCTCAGTGAAGAAGGAAGGCTGCAGAAAAGAATAGAGGAGAAACGGGACTTTTAAAGGGGAGGCAGAGAGGGAGCTCTGAAGGGATGTCAGAATACTTACGGTCAGGAGGGGCCTTATATTGTGAGCAAGAGAGGAAGAGGAGTGTTAGGGAGGCTGGGTAAGAGGACAGAGCAGCTAAAGGAAATGGGACAATGGAAAGAATGCTTTGAAAAGCAGGAACCAGAGAAAGCAAGGAGTGGTGGTAACATGGAACTTTAAAAAGGAAGAGCTCAGATGAAAATAGAATTGGAGCTGTGTATATTACTGATGGGACGCAGGTGGCGCTGTGGGTTAAACCACAGAGCATAGGACTTGCCGATCAGAATGTCGGCGGTTCAAATCCCGTGCTCGGTCCTTGCTCCTACCAACCTAGCAGTTCAAAAGCATGTCAAAGTGCAAGTAGATAAATAGGTACCACTCCAGCGGGAAGGTAAACAGTGTTTCCATGCGCTGCTCTGGTTCGCCAGAAACGGCTTAGTCATGCTGGCCACACGATCCGGAAGCTGTACGCCAGCTCCCTCGGCCAATAAAGTGAGATGAGCATCGCAACCCCAGAGTCGGCCACGACTGGACCTAATGGTCAGGGGTCCCTTTACCTTTATATTACTGATATGAAGGATGTGAGTAGGCAAAAAGGGGCCGAGGACTGTGGGGAACATAGCAAGTCTCCTGTCTAGACTTGAGAAGGAAATTGTACCATTTGAGCTTCTCCTATCACTGTGGCATGGTGTCCTGGCAACCCTGATGAGGCCAAAACGCAAGGGAGCGCAAGCAATTTTGGGATGGGGAGGGCAAAGGGCGAAACTGAATTTCACTTCTGTTTTGGACCAGTCATCCAGTTATTTGGCTGTATGCTTCTAGTGTAATATCCGTAAGTTACTAAAGGCAAGCAGCTACAATGAAACGGGAAAAGTATGAATGAAGACAACAGTCTGGGATACGGTTAATTCATTTATGCCAGGGGTGGGGAAGCTGTGGCCCTTTGGGTATTGCTCAGCTACAACTCCCATCACCCCGGGCCATTGGCCAAGCTGGCAGGGGCTGATGGGAGATGGAGTCCAGTACCTGCAGAGCCACAGGTTCCTTCATCCCTGCTTTATACCATGAGCACTGTCATTTAATTCTTCTGAATTTCTGCCTGCAAACATTACAGCAGCACATAAAGAGTATAGGATGCCTCCCCATCCCCCAGTATCCTCAGGCAACATCACATTGGGGTACCCAGACAGACAGGACCACCTGTTGCCAAAACCTGATGAACTTAAAAAGGTCAGAAGTCTCCAATGCCACCCAGAGAAACCGAGGCAGAATGCAGGAAGGCTAAATTCTTACGGATTTGCAGCTCTACTTTACCCAGGCCTCACAAACTACCTTTCAACAACACACACGCTTCTTTAACCCCCGGGAAAACAAACCCATTGACAACACCAAGCAGAATTAACTGTTTTATAGAAATGATCACAGCAGATGAATGAAGAGTGCGACGTTACTCTGCCGATCCGAATGATTTGTTATTTACAAAACGCAGCCAACAGTGCGCTCTCCCTTGACCTCATTTCACTCCGTCTGACTGATTAGGACCACATCGGGGATGTCTGGCTGTCTCAGAGAGTGTCACGGTGAATGGTTGCTACGGTGGGTCAGAGTAGTCAAGACTTTGAACTTGGAAGAGGGGGAGCAGGGGGGGAGAGAGGAGAGAGAGGAAGGCAGAAAACAGACACTCTGTAATCCTAATCCAGGGGTGAAGTTCAGGAACCGAGTTCCTCCTCTATTTCAAATCAGATCTTGTAGGCACAGATCCCCCCAAAATTAACCTAAGTGTGGATTAACATGCATATACAGTAAAGATGAGCATTTTAAAAAGAATATTTCATTTCCCATTGTGGAATCCTCCACCTTCCATCAGTTTGCAGAATTACAGGTCAGCATCTCATCGAAATGTGCTTGCAGCTAGATAATTCATGCCCAGGATTATTCAGCGTGGCTCAGTTACCTCTTAACACACTTGGGCTCTTAGCTTTACAAGGAATCAAATAGCCTTTTCACTACTCTTTCTAATGAATGCCTAAGAGTGGGGAAGGGGTTTTAATTCTCCTTCGAGGTGGGATAAGAAACCTGGGTGTAGGAGTATTTTAGATTAATGGATCTGGGGTAAAAGAAAAATAACTACATGCATTCAAACATTGAACAGGTACAACAGATACAAAAATCCTCTCCTGGGGTAGGTATTTCAGTCCCTAAAGAGACACATCACATTAATCACTAGTTCAAGAAGAGTTAAAAGTTTTTAATAGCTTGGGCTCCACAATATCAGATGATATCGTCATTGTGATTTAGCAAGCTGTGTTAGAAGCAGGCAGTGCTTCTTGTTCATACTTACCTGGGAGTATGTCCCATTGAAGTCAATGAGGCTCACTTGCGAGTAAGTGGTTGCACTCTTCTTAAGAGAGCCAATGTGCAGCTCAACTCTATGAACTTTTATTCCCCACAGGTTCCGCTAGTTATTCAAAGGGCTTACTCTCAAGTAAGTGCATAGTACTGTTGAGTAAAGCAGACACTCCTTAACGGATCCCTACCTCATTATTCATAGCTTTTTACCCACAGACTAATTCACCACTACAAAAAGCAAAAGGGATATTGAAAATTCATATATTGAATAACATTGTAAACTGAGCTCTATCTTCAAAGTGCCAAGGAATCATTTGAAAGAGAACAAATTGTTCCAAACAGGAAACTTTTCCTGTGTGTCATTCGAGACTTTCTCTTCCAGCAGAATGTTGAGAGCAGATACTTATCCCTCCCCTTTTTTTGTTATACCAATTTCTTTACTTTTTCCAGTGCCTATCAAGTGAAAAAAAAAAGTTTTACTTTCTCAGATGTAGGGTGGGGAAGATGGGTTTGGTAGTCCATTCATTTTTTGGGTCAAATGAGAGAATCACAAAAAACTACCCATATTATCTGCAGTATGGAGTTTGCTCAAATCAAGATAGATTAGATTCAGTAATAATAATGTTAGGATAACCAGGCAAATCAGCTTTGTACTAAAATATATGAATGTTTGGTTTTATATGGAATCAATGTTTAAGTTCTGTTTGAGTTCCAAGTGCAGAGAAGCATGCCAAGTTTCTCAAATAGCAAAATATATAGCTGAATAATTTTCAGACCTAATCAGTTAAACTCTTAAGTAGTATATGCTGCTGTTAGGAGCCCAGAAATAGCAGGGAAAGCCAGGTATTCTAATATATTGGCATTAATAGGTAGTGGTCCCATTACCTTCCATACAGCTGTATGTTTTGTTATAAAAATGGAAATTTGCTTTGTTAGGAAGACCATAGCCTGACCACTGTAACATGCGTTACAAGATTTTAAGATTGATGCAAGATACTTGGAAGTAGATCCAAATGATTTTGATGGGGCTTGCTCCCAAGCAAGCACGGAATACAGTATGTGCAAATTGCAGCCCTCTTATATTTTGCCAATAACTCCCAGAGGCAAAGTCCCATACAGTTTAAAATTAAAGCAGATTCTAGCCCTAAAAAATAAATAAATCCATAACACATAGAACTGTCGGGTTTCTGAACAGTCTGAATATCTAGATAGAACATGGTAAGTTTTTAAAATAAGACTTTTCCTTTTGAGCCAGACTAGGGTTAGTAACAAACAACAAAAAGGAGAAAATGTCACAGGTGATTTAATTCCTACAAAACGTTTTTAAAGAAACTGCCCATCAAAATAAGTTTCCTGGGATATTCCCTTCCTCATTTCACTTTGGCCTCTAAAGAACTAAAGAATGTATATATTTTGTATTTTGAATGCAGTTAGTACTGATGCTAACCCTTGCAGGTCAAATTGCTGTGAGTATCACTACTTCAGAGGTGAGAAATGAACTCTATTTGGAGAAGCAGACAACTAAATTAACAAGACTGCCTCCATGTCAGCCAAAACATCATTATGGCTGATTAGCTGAGAGAGTAAGGGACTGAAAATAAAAGTGATGAATTTGAGGCAGAAAGAAGAAGAAAGCATGCATTGAGGGACATGGGGATCTGGCATCCTGTTACACAGTAGACTTAAGTCCCACACATATCTTTTTATGAGCTGGGAATTTTCCAGCAGGTGACTAGTCCAAACCCCCAGTTTAAAGATCAGGAATGAGATTTGGGAGGTGGGCGGTGGGCGGTGGAGAATCCATCTTAATTGCTGTGGTATTAAGAGAGATAATCAAATTTTCTATGGACATTGATCTTTTTAATTTACGGAAACCGGTTCATCCTACACCTCCAATAGGAGGAGAAAGACCCCTCCCACAATCATTATTAGGAAAACGAACCTGCTCTGTCTAGGAGTCTAGCTAGCTTAGCACCAAGGGCACAGGCACATTCACCAGTAATGAGGATATCAGGATTATGTGCCGCTTGGATCTTTTGAACAAGTTCTGCAATATATTTTTTTTAAAAAAACAAACACTTGCCAAAAAACAACAACAACAGAGGGGGAGGTGGTGATCATCACAAAAGTGGAACTGTCAAAAATATTCCGGACCCCGGCGTCTCCCAACATTAGAGAGTTTAGCTCTTGAGTGTAACATTGTAGAATGGTAAGGACAATCCCAGGCTGTATTTTACTGCTTAGTGATTTAGTTGGTTTCTCCCACCCAGGCACGTAATAAAAAGATTCTTTTGAAAACTGCCATCTCTTTCTCTCTCTCTGAGATACTTTAAGGTACCTAGTCCATAAATACAGGGGCAGAAATCATGCTTTTTCATTTGGTATCACAAGTTCTTAGACAACACATTTAGTTAGCCAGCTTTATAGGCACTTTATAGACAGAGACACTCAGGGAGTGGTGGGGGGGGGAGGCAACTTTGTCTGACTTACCCTTTCTAAAGGCTAGACAGAGCTGTAATCTACTTCTCAGACCTAGCGATTACTATTTATAGGCACAAATTCTAGTTCGCTGGACATAACATTTGCATTCTTACCACACAGACACACACACACACACACAGAGGACTAGGTGATGAGACAACTTAATTGCTGAACTATTATCCTGTAATTTCATGGCGGGGTGTGCCGCTGCACCGTTGCTAATTCACCACCGTCCTCTGCTGTGGTTCAAAAGGCATCACAGCAGCCGATTAAACATTTTGGAGCCGGAACCGGTATATGAGAGTTCTGCGTCCTGCTGGATCAGACCAAAAAGGTCCATCTTAAACAACACCCCCCCCTTCCCCAGTATTCTGTTTCCAACCACGTACAGTAACCCTCTCTCTGGCAAACTCGCATGCAGAACACAAGCACCTGGTAGCCAGAGGTAGACTGCTACTCGACACGGAAGCTCTATTTAGCCACAATGCTCAGCCGCTTTGACCGGCCCTCCATTATGATACGGTCTAATCTTGTTTTTCCTCCCTTTTCAAAGGGTCTCCCGAAAGAGCCTTCCGAATCGTTGCAAAAGGCGGGTGCCAAATGCACAAATGCAAACGGGCTCAAAGCTTAGGGGGTTTGGAGAAGAGAATCGGGGATGTGAGGAGCGTGTGTGTGATTGCTTGTGGGGGGGGGGAGAGAAAAGGGGTCCCGATCTGCAGCGGATTGCAGCAGGGCAATAAACCGCAGGGCAGCCACGGCGGTCATAAGAAAGCGGAGCGCGTCGGTGTGTTGTTCTGGGAGGAAAGGGCTCCCGGGGTTTTGCTTGCTGGATTCTCCAGCCGAGCATGTGCTTTAAATAGCCTGAACAGGCTGTTTCACCGTCTGGCTTAGGAAGCAGACAAAAGCTCCTAGGGGCGATGGAGCTCACTGGCTGGGATCGCGCGGCCACTTCGCTCCTCCCCGGCCCCCTTCGCCTCTCTCCGAAGGGGAGACCCGGCCGCGCCGCCCTCGCCAAAGCCGGAGAAGAGGCTGCTCCGCCGCCCGCACCACTCCGGAGGTGGGCTTTACGCACGCGGAACGCGCGGATCAATATTGCAACGACTCCCCCCCGGGTCTCCTTTCGGGTCTCTCGCCGCCCACCCCCCGCCTCACCCCCATCCAGCCGGCGTCCCCTTCCCCTCCCCGGGAGCCTCGCACCGTCCCGCCCCGCCGCCGGCCAAAGGAGAAGGGCAACGTTAAGACGGGAGGAAAAGATGTCGAGTTGAAGTTCAGATCCGGGAGAAAAGAAGCCAAAAGCCAGCGAACTCCGGGACTCGAGAAAGCAACTCTTTTGAGCTCCCTGGGAGAGGGTCTCCAAATCGCATTTTTGGGAAGCTGGAAAATTGTGCAGGGGGGCACGTTACGGGGGGGGATTTCTTTTTTTTTGCAATTGAATAAAGGAAAATAAAACTTTGGGGCACCCGAACACACACACTAAGTGGGGAAACAGAACATACCCGCAAGTCTTAAAATATCTTGTTTGCAAAAAACACAACAACAACCCTTCGATTATTTTTTGCAGCGCGAAATGAAATAATCGCCCAAAGCCCAGAGAAGGCGCCGCGTTTGGGAACCCAGCAAAGGCGAGCGAGGAGAGCCCGAGACGCCGCTTCTCTCTCCGGCCCCAAACAAGGCGACAGAAGGGAGAGTTTTGCACACATGCAAATACAGAAAGAGATACAGAATGGGAAAGAAGTACTTACTGATCTCCATACTCTGAAACAAAGACCGTTTGCAGTTGCATGTACAGGAGACATTGGGCTGGCTGGCTCCGGTTGTGCTGTTGAGACCCATCAAGTTATACATTTAAAAAAGAAGCGGAGAAACAAAGGACGGGAAGACTTCAGGGGTCTCTCCGGGCAGCACAACATAAAGACGGGATCTTCCTTCGAGGGGTTCGGCGGCGGAAGAAGAAGAAGAGTAGGGGGGGAGGGAATGGGAGGGGGGCAAATATAATTGATTTTAAAAAAAACCCTTTGGAGAGGAAGGAAGGAAGGAATGGGGGTGGGGTGGGGGACACGCACCCTCCAAAAATAAATTTCGCAGGGTGCGGGGGGGGGGAGGGATTCAAGTTTAGGGGGGAAAATGGGGAGCACTAGAGAGAGGAGATCTCAGCTCTCAGCTCTGCGGCTGGCCCCCTCCCCTCCATTGCCCCCCAGCCCCAGAAGTTCGCGGACAGAGCCGGGTGGGAAAGGGACTTGCTACTTTGTTTCTCTCGGTGTGTGCCTCCCTCTTTCTCTCGCCTGCCCAGGCAAGATCTTAGTAACTCCCTCCTCCTCCTCCTCCTCTTCTCCCCCCCCCCCGCACTCCTCCTCCTGCTGCTGCTCCTCCTCCTCCTCCTCCAACCCCCCCCCGCCCCCGCCCTTTGCTCCTCATTCAAGTCCAAGGAGATCCAGTTTCATAGGGGAAAGAGGAGGGGGGAGAGCAGACAGACGGGGTGACGTCAGCGCTAGACTGGTGCTGCCCTTTCCAGCGGGCGGGGCGCGAGCGGCGCAGAGCGAGGGGAGGGGGCGGAGGGAGCCGTAAGGGAAGAGGCGAGGGCGGGCGGGGGAGGTTGGCAGAGGGAGGGAGGAGGCGCGGGAGCGACAGGGCCTGCTACCCAATCGCAGGCGGCGTTTGCCTTTCAGCCCCGCCCTCCTCCCAGGCTCGGCGCCCCGCCTCTTAAAGGCAAACGCGCCCAGAGCTTTTCCCCTTCGGAAGGTGCTTCTCCAAGGAACCGACAGAGGGAGATGGGCTCCTCGCCGGTAGAACTGCGATAAGGTCCTTATTTGTAAGCGGCGGACGAGGCTTTCTTAAGCCGCTCCTGGTGCTCCAAGCGCTCACCCACGGCGTCAAGGAGGGACAGTTAATAGATGATAAGTGATGAGAGCGGTTTGCAAGAGCTGACCATGCCCGGAAATTGGGGATCCTCTGCAAAGTGATTTTTTTTTTTTTGGCACCTCTTAGTTTATGTTAATGAAGCTGGTTTCCATCGGGACTGAGCTGGAGTGAGCGAGCCTGTGCGTGTCTTAGAGCGACATGGCTCCTATACATCCTGTCCTTGTCTTCTCAGAAGTCAGTTCCCTTGAGCTTAGGTAAAGGTAAAGGGACCATTAGGTCCAGTCGTGAGCAACTCTGGGGTTGCGGCACTCATCTCGCTTTATTGGCCGAGGGAGCCAGCGTACAGCTTCCGGGTCAAGTGGCCAGCATGACTAAGCCGCTTCTGGCGAACCAGAGCAGTGCATGGAAACGCCGTTTACCTTCCCGCCGGAGCAGTACCTATTTATCTACTTGCACTTTTGGGGGCATGCTTTTGAACTGCTAGGTTGGCAGGAGCGGGGACTGAGCAATGGGAGCTCACTCCGTCATGGGGATTCGAACCGCTGACCGCCTGATTGGCAAGTCCTAGACTCGGTGGTTTAACCCACAGCGCCACCCACGTCCCTACCTTGTGGGAAATGGATATGGGGCTAGGGCTATTGCAGCAGTAGCAAGCGAGCCTCTTCGGATGGGCAACCTCCGTCGGCTGGGCTTCGTTTGCAAGGGAGGGGAGGGGGAAAGCAGGCCCGAAAGAGGTTCAGTTGTGACGAGCCAACAGGCATGGCCCTTTCAGTAATAAAAAAAAGGACAAGTGCGGAAGAAACGGGAGGGGGGAGATAAATATTGCAGTGGTGACCTGTCCCCCTGCGGATCCAGTTGCCCTTGTCCTTATAAAAGACTTGATCCTACTCACCTCTAGCTGTTGCTTTTGGAAAGGCACCCTTTAACTGACTGCAGGTCCTGTATCTTTCTTCCCCCACAAAAAAACCCCACACACCATACATTTAAAGTACATATTCAACACACCTTTAAAACACAAGCCTTCTTCCAAAGGATCATCCTGGGAACTTCAGTTTGCTAAAGGTGCTGGGGATTGTAGTGCTTGTGATGGGGAAACTACCATTTCCAGGGTTCTTTGGGGGAAGCCATGTGTGTTAAATTAATGCAACGCTGCCTCTGAAGATGCTTAGGAAACTTCAGCTGGTGCAGAATTCAGCAGCCAGGTTGCTCACAGTCTCGAAGAGCATATTACACTAATCCTGGCCAGACTGCACTGGCTGCCAATTAGTTTCTGGGCCCAATTCAAAGTACTGGCTTTGCATGCAGAAGGTCTCAGGTTCAATCCCTGGCATCCGGTCACTGGTAGGGCTGAGAGAGACCTCTGCCTGAAACTCTGTAGAGCTGCTGCCAGTCAGTGTTGAGAGAGGGATCATTACTCTGACTTGGTGTAAGGCAGCTTCCTATGTTTGGCATCAAGACTGAGTGAGTGAAAAGCTGAATGAAAGCTCAGGTCATGGGATGTGCATTCGTTTTATGCTGCCACGTGACTCTTTGCTGTAACAACTTGCATATTGCCCCTTACAAGACATCAGAGTATAGGTAACTAATGAGGGCAAGTAAAGGTAAAGGGGACCCCTGACCATTAGGTCCAGTCATGACCGACTCTGGGGTTGGGGCGCTCATCTCACTTTATTGGCAGAGGGAGCTGGCGTACAGCTTCCGGGTCATGTGGTCAGCATGACTAAGCCGCTTCTGGTGAACCAGAGCAGCACACGGAAATGCCGTTTACCTTCCTACCAGAGCGGTACCTATTTATCTACTTGCACTTTGACGTGCTTTCAAACTGCTAGGTTGCCAGGAGCAGGGACCTAGCAACGGGAGCTCACGCTGTTGCGGGGATTTGAACCGCCAATCTTCTGATCGGCAAGTCCTAGGCTCTGTGGTTTAATCCACAGCGCCACCCGCATTCCTTGTAATGAGGGCAAGAGGACCTCTAAAAATGGCTCATCTTTCAAAAAGAATTTTGAGCTCTTCAAATTATAAAGTATGCATTTCTCTGTAGCCTAGGAATCACATTTTCATATTTGGATGCCATAAATGTGTGCATTATTATTATTTTTTGGTCATACAGTAACTCACAACCAACATGCAAGTCAAATGTTCAGAGTTCCAAGAGCTTGCTACTCATTGAGAGATCCGTTTTCTAAGACAGTTAGCAATGGGCCAACTATGTAGATATGGCTGGCTGGCAAATATCAGAAGGAATGTTAGGTAAATTTAATTCACAGTGGCCAGCTAACACACTTTGTAGCACACTGGAAACTCCTATCTAGCACAACAGGTACAAGTGATGTGCTAAAGTCCAGCTGTTGTCAACAGCACTGGGTCACCCTACAGCACTTTGGGTAATATGTGAGAGCCAATCTATGCCTGAAGTAGAATGAGGGGATAGACTGGAGTGGCAGAATTCTGGGATGAACAGATGAGATGTCTTATGTTTGAATCTCCCTGTGTGTGTTCTGAAAGTTTATAATGGTGTGATTATATCGTTTTATTTATAACTAGCAGCCACATGCCCAACATTGCTTGGAAAACTAAGAAACCCCCAACACGCCCCAAATCAGTACTGTTTTGAAAGGTTCAGCCTGTCATCTTCATTCAAAATGGGGTCCATTTGTATCCAAACTTAAGACAGAAACCTGCTCTTGATCTCAGGAACCATTATGCAAAATTTGGTTACAAGTATCTTAAGAGTTGCCTAAATGCATAGGGAACAGACAAACAAACTTGCAAAATATATAGTAGATCATGATTGGATACCCTGGGAAAAGCGGGATAAGTAACAAGCACCACCACCTTTTGGAAGGTGGCTGGGGCAATCCAGTCAGATGGGTGAGGTACAAATAAAAAAACAATTATTAATAGTACAGTGGTGCCCCGCAAGACGAAATTAATTCGTTCTGCGAGTTTTTTCATTCTGCGAGTTTTTTCGTCTTGCGAAGCACCAATGTGTATTGACGGTTTCCCATAGGAATGCATTGGCGGTTAAAAAAAAAATGGCGCAAGACGTTTTCGTCTTGCGAAGCAAGCCCATAGGGAAATTCGTCTTGCGAAGCAACTCAAAAAACGAAAAACCCTTTCGTCTAGCGAGTTTTTCGTCTTGCGAGGCATTCGTCTTGCGGGGTACCACTGTATGTTTAATTTAGTATTCATAACATTTTTCCTGATATTTACTATATGTCAGGATTTTTTTTTAAGGGCGCAGTCCTATACTCACCTGAAAATGAGCCCCACTGATCTCAATAAGGCTTACTTCTGTGCAGACATATATAACATAGTAGAGTAAATAAGTGTGCATTTTTAAAAAAATGCAAACTCCCACCTACAGTTTTTTTAGGTGGTGCAGTCCAGAATTCTACTGCCTCAGGCTACCAGCTCATTCTGTGTAATGTGCAGGTTGGTCAGGGAAATCACATGACAAGGCGGTCTCTGGATGTTGTTGGACTACAACTCCCATCATTCCTGACCAGTAGTCATGCTGGCAGGGGCTGATGGGAGTTAGAGTCTACCAGCAGCAGGAGGCTGTCAGGTTTCCTACCCCTGGCTTAAACCTTTAATAGGATAGGTTTGTTACCGTATGTTGTTAGAGGGTTGGCTCTCAACCCCCACCCCAATATCAATACCTGGGGGATAAAGTGCAGGCCTCCACTGCTAGAGAGGAATGTGGCTGAAGCTAGGGGCAGAAAACTGGCATGGGGTCCCAAAATGCTTTTTTTTGGTGGGGGGTAGAGCTGTGTGACAGCTTGGTGACAGCCACAGATCGTGGCTGGAGACATGTGGAGAGAAAGACTGTAGAGAGATCCAGTCTCTTCCTGTGAGTTTAAAAAACAAACAACAACAGCAACAGCAAACCACAGTTACCTTGCTCTTCGCAGACAAGTGCACTAGGGATAAAATAACCCCAGAAATGATGCCTATCTTTGCACTAAGATTTAGTCCAAAATTATTTCTGTCCACCCTTAGCTGAGAAATAAACCTGTCTGAAGAAAGGCATGTATAATAATAATAAAAAATTGCTGATGCAAGCTCAGCCATAGCAGTGTGAACAAGCTGCTAAAATACTTGGCAAATCCTGTTACTCAGAGATAAAGACAGCTTTGGGTTCTCTTGTAAAAAGGAGGGAATGGCTCCTCCATAATTCTTCATAGCTATGATTTGCTGCTTGCAAATAGTTAAAGGGTCTTTATCTTGCTCCTTCTCCCCCTAGAGAACCAACAATGCCAAATGTGCAAAAGTACAAGGTGATTTTTTTAAAAAAGGGCTCATAATGAAATGGCATGAAAAAAACCCCAAATTACTTGCAAGCCTACGGAAATTATGAAGCGCCAAGCATGGTCTTTCTTAATGTTAAGCGTGAACTTTCATTGGCTTCCGTGGAAAATGGGATTTAAAAATAGTATTAAACAAGTTTCTAACAGACTCCCAAGTTTGTTTGGAAACTGGCTCTTGCTGATGAAAAGGCTTTTCTGAACATGAACAGACTCCCAGAAGATTGTTTAATCTTCACACTTTTGCCACCTGACAGTCTATGCCCAGCTTCAACAATACTTGATAATCCGGTGGGGATGAGACGAAAAGTCTTGTATCACAGAGAACAAATGTGATTTAAGAAGCTTAGCAGCTGAAAGGTTGTGAATTATCTTAGGGCTAGAGAGCGAAGAGGGAAACTTACTGGGTGACTCTTAACGGACTCTCAGGTGATGTTCCTCCACCATCCCTCTGTGGCAAAGCTGAACACTGAGGGAATCGAAAGCAACTGTTTGCAGTTAAGGCAAAATGTTGGCACTCACATCCACCAACGCTATGCCAACTCATTCCCAGCTTATGGACAGTGAGAATTAATGGGACATAAATTTGTCAATGCAAGTATGCCAATTTGAAATCCGGGTTTGGATTTTTTAAAATGGGAAATGTTTGAATTTGAAATTTATTATTTTCAAAATTGCTGTTTATGGGTGGACCTAAGTGCCACACTATTACAAATACTCTGTGTAAGCATATCGGCTTTCCAGACTGAATGATGCCCCCCTCCACCTGCTCAGTTTTAGGGGTTTTCCTGACCCCCCCCCCAAGTAAGCCAACTGTGGTTGGCACAGAGGGAAGAGAGAGGGGGGGGAGCCCTTTTTCACAAGCAGAAGCCCTTGCACGGGGCTTCCACTTGATGGGGTTCATTAGGCAAATTCCATCCATGTTTCTAGAAAAAAACCAATCCGTGAACAGAGTTCAGAAATATGGTAACCAAACTGATCACAGGCTGGAGAGACTTGAAAGGCTGCAACGTATTGGAGCTTTTTCACTTAGAGAAAAGGCTGAGAAAGAGGAGACCAGATAGGTAAAGGTAAAGGGACCCCTGACCATTAGGTCCAGGCGTGACCGACTCTGGGGTTGCGGCACTCATCTCCCTTTACTGGCCGAGGGAGCCGGCATACAGCTTCTGGGTCATGTGGCCAGCATGATTAAGCTGCTTCTGGCGAACCAGAGCACTGCATGGAAACGCCGTTTACCTTCCCGCCAGAGCGGTACCTATTTATCTACTTGCACTTTTGACGTGCTTTCGAACTGCTAGGTTGGCAGGAGCAGGGACCGAGCAACGGGAGCTCACCCCGTCGCGGGGATTCGAACCGCTGACCTTCTGATTGGCAAGTCCTAGGCTCTGTGGTTAACCCACAGCGCCATCCGCGTCCCGCGGAGACTAGATAGAGGTGACTAAAATTAAGCACGATGCAGAGAAAGTGTGGTACAATACGCAATAACTAAAACTTGTAGCCATCCAGCGAATGTGGAAAGATTCGTCATTAAAACGGTTGGGGTATATTTGGATCCTCTGGCTCAGGCAATGAAAGGTCTTGGAACGTCTCTGGTTAACTGGACATACTCATTTCAGGCGGAGAACATAGCATTGTAAACAGGAGCACACAACTCTGTCCTCCCAACAGCTTCTCACCACTCCTCAGTATCTGCTGTCTGAGGTGGTTGCTGCACCCTGCCTAATGGCAGGGTCAGTCCTGCAGCATGCCAGAACCTCAGGTGCTTGAAGTAGTAGGGTCCCCCCCCTCCCCAGGGGAAAAACTAGGCTTTATTTTGCCTGGGTCAGAGACCCAGTTTGGCACACACCACCATGGGCAGAGGGGGCAGCTGCCCTCCCCAAATCAAGTAACTAAATAAAAATACTGAACTGACCAATTGTGTCGCAGATAGCTTGGTTCTGCCCCTCCTAGCATAAAGCCTGCCCTCCTAAAATAAATCCTGCCCCCCACATTTGCGTACACCCCATAGAGGCTGAGAGCCTCAGTGGTGCCCTTCTGTGGCGTCACCCGGGGCCAAAAATCCAGCTAGTCCCCTTATAGCTATGGCACCCCAAAAACATCCCCATGACAAGAGACAGAAGCTGGTGTTTTCCTTCTGCATTGGTTCTCCACTTCCCAGGACTAGTAATTCTTGGAAGCCATGTTGAAAATAGACCAAGAACAATGGGAACAGGGATTTGTTGCAGTTTGGGGCCGGCTCCCCACAATGGTTTCTTCAGGCTTGTCCTCTGTGACCATTGCCACCAATTATACTGAACTGTACCCTTGGTCTATCTTGCTCAGTATTGTCTACACCAGGCATCCCCAAACTCGGCCCTCCAGCTGTTTGGGGACTACAACTCCCATCATCCCTAGCTAACAGGACCAGTGGTCAGGGATGATGGGAACTGTAGTCCCAAAACACCTGGAGGGCCAAGTTTGGGGTGCCTGGTCTAGACACTGACTGGTAGTAGCTCTGTAGGGGCAAATTGAACCCATGACCTTCTGTGTTCAAAGCAGCTGCTGTTCCTCTGAGTTACAGCACACTGCTCCGTTGTATGCAAAACTCTCCCCCCCCTCTGCACCCTGTCCTTCCCCCCTCCCTGGCCTTTGTCCTTGGCTTTGACCCAACACCTCACCTCTCGGCTGTGCTTGCAATTTAAAGCAATTGGCTGCCCAGAGAGCCCCAGGCTAGAGCCTTAGAGCAATCGTGTTCTGAGCAAAATCCAAACCATATTAATTCATATACCGCCAGCACATGTCTTCACACTTACAGTATGGGGCTGAGTCATAAATAAGTCACTGTGTTAACAAGACACATTTGCTCACGTTTCATCGGAAACCATTAAACGGTGACCTACTTACACTAACCTTGCCATTAACCATCGAGAAGGCCTCTCCGTCTTCTGTGTGGGGCCTTGTTGCTATTACGCGTGAAACAGGTCCGGGTCGTGCTACAGACTCTCTCTTGCTCCTAAATCAGTGGCAATCCAGAGGTTCAGGCAGCAGCATTTCCCAGTCTTATTTGGAGATTCTGGGGATTGAACCCAGATGCACTTCCACTGAGATACAGCCTTCTTCCTGCTTCATCAACCTCTGCGGAGGAAAAATAGAATAATAGGAGCACTGCCATGTTTGAGAGGAGCTCGTGCCCCAATCTGGTCACTCCACCACTGTTACTACGCTTCCTTTTGCCCATGGCCAGGGCCAGATTTAGGTTTCATGAGGCCCTAAGCTACTGAAGGGAATGGGGCCCTTTATATGTCCAGCTGTCCTTTGTCAACAACAAACTATCGCTGTTTTTTGTGTTGAATATATGCTATATGGTAATTTATGGACCTAATATATATCTAAAGCCATTTGCAGCTGTTGCTGTATGTAGATTTTGTTTTATTCATTTTTATCTCATATTTTGGAAATGTACATCCAGGATTTTTCTTCCTTTAAATTTTTTTTGGGGCCCCCAAGAGAGTGGGGCCCTAAGCTATAGCTTGTTTAGCTTATACGCAAATCTGGCACTGCCCATGCCTGCCTCACACCTTCTTCGCCCGCCCCACTTTCTCCCCTTCCCACATTGCCCTGATCCCTCAATTTTCAGCTGGCAGCAGGGAAGTGTTTGCTTTTCCTTTTCTTTTAAGGACCATATTTTTTCCACATGAACCAACCTGGACCCAGCATTCACCATCTGAGGCCCTTCTCTGTGATCTTCCACCAAGGGAGGTGCAGAAGGTGACAAGATCCGAATGGGTCTTTTTAGTGGTGGCTCCTCACTTCTGGAATGCTGTCAACAGGGAGGCATGTCTGGCACTAGCTATCTATTTTTAGGCACAAGACCAAAAAAAAAATTATGTTTCTTTTTACCCAGATTTTTGGCCCTTAATTCAGACCTCTTGCTTGCTTGTCTTTTAGTGGTTTGTGTTGTATTACCTTTATATGTGTTTGTGCGTTATGAATGTGGTTTTCGGTTTTCAGTTTCTGTTGATTTTTTTAATATTGGTTTTAATGTTTGCATCATTATTGTAAGTCATACCACATCTACACCAGCGCATTACAGTTGCTGCAACAAGCAGAAAAGCCATTAAGTGGTCAGGCAAGACCCTCAGCAATTTTCAACTGGTCTGTGGGTAACAAATCTAGACAATAAGCGATTTCAGACAGCCGGTCTGTTCAAAAACGCTTCTTGACTAATTTTGCTACGTTTGGACTTGGGAAGATGATGAAATATTTCAAGAAGGGGCTGTTTTATGACATCAGAGAAAGATAAACCCACATTTCCTGTGCTTCTGTCAGGTGTGGTGGGACAATCATTGGGTAGCAGATACTGGCAGGCAGCAATCTCAGACAGTTCACGTGTCCAAACACAGAATAGTTGAACAGACTGGTGGTGTGAAAGTGCCATATTTCAGAATCTGCTACTCCTCTGTGCTTTCCCTCCTTTTTCTTGCCAGGAGTGGAAGAGGCAGATGTCATATGTCTTAGTTGTTGTTTAGTCGTGTCCGACTCTTCGTGACCCCATGGACCAGAGCATGCCAGGCCCTCCTGTCTTCCACTGCCTCGCGCAGTTTGGTCAAACTCATGCTAGTAGCTTCGAGAACACTGTCCAAGCATCTCATCCTCTGTCGTCCCCTTCTCCTTGTGCTCTCCATCTTTTCCAACATCAGGGTCTTTTCCAGGGAGTTTTCTCTTCTCATGAGGTGGCCAAAGTATTGGAGCCTCAGCTTCACGATCTGTCCTTCCAGTGAGCACTCAGGGCTGATTTCCTTAAGAATGGATCGGTTTGATCTTATGTCTTAGTTACTGACTGATAAAGTCTACAGTATGTACAGGTCAGTATCTTTCATAGGAACATAGGAAGCTGCCTTATACTAAGACCATTGGTCCATCAAGCTCATTATTTTCTACCATTATTTTCTGACATCAGCTCTCTAGGATTTCAGGGAGAAGACATTTGGAGATAAGAAGAAGAAGAAGAAGAAGAAGAAGAAGAAGAAGAAGAAGAAGAAGAAGAAGAAGAAGAAGAAGAAGAAATTATTTATACCCCGCCCATCTTGCTGGGCTTCCCCAGCCACCCTGGGCAGCTTCCAACAAATTATTAAAATACAGTAATTCATCAAACATCAAAAGCTTCCCTAAAGAGGGCTGCCTTCAGGTGTCTTCTAAAAGTCCGGTAGTTGTTGTTCTCTTTGACATCTGGTGGGAGGGTGCCACTACGGAGAAGTCCCTCTGCCTGGTTCCCTGTAACTTGGCTTCTCGCAGTGAGGGAACCGCCAGAAGGCCCTCAGCGCTGGACCTCAGTGTCCGGGCAGAACAATGGGGGTGGAGACGCTCCTTTAGATATACTGGACCGAATGCTGTGGATTGAACCTGGGATCTTTGGCATGCAGAGCAGCTGCTACACCACTGACCTAGTTGAATCTCAGCAGGCTGATACAGAGTGAACATGTGCTCTACCACTGAGCTATGACCAGGGCCACTGTATATATTTATTTATCAGGATTTATAGACCACTTAATCACCAAAAATCTCTAATCCATCTACATAATGGATGGATGGCGGCTAACAGATGGAAGTTGAATCCTGACAAGACAGAAGTACTGTTTCTGGGGGACAGGGGGCGGGCGGGTGTGGAGGATTCCCTGGTCCTGAATGGGGTAACTGTGCCCCTGAAGGACCAGGTGCGCAGGTGGGAGTCATTTTGGACTCACAGCTGTCCATGGAGGCGCAGGCCAGTTCTGTGTCCAGGGCAGCTGTCTACCAGCTCTACCTGGAATACAGGCTGAGACCCTACCTGCCCATGGACTTTCTGGCATTCACAAATAACTAGGCAATAGCATTCTATTCTGAACAGTCTTCAGGGCTACGTAGCCACACATGGAGAACATTACAGTATACTAAGTTTCACCAACATTTTTAGGCCCATGGGCATATATGGATTTTGGGAGGGATGCCATGCACACTGCCTCTTCTGGCCATTTCCCCTCCCCCCAATTAACCCCCTCCCCTTCCTAAGAGGCAGGAAGAGAGAAAGTGTGTCTGCAGACTTTGGTTTTCCAAGGTTTCTGGGTAAAAGCCGGATGCAGAATTCAACTGAGCCTTGAAAAGCCCAGAGGTTGAGGGAATAGGGAAAGAGGGTCACTTTTCCTCAACTTCCTCCTTCAGTCCTATCTAGTTCTCCAGAGAGAGAAAAGTAACCAATTTCACCCATCTAATGACCAGTGAATGGTAAGGAGTGCTGACCCCTGTAATATTTCATCACACGGGTAACCATCTCTCACGAAATACGGTTGTCAACTGAAAGCGGATGCCTTCTTCCCCTGCCGCCGTGTCTACAAAATTCAGCGTTTTAATTCTATCTCCGTTTAAAATGGAACTGCCAGATCTAGGCTTTAGATCCACCGACACATCTGCACCACAAATTAAGAATGAATATTTAAAAAGCCACTCTAGATGCTTCCTGTGAAACCATAAAGGCCATCAGAGGATCGTGAATGATTCATTACTATCCTTGTCATATTTCTAATCTCTTGCCCTCCAAATACACAACTGCAGTCACGCCAGTAACCCCGTCTTAAGTACACAGTTTTTTCTACTTTTCTTGAAGTCAAAAGTCTGAATTGTATTGCACTGTTAAAAGAACCTTAGGTCCCCCATGCACCGCAACAGGAATAATTCTGAGTGTCTTATTCTAATACATATTGAACTTAGCCCCCCTGTTATGTGTGGAGAAAGGTTTGTGTACGCAATGGGGTTTCTGACTTTTTATTTCTGTTACTGTTGGTACTGCTTGTTGTTGTTTAGTCATTTAGTTGTGTCCAGCCCTTCGTAACCCCATGGACCACAGCATGCCAGGCACTCCTCTCTTCCACTGCCTCCCGCAGTTTGGTCAAACTCATGCTGGTAGCTTTGAGAACACCATCCAACCATCTTGTCCTCTGTCATCCCCTTCTACTAGTGCCCTCAATCTTTCCCAGCATCAGGTCTTTTCCAGGGAGTCTTCTCTTCTCAGGTAGCCATGATGTGGCCAAAGTATTGGAGCCTCAGCTTCAGACTCAGGGCTGATTTCCTTAAGAAGAGGTTTGATCTTCTTGCAGTCCATGGGATTCTCAAGAGTCTCCTCCAGCACCATAATTCAAAAGCATCAATTCTTCAACGATCAGCCTTCTTTATGGTCCAGCTCTCACTTCCATACATCACTACTGAGAAAACCATAGCTTTAACTATACGGACCTTTGTTGGCAAGGTGATGTCTCTGCTTTTTAGGATGCTGTCTAGGTTTGTCATTGCTTTTCTCCCAAGAAGCAGGCGTCTTTTAATTTCATGACTACTGTCACCATCTGCAGTGATCATGGAGCCCAAGAAAGTAAAATCTCTCACTGCCTCCATTTCTTCCCCCTTCAATTTGCCAGGAGGTGATGGGCCCAGTGGCCATGGTCTTAGTTTTTTTGATGTTGAGCTTCAGACCATATTTTGCGCTCTCCTCTTTCACCCTCATTAAAAGGTTCTTTAATTCCTCCTCACTGCTTTTGACAATTCCCCAAGGTTCAGGAGCAGCTTATGCTGCAGCATGTGGAACTGCTATTAGAAGGGGCAGGGGGGGATTCCACCCCCTCACCAAAAATGTGCTATTAGATATTGAGTCCACAGTGCATCACTCTGGCTTCTGTTCTGATCTGCTGCCCTAGGTCTGGTTATTTTAAACACATGAACAAGCATTTCAGAAAACCAGTGCTAACCTTTCCACAACAAAAACAGAAGATTTTGAGTTATTTTTAAGGAAATTTGCCAAAAAATCAACACTTCAGACATGGGTTGCATACACCTACGTTTTTCTGGACATTTTTGTGATTTTCAGAAATTCTACGGGGTTGCTATTTCTGACAAATATGTCTGGGGGAAATGCAGCCATACAGCAGCCCTATCTAATCGCCCACCGGTATCTGCATTGCAACGCATGAATAGTAATAGTAATTTATTATTTGTACCCTGCCCATCTGGCTGGGTTTCCCTAGCCACTCTGGGTGGCTTCCAACAAAGATTAAAAATACATTAAAATGTCACACATTAAAAACTTCCCTGAACCTTCAGATGTCTTCTAAGTGTCAGGTAGTTGTTTATCTCTTTGACATCTGATGGGAGGGCGTTCCACAGGATGGATGCCACTACCAAGAAGGCCCTCTGCCTGGTTCCCTGTAGCTTAGCTTCTCGCAGTGAGGGAACTGCCAGAAGGCCCTCTGCGCTGGCCCTCAGTGTCCAGGCAGAACAATGGGGGTGGAGATGCTCCTTCAGGTATACTGGGCCGAGAATGGTTTTTGTGCAAACAGTGAAGTCTCTGGAAGGGACTGGGTAAGCTGCTTTGGTGTCAGAGTTGGGCAGAGGAAACAGAAGAGGGAGTAGAAGAAGCCTGAGCAGTGGGACCCTAGAAAAGGAAAAACAGAAGAGGGGCTAATCTAAGAGGATTTAGGTGGAGGCCAGAAAGGCAGGCAAACTGGGTGAGATAAATTGTCTGACTATGGTGCTGAGGGGAGTATGGCTCAAACCAGAACTCTAGATCTTCCACCAGCCAATCAGATAAAGCCCTAGAGGGCAAGGGTGTCCTCAAGGCTGCAGTGCTGGCCTGAGTGCTGTCAGTCAGATTACTGTCCCTGCTGGTGTTGGAAGTTGTAGTCCAACACCAGCTGGAGAGCCGTAAGTTTCCCCACATCCCTGCTATAAACCCTGTTCTTCCTAGTTTGGTTTGGCAATCTGAACCGCTTTTCCTCATTAACTGCAGCTTGCCTTTATCTGGCTGGAAGTGTGGGGATGGGATTTAGCTTGCATTGGAGGCTGATCAGATAGGAGATGATGGAGAAGACCGCCTTGCTACCACAATGGAGACCACCCTTGGCAGATCCAAGGCTTTTGTCTCCTAATGATCCCCGGCACCCTTAAACTACAGTTCCTAGGATTCTTTGGGGTGGCGGCAGACCATGGCTGCTTAAAATGGCATGATAGTGCTTCAAATGTACAGGGCAGATGTACGGCTCAGCTCAGTGGTAGGGCATCCGCTTTGCGGCCCCAGGTTCAAATCCTGTCATCTCCTGGTAGGACTGGGAGACCCTGTCTGAAACCCTGGAGAGTGGCTGCCAGTCAGTGTTGACAATACTAAGCTAGATGAAGCATTGGTCTCCGTGTTGATATAAGGCAGCATCTTAAGGAGGTGGGAAAGATAGAAGACCCTGGAAAGCTGCTGTCCGTGCAGACAGTTCTGCGGTAAGTGGACAAATAACCCGACTGCATCATATTAAACAGGGGCAGCTGCAGGGAGGGCGAACGTGCATCTATGGAAAGCCTTCTTGTCCCAACCTTGCAGCACACTCAGAAAATGAAAAACGGTGGCACTTCTGAGTCACTCCCATTTGCTAACATATTAAAATACACGCCGCTACAGCTATTTTCAACAGGGATCCATTATCGCTGTAGGTAGGCTGCTCTTCCCCCATTCAGCTGTGAAATTCTCTTTGTAAAAGAGGAGAGAGGAAAACAAGGTCCCAAATTGGCAACAGGTACTTGTCGCGCACACCTTTCCCTCCTGCTTTAATTAACAGCCTCGGCTTTGCAACCCAAGCGCCAAAGAGAAAGGGTGGCGGGGGGAAACTGCGGGGCTCTCTTCTCTTTGCAATTGTCTGGGGCAGCTTTTCAGAGGGCAGCTCTCGGAGCACCGCGCTCCTCCTCCTCCTCCTCCGGGAGTTATTAATTTAAGCGCCGGGAAGGTGCGAGCGTTGAGTTCAGCTTGCACGGCTGCAAACGGCCTCCTGCAACTCCTCGTTGCTTTTGCACCGGCCCTCGATTTGCAGCCCGAGGGGCTATTCGGAGTTCACGCTGCTCTCGGGGGGGGGGGTGTAGCAAAGACACACATCCCGCCCCAAACAAAAGCAAGCGAACTCCAAACAAAACAAGTCTTATCTGTGGGTGCTTAGCGCGCAGTTTCCTGTTGTCTCCTCCTAAATACCTGGAGAGGAAATAGCGCAAGGTAAACAGTGAGATGGCTCCACTTTGCACCATATAATTAGGGCTCTCTCCGTATCCAAGGGGGGGGGGGGGGACTGGCGGCGGGAGAAGGAGGAGGAGGAAGCGGACCACAATGTCGTCTGTCACTTTAAGGCGTCTCCAGAGACGGCGCAGCGGTGGATTCCAGACGTGGTTTAGATATCGCAGACGGGGCTTTTCCGTCTGGACATGCAAATAACACCTTCTCTGCCCGCCCCCGGGGGGGTCCCACCCCTCCGCCAATCGAAAGTTCAGATCTTTCAGGTGGAAGGTTCTCTCCCCCGCACCGCCGCCACCCCCCCCCCATCCGCACGAGCAGCAAAGGGAACTAATCAGCACCGCCGGAGAATGGAAGGACTCAGCTGTCTGGATGCGGGGATTTTGCAAGCCACGTGGTCGAGGAGGGAGACAGCGGAGGGGGGGGGGGCGTCTATAGAGGCAGACACAATTCATTACCCAGGCAATCAGAACGGTTGTAAAAAGAGGAGGGGGGGGGGTCTGCTAACCTCAGGTTGACCCGATGCTATCACAAAGGAACAAACAGCTTCCCTTTATTTCTCTCTCTCTCTTTCCCTGCCCCACGACAGCCAGGCACGTTAAAGGGCCAGGCCGCAGCGATTTGCTTTTACGTGCATGCAGAAGCTGCATTCTCGCTTTTGTTTGCTCAGCAAGAGAGTGAGAAGGGGGCGGCAATGATTCTCCCCCCCCCCCAAAGCTACGACGGTTTCCCAGCTGGCGCGTGAAGTTCAGCGCACTGCTGGATCTTCTCGCCTTGCCTTTATTTAATTCGAAAGGGAACACCGTTGGCCTTCTTTTTTTACGTCGATCTCTTTTCTCTCCTTAAGGTGCACCACCAGCCACAAAAGAAGTCGAGGCTGCTGCGCCTTTAATGGTCTGTGTAGGGGGGGGGGCCTTTGCAGCAGGTGTCGTTTGCATGGCAAGCTAGACCTGGCGGAATCTCTTCTTCTGCAGAACTAACTGCTCAAGGTTCAGGAGCATCGCTCGCTTTTTGCATTTGGCCACCTTGTCCGCCCTCTCTCTCTCTCACTCTCGTGTGTGTTTGTGTGTGTGTGTCAGAGAGAGTGAATGTGAGAATCACAAACATACACACCCCAGTAGTGCAGGTGACACCAGGAATACAATTGCACCAGTCTACCTACCATACTGATGGTCTAAGGGTCCTCCCCATTTAAAATGTATGGCATTTCCGTTTTATGTATGCATTTGAAAAAAATATTTCATCCTGCCTTTCATCTCATAGGTTTCCATGTGAGATGCAACAGGATCAGGCCAGTGGCCCCCTCTAGCCCAGCACCTGGTTCTCACAGTAGCCAAGCAGAAGATCCCTCTCCTGTGAAAGCTCAAGATCACTTTGCCCTTCTGCGCTCTGATGTTGGAGGCAGAGCATAGCCTATTCCCCCATAAATTTGCCTCATCCCAAATTGATGGCCTTCGCTGCCTCCTGTGGGAGTCAGGTTTAACTAAATCCTCCATCTCTCTCTCTCTCTCTGGTCTGTCTTGAATCCTCTCCAAAATTCAGCTTCCGTTGGATATCCTCAAGTTCTTTCAACGCATTGTGTGTGTGGAACACCCCCCTCCCCTTTGTTGAAAAACATTGTGTGAGGAGGTGGTGCGGTGTGAAAGGGAAGGGACTGTTACTGCTGAGGCATTTACTCTGCAGGCAGAAGGGCGTAGATTCAATTTTGGGCATCTCCAGTGAGAGGAAGATGGAACCTGGAGATGGTGGGGGTGGGGTGGGGTCTCCTGCTGGAGACCCTGGAGAGCAGCTTCTAGTCAGGGACTAAATTAGATGGGCAAATGGGTTACATGGACTCTCCCTGGAAGTTTTTAAGCAGAAGCTGGATGGCCATCTGTCATGGATGCTTTAGCTGAGATTCCTGCATTGCTGGGGGTTGGACTAGATGACCCCCAAGGTCCCTTCCAACTCTACAATTCTAGGATTCCATAACTAGCCTGAGCCTGGCCTAAGCAGCTTCTCAAGCAGGGCAACCAGGAGGCAGGTAGCTTAATTTGTTAACAAAAGCCGCTCCTTGTAAATTAGTAGATTCAACTGCTCGTTTTTGAGATCTATGTTCCTGGTGATATTTAATAGATATTAACACATGCACACACTTGTGCTTGAATGTTCTAGATAGTGCAGTTGGTAAAGACGAAACCACTGCTTTCTCCCTCTGAAGCCCCACGTGGGGTATATTTTTATTTCATTGGCATTCTGCCTTGTATCTAGAGGAGCCAGGGATGGAACCGGGGACCCTGCACAGGCGAAGCAGCTTCTCTGCCACTGCGCAACATTCTTCCCTTGGATCCACCACGCCAGGCTCACAGTGATAGTCGCTGCTCCACCACCACCATCCCTCTCCATCCTCACTTAAGCCTGACATCAACAGACTGGTATTGAAATCCACCAAGTGGAAGCTGGATGGACTGGAGTTGACAAGAGAAGATAGCTAAGCCAAAATTTGCCTTGGAGTGTCATCTGAACCCAGGATCCTCTGCTGCTTAACCATGACCTATATCCACAGGACAAGCCTTGGCTGCAGAGCATGGTTAAGACCTGAAACGTGTCCCTGGGTTATGGACGACAGGCTGCCACCACGGACCAGCCCAGGATGTTTTGCTGCTGGAGGCAAAACAGAAAATGCCGCCACCTTCTCCATTGCGTGCCCATGTACCTGCTGCATGTGCATTTGCCACTCAGTGGTGGTGGTGGGCAAATGTGCAGCAGACAAGGAGGAGGCGTCCAACAAGCACAGGAAGTGGCAAGCAGCGCACTCCTTGGAGGCTGGATCTGCTGCCCCTCCCAGATGTCCGGAGCCTGCTGCCCTGAGGCCGCTGCCTCACATGGCCACATGGGTGGGCCGGCCCTGGCTGCCATGCTGCCCTAAGAAGCCTGAGGAAGGAGCAAAGCAACTGAAATCTCCTTGGAAGCCAGTGTGTTGTGCTAAGCCTTGATTTGGCTTAGTGTGACATGTGAACGCAGTCATTCTCTGATGGCCACCTTCCCATCTTTCTTTTTTTGAAATCATTTTTATTTTATTTTACAAGTGCAAAGTACTCAGCCCTCCAGATGTTTTGAGACTACAGTTCCCATCATCTCTCACCACTGTCCTGCTAGCTAGGGATCATGGGAGTTGTAGGCCAAAAACATCTGGAGGGCCGAGTTTGAGGAAGCCTGAGTTATAGCAATACCAGATATGTATCCGTTTAAAGAGATTTCTATGAATCTCAGGACTTCCTACCATCCCCTTCCTGGGTCCTATTGTCAACATTTTCAACTGCATATTATTTCATAATCTATATTTTGTATGTGTCCATATTGTCCACAGTGTTTGTTACATTACAAGTGTTATTAGAATCCTGCTAATGTTTTCCCAGTAGTGATGTATGGAAGTGAGAGCTGGACCATAAAGAAGGCTGATTGCTGAAGAATGGATGCTTTTGAATTATGGTGGTGGGGGAGACTCTTGAGAGTTCTATGGACTACAAGAAGATCAAACGCATCCATTCTTAAGGAAATCAGCCCTGAGTGCTCACTGGAAGGTCAGATCCTGAAGCTGAGGCTCCAATACTTTGGCCACCTCATGAGAAGAGAAGACTCCCTGGAAAAGACCCTGATGTTGGGAAAGATTGAGGGCACAAGGAGAAGGGGACAACAGAGGATGAGATGGTTGGACAGTGTTCTCGAAGCTACCAGCATGAGTTTGACCAAGCTGTGGGAGGCAGTGGAATACAGGAGTGCCTGGCACGACTAAACAACAACAATGTTTTCATCTGCTTACAGTGGTCTCCTACATAAATAATATTTTTTCCCCATTCTTTCTTACAGTTTTTGTCTTCTTGGTTCTTGAGCTTTCTGGTGTAGTCCAACAGCTTGGTTTGCTATTCCTCTCTGGTAGGGACTCTTTCTTCTTTCCATCTCTGGGCTAGCAGCATCCATGCGGCTGTTGTTGCATAAATAAAAAGTATTTTCTGCTCCTTTGGGATGTCAGTACCAACAACTCCTAATAAAAAGGCTTCTGGGTTTTGTTTTGTTTTTACAAAATTTATTCTAAACATCTTTTTCAATGCATTATATATCATTTCCCAGAAGGCTTTTATTACCTTACACAATCACCACATATGATAAAAGGTACCTTCTTTTTCTTTACATATCCAGCAGGTATTTGTACTTGTTTTATAGATTTTATACCTTTCCCAGTCTGAAAGCTGAATAAAGGTAAAGGTAAAGGGACCCCTGACCATTAGGTCCAGTCGTGGCCGACTCTGGGGTTGCAGCGCTCATCTCGCTTTATTGGCCGAGGAAGCTGGCATACAGCTTCCAGGTCATGTGGCCAGCATGACTAAGCCGCTTCTGGCGAACCAGAGCAGCGCAGGGAAATGCTGCTTACCTTCCCACCTATTTATCTACTTGCACTTTGATGTGCTTTTGAACTGCTAGGTTGGCAGGAGCAGGGACCGAACGACGGGAGCTCACCCCGTTGGCGGGATTCAAACCGCCGACCTTCTGATCGGCAAGTCCTAGGCTCTGTGGTTTAACCCATGGTGCCACTACGGCCCAAATCCCTCGCCCAGTGGCCACCTTCCCATGTTTTCTGTTGCTTCTCCCTTGTCCTTTAAATCATCTAGCCTTCCTTCCTTCACCCTTGCTTGCACCTGCATATATCCTACCAGTGTACACCATGTGTATTGGATAGGAAGGCTTGCCCTGGCAACCTTGTCTGCTGTTCTTTGGCATGCACTTTCCAATATTTAAATCCAATATTTAAATATTTTTCTACGAAGAGCAGTAAAATTAGCAGCATATGATTCCCCCACTAAACATCAGGCTAAGCTGCTGCCATAAATCTCTCATCCTGCTGGTTTGGAAGACGGGGGGGGGGGGGGAACGCCTAATATTTCACTGGGAACATTTGGTTAATGTGCTTTGCCATTTTCTCAGAAACATCCAGAGATAAATAACTTTGTCTTTAATTTTACTGGTTGTGTAGTAAAAAAATTGACCGAAATGTCAAGCTTGGGGAGTAGGGAGCAAGCATTGCATTGTATATAAGCATATGTATTTAAAAATACAGATAGCTCTGCTGAATCAAAGTGGTTTCAGGATATCAGCAAATCCTTATTGTAAATAATGCATTCCAAAACGGGTGCTTTTAGGATATAATAAAAGAGGCAATGTCTTATGGACTTGAATAAAATCACAGGTAATTTTAACGGCAACCTCAGACTGGATTCTCGGAATTCTACAGCAATGGTACAAAAGTCATCTTTTTAGAGACGGCACTATCATAGAGTAGAGGTGATCACCTTGCATGGCGGATGCTGGAGGGCAAGGACTTGCAGCAAAGAGCTGTGGGTGCCATCTGTGGGTGCCCTGCACACCCTAATTTAATCTGCTGCTCTCTGGGATGGTGGGGGGAAAACACTGTCCCATCATCAATGTTGGAAGTAAGACTCTACTGTCAGTCTGGTGAACATCTGTATGTGGAATTGGGGTGCAGGTGGGGAGCACTGTCTTCTGTCGGGCAGCAAAATACCTTGAGCATTCTCAAATCCTTTCAAAGTCACATCGCAATAAACTTTTTTTAAAAAAATGCATTTTTATTAAAGATTTTCTTGATTTACAAAAGTGTGTGCAATCTCTCTCTCTCTCTCTCTCTTGTATTCCCCCCCCCCCCCAATGCAACATTTTTACAAATCAGTTTCATTTGTTGAGACATTAGGAAGAAAAGGGGGAAAGAGGTGGGGGCGGGTCTGGTGACGATGTTTCTATTTTACTTAATATATGTAGGGTTTTTGAATCAAGGACTTGGGTTGAAGGCTGCACCCTACCATTTCTTAGAACATTTTTTTTCCTTTCCTGGCTTTTGTTTTGTTTAAATCATCTTCAAATAACAAGTGATTGTTTTTCAAGGACAAGGAGATTTCGCAGAGAGGTGGGGGATAGTTTCAGAAGGCAAACATTCATCTGGTTTAAAAAATAAATAAATTTAAAAAATCATAGCATTGTCTGAGGCCAGAAGGCTTTACTTCTGGAAATCTCTTTTTGTATATTTGATACAGCTAATACATTGCCAATGTTTCCAAGGAAACGAATATGCTCCTACACTCTCTCAGAGCCAATGTTAAAACAATTCAGAACTTAATCCCAAGTTCTGTTTTTCGGGGGGGGGGGGGGTTCACCATACACGTAATTAACATAACAATTCTGACAATTTATTTATTGTTTGTTTGTAAACAATAAACCTGAGGTAAACCTGAGGCCAGCACTTGCTAGTTACAATGTAAATCTATTTTCCAAGCAATTGGGTGGGGTGGGGTAGTCTCAATATGAAATAATTGCGATAAATCTGTTATATCTATTATTCATTTGTTTATATTACTCAGCCATTTGCTCATACAGAGATTTAAATGGTTGACTAAATCATAGAATGGAAGAACTGTAGAGTTGGAAGGGACCCTGAGGGTCATCTAGTCCAACCCTCTGCAATGCAAGAATCTTTTTGCCAACATGGGGCTCAAACTCACAACTCTGAGATGAAGAGTCTCCTGCTCTAGTGATGTGGGTAAAATATGTCTTAAACTGGTGGTTCTTAACCATGGACAGGCTTCAGGGGGTCTGTGAACTGTGGACACAAACACACACTCACATCATCCTGTTACTTTGAAAACTGAGACAAAAAAAATCTGGTAAGAGGGTCCATAGCTTTCATCAAATTCTCAAAGGATTTTCCTCACATGTTTAATTGGAGAAAAATCATTACTGACATTTGTTAAGGATTGGAATTTTTTATATGGACTTTTTGCATGAAAGAAAATGAACTGGTAATATCAGGATTTGAAGATTGAAATGATACTGGTTTATAGATGATAGAATGGTTGGATTTTAAGGAATGAATATTATATGTAGCTGCAGAACAGAGAATTGGAAGTCCTTTTACTCCTTTCAATTTTTCTTTAGTTCTTTTCTTTCCCTCTTCTCTCCCTCTCTTTTTTCTGGTCTTTTCTTCTTTCTGACTTTGTTCCTTTTTTTTTTTAAGACTAAGGAGCTGTTTTATCTTAGTTTATTATTAAAAATATACTTTGTAATGGATTTGTATTTTTGTATAGCTATGAATAAGTATCTATCCAGTTCCCTCCCCCCTAAAAAAAATGTTTAGGGGTACTCTTATCTTGACTTAAGAAAATCACCATTTTATAGTTCAAACCAGGAAAAATAAATACAGTAAGTGGACAAAAGTACAAAGATTCACAAAATGTTTAGGGGTATGCGTACCCCTGTATCCCCCCCAGAAAAAAGCACCCTGCCTGCCTATCTTTAAAGATTCTCAAAGGGATCCATGACAAAAAAAGGGTTTAAAACCACTGGTCTAAAGTATTCACAGCAGAAATATTACTGAGAAGTTTGGTGCACACATAGATTGGTCTGACTCAACTTACAAACATCCTTACTAAGCCCAGCCTAGCACCCATGTACTGTAGCCCATTTGGGACTGAATATACCTGGTTTTTGTGCTTGCAGGAGAATGCAAAAATGGCGAAGTGATGTAGGAGCTGGCAGGCCTTTACAAATGGGCAGGGAAGTGCTTCTGGCAGGGATGGAGAACTGTTTTCATCCAGAGGGCCACATTTAATTTTGGGCAGCCTTCTAAGGACCGCATGCCATTGGTGTGCAGGGGCAAAGGTGAGTAGAGCAAAAAATGACACCCCCTCCCTTTTCTGCATGAGGCTAACTTCTACACACAGTCTCTCACCCCTCTCTATTTACTATCCATCACTCCAGTCAGGCAAGAAGACTCAGCCCAGTGAGGGATGTGGACTGGGAAGAGTTCTGAGGTCCAGAGGGAGAAGGCAGGAAGGCAGCATTTGGGTCCAGGCCTGAAGTCTCCCACCTCTGGCTTTTGGGATGTGTGGGTGTGCAAGCCTGTGGTGCGGTTTCAAGTAATTAGCAGAAAAATAGAAGGGCAAGATGTGGCGAAAAGCAGCAATCTTAATTCAACCTGTTTGCTTGTATGTATTGGAAGGGACTCCAACTGCACTGCACCAGTTGCACTTGTACCTGTTTATGATGTAGGCAGGGGGTTGCGTGCAAGTCAACAGTATACAGTGAAATCACTGGCCCACAGGGACTGCTGGATACACAGTGTGCAGGAGTGTCTCCATTCTGAAAAGCCACGGTGCTGAAGCTACAACTTTCCTGAGGTCTCTTGTATAAAACGTTTGATCATGTTCCAGCAAGATGAAGTTAGTACAGGACAGATCTGTAGTAATGCAAGGTGCTTCTGGACTGGGTGCGATTCAATACATGTTGGCAAATTCAGGTGGCACAATTAAAGTGGATTTGGGCTCTTTCAGAGCAAACCTGCTCCTACCTCCCTTTAGACCGGGTATGGCCAAACTTGGCCCTCCAGCTGTTTTGGGACTACAACTCCCATCATCCCTAGCTAACAGGACCAGTGGTCAGGGATGATGGGAATTGTAGTCCCAAAACAGCTGGAGGGCCAAGTTTGGCCATGCCTGCTTTAGACTATTTGTGGGAAGGAAAGTGATGGGGGAAATGTACCTGAAAGTGTGGGATAACCATTATTTGATGTGACATCATATAACCTCCATGCAAACAGATCAGAATGGCTTTTCAGTAAACAGCTGGTGCTATGTAACCTCCCAGTGAACTTTGTTGCAAGCATTTCAGGATTAATGCTCAACAAACAGGTAGTCTGGAAGCCCTGATTTTGCTTTACCTGGGAGAGCTACTACAGGAGAGAACGTCGTCTTGAGGACCTTGTTTCTCTTTTAGGTAGTGCAAGCCAGGCTGTGATGGGATGATGTCTAACAGCTGCCTTCTCCCCTCCCCCCCCCTCGGGGACATCATTGTTACATCTGCTCCAGCTGTGAAGTTAAAACTCCAAAAGGGATATTAAAGGAATGAAATACATCATACTGAAGGTACCTGGGGTTTCTCCCCCTTCTCCTTTTGGGAATGCAGTTTGCAAAATTCTTTTCAACCATCTGCCTCACCAGCGCGGCGAAATATTTGGAATACATTCCAGTCCCCTAATGAACGTGCAGCAGTGGGCCTGCATCAGACAAGAAGGAGAAAATCTTTCTAATGAACAACAAATGCTGTCCAACTACTGTATTGCCTGGAGCAGTGGGATGATGGATGTAGGCAAAAAGAACGAGGTGTTTTCCATTGCAGGCCCGACTTCAGAGAGAGCACTTGCGGAATTAACCAAGGTAGTCTTATTTGGAATTCCAACAAAGAGCAGAATTGTATGAACTTTGGTGTCGGGGTGGGGTCTGTGGAGGGAAATGTACTGGGAAGAGCCTGGGCACAAGATCTCAGGTTCAATCCAATGGCATCTCCATGAACAATAAATCCCAGGTCGGAGTCAGGGAGGTGGGGGGAGCCAACTTAAATAAAAATCTGCTACAAGTCAGAACAGACAACAGTGGGCAAACACAGGGCTTTATTATGACACACGGGCAGGTGGTTGCAGTCTCTTGCCTTCGTTTTTGCTGTGTTTGCAGCACTGAGGTGACCTCACTGAGGAGCAAGCCTGGGCAGTGTCTATGGAGGTCCTGGGCTGCCCAGATGACAAGACTTGCTGATGTGGTCCAAAGGAAAGGAAAGCTATGCACTTGGCACCAGGAGTTGTCGTAAGGAGGTGTACAAGGTGCCGTCCAACAGCCATAGGGACTCTACTTCAGATAAGTCCAAGATCAGCAGAGAGCCCCACATTCTGAGCTTTCTAGTCTTTGTAGAAGGGCTACAGGTGACCCAACCAGGGTCAACCCAACGCAACGGAAGCCTGGATAAACCTGAATTGCTGTGATTCAGTTTGGGATTCGGACTTTGGCTGAATCTGGTACACAGCCAGCTCTGATTTGAAAGGTTCAGTCCACAATCTTGGGTCAGGGACCGTGCCGAGGAGAGCTGCACTGAAGAGGAATGGTGGGAGCCTCCCCCTCCCCCTGCTCCTGATCAGGATCCTGAATCTTCCCAGGAGCAGGAGGACAGTATAGATTTGGAACAGTGGTTTGCAGAGGGACACAGTTCTGAAGGCAGAAGCTGGGAAATACTGGATGGGGAAACAGCTAGCAGAAGAAGCGGCGGGGGGGGGGGGGGAGAGAGTTAACAAATTCACTATCTATGGAAAGCATTCCTCTGCCCAGCCCAAGGACAAGAAGAGCTGATAAGGTGGCAGAACAGAAAGCACACAGAATACGAGCTCAGGTTACAAAACGCAGTAGTGACATGGGCGACTAAGAAGGAAGTGGGTGGAGCCCTTAACTGGGAGCACCGCCATTCCCTGGAAGGGATTCTTTGTTCCCTCGCTGTGATCATTAATGCTTCTAACTGGTAAGAAGACTCCTTTCCCTTTGTTCTGCTTCTCTACTGCCAAGTTGGGGGGGAGGGAGAGAGAAGAAAGTTGATTCCCTGAAGCCTGACATCTTGATTAAAAATGGCACCAAATGGTATCCAAATATAGACCACAGCCTACTTCTTGATCCCAGGGACCATCACACAAAATTGGGTGACGATATCTTCAGAGATGTCCAAATCAGTAGAGTTCTGAGTGGTGCTGTGAGAGACCACAGCTCACGTCAAAGCTCCCAGTTCCAATCCCTGAAATCTACAGTTAAAATGATCAGGTGAGGGGAAAGTCCTCTGCTTGAGACTCCAGAAGACTGCTGCCAGTCAGAGAGCCAGCGTAGTGTAGTGGTTAAAGAGACGGATGAGGACCTGGGAGACCAGGGTTCAAATCCCCACTGGGTCATTAAGCACAATTTGGTGACCTTGGGCAGGTCACTGCCTCTCAGCCTAACCTACCTCACAGGGTTGTTTTTGCTGGGATTAAATGAGGAGGGGGAGAACCATGCCCACTGCGCTGAGGTCCTTGGAGAAACAGGTGGGATATAAATGCAAACAAACAAATGTAACAAAAGTTGAGATTAACAAGCCGTCCAATTCCTGTGTTCCTGTGACAATTAAGTCATGCACTGCGGTGGGCTGGACTAGATGACCCTAGGGATCCCTTCCAACTCTACAGTTCTATGAACGCTGAATGGAAGAATTGTATCCAGTTTCCATTTATATTTGTGTATGTAGCATGACTTTCATATTGGCCCATCGCAAGCATGCCTGACATTTCACCAGTGCTATTATGCTGTCACAAGACTACTTGATCATCCAAGACTACTGCAAAAACACATCTGCAATGGAGACAGTTTTCATAAAACATGCAGCTTCATCCCAGCAGTGAGCATGACTGGGGTGTGTGTGTGTGTGTGTGTAGGACATCGGGAAGGGGGAGGAGAGGAGGTGGAGGGGGGGTAAAAGGAGGAGAATATGGAAAATGTAACATATGTGGGGCAGTCACAGCCTGTCAGTATTAGCTAAATCTGTTCCTCAAAGAACACCGTGGTATTCTATCACGTTGTCAGTATTTTATGCATTTATTCTGTGCCGATCAGCAGCCGCAAACCTTGAAGACTTAAAAAAAAACCCCAAATCCTTCTTCATTGACAAGGAAGAACTCAACCTCTCTCCCCCTCCGAAAACTGTCAGTCTTTCCCCTAAAATAAGTCTGAAGTGTGACAAGACCTTTCAGCCTCTTCACTTGCCATCTCAAGTGATGACTTGCACGTGGGAGTGGACCATTGCAGGCTTAGCACTCACAGAGCGTTCGACTCGCGGTATTTCTCTCCCCCCCCCCCCACCGCCAGCAGACTCAGCTCATGCATTCAGCTGCCAGTCATCAAGGGTACACTAAAAAGGGACACGTGAAGTTCTGCCCATGCATGTGTGACCCGTAGGGCTGGCAGAAGACATCTCGCCATCTGTGCAGCATCTTCCTCGACTTCCTCTTCCTTCCTCCTCTTCTTCTTCCTGGCCTCTTTTGCCACCTGCTGCCTTTGGGGCCATTTTGCTCTGAGCAACAAGAGACCCTTCTTCGCTGCAAGGCAAGGCGGCCTTGCAGAACACTGGCAAGACCACACACACACCCTTTTGCAGCGGCAAATGCCGTTTAAAGTATTGCTGCAAAGTTTTAAGCAAGTCCCCTCTGAGGAAGTGCTCTTCTTGAGACTAGAGTTAAGTGCTGAAGACAGTTCTTTAGGAGCACAGCTGCCACTTTGCTGCTCTAGCAAAGGAGCCATGATGCTCCCGGAGGCCTAGGGAGCTGCTGCTAGGCTGGGTGTGGTGGCTAGTTGGCCGGTAGCAGCCACTCATCCATCCAGAAAAATGGCAACGGGCAGCTCTGCAGGTGAGAGGCAGCAGTGGACAAGCCCGGGGGTGCCACTCCTTATTTAACACCTGAGGCCAAGGTTTCACCTTGCCTAGTGGGTGGGCCGGTCCTGATTGTGGGAATGTTAAGGATAGTACAAAAGGATATACAGTGGTACCTCAGGTTAAGAACTTAATTCGTTCCAGAGGTCCGCTCTTAACCTGAAACTGTTCTTAACCTGAAGCACCACTTTAGCTAATGGGGCCTCCTGCTGCCGCCACACCGCTGGAGCACGATTTCTGTTCTCATCCTGAAGCAAAGTTCTTAACCAGAGATACTATTTCTGGGTTAGCGGAGTCTGTAACCTGAAGCATATGTAACCCAAGGTACCACTGTATTGAATAAATATTATCCTTCCTTCACTCACACTAGTAAGTGATGTAGCAGAGCAGATTCCCCTTAATATAGCTGGAAGCTAGTTTGCAGATTCGTTTGAATCTCTTAGTTAAGGTTATTTCCTGGTGTCCCCTTTAATCCCTCTTAAAAGAATAAAGACATGAGAGTCTTTCTGAGTAAAGCAACAAAAAGTTTACTCACATTTCAGTTCACGATATGATCCCTGAAAGGCAGGCTTTACTTAATAGTTACACAAAGAAAGAGTGAGTTTATCTCATAGGGAGACTGAACTCATGTGCTGCTGGCTGAGAGCCAGCAGACAGAAAAATTACATTAATAGAACAAAATGGCTGCAGGAGTGCAGCATGGCAACAAAAGATAGAACAAGACAATAGAAGGGCAAAACAGTCGAACTGAGAAAATGACCGCATGACTCGGCTCTTTTAAAGAGTCAGCCAGAGCCAAGTCCACCTCCCAGGTCATGTGCAGGGGGTGGAAGCTCCAGACCAGTGGAACAGGAAGTTACCTCAGGGAAATTATGAATGTTGCATTTACATTCCACACTGATGATCCAGTTCTGAATGTGGAGTGGACATATTTGCAACTTAGACGAGTGCTTCACTTTTCCTCTTCTAAGCAGTCGAATGTCCAGGGCAGCTTTTGTAGAAAATGTGTCCAGACAAGGGTGACAAAGATGGTGAATGGCCTGTTAGGAAGAGTTAAGAGGTGATATAAAAGCCCTCCTAGGACCTAAAGAAGGTTTATCACATAGGCCAGGGGTGGAGGACCTTTGGCTGCCCAGATGTTGCTGAACAGTGACTCCTATTAGCCCCAGGCCAGTGGCTAGGGATGATGGGAGATGTAGTTCAGCTACATCTGGAGGGTCAAAGGTTCCCCACCCCAGACACAGATGACGGAGAAAATGCTCTGGGGATAGGACTGACAGGGAGCAATTGCCAGAAAATGGGATTTTGTTGACGTATTTGGAAGAACATTTTCATGACAGTGGAGTTGGGTAGTGGAGCTGACTGCCCAGGATGGTTAGGGGCTTTTAAAGAGAGGCTGGACAGTCAGCTATAAGGAATGCTGTGATCACATGAGATTAGGCAGTTTTACTCAAGCCTCTCTCTCCAGCAACTATTGGTGCAAATGACAGCTTTCTTCCTGAGTCAAACAGCAGCATCAAGGTGGGGGTGGGAGGTCGGACAATTTTGTCAGGACCACAATGCAGGGTGGGGGGGAGAGATTATAAACCCCCTCCCTGCATGCTGTGGTCCTGATCCTTACCCCCTGCAACTTCATGGCTGCTATTTAAATTCATCACATCAATCATGTAAAACTGAAACAACATACAGTGGTACCTCAGGTTACATACGCTTCAGGTTACATACGTTTCAGGTTACACACTCCGCTAACGCAGAAATAGTACCTCTGGTTACGAACTTTGCTTCAGGATAAGAACAGAAATCGTGCTCCGGCGGTGCGGCGGCAGCAGGAGGCCCCATTAGCTAAAGTGGTGCTTCAGGTTAAGAACACTTTCAGGTTAAGAACGGACCTCCAGAACGAATTAAGTACTTAACCCGAGGTACCACTGTACTTAACATAAGCATGCAGTGCAGCCCTAAACCGCAAAGATACAACATTCCTAGTTACTTGAGTTTCCCAACTGAATTAACTTTAACCCTAATTAACTGTTTATGATTTATTTGAGCATGTGTTCATCTGTATCTCTGCAATATTGGATTGTCCTCCTGTGTTGCACTTTTAATACACAGCATTTTATTTTCTTGCAATAGAGTCATAATATTGGTTGACTACTGGTCTCATTTTTCCCATAAAAAACTGAGGGGTGAATGCAGAATTCTGCTTCCCACCCTCACTGTAAACAGATGGCTTTTCTGAACCACACACTCTTCTTGTGGGGCCACAAACTTCCTCAATATGCTACTTAAAATTGCAACTTTATTGGAGGACAGTTCCTGCGACATCCTTTTCCATCTGAGTCGGGGAAACAGCCAAAGAGTCAAGTACGAATGATGCTCCGGCGCTGGAGGATGTCGGCAAATGGAGTGCATAGCCTAACTAATGCCAAGCAAATGGGGCACAGCATCATAGAGATATGGAGACAGAGCAGCTCCCTCTAGCCACTTTGTGCTCTGCAAATGACTGATTGCAACTGGGAGGTGGGAAATTCAAAGCTGCACTCTGTCCGGATGTGGGGGAACGTTTTCACTCTGGGAGCTGCATTCCCTTAAGAGCAGCCTTCCGGGTTGTCAGTAGTAGGCAGGCAGAGTGGCACAACAACAACAACAACAACAACAACAACAACAACAACAACAACATGCAGCCCATCTGCCTGGGTTGCCCTAGACACTCTGGGCGGCTTCCAACAAATTATAAAACCACTGTAAAACATCAAATGTTTCAGCCATGCAAAAGTCACAAGCTCATCCTCCATCCGGGTACCCAAGAGGCATTTTCACAGGGGTAGGTAGGTGTGACTGTGCAGAAAGCTCTGACTTTTGCATGCCTACTGGAATTACACCTGCTGCTCTGAGCATTGTTTGCCTTTGGCTCCACCCCCCTCATTTGCATGTGTCCCCCCCCCCCCCGGTTGCTCAGGCTGAAAAATACCACCCTACCCAATTTGGATCACAACCTTTTATCCACTGGAGTGTCTTTTCTGATTGACTCTATAAATCTTGCCTTCTCCTGGTGATACCTCTTGCCTTGCTGTTGCTTTATTTCCCCAGCAAGAGCACAGGACATCATATTCCCAGCACTTTAACTTAGACATTTGTCAGACTGCGATGTTTGAAAAAAACAAAAACAAAACCCAACCTCCTGTCTCCATCACTTCTTTATTTAATGGTCTGACCTAAGTATGTTTGCTTCTAAATATGTGCCAAACATCACTTCTGCTTATTTTGTGGCTTCTGACTTCTTCTCGCTGTGATTTTGTGTTAGCCCTTCCATCAATCTTCTTTTTACCTATATTTACACAAGTATCAGTCATATTTTATATGAACATGTACATGTTATTCTAATCCTGAACCTGGTTTGGTGCTCAGGAGGGAGTGTGGATTGCAGTTCCAGAGCTCTGTGGGATCCCTGCCTCCAGGTCCTGGACTTGTTATAGGTCTAAATCATGTCTGAAAAGGCACTGGCCATTGCTAGACTCTGGCAGGAATGGGGAATTTGTGGCCCTTCAGATGTTGCTGGGCTCCAGCTCTCAGCAGTCCCATACCTTGGCCAATGGATTACTGGAGATTCCCTTTCCCTGTTTGATGGCAATGAACCACAGTCAATGGAGCAGGTTGCTTCTCGCAACAGGAGCTTTTACAAGTATTATCTATTCTCTTGATGTTCTTTAGAGTTCACAGAGATTCTTTTTTGCACCTATATCACCGATCGCAAATGAGTGCTATTTGTATTATTAACAACAACAACGAAAGCAGTCATGCTTCCTGTAGCCTTGAGGATACAACGCATTAAAGCTCTATCACACTATATATTGTTGATGTGCAGTGTCTGTGAAGTCTTGCTCATGTCTTCACCAAGATGGCAAATTTACAATTATGCATTGTGATGGAAAGAGATGTGGTTTCACTGTAGAAATGGGTGAATGGACCAGCACCGGAGCATCCTATTGAGCAATGCAACTTGGGCTAAGTATAGAGGTTCCAGCAGATCATCAAACTTGGCAGTGATTGCAAGAAGGCAGACCTGTGGAGTATATTGTGGCATTTCATGGATTAGATTATGTAATCCCAAAGAGGTTGTATTAGTCTTCATGGTTACAGAAATATAATCTGTACAATCACTCTTTGCCATTCTGAAGGTTATTAATCACATAGAATATATTCTTTTGTCTGGCTGGTGTATCCTGTTGCTATCAATTTGCAAATGAATGACACAATAGTTACAACTGCAAATACAAAAGTGAGTGCAGAAGAAACCTTGTTAATGGTTACATCCTAATATGCTCTGCTTCTGGATTCAAGTGGCTATTTTGCAAAGCAGTTTAAGGAAGCTTTGCATATCAAAGGGGTGAATGACCATGCTTGACAAGGTGCCTACTAGATTCTCCAAACTAAAAGAATTTTGATGGTTTTCCCTGGGAAGAGAGAACGCTTCTAGGCATGACGAAATGAAGTTCAACTGAGTTCTTCTCCCCAGTTTATCCTCACAACAACAACAACAACCCTATGAGGTAGGTTAGTCTGAGAGTCAGTGATTAGCCTAAATTTACCCAGTGATCTTCATGACTGAGTGAGTCTTGAATCCTGGTCTTCCAGGAGTGACAGTTCCACCTTCTCCTGCCCCAATCAAACTCCATCTGGAGTACTATGTCCAGTTCTGGACACTGCACTCCATGAAAGGATATGGACAATGGCTACTGATGATGCCTGTGTTTTACCTCCACTATTGGATCTGGAAACTACCGTAATTGACAGCCAGTGGAGTCAGGTCAGGATCAGTGTAATGTGCTCAAACCATATTTCCCCAGTGAGCAACCTGGTCACTGAATTCTGCACCAGCTGAAGTTTCTGAACCATCTTCAGAGAGTAATCTAACCTAGAGGTTACCAGAGCATAGACAGCAGATGTTAGGCTATTCCTCTTCAGATAGCGATGCAGCTGGGCCACCAGCTGAAACTGATGGAAGACACACCATGCCACAGAGGCCACCTGAGCTTCAAGCAGCAGCAAATGGTCCAGAAGTCTTCCCAATCTGCGTATCCACTCCTTCAGAGGGAGAATAACCACCTGCCTCCCATCCATTTGGTTTAGGGAATCATCCACTATGGCTTCTTCTCAAAGGTGGTGGTTGTTGTTGTTGTTGTTGTTGTTGTTGTTGTTGTTATCAACTCCCCCCGACAGGGACTAAAGACAGCTTACAGATAAAAATAAGAACAGCTAAAGACATAGGGAAAAAACAATTAAAAAACAATTCAACATTTGTTCCACTGGAACAGTCTCTCTTGGAAGTTTAAGCAGAGGTTGGATGGCCATCTGTCCTGGATGCTGTAGCTGAGATTCCTGCATTGCAGAAGTTTGGACTTGATGACCCTTGGGATCCCTTCCAATTCTACAATTCTTCTATGTTTCTATGATTTTATTATTATACCTTAGCCTCTTATATCAGGGAGCCAGCGCTGTTTCAATTCCTGCCTCTACTTTAAGCTACCATTGGGCTGTTTTCCCCTTGCCGCCCCATATTTCTGACCTTGTTCAAGCAGAGTAGGAGGCTCAATGCTGTTATTACTGATAAATGTTAGAGGTGGGGTGAGTGAGAGTGAGAATGAGAGAGAGAGAGAGAGCATGCACACAAGTCGAGGTGTCCTATAATTTGCTGCAGACGTGAATTACAGCGTGCCTGCCATCCCATCAAGCAAACATCTGTATCACATTTGCATTGGCACCACAAGATACCTGGCAAGATACCCAAAGCAGAATGTTTAACTACAAAGATTTTGAAATATGCCACAATTTCCTAGCGTGTTATCTTCTGGTACATTCTCCTTTTGCGGGGCACTAGGGGACCACTTTGCCAGTGGAATCCCTTCTAATTCCTTTTTTTTTTTTTTTTTTGCCTCCAGGCCCAATAAAGAGAGAGGAACCTGAACAATTCCTGAGGCTCATTAAGGAGCATCCAGGGCGGCGTGTCCAAGGTTAAATTTCTGTTCCTCGCTATCCTGTAATCACAGGCGGGAAGGAAGCCAGGAAATTTCCACAGATGAATACGGCTGAACTGGAATTTTGTTAAGAGGGCAATTTATATAGCTGGTTCTTGAAACCCCAGTTTAAGAAGCATATTTATACATCTCTTCAAGGCATTGGCTTTCGTCCAGCATACTTAGCTCTGCTGCGCAGTCGTGGCCATTGTGGCTTCTGTGGCGTGAATCCCATGCGCAATGGTGGATGTTTGCAAGAGCCACAGCCTCAGGGAGGCCGCCTTCTTGACAAGGAGGAGACTCCCACAATTCCAGAGATGTCTTTTCTTCCACCTTGCTTATTCCAGTGTCTCTTTCCCATGGTTTGTGATGATGTGGAGAGCAATGCTGGGCCCGTGAGTAGAATAATAGAATCGCAGAGTTGGAAGGGACCACGAGGGCCATCTAGTCCAACCCCCTGCAATGCAGGAATCTTTTGCCTGGCATGGGGCTTGAACCTACAACCGTGAGATTAAGAGTCACGTGCTCTACTATGGACTGACCCATCCCTCTGGTGGTACCTGTAGCCTTGTTTGTTTAGTAGATTTATGTTATAAGAATTTTAAGGTGATATATATATACATGCATACATATATATATATATATATATATATATATATATATATATTCATAACTGTATATATAAACCACATGTCTGAAACCCTACCGATTAGGTCCTGAACAAATTGACCTCAAATATTTCTCTGCAAGGTCAAAGTGGGAAACCTCCCCATTGTCTCTTTCCTCACAAACCCTGTCCTCACAAATCCTGGCTTAAGGATATGAACAGGGTGTGAGCCTGTGACCTGTGACCTAGATTCAGGAATTAAGTAGTTATAATAACAAAAGAGTGGCCAAAACCCAGATAATGCAATCAGGTAACTTGACAGACAGGAGATAAACAATGCATTCAGATTTCTGTTGTAGACCGCCTTTTCTGTAATGTAGGTATGATGTATCTGGGGGGTGGTCTTGGGCTATACCCCTTCTGTGATGTATGTATGATGTTTCTGGGGGTGGTCTTGGACTCCAGGGTGGGCAATTTAAAATGTCTGTATAAGGGCGGGCACACCTTTGTTCTGGGTCCTCCTCCTCTCTCCTGCGTGTGGGGGAGCACCCTGTTGCATCAGTTAATAAAGATTAGGTTTACTAGCTGCTTTGCTTCTCAATATTCTCTGGTTGGTCTCTGTTATTTTCTCCTACTGACAGAGAACCTCCTGCCAACCTAGCAGTTTGAAAGCACGTCAAAGTGCAAGTAGATAAATAGGTACCGCTCCGGCAGGAAGGTAAACGGTGTTTCCGTGCGCTGCTCTGGTTCACCAGAAGCAGCTTAGTCATGCTGGCCACATGACCCAGAAGCTGTACGCTGGCTCCCTTGGCCAATAAAGCAAGATGAGTGTCGCAACCCCAGAGTCAGTCACGACTGCACTTAATGGTCAGGGGTCCCTGTACCTTTACTTTTACCCTCAATGTGTGGGTAATGGAAGGTAGTGTTTGCCTTGGCATGTGGCATCAGGCACCAGTAACATGGCCCCCACTCCTGCTGCACCCTAGGAATCCACTACACATGAGTAATTTGTGAATAGGTCTAGATTCTAGTGAGTGCTTGTAACAATACCTATCCTTACTAAAACCGTGTCCATTTCTCCATAATCTCTGCCCAGATCCTTAGCAGTATTTAGTTTTCAAGCTACTCCTTTGAAAGTATGGAAACTTGCGGCCGGGGGTGGGGGTGGGGGACTGGCACTCGCCCAGACATGATAGACAATTGCTGCAGGTGGGAGTAACTTATGCTCTCAGCGTTCTTCAATTAGCACTGAGTTAAACTAAATGTCTTGTGAATATTTCATAACAATCTGGCCGCCTCCTTTGTGAACTCTCTGAGCTTTTTACCAAGCCTTTCTCTTTCGAAAAGTGACATGATGCAGAATTAAGTGGGGATGAAGGGCCAATCAGGCATGTTTGATTACCTGTTTTTTTGGAATCAAGCTCTTCTGTCTTTACATATAACAGCCAATTTATTTGTGGCTACCAGCTGAGGGTCCTGGAGCTGCTTCCATTACCGTGTCATCTCCCTGGCGAAATCGTGTGCCAGACTTTTAAGCGAGGTTCTTTGAGCTCGTCACTCACACACTGCTGATCCTAGCTGGCCCTGCCAGGGTCCTGGGACCCTTTACAACTGCCCAACGATGCCACCTGCTGATGTCTGGTCTGGACAAGGTACCGCCTAGTCATATTCTACTTGCAAGTGTCCCAGGAAAAAAAGGTACATGCAAATGTTATTTTTCAGTAGCAAAGTCTGCGTTTTGAGGAATGTCTTGTTCTACCCTGAAGTAGGATCACAAGTGATTCACAGCGTCCCCTGCCAACTGAGCACTCCTGCAAGCCAAAAGGAAGCCTTGCACATTGAGAGCCATCGCAAGCAAGAAAAGAATGAAAGTTACTGGAAGAAGGCTTGATTAATAGCTGCATATTCCAGATTACGCTGAAAGTTTGGCCCAGTTTGTGTGTGTGTATGTGTGTGTGTCTATTTTTACATTTTGGGGTGGGAGTCCTTTTTGCGGGGGGTGGAGTAATGTTCATAGGTGATCCTTATTTTAGCAAAACAAAAATTGCACACTGGAACAATTCTGCAAAGTGGCATGGGCCACACCCATAGCATACATTTCAAGCACACTGTGGTTCCGCACACCAGTGGTGGCCTACGCATTTCATAGAATCATAGAATCATAGAATCATAGAGTTGGAAGAGACCACAAGGGCCATCGAGTCCAACCCCCTGCCAAGCAGGAAACACCATCAGAGCACTCCTGATATATGGTTGTCAAGCCTCTGCTTAAAGACCTCCAAAGAAGGAGACTCCACCACACTCCTTGGCAGCAAATTCCACTGTCGAACAGCTCTTACTGTCAGGAAGTTCTTCCTAATGTTTAGGTGGAATCTTCTTTCTTGTAGTTTGGATCCATTGCTCCATGTCCGCTTCTCTGGAGCAGCAGAAAACAACCTTTCTCCCTCCTCTATGTGACATCCTTTTATATATTTGAACATGGCTATCATATCACCCCTTAACCTCCTCTTCTCCAGGCTAAATATGCCCAGCTCCCTTAGCCGTTCCTCATAAGGCATCGTTTCCAGGCCTTTGACCATTTTGGTTGCCCTCCTCTGGGCAATTTCGTTCAAGTGGTCCACGGCATGTCTGTAAAAATAGAACTAAAGGCAGCTTTCCTCCTGAAGGGGGTGGGGATTTTCATCAGGAACAGTACAGGACAGTGGTTTTCAACCAGTGTGCCGTGGCACCCTGGGGTGCCTTGAATGATGGTCAGGGGTGCCATGGGCAACACTGGCCTCTGTGCTTCCTTCCTTTCCTCCTTCCTCTGATGCCCTCTCACGTCTCTGCCTCCCAAAGGCTTGTGTGGCTGTTTGTTGCAGCAGCCCTGGCTACAAGCTCCCCAAGTGAATGGTGCTTCTGGGGCTGGCCAGGGGGTGCTGGTTGCCAGGAGCTGAGGTGACTCACAGACCAGGGGTGGCTGTGGCGGTTGCCTAGAGCAGGCTTCCTCAACCTCGGTCCTCCAGATGTTTTGAGACTACAATTCCCATCATCCCTGACCACTCATCCTGCTAGCTAGGAATCATGGGAGTTGTAGGCCAAAAACATCTGGAGGGCCGAGGTTGAGGAAGGCTGGCCTAGAGGACTCCCAAGGAGAGAGCAGAGCAGAGGAGATTGTGTCAGGAGCGTGTGCAGGAGCCAGCCCCTGTGACCGGTAGGGCTTCGCAGGACTGGGGCCTTCCTAAGTTTGTTCTGGAGAGGAGAGGCGCAGCCACACAGGCTAGGCCAATTGGTAACTCACAGCACCTGGTGGCAAGAGCCGGGAAGGGATATAAGGTCAGCATTTCCCTTTGCCTCTTTGCCACAGCAACACATTTCCTGCCTTGCTGCGTTTGGCTCCTTGCTTCCTTATCCTCGGACCTCGGCTCCTTGACTTCTTGCTTCTTGACCCTCGGACCCTTGACTTCTGGACTCTCGTTCCTGCTCCCACCCTGCCATCTTGCCCCCAGTCCCAACATCCTCAGCTGGGACTTTGATTGCCCATAGACCGGACCGTGACAGACGGAGGGAACACTCCACAAGGGAGGCTGTTCAGAAAAGGGGGAGAGGCTGCCAGCTCAGCAGGCAAAGGGGTGACATAACTGGGCTCCTGAGCCCCACAGGGGTGCCAGAGAAAGAATGTAGTTGGTCAAGGAAGCCGTGGACCCAACCCTAACAAAAGAGCCATCAAGAATGGGATGGGGGGGGGTGTTCAGCTCAGAACCATGATTTGTGGTGAGAGGGGGGGGGGTGGGCTTTTACTCTTTAAGGATGCTGTGGTCCCCATTAGAATCACCCCACTCACTGATTGCAGTGGGATATATTTGGGGAAGAACCAGGGACCTTCTACATTCCAAGCATATGTTCCACCACTAAGCTGCGTCTCCATCTTTGAAGTCAGATACCTGCCTGCTTACTCAGGCCCCGTAGCTCTTGAAAAAGAACTGCGACGGGGGAATTGTTTTCAAAAGGGCATACGAGTTTTTCTTTAACCCTGTTTATAAAGTTCTCTATTGGAAGGCAGTCAGAAATTGCCATTTTGAGAGCAAGGGGAAGCTTTACAATTCACCTGGTGCCTGCAGGTTTTCTCTGAGATATTTTATTACTACCACCTTGTTGTTGAATGTGTGGCATTTTGGGCAGGGGTTTTTGTGGGGGGAGGCAAGTCGTGGGGTTGTTGTTAATGCCAATTTAATGGTGTTAAAATGATTAAGCATGTCAGGCTTTTAAATAATGAGGTTCAGAGAAGGTGTTAATAACCTCTTAAGAGCTTTCATAATAATCTAGGCTATCATAAAATGTTAGTAATTGGGGCTCTTTAACTTTCATCTGCCATAAAGAAATGAAAGGGGGGGGCGGAGAGAGAGAGAGAGGGGAAATCTCTAACCAAACAGCCAAGCAACTGGGAATTTTTTTAAAAAAAATTAAATAGGAGGAAGGGCAAGGAGGAACGAATGTGATCTTGAAATATGGCGCTGTTTGATTCAAGAGGGAAATGAAAGCTCAGCTCAAAAGGCAAAGGCTACAATCCAGTGGCCCTTCAAATGTTGTCGGTCTCCCATCTGCACTTTAGAAGCTCTCCCATTTAAAGAAGAAGAAGAGGAGTTTGGATTTGATATCCCACCTTTCACTCCCTTTAAGGAGTCTCAAAGCGGCTAACATTCTCCTTTCCCTTCCTCCCCCACAACAAACACTCTGTGAGGTGAGTGGGGCTGAGAGACTTCAGAGACGTGTGACTGGCCCAAGGTCACCCAGCAGCTGCATGTGGAGGAGTGGAGACGCGAACCCGGTTCCCCAGATTACGAGACTACCACTCTTAACCACTACACCACACTGGCTAAAGCACTTTAGAAGCTCACGGCTTCCTCCCAGAGAATCCTGGAGACTGCTGTTTACCCCTGGCAGAGTTACAATTCCCAGCTCTCTTATTTATTTACTATTTATTTATTATATTTATATATAACCTTTTTTTTCTAAGGAGCTCGAGGTGGTGTTGCACCTAGCTCTTCCTCCCTAAATCATCCGCATAACAACCCTGCGAGGTAGGTTAGGCAAGGAGACGGCAACTGGCCCAAAGTCACCCAGTGAGCTCCATGGCCTGAGTGAGGATTCGAACCCTGGACTCCCGGGTCATAGTCCAACACTCTAACCGTTTCGCCACACCAGCTTAACAACCTACAGCTCCCACGATTCTTTGGGTGAAGGCCTGTGTTGTAAATGGGTATAGAAGTGCCATAAGTGGAAGTGACCCAAGTAAAAGGCTCTCCGCTCGTGACTTACATACACTTCAGGTTTTCTCAGCGCACGTTCGCTTAATAGGCAAGGGCTGGTGGGTGAGCATGCTGACTCCTCTCCCCTTGTCGCCTTTGGCATTGCTCTCCGTGAGCTGCAGATATGAGCTGGAGGACTTCCTGTACTTTTGCAGGGTTTAAAAAAGATGCCAGGAGCCTCCAAAAGCACAGAAGGCCATCTGCTTTATACATCCACCCTCTGACAGGAGTGACACAAAACACACCTCTTAAAAGTGTGGTGGGGAGGATAATGGACATGGGTTTTTGTCATGTCTGCAGTGTGCAGGAAGTGGGGAGGTTTAACATTTTTCTCCCCTGGTGTGGCCCCAATGAAGATTCATAGAATCATAGAACTGTAGAGTTGGAAGGGACACAGAGAATCATCTGGTCCAATCCTCTGCAATGCAGGAAACTCCAGTAAAACATACAAACCACTGAGCCTCTTGGGCTTGCTGACAGTGGTGTAGGAAGCGGGGTGCAGGGGGTGCGGACCGCCCCGGGTGTCAGTGGCGTAGCGTGGGGGGTGCAGGGGGGCCCGGCCGCACTGGGCGCAACATCTGGGGGGGGGGGGTGCTCGCACTCGCAGCTCTCTGCCCCTACCTGGCTCACTCACTCTCTCTCACTGCAGTGCTGGCTGTGCAAATCCGATCCGAGCTGCCGGGTCGCCGCCCACTGTGGAGGGGAGGGTGCCAGGCGTGCGGTGCGGAGAGAGAGCGAGGGACTATCTGGGGGAGGGACAGTGCAGCGGGGGGGGGGCGCAAATTACTTGCCTTGCCCCGGGTTAGGGGGCGCAAATTACTTGCCTTGCCCCGGGTTAGGGGGCGCAAATTACTTGCCTTGCCCCGGGTGCTGACAACCCACGCTACGCCACTGCTGGGTGTCATCAATGTGGGGGGAGACAAAATGGTCAACCAGCTGGGAGGCGGGTGGGCTGCTTCCCCCGGTGCCAGCGCTCGGCTCCCTAGATCCTGTTCACATGTACTATGGACAAGGCAGATATCCTCCATCTTATATTTGTGCAGTAGGTTCTTCCTGCCTAAGTGTAGACCTTTAAATTTGTCCCTATTGAAATTCATTTTGTTAGTTTTGGCCCAGTTCTCCAATCTGTTAAGGTCATCTTGAATCCCTATTCTGCTAGCTACCCCTCCCAGTTGGGTGTCATCTGCAAATTGGATGAGCGCTACCACTACAGTGGGGTGGGGAACCGCAAACTCAGGCCTCTCTCTCTGTGGCCCTTGACACTCTCCCCAAGCCCAGTGGCAGAGGAAGTGGGGGCGCAGTGTGGGCGGTCCACCCCGGGTGTCATCCCGGAGGGGTTGTGTGACAAAATCCCCCCTGGGCATATCGCCCCGCCCCCGTGGGTAAATCAGCGTGCCCCTGTGTGCACAGCATATGCACTGCTCCGGGTGCCCGAGCGGCTAGCTCCGCAGCTGCCCAAGCCACTACCCTCTCCCTAGGCCACATCCCTCACTGCTTCAGCTATGCAGCCTCCCCAGGTGCTTTTAGCGGGCTGGAATAATATCTCCTAGAAAATGTGATAATGCCTCTTGTTTGGATGGAAGACAGAGTTGGCTGCATGCATGCATGCGTACACAAACTAGCCTGCTGTAAAAAGGTAGAATTTGCATTCACTGCTCTGCCCAGTTTTGTCTCTGGCTGTGTCCACCAATGGCATGTGCCCCCTGGGTAGGTTGCTCCAGGATGAAACAGCCCCCCCCCCCCCCCGTGCTACGACTTCCCAGAATGCCTTGTGCTCTTAGCCACTGGCCACCCCAACTCTCAAAAGCTCCATACATGCTCATGCCAATGCCAAGAGTTTTTTGCCACACTGTTCGGCTGCTTCTGCTGCGTTTTGTTGTGCTTGGCACCGAAAGAGACATATATCAATAGAGGACTAGCAAAACCACTTTTTTTCCCACTTCAGGCACATTTTTAGCAACCCACCCGTCTGTGCCGCTCACCTCCTGGTTCCAGTCTATTTGTGGAGAGCAAAACCGGTGTGTACTTTGGAGTCTGACGTGGAGCCACCAAGAAGTTTGCTCACGTTCCTTGACACATGAGATATATGGACTTTAATTAAAAATTGTTCTCTCCTCGACAGGTTTGTTTCCCTGGGAAATGTCAGGGAAGTAAGGCTGTTCTGCTCCCGTTGCTTGTGTTGACTGACTCCATTAGAAGCAACTCCTGTCTTCTAGCTTGGCGCAGCCTTTCGTTTCTTTGGGAATGTTCTAAACAGAACCTAGAGCCTCATGATTTATTTATTTATTTAAAAAGCGAAGCCATGCTAGAAACTAGCTCAGCAAACATCAGAAGTGGAAAGTGCTTTACACTGAGTCAGATCATTAGATTATCACACTCAGTAGCGTCTACACCAGAGGCGAGGGACCAATGCTTCCCAGATGTGGTTGGACTACAACACCCATCATCCCTGACCATTGGCCATGCTGGCTGGTGGGACCTGGTGTCCAACAACACATATAGGGCCACACGTTCCCAGTCCCTGCTGTAGGTTCCAGAAGCATTCTTCCTCCCCCAGCAGAGGCTATTGTGGCTAGTAGCAGGGCAGGAAGGAGCCACTTCACTTTCCCAGTTGCTCCCTGTTTCTGCCCCGCTTAACTTGGCCACACTTATCTTCTGTAAGGGCAGGGGCCACCCAGTGCTGAATAATTCCCCTGGCCAACCCCTCATCATTCGCTTCCACTATGCAGGAGATGAAGCTTGGTGGGGGACTGCAGGCCAAGTGAGGTTGTCGGAATTCCTAGACTGAACTTGTACACAGGCAGCCTTCTCTACAGGTTTAGTGAATGCAGGTCAGGGCAGAGGTGCTGAGGCTGAAAGTGGGCACTTTGGGACCTGGGTGTGCCTGCCGCTTGTGGGGCACCGCAGAACTACATTTTGGAACAAGTTTGTGTTCTCAATCTCTGGAATGACCAGGCCCACCTAGGATGTTTGTTGGCTCCTTCTGAACAGGAAGGACAATAAGAGGGCTTCCTGTTCCACTTAAGTCTAGTTGGACCAATAAGGCCTTCCTGAATTCTGGACTGGTGTGTTGCTGTGTTCTTGGTTGTCCTTTGGTCACCTGACCTTTGGCATGCTTCTCGATCCCACCTCCTGGTTTGGCATTTGGTTCTGACCTTCAGTCCTGACCACTGGCCTCTTCCCATGGTCCCTGCCTCCTGGCTCCCAACTCATCTCAGATTAGTCCTGACAATGGGTGAGAAGGTGCAGGATCACACCTTGCACCATGTCTGTTGGTTGCACCCCTGGTAGGCACACATTCAGAAGGAGCCTGAAAGGGTGGACAGAGTTCTTCCACACATACTGGGAAGCCTGGCACATATATTGTTCACTGCTACTGCAGGGTGGAGAATGGCCTCTAGTTGTCAGGAGTTATGGCCAGCTAGCATAGAATGCATTGAGGTATTTGCAAAGGACTAAAGAAAAACTGGTAGAAGGTTGTTGTTTTTTAAACCTTTCCTGGATTCTCAACAAGATAGACATTTATGTAGGGTTGAGGCCGTGGCAGACCTTGAATTGCTGGCCTCTGGGTTTCAGTGTTTTCCCGTAGAGATCTGGAACATGATGCTCTGCAGATTCACATCCTTTCTGGTCCCAAGCAAACCCCACCTCCAGCGTTTGATCCCATTGACCAGACTCCTGGGGATATTGGGTTGCAGTCAACCAAGTTTTTGTCAGAATAGAGCTATTGAAATCAGTGGACCTAACTTAGTCATGTTCATTGATTTCAATGTGTTTACTTGGAGTAAAACTTGAATGCTACCCACTGTTTGTTCAATGGAATTTCTTTCTGCCCATACTACAAATTGTTGTCCAAATTTTACACCTGGCTTGCTTAGCACTTGGATGGACCCTGACCTATGCTTCAGTTTAGCAGTCCCACCCTGTCTCAGCTTCTGATCTTCTGGCTTGACCCAACACACGCCATCTCATTCATAGGAGCAAACTCTTAGCGGCTGTGAGGTTTTTGCCCCCCAATAAAATATTTGATGGGCATTGCCATTCAACTGGTGTGCATGCCCCATGGCATGTGATCAATTATTCTGCTCATGGGATCTGAGATCTCGCTCAGTATGGGGGCTCAGCTTTGATATATATTTTAATCCAGCCATAACCATGAAAGGCAGTGCTGAGTTACAGAATATGGGACCATTTTCAGACACAAGACCTTGGGCAGAGGTTTGATCATCCTTCTTGTGGTTAAATAATGAGTATATACTTTTGAAACTCTCCCCATCTCTTCTTCAATATTCCATGCTGGCAGAGCAGGGCACCTGGAATATCCACTTAATACATCTTTTTTTAAAAAAAAGGGAGGGAGAACCATTGTTCTCTCTAAAAATTCAAGACAAGCATCCTGTGGGCAATTTTCGAAGGGGGAAAAAAACCACACCGTTTCCCATCCTCATCCTTAAGGTTGGTATATTTAGCTGTGACCTAGAAAGACCATCCTTTTGAGGGCTGAAATTGTGATTCAGACAGTCTGCTGACTAGCATAGACGTGACCCTCTTGCCTGAGCAGAAACTGCCAACGGTGCCGAATCATCGAGGATGCAAAAGGTGGGAGAGAAACCGAGAAAACAGCAGAGCTAAGTAAATCTGGTGGGATTAAACACCACCAACAGCGATGTTTAACATAACTTTGGGATGCTTACTTTCTACTTATTTTGCCGCAGAAATTGCCCATCTCCTGCAAAAAAAACCCCTATGCAGTCATCTCAGAAGAATGAGTCAGCAGCTCCAGATTGTATTGTTTTGTGCTCTCCTGTCCCCTGAGCAGTGGGATGTTTTGAGCACTCTCACAGGGTCAAATCTCTTTTTGCTACTGGAGTCTTGTTGAGCTCTGTAATATTCTTTTTATTCACACGAGTACAATTGAGCAAATACCGACGGGAATAGAAGCAGGCCCTCAGCAGACAATGCTCAACGTGAAGCAACATCAGCATCTCAAAATTCACAAAAGCTGCCTTCTGTCTGCCAGAAACCTCTCGACAACTTTTCAGCCAGCCCTCAAATGCAGAACTTTCTAGTGGCCCCTTCAGATGTCCTCTTTATCACGCATTCATGATGGTTTGTGCTCATGATGGTATTGGGGGAGTCACACGTGATCCCACTTACAATACCATTTGTCCTTGCAAAGGCTTTGGGGTGAAGATGAAAACATAGGAGAGCTGGAAGGAACCATGAGGGTCATTGAGTCCAACCCCCTGCAATGCAGGAATCTTTTGCCCAGCGTGAGGCTCAAACCCACAACCTTGAGATTAAGAGTCTTATGCTTTACTAACTGAGCTATCCCAGTTAGAGGAGGGCAACCAAAATGGTCAAAGGCCTGAAAATGATGCCTTATGAGGAACGGCTAAGGGAGCTGGACATGTTTAGCCTGGAGAAGAGGAGGTTAAGGGGTGATATGATAGCCATGTTTAAATATATAAAAGGATGTCACATAGAGGAGGGAGAAAGGTTGTTTTCTGCTGCTCCAGAGAAGCGGACACGGAGCAATGGATCCAAACTACAAGAAAGAAGATTCCACCTAAACATTAGGAAGAACTTCCTGACAGTAAGAGCTGTTCAACAGTGGAATTTGCTGCCAAGGAGTGTGGTGGAGTCTCCTTCTTTGGAGGTCTTTAAGCAGAGGCTTGACAACCATATGTCAGGAGTGCTCTGATGGTGTTTCCTGCTTGGCAGGGGGTTGGACTCGATGGCCCTTGTGGTCTATTCCAACTCTATGATTCTATGATTCTATGATTCCTGCTACATAATATTCAATTTCTAATCAGTGTAGGTCTCATAACCTCCTGCTGAAATCCTACATGTTATCCCTACACACACAATAGACGTCATTTTATTTGTATGTAGCTTGCATGTGGCTTTTTCACAGTTCAAACCATATGCAACTACAACATAACAAAAGTAGTAATAAAGAAAACATTAAACGATACGCAACCATCTGAACAATTTCCGCATAAATCACAAGAAGATCTAAAATGAAGATAGAAAACCCAGCAGCAATACTTCGCCCTAAGAGTCTGTTCAGCAGCAGCAGCTTTTGTAGCTGGAGTCAGTCCAGGCCCCACCCACCAAGGCCAGGTGAAAAAAGGTCTGCAAGGCAGGGAGCAGATCTTCCAGGACTCACAGCCAAAATAATGGTGAGGAAACATCACAGAACAACAAACAGAATGATGTGTGGACAGATCAGTATAAATCCACCACTAATGCAGTATGAGTGTATCAATGATATGGTGCAGGATACACCATGGGGGGAAAACCCACCAGTCTGGAGGGGCCCTGAGTCCTGACAGACACCCCAGTTCAGACTGGGCAGCTGGTTTCACACCCTCCCTCAACCCTATAGGTAGATTTCAGCCGACCATCCAGTTGCACTGCAGTCCTAAGTGTCTTAATTTATTGCTAGCTATTAACAGTTAAACCCATAGGAGATCCTGTTTGTGGGCTTCCTGTGTATCACCTAGCTTGCGAACCAATGGTTACTGGGAGTGGCTGCCAAGACCATATAGTACTGCTCCTGAAAGACCTACATTGGCTCCCAGTACGTTTCCAAGCACAATTCAAAGTGTTGGTGCTGACCTTTAAAGCCCTAAACGGCCTCAGTCATGTATACCTGAAGGAACGTCTCCACCCCCATCATCCAGCCCAGACACTGAGATACAGCTACAATGGCCTTCTGGTAGTTCCCTCACTGCAAGAAGCAAAGTTACAGGGAATCAGGCAGAGGGCCTTCTTGGTAGTGGTGTCCGCCCTGTGGAACACCCTCCCATCAGATGTCAAGGAAATAAACAACTATCTGACTTTTGAAGACATCTGAAAGCAGCCCTGTTTAGGGAAGTTTTTAATGTTTGATCTTTTATTGTGTTTTTAATGTTCTGTTGGGAGCGGCCCAGAGTGGCTGGGGAAACCCAGCCAGATGGGTAGGGTAATAATAATAATAATAATAATAATAATAATAATAATAATAATAATAATATAACCTCATGAGTTCTTTGGAGAAAAATGGGATTCAGCTGCAATAAACAAGTTTTTTTTTCCTTTTTTCTGTTTTCAGCTTCCTTTCTCTCTGAGCTGACCTGGTCATGGTTTGTGTTTTGCCGTGTCCTTTTAAGGCCTATGCACAGAGCATGGGCAGTCTTAGGCTGGCATGAGGTTCTAAATGGTAAAGGGACCCCTGACCATTAGGTTCAGTCGTGGACAACTCTGGGGTTGCTGCGCTCATCTCGCTTTACTGGCCAAGGGAGCCTGCATTTTGTCCGCAGACAGCTTCCGGGTCATGTGACCAGCATGACTAAGCTGCTTCTGGCGAACCAGAATGGCGCATGGAAACGCCGTTTACCTTCCCACTGGAGCAGTACCTATTTATCTACTTGCACTGTGATGTGCTTTCGAACTGCTAGGTTGGCAGGAGGAGGGACCGAACAACGGGAGCTCACCCTGTCATGGGGATTCGAACCGCCGACCTTCTGATCAGCAAGCCCTAGGCTCTGTGGTTTAGACCACAGCTCCACCCACATCCCTTATTGTCCTATTGCTTCCACGTCCTATTGTGGCGGAAATAAATATCCAGTGCCATTTCAGATTTCCCCTGAGAGAGGTTCTCTATTGTCTTCCCTTTTCTCTTCCCTCCTATAGTTCCTTCTTTGACAAACTTATAAAAACTTGCACATATGCAAATTATGGTAACTTTTCTCCCTTCCCCATCCCCAAAACCAATCCAGGAAACTGACTGATTGACACACGACTCTTACTGATTCCAACCCCACCCCCAGCCCCTCATCCGAATCTGTTTGAATTCTGCATTTCAGACTGAGATCTCCTATCAGCTCCCTTTGATTTCACTAGGCACAGAGCCATAAGCACCAAGCATATCCAGACAGCCGGTTGGACTCCAATCAGACATCCAAAGGTGAAATCTTATCTGAGAAAACAGGAGGGGATGCAGATGGTGTCTACAAACTGTCCTACTAATACAGTCAAAGAGTTACAGGAAAAGCCAGCCTAAATCCAGTCTGCAGAAGAATTAACATAAGGGTCGATGCACAGGTTTAACAAATAAATGTGAGTTCCTCTTTGGGGCTAGGGTTTGCACTCCATCCCACGCCGCCCACAAAAACAAAAGCAAAACCTAGTTCTTGAGAAATCAGAAGAGACTGTTCTGCACTAATCTGCAAATGTATGTGCTGTACAGATAGTCTCTGTGCATCTTAAGTGTCCTGGCTGATACCTTTTTTCATGGAACATTAACAAGAGCATCTCTAAGTGTCTTCTCCAGTCTACCTTTTTCTAGCATGGCAGTCTGTGAGGGTCATTTACTGAGGACTTGCATCTGTTCAAATGGGGGCTGGTGCTATTTTTTTTAACTTAAAATTCTTACAATCCTTGCAGACCCTCCAAGTGTCCCTGTTTTCCACGGACAGTCTCAAATTTACAGAAGCCGTCCTGGTTTTTTATCTGATCCCGTAAAGGCACAGACTGCGCAAGCTTTTCCTTAAAGGTAAAGGGACCCCTGACCATTAAGTGCAGTCATGGCCGACTCTGGGGTTGCGGCGCTCATCTTGCTTTATTGGCCAAGGGAGCCTGCGTACAGCTTCTGGGTCATGTGGCCAGCATGACTAAGCCGCCGGAGCAGTACCTGTTTATCTACTTGCACTGGCGTGCTTTCAAACTGCTAGGTTAGCAGGAGCAGGGACTGAGCAACGTCCCCGTCATGGGGATTCGAACCGCCGACCAGCAAGTCTTAGGCTCTGTAGTTTAACCCACAGTGCCACCCGCATCCCTAGCTTTTCCTTAGGGTGTCCCTATTTTCATCAGAGAAATGTTGGAGGGTATGTCCTTGGTTGCAGTCAAGTTCTGTTTGGGGCATCAGCCTTTGCCTGATTACTATCTGCATACAAATACATATGTATGTAAGAAGAACTGGCTGATGGAACATTTAGTCCAGCATTTGGTTCTCACAGTGGCCCCAGCCAGAAATGTTAAGTTGTGGGTGAACATATCAGACGAAAACAGCAATTCTTCAATAGCTCCTGTTTATTCACAGGCCAGAGCAGAACTGAACTGAAGGGTTCAGTCAGCCTGCTTATATAGAGCTCCACTACAACGCAACTGTAGCAACTTTCCATAACTTTCCAATCACTGAACGTCACTTTCAATCCCTTATTTGCATATGTGGACCTGAGTGAAAACTATCTACAGTATCCCCCTGCTGGCTCAGGGTGAGAACTTCAGTACATAAGATCAATGTAACAATACTTTTTTAAAAAGCATAGCTACCCAATAGGAGAGGGCAGTACAGCCTTGAACTGACCATTTGCCTGGCTGACTAGGCAATTCCAGGACTTCAGCACATAACAAGAAAGCCATATCGGAGTGCAACAGCGCTCTTCTCACTTGTGATTCCCAGCAACTGGTATTTAGAGACATACCAGTACCTCAAAATAGAGGGACCTTTCAAATAGAGGACTGCCCTCTGTGAGGTATGATGCAAGACCACCTTGTTCACATCAGAATTCATAGAAACTGAGCCGAGTGTGGCTTTCACTGAACCTGCCTGCCACTATGGACAAGAAGCTGGCAGATTCCAGGTAGTCTCCAGAAGTCCTAAGATGCACACTGTAAGGTTAGCAAATCCTAGGAAGGTCTGGTTGCCAAGCTATTTTTCTGGAGCCCAACAAGGCCTGCTTAACACACACACACAGCCTGTTTCTAGGTCAACAGAACCTTGCAGCATTAAGAATTTTGTGCTCATGTGTGTCTGTTTCCCTCTCCCCTCCTCATCCCTTTTTTCCTTTTGTGTCATGTCTTTGCTTGTAAGCTTGAGGGCAGGGACTGTGCTACTTTTTATTGGTAGTATTGATACTATTATTGATATGTTAGTCACTCTAGGAGTCTTTCCGGCTGAAGAGTAAGATAGCAATACTTTTCACAAAGAAACAAATCTCCCTACAAGCTATTTTCTATTAGGAATCACTGCCGTCAGTGGGCAATCCCCAAGCTTTGGGTATATGATGGCCCAACATTTCTTGTCCAACACTCGCGGCAGACTTAACTGGCATTAGCAGCAGCTCGTAGCTGCCTTCAAAGCAGATGCCCTCCTGTCTCCCAGCTGGCACAACCCCCTTCTTTTTTTTGCCCCCCCCCCCCAGTTGCTCCACTTCCCCTTAAAGTGCAGGGCCAACATCTCCCCCGCACTGCAGCCGGCAGGGAAATGTATTAATAAGAGCATCATCAAATCATTGTAATTGCCACTAATTCTCTGATGTGTCCTGGTAGAAGACAAATGGGAGCAGATAAGTGCAACTCTAATGAGCGGTCATTTATTCCCAAGCCCATTTTCAAACCATAACCAGCTTTTAATGAATAAAAAGTTTTTTGAAAAAATGAAAAACAAAAACAAAAAAACCTGTGTGTGTGTGTGTGTGTGTGTGTGCTCTGATCTCCAGTAATTCTTGCAAAGGCTGGTTTTTTACTTCTGGAAAGACAGATGGCCATTTTCACATAATGCCAGTTGGATACTTTTATTCCCTTCTCCCCCCGTTTCCCCCCCCCTTTCCATATATTTTGACCGATGCTCGTGAAACTAGAATTAGTGACACTAATAATGACAAATCAAGGGGCTAATGTTGTTTGACCTTGTTGAAGCGTGTTATTGCATCTCCGTGTTCCCACAGTGTAAATGCGGCTCAGCTTAGACATATGTCTTGCTATCTGTTTATTTTTTATGAATCGGAAATGAATCAGCCGCTGGAATCATGGGCCTCCCATAGCTGCGTTTCCTTGACTCGCTGCTTTTCAGGAGAGGCCGGTGGAGAGGACTGGCTTTGTGCAAAACAGAGGCTGCATTTAATAGCAGCCAGAGTCTCTGGGTGTCCACAGACAGCGCTGATGCTCTGCCACTCTTACACTGAGGCCTGGACACATCTTTGCCACTGCAAGCCACACAGCTTCAGTACTTCATAGAATCATGGAATCATAGGATTGCAATGCTGGAATCTCAACTAAAGCATACATGTCAGATGGCCATCCAACCTCTGCTTAAACACCTCCAAGGAAGGAGAGTCCAGCACCTTCCATAGGAGTCTGTTCCACTGCCAAACAGCTCCTACTGCCATAAACTACTTCCAGATGTTTAGTTGCACTCTCCTTTCTTATAACTTGAATCCATTGGTTCAAGTCCTACCCTCCGGAGCAGGCGAAAACAAGCTTGCTCCATCCTCCATGTGACATCGCTGTAGGTATTTGAAGATAGTGAGGTATGGAAGTGAGAGCTGGACCATAAAGAAGGCTGATCGCCAAAGAATTGATGCTTTTGAATTATGGTGTTGGAGGAGACTCTTGAGAGTCCCATGGACTGCAAGAAGATCAAACCACTCCATTCTGAAGGAAATCAGCCCTGAGTTCTCACTGGAAGGACAGATCCTGAAGCTGAGGCTCCAATACTTTGGCCATCTCATGAGAAGAGAAGACTCCCAGGAAAAGACCCTGATGTTGGGAAAGATGGAGGGCACAAGGAGAAGGGGACGACAGAGGACGAGATGGTTGGACAGTGTTCTTGAAGCTACCAGCATGAGTTTGACCAAACTGCGGGAGGCAGTGGAAGACAGGAGTGCCTGGCGTGCTCTGGTCCATGGGGTCACGAAGAGTCGGACACGACTAAACAACTAAACAACAACAACAACAAATCATATCTCCTCTTAGTCTCCTCTGTTCCAGGCTAAATATACCCAGCTCCTTCAACCTGCTTAAAATTTACCTCTTCATCCTGGCTTTGCCTGGGGTGATCTAGCTAATTTGATGTACTAATCAGATCTGGTGATTTCTGACTCATTGTGGATTTTATGGAATTCACCACCATGTGGTTTTTTATGTGTTTTTAAACATGTTGCCAGTATAGAATTTTTTTGCAAATAAAAAACAAACCCATCACTACGAGTCCTTTCCCCGAAGTCTAGAAATACATTTTAAAAAGAGGGTGGGTGAGGAATACGACAGGCAGAAGCAGAGGAGGCTTTGTAGCTAAATGCAAGGATCAGACATAAGATTTATTTATTTCACGAGGTTTATTTCACATACCATTGTCCGCTCTGCAGCATCCAGGTTAAAGTGTTGCACAGGTGTGTTTTTTTTGAAGGAACTTACTGGAAGGCTAGTGTTCAGGGTCAGCTCCGATCCCAGGGACCCCAGACACCACAAAAACCAGAACAAGCTCAAGAAATCTTTGTCCTTCCATACAATGAGATCGGTGGCAGGGAGGTGCCAGGTCTCCGATCACTGTTAGTGCCAGCATGACTAGGTCAGAGCCTTGATTGACTGATTTCATAAAGTGTACACACTTCTTAGGGATGTGAGTGGTGCTGTGGGATAAACCACAGAGCCTAGGGCTTGTCGATCAGAAGGTCGGCAGTTCGAATCTCCGGGACGGGGTGAGCTCCCGTTGCTCGGTCCCTGCTCCTGTCAACCTAGCAGTTCGAAAGCACGTCAAAGTGCAAGTAGATAAATAGGTACCGCTCCGGTGGGAAGGTAAACAGTGTTTCCGTGCGCTTCTCTGGTTCGCCAGAAGCGGCTTAGTCATGCTGGCCACATGAACCGGAAGCTGTACGCCGGCTCATCTCGGCCAATAAAGCGAGATGAGCACCGCAACCCCAGAGTCGGTCATGACTAGACCTAATGGTCAGGGGTCCCTTTACCTTTACCTTTACGCACCTCTTGATTGTAAAACAAAAACTCTTTTTAAAAAAGTTTTTTATTTATACTTTTCAAATATATATTTTCATTAGTTTTACAATCAATATAACATTTCAAAATTTGAATTCCTCCCTCCTCTTTCTGCGGTTCCTTAATTATTTTTTTTAATATCTTCTGTATTTCCAAATTCATTTCACTTACTCATTTGATTATCTACTGTAAATATATACTCTTATAAGACTGAAGGTTATTACAGTAATCCTGCTAATGTTTTTATCTGTTTACAATTTATCTGTAAATATTCAATAAACAATTTTCATTCTTTTATAAACAGTTTGTTCTCTTGATTTCTTATTCTTTTGGTAAGTTTTGCCATTTCTACATATTCCATAAGTTTTTGTATCCATTCTTCCTATACTGGGACTTTCTATTTTTAGGCAAGTAACATTCTTGCTGCTGTAGTAGCATACATAAATAAATTTCTATTCAATTTAGGTAGTTCTGTCCCTATAATTCCCAAAAGAAAAGCTTCACAACCATATTTTAAAACAGACAGAAGTTAAAATGCTAAAACAGATTAAAATCACCCCGATTTTCTAAGCATCTGGGTTGTTGTTGTCAGCAGCATTTATTATTATTGCTTCTTTATCATTCTTTCCCACAGTGGGTTACAGTTTTATTTAGAACATAAAACAGTTGTTGTTGTTGTTGTTTAGTCGTTTAGTCGTGTCCGATTCTTCGTGACCCCATGGACCAGAGCATGCCAGGCCCTCCTGTCTTCCACTGCCTCCCACAGTTTGGTCAAACTCATGCTGGTAGCTTCAAGAACACGGTCCAACCATCTCGTCCTCTGTCTTCCCCTTCTCCTTGTGCCCTCCATTTTTCCCAATGTCAGGGTCTTTTCCAGTGAGTCTTCTCTTCTCATGAGGTGGCCAAAGTATTGGAGCCTTAGCTTCAGGCTCTGTCCTTCCAGTGAGCACTCAGGGCTGATTTCCTTCAGAATGGAGAGGGCTGATCTTCAAAGAAGCCTTTCATTTAAATGCGTTGTAATTTAAAGAGGGAAATCTGGTAGGGAAAAATGGGACTCCACAGTGCCATCTGGTGGCACAGTGTTACAATGCATAAAGGTAAAGGTAAAGGGACCCCTGACCATTAGGTCCAGTCATGGCCGACTCTGGGGTTGCGGCGCTCATCTCGCTTTATTGGCCGAGGGAGCCGGCATACAGCTTCCAGGTCATGTGGCCAGAATGACTAAGCCGATTCTGGCGAACCAGAGCAGTGCACGGAAACGCCGTTTACCTTCCCGCCGGAGCGGTACCTATCTATCTACTTGCACTTTGACATGCTTTCGAACTGCTAGGTTGGCAGGAGCTGGGACCGAGCAATGGGAGCTCACCCCGTCACGGTGATTCGAACCGCCAACCTTCTGATTGGCAAGTCCTAGGCTCTGTGGTTTAACCCACAGCGCCATCCTCGTCCCTACAATGCATATCCAACGCATATAAATTGCTTTTTCTTTACCAATCTAGCTGAGTCCCAGGAATAGCCATAGGTGTCAAACCAGCCACAGGTGGTAAAAGGCACTTCTATAGCCACTGAGGCTACCTGTAGGACAGAACAGAATGTGATCAGCTGTCAGCAGACAGTACACCAAACCTCAGATCCTCCATGAGTGAATTTAGTATCAGTTCATAGAAAGTTGCCTTCTGCCAGGACAGAGCATTCATCAATGTTGTCCACGCTGACTGCCAGAAACTCCCCATTCTTGCTGAACGTATTTACTTTTGTGTGTGCATCAGGCAAGAAGGATGTCTGCAGTAATTAATTGCTGATTTGACCCTATGATCAGGCATTTTATTTCCATTTTCTCCTCTAAAAAAGAAAAAAAAAGCAAGACTTGCTTCTTCTGCTTCTATTCTTAAGAAAAAAAATTGGAAACCCAGCTTTTCTTTTAGTGATTTCTTGGGAAGTTATAAAGAAGGTTTGAAACCAGTTGCGCCCACCTCGTATGACTGAAAAGCACTCTTTCAGTTATAGGCTGCAATTTAAATTCAGCTCAGCTGCTCCTGTCACTAGAAAGGTATTTTAGAGCTGGTTTATTCATATTTGAACACCCCCAGAGTCCCACAATGCATTTCTGCACCCTCCAACAACACCTTCAGGAGCATTAGGAATTCTCCTCATCTTATTTGTCCCCTGTTTTCCACCAGCTCTTATCTTGTGCACTTTGCACGTCAGCACAGTTTAAATAAACTCCTGGCATCTCCTCGTTGCTTTCTCGCCGACAAAGAGGTAAGAGTTCACCTTTGCCTGTCTAGCTGGAAGCCAGATTGGCAGACCTGGGCTTTCAGATCTGGGCTGGTCTAAAGGTTGCAGAAGGGTGCCATTTAGCAAGGGCGCTAAGTGGTGGGTGCTATAACACCTCAATAATATCCATATCTCTGGCCAACTCACTGGTCCTATGTTAAGGGCAGTGGCCCTCCAGATGTTGTTGGTTGGCTACTCCCATTGGCCTCAGTCAGCATGGCCAGGGATGGATGGAGTGGCAGTCCAACAACATTTGGGAATCCACAGCAGGGGCAGATTTTGGGGCCGTAGAGAGAGTTAGGAAATCCATGGCACAGCTGACCCCCACCAAAAGCAGACCTTGGTCACTGCAGAACAGCTGACTAGTGGTGACTTCAAGTCCTTTTTGGATCAATGTGGATCTCATTTTGTTATGCACTGAGCTGAATAGGATCCAAACTGTGGCAGTCTGATTGGTCCTAGAACAATAGGATCCAGAATTCAGCAGTCAAGATTGGTCCGCAGGAGCCACCCAATCCAACTCCAGGTGGAAGTGAATCCGCAACCTGATTGGCCTACAAGAGAATCGTGGAAGTAGCCAGTCACGTGGGGCCCATTGTGTAAATAATGTATATAAAGCAGACAGTTTGGGGAAACTTCCATTCCTCACTACTATGAGCTGAATAAAGGGCATGAAATCCACACTATTTTTCACATTTATTATTGTTATCTATTAAATTTGTATACTGCCCTTCATCTGTAGCTCTCATGGTGGTTCACTACATAAAAATGCAAGATAAAAAACCCCCCACACAAAATGCATATTAAAAACAAGAACAGCCAATTACCCCCTCCTCCCTACCCCCTTTGCAGTGTGATTCTTGAACGCAAGCACCGCTACAAAGGAAAAAAATGGGTCATTTGGTGTCATCGTCACAGCAGGTGGTTGACAGGTGTGTGGTCACACCCACCCATCAAAGTGGACTGCGTAGGGCGGGAGAGCTCGGGGCGTGGCTCTCCAGCTGGAATCACTCGTTGTCCACAAAGGAAAGTGCCAGACCATTGGTGCACCTGGTTCAGCATTGTGTACACAGACTGGTAGCACCTCTGCAGGGTTTCAGGCAGGGGACATTCTCCCAGCCCAAGCTGGTGTCATGGACTGGCTGGATGCAGAGGAGTGGCGGAAGGCACCAGCTGTGGAACCCCCAGGGGAAGAAAGTTCTGAGCCAGGGGATTGTGGTGGGAGGATGATGAGTGGTCAGAGGAAGAAGCAGTGGCGTAGCAAGGTCATGTGGTACCCGGGCCACCTCCCCGCCATTGAAATCTAGTTGGACTCCCAAGAGACTGCCATCTGCTCACAGTATAAAAATACTGGCTGTGATCTACCCATTGTTGAGCTTTTTAAAGGGAAGGATTGACCAAAGTTGTTGAGCTTTGGGGGGGGGGGTTACAGAGTTTGGGTCCTGACTTGAGGGAGCTTCTGCTTCTCTCCTTCCCTCCCCACCCTTCGCTTGTTTGCTCGCCAGCCTCCTTCCCATTATCTCCCTGCCTGCCTGCCTGCCTCCTCCAGCAGCCTGGGAGTGTGAGGCTGTCAAAATGAAGGGGGAAGCCTGCCGGCAAAGCGGCGCAACTCACCCCCTTCTTCTGGTGGATCGGGGTACACAGGAGTCGCGTGTGGGTGGCATGCAGAATGTCACCCCCCTCAGTGATGACACCTGGGGCGAGCTGCCCTCACCACCCTCACCGTCCCCACATTGCTCTGCCCCTGGGGAGAAGAGGGAACAGACTGGGAGGAGGAGGTGATGGCAGCTGAAGAGGCAACAGGGTTTAGTGAACAGGAAGAGGCTGTGGCAGAGAGCAGTTCAGATTCTGAGGCTGAAGCAGAGGCTGTCCAAGGGACACAGTGGAAATTGGCCGCTGAAGAATACAAGGAGTCTGCCCATTCTGCTGCGACCAGCTCCCCTCACTGCTGGCCTCCCAGAACTTGAAGAGAAATGAAACAGAGCGGAAGGTGGTTGTGCACAGACCCAGCCTGAAACTGAATGGAAAATACCCTGGAGAGGAGGAATCCTAGTGGAAGGCGGGGACCTTCAGTCGTTGCAACTGCTTAATTGGGGCAAGACCGCCTAGAAAGAGTTTCTGAGACTGAGGCTTGAGCTGTGGTTTGTTTCCTTGAATAAAGATTTAACTGTACTGGTCTCAGGTGATTTATTGTTTTTGTTGCTGATCTACTCCTGATTCTAGCCCTGACAGCTGGGGATTGAACGTGGGATCTTCTGCATGCAAGGCAGATGTTCCACCACTGAGCCACAGCCCTTCCCATTTCAGGTGGTCGTTCACAAGGAGGGAACACTCCTCTCCCCACAACCGTTCTGTGCACATTGGAGACTAGGGCACCGGGGAGAAGGACAAGACTCTTCGACTTGATGCCCAGCTTTCAATCTGGAGGGAATGTTGTGAGTTCAGCCAGGGCCACCAGCCTGGCACCGCAAAAGTTGTTAGCACTGGGGCCAGCACCCAGATTTCCAGATTGATGAAATGGTCTTGACCTTATTTAACACTTCCAACGTAAAATTCCACCCCCCTCCTTCTTACTGGAGGTAAGCTGCTCCAGGTGTTCTGGGAATCCATGTCTAGACACCACTCCTGTTTCATGAATCTATTATTTATCTGATATCTCATTATCTGCCGACAAAACCCTTGCTCGGCTGGCTCCTAGGCTACCTCGCAGCCTTGGCTGTAGTTTCGGATTTCCTATCCACCTGCTCTCTGGTTTTGCCCCTTCTGCACCTCCAGCTCCTTTCCCCTCTTCGGCACGGGAGCAGACAAAGCTGCCTGATTAAGGTAGCTGCTTTGCTTGATCCCTTCCAAATGAACCCACACTGGGATGATTGCCTGCAGAGACAGACAACTTTATCTGGATCAATAGGAATTCACCTGGAATGGCCCCATTGCCCTATGGCGCCTCGGCGAGCCTTCAGCATCCGGCCCAGATTGAACCACTTGCTGACTTTGATTCATGACCTGCAGTAGAGTTTACCCACAGACAAAACTGCACCCGCGTACGTTTCCAAGAAGTGCTTCTTGGCATTGAATTCCGTACATTTGCAGTCACCGGGCCCACTTACATGCTATTCTCTAAGCAGGTGTAGGGAAGGTTTGGCCCTCAAGATGTTCCCATCAGCACCAACTGGGATGGCCAATGGCCAGCACTGAAGAGAGCTGTAGTTCAGCAACATCTGGGGAACCAAAGTTCTCCCCATCACCTGCTCCTTGCCTCATTTTCTTTGGGTGTATTTTTCTTGAGCTCAGTGGGAATCACTTTTGCATAGACAAGCATAAGGCTGTGGTGTTACTGAGACCCTGCATCTACAGAAGCCTCTCTGTGTATGTAGTGAATACCAGTGTCAATGTCCACTAATGGGGCCCACAGCTAAAGCCAGAGACAAAGGTGGACCAATGCAGTGGCGTACCGTGGGTTGCCAGTGTGCGGGGCTGTGCGGAGCGGTTAGGTGGGAGGGAGGGAAGCAGACCCAGTATGCATATGCATTCAACTGCCTTGGCATCCATGTCACCCACAAGATCGCAGCCGCATAGATAAGAAAACATGTGGATGTAAATACTTTGCATATATATTTCTTTAGCTATATGTTCTGCAAGTAAACACTTTAGAATTGTTTAACAAGTATTTGGACATTGTTTTCATTTCCAGAACAGAGTCAGTATCGCACATGATTTGACTTCCTAGCTTCCATTTAGTTACTCAGCCAACACAGCTGTCATAATCAAAAAATCGTCTGCGAATACTCCAATCGTATAGTTTTGTTTTCCGATTTGGACAATCTTGATGTCTGGTGTTGTTCCGAGGCATATAGCTAACGGTTCTAAAACTAGGATGAATAACACTGTGTGTGTGTGTTTAAAAAAATATGTCTGCAATTTGCTTCTTGATCAGAGAATCAGTCCGTGGTGAAACACAGTTTTATAACCATTTCTCTTACCACGAAATTGGCAGAAAGTTCATTGATCATAAGCCTTTTTGTTTTGACTCTGCTTCGGGGATGTTTTGTCTTTGAAAAACAGAATGAAAGCCAAGACGCAGTTTTTTTGAGAGGTTTCGGTTCAAGACTTGGACATTCTGTTCTTGATTATTATTATTATTGTTGTATCATTTGCAGATGGCTATACTGATCCTATGTTATTTAAGTTTTGCATTGTTACGTTATGTGTTCATTGAAATACACAATTAACAAATTACACTCCCCCTTGGATATTATTATTCAGGTCCTCAAAAGCAAGAATATCTACATTTATTTTTTAAAAAAATAATTCTACTCTTATTGATAACCCCATTCACCCCTATGAAAATGTGTCATAAATTCACCATTCTTAGAAATGACTTTAGAAACTACATAATGCTTTCTTTAACTTGTGATTAATGCAGTAATTAACCTAGTGTTATAAAATGGTGTGCCTAACAATCTATCTATCATCTATCTTTCTATAAGAAATCAAGAGATTGAAGGCATAACCTCCTATAATCAGGGTTAAAGCCTTCTCCATTTACATTGAGGATGTTGCTGCTTTTTGATTAGGCTAATTGCTCTAATCTTGCTCTATATAAATGTCGCTGATCCTTCAACATTGTTGTTTTGGTCCTCAGAATCAGGGACAGACAACTCCTGTATTCTCCTGGAACACTTGATGGTCAAGACATTAGTTTTCGTGAGGTGGGAGGTTAGCCCACTCACAGATGGCTTAGCTCTATGACAAAGTTAAGATCACTGAGCAGTAAAACCTTCTCATTTATGGAACACATCACGTAGAGATGTTGGAGAATTACAACATCAATGGAAAAGGAAGTAGAAATTGCTGCAGTTCGCATTTTTATCTGTGGTCAGGAATGAAAATCAGACTAGCGCATATTATTGGTATTTTTTCACATTATTGTTTTTAAGCAGCGGTAGGCAACCTAAGGCCCGGGGGCTGGATATGGCCCATTTGCCTTCTCAATCCGGCCGGTGGACGGTCCGGGAATCATTGTGTTTTTACATGAGTAGAATGTGTGCTTTTATTTAAAATGCATCTCTGGGTTATTTGTGGGACATAGGAATTTGTTCATTTCTCTCTCTCTAAAATATAGTCTGGCCCACCACATGGTCTGAGGGACAGTAGACCAGCCCACGGCTGAAAAAGGTTGCTGTCCTCTGTTTTTAAGTACCGGTATGTAAAAGACAGATATTTAATTACTTTCATTTATATTGTTTTGCTATTTCCTTTGCACTGAAACGAAGAAAAGTCACATACGTTATACAAATCGTTTTGTAAGTTACATGACTTAGATCTTTACAGCAAAGCAACTTGCCCTGGTATAATGCAGTTTTTGTAGGCCATCTTCACTAAGACAAGTGTTTTTCAATGCATGTTTTCTCTGAGCATATATGCATTTATGTACACCTTACTTGGCTGGAGAACTGCGTTGCAGAATTTGGAGAGGACAGAATGTCAAAGGATGGCTGTGCTTTGGTTTGCGCACCATTTTGGAAAGTCTGAATGTGGTTGGCTCACTTTTAAATGCCAGGAGTGTCCAATATCTCCCCGCATCCCTAGTTCAGAGGCACACTGAATGAAAATGGTGACCTTGAGGTTTATCTTGAAAAGACTCCTCTGAATGAAGGAAAGTGCACCGTGCATTTAGAATGCAGTCCGTGTTCTCAGTGGTTCTTGAGGGCTGTGGCAACAAAGTTCCATTCGAACGAAAGCATTGTAGATGCAGAGCGGAACGGTCGGAAGATTTGCTGCAGTGTCTCCTGGATGCTGCTCAATACACCAGCCTTCGGGGAAGAATTAACGTTGCCAGAAATTATTTATTTATTCCCAATATTTACATCCCGCCTTTCTGCCTGGCAACAGGCTTCCGCAGCCGCTGACGATAAGTGAAAACTGATACAGAAGGACACAATAATAATGTTCTTTTAAAAGATGGCTTATGAAGGCTCAGGAGTTTTGTTTTTAGATTTATATACCACCACTTCATCATAAGATCTTAGGGCAGTTCACAGAACAAAATACAGGATAAAAACAAGTAAATAATTGAAACAAAACAGCAAAATAAGAACCCCCACCCCCTTCCCACATGTACAGATCATGTTTCTTGCCGCAGTGATTTATATAGTTTGTTTGTTTATATGTGGTATTTATTTATATACCACTTTTGGCGGCTAGATTCAAGATGCTGGTTGGCCATTTCTGTCTAAATCATGGGTGGGGTGGCAGATTGGAAGAGGCTAGGGAAAACAGATTTGAAATTCGTGGCATGTTGTTCACCAAAAGAAAATTACCGTATTTTTCGCCCTATAGGGCGCACCGGCCCATAGGGCGCACCTAGTTTTTTTTGGGGGGGGGGAATAAAGAATTTTTTTTTTATTTCCCCCCAAGGCACAGGGCTGGGGTGGGTGATGCCCGAGCTTCCCCTGACCCCAGCCCCCAGAACAGGCTGCTATCTGCAAGCATGGGGAGCCCACGGGAACTCCCGCTGGGCTCCTCAGGCTTGCGGATATCTGCCCAAAGCCCGGGGTGTGCTGCTCAGTGCGCCCCAGGCTTTGGGATGCAGGCTGCTATCCGCAAGCCTAGGAAGCACGGCGGGAACTCCCGTCGGGCTCCCAGGGCTTGCGGATAGCTTCCTGAAGCCTGGAGAGTGAGAGGGGTGGGTCGCACCAACCCCTCTTGCTCTCCAGGCTTCAGCGAAAGCCTGCATTCGCCCCATAGGACGCACACACATTTCCCCTTCATTTTTGGAGGGGGAAAAGTGCGTCCTATAGGGCGAAAAATACGGTATATGAAAATGATGTATCGGTGGTATTTGACTCCAGTTAAGTTAGCAAAAATGTATAGAATAGGTTCAAATACTTGCTGGAAATGTAAAGAAAAAGAAGGTACCTTTTATCATATGTGGTGGACATGTAAAGTAAATTTAAAAATTTCTGGGAGATGATATATAATGAAATGGAAAAAATGTTTAAAATAAGCTTTGTTAAAAAACCCCAGAAGCCTTTTTATTAGGAATTACAGGTACCAATATACCAAAGGACAAGAAAAGATTGTTTATGTATGCCGCAACAGCTGCACGGATTCTACTAGCCCAGGGATGGAAGGAAGAAACAGCCCCGACCAGAGAAGACTGGCAAACCAAGTTGATGGACTATGCTGAAATGGCAAAATTAACTGGGAATCTCAGAAATCAAGAAGACAAGAACTTTTAAAAAGGATGGGGAAAGTTTATAATTTATTTACGAGACCATTGCAAGCAGTTTAAAACATTAGGTAAAGGTAAAGGTACCCCTGCCCGTACGGGCAAGTCTTGCCAGACTCTAGGGTTGTGCGCTCATCTCACTCTATAGGCCGGGAGCCAGCGCTGTCCAGAGACACTTCCGGGTCACGTGGCCAGCGTGACAAGCTGCATCTGGCAAGCCAGCGCAGCACACGGAACGCCGTTTACCTTCCCGCTGGTAAGCGGTCCCTATTTATCTACTTGCACCCGGAGGTGCTTTCGAACTGCTAGGTTGGCAGGCGCTGGGACCGAACGACGGGAGCGCACCCCGCCGCGGGGATTCGAACCGCCAACCATGCGATCGGCAAGTCCTAGGCGCTGAAGTTTTACCCACAGTGCCACCCGTGTCCCACATTAGCAGGATTTTAATTACACATGTGAAGTAATGGAAAGTATGGATAATTTGGAAGGATAAAACTTGGGTAAGTGTTGATATGCAGTTGTAAATATTATCATTAGGACCCATGGAAGGGATGGGGGGAAGTCAGGAGATTCAGAGTAATTTCGCTATTTGGATCTTGAATTTTGTTGTTGTATGTTTAAAAATTAACAAAAAATAAATAATGGTTGGGGAACCTTTTCAAGGTTGACTGGCAGAGGTGCCTCGGGGTTTCAGACAGGGCTCTCCTCTCCCAGTCCTCCCTGGAGATGCTGTGAGCTTCTCCACACTGGAACTAATACAAGAAGGGATGAAAAATATTTTTGGGCTTTTTGCATAGCTGATTCACAGGCAAACCTATTGACGTGAAGAGTATCAATGAACAGAGAGTCCAACAAGACAAGGGGAAGCAAGCAAACAAACAAAATCTGCCAAGAAAGGGATGTTTCTGTGCATTGGCCTGAAATAAATCCAAGGGCCGTTTTTGCAGGTGTCTAAGCTTAGCTATGTTTTTTTAAAGGAAGCATTTGGTAACTGCATTATCGTCACGATTTTGTTCACATTATGCATGTTACATTATACAGAAGAATGGCTGGAGTTGCCATAACAACTCTAAATTGATAGGGTGCCTTTAGAAATTTCCGTGGGCCCCATGGAAATAGTACATGGGTGTGTGTGGAATGACACTTCCTCCCTTCTCAGTTAGGGGTTGTCCACACTTCTGCTTCCCCTGTTGCTTCCCCCTGGGAAAACCTGCTCTTTACCTCTGAATCGGAGCAAACAGCAATTGGGTTTTCCGTGGATCGACGTTTGCTCTGGTGATTCAGTGGTAAAGAGAGGGTTTTCCTAGGGAAAGCACAGGAGATGAGGAAAACCGCTCGGAGCCTTGCTTTCTAGGTGCAGGACAAATGTATTGTGCATGAGTCCTTCTATTCTGCCTTTGATGAAGCATCCAGCAAAACTGCTATCCTCTTCCGTTGCAGCCCACAACATCAGTGGGCAGGTGTGGAGACCTGTCTTAACCTGTTGCACTGTAAGGCAGCATGGAATCAATTTGCAGCGAGCTTTTACTTTAGAAGAAGAAGAAGAAGAAGAAGAGGAAGAAGAAGAAGAGTTTGGATTTGATATCCCGCCTTTCACTCCCTTTAAGGAGTCTCAAAGCGGCTAACGTTCTCCTTTCCCTTCCTCCCCCACAACAAACACTCTGTGAGGTGAGTGGGGCTGAGAGACTTCAAAGAAGTGTGCCTGGCCCAAGGTCACCCAGCAGCTGCATGTGGAGGAGCGGAGACGCGAACCCGGTTCCCCAGATTACGAGACTACCACTCTTAACCACTACACCACACTGGAACCAGTTTCTCGAGAAATGCTTTTTTGAGGGGACAAAAATGATGCAATAGATGCAGTTTGTGTGTGGACCATGTAGGGGGGTGGGAAATGCACATTCTGTCTCCATGGATTCTGGAATAAAAAGATTGTGCGTGTAGACCCAAGTGTTTGTCTGTGGGGCCAAACAGGGGCTTCCTTCCATCGTGCACCCCATTCTCAGCTCATTGTGGCACTGCAGGACTTCTGAAATGGTGCTGAAGTGTGGTGCAATGAGGCACAATCCAGACATGAGAGAGGGAAACCAAGACTCAAGGTGGGGTCCGGATCCCTTTTCTTTCGACAGCTCTATGTAGAGGAGAAAATTTTGACTGGTGCAGAATATCATGCAGGGGGGAAATGGACTGGGCAATATCTTCCATTGTGTAAGAGGAACAGGGGGCAAACCTCCTTCATATTTGGCCTCCTAGTAATGTATTGACTGCGATGTACTCACTGTTATTGTTCAGTGAATAACCTAAATCTGGCCATGAGAAAAATACCCAGTGAATCAGCCCAAAATGAAGCAGCCTCCTCCGCCTCTGGGGACTGAGTGTCCAAATTATTTATGACATGAAATTATTTTTCAAGGGCAGGAGTCTGAGTCACTGACAAGGGTGTGATTCTGTGGCAGAAATAAAGGATTAGGCACAGGGCATGGATGTAGCCAAGGGGGGGGCAGGGAGCTGCCTCCCCAAAATCAATAAAAATACATAGCTAATTGAGGTTCTGTCTCCCTAACGAAAGGCCTGTGACCCCGCAAAAATCCTGGCTGCACCCATGGCACTGGGTGCAGGGGGGCAGCCCATGCCATTTTTGGAGAGGAATGTGACCTCCTTGTCACGACCTCCTGTCGCTCCCCGATCCCAGTGTTTACAGAGTGCATCCCACTCCATCTCCAAAACATCGTAGAATGTTATTGAATCTTCCTACAGGCTTGCTGATAAGCAAAACTACTCATCACCACAATTGTCATAAGGGCAACAATGGCCTTCCTCTCACAGTGTTACTCCTACACAAGGAGTTTGAACCAGGAGTTTGGAACCAGAACAAGGAGTTTGAACCAGGTGATTTGAACCAGAACAAGGAGTTTGAACCAGGAGTTTTGAACCACAACCAGGAATTTGAACCAGGAGTTTGGAACCAGAACCAGGAGTTTGAACCAGGACTCATCAAGTGGCTAAAGGTGACGCAGACTCTGATTCCAGACATAAAACCCAGTGCCCTAAAATGGGGAGGGGGGCAGAGTTTCTACTCCATAAGACTTGCTTAAAAACATGTGAGCAATGCCCAACAAAATCTCAAACATGTAGTTGGCTGACTAAGGTTCTCAGTGAAAGGAAGCAGAAGTTGAAATCTCCTTGCCCTTTCCTATGACAGGCAAATGCAGAATAATTGAAATTGGCATAAACAGGTATAAGCTGCAAAATCTCGCTTTTCTTGAATGGCGCAGGGTTGTTGTTTTTTTGCTTGTTTGTGTCATAGAGCACACACACCCTTGCCTCTGGGTATTTGCAGAATACCTTTACCTTCACTTAGAGTCACCACCTGATCATTCACACCTGGGATGAGGCATTCAGGGTAAAGGCTAGGGCTGCATTCAGATGAAAAGTTTATTGCATTAGTTTCTCTTGCCCCAGGCCTGTTGGCAGATCAACTCTGCACTACAAAGATGTCTACAAATGTGACACGAAGGCTGGCAACATCAACCCCACCATCCGAGAATCTCTTGCAGATGACCGCAGTGCCTGGAGACAGTCAGGTTTTGTATCCACACCAGTAATCAGAGGAGAAATTACAAAAAAGCAATGCATAGTTAATTCAGCTGTTATCACAGAGCACTCCAGGTATTTTGAACTACAATTCCCATCCCCAGCCTGAATGGTCAGGAGTGTAGCCCATAGCATCTAGACGTCATGTGGGATACCTTGATAGAGAGTATTCTTCTTCTTTGGCGATCACTCGTAGCCGAGTAAGATTGTCTTCCATGAACACGGTTTTAACAGTGAGTCCGTAAGTGACTGTGAAGGCCAATTCTGGATCCATATGTCCTTCCACAGTGGAGACATAGGTTTCTGGGCAGGAGTTGATCACGGTGAGGGTTTGCCAAGCATGCCTTCCTCTTAGCACGTTTCTCCCTTTTGTCCTGAGTTCAAGCATCTTCAAAACCCATGACACCTTTGGTAAAGGCTGTTGTGTGTCAAGGTCCCCAGGTCCACCCCAATAACTCACACATCACACAGAATTTTTTGTTTAAGGTTTTTGGCATAATTTTGGCCACAACTTTATTAAAATACAAATTTGTGAGTGGTTGCTTAGGCATTGGTTGCGACTATCTGCCCCCACCATGGGGGACAGACTGACATTCCACACGATGTGAAAGTCAGAATAGGGGAATACACTTGGGGGTAACGTGGAGCAGGGAACCTGCCCTCACCCCAAATGCAACCAGGAGCTCATTGCTATGGCCCGAGCCTATTCTAGGGAGGGAGGAACGGGCAATCTGATGCACGGGCGAAAAGAGGAAGCCCTAGCCTCGTGCAAGGAGTTTTAGTATTTCTGGCTGTCAATCAATAAATGGCAACATTAATTTCTTCCCAACAACAAGGGAAGCCCCAATCGCATCAGTGGCCAAAGATCAGTTAGCCCGCCCTCAACTTTGGAGTGTCCTGGCGGCCCCCACCACAACACGTGCTCTCCATGAAGGAGAACACGCTTTCTCCAATTGGAACGCTCGCAGGCCAGTGTTTCCCAGTTGTTGGCGTTTATACTACATTTTTTAAGATTTGCCTTGAGTCATTAAACCTCTTTTATTGACCACCAGCGTTACGCATTCCATTTTTAAGTTCGGAATAGAGTAGTTGCTTTGGAAGACGATAATCAGGCATCCAAATAAAATGACCAGTCCAATGAAGTTGATGTTGAAGAATCATTTCTTTGGCACTGTTGATCTTTGCTTCTTCCAGTACACTGGCATTAGTTCGCCTGTCTTCCCAAGTGATGTGTAAAATTTTTTGGAGACATCGTTGATGGAATCTTTCAAGGAGTTGGAGATAGCATTTATAAGTGGGCCATGTTCCACAAGTGTATTCACACTTACTTGGGAGTAAGTCCCACTGAGCACAGTGAGACTTGCTATTTAGTAAATATGATCAGATTGTGTTGCAGCTGATAGACCAGATTTTCTTCTGTGAAATGCAGCATGGCAGCACAAAGGAATAGGCATCTCCATAAACTAGCATGACCTATCCAAAAACCTGGGGATCTAGCTAGGTGCTCCTCTTTCCATCTTCAAAAAAAGTTGCAGCATTTGAGCAGCATATTGTGGATATAGTTTGCCCCCCAAATTTGGAACGTAGGTATATAGCATCGCTACATCAGGAGGGGCCATGCATAAAGAGGACTCCACGTTCAATACCTACTTGAAGATCTCAGGTAGCAGTACTGTGAAAGACCTCTCCTTGAGACCTTGGAGAGCTGCTGCCGGTCAGTGTAGACAGTATAGAGCTAGAGGGGCCAGTGGTTTGAATAACGCAACTTCCCATGTTCATCCCACGTAAGGACCTTTTGCTAATGCATTCTGCCTAGTAAGTTGCTGCTTTCAGCTTCAGATTGCAGAGGAGATACCAGTCTTTGGATGCTTCTAAAGGCCCCCTCGATCACTGCAGATGGTGACAGCAGCCACAAAATTAAAAGACGCCTGCTTCTTGGGAGAAAAGCAATGACCAACCTAGATAGCATCTTAGAAAGTAGAGACATCACCTTGCCAACAAAGGTCTGTATAGTAAAAGCTATGGTTTTCCCAGTAGTGATGTCTGGAAATGAGAGCTGGACCATCAAGAAGGCTGATCGCCGGAGAATTGATGCTTTTGAATTATAGTGCTGGAGGAGACTCTTGAGAGTCCCATGGACTGCAAGAAGAACAAACCTATCCATTCTGAAGGAAATCAGCCCTGAGTGCTCACTGGAAGGACAGATCCTGAAGCTGAGGCTCCAATATTTTGGCCACCTCATGAGAAGAGAAGACTCCTTGGAAAAGGCCCTGATGTTGGGAAAGATGGAGGGCACAAGGAGAAGGGGACAACAGAGGACGTGATGGTTGGATAGTGTTGTCGAAGCTACCAGCATGAGTTTGACCAAACTCTGGGAGGCAGTGGAAGACAGAAGTGCCTGGCGTGCTCTGGTCCATGGAGTCACGAAGAGTTGGACATGACTAAACGACTAAACAACAAAGGCCCCCTCATATCGTGCTTTTAATGCAGACAAAAACATGTTTATGTTTTATGGTGCCTTTTTTGGTGCTATGAACCAAGCAGCTTCTGCCAACAAAGTAGTTTTGGCACCGGAAGGATGAAGTACTAAATGATGGCCCTTGGTAGCAGGGAAAAGTGAGTCCACTTCCTGTCAGTAGCAGAGAATAATTTGCCAGCCCAGGAGGAGGCCAGGTGAGTAACATTCAGATCAAGGCTTCTGTGCAGACACTATTGTCAAAAAGTCTTATTCCACTGATCTTACTCATGCAAAACCTCCCACAGCGGCCCATTGTCTTCTTTGGCTTGCGATGAGATCATATCAAACAGCGGCACTTGAGATAGCGTGGAGGGTAAGGGAACATTGTGTCTATTGTGTTGGTTTGCCAATGAGTAGATTTTATGAGTTGCAGCCTTGAAAAGGTAGAAGCCATTTGAAATCTCCAGCGTAGCTGGAAAAACTGTGTTGTGTTGCCATGCTTCCATCCAGAAAACGAGTCTGGTCTGCTGTATTTCCTGGCTCCTGTCTTCCTGGAAAGGACCAATCGCATCCACGTGTAGCTGCGGCAAGCATGTGATCCCTGTGTGTAGGGGCTGCCAATGTAGCACCCATGGGTGCTCAGGAGCCCAGAGATGTCTTCCCTGGAGCCCACAGTTCTCTCCTGCCACTGAAATTAGGCTTAGAAAGAAGCATAGAATAGATTGTTTGCTGACAGTTTCTCTGGTTTGCAAATGTGCCCATGGTGCCCCCAAAGTCCTGAAATAAGTCAGGGTCTAGACTAGAGCCTTTGCTAAAGCATTTTACCCACAAAAGGCTGCATGTAAAATAAATATATATTGTTGCATGCCACCCCAATCTCCGAGATTCCAGGGGTCCAGGCGCTTCCCCAGGGCTCGGTTTCCTTGGGACAGCACAGACTGTGGTGTCTTTATGATATATTGTTTATTTACACATAAGTACAACGCAAGCCTGGGACGCGGGTGGTGCTGTGGGTTAAACCACAGAGCCTAGGACTTTCCAATCAGAAGGTCGGCGGTTCGAATCCCCATGACGAGGTGAGCTCCCGTTGCCCGGTCCCTGCTCCTGCCCACCTAGCATTTCAAAAGCACGCCAAAGTGCAAGTAGATAAATAGGTACCACTCCAGCGGGAAGGTAAACGGCGTTTTTGTGCACTGCTCTGGTTCACCAGAAGTGGCTTAGTCATGCTGGCCACATGACCCGGAAGCTGTACGCCGGCTCCCTCGGCCAATAAAGCGAGATGAGCGCCGCAACCCCAGAGTCGGTCACGACTGGACCTAATGGTCAGGGGTCCCTTTACCTTTACCTTTACAACCCAAGGCTGGCATGGAGGGACTCATGGCATTAATACCCCAAGAAGGTCTTGCTTCTACCACAATCGCATCCTTGTATTCCAACATAAATCAGGCATGGTTCTCATTTTCTGGCTTCTGCCTCCCTCCATCCCAGCTCTGCGCTTTCAACCGCTCTTCCCCAGCATTTTAGAGATTCTGAGCCTTGCTAACAACATGGGAGGGAGAGAGCAAAGGAGGGGACGAATATAGCTGAACAGCAAGCCCTTGGCTAAACAGCTAATAAAGAATAAAGATACTGCAGCACCCTCAACCTTCACAATCATTTTTGCGACAGGGATGAGAATTCTAAGAGCACATCCCTGATTATTTTCTGAGTCGCTGTTGACTTTTAAGACCTACTGTTCAGCTAACTGATGGAAAATAAAATCTTTATAGGTACTCTTGGCAGTAAAGGGTGGGGTGGGGGGAATCTGATTATGAAGTTCAGCTATTGCCTTCTAGCCTAGGTGATAACTGTTCCAGAAATGTTCATATTCCACAAGATGGAACAGCAGAATGTGTTGCAGGGGAAGGGGTGAGGCAGATTCAATAGATAAACCAAAGGTTTTTAAAAAGAATAGAAAGATTAGTTTGGATAAGGCATGTGCAAATGGTGACCTGCATGGTGATCTGCAAGAGACGTGAAAGCTATTTAGAGACCCGGGGTTGGATCCAATGTTAAGTAGACCTATTGAAATGTGTGGACATGACTAGGTTAGGTCCATTCATTTCAGTGGGCTGGCCTTGAGTAAAACGTAGGTGGATACAACTGTTAGACTGGAAGCAGAAAAACACACAAACAGGTTTATTTAGCCCCCGATAAGTAGAGGGAAACATGCATCCAAAATATGCATAGAGAGTTCTGGATGGAGAATTTATGCTCCTTCCAGCGCATTCATTGCATATGTGATGTGCAATGGAAACCAGTCTGTTATACCTCCCAGCTGAGGGTACAGGGGATACCAACTTTTTATGCCCCCTGAGCACATTGCAAAGAAACCACTGTGGACATGTGGTGCAATGAGTCAATGTGTCTGGCTGTTAGCCAGAAGGCTGGTGGCTTGAACCCACCCAGGTACGGCTATGGGCAGGATTCCTGTATCGCAGGGAGTTGGACTAGATGGCCCTTGGGGTCCCTTCCAAAGCTACAATTCAATGATCCTATTATTACCCACCCACCATGCAATTTATTCTATTGGCTGTGACAGAATGCTTCTTCCTAGCCTTATTTTATAGGTGGGAGGGGACTCTCTGTGCATAAGGGAGGGACAGAGTGATCCAACCTTCTTTAGCTAGTCTGCTTGGCTTCCACACCAACAGACTTGCTCAACTGCCTGGAATTGCCTAGTCAGCCAGGCAAACGGTCCCAGTTTAAGATACCTGAAGATCCTAGTGTCTGCAATGGGGGGGAAAAGATTCCCCCATCCCACAATGCATCTCACTGATGGAATCTCATTACAGATCAGGCTCCATCCCTGTCTTTATAGCTCTCCTCCAATGGTAAAAAGTAAAGGTAAAGGTACCCCTGCCTGTACGGGCCAGTCGTGTCCGACTCTAGGGTTGCATGCTCAACTCGCTCTAGAGGCCGGGGGCCAGCGCTGTCCGGAGACACTTCCGGGTCACGTGGCCAGTGTGACGAAGCTGCAGCTGGCGAGCCAGCACCAGCGCAGCACACGGAAACGCCGTTTACCTTCCTGCTATAAAGCGGTACCTATTTATCTACTTGCACTTAAGGGTGCTTTCGAACTGCTAGGTGGGCAGGAGCTGGGACCGAACAACGGGAGCTCACCCCGCTGCGGGGATTCGAACCACTGACCATACGATCGGCAAGTCCTAGGCACTGAGGTTTTACCCACAGCGCCACCCGCGCCCCTCCTCTAATGGTAGTGGAATGGAATCTTAGGCTAACTGGGCAGAATGCTTATAGCTAGGAATAAGCAGGTAAAACAGAACCTTCCAGTGTCCTTGTTTTCCAGGGACAGTCCTGGGTTTACAAAAGCCATCCCAGTTTCTGATTTGATCCCAGAATGTCCCACTTTTCCATTCATTTCATTGGAGAAATGTTGGAGGGTGTGGTAAAGGTAAAGGGACCCCTGACTATTAGGTCCAGTCGTGACCGACTCTGGGGCTGCGGTGCTCCTCTCACTTTACTGGCCGAGGGAGCCGGCGTACAGTTTCCGTGTCATGTGGCCAGCATGACTAAGCCACTTCTGGCAAACCAGAGCAGCGCACGGAAATGCTGTTTACCTTCCTGCCGGAGGGGTACCTATTTATCTACTTGCACTTTGACGTGCTTTCGAACTGCTAGGTGGGCAGGATCAGGGACCGAGCAATGGGAGCTCACCCCGTTGCGGGGATTTGAACTGCCAACCTTCTGATCGGCAAGCCCTAGGCTCTGTGGTTTAACCCACAGCGCCACCCGCGTCCCTGGAGTGTGTGGTAGGAAGTCCCTATTTTCACCGGAGAAATGTAACTATGCAACCTTTAGAAGACATCTGAAGACAGCCCTGTATAGGGAAGTTTTTAAATGTTTTGTTATGTTTTTATATGTGTTGGAAGCCACCCAGAGTGGCTGGCGCAACCCAGGCAGATGGTCAGGTAATAATAATAATAATAATAATAATAATAATAATAATAATAATAATAATTGAATAGGACGTCCCTGTTTTCTTTGGAGAAATGTTGGAGGGTATGTAAATGTTGGAGGGATTGAATGGATCGATGGATAAATGGACAGACAGACATATAGATAACTTTGACCCTCCATACTTTAGAGACTATGTCCTTCCCTCAGCCCTTTTGAGATATAATGAAAAGGTCCTTTAAACTATTTTGCCCATAGCTGGGGTGCAGAAACCCACTGCCCTCTTTTGCTTCCACATTGGGGTGCTTTCAGTATACAGAGTCTCCCTCGACGTTGCATAATAACGGCAGGCATATTGCCAGTTAATAATAAACTTCACCTCTTTTCTGCTTTAATTCAGATGTTAGTTGTTTTGCTGGAGGGAAGCACGCAGCTGGAGTTATTACAGCTCTCTTAAATCTCAGAAGGGAGCTGGTTCAAATGTGAAACCTTTATTGATGGGACATGGGGCGGTGGTGGGGTGAATCCAGCTAGTCTGATGTCAGTGGATCTATTAGGATTTCACCCACGCGGGCTGCTTGACTGCAAACTCTCTCTCTCTTTCCCCTGAACAGCAGGGGAGGTCTAGACAGAAGCTGCTGGTTTTATTTATTGTCTTGCCAGTTCCACATAGAGCAGCTACACAGAGCAAGCTGTAACCTTCCTTTTTTCAGCTCGGAAGACTGGTAGATTTCCTCTGCATTGCCAAATGCTTTCCAAGCCTGGCACTCTGAGTTTTCCTATGCAGAAAATGTAAATATTTTTGTGCCCCTCGTTTTGGGGAGAAAGGAAGATAAGACTGTGAAGGAATAGGCAAAGAGGAGGGCCTCTCATGAATCACTTTCTGGGGAAGGGCTGTGGCTCAGGTGTAGAAAATGTGCTTGGCAGGCAGAAGGACCCAGATCCAAACCTCAGTACTTCCAGGTAGGGCTGAGAATGCAGCACAAAGAGCTGCTTTTAGTCATTGTAGAAAATACTGGGCTAGATACTTAATTCGTTCCGGAGGTCCGTTCTTAACCTGAAACTGTTCTTAACCTGAAGTACCACTTTACTAATGGGGCCTCCGCTGCCGCCGCGCTGCCGGAGCATGATTTCTGTTCTCATCCTGAAGCAAAGTTCTTAACCTGAGGTAATATTTCTGGGTTAGCGGAGTCTGTAACCTGAAGTGTCTGTAACCTGAAGCGTAGGTAACCCAAGGTACCACTGTACCAAGAATCTGACATAGTATAAGGCAGCTTTCCAGCTTCATAATACAGCCATACCTCGGGTTACAGACGCTTCAGGTTGCGTTTTTTCAGGTTGCGGACCGCCAAAACCCGGAAATACCGGAATGGGTTACTTCCGGGTTTTGGTGGTTGCGCATGCGCAGAAGCACTAAATCGCGCTTTGCACATGTGCAGAAGCGCTGAATCGCAACCTGTGCACGCGCAGACACGACGCTGTGGGTTGGGGGCGCTGTGGGTTGCAAACGATCACATTCGCAACCCGAGCGTCCACTGTATTTAATTTTAAGGTGGGGGAAGTGAGAGACCTTTTATTTATTCAATAAATTTATATCCAGCCTTATATCCATTTTGGAGCAACCTTTCTCTATTGACCTTTTTGCACCCAAAGCTAAAATAGTAAATGGTAAAGGACCACTGGACGGTTAGGTCCGGTCAAAAGCGGCTTTCAGGCCAAGGGAGCTGGCATTTGTCCATGGACAGTTTTCCAGGTCATGTGGCCAGCATGACTAAGCCGTTTCTGCTGCAACGGAACACCGTGACGGAAGCCAAAGTGCACGGAAACGCCATTTACTTTCCCACCACAGTGGTACCTATTTATCTACTTGCACTGGCGTGCTTTTGAACTGCTAGGTTGGCAGGAGCTGAGACAGAGCAACGGGAGCTCACCCTGTCATGGGGATTTGAACTGTGGACCTTCCGATCAGCAAGCCCAAGAGGCTCTGTGGTTTAGACCAAGCGCCACCCACATCTACCCAAGGCACTCGTTGACGGTTGGCCAACTCTTCCAGAAACCTTGACCAACAGGAGGTGTAACCAAAGTGGGTGTGTTCAACACACACTCTCACACACATTCTGTCACACACATGCTTGTGCACACATGCACAGGTGCATACAGGGGTTAAGGAAGGCTGGGGAAGGCCTTCTTGTCACCCCCCCCAAGATGGCACCTGGGGCAGCCCCGCCCCCCACCCCCTTCCTCTGCCACTGGGCGCATAAAGAAACATTCCCCATATATTTAGTCCACAAGCAGCACACATACAGCACATGCACATGTGTAGCACATACACTAACTGCAGATACACACCTTCCAAATAAATGATGCGACTCAGTTACAAATTTAGGGTTTTGTTGTCTATTAGGATGCGGGTGGGGCTGTGGTCTAAACCACAGAGCCTAGTGCTTGCCAATCAGAAGGTCGGCAGTTCGAATCCCGGTGATAGGGTAAGCTCCCGTTGCTCGGTCTCTTCTCCTTCCAACCTAGCAGTTCGAAAGCATGTCAAAGTGCAAGTAGATAAATAGGTACTGCTCCGGCGGGAAGGTAAACGGTGTTTCTGTGCACTGCTCTGGTTCGCCAGAAACAGCTTAGTCATGCTGGCCACATGACCCAGAAGCTGTCTGCGGACAAACGCCAGCTCCCTCGGCCAGTAAAGCAAGATGAGCACCGCAACCCCAGAGTCGTCTGCGACTGGACCTAATGGTCAGGGGTCCCTTTACCTTTACCTTTACCTTTGTCTATTAGTTAATTTCTGCGGTCTACATATCATTGGCTTCTGAGTACCCAATGGAATGGCTTGAATTGTTTATATCTATTGTTTCAGATTGTAGGCCCTTTGGGCTAGAATTTCTTGCTTTACTGAGTACAGAGCCATGAGCATGGATGGCATTCTATGAACAAATGCCACTACTACTAATTTTTGTTTTTGCAACAATCAATTTTGCTTAGATTAAAAAACCTGCACTGTCCTGCTCTCGCTTCCACTGGCTAATGGCTTAGTCATCTTACTTTTGATGGCAGCAAACTTTGGACAAGATGAAAGGCAGAAAATGAGTCTATACTAGCATGTCATTCCTGAGGCCCTAACCTCAGCATCTCTTTCAAGGGAATAGGGGCACCTTAGGGTGGCATATTCCACACAGGCTTTCTATAAAAAGGTAAAGGGACCCCTGATCATTAGGTCCAGTCGTGACTGACTCTGGGGTTGCAGCGCTCATCTTGCTTTACTGGCCGAGGGAGCTAGCGTACAGCTTCTGGGTCATGTGGCCAGCATGACTAAGCCGTTTCTGGTGAACCAGAGCAGCACATGGAAATGCTGTTTACCTTCCCACCGGAGTGGTACCTATTTATCTACTTGCACTTTGACGTGCTTTCAAACTGCTAGGTTGGCAGGAGCAGGGACCGAGCAACGGCAGCTCACTCCGTCACAGGGATTCGAACCGCCAACCTTCTGATCGGCAAGTCCTAGGCTCTGTGATTTAACCCACAGTGCCACCCTTGTCCCTAGGCTTTCTATAGCAGTTGTTTTATTGACAATGCTGCCCACAGCATGCAGACCTCATTTGTTTACACCTGATGACTGTATAAATTTGATGATTTTGGGGGGGGGGGGGGAGGATGAAATGAAGCCTGGTTTGCATTTTAATGCAAGCCTGCCTAAATACACATTTCCTGGAAAGTGAACCAAAATGCAGCTGTCTTTTCAAATTCACCCTTCCCTGTATTATGTGATGCAGTTTTCAAGCCACGTGACGTGTGCAAAAATGTGCCTGTTAGGGGAAAGCGAGTGCACAAACGTGAACATTAGTAAAAAAAACCCCACATATAAATTGCATTATATTAGGGAAAGCTGCTTATAGAATGTGTGTATCATCGGGCAAAAGTACATAGAGAAAGTGCATATTGTAAGAAACTTGCACCAAAACCCTGATGAATCTCCATGAGGGGTCTTTTTAAATATAAAAATAATTAATTGCAAATTAATGCAAAAACGTGGAGGGCTGAAGACTGAAATAAAGGAGAAACGGAGAGAAACAAAAAATGACCCACCCACCTGACCCTACTGAAAATTCAGATTGGAGTGACAGATCTGCAGTGCCTCTTTTGCTCATAGGAAGCCGTTGCTTGATTACGCAGTCATCGAGCAAAGAGCATAATACAGGGTCACATGCATACATACCGAACAACAACAACAACAATTTTATTATTTATACCAGCTTCCAGCACATATAAGAACACAACAGAACATCAAACATTAAAAACATGATGCAGTCTAAAATCTTTTATGCAAATGAGCAACCAGCCCATAAAGTTGTTCAGTTACACACAAGTGTGTGTGTGTGTGTGTGTCTTTGGCAAGTTCTCCAGTTAACAGGTTCCTGGATGCAGTGGTGACAGGGCAGCAATTGGTGGAGAGAATGTGGCTTACCCGGGCATCGTCACAAGACGGAGGTGTCTTTGCAGGGACATCTTCTGTAAGATGCCTTAAACTGGAACGGACGTGATTTTCACTTTTTTGCATAAACAACAACAATGCAGCCTGACAATATCCCGCGTTTTATCATGCTTGAGGTAACCGCTGAAAATAACAAAGTATGTTCTTTTCTTCCTCGTCATCTTCTTCATCCCCCCCCCCCCTTTCTTAAAGAACAGCATCAGAAGAAGGTAACAGCTCCCTTGTGGGAGTGCTGCACATCACAAACACATAGCTGTTATGTTCAGTTTTATTTTCAGCTTTTCTTTGAAAATAAGAAAAGGGGGGAGGCGGGAGAAGCAGAAGAATAGGGGTGGGGCAGAAGTGAGAAGAAAGCAAAAAGGTGGGGGGGGAAATCACAAGGTACATCTTTGCTGATCCGGGCCCTTCAAAGTTCATGAATCAAGACAAAGAACCCTGGTTTATCCGTCTTACAGAGAAACTGGGAATGTAAAGAAACCACAGAATGACTTATTTCACTATTTCTTTGATTAGTACTGGGTGATATTCATTTGTGGCAATCTGCCTCCACAGCGGACTTTTGCTTCAGCAAACAGGACACCCCCTCACTGGCAGGGGAATGGGGGTGCGGAGGGAGCGGACCGCCCCCGGCACCACTATTCCGGTAGGGTGCCATCGTGGCGCACTCCCCTTGTACCCCAGGCACCACACCCCCATAGGCAGCACATCACGCACCCAAAACGCGCACCACGCCCCTGCGGGTGGTGTGCCATGCCCCCAGGATGCGTGCCACGCCCCCGGGGCGCCAGCCATGCCCCCGCCTGCTCTCCGCCCCTGGTAGCGGGGCATGCAGCTTCGCCACTGCTTCCCCTTCCCCTCCCCCTGCCTACAGCTCACCCTGAACCCTCAACATCAGTTCTGGAGAGTTGGGGACCACCTCTGGAAAAGATCAGGAGGACACAGGGAGCTGTGGGGGGGGGAGGAGAATCCCCCACCAACCCTGCTGTTGTGAGGGTAGATTTAGAAACATTATCCAGCTTATCCACACACAAAAAACACCTACGGGGTTAATGTAATACAATAATGTGATGGATCACATTTATATGCCGCGGAGCTCAAGGTGGTGTGACCTGGTGTCTTCCTCCTCACTTAATCCCCACAATAAACCTGCAAAGTAGGTTGGGCTGGGGCTTAGAGTTTTATGGCAAGTGGGTATTCGAACCCTGGTCTTCCGGGTCCTAGTCCAACACTCTAACTACTCTACACCATGTGCATGCACACAGTAACAGCATCTCATCACTGGCATTGGGGTTGCTTACCTGGACAAGGCTGGGGCAGAGGGGAGGTTGGGGCTGTGCAGGTGCAGCAGTGGGACCATTGAATCGGTATGTGTGTGTGTGTGCCTGCTGCTGCTGCAGCAGACATGATCTCACTCCTGCTCCATCTGCAGCCCGATCCACACAAAAACAGCAGTGATGCTGATATCAGGAGAACAGGTCTGCCCTACCAACTGTGACCCTGCTGCACACACACCTGTATAGAGTCCCAAGCATATATAAAGTTAAATATCAATCACATAGTATGCTCACAGAACAGGGGGCAGCCAAAGCCATGGAGGAATAAACGTTTTCATGACCTTCCTGAAACAAGTAATTAAGTCAGATCTGGCATACCGTGTTTGGGAGGGAATTCTAGAGGCCAACACAAAAAAGGCCCTGTTCCCTGTGGCAGCAGGCAGAAGCGGGGGCTCTCTCTGTGTAACTCTACATGCTACAATAGCTCCAGATAGTGCTCTATATGTGGCAACATTTTAGTGATTTGTGCATAGAGCACTACGTATATGTGCTCTATATGTGGAGATAACTCAGGATACTTTTTAATAGGCTAAATCTAACAAGCAAGTCAACTCTTTTTTTTAAATGTAGAAGGCTGTGGATTCTCCTTCACTGGAGGTTTGTTTGTTTTTTAAAGCAGAGGTTGGATGTCCATCTGCCATGGATGCTTTACTTGAGATTCCTGCACTGGAGGTGGTTGGTCTAGATGATCTTTGGGGACCCCGTCCAACTCTACGATTCTATGATATATATTGAAATCAATACAGTTTTTAGACATCCGAAGAATAAAAGCCTAAAGGCTGATCCAATGTATTTATATACAGCATCTTGTTACTGTAGGCACTTTGGAAACTATAAATAACAACACAGCAACAGCAACGATGACACCAGGAGCTGTGATTTTTTTTAAAAAAAAATGTTATTAGTAATTGCATTGTCCATGACATAAACTTTATGGCGATGATCACGGTATTTCTTATTGAAGGGAGTTTGAGCTAATGTGGCTGCTGGGGCCTGCCAGGGCCCTCCCCCATCACTGACTGAGCATATTGTAAGGGGGGAAAACCTGCTCCTTTTCCCTTATGGGGTACCCAAGAGCCCATATACAGTGGTACCTCAGGTTACAGATGCTTCAGGTTACAGACTCCGTTAACCCAGAAATAGTACCTCAGGTTAAGAACTTTGCTTCAGGATGAGCACAGATTGAAATCGCGCGGCGGCAGCGGGAGGCCCCATTAGCTAAAGTGCTACCTCAGGTTAAGAACAGTTTCAGGTTAAGAACGGACCTCCAGAACAAATTAAGTTCTTAACACAACATACCACTGTAGAGTCCTTCTGTAGGTTCTCTTTCGGTAGGAGAAAATAACATAGACCAACCAGAGAATATTGAGATGCAAAGCAGCTAGTAAGCCTGATCTTTATTAAAGCTGTTGCAACAGGGTGCTTCCCTGACACACAGGAGGGGTGGGGGGATCCAGAACAAAGGTGTGCCCGCCCTTATATAGACGTTTCAAATTGCCCACCCTCAAACTCCAGACCACCCCCAGAAACATCATACATACATCACAGGGGGCGGTCTAAAACAGAATCCTGAGTGTGTTGTTTATCTCCTATCTGCCATTTACGTGATTGCATTATCTGGGTTTTGGCCACTCTTTTGTTACTATAACTACTTAATTCCTGAATCCAGGTCACAGGTCACAGGCTCACACCCTATTCACACCTTTAATGTGCCCTTAAGGCAGGATTTGTGAGCACAGAGACAATGGGGAGATTTCCCATTTCCTTCGACCTTGCAGAGAAATATTTGAGGTCATTTTGGGAGAGAGAAAATGGTTTCAGGACTTTTCTGTGGGTTTCAGACATGTGGCTTACATATTTGTATGTGTTTGCTTGGTACATTTATGAACATATCTTTTATATATAAAGGTAAAGGTAAAGGTACCCCTGACCGTTAGGTCCAGTCGCGGACGACTCTGGAGTTGAGGCACTCATCTTGCTCTATAGGCCGAGGGAGCTGGCATTTGTCCGCAGACAGCTTCCAGGTCATGTGGCCAGCATGACTAAGCTGCTTCTGGCGAAACCAGAATAGCACACGAAATGCCGTTTACCTTCCCGCTGGAGCAGTACCTATTTATCTACTTGCACTTTGATGTGCTTTTGAACTGCTAGGTGGGCAGGAGCAGGGACCAAGCAACGGAAGCTCACCCCGTTGCGGGGATTCGAACCGCCAACCTTCTGATCGACAAGCCCTAGGCTCAGTGGTTTAGACCACAGCGCCACTCGCTGTATAAGACCTTAAAATTCTTATAACAAGCAGCAACACGCCAGGTGGACCTTGTGTAGCAGATTGTCTACACCTGGGGCAAAGTGCCAGGATAAGGATGGAGTCTGATTCCCACATCACCACATTTTCTGCTTTGACTCTGTTCCACATGAGTGTTTCTTGTGGGATTGATGTTCATCATGAATGCAGGTCTCCCGCAGCACCCGCAAGATGTCGCTGTCATCAAAATGCCATCCTGTAACCTCCACCATCCAATCTGGATCTGCTCTTTCCAGGGAAAATTGGATCAGTTAAAATAAAACCTGTTGCCGGTGATAAAACTGGAGCGTCTCAATGACCTGTTTGCAGGATTAAGCCCCTGTCCTTAAGCACCCAAAGACAAAAAGCAAAAGGAGTCCACAGGAGTCTGCCACCCCAAGTTTCTTTTTTTTTTCCTTTTGCAAATTCTTTTCTTTTTATATATACGCATATTCTAAAAATGTGCTCATTTAGGGAAGGCTACCTGCTTTTTTTCTTAAAAAAGAAATTGTGCATTATCCTCCGCTACTTTTAGACTGTTTGAGTCAGATGCTACTCTTCTGGAAGCAGCTGCTATTGTGCTGGTGAATTTTTGCCTTTCTATTTGGAGAGTACCAAAGTCCGACTTTCATAATGATGTGTGGAAACACATTCAGTGCTAGAAAACACAGAAATAAATATAGTAATTCCTTCACCACGCTGCTTCATAATGAAAAGAGAGATGACGTTCTTTCTTCCTTTGCCTCCTTCTCAATCTCTGTCTTTTCCTCTCTCTGTGACTCAAACCTTCCAAAAAGCCTAAAACCTGAAGTCCAGGTGGATTCCCCCACAATGTCTCATGGATGTCACTCCAGTTTTTCTTGTCATGCTATATGTGGGAAGGTTGTGAGTGGAGTGGGCAGGGTTGGCTTGCATGGGGGAAATGGGGAGTGGGGGTGGAATATGTGGGCCCAGGAACCCACTTCAAATACTTCAACATGGTTAGAAATGATACCCATAGAAGGATAATTTATTATCTTTCTCTTTGCATTGAATCAGAGTCATTAGGGTGCACACATTTAATTTCACTCATAGCAGAGCAGCTGAAATTGACAAAACTAAGATAGTCATTCCCGCAAATAGTCCCACAGATAGTCCCACATTCATACAAATATGAATGTAAGAAGGCAGCAATTTCTATTCTGACTTTCCTTTGTCATAACCAGTGCCGTTTTCATTCTGCTGCAGTTCAGTTTCCTCCAAATATTATGTTATCGAGATGGCTGTTGGCTATTTAATGTAACTTATGTAATTATTTACAGAAGTTTAACGTAATTAATGATTTCCACACCGTAGCAATGCGAAAGAAACGTCAAAACAATGTAAATAAAAAGTAATTCATTACTTATCATCATGGGCTTTTTTTAAAAAAACCAACAACACAAGAGGATTGCGAGCAAACACCAATTGCATTTACCGGACAGATACTGATCGTATTTGCTGCATTGATTTCCATTTTGGACCCAGGGCAAAAATGTTGGCAGTGGTAATTTCCATTTGTGAAGGAATTCTCCAACATTCCTAATTCCAACGGCGCTGCCCTGACTAACATTGGCCTCAACCCATTGCTGAATGCAGCTGTGTGTGCACGCATGTGCTCAAATTATAACTTAATTGAGGCCAACCTAACCCCAATATCAGATTATCAAAGAGCTTCTTAGAAGTACTGGAGGGTTAAAATGCAAAGCCATCGCTCAGCCTCAAAACTCATGGAAAGTATATTACCTTGAGATGTAATTATGCATTGACATTGTCATGTTTCGAATGGGGAAAAGTTTTAGGAAGGCACAAACTAATCTGAAATGTATTCTTTGCCCTTTGTTTTGCAGTCATGAATCTGGAATAAGCACACAGCAGTCCCCAGAGCTAGCTGGGAATTTAATGGGTTTAAACAGTATCATGCAGTCTCTAGAATGTACTGTTTTTTACATTAGGAATTGGGCACAGTTTCCCGTTGATTTACATCTGCAGCTCTAATAAAACCATGAAACATAACAGCTTGTCATGTCTGTTTGATATATAGAAAACACTCTTTAAAAGGGGAAAGAAAAGAGGAGCGGAAAAGGGGGGGTGGCGGAAGAGAGAAGGGGTTTGAAAAAGTGTTTTCCTTGGCTCTGAAATGCATGACCGGCAAGTAACAACTTTCACTCTAGCAGTGGCTTTTGAAATATTTACTGGCTCTGGCATTTAACATAATCTTTCTTGTATAAACTATAGGAACAGACATAGTATCCAAGATTACAATCTAGTGTGAGGATGGAATGAAATTTTAATACGGTTGTGTTCAGATCAGAGAAGCGAGAAAAGGAGGGAGGGGTATGTCTAAGCTATAGACGGAGGCTGGAGACACAGTTTTAAAGAAAACGGGAAATGGTGTGATAGAGTACATTGCTTTCAATGTACACTCCTTTGCAGGACATAAACACATGCTTTCCTTTGGTTCCCTGATTGATTCTCGTTTCAGTTATGGGAAGGGGCATCTTTCAATTAAAGGGGCAGAGGGGCTTGTGCTGCTGGTTTCACCACCCACAGAAACCCATATACATATAAATAATATACAGTGGTACCTCAGGTTAAGTACTTAATTTGTTTCGGAGATCTGTTCTTAACCTGAAACTGTTCTTAACCTGAAGCACTACTTTAGCTAATGGGGCCTCCTGCTGCTGCCGCGCCGCCGGAGCATGATTTCTGTTCTCATCCTGAAGCAAAGTTCTTAACCTGAAGCACTATTTCTGGGTTAGCGGAGTCAGTAACCTGAAGCGTATGTAACCTGAAGCGTATGTAATCCGAGGTACCGCTGTACATATAAATATAAATAATATAAATAATAAAATTAGTAGTATATAAGTAGTAGTTATAATTTTTAAAATTACAGGGTTATAAAATGGTTTCCACCACAAAGGTTAGAGTGAACTGGTGAAATCCAGCATTGTTCAAACAGCCTTCTGCTTATGCAGTGGGGATATTAACTCCCTCTCCTTGCCTACAGCGCATTGTCTGCCCTCCCATAGCTTCCCGAGAGAGCTCCCTGCAGCCTCCAGAGCAGAGTCTCATGATGCATGAAGCGACTGCAGGAGGAGAAGGAGGAAGGTGAACTTTTGCTGCATTAGCAGAAGTCTGTTTCACTTGTGCACAGACGGTGCTGGATACAACCAATGCATGATACAGCCATGTTAGTTTCAGCATCCTGCTGCATCGCTGCGAGGGATGGAAATGTCTCTCAGTTTTGGTTCTCTCACTGATTTTTTTTCATTCTTAAATTCAGTTCTCTCCATTTCTGCCTTGATTTGTGACATTATAATCATCATTATAAAATATCCTCATGGAAATTCACCAGCATTTTAGTGTGATTTTTTCCTAATGAATGCAATTGTGTATGCAGTTTTGACTAAGGTGCACATTTTTTGCAAGCAATTTCTCCTAACAAAACACATTCTTGTATGTGATTTTCCATGAACATATCCATTTTTTATGCACACTTTATATTGTTGTTGTTGTTATTATTATTATTATTATTATTAATTCCCCAGCCATTCTGGGCGGCTCCCAACAAAATATTAAAAGTGCAATAAAACATCAAACATTAAAAACCTCCCTCAACAGGGCTGCCTTCAGATGTCTTCTAAAAGTCAGAGAGTTGTTTATTTCCTTGACATCTGATGGGAGGGCATTTCACAGGGCGGGTGCCACTACTGAGAAGGCCCTCTGCCTGGTTCCCTGTAACCTCACTTCTCGCAATGAGGGAACTGCCAGAAGGCTCTCGGAGCTGGACCTCAGTGTCCGGGCTGAACGATATCCTAATTTATGCATCTCTGTAAATGTTCGTTGGTTGGGAAAATGCATTGAAAAATTCAGAAACGTGCAAATTTTGAAAGATGGCTGTGTTTAAATTCTTATATTATTTCCGGAAGTGTGAATTTCATGTATTCAGCTTTAAATGTGACTGGTTGAATGTCTCTCCCATCCCTAGCCATTGACCATGTCAAAGCCATGTCTCTTCAAAAAGACAGAAGAATCATCTTCAAATATCTAAAGGGCTGTCACATGTTGAAGAGAGCAAGCTTTTCCTGCAGAGGTCAGGACCCAATCCAATGGATTAAAATTACAAGAAATGAGATGCTAACTTAACATCAGGAAGAACTTTCTGACAGTAAGAGCTGTTCAACAGTGGGACTCCCATGAGAAGTGGTGGACTCTCCTTCCTTGGAGGTTTGTAAGCAGAGGTTAGATGGCCATCTGCCATGGATGCTTTAGCTGATATTCCTGCATTGCAGGGAGCTGGACTAGATGGTGCTCAGGGTCCCTTCCAACTCTACAATTCTATGATTCCAGTCCTAAGGGCAGTTTGCACTACTCCCGAGTCCTTATAATTATTATTTCTCAAAGGACTTTCTGCAGCAAGAAGAAAAGGATGGAGGAAGCACTGTAACAATATGGGTGAAATGGTGGTGATGTGAGAATCCCTATAACTTGTGAATGAGTAAAGGTAAAGGGACCCCTGACCATTAGGTCCAGTCGTGACCGAGTCTGGGGTTGTGGCGCTCATCTTGCTTTATTGGCCGAGGGAGCCGGTGGCATACAGCTTCCGGGTCATGTGGCCAGCATGACTAAGCTGCTTCTGGTGAACCAGAGCAGTGCACGGAAATGCTGTTTACTTTCCCGCCGGAGTGGTACCTATTTATCTACTTGCACATTGACGTGCTTTCAAACTGCTAGTTGGCAGGAGCAGGGACTGAGCAACGGCAGCTCACCCCGTTGCGGTGATTCAAACTGCTGACCTTCTGATCAGCAAGTCCTAGGCTCTGTGGTTTAACCCACAGTAAAGCACCCTAAATGCCTAATGTGAAAGCCAGTTAGTGGTGACTGGCGCCCATTGGAAGGAGGGCATGGTAGGAGGGAAAGCAGGGAGGCTGATATGGAGCCAGAGCCAATGAGAAGTGTTTTGTCCCCACTCCTTCCTCCTCTCTGCTGATGACTTCTACAAGGGCAACACTGAGATGAAGGAGCAGAAAGGTGGCAGGCAGGGCCACTCCTTGGAATGGACATAAATAAGAAGGCAAGTAGGTGAGAGCTGGTGGGGGGTCGAATGATGCTGGTGGGGCAATGCCCTATTTGCTGGAGTAGACCAGCCTCTACAGCAGGGGTGGGTAGGGTTTATCTCGCCTGAGCCACAATTTTTGGTGCCTGTGTCTGCACATGTGCAGACATGAGTCCCCATGCCACGCTGGTTTAGCGCAGCACATGAGCAGGCAACTCAGTTTGGGGGCAGCTTGTGGGCTGGTCAAACAACCTCCGCAGTCCGCTTCCGGCTCATGGGCCTTAGGTTGCTGACCCCTGCTCTACGGATTGCACCCTGAAGTGCTATTTTTAAGAGAACAGCACACTCTGACCAGTTGGTTTCAGCTCTGCCCATGGAATTGTAATTTATCTCTCTTTTCAGTCGCATATTCTCTCCCCCTCCTCTGTCTTTCTCCCACCCAGCATATATATATATATATATATATATATATATATATATATATATATACTGTAATACATTTGTGCACCTCCGGCAGAGAGTTTGCATTTTGTTAAGCAAACATTTGCAGCACAAATATCATTACCTTAATCTCAGACGGCGCTCGTGCTCAGAAGAATTCCTTCCCAGTGCTCTTGCAAAGTCATTGGGAAGAGCCCGACTGAAAGATTATTACTCTTTGAGACTCCCTGCCATTGTAATGCTAGGAAAATGCCAGTCAGGTTTGATGGACAGGAGAGAGGGAGGCAGAAGCCAGTTCTTTATTCATCCCACTCCTTACTTTTCCATCCGTCATTCCCTTCCAAAAGCGAACACAGCCCCCAGACACTGAGGAGCGGGGTAAGCGAGAGAGAAACCACACAATTGTTAATCATGTGAAAAATAGTACATCCGGTTGGGTGAAAAGCTGCATATAGTAGAAACTGGGCTGATTTCCGTGTGGTTGGTTGATGAATCTGGACTTTTCTTGTTTCCTGTAGGTATGTGGGCGAAATCAGAGGATACATTTAATTTAAGGTAAAGCGTTTTTGTCATCTTCTCAAGGTGTTGTTGTTGTTGTTTAGTCGTGTCCGACTCTTCATGACCCCATGGACCAGAGCATGCCAGGCACTCCTGTCTTCCACTGCCTCCCACAGTTTGGTCAAACTCATGCTGGTAGCTTCGAGAACACTGTCCAACCATCTCGTCCTCTGCCGTCCCCTTCTCCTTGTGCCCTCCAACATCAGGGTTTTTTCCAGGGAGTCTTCTCTTCTCATGAGGTGGCCAAAGTACTGGAACCTCAGCTTCACGATCTGTCCTTCCAGTGAGCACTCAGGGCTGATTTCCTTCAGAATGGAGAGGTTTGATCTTCTTGCAGTCCATGGGACTCTCAAGAGTCTCCTCCAGCACCATAATTCAAAAGCATCAATTCTTCGGTGATCAGCCTTCTTGATGGTCCAGCTCCCACTTCCATACATCTTCTCAAGGTAGTTCACAAAATAAAAACACAGGAACAAGAAACATATATGGCACATACACACTGCATTTATGCAGACACAAAGCACAGGGATTTCTAGAGAGGAATCTCAGTTTTCACGGGGGGGGGGGGATGTTCCGGTTTTGCCCCTACATATGTAACCTCAGTTTTAAACATACAGCTCTTTCACCTTTATCACAGGACTGTTGTGAGAATGACCATAGCACGGATTTTTAGGACTAGCCCAAAATAATTTGTTGCCTGAGATGAAAGACAAGATGGAGCGCTTGCCCTGTATCCATCCTACATACAGAATGAGAGCAGCAGCTAAATATCGTTTGGATGACTGAGAGCAGAACAGGTTGGCTTAGAGCAGGCATCCCCCAACCTTCAGCCCTCCAGATGTTTTGGACTACAATTCCCATCATCCCTGACCACTGGTCCAGTTAGCTAGGGGTCATGGAAGTTGTAGGCCAAAACATCTGGAGGGCCGCAGGTTGGGGATGCCTGGTTCAGAGGGAAATGGCAGGGGGACCTTCTTCCGTTCCTCGGCATCTGCCACCAGAGGCACTTGCCTCATCCTGTCTCATGGTAGGGTCAGCTCTAATCCAGTTCTTATGACCCATTCCACCATCCCGAGTGCCACAAAAACACTGAATACCATTGCATTTTATTTCCTTCCGAAGAACCAATCACTGGGGGCTCTCAATTGTAAGTAGTTAAGAGATTATTGTTTCAGGACAATGCTGGCTAGCATGAAAGTGTAATCCGTCAGAGGGTTCCTTGTTGCTGAAAATTGCCTTTTGAGATGCAAGCTTTCAGAGGCTGAAAACTCTCTCCCCCCCCCCCCCGTCTGCTTTGCAGTTCACCTTGGAAAACGTTCTCCCTGGGTGGACGTCATAATTGCTGCTGAGGTGGGGGGGGGGGGAGAGAGAGAAAGAAAACACTGCCGTTATCCCAGTCCCTCCTTTGTGTGATTCCTTAATATCCAAGGAAGGCACCAGCCCTCTCTAGTTTACGCTTCCTGGTAGCTGGTATTCAGTAGCAAACTCCCACTGAAGCTGGAGGTTTTCTATAGTTGCCGTGATTCTGACCGATCTCCCATGAAAAAAGCCTAGAGGCCACCCCTAGTTTGTGGCAATGGATTCCTCAAACGAATTCTGCACAAGGAGAGGAAGGTCGCTTCATACCCTTTCACACCTTGAAAGCTTTTTGGTTGCTAAGAGTGAAGCGGGCTGCTTATTTTAATGCGTGGAAAGCTGTGGCCTCAGCTATTAGACATTTCGGAATGGCTGCTTTAATACATATATTCCAGTCAATGCCTGGGTTGTTATAATCCTCAGTCTTTGCTCTCTGCTTGATCCCCTTCTCCTCTTTTCTTTTTAAAACATGCCTGCTTTATTTGCACAGTCGTTTCACAGGCCAGTTGTTCTTTCTGGTTAGGTGGCCAATAAAACATTTCTATTACTAGTTTCAGTCTCTGAAAAATCTCTGGCTGCAACCTGTAATGACACAGTACTTGGAGGTCTTTAAGCAGAGGCTTGGCAACCATATGTCAGGAGTGCTCTGATGGTGTTTCCTGCTTGGCAGGGGGTTGGACTTGATGGCCCTTGTGGTCTCTTCCAACTTTATGATTCTATGATTCTATTCTATGCCAATCTCGACTTCCTCGGATCCCTATGTTCAGACTGAGACTGACACATCCTTCTCCTCCTCCCCCCCTTCCACACTTCTCCAGGCACCTGAAGAAGTTTCTGTTCTTGCACATTAGATGCATCAAGATCTTGCAAAGAAACTTGTTGCAGACAATGTGCACATTCCCCAGGTGGCAGCAGGTGGTGCATACACTTATTGCTGCATCTGTACGTGCTCTTACTTACAGCAGCAGTGGGGGAACCATTGGCCTTCCAGATGTTGCAGGACTCCAAGTCCCATGAGTCCCATGAGGGGCACAGACTTGGAGAGGGAAGTGGGGAATTGGCAAGCACAAGCTCCCCAGTCATCCAGTGAGAACCTCTCTGTTGGATCCAAAGCTTTTATGGAAGGCTATGGATCATAGGACCTTGCCAACAAAGGTCCATATACAGTGGTACCTCAGGTTACATACACTTCAGGTTTCATATGCTTCAGGTTACAGACTCCGCTAACCCAGAAATAGTACCTCGGGTTAAGAACTTTGCTTCAGGATGAGAACAGGAATCGTGCTCCGGTGGCGTGGTGGCAGCAGGAGGCCCCATTAGCTAATGTGGTGCTTCACGTTAAAAACAGTTTCAGGTTAAGAACGGACCTCCGGAACGAATTAAGTACTTAACCCGAGGTACCACTGTAGTTAAAGCTATGGTTTTCCCAGTAGTGATGTATGGAACTGAGAGTTGGACCATAAAGAAGGCTGATCGCCGAAGAATTGATGCTTTTGAATTATGGTGCTGGAGGAGACTCTTGAAAGTCCCATGGACTGCAAGAAGATCAAACCTATCCATTCTGAAGGAAATAAGCCCTGAGTGCTCACTGGAAGGACAGATCGTGAAGCTGAGACTCCAATACTTTGGCCACCTCATGAGAAGAGAAGACTCCCTGGAAAAGACCCTGATGTTGGGAAAGATGGAGGGCACAAGGAGAAGGGGACGACAGAGGACGAGATGGTTGGACAGTGTTCTCAAAGCTACCAGCATGAGTTTGACTAAACTGCAGGAGGCAGTGGAAGACAGGAGTGCCTGGCGTGCTCTGGTGCATGGGGTCACGAAGAGTCGGACACGACTAAACAACAATGGATCATAGGAACACAGGAACCCGAGTCACACCCATTGATTCATCTAGCTTTGTACCATCTGCACTGACTGGCAGTGGGTCTCCAGGATTTGAGGTACTGGAGATGCCAGGGATTGAATATGGAATCTTCTGCATGCAAAACAGATGCTATGGCCCTCCTCCTACCCAAGCAATGATTCTTCAACATCAACTTCGTTGGACTGGTCATGTTGTGCGGATGCCTGATGATTGTCTTACCAAAGCAACTACTGTATTCCAAACTTTAAAATGGAAAGCGTAATGCTGGTGGTCAACAAAAAGGTTTGAAGACTATCTCAAGGCAAATTTTTAAAAACTGACAACTGGGAAACACTGGCCTGCGAGTGCTCCAATTGGAGAACAGCCTTTAGCAAAGGTGTCATGGGCTTTGAAGACACTTGAACTCAGGACGCAAGGGAGGAACGTGCTAAGAGGAAGGCACTCTTGGCAATCCACACCGTGATCAGCTCCTGTCTGGAAACCAATGTCCCCACTGTGGAAGGATGTGTGGATCCAGAATTGGCCTTCATGGTCACTTACGGACTCATTGTTAAAACCGTGTTTATGGAAGACAATCTTGCTCGGCTACGAGTGATCGCTAAAGAAGAAGACCCAAGCCATTTTTTTTTTGTTTTGTTTTGCAACTGCTTGTATTAAAAATATTAATGCTCTCTTAAACCATCTGCTGCCTGAGCAATCAGGAGCACTTTGTTGTCAATCAAAATATTTGCATTGATGAGTATCGCCAGTTGATTGACTAAGCACAGCCCCCTTGCCATTTTCCTGCAAATGTCAGGATGAGACAGGGATGCCATTCAAATGTGTTTATTTGTATATGCATCACAACACTCTCCTCTTCACAAACACTGCCTGGAAATTTTCTGTGAAAATAGAGCAAGACCCAGATTCTGAAATCCCACATGCAAATGCTTTGTCTGAACTGGCAAGTTCCTTTGGGCCACGTATGAATACGTTGGTTTGTAGAAATCACAGAGGGTCTTGTGGCACCTCAAAGACTATGAACGTTATTGTGGCATAAATGTTCATGGACCCAGAGTCCACTTAGGAGTTGTTGTCTTGAGTTGGCAGACTATATATATATATATATATAAGCATGGTAGCAGCGGCATTTGTAAGCAGTGAGGTTGGAGAGGCTGCAGCAATTACATCAAAGCTCGAATGTATGTAACATTGTTACTGTGACTATTCACAAAATAGTATGGACGATTAACAAGCTCCTTGGCATTGGTAAACTAATTAATACCTCCAGTGGAATAAAAATCCATGATCTCTATTCAGTTTGTAGGTGACAGAAATGAACTTCTTTGCTAAGTTGTAATCTCCATTCTTAAGGAAATCAGCCCTGAGTGCTCACTGGAAGGACAGATCCTGAAGCTGAGGCTCCAATACTTTGGCCACCTCATGAGAAGAGAAGACTCCCTGGAAAAGACCCTGATGTTGGGAAAGATGGAGGGCACAAGGAGAAGGGGACGACAGAGGACGAGATGGTTGGACAGTGTTCTCGAAGCTACCAGCATGAGTTTGACCAAACTGCGGGAGGCAGTGGAAGACAGGAGTGCCTGGCGTGCTCTGGTCCATGGGGTCACGAAGAGTTGGACATGACTAAACGACCAAACAACAACAATCACTGTAGGACAGAAGGCAGGGAGCCCAATGGGGGGGGGGCAGAGCCAATGACAGGCAGAGCCAGCTCATTCCAGTTTTGTCTCTGTGCTCCCTTTTGCTCTGTTTCACAAGGGGGTAGACTGAGGTTGGTTGGGTAGTATTCCATTTGTCCTAATGGCCCAGCCACCACTGGTTGTAATTCATGGGCAGAATCTCTCTTTGAAACTCCTTCATTCAAGAAAGTGAGGCTTCTTGGATTTGAATAATGGCTCAGTTGGTAAAGCATCAGACTCTTAATCTCAGGGTTGTGGGTTTGAGTCCCGTGTTAGGTGAAAGATTCCTGCATTGCAGGGAGTTGAACTAGATTGATCCTCGTGATCCTTTCCAACTCTATAGTCTATTATCACATCTTTTAGGAAACTGTATTTTTGGAAAGTTGACATTTGGCTAAACTCATATTGGGGTCACCCACTAATTTTAGCTTATTCTTCTGACATAAGAGAAGGATTCCGGATTAAACAATCATCTCTGTGTTTCCAGACAACATGAACATACAACATGAAGACAAACAATAAAATTTATTTAAATACAACAGAAGCCCTGGGAGGCAAGTAGATGAAAAAGGGATGAAAGGGTTACCAAGAAAGACAGAGAAACAGCAGACATACTGAATAAATTATTTCCATTTCAGAAAGGGCGTCTGAAGAACATAGTCTAGAGCTGACAAAAGATGTTTTAAATGACAAATTAGAAAAAATTATACATTGACAAGTCACTATGATCAAATAGCATAGACCCCAAAAGTCCTTAAAGAAATCAGATGTGAAATTGTTGGTCAAACAAAAATATTGAAATTCTCCTCTCCTATTCCTGCATGCTGTTTGGGGGATCCCTTGACCCCTCAGAGCTGATTGGGGAGGAAAGGAGGTGAAGCTCCATATCACTAGTGGGATTTGTTGCACTAGCTCCTGCAACTGCTTACTTGAATCCAGCCTGGAGTGTCTTCTACAAAGGAAAGTCCTACGTTATAGGAACACAGGATGGCACCATATAGATTTCCTCCACCACCACCTGCCCAGACCAGCAGAAGACCATCAGGGCTTGGACTTTGATAGTTCTTTTGCCACAGTTCCTCCCATCTCCCATACCAATAGGATGGTTCTGCCAACCAGCAAAGGTGCGTTCCAACAGAATATACATAGCTGGTTTCCTCTTTGTTTCAATTTAGGAAATTATTAAAATTCATAATTTATCCTTTGCGTTTCCTTCCTGCATTTGGAAGCTACTTTTATACAGTCCAATCATCAGTCCACCTTGCTCAAAATTGTTTACACTGACTATGATCCTATGATTCTATAACCAGCAGCAACTTTCCAGGATTTCAGACAGGGAACATTTCCAGACCCACCTGGATATGCTAGTGATTGAACCTCGGTCCTTCTCCATGCCAATCAAATGCTCTCCCATTGCAATGCACCTTTGCCACAAATTCTTGTTGTTGTTTAGTCGTTTAGTCGTGTCCGACTCTTTGTGACCCCATGGACCAGAGCACACCAGGCACCCCTGTCCTCCACCGCCTCCCACAGCTTGGTCAAACTCATGCTGGTAGCTTCGAGAACACCATCCAACCATCTTGTCCTCCGTCGTCCCCTTCTCCTTGTGCCCTCCATCTTTCCCAACATCAGGGTCTTTTCCAGGGAGTCTTCTCTTCTCATGAGGTGGCCAAAGTATTGGAGCCTCAGCTTCACGATCTGTCCATCCAGTGAGCACTCAGGGCTTTTCCTTCAGAATGGAGAGGTTTGATCTTCTTGCAGTCCATGGGACTCTCAAGAGTCTCCTCCAGCACCATAATTCAAAAGCATAAATTCTTCCACGATCAGCCTTCTTTATGATCCAGCTCTCACTTCCATACATCACTACTGGGGAAACCATAGCTTTCACTATACGGATCTTTTCTTTGCACAAACATTTAGGGTTGATCCAGTAGACACTACAGTTGGATCAAGCTATTGGCAGTGTTTCTTACCAAAGGTTCCTGAGTAAACTCAGCAGTCATGGGGTACTTCTGGACTGGTAGCTTGTCAAGGAACAGGAAGCAGAGGATACAAGTAAATGGAGTGTTTTCACAATGGACAGACAAACAAGGAATGGCATCCTCCAAGGATCCATATTGGAACTAGGGCTGGGCGAATCTGCCATTTTGGTTTCTCCCAGTTGCTAATTTTTCCAATCTTAAATTGAATTCTCCACATTTCCTCACCAATTTGCATTTTTAAAAATAAAAAATGTGCCCGTGAAAATTCATCAGCATTTCAGTGCAATTTTCCCCTAATTTTGGTACACAACTTTGCCCGATATACATATTTTTGCTAAATATTTTCCTCTAATATAATGCATTTTTGTACGTTAGTTCCACTAACACATTTTAATGCAACCATTATATTGGTTATATGCATTTTTGTACACATTACTTGGCCGGGTAACTGCATTGCAAAATTCAGAGAAGTGCAACTTTCAAAGGTTGGCTGTGTTTCAGTTCACGCAATATTTCAGAAAACGCAAATTACGTAGGTCCACCTTTAATGGAATCTAATTTCTCCCCTATTCCTAATTGGAACTGGCACTATTTAACATAAATTATCCTCAGGCAGTGAGATAGCCAAGTTTGCAGATGTCACAAATTATCGGGGGTGGTATAAACCCAAGCAGACTGTGAATAGCTCCAAAATAATTCCTCTGAATTGTAGGAACGGGCAGCACTATGCTAAATAAGATTCACTGTTAGTAGGTGCAAAGTGACGCACGAGGAGAATCTGAACGGTGGGCGGTACTAAGCTACCACATCCCATCAGCGCAAGGATTCCCACTCGCATTTCAGGACTTCCCCCACTCTCTTCTCCCTGCACATACCTCGTGCCTCACCATATTTGCTCCCGAAGGTTGGGGTAATGCAAAAAACAGATTGAGGGGGTGCCCAGGGGGAGGAGAGAGGGAGAATGTTCCATTGCACAAGTAGAAATGTTCCCTTAGCGCTTTGCACAATTCCCCCCAGCCTTTGACTATGCAGGAAAGTGGCAGAGCAAACCTGTGTACATGGTGGGGGAGAGAAAATTGGTGGTAAAAGAACTAACGAATCCCAAGATGTGCTTGCTAGAGTAGAAGGCAATGGAGGAAATATGTATGATAGTCCCCCCCATCCCAGGAGCCTTCCTTGATCTGACCCTGTCTTGTCCCACCCTCTTTTGCCATTACCAGAGGATTGACGGCATAGTGGCAAGGATGGTATAAGTTTCTGCACCCAGAACAAAGAACCTCAGGCCATCCCATGGACAATAGGATTGTTGTACCCTTCTTTATTGTTCCATTTGTTGGCAAAGTCCTGATGACACCTTACTGAGCAACAGCATACAATATGAGGAGAAAGGAACAGAGAGGTTTTCCCTTTCTTACTTCAGGCCTTGTACATTGTGGGGGGACAGTCAGCCAAAACATAAGGAGGGAAAACTCCCTCAAGACTGCACAGCCAGTCAGGGGGTTTGCTACCTCGCTAGAGATCACAGCACTCTGGCGAGCTGCTCCACAGCACCTTCACCCCTCTCCCTGAAAGCTTAGCTTGCTTACTGATAACAAAATTAACCTTTAGGTCACGCACATAATGATCTCTGCCGTTGATCACCATTTTTATCTTGTCCTTTCTCCATGATGCTCAGGGTGGCATACGCAGTTTCCCTCCTTTGACTACCACACATCGGAGGCAAAAATGAGAGAAGGTTGATGCCTTCATGCTCTGCTTGAGAGCTTCCTGGAGGCATCTGGTGCTGAGCTATTCGAGATTAGGCCTTGGTCAGCTCACAGACACCAGTAGAACATTCCTACTGCCTTACCTGAATCAGATGCAAAAGAGAGATAGAGCTGGGTGTTATCATCAACATAGCGATGAAACCCAATCCCCAAATCCTGGGTGACCTCATCCAGTGGTTTCACAGAGATGTAGAAAAACAAGGGAGACAAGCTATAACCTGCTGACAGAACACATGTGCTATGGGCCAGAACTACAGTCCTCCAGCAGCACCTTGGGAAATTAGCTTTGAATTAAAATATTCTAACCACCACACTCTGATACCTTATCCAGAATTATACTTTGATCAGTGGATCTGAACGCTGCCACGGTGTTCAGGAGACTTGCTAAGGCTAATCAAAAGTGTTGGTGCTGACCTTTAAAGCCCTAAACGGCCTTGGTCCAGTATACCTGAAGGAGCGTCTCCACCCCCATCGTTCTACCCGGACACTGAGGTCCAGCACCGAGGGCCTTCTGGCGGTTCCCTCATTGTGAGAAGCCAAGTTACAGGGAACCAGGCAGAGGGCCTTCTCGGTGGTGGCACCCTCCCTGTGGAATGCCCTCCCACCAGATGTCAAAGAGAACAACAACTACCAGACTTTTAGAAGACATCTGAAGGCAGCCCTGTTTAGGGAATCTTTTAATGTTTGATGTATCACAGTATTTTAATATTCTTTTGGAAGCCGCCCAGAGTGGCTGGGGAAACCCAGCCAGATGGGCGGGGTATAAATAATAAATTATTATTATTATTATTATTATTATTATTATTATTATTATTATTATTATTATTATCTTCCACAGTTCCTCCAGCACAGGTTATCCATTAAGGTGACTCATGCTTTTGTCCTAAGCATATTTATCAGAATAAGCCCCACTGGACACAAGTGGGGCTAATTCATAGCTGTCAACCTTTCCCCTTTTTTAAAGGGAAATTCCCTTATTCCGAATAGGATTCCTCGCAAGAAAAGGGAAAAGTTGACAGCTTTGGGCTAATTCCAAGTAAGCACGCTTAGGATTGTGCTGTAAGGCGCTTCCCCTGCCAAAACTAAGCCTGAAATCTAACTGAACAGGATATTTTGTTATTTCTTTACCTCATGTGCTTCTGTCTCTCTGGATGGAAACAATGTGAGCTGCATTTCACCTGGATCATTCCCAATATTAACATGTTTAGATAGAGCAGTACCATTGCCAGGAAAAAAAGAGGACACTGGTTTGAATTAAAAGCGCATGTGCTCATTTATATGCAGACGGCAACATTTTATTTGCGTGGCCTTTACAGAAACATAATCGCTGGGGGAGCACACCTGGGAGAACGCTGCTGCTCTTATGTCCTCCTTGAGGGTTTCCCACCTGAATCTGGCAGTCAGAATCCTGGACTAGAAAGGGCTCTCCCTTTTATATTAAAAGGTGCAGTTGCTAACCGAGCAGGAATGGCATGGCCAAACCACGTCCACCACACTGTCGGTTAGATTCGTTGCCAGTTTACACTGTTAACAGGAAATTTCAAAGAAGGCAAAACCAACCAGTGCAAGAGAAACACTGGGAAAGCAGTTTTCAAAGTGGGACCGGGGAGATCTGAATAATAGAACAATAATGGATATGGAGAGGCAGGGTTAATGGGTTATTATGGATACGTGAATAGGATTTAGGGTAAGGAACAATTGGGATGAAAGCTAGGACGAACGATGCCACCTCTTCCAGCTCAGAATTATTAACAGATGCTGCCTTCAGTTGTCTTCGGAATCATAAGGACTAGAAACCTGTTTTCTTGTGTTAACTGTGTGATATTTTAAAGGTGCAATTCTTAGCAATCTGAAGGAGATCACACTGAAGCTCATGCTGTGATCGAAGCTATGCTTTTTATGTAAACAACAATTGTCACACTATTCCCCCCCCCCAAAAAAAACCCCCTGGGACTTGTGTTTTAAGAAGACTCCCTTGCCCTAGAATATTATTGCAGGGTCAACACAAAAACGGATCATTCCTGCTAGTGAACGCTGCAGTTCTTCACCATATCAAGGTTTCTCTTTTTTAAATTTGCTTTTCAAATGTTTGGCAGTGAATGGCAATCTGGAAAGGAAGCCAATTGTGCAAAAGTAAAGTGGAAAAGGGTTGCAGTTTAAGGTGCCTCTGTGTGCACCTTGCGGGCATAGACCTACTAAAGCAAAAGGTGTCGAGAACTGGAACAGAAAGAGATTATAGTAACTTCTAATGTCTGCAAACACCTTCCCTCTCAACACCCCCCCCCCGAAATAATAGATGGCTTAGCTATATGCAGCACCTCCCTCACACATGAACTCACACACAAAACGAACGGAGCATGCATGGAGGGGAAACTAACCATTTAATTTACACTTGTCCTGATGTTGGCAGCAGCTCTTTATTCCCCATTTCCCGCTGACCTCTTAGGATGTGACAAGAGTTAAAACAGAAACAGGCCAGGTCCCTGTTTTCCAGTCCCTGTTTTCCAGTGATAACACAGAGGGAGAGGATTACGGTTGCTTATTAAAATTTTATTTTTAACTCTGCTCCGTTCGCTCCCCTGCGCCCCACCTTGCCTGCCACCCTCCCCACCTTGCCGTGGGACAGGCCCCCCCTTCTTTTAACCCTCCCCGCAAGCTCACTTGCACAAAGGAAGCCACTAAGCGCACACACTCGGCAGCCCACCTTGAACAAAACACTCCAGGACTCTTGAAAGCAGCGAAAGTGCTAATCAAGTAGGGCCCAGGCTCCCTCTGCTGCTGCAGTGGTTGCTTGGCATATGAAATGGGGCTGTCTAGCCGCAGCTATGAGGTAACGTCTGGGTTTTCTGCCAAGCTGCAGAACTAGTCAGACACTCCCAGGGAGAAGGGGGGGGGCTGCAATAAGAAAAGTTAGGCTCGGAATAATCTTCCAGAAACTTCCCCACTTCTATCTTTTGCTGTGTGTGTGAGAGAGAGGGCGAAAGTTGCATAACCAGATTACTTAAAATGCAAAGGATCGTGTCAGCTGCTTCCGATTTTGGAAAGCAATTTTATGAAACTGATTTTCTTTTTAAAGTCCTGAGACAGAGAAACTGGAAACGGGTGATATATATATATATATATATATATATATATATATATATATATTCACCACACATACAAGATGCAGCTTAAGCTTCAATTATCTATTTTTGGGAGCTACAGAACGAAAGTGATAAAAATACAAACAGGCTGAACCAACCTGTGTGCGCAGAATTCTCGTTTTCCTCTATCTCCCCCCCCCCCAACTCCAGAGCCACCAATTAGCCTAATTAGCAGGTGGAAGAACTGTGTCTTACGCCAAAGCAACCCCTTTCCCTTTATCAAGAAATTAGTTATTGGATTTTTCTCCGTGGTTGCTCAGAGTGTGAGACTGTATAATCTATTCCACGGAGCATCATAATCAGCGGCGGTGCGATTTGGTTTTCCTCCTCTCTCTTTGTGAATGAGGCAAAGCATCTAGTGACTTGTTTGTTTGTGTGTTTGTTAGTTTGCCCATTCATTCTTTCTTTAGCGAAGGTCAAGGATTAATCCTAGCTTTGCATTTGGGGACTTCACTTCCCGGAAACAAAGCATAAGGCTCTCCATGCTAGTGAGAGGGATGCACTAGTGTGAAGAGGCTGGTTGTGGAGAAGGAACTTTCTATCGAGCTGTTCTAAAACAGCAGCACCAGCAACAGCATTTGCTCTTAAGATAAGGGCAACCAATGAAATGTTGTTTCGGTGATGTAATGGCTCTAAGGTGATGCTTTACTGGTTGAAGATGTAGGTGCCTGGTTTTATGCTAGAGCACAGCTGAGCAATGTAACCCTGGTGAAACCTGCAAGGTGTAGTGGTTAAGCACAGTGGACTCGTAATCTGGTGAACCGGGTTCGATTCCCCACTCCTCCACATGCAGCTGCTGGGTGACCTTGGGCTTGTCACACTTCTCTGAAGTCTCTCAGCCTCACTCACCTCACAGAGTGTTTGTTGTGGAGGAGGAAGGGAAAGGAAATTGTTAGCCGCTTTGAGACTCCTTCGGGTAGTGATAAAGTGGGATATCAAATCCAAACTCCTCCTCCTCCTCCTCTTCTTCATCATAATCATCATCATCATCATCTCTTGTCAGTTCCAGAATCCCAGTCTTCAGTTCGTTTCTGCTGCTGCACTGCCACCTCAAGATTTCAGGGGTTCCAGGGTTCGATTTGGAAATGAGGCACAGCGGAGACCGTGGCATCTTTATGATATATGGTTTATTTGCACATATACGCAACCTGAACCTGTGATGGAGGGCTTTGCAGCATCAACACCCCAAATGGTCTTGCTTCTCCCATAGACGCAGCCCCGGATTCAAACAGATGTCAAACATTGCTCTCAAGTGTTGCTCTGATTCCATGTCCAGCTTGCTGCTTTACTTCTTGGTGACAGACATGGCAGCAAACATGACTCTCTCACACAACCCTGCAGTTCCCATACCCCTTTTTCCAGTGTTGGCAGGGGACTGCCTGAATGTCTCATTTACACACATCATCATATCCAGGCTAAACTAATATTAAGTTCATAATGTGAGGGCCAATCATATTGCATCAATGCTTTGTCGGTTACATTGGCTTGACTGCTAGTAACAAGCTTTAGCCAACCTTCCAGAGGGCTGGTGGGGAAATGTATTTGTTAACATTTATTTATTAATCACTTTTTCAGGACTGAACTCTCACGAAGCAACTTGTGGATGATGATGATGATGATGATGATAAAATGTTTTTATTTATACCCCACCCTTCCTGGTTTATAAACCGGGCTCAGGGCGGCTAACAGCAAATATAAAACATTGATTAAAATGCGACTTAAAAACAGCATAAAATACAACATAAAATGCAGCATCAATATCAATAAAGTTCAAAAATTCAGGGGTCATTTTTTTTGGGGGGGGGGGGGACCAACCCAGTCAGTAGACATCAAATGATCACCAGGGCTAAGTGGCCAAGTTGGTCCTATTAGGGCCACCAAGGAGACCAGGGAAGAATTTAAATGTGGGGTCCCAGAAAGGGTTTCTTCATAGAAGAGGAAAGGGGGAAAGGGAATAGAGGATCAGGCTAATTCAAATTGAAGGCCAGGCGGAATAGTTCTGTCTTACAGGCCCTGCGGAAGGTGATCAAGTGCTGCAGGAGCCTGGAGAGAAATGAAAACAATAGAAGCTCAGGAGACACTGAATTATATCACCAAAAGTGTCTCAAGGAAAGGCAACTGTGAAAAAGATCAGGGTTGTAGCCCACAAAATCTCATCCCATGGTCCTATTTTGAGGAAGGGTCAAATCTCAGTGTAAGAGCATCTGCTTTGCATGAAGGACCCAGGTACAATCCCTGGCATTTCCAGGGAGAGACTTGTGAATGAACCCCTGGAAAACCACTGTCTGCCAGTGTAGACCAGGTGTGGGGGGTCTTTGGGGTCGCCAGATGTTGTTGAACTACAGCTCCCATCATCTCTGGCCATTGGACATGATTGCAAGGGCTGTTGGGATGTGTAGTTCAGCAACATTTGGAGGGCCAAGGTTGCTCACACTTGGTGTAGCCAATATTGAGCTGGATGGATCGTTGGTCTGACTCAGTATAAGGAAGCTCCCAATGTTTCTATGTTTGCCTGTTCATTTCTGGGCTCAAATTATATTTCCGGTTTTGACCTTTCAAGTCTTGAATGGTTTGTGACCAGGTTACCTGAAGGACTGTCAGCATTCATATAAATCTGCCAGACTCCTGAGATCTGCATTTATTAGGGCTTTTTCAGTGGTGGCCCCACATTTCTGGAATTCTCAAAGAAATATGGCTTCAGCTGTATCTACCTTTAAGTGGACCTTAAACATTTAAGTAGTGGGTTATGTGTGAAGGTTGATTGCTGCTTTTTTATATAGGTCTTTAACTTTTTTAACAAAATGCTTTTAACTGCATTTAATTATTGTTTTACATTTTGTTAAGCTGCCTTGGAAATACCATTTGACCTGAAAGGAAAGGCAGAAATGTACAAACTAAAATAAAATAAAATAAATGAATATGATAATGGGTTACTGTTTTTTTAAAAAATCTATATGCTTTCTCCACAGCACTTACCAAAATGTATGGAAAGACAACAGAGGTGGTCTCACAAAAATATTCTAACTGTCAAAGGCTACCGTATTTTTCACTCTATAAGACGCACCAGACCATAAGACGCACCTAGGTTTTGGAGGAGGAAAACAAGAAAAAAAATATTCTGAATCCCAGAAGCCAGAACAGCAAGAGGAATTGCTGTGCAGCGAAAGCAGCGATCCCTCTTGCTGTTCTGGCTTCTGGGATAGCTGCGCAGCCTGCATTCGCTCCATAAGACACACACACATTTCCCCTTACTTTTTAGAAGGGAAAAAGTGAGTCTTATAGAGCAAAAATATGGTATGTTAAAGAGGTGCATCTTCAGCAAATGACAGAAATCCTACACTGAAGATGCTTCCCACAGGGAATGCCCTCTCCTGAGTCGCAATCCACCATGCTTCTGAGGGCAGTGGAACTACCAGGAGGATGTGGGATAAATCCAGCCTCATATTACCATCGTGCTTAACTCTAATTAATGCATGAAGGGGCTTAGACCAGAGAATAAGCTTTCCTGCCAGGCTTACCTAGGCCAGGCTTTTACCTTCGGAGGAAGGGTTACCAAACTCTTTGTTCTCTCGTTTTCTCTCTTGTCCAGACTGTGTGGCTTTAACAAGCCGCCATCTTTGTGTTTCTATACAAATAATTCAGAAACATTTACCAATTTAGTTGTACTGCCTATCATTTCTTGCTGCTGTATGGAAAAGCACATGAATCTGACCTTTGAAGAGTTTGTAAGTAAACTATTTTAAACTTACCAAACACGTGGTCATTTTCTATGCTAAGGAAAGTGGGAAACTTTGGACGAAAATTAAAAAGGGGTATTTGAAAGGTCTAGAAGCCTATATTTCGATGCTTTTCTTTGCTGCATGTTTTGTGATTTGAAATCTCTGCTAGGGCTCTCTCACCAAAGAGTACTTGCCCCCAACCTGGTTCCAGGCACCCAGGGAATTCTCCTTTTATTCTTTAACCAAATTACTAAGACATCAACACAGGGTGATCTTCTGTCGATCTTAAGCGCCTGAGAGGGTCTGTGGGGAAGGAAGTGGGCACAGTCACTTGGAGGGCTGTACTGTATGCCTCTCTGAAGCTTTGAGTCAGCTTTCTTTACCAGACCAATTTTTTCCTTATGGCTCACATAAGGCCCCCAAATTCCACTCTACAGGATAGTAAATGTCAATTCAAGTGTTAATTATATTTTTATATTGCAATACAAATGTCTGGCTCGTGAAGAACCTGGGTGTCCTTACAAGAGGTAGTAATGAAAAATTAAAAACAGCCAGTGTTCTCAAATCAATTTTCACATTTGAGGACTATAAAGCCTCATTCCTTCCTTCCCCGCCATCTCATTTTGTCAGCTTTATGCTTGCCTTGTCAAAAAAGTGTGTCGCTTAATAATTTTCAAATCAAAAAGTATAGGGGTGTGTGTGGAATGGCAAGAGAAAACCAAAGCAAGCCATACTAAGCTGTGTGGGTCTGGGGAGAATTGCAGAGAGCATGTATCTTTTATTCCAGGAGCCACAGGGAGAACTGCAAAGAAGATTCACCCCTATAATTGTGTGGATATTATCCTTCTGTGGCTATTAATGGCGGTTGTTTGCAGAGCGTTCACTCCTTATAATTTTCACAGCTTGTTTGTGTCATAAATGAGACGCAAATCCGGTGGCAGATGAACACCCTGGAGGTACCATATTTATCATAATATTAGACGCTTCTCTCCGGAAATGCTAAAATAAGAGCATTTGTGTTTATTTATTTATTGGCTTCGATGCAGAATTCCATACGGTCTTCTAACCAAGTTCATTAAAACTAATGGGCAATGCTAAGTTAAAAACTTGCTGACTGCAGCGATGGAGTCTTTCTCTCCCTCTCTCTTTCACTCCCTTTTCTTCCAATTTCTTCTAAGGCATTCATTTCTAATTCCTAAAAAAAAAACTACTGACTTCATATTTTTAAGCTTCTCCAAACTTGCGCTCAGATCCCAGGGGGCTTGAGCCCTCCTTCCAAACCCCTGGCAGCGCATTTACTTTCTTCTGAGTTAACTACTAGACCTAATTAAACAGTACTGTCTCATCTGAGTGGATGATATTCTTACCGCCTGAATACAAATTAAAATTCCAGTTCTGTTAACATTCAGGTCAGTTAATCAGAATAAACCTCTTTTGAAGAAGGAAAAAAACCCTTCAAAAAGACCAAAGTAATTTCAAAGTCAGTCATAGTCATAACTTGTTTCTAAGAAGGTGGGTTGTAATATCCTCTGGTGCACTAGATTTTTTTTTTTTTTAAAGTAAGACGGCAAGATGGAAAATGGAAAGTCTTATATTCCTGCATTATGTAGGCCTGTAGCTAGAACTGTGGCATGGATAGGGCCCAATGATGTAGTAGGGGGGCGGGCAAGGAGGGGGCAGATCTGATGCAAGTTAATGAAAGCCCAAACAGCCAAGTATTTAATAGGTACAGGTGTCTCTCCCCCCCCCCATATGTGGGGGATATGTTCCGGGCCCCTGCATGCATAACTGAAATTGCGTAAAGTGGGGAGCACCCTCTAAACATCCTTTAAACGCCTTCTCTGCCACTCTCTCTTCAATCCATACCAAAAATACTGTACAGTCATACCTCATGTTGCGTCCGCTTCAGGTTGCGTCTTTTCAAGTTGCGTCCCATGGCAACCCGGAATGGTTACTTCCGGGTTTCGCTGCTCACGCATGCGCAGAAGTGCTAAATCGCTCTGTGTGCATGCGCAGGGGCAACACTTCTGGATGCGAACGCTTCGAGTTGCGGATGTGCCTCTGGGATGGATTACGTCTGCAACTCAAGGTTCCACTGTCCACAGCTAGAATTGAAACTCTGGGGCTGGCAGGAGGCAGAAGGATGTGTAGGAAAGCTGCTGCTGTGCTATCCCGCATATCGGCTGTTAAGTGGGGAGGCAGAGCAGCCTAACAAAGCAACGCTGCACTTCCAGTCTATTTGGGGCTTCCTGCGCTCCTCTTTGGGCTCCAGGTAGGGTCTCCTCGTGAGCAATTTCTGGGTTTAATGGAATTGTACATAAGTGGGGCGATGCCTGTTTATCAAGGTGGTCCTGTATTCGATTTAAATTCACATGGGATCTCAATTGTCCTGAAAAGACACAGCCCATGAGTATTAGATAGCAGAAGAGGTCATGGAATTATGGATAAAAGCTTGCGAAAGTAACCCAAAGCAGAAGTAGACAGATTTGCCCATCCCTTGGACTTACTCACTGCAGATCATAGAGAAACATGACTTCCATTCATACTGTGGCTGCATGTCACTTGTATTATGGATCACATATATTGTGGATCAAGTGTTCGGTCTAACTCTGTGAAGGAGCTACTGCAGAGATTAATACTGTGCAGCTTGAAGCACAGAGTGCACAAAAACTGACTCTGTTTGGAATCAAAATTATCCAGATCCACGAGTATTGTTCAAATCTGTACTTGCAGAACTCTCCTCAAAACAAAGCAAAAAACAGTAAATGTTGTTGTTGTTGTTTAGTCGTTTAGTCATGTCCGACTCTTTGTGATCCCATGGACCAGAGCACGCCAGGCACTCCTGCCTTCCACTGCCTCCGCAGTTTGGTCAAACTCATGCTGGTAGCTTCAAGAACACTGTCCAACCATCTTGTCCTCTGTTGTCCCCTTCTCCTTGTGCCCTCCATCTTTCCCAACAGCAGGGTCTTTTCCAGGGAGTCTTCTCTTCTCATGAGGTAGCCAAAGTATTGGAGCCTCAGCTTCACGATCTGTCTGCCTTGCCGTGGCAAAGGGGCTTGAAGAACTCAGAGAAGCTATGAGCTATGCCGTGCAGGGCCACCCAAGATGGACAGGTCATAGTGGAGAGTTTTGACCAAACATGATCCACCTGGAGCAGGAACCGGCAAGCCACTCCAGTATCCCTGCCAAGAAAACTCCATGGACAAGGACAACAGTAAATGATACATCCAAATAATTCCGTACAATATATTCTGAGCATGTCTAGCACAGGCTCAGCATCTTATAAGAAATAAAATATAAAATAAAATTACCCATTTCAGTGTCAAGGTAAACTATTATACTTAACAGGGGCAAGCAGGAAAACTTGGGGTGAGTGAGACTCATCTCCTCAGTGCTGGGCACAACCCTCAGCTGGTTAATGATCAGTGTTGGTTTAAGAGGACCTACCTTGAGGGTTTCCATTGATTGAGGGTCAATCCAGGTTCCTATCCCTGCGGTAAAGATACTGTTGGCGAGTAATCAGTCTTGATTATGCACCCATCTGGGAGTGTGCCTGGCGCATGTCTGGGTGGCCGGTGAGGGTCATGCGGTGCATTTCCTTTTGCCCCTTTGCATGTTCAGACTGAATGCCTGAAGAGAGCTATGGACTTTGCAAAATTCAGATCAGAGTATTGTCAGTTTGTTTCACCCCCATATTGGTATCAGAGGCTGAAGCTTTATGCAGGTGGGTGCACATCTTGCAAAGCTGGGCAAGCTAAAATATTTTGCGTTGATTCCATTGATGTTCAAAACCCAGCCTTGGTGATATTGTCAGAGGAGGACCAGGGTAATGACTTGTTCTCAAATCCCAGGTGCTCTCTTTAATTTCACTATTAGTAGCGAGCGGGTGGAGGGGGGGCGGACCCTCATTAATTTATCCCAGATCAGAATAATAAGACTCACAGCATCTAGATTTATTCTAAATATATTGTTTCCTAGCAATACCTTTAATAGCGAAAGGGATAGGCAGCTGACTTTTGCAAGTGTTGCTAAAATTTAATTACCCAACCTTCAGGCCAGGCTGGCGGGGAAGCAGCATTCTCTTATTTGTTTTTCTAAATAAACACATAAGATGATGGATACGCTGTCAGGAGAAATCAAATCGCAAGGGATATAACTTCAAGGAAATAACTTTTAGCTTTCCCACTGGATCTCCTTTCAGGATTCCTTGCAGAGGTATAAAAAATTAAAACAGTTTGTGGGCATGGTGAGACATGAAGTTAATAATTAAATTTCACACTGTATTTGTCATCCTCCAAAATCTCCCAAAGTATTGCAAAGTGGTGTGTGTGTGTGTGTGTAACCACACCATAATTCGCAGAGAAAACATAATGCACGGTAGTTATCATCTTCAGGTATCATTGCTTAGCAGAATGTTTCATTCTTCTTCTGTTTAGAAGACGGCTTCCAAATTATCTAATGAACTTTTGGCATTAAATCTTACCAGCAGCATTGGGAGATTCCATAGCTTACTCATATGGTGGGAAATCCTAGTTTGTGTTAGTAGGCTCCATGTTAACTCCCTTTCCACCACAGTTAAAAGATTTCCAGTCTAGAACTCACAAACAAGAGGCAAGGTCCATTCTGAACTGGTTCAGGCTTCCTCAACCTCAGCCCTCCAGATGTTTTGAGACTACAATTCCCATCATCCCTGACCTCCGGTCCTGCTAGCTAGGGATCATGGGAGTTGTAGGCCAAAAACATCTGGAGGGCTGAGGTTGAGGAAGCCTGGTTTAGATAAACCAGTTTCTGGATTGCACCATTTCACATGATGGAATGTTTCTCCACACACACACACACACAAACCTGGAACTATCAACAGTGTACTAAAGAGGCAGCTATTATTGGTAGAGGTTTCACTCCCTATCCTTGGAAACTTATATGAAGCTTATTTAAGCCCTTTCTATTTGACTTTGTTTTAGTTACTAGAGGCAAATGGGGAATCATTGGTAGCGGGTGGGGGAGAAATTTGATTCCATTTGCATTTAAAGGCAAACCTACCAAATCTGCACTTTCGGAAATAATGTATGAATATTCAACCCACAGCTATCCTAGAATCATAGAACCATAGAGTTGGAAGAGACCACAAGGGCCATCGAGTCCAACCCCCTGCCAAGCAGGAAACACCATCAGAGCACTCCTGACATATGGTTGTCAAGCCTCTGCTTAAAGACCTCCAAAGAAGGAGACTCCACCACACTCCTTGGCAGCAAATTCCACTGTCGAACAGCTCTTACTGTCAGGAAGTTCTTCCTAATGCTTAGGTGGAATGTTCTTTCTTGTAGTTTGGATCCATTTCTCTGTGTCCGCTTCTCTGGAGCAGCAGAAAACAACCTTTCTCCCTCCTCTCTGTGACATCCTTTTATATATTTGAACATGGCTATCATATCACCCCTTAACCTCCTCTTCTCCAGGCTAAACATGCCCAGCTCCCTTAGCCGTTCCTCATAAGGCATCGTTTCCAGGCCTTTGACCATTTTGGTTGCCCTCCTCTGGACACGTTTAGTTGATCCTGTGTTGTTGTTGTTGTTGTTGAGGTAGAAGCCACAGCTGCTTCACCTTCAGAGTCATTGGTAGCCAGAAAACCAGAGGATGCACCTTGGAAACCCCACCTGAGAATTATTTCAATATTTCATTTGATTTATTTTTAGATTTTATTCATGTGCTTCAATTTAATTCTGAAATAGGCCAACTGCATCTCTTGTATAGGGAAGGACGAGGGGGAAATCCCCCTAAAGTAAATGTGACCCCCCCCAGGGGAGAATTTCCAGGAGGTCCCTGGCATCATGGGGAAGAAGGTGACGGATCAGTCTCCTAAACTTTCCAGAGATCAGAAATAATGTGATTCAGAATGCAAAGCTACTTTTAGCAGTACAGCCTGATGTCTAGCCACAATGTAATTAAGGCCCCTAACACTTTCCATAATGGTGGCGTTTTGCTCTGAAATAATGACAACCACAGTAGGAAATAATAACAATGAACTGTCATTAGAGCAAAAGAGGAGCAGTTTAAAACAACTTCCTGGAGAGGGAAATAGGGCAAGGCAGAATTAAGCTGGCCAATGCAGAAAGAGAGTTAGTCACAGAGAAACCTTTGGCAGTGATTGGCTGGGCTGCCCTGACATCACAGGCCAATGGAGCAGGAAGTTGGTTCCCTGGCAGATCCAAGTTCGCATCTTGAGAGCAAATGCCTTTTATCCACCCTCCCCTCACATCTTGTCGCAACAGGGCTCTCTATTCATTAATAAAATAAATGACTCATGTTCCTACCACCAGTTGGCACCTTGATGTATGCATAACAGAGGACAAGCTTTTTGGTGCATGAATCATGTGCAAGAATGTCCATTTTGTAGATGCATGTGCTGGCATATGAGCAGGATTCAGGCAAGGAAATCAAAAGCAGGCAAGTGAAAACTGTAAATGGGGAAAGCATCAAATGAAACCAGTAAATCATAGAATTGAGCAAGAAGCAAAACCACCAAGACAAAAAGAACCTAGAATGAGCCTGCTAATAACCTGTCTCGTCTACCTTCCTGTTCTCAAAGTGGCCACCCAAATGCCTGTGGGTAATCCTCAAAGCAGGACTTTGAGTACAAGAGCCCTTCTGTGATTCCCCACAATAGGTATTAAGAGGCATTGCTTCCACAGCATAGCCGCCATGATTCATTTGCCTTCTCCTCCATGAGCTTGTCCAATCCTCTTTGAAAGCCATCCAAGTTGGCCTTCACCACTGCCTCCTGGAGGAGTGAGTTCCATAGTTTAACTATGTGCATATAAGTTGCATTTGCACATATTGTCTTCCCAGTTTCAGGGCACCAGACTGCATAGAGAGAGCCTGTGCATGTGCAACTCAAGGCCAGCTCCAGGTTGAAAGAGGTGATCTGCAAAGAGCCATCTCATAGGTTACCTCCTTTTACTTTTGAGGACTTGGGCATGATGTTTGGAACAGTGCAGTCTCCCATTTGTCTGCTCAGTCCAGAGATTTGCATGAGAGTGTGTGTGTGTGTTTGTGTGTGTGTGTGGAATTGACTATCCCTGCTCCCCCAGGGCACACTCTACAGTGGATGCTATCTGAGTTCTATAGAAGCAACACAGAGACTAAGGAGAAGGAGGCTGACCTCCTAAACTGGCTGTTAAGTAAGGGGTCTGGCTGAGGGCACAGTGAGCTTGGTGGGACTGTGCCCTAATGGACTAGCCCCCACTGCACATTTATATGCATAGGTGCAAATTTTAAAGTTGTTGGCACCCATCCATTAGGAGACAATGGAAGAATGCGCCTTTGGAGGTTGTTGGAGAGTTATTCCTGAAATTTAAATAGGAATCCAGTCCATTCCACTACAGCGAGGAAGACTGTGACCAGACGGCCTGCGTGCCTACAAAATAACAATAACAATAACAACAACAACAACAATTTATTTATTCCCTGCCCATCTGGCTGGGTTTCCCCAGCCACTCTGGGTGGCTTCCAACAAAGATTAAAAATACATTAAAACATCAGTCATTAAAAACTTCCCTAAACAGGGCTGCCTTCACATGTCTTCTAAATGTTAGGTAGTTGTTTATTTCCTTTACATTTGATGGGAGGGTGATCCCCAGGGCTGGTGCCACTACCAAGAAGGCCCTCCTGCCTGATTCCCTGTAACCTCACTTCTTGCAGGGAGGGAACCGCCAGAAGGCCCTAGGAGCTGGACCTCAGTGTCCGGGCTGAAAGATGCGGGTGGAGACGCTCCTTCAGGTATACTGGGCCGAGGCCGTTGAGGGCTTTAAAGGTCAGCACCAACACTTTGAATTGTGCCTGGAAACATCTGCTATCTGGATGCCATCTGTGAGTAGGCAACTCCAAGGACCCTTATACCCCACCCATTTAAACTGGACAGTCCTCCAAACAGAGGAATCCTTCAGACAAAGGAGTGCCCTCTGTAAAGTAGGCCACCTGAGAGAGGCCATTTTTGCCGTGACAGCCCAGAACCGGCTTGAAACAGCCCATACTTTATTCATATCCAGTTTTGTTTTGTTTCCCAAAAGGTTCGCTGCTCGTGTCCACCTCGCCATGCTCTTCCGTTAAAGAATGGAAAGGTAGCTTTCCTTTCTTTTTAAATCCCACACCGGCCTGTGTGGTATGTGGTGCTGAAAGCCAAGTAAGCTTTATCTGTAGAGGAAGTCTGAGCCCGATAATAAAATGTTCCCATTCCAAGGGCTGCTTAATAAACCACCCAGACAGAGGGGAGCATTATTCAGTAAACTCCGCTTGGCGAGCGAGTCTCCCTGCAGGAAGAGCTGAGCAGGCAAATCCCACGACAGGGGAGAGACGAGGCGGCACTTTTTCTGACCCAAACAATGTCTAGACAGGCTGAAAACAGATAAATTAACGGGCCAGGAGCAGAAAGCATCACTCAGAGGCAGACTGGTAGATATTTGTCACCTCAGTGATGGTTTATGTGAAGATACAAGGCCCAAGCGCAGTCTTTCTGAAAACACAATGTGTTCCAGCTGCCTCCACTCCCTCCGTCCCTCCCGTTCTTCTCTCTCTCTCTCCCCTCCTCCTCAGCTATTTACTATGTTAACAGCTCCCCTGCAGAAAGTTCAAATTCATGGACACAGTAAACATCTCTCGGCTCTTTACACTCTGCTCTAATGAGGCTCCAGGACTGGGGCGGAGGTGGAGGGGAGCCAGGCGTCGGGCAGTTTGGGGCATGGCAGTAAAGTCTGATCTTGAGCCTTTGCGTTGCAAGTGTGTGTGGTTTTTGTTGGGGGGGGGGAACGGGGTTGGGAAAGAAGCACAGAGGGGAGGGGAATATATTGCCCAAGGCCCAAGGCCCATACCCTTATCCAGGGTTCTGCATGTGCATCGTTTTTCACACATGGTCTTTGCAGCAACTGAAGGAGGAGTGGTATGCATGTGAAACCCACTCTTATGACTATATCTGCAGGACTGGGCAGGGCGATTCGGTATTTGACAGCAGAACACCCAACCCTGACCCGCATCAAAATGGGGGGGGGGGGAATGAAATATTCTAAAGTAAATGCAATGCAAGCCTATCTATTCTTAAGGAAATCAGCCCTGAGTGCTCACTGGAAGGACAGATTGTGAAGCTGAGGCTCCAATACTTTGGCCACCTCATGAGAAGAGAAGACTCCCTGGAAAAGACCCTGATGTTGGGAAAGACGGAGGGCACAAGGAGAAGGGGACGACAGAGGACGAGATGGTGGGACAGTGTTCTTGAAGCTACCAGCATGAGTTTGACCAAACTGCGGGAGGCAGTGGAAGACAGGAGTGCCTGGCGTGCTCTGGTCCATGGGGTCACGAAGAGTCGGACATGACTGAACGACTAAACAACAACAAAATGCAATAGGAGGTCAAAACAAACAAACAAAAAATTCCTTCCAGTAGCACCTTAGAGACCAACTAAGTTTGTTATTGGTATGAGCTTTTGTGTGCATGCACACTTCATCAGATACACTGAAACAGAATTCACCAGACCCTTATATAAGTGACTACTGGAAGGTATTTTGTTTGTTTTTTCAACTACGGCTGACCAACACGGCTACCTACCTGTAACTGCAATGGGAGGTGTTCAATATCCTGTCAGCGTGAGCATTTCTGTGTGGGCAACAGTACTTTCCCACCTTCCCTTCCCCCATGCGTGCCCACACCCTTCTCAGGCTTGCTCCAGAGGGGGAACTACTAGGACAGATTTAGGGGGCACATGGAGAAGGGAAAAGCATTCCATTGCAGAAACAAGAATCATTGTGAGGATGGAACATTCGTCTAGTGCTGTGCAGGATAAGACCTTAGATCTAGAACTAGATCCATCTATCAAACAGGACCATTTAAGTGATGTTAATAACTCTCAGTACTTTTTTGCCATTTTCTTTATAGCAACAAACCCACATGGGAATACATTATAAATATCTTAGGATGCAGAGAACAACAAGGAACCGGAAAAGGCTACAGCATACACAAGGTCCCAGGCTCAGTCCCCGGTATGTTCAGTGGCTGGGAGTTCCACTGTCAAATATAGTGATGGTTGGAAACTTAGGGCACAGTCCAAAATCCCACCTCCTCTGGTGAGACTTTGCAGAGTTGCCACACAAGCAACTCTACTGCTGTGGCACTGCAATGGAGGGTGGGGCAGAACAGCCAGGACTGATCTGGGTGGTGCATTGGCAGTGAGACCAGCTTGGGGATCGCTGGGTCCTGGGCCAGCTTAGCCTTGCCCATGCCCTGTCCCCAAAGTGCACCAATCTGGGGATTTCTGATGACTCCCACCAGTGTAGACATCACCCATGGGTGTAATAGATTCATAGAACTGTAGAGCTGGAAGGGAGCCTGAGGATCATTTAGTCCAAACCCCCCCCCCCAACCATGCAGGAATATGCAGATGTCCCATATGGGGATTGAACCTGCAACCTTGGTGTTATCAGCACCATGCTCTAACCAACTGAGCTATCCAGAATCCTACCCTGGGTGGAGGGACATCTCTACCTAATCCAAAGTCCCACCAGTCCAGCATGCATGGGGTTTGGGCTGCTCTGCCGCCACACACACACACACACACACACACAGGATTTTAGGGATTCAGTCCAAGTTGCTGGAATTTGCATATTCTCAAATGCAATTGCTGGCAAGAAGATTTCCACATCTTCTAAATATGACTTTAGGCATGCAGCCTGCCTGTTTGCAACCCTGATAATTTGAGCATTTTGGCTGGGTGTCATCAGGCTATTGCAGTCAATGGCAGTATTCAGAATCATGATTTTGCTACCTTTAGAAAACTTTGAGAAGCCTTTTTTTAAAAAAAGAAACAACAGCCTAAAACAAACACAAAATGGTTTCAAATGACACCGTTGGAGAAGATTGACTGTTATTTTATAGTTTGTGTTTACTGGCAATTTCTGTAGACACAAATTACCTTAATGAGATACGAGCTTTGTCGTTTGCAGTTGGTGCTGCCATACCAAAGTTCTGGGAGCTGGGAATGACAATATATTTAAATGTATAGAAAATAAATAATTTGCCACATCAGGGCTGTCAAAACGAAACAAGCCAGGCTGTGATTAAAAGCAGTTATAGCTCTAAACTGGAGGCTGCTTTTGCAAAGCTGTTGTGAAAATAGCAAAAGAAGCAATTTTCTTAAGTGCATTTTCAAGTGACTGATTAAAAAAAGAGAAGCTAACTTATCTCACAATAAGCTATAGAAAAGTCTATTTCAAGCGTCCAGAAGATGATACTTCATAACAGAGGAGTCTTGATTCAGCACAATTTTAATCATTTTCCACCCCTGCAGAGTTGAAAGCTGCTTTTTTTTAAGGCTAGAAGGTATTGTTGAATGGCACCCCATTCTCTAAGTGATGCCAGGGGTTCTAGGTACTCAAGAAGGGTTCACGTTTCCTTTGGAAATGAGGCACAGAGGAGACTGTGGTGTCTTTATCATATATGATTTATTTACACATACATACAACCTGAGCCTATGACAGAGGGGTTCAGAGCATCAACACCCCCCAAAGGGTCCTTGGATTCATGCAGAAATCCAGCTTGCTGCTTTAATTCTAGCTCACAGCCCTGCTGCCAACTCTCTACTCTTAGCTCTGACTTTATTCCTTCTCACCAGTGGCTTAGCATGGGTTATAATGGCAAAACCTATTGGTGTTTTGCAACTAATGGCAATACCTATTGGTGTTTCGCAACTTTCTAACTAGTTGCAGGACCTTAGCCAGACCTAGCAGAGTAAACGCAGAATCCACAGAAGCAATTGGCGACTTGGCTGCAGACAGGATAGACGAAGCAGGAACCAGGAACTTGTAGTTAGGTGTTTATTATATACAGTGGACTATTTACAGGAACAGAACACAGATCTTTTGCTAGCTCTCTCTGACACGACTCACAACTCCTACACTGACACACAGAACTCTCAACCTCTGAACTCTGAACTAACACATTCCAGTTAGTAGGCCATTAATTATCACTCCCTGGAGAGAGCTTGACCAATCAGGGAGCTATCTCCATGTCTGTGTTATCACCAGGCAGACTTACTCCTTCAGATTGCCTTCTGGCTGTCTGCCAAACCTTAATTGCCTCTGTGTGAGTAGCTGCACGTACACAGTTTCCCAACAGGTTTCCAGTGGCCAGGACCACATCGAGGGGGTGAGTGGGAGGTAGGAAAACTGGCATATGAAGAAGGGAAACGGACGTAGTACGCATGTGCATTCAACTGCCCAACGGCATCCATGTCACCCAGGAGATCGTAGCTGCAGAGATAAGGAAAAAAGAGAGTGGTTCTGTTGCTTGGAGAGGTTGTTTCCTGGTGTGCATGGAGAAGCTGATTTCAATGGAGCCTAGTGAACAGATTTTGTTCAGCAGCCTCAGCTTTTGTAGCTGGAGTCAGTCAGGGCCCCACCCTCCAAGGCCAGGTGGGAAAAGGCCTGCAAAGCAGGCAGCAGGTCTTCCAGGACTCACAACCAAGATAGTCAGTCTGTGGAGGTGTCTGGTGTACTGTCTAGTTGCGTATTGTTGGATGCAGTTCAGCTGCCTTGGCCCAAGGGTGTGGACAAGGTGGTTGGACAGGTTTAGGCCACTGGATTCTTGCCCGTTATGGATTATAGAATCAATCAGGGATGGAGAACTGGTTGAGCCAAGGAGGTGATTGATGCCTCACTTGAAGGGAAGGTAGTCCTAAGCCACCTGAAAGTGGTGGACATATGAACACTCCTGAAAACCCCTCCTTGAATAAATATAGACTGAATTCGAACCCTTTCTTGGGCAATGTCTATAGCAGATGGTCATTGACCATCTTTGATGAAACTGATTTTTCTAGATGCATTGCAAACCTGGTTTGGCACAAAAACAGCCTTCGTCACCGGATATGCTGTTCTCTCATGGACAAGAGAACTAAGAGGGCCGTGACTTTTTGAAAAATTCTGTGTGATCTCTCAGCAGCTTTTGGAACCATTGGCCATGGCATCCTTCTGGGTAGTTTATTTGAGCTTGGGAAGGGCAATACTGCTTTGCAACAGTTCTGCTCCTGCTCTGATGACCAGCTCAAGAAAGTGATGCTAGGAAGGTACTGTTCAGCCCTGTGTAAGGTGACCTTGCAAGTGATTTTTTCCCCTATGCACAGTCACACACCCCTCTCTGTCATCCTTCTAAGCAAGCAAGTCAAATCAGTCAATAAACCACATGGACAAGCTTCTCCTCTAGGTCATGTGTGATACCTTCAGGCATATTTGGACATATACAAGCACACATCACTATGGGAAACCCATAAGCGTCTAGGAGTCAGGGCTACTACTGAATCTCTGCTGCATGGGAAAGGGGCCTTTCTGTGATCTGCAAAGCTTCAGGGGAGGACTGGCTAATGGAACAGTAGTCATGATCACTGGCATAATTCACTCTCTTCTTTGTCCTATTTGATATATTAACAAATTAATGACCTGCTAAATTCTAAATTCATATTTCGTTTCCAGCTCCAGTCCTGTGACCAAGAACTTTTCCTGTCTGCCTTTTACATGTGCAAACACCCATCTTCCCTCCCCCAGAACCCTGTGCTGGACATAATATTGCGATATCACCCCCTTCTCAGACAGTTTGGGAATGGAATCCCAATAACTCTGAATGTTAAAACGATTGAAATGCAAGCTGATTCTCATTTTCTGATGGGTGTAGATTTGCAGAGAACACTGAGGTTCCGAGGTATCGTCTGACCATTTCTAGGTCAATATATCAACATTTCAAAACATTGGTAGGCATTACACAAGCAACTAGCATTTGACATCGTGCTGAAAGCCATGTTGTGCCCCCGTCTTATAAATAAGAAATATTCTGGGCATCTTCAGAATGGCTGAAGTTGTAAACACGTTGTATAACCGCACAACTGGGCAGCGACCCATTTGTTAGCAGCCGTCGGAGAGAAGACATCAAAAGCAGGGACTGTCCCTCTGGACGAGCTGTGACAGCTACCCATCTGGAAGGAACTCTGGGTTTTAAAACACTTTGTGATTAATAAAGGCAAGCAAGGAGTTTTCTGTTTTAATCTATCTCTATCTCAACTTGATAAATAAATCACCATCTCAACCCTTGATAAAAAATTTGTGCACTTATTAGCAAGAGAATGGAAGCACATTAAAAATATCTAGTCCTGGTGGAAGCATAGTGCAGCAGTTCATAAAAACATGAGAGAGCTATGCTAGATGAGACTAAAGCTGTTTAGCACAACATCCTTTTCTCACAGTGGCCAGGCAGATGCTATTGGGAAGCCTGCAAGCAAGACCTGAGCACAACAAGTAGTAACAACAACAACAACAACAACAACAACAACAACAATTTATTATTTATACCCTGCCCATCTGGGTGGGTTTCCCCAGCCACTCTGGGTGGCTCCCAACAGAACATTAAAAACACGATAAAACATCAAACACTAAAAACTTCCCTAAACAGGTCTGCCTTCAGATGTCTTCTAAAAGCCAGATAGTTGTTTATTTCCTTGACATCTGATGTGGGGGGAGGCCTTCCACAGGGCGCCACTACCGAGAAGGCCCTCTGCTTGGTTCCCTGTAACCTTACTTCTTGCAGCGAGGGAACCACCAGAAGGCCCTCGGAGCTGGACCTCAGTGTCCGGGCAGAATGATGGGGGTGGAGACACTCCTTCAGGTATACAGGACCAGGGCCGTTTAGGGCATTATGGATCAGCAGCAACTCTTTGAATTGTGCTCGGAAACGTACTGGGAGCCAATGTAGGTCTTTCATTTATATGGTCTCGTCGGCCGCTCTCAGTCACCCGTCTAGCTGCCGCATTCTGGATTAATTGTAGTTTCCAGGTCACCATCAAAGGTAGCCCCACGTAGAGCGCATTGCAGTAGTCCAAGCGGGAGATAACTAGAGCATGCACCACTCTGGTGAGACACTCTGTAGGCAGGTAAGGTCTCAGCACTATCCCCTCCTGCAGTAGGTATTCAGAAGCAAGTCTAATCTTTACAAGTGGAGGTGGAACATAAATTTGTAAGAATTGCATTTTTTCTTGATTTATTGTTATTTCTTTTTGTAAACCACTTTGATGATTTTTTTTTATATACCTTTAAGCAATGTATAAATTTTATGAAATAAATAAATGTGTATAGTGAGAGAAATTTGCACTAGAATGAAAATGGCCACCCAAGAGGACTTTAAAAAAATGTATAAATACAAAATTGCAAAGTGCTGCGGAAATGTGGAGAACTGAATTGACAATTTGAAAAATGAGAAAGTGAGAGAATCCGAAACTTACAGGTTCACTCGTCTCTACCCTCTGCACATTTGAACTGGAAAGGAAGAGCTTTTAGGGGAGCCTTTCAGGTAAGATTGAGCCCCAAAGCAATTCTAATTTGAGAAATTAATACGGAGGAGCACATGAATCCACAGTCTGTTCCAGAAATCATTTCTCCCTTCTCCCCAAACCAAAAGGGAACCTGACTCCATCTGTCATGGATGCTTTAGCAGAGATTCCTACATTGCAGGGGGTTGGACTAGATGAACCTTGGTGCTCAATTTACACTAGGGATAGAATTCCTCTCCAAATGCAGACAAAATGCTCCACTTCACAGAATGAATAACTGCACCAGGCCACCCTGTGCCACAGCACCTTGGGCAGCAGAGTCAAAAAAGGTTCACTGGACGTTCATTTCTACCACATCAGACCTGTGGTTCTAGAGGGTGCCTGCAAAGATGTAGTGAACAGAAACTTGCACACTGTCTGAAGCAGGGGGCAGAGGGGATAGCCGTCTCCCGTGGCAAGCTGCTTGTGAAATGCTATTAGAGATAAATCTTTTATTGCACTGTCCTGCAGGCAGCCTGGCATTAGAATCTGTATTCTCAGCACAAATGACGTTTCCAATTTAGAGACACGAAAGTCCCTAGACTCAGTTTTCTGTACTGGCTACTGCCTAGGAGCTGGCAAAGCACCCAAGGAACTGTTTGATGTAATGTACATGTCATTGTGTGCTTGCCACTAGCTCATTACTGACCAGTGGAAGACTAATACTGATTGTACGTGGAGAAGCATTTGCTCACATTAATGCTTTCTTATCCTTGCCTAGTCCATTCCTCCTCAATGTTTTTTGTTGTTTTTTTAGTCTTGCCTCTGCCACATCTCCCTCAGTTGTCTCCATCCCCCACCATCTAAGCCAGGGGCCAGCAAACTTTTTCAGCAGGGGGCCGGTCCACTGTCCCTCAGACCTTGTGGGGGGCCGGACCGTATTTTGAAAATATATATATGAACTATGCCCCACAAATAACCCAGAGATGCATTTTAAATAAAAGCACACATTCTACTCATGTAAAAACAAGCTGATTCCCAGACCGTCTGCAGGCTGGATTTAGAAGGCGATTGGGCCGGATCCAGCCTCTGGGCCTTAGTTTGCCTACCCATGATCTAAGGTGAATCATAAAACCATAAAAAATTGTAGAGAGGGAGTCTGTAAGCTCCTTGATTTGAGAACCCATCTTTTGTTCCTGATACAAAGTCCATAGCTCAGTGCCTACCCTTCAACTGTCTTGATTTCAGTGGGATACTCCAGAATTACAGAAGCCATCCCAGCTCCTGAATGGATCCCAGAATGTCCCATTTTGGACATACCCTCCAACATCCCACCCATCAAAATTGGGATGCTCGTTCTTTGGTGCCGCACTTTCATGCTAGTCAGCTGGCTCCCGCAAGAGCTCAGAACAAAAATCGAGTGTCCCAATTTTGATCAGTGAGTTATTGGGTGGTATGACAGGGTAGACCATCTGCCTTGCAGGCAGAAAGTCTTAGGATCAATCCCTAATGTTTCTAGGAAGGGCTGAGAGAGAGTTCTGTCCGAAACTCTCAAAAACAGCTGTCATTGCAGACAGTTGCGAGCGAAGTGGCCCAATTGTCTGACTCAGTACAAGACAGTTTCCCATGTTCCTTCCTACTCTGCAGAACACCATGTAAATATATCCTGGCGCTCTATAAGTAACATAGACTTAGAGAAAAGTATAGAGAGAACATTTAGCAATCCTGTTGCTATTGAACTATTTCTGTGCAGGCAATGGCAGCAAGCCTTAGAGCAGAAATGGGACGCTTGGCCCTTCAGATATTGCTGGACTCCACCCTTCTCCAGATAGGATGGCCAATGGTCAAGGTTGATGGGATTTTACAGAATGATAGGATTGTATAGTTTTTAATTCTACTAGAGGGGCATAGGTTATCATCCCTTCCTTAGGCTGGTTGCCCCAGGTAAAGGGACCCCTGACCATTAGGTCCAGTCATGACCGACTCTGGGGTTGCGGCACTCATTTCGCTTTACTGGCCAAGGGAGCTGGCGTACGGCTTCTGGGTCATGTGGCCAGCATGACTAAACTGCTTCTGGCGAACCAGAGCAGCGCACAGAAACACCGTTTACCTATTTATCTACTTGCACTTTGAGGTGCTTTCGAACTGCTAGGTTGGCAGGAGCAGGGACCGAGCAACGGGAGCTCACCCCGTTACGGGGATTCAAACCGCCGACCTTCTGATCGGCAAGTCCTAGCCTCTGTGGTTTAACCCACAGTGCCACCCGCGTCCTGCCCCAGCCTAGTATCCTCCAAATATTTTGGGCTGCAGCACCTATTATTATTATTAGATATATTACCCACCTTTCACCAGCGGGTCTCAGGGCAAGTTACAACAATGTAAAATACAGCATTAAAAACAATTTAAAACAAATCACATCCCTGACATCGGCCATGCTTGCTGGGACTTACGGGAGTTGCTGTCAAAAACATCTGGAGGGTATCAGGGTGGGCGAGATTGCTACCCCCCCCCAGCTCCTGCAATCTTTCTTTCTTTACAATGCAGTAATTGTGACCTGCATTTGACCTTATCATGAGTCAAGACTGCTGATCATTGGTCAAGTGCAGAACGAAAAACTGCATCACCTAGACATGTACATAATCTATATCCCAAATCTAGTAGCCTATTTGATTTTGCACAATTAAAGCTGGAGATTAATAGTCATTTTTTAAAGCAGTGATGCCAATAAAGTTCAGGTATAACAGGCTGTTGACAGGAGCCCCTACTTGGATACCTGGATGGGGAAACGTTCTGAAGGCGCACAGTGCAGTTTTACTACTGAAGCTCAGGAGACTTGGTCCTTCAAACCTCCTGGATAGGGTACCCCTTGGGAAACATACTAAGCTGCTCTGAGGAAGGGCGGCATATGTGTAATAATAAGGTGGCAGTAGTAGCCAGCAGCAGATGAAGTTACATCTCACCTCCAGAGAAAAATCTAGTTATACAAGACCAAAGACAGAATCAATAGCAAGTTCCCAAGGAGGCTTAGATATGACCCTGAAGAGGCCTAAGAGGGTTTTGCAAATGCAGATGTAATCCATGAGCCAAAAACCAAAAGAGCAATATTTGTTTCGGCTCCCCTTTCAAGCTTCACAAAGCTAGACAGATAGACGGATCGATGGGCAGACAGGTTGGGAACAGCATCCTTGAATTCCAGACCAGCGTTCTATTTTCAAAGCACTTAGACCTCTCGCTGAACTGATAACAGATTAATGAGTTGCACTGGCTGACATTTTATTTGAAATTTCCCAGCCGGGGGGGGTGAGGGGAGTGGAGAGAAGGAGATGTAAAGAGCTCAGCACGAAGAGCAAGGCTGCATTGGGGCTTGTCAGCCACCTGCCTCCACCACACCAGCTTTCAGGACGGCTCGCGGATATGAAACTCGGAATGCCAAGTTAAAAAACACCAGGCATCTGGCGTTGATTACATTCTGAGCCATCCCCCTTGGAGCTGGTTGGAAGGCACTGCCCTTGTCATTGCACTCAGACTCTGGTCATACAAAAAGCCATTGACCGCTTGGAGGTGTCAGCATCGTACTTGCAGCCCTCGTCTCTCGGAAGCGGCTCTTAGAGGCACTCGGTCTGTACACTTCGCATCATAATGACGCCGAGATGTGCAGGAACCGGCTTGCCCAGGCTGGCTTAAAAGTGCTTCAAGCATATGAGAGGCAAAGCGCTGGGCACGAAAATGGGAAGGAGATGGTGAAGATGCATGGGAGTCCTTTGCTGTTTAAATCAAGGGCTGCTCTCCAATCTCAAGTTGTATGGGTGTCATACGGATACACACACTGAACTGCTGTAGGGGGTGAAGTTCTGGACTTGCACCAAGCAGAGATGCAACCGCTCTGCCATGCAGCGCATGATGTTCATCCTGCCACAGCTCTTGGCCTGGCTTGCAGTGTTGCTTGTGAGGATAAAATGGGGCGAAACTATGCACAGTGTGTTATTTTCATGGAGGGAGGGCAGGATACAATTTTACTACATACAACCAGGGCTTTATTTTCAGCCGGAACTCACCACCAGAACTCAGCTCTGGCACCTCCCAGTTGGGACCCATTGCTGTTAGAAGAGAACAAGGGATGCATTCATTTTTCTTTTTCTAGAAAAAGAGCACTGTATACAAGGATAAATGCCACACTTTCAAAAGGCACTCTGGGAGGGTGGCTGCAAAACTGCTAAAATCTTTTTCAGGTGTATTGAGGATCAGTTTGCATGATGAACTTGCTCCACTTCGCGGGCGTGATGGGCAAGGGTCAAGAGGACACTCCTAAAAACATCCTGTCCGTATCCTCAGGCCACAGTAAGTCAAACTGATCCTACAAGTTGCAATCTGATGATGCTCTGGGGACCTCATTAGAACTAACCTCAGCTGCAGCATCAAGTTCTAAGCGAATGCACATGATTTTGCCCTCAACGTTGTCGCAGCAAACCTCAGAGTTGTGCGATTCTACTGTTATTGGGTTGGATTTAGGCAGCCCATTTAACACTTGAAGCAGGTTTTCTGGATGATTCACTGAGGACACAATACATTGGTATCTCAGGTTACATATGCTTCAGGTTACATACACTTCAAGTTACATACGCTTCAGGTTACAGACTCCGCTAACCCAGAAATAGTACCTTGGGTTAAGAACTTTGCTTCAGGATGAGAACAGAAATTGTGCTCCGGCGGCACGGCAGCAGCAGGAGGCTCCACTAGCTAAAGTGGTGCTTCAGGTTAAGAACAGTTTCAGGTTAAGAACAGACCCCCGGAACGAATTAAGTACTTAACCTGAGGTACCACTGTAGTAGGGAAGAAGTTTTCTGCTGCTCCAGAGAAGCGGACACGGAGCAATGGATCCAAACTACAAGAAAGAAGATTCTACCTAAACATTAGGAAGAACTTCCTGACAGTAAGAGCTGCTCGACAGTGGAATTTGCTGCCAAGGAGTGTGGTGGAGTCTCCTTCTTTGGAGGTCTTTAAGCAGAGGCTTGACAACCATATGTCAGGAGTGCTCTGATGGTGTTTCCTGCTTGGCAGGGGGTTGGACTCGATGGCCCTTGTGGTCTCTTCCAACTCTATGATTCTATGAGTCTAAGTCAGACTTATTTGCAGCCACATTGTATAGGCCGATAAGTGCTCTAACCTGTCTTTGGTCATACTTACTATGGCACTTGCACCACCTGTGCTCGACTCATCATCCATCTTGTTTCATGGCCCAAAGTTCCTTGGAATGCCAGGGAGCATTCTACACCTTACAAAATCAGAGCGGGTGCTCAGCAGCAATCACCTTGATAGTCCTTGTCTTGCCATTCCATAAGCCTCAACAGGAATTGTTACATGGACATACGCAAGAGATTCCCGAGGAATACTCCGTACATCTGGAAATTTGGGTGGCTGAAGTGCAATAAATGGGACTGCTCACTCTGCATACTCGGCTCACTGAAATGTACTTTGCTTTCAGAGCTGTTGGGTCTTGGATCTCATAATCTGCGGCGGAAGTCACATCAAACTTAAAGAATTTTACTCCACTGAAGTCATGATTAAGAATCCCGAAAGCTTATTAAAAGTCTTTGCGAGAACATCTCTGTAGTCTAGACAAAAATGATTTGCTGGTTCTTGGAGGAGCCCAAAGACATCAGCTGTCATCCCACTAGAGCGATGAGAAGGAATTTTGAAATACAACCTGATAATACAGCCAGACATTGGAGTGGAGTCGGGGGGAGAGAAGGCAATTTAAAATAGGACTTTTGTGAAGACTTGGATCTGCTTCTATGGTACTTCTAATGCCCAGAACCTACCTAGCAACTTCATTGATCCAGGACAGAATTGTTCACGTAAGACAACTGACACATTCTCATTTGCATGTTGTACACCTGTAAATTGAATGAAATGAGTTATCTGATGAGAATTTAATTGCATTTTTTTTAAAAAAACAACCTCTTTCCCTTTTTGTTTTGCAAACCAGCGCTCACAAATTATGCACCAAAGATGGAAAGAAGTTCCCTCTGCCATTTATGAAAATGGCAGACAAATGTTAAGATACTTAGAAAATGCACTTGTGTAATCCATTTTACAAAAGATGTCAAAGTACCTTGATAGCTGGGGATCTCTCTCTAGTATTTGGTGTGCAGCGCTCATCAGAGTTTGGTGAAAGTAACAGTATTTAGCGTAGGGGCGGGGTAGCACAGATAAACAGGTTGGAGACAGATTTGCAGTTTCAGTTGAAGAAAAGATGGGAATTACTTGCCAGACTTAGTTGAAGCTAGAGTGTAGCTGGGGTTAGAGAGGGGGTTTCTTTCTGATGCAAACCTAAAGTGCAATATCAAATGCACTTATTAGGAAGCAAACCCAAATGTGACTTCCTTCTGAGTAAACATGCATAGGATTGCATTTGGACTGGAGTGGAGTGGATTTGCTGTCTGCTCCAGGAATGCCTACATCCAGTGTCCTCTGCTTTTATTTGTGAATAAAACAAACACTGCCGAGACATCATAAGTTTCCCAGGCTCTCTCATCCAAAGGAACCCCAACCTGTAGTGCTGTCCCTGGAACTGCTTGGGAAAATGGGGCGAATTGGGTCCTCCCTTAAAGAGGGCACGTATTGCGGTGAGACCAGGACAACCAACACCCTGTGTTGTGGGTGGGTACAATTGGTCAGTCACAACACCCGATAGGTAGGTTCCTTGAAGCTGGGTGCAATCTGGCCAATGGGACGCAGTCCAAACAGTTCGAGGGACCTATTTATGCCCATGCACATGACACAGAGCTTCCTCTTTCGGTGCTTGCATCGGAACACCCGCCCACCTCTCCCTACTTTTAGGGCTTTGCGCTTGACCTTGCCTATGCCATTGTGTGTTGTCTGTCATTGGAACAGGCGCACGGCAGGAATTTTCCCCACTTGGCTGATTGGCCGTTGCCATTTGGGTTTCGCCTGCCGCTTGGCAAATCGTCACAATTTGTAAGGTTGCAGATAGGCTCTGGTTCAGGTGACAGGGATGGGGGAACGCTCTCGCCATCCCTATGTGAAGGGCTCTCACACACTCTCACACACTCTATGTGAAGGGCATTCTGTTAAAGGAATCCAAGGACTCGGTGGTTTGGTCAACACCTGAGAGGGGGTTATGCCTGTGCCTGAGTCCAGGGGGACATCTGGGTGGCGGAGTTAGCCCGTTCCAGGCTTATCGCTTATCCAGGTGTTCACCCTTGGCTGACCTATGTTGGAACCCTGGGTCAGCGCTACCTGCATGGCAGGGAGCTAGTTGAACTGGAGCCTATGCAACCAGTCACTTTCTGTAATCAATAAAGTTGTGGCCTAAATTCTGCCAAAAAACAAAACCAAAATTTGAGTCATGTGTGAATTTATTTAGGGGGGAGGTTTCTGGGTCTGAAGATGCAAGTGAGCAACAGTATTCTAAAAGCTGTGCATAAAGAAGTAGGGAAGAGTCAGGATTCTTGTGTTTCAAATGTCTATATACTGAGATCTAGCTCCGGGGGCCTTCTGGTGGTTCCCTCACTGCGAGAAACGAAGTTACAGGGAACCAGGCAGAGGGCCTTCTCGGTACTGGCGCCCTCCCTGTAGAATGCCCTCCCTTCAGATGTCAAACCGATAAACAACTCTTTGACTTTTAGAAGATATCTGAAGGCAGCCCTGTTCAGGGAAGTTTTTAATGGTTGATGTTTTATTGTATTTTGTTGGGGGCCACCCAGAGTGGCTGGGGCAACCCAGTCAGATAGATGGCTAATAATAATAATGATTTATTTGCATGTATTTATTCTAATATTTCTAGCTCTGATGCACCCATGAACTGCTGCTCAAAGGCCTATATTCCTCTAATCCTGGAGGAATTACACAGCTATCATGGCTAGGAACCAACTGATAGCCTTATTTTCCATGAATGTGCCAGATTAACCCCTCTTTTAAGTCGATGGCCATCACTGTCTCTTGTGGGTGTGAATCCCATAGTTTCTGCACTGTGTGAAAAAGTACTATTTTTTTTTTTGTCTGCCCTGAATCTTCCATCATTCAGCATTGTTGCAAGTCCCTGAGTTCTAATGTTATGAGACAAAGAGAAACTTTTCTGTCTCCATGTTGCCCACAGAATGCATAATTTTATATACCTCAGTCATTTTCACACACACCCTCCTGGAGACTCATTTTTTGCTGTTCTGCTTCTCTGCTGCCCATTTTGGCCACTGCAAGAACAAAATACTAGAAAATGTGGGCCTTTGACTTGATCCTACAGGGCTGTTACATTTTTATGTTCACCTCAGAAGCTATGCAGTTGGGGGGTGGGGAATGTTCTGCATATATCTAAAAATGTTGCTTCAGTTCTTCCTCCAAACTTGGGATAAAGGCAGGATGAAGCGGGTGTCGTGTGTTCAGGGGTTAATATCTTAGTATGCAGCCGTGAGCCAATGGGAGTTTTGCTACTGAGTTCAATAGCATCCTCTAATAATAATCTCTGTAAGATTCCACTTGGATAATGCTCTCCATGGGCATCTCTTTCTCTCCTCTGCAAAAACGAGAGTCATCCAATAGATTCTTGCTCCAAAGCTTGCTGTACTCTAAAGGGACACCGTTCCACTTGGCTGAAAGCAAAAGCCATCATCTCTTCATTGCAGCAGGTATAGCTATATTAGGCAGCAGTTGGGGAGAGCTCTCAGGACTTACTTGATTACATGTTGGAACAGCTTCACTCCATGGGCAACGGGCCAATTAGCCTTACAGAAGACTGATGGCTTAGCGAGCCTCATTCATCCAAGTCGAAGGGCTTCAGAATATATTGGTGCCTAGTTGCAGTGTGAGGGCTACGCGTGGCCTCCTGGCTTTCAAAGGGCACTTGTGATTTGTGATCAAGGCAGACAGCAGCCTGTGAACCTGAAATCCCATCCCTTGGATTCAAACTGTCATTTGCCTGCACTAACATTCCCTTTGTAAGAACTGAAGGGGAAACAGAGATGTCGAATTATGCAAAGCAATTTCTCCGCATCCTCCTGCCAGCGACTAGTCTGGCTGTCAGGCTGAGTACAGGTGTTTGATGCCATTCTCTACTCCCCTCCAAACTCAGGATGGCAACTCTGCAAGCATGAGTTTCAGCTAGACAAACCCAACTCTGTCCTCCTCGATGCCCACCAGATATTGCATGTATGTATGTGTTTATTTGGGGTAATTTATATACTGCTTCATATTTTGCAGGGCAGCGGCTGAAGAAGGAGCCAAAAGGGGTTTCTTGTGTGTGTGATTCTTGTGGCTGATTAGCTGCTTTCCCTGTGCAAAGGTCAGAGGGGGCAGGGTTTCTGTTGAGGCAGGTGATTAGCTGTGGGAGGAGCTTATCAGTGTTTGCAGGGCAGCGGCGCGCGCAATTTGAACCATCTTTTAGATTTAGGGGAGCTAGTCTCAAGCCCAACGACACATTCTCAAGATGGAGGGGGAGGGAACAGCTGCAGTCGCCTGCGGTTCCTGCGCAATGTTTGCCATCTTGCCAAAGGTTGCAGGCAGCTTTACGTGCAGCAATTGCATGTTGATTGCCCTCCTAAAAGACAAAGTCCAGCAACTGGAGGAACGTGTAGCTACGCTCCAAAGAATTAGAGAGCTGGAGCTCTTCTTGGAAGCAACAGAGCACACCGTCTCCACCAAGGAGGAGACAGGGGACTCCCCTGAGAAGGAGGCTAGTTCACCAACACAGGAGCCCGATATGTGGAGAAACGTGACTCAAAGAAGTAGGAGGCCCAGGGTTCGCTCTGATTGTCTAGAAATACACAATCGCTTTGAGGTCCTCTCCCCTAGCATGGAAGACGAAGAGCAGACTCCATTTGAGGATCTCTCCCTCATTACAGTCGATCACGTATATGAAGATGAGCAGCAAAGTCAGTCCTCAGGGAATGTGCAGGCGACCTTGGAACGGACCGCTCACGGAAGAACCCTGACCAAACCTAAGAGAAGGCGTGTAGTGGTGATAGGGGATTCCCTACTGAGGGGAACAGAAGCAGTGATCTGTGGGCCTGACAAGATGTCTCGGGAAGTGTGCTGTCTCCCCGGGGCTAAGATCCAAGATGTAACTGAACGACTGCAAGGAATCATAAAACCCACTGACAAATACCCCTTCCTCTTGGTTCATGTGGGAACCAATGACACTGCAAGCAATAGCCTCCAGAAGATCAAAAGAGACTACGAGGCTCTGGGCAGGAAATTGAAGCAATTAAATGCACAAATCGTCATCTCATCTGTCCTCCCAGTTGAACGACGTGGCCCAGGGAGAGAGAGGAAAATAGTGGAAGTAAACAGCTGGCTTCGCAAATGGTGTAAACAGGAACGGTTTGGATTCTTAGATCACGGACTGCAGTTTCTTGAGGATGGACTTCTGGCAAGCGATGGGCTGCACCTCACAACGGTTGGGAGGAATGTTTTTGCCAAAAAACTAAGAAACCTCATCAGGAGGGCTTTAAACTGACTAATGTGGGGGAGGGAGACAGTGCTCCTGAAGGTAGGAGTCTATTAATTGATGAAGATGATCATCCAAATGTCATAGACCAAATGGAGCAAACAGCAAGCAGACCTAGTGGTGGGAGGAAAAAATCCTTAAATAAGAGACACGGGGGAATGACTAATGGACTTCAATGTCTGTACACTAATGCACAAAGCATGGGAAATAAACAAGATGAGCTTGAGCTCTTGGTACAGCAAACTAAATATGACATAATAGGCATCACTGAAACATGGTGGGATAAGTCCCACGATTGGAATGTAAAAATGGAGGGATACAATCTATATCAGAGAAACAGACCAGACAAGAAAGGAGGAGGAGTGGCGTTATATGTCAGGGATGTGTATACCTGTGAAGAGATCCAAGATTTAGAACCTCAAAGCCAAAGTGAGAGCATTTGGGTCAAAATTAAGGGAGAGAAGAATAATAGTGACCTCATTGTGGGAGTTTACTATAGATCCCCAAGCCAAACGGAGGACATAGATGATGCCTTCCTGGAACAGATGGCCAAGCATGCAAAAGGAAGGGAGATAGTAGTAATGGGGGACTTCAATTACCCAGATATTTGTTGGATGTCAAACTCAGCCAAGAGCATAAGGTCAAACAGATTCCTCACTGGCCTTGCAGACAACTTCATTGTCCAGAAAGTGGGAGAAGCAACAAGAGGAACAGCCATTTTAGATCTGGTCCTAACCAATGTCGATGACCTGGTTAATGGGGTAGAAGTGGAAGGATCATTAGGCGCAAGTGATCATGCTCTTCTGAAGTTTACTATACAACGGAAAGGAGCAGCCAAGCATACTAGGACTCAATTTCTTGACTTTAAGAAAGCCGACTTCATAAAACTTAGGGAAGTGCTGGGTGAGATCCCATGGACAGTAATACTAAAAGGAAAGGGAGTTCATGATGGCTGGGAGTTTGTTAAGAGGGAGATAGTAAAAGCACAACTTCAGGCAATACCAATGAGACGGAAACATGGAAGGTGCCTAAAGAAGCCAGGGTGGCTATCTAAAGAACTTTTAACTGAGTTAAGATTAAAAAAGGATGTGTACAAAAAATGGAAAAGGGGGGAAACCACCAAAGAGGAATTCAAACAAATAGCCAGCACGTGTAGACACAAAGTCAGAAAAGCTAAAGCACAGAATGAACTCAGGCTTGCTAGAGAGGTTAAAAGCAACAAAAAAGGCTTCTATGGGTATGTTCGTAGCAAAAGGAAGAATAAAGAAACAGTGGGGTCACTCAGAGGAGAAGATGGTGAAATGCAAACAGGGGACACAGAAAGGGCTGAACTCCTCAATGCCTTCTTTGCCTCAGTCTTCTCCGATAAAGAAAACAATGCCCGACCTGAAGAATTTGGAGGAAATGATTCAGCAGAGGAAACACAGCCCAGAATAACTAAGGAGATAGTACAAGAATACTTGGCTAGTTTAGATGTATTCAAGTCTCCAGGGCCAGATGAACTGCATCCAAGAGTATTAAAAGAACTGGCAGATGTGATCTCAGAACCACTGGCAGTCATCTTTGAGAATTCCTGGAGAACAGGCGAAGTCCCGGCAGACTGGAGGAGGGCAAATGTTGTCCCTATTTTCAAAAAGGGGAAAAGAGAGGACCCAAATAATTACCGCCCAGTCAGTCTAACATCAATACCAGGGAAGATTCTGGAGCAGATCATTAAGCAAACAATCTGTGAGCACCTAGAAAGGAATGCTGTGATCACCAATAGTCAGCATGGATTTCTGAAAAATAAGTCATGTCAGACTAACCTGATCTCATTTTTTGACAGAATTACAAGCCTGGTAGATGAAGGGAACGCAGTGGATGTAGTCTACCTTGATTTCAGCAAGGCATTTGACAAGGTGCCCCATGATATTCTTGTAAAGAAGCTGGTAAAATGCGGTCTTGACTATGCTACCACTCAGTGGATTTGTAACTGGCTGACTGACCGGACCCAAAGGGTGCTCATCAATGGTTCCTCTTCATCCTGGAGAAGAGTGACTAGTGGGGTGCCACAGGGTTCTGTCTTGGGCCCGGTCTTATTCAACATCTTTATCAACGACTTGGATGATGGACTCAAGGGCATCCTGATCAAATTTGCAGATGACACCAAACTGGGAGGGGTGGCTAACACCCCAGAAGACAGGATCACACTTCAAAACGACCTTGACAGATTAGAGAACTGGGCCAAAACAAACAAGATGAATTTTAACAGGGAGAAATGTAAAGTATTGCACTTGGGCAAAAAAAATGAGAGGCACAAATACAAGATGGGTGACACCTGGCTTGAGAGCAGTACATGTGAAAAGGATCTAGGAGTCTTGGTTGACCACAAACTTAACATGAGCCAACAGTGTGACGCGGCAGCTAAAAAAGCCAATGCAATTCTGGGCTGCATCAATAGGAGTATAGCATCTAGATCAAGGGAAGTTATAGTGCCACTGTATTCTGCTCTGGTCAGACCTCACCTGGAGTACTGTGTCCAGTTCTGGGCACCACAGTTCAAGAAGGACACTGACAAACTAGAACGTGTACAGAGGAGGGCAACCAAAATGGTCAAAGGCCTGGAAACAATGCCTTATGAGGATCGGCTAAGGGAGCTGGGCATGTTTAGCCTGGAGAAGAGGAGGTTAAGGGGTGATATGATAGCCATGTTCAAATATATAAAAGGATGTCACATAGAGGAGGGAGAAAGGTTGTTTTCTGCTGCTCCAGAGAAGCGGACACGGAGCAATGGATCCAAACTACAAGAAAGAAGATTCCACCTAAACATTAGGAAGAACTTCCTGACAGTAAGAGCTGTTCGACAGTGGAATTTGCTGCCAAGGAGTGTGGTGGAGTCTCCTTCTTTGGAGGTCTTTAAGCAGAGGCTTGACAACCATATGTCAGGAGTGCTCTGATGGTGTTTCCTGCTTGGCAGGGGGTTGGACTCGATGGCCCTTGTGGTCTCTTCCAACTCTATGATTCTATGATTCTATGATTCTATGATTCTATATTTCACACACACAAAAATATCTGAACAGTTTACTTTATCTATCATCTATCTATATCTATCTATCTATCATCTATCTATCTATATCTATCTATCTATCTATCTATCTATCTATCTATCTATCTATCTATCATCTATCTATCTATCTATCATCTATCTATCTATCTATCTATCATCTATCTATCTAATCTATCTACAGTGGTACCTCGCAAGACGAATGCCTCGCAAGACCAAAAACTCGCAAGACGAAAGAGTTTTTCATTTTTTGAGTTGCTTCGCAAGACGAATTTCCTTATGGGCTTGCTTCGCAAGACGAAAACGTCTTGCACCTTTTTTTAAAAACCGTCAATGCATTCCTATGGGAAACCGTCAATGCACAGTGGTGCTTCACAAGACGAAAAAATTCACAAGACGAAAAAACTCGCAGAACGAATTAATTTCGTCTTGCGAGGCACCACTGTATCTATCTATCATCTGTCTATCTATCTATCAATATCTATCTATCATCTATCTATCTATCTATCTATCTATCATCTATCTATCTATCTATCTGTCTATCTATCTATCATCTATCTATCATCTATCTATCTATCATCTATCATCATCATCTATCATCTATCTATCATCTATCTATCATCTATCTATCTATCTATCTATCTATCATCTATCATCTATCTATCTATCATCTATCTATCATCTATCTATCATCTATCTATCTATCTATCTATCTATCTATCTATCTATCTATCTATCATCATCTATCATCTATCATCTATCTATCATCTATCTATCTATCTATCATCTATCTATCTATCATCATCTATCTATCTATCATCTATCTATCATCTATCTGAGGTATTAGGGGAGGGGATAGTACTTCTGGTGGGGGACATGTCATGCTCCTTCTGAGCTTCTGCACTCAGCTTTCACTGGTGACCACATCCTGGGAACGGCTTCGACTGGGCAGCTAAAGCAGGTGAGGGTAGCCAATGGGTCTCAAACCGATGGTGAGTTAAGGATTTCACCTGCATGCAAAGACAGGCTCTGGCAAATTGAGCGGATGAGGCCAGTAGTTGGTCCAATGGTCCAGAAGGTTGCTGCTGCATGTGCTGTACAGGGAAGTTAGGCTCGTTAATCTGGGAAAGAGGATGGAACCCGAACCATTGGATTAAAGTTACAAGAAAGGGGATTCTGACTAAACATCAGGAAGAACCTTTCAACAGTAAGAATTGTTTGACAGTGGGATGGACTCTCTCAGGAGGTGGTGGACTCTCCTTCATTGGAGGTTTTTAAGCAGAGGTTAGATGGCCATCTGTGATGTATGATCTGGTTGAGTTTCCTATATTCCAGAGGCTGGACTAGATGGCTCTTGGGGTCCCTTCTGACTACAATTCTATGAGGGGAGCAATACGATGAGCTCCTAATTTTGTAGCACATATTTGCAAAGCATCTTCCCCTAACATAATGCCTTTTCGGCATGCTATATTATATATACGGTACAATATATGCATTTGCCCCAGTATATAAAGTTTTGTACACATTACTTGGCCAGAGAACCTCACTGCAAAATTCAGCGTAGTGCTGTGCTTCAGTCTGTGTATTGCTTCCAAAAGTACGCATTAGGTAGACTTACCTTTAAAGGTGAACAGAATCACATCTCTCTCCCATCCTTACCTGCCTCACATGTTATTTGGTAGTGAAAGGATCAGGTGCATGCCTCACAGAGAAGCTTGTCTTCTGGATGGACTGGGTCAGATAGCCAGGAATGTGACCTTTCCAACCTCTTAAATCGACCACAGGACTTGTTGCAACCTAAAGCATGGAGCTCGCTTCCTCCTCTGAGGTGATTCCTAGAAAGGGTTGAGTAGAGCCCTCTGCGTTGTCCAAGCAAGGCCACCATAGCTGTCATTAGGCAGGACCATAAAGAAGGCTGATCGCCGAAGAATTGATGCTTTTGAATTATGGTGCTGGAGGAGACTCTTGAGAGTCCCATGGACTGCAAGAAGATCAAACCTATCCATTCTTAAGGAAATCAGCCCTGAGCGCTCACCGGAAGGACAGATCATGAAGTTGAGGCTCCAATACTTTGGCCACCTCATGAGAAGAGAAGACTCCCTGGAAAAGACCCTGACGCTGGGAAAGATGGAGGGCACAAGGAGAAGGGGACGACAGAGGGCGAGATGGTTGGACAGTGTTCTCGAAGCTACCAGCATGAGTTTGACCAAACTGCGGGAGGCAGTGGAAGACAGAAGTGCCTGGCGTGTTCTGGTCCATGGGGTCACGAAGAGTCGGACACGACCAAATGACTAAACAACAACAAATGACCTCTTTCCACATCACACTTGGATACCCATTGCTGCAGAGAACTTGAAAGTGACTCAGACGACAATTCCTGGAGTGTTCCTGACATGGTGTTTTACATTTCTTACTCGCCGGCTTTCTCTTTAGTTGGGGCGGTGGGAAAAAAAAGAAGAGATGACAGATGAGATTATAAAATAAATTCCTACTCTCGCAGGGAGCAGAGAGATAAACTTCTAATTTGTATCACAATAGTATGTCTTGGAGCCGGCAGAGGGAATAATTGATTCTGGTGGTTCTGTCCAGGCCTCAAGCCCTCAATCACCCTGTAGCAACGTCAGATCTCTGAATTATTCAAATTGCCTCCCTATCTTTGTGGCATTCCGCTAGAAGAATTGCGGAATAGTGGCGCTTACTCCTCCGAATGTGGCATATATTAGGCTGTTGCAGAAAAATAGCTACTCCCCAAATGGAGTTCTCTGTCACCACTCTGGTAATTAATTTGATCACTAAATGTCGGCCCAGAGGCTCACACAATTAAGTGCGGGAAATTCAGAGGGAAAGATGAGTTGGAAGTGGCTCGGTGGAACGCCGGAGCTTGTTGCCACCTGACAAAGCCTGCTCAGAATAGCACCAACTGCCTGGCGAAATGTCCGCTATTTAGAGAAACGCTTTTGTCAACCTTTACAATGAAGTTTTATCCGGTTTTCTATGCTGCTTTGAAAGTTCACCATACTAGAAACACTGGAAGCGGCACAATGCTCTTTGCAGAGTATATACTGTACTATGGCCAGCGATAAACACACCAACAAATTTGGACTCAGGCAACCCAAAAGACGTGCCGATGAAAGCTAAATTCGGCGATGTGTAAAAAAATGATGAAAATCACTTGCTTCGTTCCCTTTTATTTGTCTGACTAGTTCTGTGGTGGTTACCATTTTGCAAATTTTATCCTGTTTTGCTAGTCATCGTGCCCAGGATGGGGACATCCAGAACTCTATGTCTGGTTCTCAGAACTCTCCCAAGTCCATACCCCTTGTTATGTACTGAGTGGAATAGGATCCAAAATGGAGCAGTCTGATTGGTCCTAGAACAATAGGATCCAAAATGGAGCAGTCTGATTGGTCCTAGAACAATAGGATTCAGAATGCAGCAGTCTGATTGGTCCTAGAACAATGCAGCAGTATGATTGGTCCGCAGGAGCCACCCAATCCAGCTCCAGGTGGAAGTGAATCCACAACCTGATTGGCCTACAGGAGAATCCCAGAATTAGCCAATCACGTGCAGCCGATTGTGTAAATAATGTATATAAAGCAGATATTGTGGGGGAAGTTCCATTCCTCCTCACCACTAAGAGCTGAATAAAGAGCATGAAATCCACTCTCGACTCTGAGTATATTTCACCCCTCATCCCAGGGCACACCTCTTGTTGGACCTTTTTCACACCCTGAGTGTTTATGCCTGGCTGGAATGCGTAGGTGAATGCCAAGAAGCAAGGCAAGAAGCAGAGTCAGAAAGCCATAACAGATCTCTGCTTGAATCCCAGGCTGTGGCTACAGGGGAAGCAAGGCCCTTTTGGGGTGTTGATGCTGTGAGCCCCTCCATCAGGGTTGTATATATGTGTAAATAAGCCATATATCATAAAGGCACCAGTCTCCACTGTGCCGCATTTCAAAAGGTAACAGGGATTTTGGGTCAGCGCTTGGAACCCCTGGAAACCTGTACCAATCAGAGATTGGGGTGGGGCATGATGTAGCCAAATAATAATAATAATAATAATAATAATAATAATAATAATAATAATTTATTATTTATACCCCGCCCATCTGGCTGGGTCCCCCCAGCCACTCTGGGCGGCTTCCCACAAAACACTAAAATACAACAACCTATTAAACATTAAAAGCTTCCCTAAACAGGGCTGCCCTTAGATGTCTTCTAAAAGTTTGGTAATTATTTTTCTCTTTGACATCTGGTGGGAGGCGTTCCACAGGACGGGTGCCACTACCGAGAAGGCCCTCTGCCTGGTTCCCTGTAACTTGGCTTCTCGCAGCGAGGGAACCACCAGAAGGTCCTCGGCGCTGGACCTCAGTGTCTGGGCAGAACAATGGAGGTGGAGACGCTCCTTCAGGTATACTGGACCAAGGACGTTTAGGGCTTTAAAGGTCAGCACCAATGCTTTGAATTGTGCTCGGAAACGTACTGGGAGCCAGTGTAGGTCTTTCAAGACCGGTGTTTACCTGCATGTTGCTTTGGTAAATATAGAGCACTTGAAGCAGAAAAAGAGGGGTTGATCTAACCGAGAGACAGGGTGAACCAATAAGGAGGAGGGAAGGTATAATGAGGATCGATTGTGATGAGTGAAAGGGTGAACATGAAGCGCATGATGGAAATAAACCAGGAGCCTTATTAAATGTCTCTGCAGCAACATTTCTGAAGAAACTGACCTGCAGGTCCCCGGAGGAATTGCTCCGCATCTCTCTGTTATAAGGCGTGCCACTTAATTGCTCTATCAGTTTTGTAGTCTGAATATTACAAGGCACGGTTTTGAAATTATTATTTGAGAAAGACTCTTTTCATTGCTGTTAATGGCTTGACCTTTCTTAGTGATGAAAAGTGGGAAAACCCCCAGTCCCCCAAATGCCTTTTTATATATTTGTTGCCTGTGAATTCAGACTTTCTGGATTAATGATTCTGCTCTGATCAAATGCACGTACGTTTTCAGACAGCAAACAGTACTTCAAAGGCTAAAAATTGGAGAAGTTGCAAATGCCACAGCCACCCTGATCTTGAAGACTGACAGATAACATAACAGCATAAGAATTATTTTGCTTGGTTTAACTGAGGTTCCTTCTAGTCTAGCACTCTCTTCTGAACAATGGTCCACCATATGCCCTGGGACCATGTCTTTCAGTTTTTCCCTCTCTCCACCCCGCCCCACCCCGCAATCTGACAATCAATAATTCCACTGTCTTGAATCATGGATGGTGCATTCAGTTTGTCATGACATATCCATTGTTAGAACTTCTTTCCACTGATTTACAAGAACATTAGCACATATCCTCTTAAATGGATGATACACAGAATCTGGTTATTCTTGCCACAGTCTAAAGGTAAAGGTAAAGGAACCCCTGACCATTAGGTCCAGTTGCGGCCGACTCTGGGGTTGTGGTGCTCATCTCCCTTTATTGGCCGAGGGAGCCGGCGTACAGCTTCCGAGTCATTTGGCTAGCATGACTAAGCCGCTTCTGGCGAACCAGAGCAGCGCACGGAAACACCGTTTACCTTCCTGCTGGAGCGGTACCTATTTATCTACTTGCACTTTGTGCTTTCAAACTGCTAGGTTAGCAGGAGCAGGGACCGAGCAATGGGAGCTCACCCTGTTGTGGGGATTTGAACCTCCGACCTTCTGATCAGCAAGTCCTAGGCTCTGTGGTTTAACCCACAGCGCCACCCACATCCTTGCCCCAGTCTAATGAAGGTCAAGCTGTTGTAACATGGATGGAGAGTGGGTGGGCTTTTTTTACTGATGGCCCCAGTGTTATGGAATGTACTCCCTGCTGAAATACAAGCGTTCCCCTTAATCCGTATTGCTATTGCACTGGTTTTTGTAGATGCATCTGTTTACGCAGGCATTCCCTTGGTCTCTTGACTGCCTCCTGTTCTAATTACTGTGTTGTTTTAATGTTTTATTTTATTGTATATTTTTTATTATGGAAGAATATATTTTAAAGTTTTCATGGGGTTCATAGAATCATAGAATCATAGAGTTGGAAGAGACCACAAGGGCCATCGAGTCCAACCCCCTGCCAAGCAGGAAACACCATCAGAGCACTCCTGACATATGGTTGTCAAGCCTCTGCTTAAAGACCTCCAAAGAAGGAGACTCCACCACACTCCTTGGCAGCAAATTCCACTGTCAAACAGCTCTTACTGTCAGGAAGTTCTTCCTAATGTTTAGGTGGAATCTTCTTTCTTGTAGTTTGGATCCATTGCTCCGTGTCCGCTTCTCAGGAGCAGCAGAAAACAACCTTTCTCCCTCCTCTATGTGACATCCTTTTATATATTTGAACATGGCTGTTTTATTGCTTGTTTCAATGGCCTATTTTAATTGTGGCTGATGCTTCTTTTATAGTTGTACAATGGACTTTACACTTACCAACTGCTCTCTTGGCATTCAGTGGAATATAAAATTAAATAATAACAGAAACAACAACAACAACAACAACAACAACTATAATAATAATTTATTATTTGTACCCCGCCCATTTGGCTGGGTTTCCCCAGCCACTCTGGGCAGCTTCCAACAAAGATGAAAAATACACTAAAATGTCACATATTAAAAACTTCCCTGAACAGGGCTGCCTTCAGATGTCTTCTGAATGTCAGGTAGTTGTTTATCGCTTTGACATCTGATGGGAGGGCGTTCCACAGGGCGGGTGCCACTACCAAGAAGGCCCTCTGCCTGGTTCCCTGTAACTTGGCCTCTTGCAGTGAGGGAACCGCCAGAAGGCCCTTGGAGCTGGACCTCAGTGTCTGGGCTGAACGATGGGGGTGGAGACGCTCCTTCAGATATACTGGACCGAGGCCGTTTAGGGCTTTAAAAGTCAGCACCAACACTTTGAATTGTGCTCCGAAACGGTTCAGAATCAGGTTCTTCACTAGATCAGTTGTGCTGTTGCTGCAGACAATGAAGCATCCAAGCCAGCCTGAGCAAAATGAGCTTGTTTTTGCCAGAGCATTGTATTCAGCTACGTTGGATGATCTGCAATTGTCAGTCACGTGCCAAAGAGTGTCCATGTGTCCTGCTTCACAAAGGACAGTCCTCTGTTTTAAGGCGTCCTCTATTTGAAGGGCTGTCTGGTCCAAGTATAAAATATAAAGAACCATCGGAAGGGAGAGCAAGACGAAGTTTGGCAACAGACTGAGAAGGCACACCAATCACCTGCTCAGTCTTCCCTTATTGTGAGAGCACGCATTATATTTCTATTTAAGTGCTTTTAAAATAATACTTATTTCTCAATTTCCACCCATATAAATAAATTGGCATATGCAAATTTTATGCAAATTGGTGTCTTCCTATTTGGTGATGTATTTCCTCTCTTTTTTCAGCAATATGTGAGTGGCAATTCTAATGCCAAAGGTCTTGATTTCAGTCATAAAGTCAGGGGAATTAAATTCCTTGAGCAATACAGGCTAATCCCCAGTTATGCAGGGCTTACATTCCGGCCCCCTGTACACATAAGTGAACTGTGCATAAATGAGGAGACCCTCCCCAGAGCCTCAGGAGACTTCCTTTTCAGGCTCCAGGAAAGGTCTCCTCAGGAATCAGAGGCACTTCAGGTTTCTCCTCCCACTTCTGGGTTTCTTGCGCCACACATATGCATGGTTGCTTGTGACTTGAACACACATAAGTGGGGGGATGTCTGTATTTAGTCTGAAGAAGAAGAAGAAGAAGAAGAAGAAGAAGAAGAAGAAGAAGAAGAAGAAGAGGAGGAGTTTGGACTTGATATCCCGCCTTTCACTCCCTTTAAGGAGTCTCAAAGCAGCTAACATTCTCCTTTCCCTTCCTCCCCCACAACAAACACTCTGTGAGGTGAGTGGTGCTGAGAGACTTCAAAGAAGTGTGACTGGCCCAAGGTCACCCAGCAGCTGCATGTGGAGGAGTGGAGATGCGAACCCAGTTCCCCAGGTTACGAGACTACCACTCTTAACCACTACACCACACTGGCTCTCTACACCACACCCAACAAGGTGCTTTATTCACCCTGGCCAAAGTCAATCCCTCTGCACAGGTCATCTGTTGGTCTTCCTTAGCGCCAATCAATTTGTACAATTTGTGGAGAGGGATCTGTCGCCACCAGATGTGGTTCAACTCCAACACTCCTGAGCCCCAGCCAACATGGTTAATGACCAGGAGTGGTGGGAACTGGAGTCTAATAACATATAAGGCTGCAATTGTGGTCCTGGCAAGAGAAGAGGCTTATTTCACAACCAGCTCCTTGCTATTGCCAGCAGTGGATGGCAGGGTGTGTTTGTGTCCAGATTCACCTGAACTCCAGTTGGCCACATTGCTGCTGCTTACTAGGAGGTAGAGGAGGGGCAGTGTCAACATTGGCGTGGTCCAAATGAGGCAGCAGGAGCACCACCATGATGCTGGCACCTCACTCTTCCCCTCGGCCTCTCAGTAAGCAGCAGCGATGTGATGAATCTGAGTTCAGGTGAGCGCTGGTGCCTTACCACCCTGCCAGCTACTGACTGCCCCTGATATTGGAAGAGGGCCAGGGAATCTTAGCATTGTAGTTTGCTAATGAAGGCTAGTCAGTCTGTACTCAACCTTGAGAAAGCAGCTGAAATGGAGAGAAACGAGACATCCAGGGAAAAAAGAAAATGGTGTCCTTGCAAGTTGCTCCTTGCAGACTGAATTCCCCCCAGTGACTACAGCTTAAAGTTAGTTCTGAAAAGCTTTGAGACTACTGTTTTAAACCACCTCCATCTTATGCTATGAAAACAGGTTCAGAAATGATACGATACGATATGATACGATAATCTTTATTGTCATTGTCCCATACAGAACAAAGAAATTGAAAAATCTACATCAGACATTCAAAAACCAACAATCCTACTATCCCAACTATCTGAGCCTGGTTAGCCCCTAAAAACTCTGATACCCCATAATTGAATACAATATACTCACATGGAGACTACCTTAAGGTAAAGGTACCCCTGACGTTAAATCCACTAGCAGACGACTCTGGGATTGCACGCTCATCTCGCTCTATAGGCCGAGGGAGCCGGTGTTTGTCCACAGCTTCTGGGTCATGTGGCCAGCATGACTAAGCTGCTTCTGGCGAACCAGAGCCGCACACGGAAATGCCGTTTACCTTCCCGCCAGAGTGGTACCTATTTATCTACTTGCACTTTGACGTGCTTTCAAACTGCTAGGTTGGCAGGAGCTGGGACCGAGCAACGGGAGCTCACCCCGTCGCCGGGATTCGAACCGCCAACCTTCTGATCGGCAAGTCCTAGGCTCTGTGGTTTAGATCACAGCGCCACCCGCGTCCCCTAGAGACTACCTTACACTGCGTTTAAAACCAAAATCACATTTGGATAGAAACTGTTTCTCAGGTGACTAGTCCTAGTATTTATAACCCAGAAGGCAGACGCTGAAAGAGATCATTTCCGGGGTGCGTACTATCCTGCACTATCTCTGCAGCTTTCTTATAGCACCTGAAAGCATATATTTGAGCCAAGGTGGGAATTACCGGTATTCTCTCCGCAGTCTTTACAACCTTGTAAAAGAACAAAATCCAGAACCAAGGATGCAAGGTTCTCTCTCTCTGCCTCCCTCCCTCCCTCCCTCCCTCTTTTTCATGCAGACATCGCATCCCCTGCAGTTTTTGAATCATGCCTAATGTCGCATCATTGCTGCACGTCAGGGCTGGGTGACAGAAAAATGCAGAGGCTGCAAAATGGGGGAAGCTGAACATGCTTTTAAGAGGAAAATCTACAGCAGCTTGAACTGAACACAGCAGCCGCAGGACCGACTACCTGCGCTAGATTGAAGCTGACGCCCTCAGCAGTTATCATCATCATATAATTTGGTGTCGTTGTGTGTTTTTAAAGAGCCTTTATAAAAAAGACGTTTAAATTGAATCTGTATGTTTACTACCAGAGGAGCACTGTTGACTATACCTTATAAAAATTTAATATTTTCAGCAGGCAAGTGATCCATCTTGTCTAGACTCGGGAGAAATTTTCAGACACAAAATGATTTTAAATGCTGAAGCAAATAATGCTGAAATTACCCCCCTCCTTTCGCCCCTCATCTCCACTACCCCCACCTGATTGTGAAGAGTGTCATTTGGTTTAAATTTGCAGTCAAACATCATATAGCCAGAGAAATTGCCTGAGAGAATAATGGGCTGACACTTATCGCAGCGTTCCAAGGGGAGCAGAGAGTGGTATCAGTTATTTCTCCTTCTGCCCCACGCAGACATCTCTCCCCCCCCCCCCAGACAATTGGGTTTCGTACAGATCAATAAAAACAAGGTTCCTTTGCACATGGGAGTTGTCAATGCTACAATGCTGGATTTATCAACATTCATTGTTTGGCTGACAAACTCCTCACAAATTAAATGGGGGGGCAGGGGGCGGACAGGTTGCTTCTTTTCAGATATATTCCACGCCCCTACCTATGGAAAATTCTATGCCTCCTTTGAACTGCGGTAAAGTCTAATATCAGATCACATGAGGACCAAACTCTAGCAACTCCCAGTCCACAAAAGTATGTACAGTGGTACCTCGCAAGACGAATGCCTCGCAAGACAAAAAACTCGCAAGACGAAAGATTTTTTTGTTTTTTGAGTTGCTTCGCAAGACGAATTTCCCTATGGGCTTGCTTTGCAAGATGAAAACGTCTTGCGCCTTTTTCTTAAAACCGTCAATGCATTCCTATGGGAAACCGTCAATGCATTTCCTATGGGAAACCGTGCTTCGCAAGATGAAAAATTCACAAGATGAAAAAACTCACAGAACGAATTAATTTCGTCTTGCGAGGCACCACTGTACTTAGGTTAGGGGAAAGGTTTCGTTTTATGGTGTGTTCATGATGAGCTACGCTTGCAATGGTATTGGGGAGGTTCAACACGATTCCACTTTCAGTCCTGTTTGTACCACCTACAGGTTTCTAGGTGGCTTTCTTGCCAGTCAGTGCATGTCCCATAATTTCCTGCTGGAATCCTGTAGCTTTTCATACCACATATGTTATAGGTGTTTTGTTTGGCTCCTGCTTTTGTTGTGTTGTATAGCACAATAATGTCGTCGTCTCCCACCCGAACCCTGACAGATAGCAATAACGAGGTGACACTGGGAAAACATAGCAAAACAACTAATAAGGTGGAATTGTGTCTGGATGGCCCAGTAGAAATTCACCACCGATGTACTATTATTGCATCAGTGACATATTGCAGGATGCACCTGCTAGAAACCTGCCAGTCTGGAGGGGCCCAAAGTTATATCTAAGTAATCACTATTAAATTGCTGTAAACAGTCATGCACATGTCGGATATGTTGGGATACTGCCAGGGAGACAAAGTCCATCATAACTCCACGTCGTCTCCGGATGTCCATCGATCTCCCGTAGACACGCAGTATCAGCAATTAGCGACACGAGTTCCAGAAATAACTTCCCACATTCCAGAGCCGTGCACGCTCTATCAGCAGATAACGCACAGCGAAAGATGCAGTCAGGAGAGCATTTTTTACAAGTTTATTTCTGCGTTGATCAGAACAAAGAAAAACATGACTGCCTGCTTCAGAGCTCCGGCAGAGAGAGAAACGAAAGCAAAAACACAACATAAACATCCTGTGAAACAGGAAAATATGCAGGCTGTGACACAAACATCCTGCTCCCTTTTAAGGTGGAACGGAAATATCCTAATAGGATAATAGAACCATAGACTCACAGAATGGTAGAGTTAGGAGGGATTTAGAGAGTCATGTAGCCCAACCCTCTGCAATGCAGGAATTCCAACTAAGCATCCATGACAGATGGCCATCCAACCTCTACTTAAAAACCACCAAGGAAGGAGAGCCCACAACCTCCTGAGGGAGCCCATTCCACCGTTAAACAGCTCTTTTCTGTCAGAAGGTTCTTCCTGATGTTTAGTCAGAATCTCCTTTCTTGTAACTTGAAGTCATTGAATTGAGTCCTACCCTCCAGAGCAGGAGAAAACAAGCTTCCTCCATCTTCCATGTGACAGCCCTTCGGATGTTTGAAGATGACTCTCATATCTCCTCTTAGTCTCCTTTTTTCCCAGGCTAAACATACCCAGCTCCTTCAACCGTTTCCCATAAGGCTTTGTTTCCGGACAGCATGGAAGCCATTTTGGCTGCCGTAATCTTTTGCAATTTTGCACCATGGTTCCCCCCACCCCCGAAAAAGCTTTGGTGAGGCATGGCACCTCAAAACATGCATTTTGGGGCACCACACAAGATCGCAGCCCTGGGGGAAAAAAAACCCTTTTCAGGGGGAAATTATGCTGCAAAATCACATGAGATCATGGCAACAAAAAATGGCCACCATTCTCTTGTGATAAAAGAAGGGATCTATCTATCATCTATCTATCTATCTATCTATCTATCTATCTATCTATCATCTATCTATCTATCATCTATCTATCTATCTATCTATCTATCTATCTATCTATCTATCTATATATCAGAGGGCCTTCTGGAGGTTCCCTCACTGCGAGAAGCCAAGTTACAGGGAACCAGGCAGAGGGCCTTCTCGGTAGTGGCACCCGCCCTGTGGAACGCCCTCCCATCAGATGTCAAAGAGAACAACTGTCAGACTTTTAGAAGACATCTGACGCCAGCCCTGTTTAGGGAAGCTTTTAATGTTTGATACATTACTGTATTTTAGTGTTTTGTTGGAATCCACCCAGAGTGGCTGGGGAGGCCCAGCCAGATGGGCGGGGTATAAATAAAATTTTTGTTGTTGTTGTTGTTGTTGTTGTTGTTGTTGTTGTTGTTGTTGTTGTTATCATTGTCTAATCTATATTCCTTCCTGGCCTCAGGCATGTTGCATTCTTTCCTACTCCCTAAACACTAATGGAGTAGAAGGAGTTAGTTTGGAATGCAAGGCTGGAATCTTTGGACCGCTGGCCTTTTGCATATTTATTAAAACCCTCTTAATTCTCTTTGTGCCTTGGCAATGGTTAGGCAGGGAGCAGTGGTGACCTAGTGAGTAGGAAGGGTCTTGCCTTTTCAGTTTGCAGCTTGTGGTTCAAGCGCTTGGCTGCTTCGTGAGCCAGGGAGAGAGGCGGCTGCTTGTCTTGGGGTTGCATTGTTGTGAAAACCAGGCAGACCGAAAAGAGAAAAAGGTCTCTCATTATTCAGCAAAATGCCGCGTGATTAGCATCTTCTACATCTGGAAAGACCCTTGGCTTAGCCAGCATGCAAATTATATTGTTAAGCCCAGAATGAGAGTGACCTGCCGTGGAGCAGTGTTGAGGTCAATGGCAGGGCAGCACTGGAAAACTCACAGAAAGTTCAATATGTTCTGAGGCTGACTTGGGAATAAACAAGAGAGCCCCTTTGACAATGGCATTAGCTGTTTTGTCTTAACAAGCAACACTGTCGAGGGGACGTGGGGTGTGTGTGAGGGAGGGGGAGCTTTATCACATTGTTAGAGAAGAGAGTCTTATTGCATCCACACAGACACTGTTTTGTCTCAAGAAAGTAGGATGGTTTAGACTGCCAGGCATTGCCCGTTCTTTTTGATTAAATTATGTCTGCAACTCAAAGTAGTTGAGGGTTGCTGGGCTATTATTATTATTATTATTATTATTATTATTATTTAAAAAACCTCTTAGCTTGAAATAGACTTTGATTTGGCTTCAGATCATCTTCAGGATAGAAGAATGTAGCCTTTCAACACATGTTAAACAGATTGTATTTAATACCAGAAAATTAAATCTTTGAATATGCAGATAGCCAGGCCTCAAATATTGTACAAACAGCTTCGCCACTTCCCAGAACTTGTTCTCGAGATGGAAAAAAGTCATCCTTCCTTTGCAGGAGGTACCAATGATGCCAAGGGTCTCTGCTCCGCTTTGGCATGTACATCGTGGACAGAAAATGTTATGTAGCTGCACTATACAGTGGTACCTCGGGTTACATACGCTTCAGGTTACATACGCTTCAGGTTACACACTCTGCTAACCCAGAAATAGTGCTTCAGGTTAAGAACTTTGCTTCAGGATAAGAACAGAAATTGTGCTCCGGTGGCAGGCCGGCAGCAGGAGGCCCCATTAGCTAAAGTGGTGCTTCAGGTTAAGAACAGTTTCAGGTTAAGAACAGACCTCCAGAATGAATTAAGTACTTAACCCGAGGTACCACTGTATATTTTCTGACCCTCTAGGGGTGGGGGTCACTTGGTTTTCATGGGTTAAATGGAATGGAATGTTGGTGATTGTGCTGAGGCCAGTAATAAACTCCTCGCATATGGGGAGACTCGCCTCCATTTCTCTCTAAGCAATCATGCAAATCTGTCACTTTGTCAGCAAGGAGAGAGACCCAGATGAGGAAGTCAGCCCCAGTGACAAAGCAACAAGGGAACAAGTGAGTTAGGATGCATGAGACTCAGGCATTCCAGGCCCCCCTCACTTTTGGCCTAAAGCAAGTCAAGCTCCCAAGAAAATTAATTCAATAAACAACAGAAACAGGAGCACAGATAGAAGGCATTAGTGGAAAATGGGCTTTCTGGTGTATTATACAAATTGTCACATCTGCCTGCTGAAAGGAAGGTCTTCATGACTCTCTCAGCTTCTCCAGGTCGGGTACCTTAGCCTCAAGGTGACAAACTTGGATATCTGTATACAAAGCCCCATTCCGCAAATGGCCATAAAAATTACAGTGGTGCCCCGCAAGACGAATGCCTCGCAAGACGGAAAACCCGCAAGACGAAAGGGTTTTCCGTTTGCAGAGGCGCTTCGCAAGACGAATTTCCCTATGGGCTTGCTTCGCAAGACGAAAATTGACGAAAAATTTTGAATTTTTTCCCCGCTCCAAAACCCCTTTTTCTGAAGCGCTAAGCTGCTAAAAGCATTTTAGCAGCAAAACCGCTAATCCCTTAAGCCTTAAAAAGCTGTTTTTAGCCCTTAAACTGTCAATAGCGCTAATAGCGCTAATCCGCCAATGGGCTTGCTTCGCAAGACGAAAAAACCGCAAGACGAAAAGACTCGCGGAACGGATTCTTTTCGTCTTGCGAGGCACCACTGTAATCAGGCTGCGTACTTACCACGCATTTCAAGCACATTTAAAAAACATAGATGCCCCCAAAGAATCCTGGGAGCTGTTCTTCATGGAGCTACAATTCCCAGCACTCTTAACACACTACTACTCCCAGATCCTTTGGGGAAAAAGTCATGTGCTTTCAATGTATAGTCTTAAAAATGGTTTATTTGTTTGGATTAAAAATGCCCATTTCCAGGCCACGGTCTTATTACGTTCTGTAGTTGCCACAAATAAAATTTCACCAGAAGTTCTAAGCGGTCTTATAGGTCTATGCAGGGACAGGCAGTCTTAGAAATAACCGGCTCCTGTGTCGTTGGGGGCTTTGCATGTCAGTAACAATAACTTAATCATGGCCTGATCTGAAGCCAGTGCAGTTCCATCAAAAACCTGAAATATCACGGTCACACTGGTGTTGCCTGCAGCAAACATGTAACATGTGGGCAGTGTGTGTACATGTACATGCATCTTTAAACACTTGTGTGCATTGTAGAGACATAAAATTGCAGAGCCGGAAGGGACCTCGAGTGTCATCTAGTCCAACCCCCATGACAGATGGCCATCCAAGCTCTGCTTAAAAACCACCACTGATGTTCTTCCATATGTTTAGTCAGAATCTCCTTTCTTGTAATTTGAAGTTGTTGGTTTGAATCCCACCCTCAAAAACAGGGACCCCCCCTTCCCCTTGGAAGCTGCTGAAGGAGAGCAACCGTGAACAAAATCATCGGAGGGGTGTTTCTAGGACTAAGGTGAAACTGTGACACGCCATTGTTATTTTTGCTATTGGATGCTGCATGTGGTTTAAGTAATCTTGTTATATTTATAGTATTGAATGCCTTTTTGGTACATTATTATATTTGCTATTGTTTTGCTATTTAATATGAAATTGTTGCTATGTTATTGTTTTGCTACATTACTATGGAACTGTTGCTATTTTATTATGAAATGGTTTTTATAGTGTTTGTTTGAATTTTGTTGCTGTTGTTGTAAGCCGCTTTGTGCACGATTTGTGTGTGTGTGTGTGTGCGGAAAAGTGGTATACAAATAAAATGCATGTTTGAATGAATGAATGAATGAATGAATGCCTAGGAAATGCATACTTCCAAGTGGAAACGTGTGTGTTTGGGTGTGATATCCAAATACAGTGGTACCTTGGTTCTCAAACTTAATTTGTTTTGGGAGTCCATTCCACTTCCGAAACCATTCGAAAACCAAGGCACAACTTCCGATTGACTGCAGGAGTTTCCTGCACTCAATCGGAAGCCGTGGAAGCCAAGTCAGACGATTGGCTTCCGAAAAATGTTCGCAAATGGGAACACTTCCTTCCGGGTTTGCGGCGATTTGTTCAACAACTAATCTGTTCGGGAACCAAGGTACCACTGCACCACATACTTATTGTGGGAAAGAGTGGTGTTTCCTGAAGCCATTTTAAGAATTGGACTTTCTCAAAAGCAATTGGGGGTGGGGAGATGAACTTCTAGAACCTTCCGTCTTAGAGATTGGCCTAAGCCATTGTCCTTTTCTTAAGTCTTTGGTCCAGCAGCTAAAAAACAATGTACATGTGCATACTCGTAAGATCCTGAGATGACCCTGAAGCTCATTTGGGGAGGTGACCTGATGGATTAGAAACTAATTAAAAGTCAAGGAGCTTTGCAGACAGTAGATGCACGTCAAGAGTACTCAATCCTTCATGTTTCAAATGTGTCTGGAAGTCAAGAGCTCCCAGCACTGTTGAAATGATGTGTTCGATTTGTGTTTGTTCAGGAGAGCACTCCGATGGCCAGGTGAAGAGGAGTTTTTACTTAATTTGAGTCAAGCATCACTAGATGGCTTGCCCCGTCAATATACAAGTGAAACAAACAAGCACAAAAGGGAAGGATCAGCAAATGCATTACAAGAGAACAGCGGGTGCTGAGTTCATCCACTGGATCTAAGGTACCAGCCAAAGTGTTCTAGACTTTTCTCCCGATGTCAATTCGTTCTCGAGCCTCTTAGGCTACCAGTTCATTCTTTACTTCCAACAAGACTAGGGGGAGCCAACACTCTCAGACAGCATGGTCAAGGGTAAGAGCTGATAGGATTTGTAGTCTAAAACATATGGAAGAAACCATGTTGGCTACCCTAGAACTAGACTGTTGGTTGGTATCTGATCAAGTCATTCTCAGAGTAGATCCGATGAAATTAATGGACAAAGGTTAGTCATGATGGGCCCACTGATTTCAATGAGTTATGGTTGTTATTATTTATTCATTTGTATACCACCCTATACCCACAGGTCTCAGGGTGCTTCACAGCATAAAATCACAATATAAATCACAAAATACAGAGTTTACACTGGACATGGCATAGTTGGATACTAGTCTTTAGTTTGCTCACTGAGTCATTTATAATTTCTTCATTCCCTGTGTTATTATGTAGTGCTGTTTTTCCAGAAAAAGAGGTGCCGGAACTCACCACAAACACCTCCCTTGTTCTCTTATGGCAATGGCATCCACTTGAGAGGTGTTGGAATTGAGTTCCGGCGAGTTCCAACTGAAACCCCCCCCTGTGCATATGACTTCATATGAGAACTATCAACAGTTTAAAATTTTGCTGTTTTAGTTCCTAGTTGGTGTACTGTGCTGCTTAATCTATTTGACTGCATCCATCATGCAAACAAGTATGCCATCAAACCATCGCCCATCATCCAACTGATACTGTGAAATTCCTTAAACAAAAGATCTTGGTCCAGGGCTTATCTCAAGAGTTGCCTCTCTAGAACTAAGACTTTAGATATAGGAGAAAGAAATATCTAAATACCCATGCAGATGATTTTTTCAGAATGGGTCACAAAATTAAAATTGAACACAAGACAACAAAAAAAGGAGGAAAATCCATCCAGCAAACTAGAATAACGTTTTATCAGATTAAAATCCACTGAAATTTCTGAATTCTTTTTAAACATAACCCAAGGCCAGCCCAAACAAGTAGATCTTTCTGCGTCATGATGATAATGGGGTGAGGAGTTCACAATATTTCTAAAAGATGCTCACCATGGACTGTGGCTCTGCAGAAGAGATTTCCCTTACCAGAAGATGGCTTCTGGTTCTCCTCTGAATGCCCTTCCTGTCTGAAACTAGCATAGACAGTGTCATTAAGCGAGTGCCTTTGGTGGATCTCATGGATTGTAATGAGACACATCCCATCACGTGCCCAGATTTCTCCTTCGAACAGATCTTGGCTGTATATGTTTTTATAGCAGTTCCTTGAGAGATACAGGAGTAAAACTGAATGGATGGTTTCTCCCCTCCCCATCTCAGTTGGGCTGCCCATTCAGCTGCAATTACAGACGGACCTTCAGGAAATGAAACTTTCTCCAGCAACTTCATGCTAAAAACTTGCTGACTATCTGCTTGTTGCATAAGAGAGTTCTGCCCATTAAAAAGTTGGCAGCCTTGGAACCAACTAAGACACCAGGAATTGAAAAGCCATAGGGAAAGGGTACCTGCAATGAACAATTCCAGGAGATGGTGATATTAAACTACTGTGGAGAAAGCAAAGTGGGTGGGAGACAACAGCAACTGGGACTTTGGCACCATCTACTAGAAATAAAGGTTTGTGCTTATATGGTGCTCGGTTGGGCTTCTCCTTTTACATCCAGAGGAAGCCCTAAAAATAAAGAAAGATGACAAAGATAACCCTAGAGCTGCTGAAAGGCGACATTCCAGATCAAAGCTTTTACATGTGTTCACTTAACCCTTGAACTGGAATCACCCAATGTTTGAGGACGTCTGCTCCTGTTATCAATCCGACCCATTTTGCTGTATTTTGTCCCCCTCTTTGGTCCAAACTGTGCTTCACAATTTGCACTGCGCTATTTTGCCTGCATGGCACACTCCATCTTATTCTGAATAATTTTTGAAAGCGTGAGTAGGGGGAATGAGTGGAATAGACTCTGATAATAGATGACATCTTCTTAAAAATAGTTAATTTTGGTGAGAATATGGTACATTTGACTTACCGGTAGATGGTACATTGGTCTGAGCAAGTGATAGCTCCGTTGGCAGAACACAAGGCTCTTGATCTCAAGGTCGCAGGATTGAGCCCCACATTGGGCAAACGATTCCTGCATTGCAAGGGGTTGGACAAGATGACCCTCATGATCCCTTGCAATTCTATGATTCTTTGAGTGTGTCAGGATCAAAGCAAGCTACTCTAAGCCAAGAAGAACCTTGGTGAGTCTCTTCAAAATGGAGACTTTTCTGAAATGGGCAAATGAAGCACGTTTGCTCCCATACCAACCCTTTTATTTGGAGTTACCATCTTTGTATCTGTATACTTTTTATGACATCACATGACATCACTGTCCAATCATTGCAACTCACTATTTTCCCCATTGTACTCCTGGCATTTTCTTTCTTTTCTTTTCTTTTTTAAAAAAATAATATTTATTACTTTTCCGACAATTTAAACACCACACAATAAAGAAAAAAGAAACAATACAAAAAGCAAAAAATAAAAAAGAATGCAATACAATACAAAGACACTACATAACATTAACACATTAAACTAACAAAACCAAACAAAGACAACTTAAAACACCTCAAACATTTTCAATATCTTATCTTTCATTCACTTATTTCAATGACCTCCTCACACCTCCCTTTTTGTATTCCACTTCTGTTAATTGTTTCAGCAATTCCTTTCCATCTTCCTCTTGAGAGCCAGTGTGGTGTAGTGGTTAAGAGCGGTAGTCACGTAATCTGGGTAACCGGGTTCGCGTCTCCGCTCCTCCACATGCAGCTGCTGGGTGACCTTGGGCCAGTCACAGTCTCTCAGCCCCACTCACCTCACAGAGTGTTTGTTGTGGGGGAGGAAGGGAAAGGAGAATGTTAGCCGCTTTGAGACTCCTTAAAGGGAGTGAAAGGCGGGATATCAAATCCAAACTCTTCTTCTTCTTCTTCCTCTGTTTTCTATCCTATAATTATCTTAACACCTTCTAACCTTATTTTTTTCCCTTTAATATTCTATTAATCTATTTATACTTAATTCCTTATAACATTTCTACTAAAGCCATATAACTTCATTCCAACATTTTTCTAACATTCATTAATTTTACAGTATTTCTGTAAATAATCTTTAAACTTTTTCCAGTTTTCTTCCACCAACTCTTCTCCCTGGTCTCGGATTCTGCCAGTCATTTCCGCCAGTCCCATATAATCCATCAACTTCATCTGCCATTCTTCCCAGGTGGGTAAAATCTTCCGTCCGATGCTCTTTGCTCTAGTCCGCTATCTGATGATCTTAGTACTCTTGGCATTTTCTCCCCTTTCCATCTTTCAAGAAATTATAGTGCTTAAAACAGCAGCCATTCCTTATTTCAGTGAATGTTTCCCCCTTTTCAGAGTTCTCCAATGATTGCTCCAATCTTTTAACTGGAAACAGAGTTTCCTATATGTGGGCATCACCTTTAATGCAATCTGAAAACTAATCATGTCTGATTAAGTTGTACTTATTAGAGGGCAGCCAACCAAATTAACACATTGCATATAAAAGACCAAAAGTACTAGAGCAATATTTGATATTAAACAATATGCCAAATGGTTACTGAGGAAGGGAGGGAGGGAAGGAAGGAAGGAAAGAAGGAAGAAAGAACACAATTACTTCTGATGCTACAGAGCAGAGCTGTTCATGGATGGTTTGGGATGTTGGACAATTCTGATGAAAACAGAAATGGGGGTGGAAACTGCCGAGGTTCACTTATTCATTCCATGTCTGGAATGGAAATCAATCCAGTGCATGAAGAAGAAGAAGAGTTTGGATTTGATATACCGCTTTATCACTACCCGAAGGAGTCTCAAAGCGGCTGATATTCTCCTTTCCCTTCCTCCCCCACAACAAACACTCTGTGAGGTGAATGGGGCTGAGAGACTTCAAAGAAGTGTGACTGGCCCAAGGTCACCCAGCAGCTGCATGTGGAGGAGTGGAGACGCGAACTCGGTTCCCCAGATTACGAGTCTATCACTCTTAACCACTACACCACACTGGCATTCAATCAGCATTCACTGTTGTAGTGTCAGTCTGCAAACAATATGCAATTGATTACGTCTCTTCCAATCTGCATTTTGTCTCCTTTGCATTAAACTGAATGGGGTGGAACAACATGATGGCAACGTGATTTAGCCACCGCGGATTGAGAGACAGATAATGTTGTGTTTGGCAGAAGACGAACTGCAGTGGAACAGGAACAATTCTGCATACAACGCATACAGGGTGCACCTCTGTTTGCAATCTGTATATTTCTTTCAGCCAAGCATCTGACATAGTGAAGCAGCCACCCTGCCCTGGACCCACTTTCTTCAGTTCAATTTCGCCAACCGTGATGGGCACCGGTTGAGAGGGCATGCAGTCAGGAGTATCTCTGCAAGCACCCCTTCCACATCATCTGACCTCATAAATCAAAACTGACCCCACAAAGTTGGAGAAGTCGTAGCGCTGGACACCTCAGTTGGAACAGTAGTCATAGTGGTAGTGTCTATATTGCTACAGAGTCGAGTGACTTTATCCTCGAAATGGTCACAGCAGGCCTCTGTTGCCTCTGGAGGGGTCCACCCCCACCAACAGGTGAAAACAAATTCTGGAAGGGAAGAAGAAAAAGCTGTGAAAGCCACATTTGCAGCGCAACCTGCCTGCTGAGTTGCAGGTATGAGGACAATACCATAATAATGCCAAATTGCTCCTCCTGTGCCACAGCTCCACAGCTCCTTAAATAGCTATTCTTCTAGGAAATGCTTCTTCTTCTCATCTCCTTCAGCATTTCTGTTTTCCTGTAAGTGGCTTCTTTAAAAGTAATTTTCTGTGACTTGTCAACAACAGCTACATAAGAGGCGATGTTTTGTCGTGTGGCAGAGGAGCTCTGAAAGAGGACTCTGGTCTCGGTGTGCTTGTTAGATAAGGCAAGGTGACAAATCTTACTTTGCCACCTTCTGAGTTTGCCTTTATTTTAGGCTGCTCTAACAATGCTTTCCCCACACAATGCCATCCATTTGCACTTCCACGTAGGTCAGTTTTACATTCTGCTTGCTCAGAAAGCTGCTGTAAAGAAACACATACACATTCTGGGCCATATTCAATGTAGTGCTAAGCAAAATGTCCCGCCAGCACAAAGATCCCTCCTTCCGTAATGAAACATTCTCCCACTCTCCTCTCCCCATATCTCTCCTGGGGGGATCCCCCAACCTTTTTGAGCAGATTTGGGTTGGTGTGGAGGGCAAGGAAGCGGGGGTGGGGTGGGGACAATCCTATTGCGCTAGTGAAACTATTAAGCTGAATACCATTTGAGTAAACCCATAAATTCATGAATTTAGCAAGAAATGATCATATTGGCTAACTTCCTCGTGAGGTCAGCATGGCAACAGCTCAGTGGGGTGGGTCTTGAAGAAACAAAAGGCTGTTAATGGCCTGGCTTGTTTGATAGTGGTAAGCCATAAAGCAGAGACATCACCTTGCCAACAAAGGTCTGTATAGTTAAAGCTATTGTTTTCCCAGTAGTAATGTATGGAAGTGAGAGCTGGACCATAAAGAAGGCTGATCGCCAAAGAATTGATGCTTTTGAATTATGGTGCTGGAGGAGACTCTTGAGAGTCCCATGGACTGCAAGAAGATCAAACGCATCCATTCTTAAGGAAATCAGCCCTGAGTGCTCACTGGAAGGACAGGTCCTGAAGCTGAGGCTCCAATACTTTGGCCACCTCATGAGAAGAGAAGACTCCCTGGAAAAGACCCTGATGTTGGGAAAGATGGAGGGCATAAGGAGAAGGGGGTGACTGAGGACGAGATGGTTGGACAGTATTCTCGAAGCTACCAGCATGAGTTACCATGCTGGTACCAAGCTACCAAACTGTGGGAGGCAGTGGAAGACAGGAGTGCCTGGCGTGCTCTGGTCCATGGGGTCACGAAGAGTCGGACACGACTTAACGACTAAACAACAACAACCAATGGGCTGATGGAAGCAAGAGGCAGAAAACTCCTTGTGCAATGGGCTTGAGAAACAGAGATTGCCAGGGTGACTGGAGTGGGAGCTACTGGAAACAAGAGGTGAGGGGTTGTTGCTTTTTGCAAGTGCTTCTGGGAAGGAGAAAGAGGAAGTGCATGGAACTGCATGCAGGGACTAAAGGGAAGCTGCCATGCTGGCTGACTGTCACAGAGAGACACGGGGTAGTGCTTAGGATGCCTCTGGATCCAATCCTGCGCTGCTGGGAAGGAGAAGCCCCTCTTGTGATGTAAATGCTGTGAACTGCATCTCTATAAAAGTCAAGTGTAGATACGTGTGAATAAACCATATTTCATAAAGATACTAGTCTCTGACGTGCCTCATTTTCCCCAAGGAAACACAAACCCTGGTTAAGTGCCACTGTTTGGCAAAAAACTGGGGTGGCCCATAGCAATATATTTCTTTCTATTTGTTGTAACAATGCACATTTTTTAATGTCGCTTTTGTCAGCCACATAACCTTGCCACTTCTTTTGATTTAGAAGGGCTGACTACAATTATTTTAATAAATGAAATCTTGACCTTCTTTGATGGGTTCCAGATAATAATAATGTGATTCACTGGTGCGCCTATGCTATCAGTGGGCTCACAAGAAAATGTGCATAATTCTGCAATATAGTTTTTGTATTAGCAAGGCACAGACATTTTGTATCTCCAAATTAAAAAAAAACACAACCCTCTGACCTTTAGCAGCCCAAACCCCACAGAAGCATGTAAATTGCTGAAGTATTTGGCCCAGGCAGATTGGGCCTGGCGTCTTCTTTTCTTGGTACGGTAGTTTGGGAAACGCTCGAACACTGAAAGCTGCCTTATGCTAAATCAGACCATTGGTTTAATTATTTCAGCAGTAGAGTATGGAACATGTACCGATTAGAAACAAAGCAGTATTTGTTAAGTAGAATTGGTTTAATTCACACAGAAATGGGAAAACGGCTGAGTATTAATGAAGGTTTAAAATGGAAAAATGGCTAAATATATATTGATAACATTGGGGTTTTTCCACAATAGTTTTCTAAGTGGTCTCTGAGCTTCTTGCTGAGTAGATAATTAACTAGTTGTTGTTTTCTGCTAGCTAACATGTGAGTGTTGTAACCTTAGATCAGGTGACAGAGGTATTGAATTGCAAAACTGTCATCTTGAAAGGGTGGTGGCTTTAGGCTTTCTCTGAATGACACAGAGAACAAAAGGATGTGGTAATGGCTCTTCAAGAGTTGCATAGCCTAAGGCCAATGGAGGCTGAAATGCAGGCTGTCAGTGGGAAGGGGGGACAGTTCGGACTTTTGGAATTATCTTTTATTTCTAAGATGCTGAGCCTGTGCTGGACAGCACCAGATATTGTATGGCTATTTTTGGACGTATCATTTGATGTTTTTATTTTGTTTTGAAGAGTTCTGCAAGTAAAACTTTGAACAATATTTTTATGGGTCTGGACTATGTTTTCTTCCAAAAGGAGTCAGTTTTTATGTTTCCAGTCGCTTCAAACTGCACAAGATTAATATCTGCAATTGTACATCTGCTTCAAAACTTCTGCAAGTGCAAACAGTATTGAAAGTGGGATCACGTATAACCGCCCCGATACCATCATGAGCACAAATAATCATGAACGTGCAATAAAAAGGATGTCTGGAGGGACCTATATTCTCATCTCGGTGCTCTTTTTCTTCACAATAACCAGAGAGCTTGTTTGTCCTGTGGCTTCTCTGTCTGAATTGTGAAGCTCCTGTGCTTGCTCACTGTGCCTTGACTTTGCCTCTCTTCCTGCAGGGATGAATAATTGGGGAGCCCTGGTTATTTAACTGGATTATATATTCACTTGACAAGCAATCCTGCAAGTCCTATCTCCCTAGTGCAAAGCTCTGCAAAGAAGTATCTCTAAATTATCACAAAATCACCACTATTTCTTCTTCTGATGGTTCTGCTGACTGAGCTAACAGAACTGCAAGCCCGATTCAGCTGCCCATATTGCTAGTCTCAGAGATATAGACGTGTGCTTTAGGGTTGCCAGACTACCTTTCCCTCCCATCAGTAAGACCCTTTTAAATATCTGACAGGCCAAGACGAGGCAGTGACAGTTGGACGCTACAGTTTCTGGGACAAATTGCCCATGTAGCCAATGGATGGGTTGCCTCTACTTGCCAGCATAGCAATTGCAGATTTAATAGATGCATGTGTCATGGAGCTTGGTTTATTTACTATCCCCACCAATATTTTTTCAGTAGCTTGCTTAGAGAACATTAATCTCGTGCAAATTTAATTCACTTACTTGACACAGCTTCAAATGATGATACAGCCATTTGTACTGGGAGAGGGAGAGGGGAAACAGTCTTCACCACCTCATTTTCAGCAAATGTGCACCATTGACAATCTATCTGTCTACCCGATCCTTTTACATGAAGGATTCAGAAGGCGGGCCACTGAGTTCATGCCCTATTGAGGTGAGGCGATAAGTGCACACAGTATTCCACGTGTGGCCATGCCATAGATTTGTATAACAGCATTACCATAGTGGCAGATTTATTTCAATCCCTTTCGTAATGACCCCTAACACAGGCCTCAACTTTTTCACAGCTGTCATACCCCAGGTTGACATCTTCCTCAAGCTATCTATTAAGACCCCAAGGCCTCGTCCCTGATCAGTCATTGACAGTTCAGGCCCCATAAGTGTTATCTGTGAAATAGGATTGTTTTGCCCCAAAGGGCATCACTTTTCACTTGATAGAATCACATGGACTGCTTTACTGCCGATTTGTCCAATTTGGAGAGATCCTTTTTGGAACTCCTCATGATCCCTCTTTGTTTAAACCACCTTGGACAACTCTGTATCATTGGCAAGTGGCTACGTTACTACCTTGACAAAGTTAATTCATACACAGGGATCTGCTCTGCATCTTTCCTAAGTGAAGTCAGATGCAAACACAGTGATACCTTGGGTTACATACGCTTCAGGTTACAGACTCCGCTAACCCAGAAATAGTACCTTGGGTTAAGAACTTTGCTTCAGGGTGAGAACAGAAATCGTGCTCCAGCGGCACGGCGGCAGCAGGAGGCCCCATTAGCTAAAGTGGTGCTTCAGGTTAAGAACAGTTTCAGGTTAAGAACGGACCTCTGGAACGAATTAAGTACTTAACCCGAGGTACCACTGTAATTCACCCTGCTTCACTGAAATCACCTTTTCTTCCTTTAGCACAACTTTAAAGTCCTTTGTGGGACGCGGGTGGCGCTGTGGGTTAAAGCCTCAGTGCCTAGGGCTTGCCAATCGAAAGGTCGGCGGTTCGAATCCCTGTGGCGGGGTGCGCTCCCGTCGCTCAGTCCCAGCGCCTGCCAACCTAGCAGTTCGAAAGCACTCCCGGGTGCAAGTAGATAAATAGGGACCGCTTACTAGCAGGAAGGTAAACGGCGTTTCCGTGTGCGGCTCTGGCTTGACATCTTTTCAGCGCCAGGTAAAGACCTATCTTTTTCCCCAGGTAAAAAAAAGGTAGGTGATGGTTTTGTTACCATAGCTTGCCTTTTGTACACATAGCTTGCTTGGAGAATTGCATTGTAAAATTAAGAGAAGAGCCAGTATGGAAGAACGACTGTGTTTCAGTTCATGTATTACTTCAGAAAGTGTGGGATTCAGGTAGGCTTGCCTTTGTATGTGAACTGAACGCCTCCCGCGCACACATGGTCCCTACTTAAATTATTGCTGTAGCATCTTTGCTGCTTCCCTGTATTTTATCATTTTGCTAGCTCTCAGCTCTTTCTGTTGCTCCTGTGTTTAGGATTTGATGTGCGTGCATTTAAAAAGTTCCCCTGCCATTTCCAAACTCTAAATGTGACTATCTTGCAGCCTAAACAATTCTCCCAGCAGCTGACAAGAAGCACAGTCATCTGAGCGACATATGAATTAACATTGATTTGAAGTTCAATGCCTTGCACAATGCAAGCCACGGGGGGAAAAGGCCCAGGAGTGCCACCCAATATGCATTTCCATAGAGAATAGCCTCTTCCATCACAACTGTCAGTAGATAAAGATCATTCCAACACCCTTATCAAGTTTTCAGTATGAGGGGTTCGATTGGCAGTAATTTGTTACAAAGCACTGTCGTTTCTCATTTCTCTTTTTGTTTAACATAAAATCAAAACCGTCACCAGCCCGGAGGCAGCAAGAAAACTTCTTTCCCATAAAAACGTTATTTTGTATAATTTATAATCTGGGACACTACTGGTCTTTGGGGTTTAGAGCACCCTTTCTGTTAAGTTGTGGGTGAACATATCAGACGACACAGCGATTCTTCAAACAGCTCTTATTCACAGGCCAGAACAGAACTGAACTGAAGGGTTCAGCCAGCCTGCTTATATAGAGCTCCACTAGAATGCAACAGTAACCATTTTCTGTAACTAGCCAATCACTGAACGTCACTTTCAATCCCTTATTTGCATATGTGGACCTGAGTGAAAACTATCTACAGTATCCCCCTGCTGGCCCAGGGTGAGAACTTCAGTACATAACACTTTCCTAGCGTGCTGGAGACAAGGTTGAGCTTAGAATTGAGAGAGGTGGGCTCAAACTTCTCCCTAGCTATGAATATGATGCAGAGATAGGAATGGAGGAGAAATTCAGTTTGGGAAAGTGTGAATTTCATAGACTAGCATGGTTTCAGTGTGCGTAATGTTTCAGGAAGTATAAATTGGCAGGTTCACATTAAAATTCTAACCATGCTATCGTATGAAATCCACATTTTTCCAAAAAGAAATTGATGCAGTTCTCTTTCCAGAAAAATTCTCATTTCCAAACACATTTTCACCCTTTAGTGTCCATTTCAATAATAATTATTATTGCTAAATGAGGGGAAGGATGCAACACAACATGGTGATTAAGAATACCTACACTTGTATCAATAACTAAAGAAGAATGAAAACGTTAGGGTTTTCGTGGGTAAGAAAATTGTTGGATTCTGTATGATCTGAAAAGAAGAGGAAAAAATAGCTAGATGGCTTGCTGGTTGCTGAATACAATTTTTTGCCTTTTGGGCCTCTTGTGCAGAAAGAAGTCATTGGAAGGAAGGGGGGGGGGATGTACAAGAGACAGCTGACTTAAAGCCAAAATAACAGAATGAAGTAAAATGTTACTAAAGGCAGCATTCCATCTTGCTCCGACTGAAATCACTGCCAATACATTCCTGCTAACGGGGAGGTATATACTGTAATCAAAAGATTCTGAGAAAGAGGTTTCAGCTAAAGTAATCTAGTACGCTGAGAGATAAAGTCAAACTTCACAGAGAGAAACTTTGGCAAGGTTAACAAGAGCCTGCCAGTGTGCTGCAGAGGATCCTGGGAAATATTCTAAGGCATAGCTCATGTCAAGACTTTCAATGTATTCCCTGCTCCCATGCCATGCCTATGCCATTTATTTCTGCCTCCAGCTCAGTGTCAGCGTTACCCCTATAGAACTCCACAGGAAGAAGGGTGGGGACAAAACCAGAATTAGTCGCCTCCACCTATGCTGTGAGTTAAACCACAGAGCCTAGGACTTGCTGATCAGAAGGTCGGCGGTTCGAATCCCCGCGACGGGGTGAGCTCCCATTGCTCGGTCCCTGCTCCTGCCAACCTAGCAGTTCAAAAGCACGTCAAAGTGCAAGTAGATAAATAGGTACCGCTCCGGTGGGAAGGTAAACGGCGTTTCCGTGCGCTGCTCTGGTTCGCCAGAAGCGGCTTAGTCATGCTGGCCACATGACCTGGAAGCTGTAAGCCGGCTCCCTTGGCCAATAAAGCGAGATGAGCAGTGCAACCCCAGAGTCGGTCACAACTGGACCTAATGGTCAGGGGTCCCTTTACCCTTTACCTATCATTGGCTCGGGCGCCACCTACTGTTAAGCTCCCAGCATTCCACCCTACCAGTCTCAAAGGACGTCAGCCACAAATAATGATGCTTGCCTAACATTGCCTATGATTGAGATGCCTGCCTGCCTAAGATTGAAAGCCAGGCAGGTTGTCAAGCTGAGAGCGCCCAGGCCAGGCCTGGTGGGCTGCATTGACTTTGGTAGGTCACAAGTTGTGTGGGCCTTCCAATGATAACAGCACCCCACAGGTGAATTGTGCGGAAGGTTGTAGGCTTTAGTCATTCCGGGAAGAACAGACTTGTTCCAATGGATGTTCCCTTTGTACTATATAGATCATTCCAAGCAGGAGGCCTTGTATAGTCTCAAACACTTTTGCTGAATTTATTGCTTTAAGGGAAAAAATGACAGGGCGAGAAAGGAAAAAAGCTTGACAATTCTGAGAGCAGTTTCAGTTCTAGCGCGAGCCCACCTGCTGGCATTTTTTGTTCCTAATCATAGAGAAGCATGCTGCACATTAACCTTCCAGAGAGCAGGTATTTCATCTTTCCGTGCAGAAGTATTCCCACTGAACAAACTAGTTACTTAATGCAATTTAACCGCTGGAACAGAAATAGTTGCAAGCTTGATGATGAAAAGGGTAGCTTAAAACTGAAACACTAGGACACTATGGTTACCGTCATCAGCCATTCTTGCGGAGACAAGTGATTTGGAATGGGACACTGGTGGCTGATTTAGCATGGTCAAATAAAGAAATTACATGGGTTTGATGTTGTGGAGGGTTTCCACAAGCACTTTGTGAATTATTATTGTTGTTGTTGTTTTCATTTTGGGGCTGCATAAAATATGAACGTCGGTCTGGCTGAAACGTGGGGAGATTTTTAAGGGTTAGCGGTGACGAAAACTGGCAAAGAAGAAGGGAGGAAACCCTGGCTAGGAATCACAGAGAACAGAAAAGCACAATAAGAGCCCTGTGGATCCCATCTGTTGTTGTTGTTGTTGTTTAGTCATTTAGTCGTGTCCAACTCTTCATGACCCCCTGGACCAGAGCATGCCAGGCACTCCTGTCTTCCACTGCCTCCCGCAGTTTGGTCAAACTCATGCTGGTAGCTTCAAGAACACTGTCCAACCATCTCGTCCTCTGTCGTCCCCTTCTCCTTGTGCCCTCCATCTTTCCCAACACCAGGGTCTTTTCCAGGGAGTCTTCCCTTCTCTTGATGTGGCCAAAGTATTGGAGCCTCAGCTTCACAATCTGTCCTTCTAGTGAGCACTCAGGGCTGATTTCCTTCAGAATGGAGAGGTTTGATCTTCTTGCAGTCCATGGGACTCTCAAGAGTCTCCTCCAGCAGCATAATTCAATCCCATCTAGTCCTGTATTATGCTCTACTGTGGCTAACCAGATGCTTATGGGAAGCCCATGAGGACCACCTGAGTGCCAGAGCACTCTCCCCTCTTGCAGTTCCCAGCAGGTAGAATTCAGAGGCATGGCTGTGGAGGCAGGACATAACTGCCAGCTCCCGGAGGTACAATAATCAACATGAGATAATTGTTGGAGCATCCCATTTTCCCAGGGGCTACCTCACTGGGTGCCCAGAGTGAAGACAAAAGAGAAGGTCCAGCTCAGGATGCTCCTGCAATCAGCTCCTGCAAAGATGATAATAATAATAATAATAATAATAATAATAATAATAATAATAATAATAATTTATTATTTATACCCCGCCCATCTGGCTGAGTTTCCCCAGTCACTCTGGGCAGCTCCCAATCAAATATCAAATATTAAAAACAATACAGTATTAAATATTAAAAACTTCCCTAAACAGGGCTGCCTTCAGATGCCTTTTAAAGATAAGATAGCTGCTTATTTCCTTCACGTCTGAAGGGAGGGTGTTCCACAGGGCGGGCGCCACTACTGAGAAGGCCCTCTGTCTGGTTCCCTGTAACCTCACTTCTTGCAATGAGGGAACCGCCAGAAGGCCCTCTGCGCTGGATCTCAGTGTCCAGGCTGAACAATGGACCTCATATGATGTACTGAGAGGACTCTGTCACTCCACATGTTACCTACTATTTACATGGCAGCTGTTTACCAGCTCCATTTGGTGCACTAGCTGAGACCTTACCTCCCTATGCATTGTCTGCCAGGCTTAGGCTGGCTCAGTCAGCAGCAGCAGCACTGCTGAACAGAGTTCAAATCTGGTGTAACTTTACTCTGCCTACACTTAGAGCAACTGTCCTTATGCCAGCTTCTTTGTGTACAGGATTGCTCCCTAAGCAAGCGTGATGCAGAAGAAGCCATCTCTGGTACACATTTATAGCTATCATAATGAGTACACATCAAAATCTGCAACTCGCAGCGAAGACATGCTGCCCTTTCGAAAGGGTGGAAACATGATTGTACTGTGAACAGATGAGAAGTGTGCTCTGAGGGTGCTAGACTCGTTTAAGTCTCTTTTCACACATTTGAGTCTTGAGGACTTCAGCTGCTAATTTTCAACTTCTTTCCTGAATCCCACATTGAAAAATAGAGGCCAGGATGACATCTGGTCTTGAACTCAGACTGTCCTAGTATGAAGGGAAAGGAAGTGAAAGGTTAATGCCAAACTCTGAGGAGTAACGTAGGGCTAGCTGCAGAAGGTGGCAGGGCTGGGCATTTGCCAGGGCCCCGGGAACACTAGAGATCCCACCACCCTGACCATTTCTGCTTTTACAAAGAGCATCCAAGAACATCAAATGCATCCTAAGACAATTCTCAGTTTCCATCCTCTGGCCCTTCAAATTTGGGCCCTTTTAGGGTGACATGGCCAAGGGTACTCAAAATCCTAGAATAGTTAATACTTTGGCAGACTGGAAGCAAGATTCATTGGAGACAAAAAGAAAATTCTGAATTTAGGCAGGCAAAATCAAGGGCACAGATACAAGACAGGTGGAACTTAGCTTGGAAGCAATGCAAGTGAAAAGGATCCAGGGATTTTGGTAGACCACAAGCTAAAAATGAGCCAGGAGTGTGAAGTGGCAGCTAAAATGGCACATGCAATGCTTGGTTGCATCAACAGATATATAGGGTGGGGTTCAACTAAGTTGTGTGAGCTGAATTAGGTTTGTTCATGCAGTGGGGTTCCCCCCTTTCCCTCCATGTCCCCATAATCTTCTTTTTGGGGGTAGGAGGTACCCCTAGAACAGGACGCCACATGCCATGATGGCGCTGGTGTGCTTTGGGTCATCAGACCCACAGGGAGCACTGACTCTGTTGGAGGGAGAGGTTTGGAAGAGAGATTCTTACTCTTTCATAGAAGCACAATGGTAATTGTTCCAAGCACATTAAAGCTTGGTTAGATTTTCATCTGCCCTCATCCACCATTAAACAAAGGTCCCTCATGAAAATACTTAGGCTAGACTAAATCACAGACACTTAGCTTTGCAAATATTTTGCTCACAAAGTTTCCAGAAGTTACAGCAAACGAGTCTCCATCTGCTGGCAGCAAATCGAAGATGGGAAAAGATTCCAAATGGCTTACAAAGAAAAATACTTGGTTTCCTTACAAAAGGATCGTGTGATCTTTGGGATAGCAAAGATGCAGGGTATAAAATCTCATTTCAGAGAGATTCAGTTCAATTGCAGGGAGCCATGGCCACATGGCTTCTTGCTTGCTTCAGGAAGCACAAAGAGAAAAAGACTGAGCGGGGATGGGGGGGATAGAGCCTGCTGAGAGCCTGCTAAGTCATGCCCACTTAAATCCTGAGCCCAGGTTAACTCTTTCATTCACACAAGTGTGAGTCAGTAACAGTATATTACAACAGTCTCAACCTGACTCCCAGATTTCCCCAAACCAGCCCAATTCAGTTTTGGACTCTGCCAAATGCGGTTCATGGCTCTTGCATACTGCCTCGACGCATGGACATTTTATCTAGATAGCTCATGTCCTAGTCACTGATACACCTATTCTCCATGAGTTTAGCCCAGTGGCTGATCACACTGTTGGAGAATCAAAGAGTAGAAAGTGAACAGCGCATGAGAACAAAGTTGAGATAATTCCTTCGCAGCTGGAGGCATCTCAGTGGGTAGACTTGGGAAGGGATCAACAGTTTACACAATAGTGCTATGCATCTGCATCATGGCTGGCTGAGGACCAGTGCAGGATGGGTCCCATGTTGCTTGTGAGAATGCAGTTTGGATGGATCCTGCCCCACACATATATGCTTTCACCATGCCATCCCTCAACAGTATTATTATTTTGCAGTGAATGTACACAATCCCCATTTTTACCTGCAGATAAACTCCCTTCTCTCATTCCAATAACCTACAGAAGCTCATCTCTTCATATTATTTATGGAGAAGAATGGAAATCTTATTTTATACTTTCTTCTTTAGAAAAGAAACACACACACACACACACACACACACACATTTATTCTGCCTGTACAAATGGGCAGCTATTGAGTTATCTGCTACATGCAGTAGGAACCGAGATTGGAAGACTATCATTGTAAAATCCATGCCCGCTACTGCGAAAGTGATCTGATACAAAGGGTGATTTATTTCCTAACACTGAGGATCTTATCTGGTCTCAAGCTTTATGTCAGGCATTGTTCTGGGCAAGTTGCATACTCTGTTACTTAAGAGGGCACCTGCAGTGAATGTGGATGTTGAAATATCCATGCAAAGGGTTGCTTCATCTGCAGTTTCCCAGAGTTGATCTGAATTTGCACGTGGGTGTGCATAGCTCTTCCCGCAACTGCAATGCCTCCTGTCAGGCACTGGTCCGAAAGAAGCTTGCCCTCCCCACGGAAAGAGACATATTAAATTAACCCTGTGTGTGGAAGAAGTACAAGAAGTGGGGCAGTTAAGACTTCAATCCTATGTACACTTACCTGAAAACATGCCCGGTTGAAAATAGCAGGACTGGCTTTGCACACGATTTGTTGTGATGGCAGAGAAAGATTCATTTTATATATATATATATATATATATAGCATGGGGTAAGCAGTGGATCTGTCATATTAATATTGCCTCATTGTTGTATCAACAAGGCTTAAGAATTGTCTTTCTGAAGTATTGTAAGGACTGTTGTTGTTTTTAATCAATTTCAAATTTCAGACTGAATTTTTGAAATTTCACAAAATTTCCATAAAAATGGTTTTCTACTCATAAGATAAGAGCACTGGAAAGACACAGAACATACATACCCTGTTATATGCAGGGTAGCTAATCCTGGTTTGGATTATAACATCCACTTGGAGTTGTTTATGGTGTGAATGTTTCTGTTGGCTTCAAAAGCCTATGGAGGGTATCTGTCTGTTTATAGAATCCAATTTCCCTGTATAGTTGATGGGCCAGAAAAAACACTGCAGAAGAAAGCTGTTGCCAATATTCACCCCCACCCTGGCAAAAAATAAAATAGAAATGCAATTCCTTTTGTATCATTCCTGATCCATTTTGAAATTTGCCCCACTTTCAAGGACCTGGTTGTGAGCAACATACATTCTTGTGATTTGTGGGTTCTTGTGCTGTTTCATCCTCTTACACAAAACCATTTGCATTCTTACAATATTTTATCATTCTCACATCCAACCATCTACATCATTGTGATAGTCCAGTTAGGGTTGCCAGGTTTTAAACAGCAAAAAGAGGACACATCTACCGGCTTCTGCTTTTAACTATGGATCACTATGACAACTCTACCCATGAAAAAGAGGATGTGTCCAGGAAAAAGAGGACATATGGCAACCCTAAAGTGCTACAGAATGTAATATAAAGGTAAAGGATGAACTGCATCCAAGAGTATTAAAAGAATTGGCAGATGTGATCTCAGAACCACTGGCAATCATCTTTGAGAATTCCTGGAGAACAGGAGAAGTCCCGGTAGACTGGAGGAGGGCAAATGTTGTCCCTATTTTCAAAAAGGGGGAAAGAGAGGACCCAAATAATTACCGCCCAGTCAGTCTGACATCAATACCAGGGAAGATTCTGGAGCAGATCATTAAGCAAACAATCTGTGAGCACCTAGAAAGGAATGCTGTGATCACCAATAGTCAGCATGGATTTCTGAAAAATAAGTCATGTCAGACTAACCTGATCTCATTTTTTGACAGAATTACAAGCCTGGTAGATGAAGGGAACGCAGTGGATGTAGCCTACCTTGATTTCAGCAAGGCATTTGACAAGGTGCCCCATGATATTCTTGTAAAGAAGCTGGTAAAGTGCGGTCTTGACTATGCTACCACTCACTGGATTTGTAACTGGCTGACTGACCGGACCCAAAGGGTGCTCATCAATGGTTCCTCTTCATCCTGGAGAAGAGTGACTAGTGGGGTGCCACAGGGTTCTGTCTTGGGCCCGGTCTTATTCAACATCTTTATCAACGACTTGGATGATGGACTCAAGGGCATCCTGATCAAATTTGCAGATGACACCAAACTGGGAGGGGTGGCTAACACCCCAGAGGACAGGATCACACTTCAAAACGACCTTCACAGATTAGAGAACTGGGCCAAAACAAACAAGATGAATTTTAACAGGGAGAAATGTAAAGTATTGCACTTGGGCAAAAAAAATGAGAGGCACAAATACAAGATGGGTGACACCTGGCTTGAGAGCAGTACATGTGAAAAGGATCTAGGAGTCTTGGTTGACCACAAACTTGACATGAGCCAACAGTGTGACGCGGCAGCTAAAAAAGCCAATGCAATTCTGAGCTGCATCAATAGGAGTATAGCATCTAGATCAAGGGAAGTTATAGTGCCACTGTATTCTGCTCTGGTCAGACCTCACCTGGAGTACTGTGTCCAGTTCTGGGCACCACAGTTCAAGAAGGACACTGACAAACTGGAACGTGTCCAGAGGAGGGCAACCAAAATGGTCCAAGGCCTGGAAACGATGCCTTATGAGGAACGGCTAAGGGAGCTGGGCATGTTTAGCCTGGAGAAGAGGAGGTTAAGGGGTGATATGATAGCCATGTTCAAATATATAAAAGGATGTCACATAGAGGAGGGAGAAAGGTTGTTTTCTGCTGCTCCAGAGAAGCGGACACGGAGCAATGGATCCAAACTACAAGAAAGAAGATTCCACCTAAACATTGGAAGAACTTCCTGACAGTAAGAGCTGTTCGACAGTGGAATTTGCTGCCAAGGAGTGTGGTGGAGTCTCCTTCTTTGGAGGTCTTTAAGCAGAGGCTTGACAACCATATGTCAGGAGTGCTCTGATGGTGTTTCCTGCTTGGCAGGGGGTTGGACTCGATGACCCTTGTGGTCTCTTCCAACTCTATGATTCTATGATTCTAAAGGGACCCCTGACCATTAGGTCCAGTCGTGGCCGACTCTTGGGTTGTGGTGCTCATCTCGCTATATTGGCCGAGGGAGCCGGCCTCCACCTTCCTGGTCATGTGGCCAGTATGACTAAGCCGCTTCTGGCGAACCAGAGCAGCGCATGGAAACGCCGTTTACTTTCCCGCCGGACCTGTACCTATTTATCTACTTGCACTTTAACGTGCTTTTGAACTGCTAGGTGGGCAGGAGAAAGGACCGAGCAACGGGAGCTCACCCCGCCACGGGGATTTGAACCGCTGACCTTCTGATTGGCAAGTCCTAGGCTCAGTGGTTTAACCCACAGCGCCACCCGCATCCAGAATGTAGTATAGATGATGACTAAGCTCTTCATGCAGCTTTTTTAAAAAAAACTACAAAACCCAGGATGCAGTGCTTGTGCAATCTCCCATGGTTTGCTTTTTGCATGCTGTTTTACGTGGGATAATGAATACCGAACAAGATCCACACCCAAACAGAGGCTTCTAGCACATATTAGCAAAGCAAGAAAGGTAGGATAAAAACTTAAGTGGGACAACTTCTTTCTGTGGTGAGATGGTTAAAAGAACCATGAAACTATAATAGAAAGAGGGTATTTAACAGACCTTTAAAAGCTTTGAGAGCTCTGACTCACCCCCACTCCCAGTTGAAGAACTTCTGCTCTCTGTTTTCACAATGACCAAAGAGACGTAGCCATTATGGTGTCTGCAAAAGAATTACTTAAGGTTTTCTTCCCCCCCTGCAAGGCAGTAACAATGCCAAAAGCAGACCTAGAAAAGAGTAGGAGCAAAGGGCTGCTTTTCAGCCTGGCGCAGCGTCATTTAAACTAAAACGGCAGGAAACTCATTCTTTTCACAAGACGAGAGTCATTGGAGGTTTTCCCACTCCTAAAGAAAAAGTAGCAATTCACAGCTGAAAAGGACAAAGTACAAACAGCATTTAAAATTGAGAGTTATAAGGCGTTGAGTGGGATCGTATATAGAACTTGTGATTAAAGAGGCCTGTATAGAGGCCCTTTCTGTGTCCCCCTCAAAAAAAAAAAAGTCCCCTCCTGCTACATTTATGCACTTGTTTGGTTACACTATTCATCAAGTTGTTGTTTCATTACCTTTGCTGCCTCTTGCCAGGGTCATGTACCAAACAACTTGTGGGTTGAGCCTGAGATCTAGCCTGGTAAGCTATGAAGCACGATGTGCACTCAGCCTTCAGAGGCTACATCAGGTAACACCAAATTCTGGCAAGCTGATTTGGAGGCTGTTTGGGGCCTCTGGGATTGGCCAGGCTTGGAATAGAGTGGTACCTCAGGTTACATACGCTTCAGGTTACAGACTCCGCTAACCCAGAAATATTGCTTCAGGTTAAGAACTTTGCTTCAGGATGAGAACAGAAATCGTGCTCCGGCAGCACAGAACAGCAGGAGGCTGCATTAACTAAAGTGGTGCTTCAGGTAAGAACAGTTTCAGGTTAAGTACGGACCTCTGGAACAAATTAAGTACTTAACCCGAGGTAACACTGTAAATGCTAGATCATACCTTAACAACTGAATACCTGGCATGCAGCCCCTTTAAGAGAAACAGCTATGGCCCAGGAGTTCAGCTCCTAGAGAGGCCAGGCTTGGCTGGAAAACCCTATTACTACTCTATACAGGTTCCCGGACCTCATCAGAAATAATTTTTCTTGACCATCAGCTCAGCTTGTAATGAGTCTCTACATAAATAGCTGAAGACAGCACATGGTGTCAGAGGTTTGGTGAACCATGGCTTTCACACAGAGCTATACAGTGCTACCTCAGGTTACAAACACCTCAGGTAACAAACACTTTGGGTTAAAAACTCCGCTAACCCGGAAGTAGTACCTCGGGTTACAAACTTTGCCCCAGGATGAGAACGGAAATCGCGGGGCGGTGGCGCAGCGGCAGCGGGAGGTCCCATTAGGGGAAGTGGTACCTCAGGTTTAGAATGGTTTCTGGTTAAAAATGGGCCTCCGGAACAAATTAAGTTCGTAACCCAAGGTACCACTGTACAATATTAGTGTGCCACCTGACGATTTCGGAACTGGAAGGACAGCAGCGAACCCGACAAGTCAGAAGGAGTTAATGGAGTTGGTATTTGCAGGACCAGAGGCAAATGGTAAATGGTCTGCAGCCCACAAAGCTGCTTATTTTCTAACATGCATTGGGCAAAAAGACAGGGACATCTATAGAGCTTGGATCTCTGGTGGCAAGCTTATAGAGGCAGAAAAGACAGAGCTAAGCAGCAACACAAGGGGCAGCTAATGTGGAGACCACCAAATGTTAGTGGGCAGCTTCTATGCTAGGTGCCAGCTTGCGAAACTGAACACAATTCTGCAGGAAATTCAAATGGTGGCTAGACCCAGCATACAAATACCAGTAGTTTTCGCAAAGCAAATTTGCATATTCAAAACAATCTAACCTATCTACCCTGCCATGCAACAATTGAAACAACCTCATAAAACCTAACCAATCAAAGAGCCCAGTAGGGCTACGGACCTATTTCCACACTGGTTTTGCAAAGCCTTTTGCAGCAAGGAGAGCCAGCCTCCATTTGGTCAGTCAAGGTGGGCACTGCCAGGCTGCATGGGTCCTGGCAAATGCCCTACAATGCTGGGTGCTGGCGACGGGCCTGACCAGCTGCCGTTGTTCCTTGACCCTTCCATATTTTGAGAGGCCGCTTTCCAAGATGACATGCAAAGCCAGCAACAAAGCAAGTCGAGAGGTCAGAAAGACCTCTTCAGCCTTTTACATTTCTTTCATCTAGGAGGGAAAACTTACTCCCCTGTACTTTGCCTTTTTTGCCAAATGAACTTTTCAAAGAGTCGGGAAAGATAAGAGGAAGCAGGCAGGCATCTATCACATGTCACCCTTATCAGTTCTAGAATGCCTGGCTGCTAACTAGCCTGAAGTATATTCATTTTCCCAGCAGACTGCCAAGGAGGGTGGAAGTCAAAGCAGTATTCATTAACAGCCCAACCTTTCTTGGAGGTCTGCGCTGTTCATAAAGACAAAGAAGTGCTCAGAGGTGGAAAAGATAGCTCTTGCATTCTTTGGAACTCAGATAGATAATTCTAACAGTGTTGGGGGTTGGAAGGTTGGGGGAGATTCAACCTAGGACAGGATATTTTGACATCCAGTTACAACTGAAAGATGGTCTCCTCTTTGCCTCCCTGATTTCTGGAGTCAGCCTCAGTCCTAGGGAGCCTGGATAAAGTGCACTCTGTTGCTCTTCAACCATTATTGTCACTGGTACCAAGCACCAAGGAGCAGTAGCTATGTGATTGGGTCTGTTACTATTATAACCTCCTACTTTTCCCTGAAATGATGCTGCAATGGGAACATTTTGTGGGAACTTAAAATGGCGGCTGTGGAATGCCTTACTTACTATTTCTTCAGAGGGTGCCTGTGAAGAAATTGGGGTTTTCTTGTTTTGTGTCTGTTTGGGGGCTGTAAAACATGGCTTGTAAAATGGTAGCTTTTCTTTCTGAAAGCTCCCGTGCACAGGAAGGTCAAAAGTGTACATGGAGGTTAAAAGCACAAGGAGGTGCTTTGCTCAGGAGGTTTTGTTCAAGGGGATGTTGTGCAAAGGAGGGACAAAGGTTTGCCCTAGGAACGTGACAACCGAGGAGAAATAGCAATTTAAGCAGGATTGGGCCAGGCTGCTAATATGTGGTTTATCACTGACCGAGGCTTTCATACAGCGTTAAATAGGATGAACTCCCGATTGGACTAGCAATGGAGATAGAAAATGGGACAGAAGCAGTGGAGAAATATGCAACAAAGAGGAGAGGGAAACAGCATCTGCTTAGGACCCCATGAGTTCCTGTTGCCTGTTTTGCAAACAATTCACATGCTAGTCCTAGCTCTGACTTCACTCATTGGCTAAAAACGCTGAAAGTTTGGAGTAGCCTGGCTGACTCATCACTTAGCAAGGTACCTGCATATTGTGATTCATAACTTACTTTCTGAGAGAGCTTAAGACTTTTATTTATTTTTTAGTGTAAAGGTCTGAGGCCCCTGCTCTGGTGCATCTGCTTCTTGGTGGTCCTGCTTGAGCAGACTTTAGTTGAGCAGGGAGCAGAAATATCCTTGTGTTGTTCAGTGCTTATGGGATGAAAAGCAATGGGCTGCCCTTTCAGGGATACGGGAATCGTGGCAATGAGGGAGATCAAACAGCTGTAACTCATAGAGAAGAACGAACAAAAACAACAATTTTATGCTAGGTTTCAAGATTCCTTTTTCCCAAGGAATGTACAATTTATCAGTAAGAGAAGGCAGCTGCTCGCCCCTCCATAATTATGGCCAAAGGGTTTCCTCTACAAGTATGTTTCAGTCAAGATCTCGCCCAAGCCAAGAAGATGATTGTGGGGCCTTGGAAACACATTTAAGGGAGTTTCGTTGTTTTTTTCCAAACTTGACGGACATATTCAGAAAGATTTCTGGACATAATTACTGAGAGGGTGCATGGATCCAACTGGATTATTTTTATTATAAATAACTCATTCTGTGAAAAATCAGAATTCCCCAAACACACCAGAAATGAAGAATAAAATATTTTGGAGCATAAACAATATAGCCTTTAATATTCAGCGGTTTACTGGCAAGGAATCTTAACCTGCCATAGCAAAAGGGGGAATTTTCCTGTTTTGGCAAGGAGTGGCCTAATCTTCCTTGTTCATACTGGCGGGTGGTTTTCCCCTTGCCTCAGCTGGGCTTGGAGTTGGCAGTATGATTTATTCCCTCCTGCAAATGAGGCAATGGTGCCCCATCTCCTCAACATCAACATGAATTCAGACCCTGTTGTGTTTGATATCACTGATGGCATAATGATGTTGTTGCCTGAAGCCTAGTTGGAAAAAGATTTGGGGGAGGTACATTTCTGAGGATTCCTTGCACCCGGAAAATGGCTTTTGTAGATGACTTGTACAGAGGCCTTCAGAGAGATGCTCTATTCACCAATATCTCTGGATCAGGGATGAGGAATGTGAAGCCCTCCATATATGATTAAACTAAAAATTTCATCATTCCTGATCCCTGAAAATACTGGCTGGGGCTCATAGGGTCACACATTCCTGATTCATGCTCTTGATCATGAAATAGGAAAAAGGGCTTTCAGGGGCTTACAGGACAGGTGCAGGTTACATGGCCTATGAAGAGGCACAAGTGGTTCAGCTTAGATTCACTCCAAGATGGAAAATAATTTTGGCATGTGATTGCTTTGTAATAATAGCTTAAATATTGGGATGTGAAGGGACGCGGGTGGCGCTGTGGGTTAAACCACAGAGCCTAGGACTTGCCGATCAGAAGGTCAGCAGTTCAAATCCCTGTGACGGGGTGAGCTCCCGTTGCTCGGTTCCTGCTCCTGCCAACCTAGCAGTTCGAAAGCACCTCAGAGTGCAAGTAGATCAATAGGTACCACTCCGGCCGGAAGGTAAACGGTGTTTCCGTGCACTGCCCTGGTTCGCCAGAAGCGGCTTAGTCATGCTGGCCACATGACCCGGAAGCTGTATGCCAGTTCCCTTGGCCAATAAAGCAAGATGAGCGCCGCAACCCCAGAGTCGGCCATGACTGGACCTAATGGTCAGGGGTCCCTTTACCTTTAGTGGGATGTGACACATAGATAGCAGTCAAATACAACATTCCTAGAGTGGACATGAAAGGGGATGTTTGCTCCAGCCAGCCGGAACTTCCTGTTTCCTCCTGAGCTGGGACAAACTTCCTCTGCATGTGACTAGAGGTGGGCGTGACCTTACCTGCCCAGGTAACAAAAGCACAGGGCAAGCAGCCCCCCTTCTCCATCTTGCAGCCACTGGGACTAACCCCCATATGGGGTAGTTCCACATGTATATACTGCCTTCAGGGATCCACCTGTGAACTGAGTGTGTGAGTAAACTTCTTTTATACATTTTACACAAGATTGTGCCATGTCTATTCTTTTTAAGGGGGGGATAAGGGGACTAACCAGGAATCCTGTATTGAGAAGCTTAAACAAGCTTGCAACAAGCTAACCACTGTGTGTTTAAAAGGGAAATGCCCTCTGCTAAGTATACTTGCTAACGCAATTATTAAACAATATATCCTCTCCTGTCTCCCTGAACATTCCCACATAAATAAGCCAGCACGCTTGCTTAGAAGATTCAAGGACCATGTCGCACCAGCCCGAGACCTTTCGTGGAGCTCAAACCTCCTTGCATCAAAGCACATCACTTATGAAATGAAATATTTGTGTGGGTGGCGTGCCTTCAGTTGCATGCATGAATGTCCCTGAAAATCAGATGCTGAAGGTGTCTATTATAATGGCTGGGGGCATAATTTTGCAAAGCAGGTGAAAAACACATGTTCTTATTGCTTGCCAGAGCTGACGAAGTTGCCCAATCGGAACTTGATTACTTGAGTAATGAAAAAAAAACACACACACACAACCACACGCCTCATTGTTTATTACTCAAAACCCACATCAAGGTGAGAATCAAGGCAGTAGCTTGAAACTCTTGTAATGAAAAATAGTTCTCAAAAACAATTCTGTCAGACTTCTGCCCTGACAGGCAGAAGCTTTGCTTTGGAGGCTTTGTTTTCTACTGCAAAATGTAAGACTCTTGAGCTATTTTGCTTCATTTGAGGTCCGTATTAAGGGTGGGGCACCTGTTGTTGGACTCCCAGCATCCCTGGCTGTTAGCTGTGTTGGCTGGGCCTGATGGCAGCAGGAGTCCATCAACAATTGAAAGGCCACAGGTTCACCACCACTGAATTCCTATTATTATTATTATTATTATTATTATTATTATTATTATTATTATTATATATTCCGTCCATCTGACTGGATTGCCCCAGCCATTCTGGGCAGCTTCTAACACAGTAAAACATCAAACAAAGTAAAACATCAAACATTAAAAACTTGTATATATATGGCTGCCTTCAGAAGACAGTTGTTTATTTCCATGACATCTGATGGGAGGTTATTTCTCAGGGAGGGTGTCACTACCAATAAGGCCCTCTGCTTGATTCCCTGTAACTTCACTTCTCTCAAAGGGGAAGCGTCAGAAGGACTTTGAAGCTGAACGATGGGGGTGGAAACGCTCCTTTGTGTACACAGGGCCAAAGCCATTCAGGGCTTTAAAAGTGAGCACCAAGACTTTGAATTGTGCTTGGAAACATACTGGGAACCAATATAGATCTTTTAGGACTGGTGTTATATGGTGCCGGCAGCCATTCCCAGCCACCAATCTGGCAGCCGCATTCTGGATTAGTTGTATAGGGAGTGGCATAAGCTGAGTTATAAGAAAACATAGTATGTAGCAATGATGTCAAAAGTGATAGAGGTTATTTAATGCTTTATAGGGCTCCAATCATCTGAACATCAGATATCTGAAACTAACTATTAGCTCTCTGTTCCATATGCTCTTCACATTCTGATGCAGTAAGGAGCACGCTGATTTCACCTTCTCATTACTCAATTATTTTTGGATGTCTCCCAGCTCATTAGGATCATGATAATTTCTAATATTTGTCAGTATGTTCTACGCTCTTGTGTGTGATGGTTTCAAATGTGAATGGATTTCACAAATAAACCAACCTTGCTTAAATCGACAGGCTGAAATCCAAAACCCTGGGCTTTTTCACTGTGAATATTTCCCAAAAGTCATGGACCTTCTGGCTGCTGCTCAATGTTTCAAATAAGGAATGTGTTTCATACAGAGCAAGGGGATATGTAGCTTTTATGCATGTTATGAAGATGGAAAGGAGGCCATGGGTTGTACTGGAGCAGAGAGGAAAATTCAATTCAGAACTCTGCATGGGATGAAGCCAAAATGATAAAGGGGTCGACAAACTCCCCTGTGAGGCAAGGTTACAGCATTTGGGTCCTTTTTGTTCAGAGGAAAGGCAAGCAAGAAGCGACACAATGGAAGTTTATAAAATCATGTGTGGCAATGAGAAAGAGGATAGGAGAAAGTTCTACTCCCTCTCGCATAACACTCGACCTCATGGACATCCAATAAAGGTGAATGTCGGAAGATTGAAGGCAGGCAGAAAAAAAGTAACCGCTTCATGCAACACTCAGTTGAACTCTGGAATTCGCTTCCACAGCTGGAGGATGGATGGCGGCTAATGGATTAAGGCTGAATCCTGACAAGACAGAAGTACTGTTTTTGGGGGACAGGGGGCGGGCGGGTGTGGGGGACTCCCTGAATGGGGTAACTGTGCCCCTGAAGGACCAGGTGCGCAGCCTGGGAGTCATTTTGGACTCGCAGCTATCCATGGAGGCACAGGTCAGTTCTGTGTCCAAGGCAGCTGTCTACCAGCTCCATCTGGTACGCAGGGTGAGACCCTCCCTGCCAACAGACTGTCTTGCCAGAGTGGCACATTCTCTAGTTATCCCCCGCTTGGACTACTGGCATGCGCTCTACGTGGGGCTACCTTTGAAGGTGACCTGGAAACTACAACTAATCAGAATGTGGCAGCTAGACTGGTGACTGGGGGCAGCTGCCGAGACCACATAACACCGGTCTTGAAAGACCTACATTGGCTCCCAGTACATTTCCGAGCACAATTCAAAGTGTTGGTGTTGACCTTTAAAGCCCTAAACGGCCTTGGTCCAGTTTATCTGAAGGAGCGTCTTCACCCTCATCGTTCTGCCCGGACACTGAGGTCCAGCACTGAGGGCCTTCTGGCGGTTCCCTCATTGCGAGAAGCAAAGCTACAGGGAACCAGGCAGAGGGCCTTCTCGGTAGTGGCGCCCACCCTGTGGAACTCCCTCCCATCAGATGTCAAAGTGATAAACAACTACCTGACATTCAGAAGACATCTGAAGGCAGCCCTGTTCAGGGAAGTTTTTAATGTGTGATATTTTAGTGTATTTTTGGTCTCTGTGGAAGCTGCCCAGAGTGGCTGGGGAAACCCAGCCAGATGGACGGGGTACAAATAATAAATTATTATTATTATTATTATTATTATTATTATTATTATTATTATTCCACAGGATGCAGTTTTTAAATCTCCCAAGGCAACCAAACACCTAAATTCTGAAACCCCTGTGGTGGTGAAAATATGCAAAGCACCTGTGGCCCATTCAGTTATGGTCCCCTAACCAGGGGCTTAGGTTTCACTGTACACCCACAATCTAGGAGGCTGCCTTGCAAACAATGAACAAAGAATATTTAGGAGAGCTGATATTCATTAAAGCCCAGAAACTATATTTCATTTTGGCATTGTCTTCCAAACATTGAAACCACAACTCAGAAAAAAAGGTCACCCTGTCTGTCGTAAATATAAACCATATATGCAAGGAATCTGCCGGGGGGGAGGGGGGCGGGAAATCATCGTGAAATGCTGCACAAATAAGAACAGTTTGAAGAAAAACAAGCAGAGTTGTACGAAGAACAGAGATAACAGCACAATAAAGAACTCCTTACACATGGGCCATTAAATTTGCCCAGCACTAACTTTGGGATGAGTTATTAGTAAGCCACACAGTACTTTGAGTGCTTTTGAAATTAAAAATAAATAAATCCATGAACTCACTGGGTGGGCCTGATGAAGTCCTCATCTTCAGCCTAGATTCTCCAGCTAACAAATGAGAATGATAAGTGATCTTCTCTATATGGGTGTTGTGGACATAAAGGAGGCACAGAACTGCTATTATCTAACAGTCCCCACCCCAAAACAGGGTGGAACACCTTGGTACAATAAGTAGAATGTACTCCTCTTGCCCCCAAAGAGCTGACATGCTGAAACAAGTTGAAACACGCAATTTTTCAGTTGTCATTCTAAGGCTCCACTTCCACTTTTGTGCCATCTAGTAATCTTGATGCTCCCCTCTTTTTTGTGTGTGTGTGTAACTTTGGGTAACTTTGGGACGCGGGTGGCGCTGTGGGTAAAACCTCAGCGCCTAGGACTTGCCGATCGCATGGTTGGCAGTTCGAATCCCCGCGGCGGGGTGCGCTCCCGTCGTTTGGTCCCAGCGCCTGCCAACCTAGCAGTTCGAAAGCACCTCCGGGCGCAAGTAGATAAATAGGGACCGCTTACCAGCGGGAAGGTAAACGGCGTTCTGTGTGCTGCGCTGGCTCGCCAGATGCAGCTTGTCACGCTGGCCACATGACCCGGAAGTGTCTGCGGACCGCGCTGGCTCCCGGCCTATAGAGTGAGATGAGCGCACAACCCTAGAGTCTGGCAAGACTGGCCCGTACAGGCAGGGTACCTTTTAACTTTGGTTCACCAATATGGGACTCCATATTGTGTGTCTGCTAGTACCCTCCTATGGCACCCCATAAAAGGTCTTCTTAGGTATCCCCTCATAAGATGAGGCTGCTGGATGTGCAGCAATTGTCTAACTGAGGTCAAGTTTTGAATTGGATTTATTTGGTCACAGGATCATTAAAATACTTCATTTCCATAAGAGCAGCCAAGACCCTCTGGTTTCCTTAAAAAAAAAATAATTCTCTCTCTCCTTGAGGCCATTGACACCAGCCCCCCCTTCTTGGTTCTGTGCCAACCTTTCAAGGAGTTTTGATGTGTAAATTTACTCCTGAGTAAGCTTCAACAAGATTCCCTTCCATTTTATTTTTGTTTGATTACTCGGCTGGTGCCATGCTGTTTTTATTGTAATTACTGGTATTTTATATATGTCTTTAGTTTTAATTCCATCAATGTTTAATTGTTTTTTTTAATTATTGGGATTTTTTTAAAAAAATGTTTTTAACAATACTTGTTTTTGCATGAATGCTACTAGCCCAGAGATGGAAAGAAGACAAAGCCCCGACTTTGCTGATGGACTATGCTGAAATGGCAAAACTGACTGGAAAGCTCAGGAACCAAGAAGACAAAAACTTTAAGAAAGAATGGGGGGGGGGGATTATAATTTATTTAGGAGACGGCTCTAAGCAGATGAAAGCATTAGCAGGATTTAATAACACTTGTAATGTAACAATTTTTATGGACAAATACAAAATATGGCATATGAAGTAATATGCAGTTGAAAACGTTGACAATAAGACCCATGGAGGGGATGGGGAATTCAGAGAAATCTCTAAATTTGGATATCTATTTGGTGTTGTTCTAACTCTATGCTTGTAAAACCAAATAAAAATACAATTACAGAGAGGAGATTATGATGTTAGAAGTGCATCAGATATGTATTTGGGTTGCGTGGGGTGAAAACTAAGAAGCTGTCTTAGCCTGAGTCAAACCTTGGGACAATCTTGATCAGTATTGTCTATGGGTTGGTGGTGGCTCTCCAGGGTTTCTTCCCTACCTGGAGAAGCCAGGGAATGTACTGAAGTTCTCACCCTGGGCCAGCAGGGGGATACTGTAGATAGTTCAGGTCCACATATGCAAATAAGGGATCGAAAGTGACTTTCAGTGATTGGATAGTTACAGAAAGTTGTTACAGTTGCGTTGTACTGGAGCTCTATATAAGCAGGCTGGCTGAACCCTTCAGTTCAGTTCCATTCTGGCCTGTGAATAAACAAGAGCTGTTTGAAGAATCGCTGTGTCGTCTGATATGTTCACCCACAACTTAACATTATGCATGAAAAACAGAAGCTCGACCGCTGAGCAACAGCCCTTCCCCAAAAACATTCCTTGTCTTCTCTCCCGTTCTGCCAATAGATAGCTAGAAAACTAGTTCTATGGTTAAACTAATTTGAACTCGGGACCGCAAAGAGGCAGGCTTCACCCACAAAGGCAACAGAAAGAGCTGTCCTGCGATTCACAAGACAGCTTCCTCTCTGTGGGTTGAAACCTTCTCAGATTTTGATGAGTAGATGATGATGATGATTTATTGAATGTATATACCACCCTATACCCAGGGGGTCTCAGGGCAGTTCACAGAATAAAATCAAGATATAAAACCAAAAAATACCTAATAAAAACAAAAACAACCCAATAGCCCCCCACCCCACAAAAAAGCACATTTTAAAAGGGCATAGGTTGTAAATTGAATCAACCAAAGGCCTAGTTAAAAAGGAAGGTTTTTGCCTGGTACCTAAAGGTGTATAATGAAGGCACCAGGCGAACCTCCCTGGGGAGAGCATTCCACAGATGGGGAGCCACTGCAGAAAAGGCCCTGTTCTCACGTTGCCACCTTCCCAACCTCTCGAGGAGGAGGCACACGAAGAAGGGCCTCGAAGATGATCTCAGGGTCCGGGTAGATTCATATGGTCCTTGAGGTATTGCAGTCCTGAGCCGTTTAAGGCTTTAAAGGTCAAAACCAGCACTTTGAATTGGGTCCAGAAACTAATTGGTAGATGTACCTAGAGTATGGCGAAACTGGCCCCCGCCCAGTGGCATGTGCAAAAATCACCTATCAGACTATGGAGTGTATGGCCTAAATGTTTGTGGTGATGTGACACTGCTGTCACAGTGAGGTGAGGAGTCACAGTCATAGGAGAAATTTCCCACCCTTCTTGCACTGCAGCACAAGGACATGCCAAAAAATATTATTTTTTTCCCCTTCCTCCTTGGCTTGCCCTCACTCCAGATGCTTTGAGTACTTGGGTCATGTAAAATGTAGTAATTTCTAGCACGGCTATTGCAGTGAAGTGATTTTTTTCCCCTGGGGGAGAAGGCCCAATACTGCTCCTTGCCAGGGGCGTTGATACCGCTCCTTGCCAAGGGCGCAAGGGACCCTAGGTACGTCTCTGCATGCAAATACATGGCTGGAGTTCCTTTTGAAGGCAGTCCTCTTCCCTCCCCATTCCTCCCTCAAGGAACAAAGGCATGCAAAAGCATAATCCTTTGTTCTGCTGCCAAATGCCAGAGATTTATCATCATAATTAAAGGAACAAATTGCAGAGAGAGAGAGAGAGAGAGAGAGAGAGAGAGAGAGCGCACCTCCTTATATGCAGATAAATTCCATTATCTCCTATGAAAAATTCTCCGTTTACATTTCAAATGAGGAGGGGGAAAAATAAGATTATATATTTTGAAAGTCCTGAGGGCAGTAATTAAATGCAAAGCTCCAAGTTGTTCCCCACCAAACACACCTGAAAGTGACTTTCTAATTTCCCAGCGTGTTGATATTATTTAAATTTCTCCCTCACTGGAAGTGCTGCTTGCGCTGAAGCTATAGCCTCCAGAAAATAGAAGTCTTGTTTAATAATGTGAATGCATAAAATGCAGTCAGGAAATGATACGGAGCAAATCTGAGGTGAGCTTAGCAGAACAGACTTCCTTTCCATGTATCTATTGGTGGAGCTACTGAAAGGACAAGAGGGCCTTCTTAAAGGAGCAATGCAAAGAAATAGAGGGAAACAATAGAATGGGAAAAACCAGAGATCTGTTCAAGAAAATTGGAGATATGAAAGGAACATTTCGTACAAAGATTATAATAATAAAGGACAAAAGTGGTAAGGACTTAACAGAAGCAGAAGACATCAAGAAGAGGTGGCAAGAAGACACAGAGGAATTATACCAGAAAGATATGGATGTCTCGTACACGCCAGGTAGTGTGGTTGCTGACCTTGAGCCAGACATCCTGGAGAGTGAAGTCAAAGGGGCCTTAGAAAGCACTGCTAACAACAAGGCCAGTGGAAGTGATGATATTCCAGCTGAACTATTTAAAATTTTAAAAGATGATGCTGTTAAGGTGCTACACTCAACATGCCAGCAAGTTTGGAAAACTCAGCAGTGGCCAGAGGATTGGAGAAGATCAGTCTACATCCCAATCCCAAAGAAGGGCAGTGCCAAAGAATGCTCCAACTACCGCACAATTGCACTCATTTCACACGCTAGCAAGGTTATGCTTAAAATTCTTCAAGGAAGGCTCAAGCAGTATGTGGACCGAGAACTCCCAGAAGGGCAAGCTGGATTTCGAAGGGGTAGAGGAACAAGAGACCAAATTGCAAACATGCGCTGGATTATGGAGAAAGCTAGAGAGTTCCAGAAAAACATCTACTCCAGAAAAACATCTAGCTCCAACCCCCTCAGAAGTATGGGGTGTGCATGACAGCCTCCTTCCCCACAGAGTTGCATCCTGAAAATGCACCTCTTTACCCTGGCCTTTGATGTGTAATTCTACAATCCACCTAGTCTTTTTTGTAATTTGTTTAAAATCGTTCTTAATGTAGCATTTTAAATTGTTGTGACCACACACACACACTGGGACTTGAAGGGTTGGTTGGTGTCATTGTCAATGTCATTGTCAACAACATCATCAAATAATTTCCTGTCCCTCAGTATCTGCCACCTGAAGCAGTTGCCTCGCTCTGCTAATAATAGGGCTGGCCCCACATATCTGCGAGCTCAAACTGCACATGAAATGACTTCGTTTTCGAATATTTAAATCCTCAGAATGACTAGAATCTTTCTCCTCGGAACCTTTTCCCTTGTAACTTTGTAGGATTGCTGACTAACTCGTATGTTAATGCATAGTAAATAAGTTGAGAGGCGGAAAAACATCAAGTGTGGAATTTGCATGTCATTTAAGAGGCCTGGCAATTATGCTGCCAGGCTTAACTCTCAAGATCAAAAGGCAGCCTACCTTTATGCTCTCCTCTATTGTTTCATTCCTTAATAAAATTCTGCTCCACATAGCAAAGCCACAGCCTGCCTTGCATAAAATGAAATACTTCTGTTTGGGTGGTTTCCAAAATGAATGTTGTTGCTGTGGAATGTGGGAGTTAAAGGCAGAGGCAGAAAGGGAAGAGAACAGGCCTTTTAACTGCTTCTAACCTATTCTTATTTAGAACTGGAACCTTCTCTTATTACTCTCAGTTGGTCTATAGCCATGTGAGGTTGGCTCCAGGAAGAGTGAAAGGGAAAATACTTTCCTTCTTGAAGAAAAATCCAGTTTCTGAGAAAACAGGAAGGAAGGATTAATGGCCATTTCTTGGCCAGTAAATGTGCTCCCAGCAAAAGTCCTCAATAGAAACATTGAGAGCCCATACACATATTCAAGAACAACTCATCTCTGATCATTTGGCATATGTTCCTTTGTTTTCAGAATGCCTTGTCCATTTATCCAAAATGCCTTCTTTTGGCTGCATGTCTCTGGGAGTTCTTAAACAGCTCAAATATGAAATTACTTCTCTTCAAACAAGAATACGTAACGTCTGTAATATTGGTCTCTGGAATAGAGGACTTGAAAGTACTCAATTTAGCCAATAATGGATGGGTGTGTGTGGACAGAATGCAGAAAGGCTAGCTAGGCCAATGTTTGTTCTGAGTAGATTAGTAGAAAGGATGATTAAAGATAAAATTGGCTATTATAAAAAAGAACAAGTATTGCTAAGGAAGAATCAGCATGGCTTCACAAACATAAATATTGTTTGAGTCTGCCAAAAAGCATGTGGATGAGGGTGATCCAGTAGTCACTGTATACAAAAAAATGTTTAATACTAATCCTCACCAGAGAATGCTAAGTAAACTTAACAGTCATTGTGAGTTAAGAAGGGAGTTCTCTTAAGTGAGTAGGGGGAAACAGAGAGTACTCACAATGGAGGAAAGCAAAAAGTGGGGTCCTCTAACGATCTGGATTGGGAGCGATGCTTTTTAACTTTTTCATAAATGATCTGGAGAACCAATGAACAGTGAATGGCCAGGCTTGTAGACCAAATGATTCATCATGGTGAAAATAAACTTTAAAAAGACTGTAAAAAACCCCCAAAGAATGTCTCCAAACTGGGTGAATAGGCAATGAAATCACAAATGTGATTCATTGTGAGCAAGTGTAAAGTGATGTCCGTTGGGCCAAATATATATATGCAAAACCCTCTTACTTCACAGACACTGATGAAATCTCAACTGGCAGAAGCATCTCTCCAGACATCTTGCTAGGTGAAGCTTTGGTAAATGAATCTGACACATGCATTTGGGCCCCACTGACCAGCATCCACCCAAAATGTGCATGTCTGGCCTAAAGGGAGCCCACAGGTCCCACCGGCATAAAGCCCTTAATCCAAGAATGCCTCCGTATCCCTATTGTTTTCTACCTCAACTTCCCCACTTTCTCTGACTCAGTGCTCGAAGAGCAACCAATGCATGCCACTCCCAAATTGCCAATGGAATTGAGTGTAAAGTAGGCGAAAAAGGAGGGATCCCAAAGGCCAGTCAAGGAATCCTTCCAAAAAATTCCCACTGAGCGCCTTCAGCATGCAACTAGCAGAGGACCAGGAGAAGGGAGGAAGAAGCAAAGAGGAAAGAGGAGGAGCTTGTAGGGAGGAGCCTGCTCCTGCCAACCTAGCAGTTCGAAAGCACGTCAAAGTGCAAGTAGATAAATAGGTACCTCTCCAGCGGGAAGGTAAACGGCATTTCCATGCGCTGCTCTGTTCGTTTAACAATATTTTACCCATCTTAAGGAATATTAACTCTAGACCCAACTCCCGGATACCAGAACTGGGGAGGCCATTTTGCCGTACATTCTCTGACAGAGGATGGGAAATATCCAACAGTTTAAGAAGGCATTGAAAAATAAAAATTTGAAGGAAGAAATGAGAAGTTTCAGCTCAGTCCTGGCCCCGCTGCCAGGTAGCACTCAGTCGGCAATGAGGGAACGCTATCTGAATTGTGCTAAATGTGCAATTAGCATTTCAGCCCCAAATGGTACCCAAGAAGTCAATTAAGACAAATTCCCTCCATGCGTGGGCAGCTCTCGTATCCTAATGAACTGGGTGCACCAGAAAGCCCCAGGGATACAGCTCTTTCCTTGGGACAATGGATTTAATAGCACGAGTTTTTCCTGCCTCAAGGTATTTCTTGTGACAAATATCCAGCGAGGCAATTGGGTACGAAGGGTGCTGTGTGCATTGTGCCGCCGCATTTATTGTGTGCTTCTGTTTTTTTTCCTTGCTTGCTCTTTGTACGGTGCGGAGAATATATTGGTGGCTCGATTATGCTGAGCTTGAAACAAGCAAAAGCCTTCATTTCTTTTCCATTTGAGCAATAGTTTCAATAAAAGCCTCCTGTACTTAATTCTAAACCAAAAGGAGCTCTTTGGTTTCTGTTCAAACTGTTCATTAAACTTATTTTGAACAGAGGAGGATTATAGCACAGGCTCTAGCCGTGGGAAGATCCGGTGGGAGGGGGGGGGCGGCGAAGGGGGAGGCTCGAAAGACAAACAAAAAGCCCTGAATTATTGAAACAAATAACTGTGCTACTGTAAATGAACCCATTTTCCTTCAGCCAGGCATATTGAGAAAGAAAAGATTGTTTTGTTTATTGATTCCTTTTGGTGGGGGGGGGGGGGCAGAGAAATAGTTCCAAGCAAATTGAGAGAGGAAGGGGGGAGAGAAAGAGAGATGGAGAGGGAGATGGCAACTTTAGCCTCTGGAGAAATAACCTTCAAATCAGAATTTGACAAAACTGTATCAAAAACTGTCGGAAAAACCATGGTATCTCGCTGACTGCAGCGTTTTCACCCCCCGTCTCAGCAATGTGACCTCACCCAGGTTCTACTCGCACAGAATCCTATTACCGCTGCTTCAGCTGCCGGACCGAAACACACAGAAGAAGGTTACAGACACACTCCCTCCCCCCGGCAAATCAATAGTTTTTATCTAATTTCTTTGCTTTGAGATATCGGGGCAACAAGGGTGCAGTGTCTGGAGGAAAAGAGAGCGGGGAGCTGAGGGGGTGGGTGTCTGGAAATAACAGTGCTTTGGCGGGGGAAGGAATCGATACCGAATAGAATAGCTGACAATGTCATCCCACTAGAAACTCTATGAAGACAGATCTCCAAGTTCCCCCTCATTATCTAGATGTTTGTATTTTTAAACACCATGACTTAGCGTCTGTGAAAAGCTGGCTTCGTTTCAATGTGGTTTCTTTTGCAAACCTCTGGCAAGAGGCTAGACAGTCTGCGCTTCCTTCCCTTCCATGTCCCTTTCTCTAGGGGGAAGTTGTTCCCCCACCCCTCGGGCCCTGTGGCGGTAAGAAAGCCATTCCCCGTTGGCAGAAGGCTTAGCTGAGTCTTCTGTTTTGGATACAGCATCTGGTCTGGCAAGTGAAGCTCTTGGAAACAAGTGGAGGTCACAGGCATCTCTAACGCTGGTTAGCTGAGTGCAAGCGGAAGAATAGTGTGATGCTCATAATGGACTTGGTTCCCCATTTGAATCTGGCAATAGAAAACTGGTGTTCTGCAGGTGCTACAAAATTTGGGGCCAGCGTTCCAAGTTTGCTGAAGCCTAATGATTCCTTTGTGAAAAAATTTCTGGATACGCACACATTCCAAGTGCATTTCCTTCCTCAAAGGATCCTGGGCACTGTAAAAGGGTTGTTGGGAATCTGTGAGGGGTAAACTCCAGTGCCCGTGATTTTTTTTGAGAGGAGAAATGTGCTTTGAATCGGCTTTAACGTTATAGCCTGTGTGTGACCTCTGTCTGCATCTTCGTAGCTGTTATTGCCAGTGCCTGGTGGTGCTCAAAAGTTATCTCCACAACTTTTTCCAGAGGAATTAGCAAGGAGATGTTCAGAAAGCCATCCTTTCTTACTCCTGTTTGACAATATCACTTCACAACCGCAAGTGTTGCCATGATGCTGTAGGTGAAGCTTTCACTTTGGCTCACTACTCTGTTGGCATAACCAAAGAACTGCAATGGAAGAAACTGCCTCTCAGTCATCTTCTCCTTTTCTGATATTTTACCATTCATACTAGGCATCCGGGAAGACTTGATGCTTCCTCACAGAGCCTTCAGAAGATCTCATGGATAGGCAAGAGGTGTCTCCTGTGTCATCATCAGAGTTAGAATTACCTGTCCAAACCAAAGGGCAGAGCTAGGATTTGAATTCAGCTCTGTGGGCTAGTTACAGCTTTTTGGGGTGAATTCTCTGGTGCAGGGTGTCTGTGGTCTCCTGTATTATGGCCCCAATCCTACTTAACCCTCCCCACTCCAATCAGGTGTTCTGACGGGGGAGCAACAACCTGAGATGTTGCTGCTCCAATGCCACCAGACAAGTCTCTGATCCAGAAACAGGAGACCGGCTCAGTGTTTTAGGTCACTGTGCTGCTGAGGTTCTCGACTGGCAGGGCTGGACCACCCATGAGGTGGGGCGAAGCAGCCACTTCTGTGGACATCCCACCACCTCCGCCTCTGGTGCAGAAGCACTGCCAGCATCCATGCTGATTTCTGGTGAGTTCTTGCAGGAATCAGAGCTGATGACAGCAACGCCTCTCTGCCACCAGTGATGGCAGGGCAGATAAGTGGCACAGAGGCAGTGGCAGTGGAGTAAGGCGGCATTTCCTGTTTCACCTCAAGCGGTGAAACGGGACGTGCTGGCTCTGCTGAGTGGTGTCTCGCCATGCGAAGCCCTGTTAGGCCCCCTAGAATACAAATCCAGACCTCAATGCACTAACTGTAGCTTAGACTGGAGAAAGTTATAGCATTTTATGAACAGTGCAGCTGGTTTGGAAGTGACTTCAGCAAATCCCGCAAGGTTGCAATGTATTGATGGGGCAAACCCTCCCAGCTGGCAGTAGACTTGGACTTTGAATGCCAAATGATTTCCCTCCGAATTCAGAAAACAGCTTGGTTTATTCTGAACCTTGTTCTAAGCCAAATGAGACCCGTTAGACCTGATGACATCAATGGGAGATGATAGGGTCTGATTCCTTCCTCCAGGGGAACAGTCCTCCAGGAAGGTAAGCATGTTCTTCTTTGGCTTGGATTAAAACCCAAGCCACAGAAATTTCAAGGCTGCAATGCTCATCTCATACCTGGGGCAAGCATTGTGAACAGCCAAGATCCACATTTCTGAGCCAGGAAATAATGGAATTTGGCTGAACCACTACTTCAGAATAGATGGGGAAAGTGTCAGTATTGTCCTCCCCAGCCTCTAGCATAGCTGTATCCCCAGACAGTCTAGTCTTAGTTCTTTTTTACCTTACTCAACTAAAAATGCTTCCAGGCCAGCTATCGGTCTTTGTCCGGGAACTGCATCTCACATGCTCATTTACTGTGTCCACTTTCTTACACCCGTCTCCCTTGAAACAGATCCCTCAGCTTGGACCCTTAATGGTCCAAGGTCATGGATTTTTAATGGAGCCCTGGACCAAAGGCTCCTTGAGATCCCTGACTATAGTGGTCCTTCATCCTAGAAGTACTTACTGAGGATCTGCTTTAACTGAGCACTGACAGCTAGAGAACGGAAGGCAACAAAGGCTGAAGATGAAATGAATTGGGAACTGAAACCCTATTTATTACAATGGAGCTCGTTCCAGATGATTTGTGTCCTTAATGGTGCGGAAGTGAGAAAGATCAACGAAGATGGGTTTATATTTATTTTCATTTGTTGAGTATCTGCATTATTAACACAGAAACCCAAGCCAGATGTGTTCTGCTTTTTTTCACCCTTTTTTAAAAAAAACCCCAAACAACTCCCTGTTTCAATTTTCGGAATAGCAAGACTGTGTCGGCTTTCGGCATAGCAGCTTTTGGCTGTTTGAAAATCTAAAAAGCCCACAATGAAGGTGTTCTCTGCGTAGGAGTAATTAGAATCCTGCGGAACATTTTTACTGCAAATTTGCAATTCACAAGCTTTCTGGATCTTAAAATAGATAATGTTTCACACCCCTGATCTTGATCTTGAATTCGGGCAGAACGGCACGTTGTGAGAAGAACACAGGGAACCCACGTTAGTCTCAAAGTGCTAATGTGAAAGTTGTGGGAACCAAGCCCAAGACTTTTTGATTTCCAAGGCAAAGGACAAGATGGTGCCCCTTTCCCATTCCATATATGGAAGACCACTTCAGCACTTGTGACAGGCTAGCGTCTCTTATTGCACCTGAGGCAGCTTAGCGGGACCCAGGAATGTCATGCAGCAACAGAGGGAAGCAGCTGTAGGGTTCAAGAAGAACAGCTGGGTCCAGCATCTCACATTTGAGGCAGTTGTCTCACTCTGCTTATGGCTGGGAACATTTGCAGGGGAGAATTGGCCCATGCCAGGGAGTACTTGGTGCTTTCACTGCCAACCAGTTCTCACCTGCAAATACTATTCAAAGACACTTTAGACTTATTTTCCTGACAAGAGTCTGACATCAGGAGTAACCTCAGCTAAGGTGGGGTGTGTGTGTGTGTGGACAGACATTCTGAGGAGACAAGCAGTGGATTGATAAAGGGATACGCCCCTACTCTTCTTGCCCACTAATTCTCTCCTACAAATGGACCCCAGTCCCTTCATTTACATTATCTTGACAAAAGTAGGTTTTGGGAATATCCTATCATTTAATAAAATATTTGTATCCTGGCTTTCCATCTCCCCAGCACAACCAAAAAAAACAAGGGAATAAACAGTTTACATTAAAATAGCAGGAACAATGACACCTGTCAACAAATGCAACTTACCAGAGCCCTCAAAGCAGAGAAAACGAATGGTATACAGAATCACAATCAATAGATTCTCCTCCAAATTTACCATGGAAGTGTAAGGTAAAGGGTAAAGGGACCCCTGACCATTAGGTCCAGTCGTGGCCAACTCTGGGGCTGCGGCGCTCATCTTGCTTTATTGGCCAAGGGAGCCAGCGTACAGCTTCCGGGTCATGTGGCCAGCATGACTAAGCTGCTTCTGGCAAACCAGAGCAGCACACGGAAACGCCATTTACCTTCTACTTGCACTTTGATGTGCTTTCGAACTGCTAGGTTGGCAGGAGCAGGGTCTGAGCAACGGGAGCTCACCCTGTTGCGGGGATTTGAACCGCCAACCTTCTGATCAGCAAGTCCTAGGCTCTGTGGTGTAACCCACAGCACCACCCGCATCCCTTCCATGGAAGTATAGAAAGTATTTATTTAGATGACTGAAGGCTGGAAGCAATGGAGTCAGTGGGGAAATCTTTGGGAGGGTGTCCCATCATTGTGGTGAGGTGTGATAGCCAAGAAAGCCCCATCTCACATGTCTACAACCCATATCTCAGACACTGAGGGTGGGTGAGGCATGAAGAAGGACCTCTGGTTTCAATTTCAATACCTAGGTAGATATGGGTGGACAGATGCAATCCTGAAGATGTTCCAGTATATTTTGTATTGATTCAAAATGGCCTTCAGCCTTTCCCAAATGTAAACCAAAACTTGCTCCTCAATTTCAGGAACCTTCATGTCCAATTGGGCAATGTACCAGGCATCCAGACTGGCACAGTTTGGAACATTTCAGTCCACCATATTGGTCCAAAATGGCATCTCTTTCTCAGTCTTGGCAACCATTGCACAAAACTGAAATAATGGTATCACCAGAGATGTCCAAATTGGAACAATTTGGAACTATCACACCAAATTGGGTGACATCATACCAAATTGGGTGAGAATATCTTCAGAGGCATACAAATAGGTACAATTTGAAATCATTTGGTCCACCATCTGGGTTCAAACGGAAGCCCAAAAGGAAGTCCAAACACAGACCAAAGCCAGCTCCTCAATCTCAGGAATCATCACATCAAATTGGGTGATGATATATTCAGAGCCATCCAGATTAGTGTAGATTGGAATATTTGAGTCTACCATCCTGATTCAAAATGGCATCAATCCATTTCCAACATTGACCAAAGCCTGCTTCTTCCTGTTGGGAACCAACATGCCAAATTGGGCAATGATATCTTCAGAGGAGAAGCATCCAAACTGGCACAATTTGGAACAGTTTGGTCAACCATATGGATTTAAAAGAGTGTCCAATGATATCCAAACACAGACCAAAAGCCACACCTCATTCTCGGGAATCATCATGCCAAATTGGACCAAAATAATCTCCAAGATGTCTGAACTGACACTGTCTGGAATGTTGCAGTTCACCCATTTGGTTCAAGATGGTGTCTGATGTCCAAACACAGACAAAAACCAGCTCTACCCATCTCAGGAACAGTCACACCAAATGAGGTGATGATATCTCAAGAAGCAAAGGAACCCACAGAGAACAGATGGATGGACAGACAGACAGAAAAACCACTTTTCAAAGTGCATAGTAGATTCTCAAGTTGTCTGTGACTGAAGTAGAAATCGAAAGCCCTTTTCAAAGGGGAGAAAAGTTTCAAGAATTTGGAGGTCAGGTTTCAGCACAACGCTAAGGGGTTGCTGTCTGCTGGTGGCTGTGGCAGCTGGCAGGAGAACTGAGTTCCTGCAGACACCCAGAGGATTCTCACCACCTGAAACCTTGTTTTTGGACTCCTATGCTAATCAAGACTTAGATTACCTGCCAATGTGATTTTGCTTGGCGGGAACCTCTATCTCAGTTCTACAATTGAGGCCAAACCATAATGCAGTAATGGACCAATAATGCACTTAACTCAGGCTTGTTTTAGACAATACTGTATTGATTTTACTGAAAATCTCCAGTCTGTGGATTTGCTCACTGATAAAGTAAGCTAATAAATAAAAACAAAGAATAGAAGTGAAGGGCTTTAACCCTTGGAAAGGAGAAGAATGGGGAGCAGGAATAATGACAACGTTTTGGTCAGTAAATTGGAAAGCCAAGATGAAGGAACGCAGAAGAAGGTAAGAGCATCTCCCTGAATGAAATCATTTTGTGGCTCAACATGTTGGCATGTACCCTGTCCAGTTTATATATTTCCATTGCTCCATCTGCTACTCCCAATTCTCGGATTAATTCCTAGGTTGCATGATTAATTTGACCTTTGTTAATATCTGCCTGAAATGACTGGATCTATGCCTTTCAGCTTAGTGGTTTCGTATTTCTCTGAATGTTCTGACACAGTGTCAGTGTATCAAAATATGCACTGAAATACATATTTTGTGGGAAAGCACATATTTAAATACATATTAAAATACAAATATGCAGATTCACAGAAGTGAATGGAATTACAGCTAAAATTAGGGGTGTGCAGCCCATTCAGACAAAGCCCGGAGCTTCAGAGGTATTCTGGGATTGCCCAAAGTGAAGCAGGATCTGCAGGTGACCTGAACCAAATCTGGAAACCCCTCAAGCGCTTTATGGCATCTCGTCAATTCAGTTGTCAAAAAACTGCTGCAGACATGTGTCTGCTAAAAGCAAAACTAACAGAGACATTAAGACCACCATATACGGAAAATGCCAGTGTGGGGGGAGGGAGAGCATAGACCAGAGGGAGGAGGAAGAGCTCCATTGTGACAAACCAGTGTAGCTTGTACTGATTTTACCCAGACAACTCGATTCCAGTAATTTAGGGAGGGAAGTAAATAAGTAGGCTTAGTCTTTGGCAAATTCTATCTCTTGGGAGTAGGGAATCCTGATGAAACAGTTGGGGTAAGGCTCTTTTTGTACAGAGCCAGTGTGGTGTAGTGGTTAAGAGCGGTAGTCTCGTAATCTGGGGAACCGGGTTCGCGTCTCCGCTCCTCCACATGCAGCTGCTGGGTGACCTTGGGCCAGTCACACTTCTCTGAAGTCTCTCAGCCCCACTCACCTCACAGAGTGTTTGTTGTGGGGGAGGAAGGGAAAGGAGAATGTTAGCCGCTTTGAGACTCCTGAAGGGGAGTGATAAAGCGGGATATCAAATCCAAACTCTTCTTCTTTTTCTACAGTAATACCTCTGCGAAAGTCCGCCTCGTCTAGCGTCCATTCTGGCGAACATCCGTGGCAAACCCGGAAGTACCGGAACGGGTTCCTTCCAGGTTTGCCGCTCGCGCATGTGCAGAAGTGCTTCGTGCATGCGCAGAAGCACAAACCACTCTGTGCACAGATGCGGCGCTTTGCTCAGTGTCCTTTTCGGCTAGCGTCCGGGGCTCCAGACCAGATCCCGGACACAAAACGAGGCATGACTGTACTTAAGTGCAACCCAGTGTCTCCATTTACTTATGCTTTCCTTTCAAATTCTACAGATTTCTCTCTCCCTGCCCCCTCATTGACTTCATCTTGTTGTTGTTTGTGTTTTGGGTCTTGTGTTGCTTTCTGATTATTATTAGGGTGGATTTCTGCACCCCTTCTTCCATTACCCATTAGCATGGCTCTGGTCTGAGGAGCTGGCTTTAAGTCCAGTGGTCTGTCTCTCGAGTGATTTTATTCAGCCATGAGCTGCCTTATAGTGCCGGATTACCGGATTCTTAGTGTCTTTGTGTGTGCTTGTATGTGTGCGGCTTTTCATCACTCTGAGTTGGCAGCGGGACCCAGCTATGCCACCTGCCTGCATTGCAGGAAGCAGCTGGGCAGGGGAAAGTTCCAGGGCGACGCAGCACCAGCACCTGCACAAACAGCAACAGACTCTTTTGTTTGGGGAAGAGGCAGCAGGAGCAGGAGCGTAGTCAGGAAGGAAAGGCCATGGGGATGCAGAGCAGAGCAAAAGCTCCCCCTCTCCCTCTCAGGCTTGCTTCTCTAGAAGCTTTCGCAGGATCTGGTGTGGATTCCACAAGATGGAATCTTCCAATGCTCGTGCCAACCTGCTCTCCAATCAAAGCAAATGCTCACTGCTCTGTGTGCAGTCCCACCCAGGGGCACCCACCTAATGCCGGTGCTTTGGTGCTCACAAGCAAAACCACAGGGCAGAAAGCAAATCCCTTTTAGACCTCCCTCCACAATCAGCCTTGAAGGTGCCCAGCACAAAAGCCCCTGCCTGCAATTTGGCCGGTTTCTTACCTAAGGTGTCTGCAATTTTCAGACAAATTGTCCGCAAAACACTAGTGGAGAGTCAACATCTCTTTTTTAACCATTCCAAAACTCTAAATATTGCCCTTGCAGGGAAACCACTGAAACCAGGGCCGGCCCGCCCATGAGGCAAAGTGAGGCGACCGCCTTGGGCAGCAAGATTCACAGGAGCAGCAGATCTGGCCTGCCAGGAATACGTTGCCTGCCACCATTGCCGTGGTGCCAGCCATGACTGCAACATGCCCCTCGGAGGCTGGATCTGCTTCCTCCTTGGCAGCACCCCCTTTCTGCCTCTACAGTGGCCTCTTGGCGAATATCCTCCCAGTTGCCAGGAAGGAAATGATGGAGGGTGCCCTCTGAGGTCCTCTCAGCTCTGCTCCCTCCCAACAAGGTTCAGAGAAGACATCTCTTCCTCCACAATGCCTTTGATTCCCAGTTCAACCATCGGGTAAGGCTGATTCGATTCCCCGCTTCTTCTTGATGAAAATCCTGATGTAGATCCTCACTCTCTACCCTGTTCTTAATGTTGATCTTTATTCCCTCCCTTGTTCCTGATGTAGAGCTTCAACCCACCACTTCTTTAATGGTGTGTGTTGGGGGGTGCCATTTTGTGGTTCGCCTCAGGTGCCAAAATGCATTGGGCTGGCCCAGATTGAAATTACCCTTCTGATTCATCCCAACTGAAGGGTCCATGCCTTATGAGGAATGGTTGAATGAGCTGAGTATGTTTAACCATCTTTTTGCCCTCAAGCCCTATGGGTGTGTCAAAATGTATTCCCTAGGTTCAACCCTAGAAAATCTCCCTCAGACAAGTAAGGGGCTGCCAGTCCGAACAGACAATACTGTTTCAGTTCACATTTTGCACATTTGACATGCTGTTTGTGTGTCTGGAACCCATGGCAGGCACACCACCCAATATCACACACAGAGAGACACAATGTGCAATCAGAAAATGGCTCAACCAAAAGAAGTCGCCGTTTTAACTTCCTCTATGGATTCGGTCAACGCTTAAGCAGCAAAGGTCTTGACAAGGAGAAGTGTTGATGGCAGCAATTCTGAGACTGATCATATAATTTTTAAGCTGGTTTTTATGGCTAAGCAGTATTTCAAAAAGGAGGACTCTGACTGGCTATAATTTTAAATATGAAGAGTCTTTTACAGCTGGCTTTTGTTTCTTTTACAAGTTGGGGAATCAAGGCACTTAAATAGCCGCCTGGTTTAAAGGCCTTTCTGTCGGCATTAGCAAAACTGCTGTGCGATGCCATTTGAGGCCATGTGAAGAGCAAGGGTTACATTTCCCCATTATCATCATAAGTCTGGAAAACTAATTAATTCTTATGAACCGTTATAAATTTTATATGGAGGGCTTTAAAGACAGAGCTATAACAAGAGATGAGGATAAGGAAGTTTTGATTCGTCTTTTCCCAATATTTTTAAAAACCACTTTCATTGGCCTGTTCCCCCACCACCACCCATGGAAAGGACTTAAAGTGAAAAGTTCATTTATTTATTTTTTTAAAAGGGGTGAGGGGTTTCAGGAGAAGAGATGCATTAAAAAGATTTGCCCTTTCTCCACCAGGGGCACAAACCCTGTTATGTATAGAACCCCGGGAGATTTGGGCTATAGATTTGTTCCATCTATGTCTCACTGCAAGGGAAAACTTGCCCCTACAGAACCTCAGGTTTCACCTTAAAGCACGGGCCTCAAATTCAAATGGGGTTGCGGGTCAAATTCTCTACACAACAGAAACCCAGGGGCCACCCCCATTATTTTTCTGAACCGGAAACCAATAAAACTGGGGGGGGGGGGACGGGGACTAGAAATCATTCAGGTGTTTTTGGAGAGTTGGTTGTTCTTCAAACATTTATAGAATGACCGTGAAAAGGCACCAGCCATGTTCAGTGGCTTGCGGTGAAATTTTCCGTAGGGGAACAGTTAGGGCCAGAGGCATTGGCTTGCAAGCGTGCTTTGGGTGGGGGTGGGGTGAAGGAACCAACATCGTGCATGCGAGAATCACATCTTCCTCCCTACGCTGGGCAGAAGCTTCCTGGGCTTTGGGAAGGAGGGGTTAGGATATTTCCTTTCCACCTTAAAAGGGAGCAGGCTTTGAGTCACAGAGTCTGTGTATTTCCTGTTTTCACAGGATGTTTCTGTTGTGTCTTTGCTTTCGTTTCTCTCTCTCTCTCTGCCGGAGACATCTGAAGCAGGCAGTCATGTTTTTCTTTGTTCTGATCAACGCAGAAATAAACTTGTAAAAAATGCTCTCCTGACTGCATCTTTCGCTGTGTGCATATCTGCTGATAGAGCGTGCTCGGCTCTGGAATGTGGGAAGCTATTTCTGGAGCTCGTGTCGCTAATTGCTGATACTGTGTGTCTACAGGAGATCAATGGACGTCCGGAGACCACGTGGAGTCGAGATGGACTTTGTCTCCCTGGCAGTATCCCAACGGGAGGTGCCAGGCTTTAATACTTTAATACTCCAATTTACTGAGAACATTTAAGGGACCAGCCTAGTCCCCCTGGTCCACTGACCACACACCACTGACCCTGTTCACATGGTCATATAGGACAGAGTGAATGTCCATATTTTGGTAATTTCAGGCAAACTGGTTTACAGTTCCTTATGGTAACTAATATAAGGAAGGATAATAGCATGAGTTGCAAATGCACAGATGAGGGGATATCATGGTGGCAGACATCACCCCTGAACTATATGATGACAATAATAATAATAATAATAATAATAATAATAATAATAATAATAATAATAATAATTTATTATTTATACCCCGCCCATCTGGCTGAGTTTCCCCAGCCACTCTGGGTGGCTTCCAATCAAGTGTTAAAAACAATACAGCATTAAATATTAAAAACTTCCCTAAACAGGGCTGCCTTCAGATGTCTCTTAAAGATAAGATAGCTGCTGATTTCCTTCACATCTGAAGGGAGGGGGTTCCACAGGGCAGGCGCCACTACTGAGAAGGCCCTCTGTCTGGTTCCCTGTAACCTCACTTCTTGCAATGATGGAACGGCCAGAAGGCCCTCGGCGCTGGATCTCAGTGTCCGGGCTGAATGATGGGGGTGGAGACACTCCTTCAGGTATACAGGACCGAGGCCGTTTAATTCATCAGCTTAAATGTATTAAAGAGAGTTGACCTTGGACTGCCCTTTGTGAAGTGTGATTGCTAAAGTTTAGTGCAAGGCTGAGTTGAAAGCTTCACCTAGAACTGGTGTTTTTTTGGTCCCAAAATCTGGGCTTGATGTACATGAAGGCCAATCTTTGCTCACCGTTTTTGCCCTTTGTTCATTGCCTGTTTCTGGCAAAGGTTGAAACTGCTCCTCTCTGTTAGCTGGCACCATTATTATTATTATTATTATTATTATTATTATTATTATTATTTATTTTACATGCAAGGGCAAAACCAGGAACCATTCAGACATGCTTATTGCTATGTCAATGACTCCAGGCTTGTGTTTGGTCCCTTCTCTTCTTCCACTGCAGTCATGAGGAGGAGATTAGAAGTTTTCAGTTCTGCTTTAAACTAGTCCTATGTTTTACTGAAACAAACCAGCTTTAAACCTTGGTTTCTGAAGCAGGCATGTTTCAACAAACCATTGTTAAGATTAACCGCAGCTTGAAGTTTAAACGTAACACTAAACTGTGGCTGACAGCAGTCAGAGAAACACAACAAAGTTCCCATTGTTTAAAAATAGATAAAAGGGAAGAGGAGATGAACTGTTCTATGCTGCTGGTAATCAAAATGATTGTTCTTTCACTTCCATGTACCTAGGGCTTTTTTCCCCGGCTGGAACTCACCAGAATTCAGTTCTGGCACCCCTCAGTTGGCCAACATTGCCATTCTAAGAGAATGAGGGAGGTGTTTATTGTGAGTTCTGGAACCACTTGCTGAGTTCTGGCACCTCTATAGCACTGCATGGACCTAATCTAGGAGAGCAGACACTATGGATCCCACTGGAACTAAATCATTCCTGTAGTCAACGTACTTTATTCCATGTACCCCTTCCTCTGGCTTCTTCCTAGATTGGAGCTACAGTCTAGGCACCACCTAAAAGAAGCTTCATGAATATGGGCTTTTTTCTGCCAAGAAACAGCCCTCTGTTTCTGGACTCTCTGACATATTGAGCCTTTAGGTAAAGGCAAGAGATGGTTCCTTTGATGTGCTCTGCTAAAACTCCCAGCAAAGAGCATATAAAGCATTTTAGTAATTAAGAATTACAGAATTCAAAGGCAAAGCTCTTAGCACCTCCAAGCTCAGCCAGAGCCTTTGAAAAGCCCTCTGCCGAAATGCACTTCTAAGAAGAAATTATGTTGTAAATTATTTTTTATGGAATGTTCAGATGTTAAGTGAATATTTAGGTTGCAGTTCACAGAAACCTCCCTCTCCTGGAAAATAAATGTTTTCGTTTCCCAGATTTCTCTTTGTCAGCACTTTCAACCATTACAAAAAAAGAAAAAGAAGACAAAACTTTCATGGGCAAATGCCAATGGAGACAGCTGTATTTTATTATTGAATACTTCTGGTGCTATGTTTGGCACGGATCCTATTTATATTGCTAGTGAGATTTCATGTGAGTCTTTGCAAGTTCTTGTGTTTAAACTTAAAAGGGCTGATATGGTTGGTAATTGATTCCATCCCTCCCTCTTTCTTGGACCGGTGCACAAATGAGACTTTTTCCACACCAAGAGAGATGGAGCCCCTCCATCCTGCCGATTCAATAACAAGAACTCCGCAGCAAGACTCTTTTAAAGCTCTGGAGCGAGCCTCTCAAAAATGCTAACATAATACATCTGTTCCTCTCCTTAAAATTCCTGTTCAGTTCAATTATTTGGCTTAATTCAGGTGGAGAACCTGTGGCCCTCCAGATTTTTTTGAAGTTCAGCTTCCATCAGACCCAGCCAGCAATGGGCAATGGTTAGGGATGATGGGAGCCCAACAGCATCCTGGTTCCCCAGCCTTGTTTTAAGGGGTAAAGAAAGGCAGGGGAAACCACCTGATAATCTTGCCCAGTACTTGAACTCAGTACTCAATGGTTCCTCTTCATCCTGGAGAATAGGATCATAGGATCATAGAGTTGGAAGAGACCACAAGGGTCATCGAGTCCAACCCCCTGCCAAGCAGGAAACACCATCAGAGCACTCCTGACATATGGTTGTCAAGCCTCTGCTTAAAGACCTCCAAAGAAGGAGACTCCACCACACTCCTTGGCAGCAAATTCCACTGTCGAACAGCTCTTACTGTCAGGAAGTTCTTCCTAATGTTTAGGTGGAATCTTCTTTCTTGTAGTTTGGATCCATTGCTCCGTGTCCGCTTCTCTGGAGCAGCAGAAAACAACCTTTCTCCCTCCTCTATGTGACATCCTTTTATATATTTGAACATGGCTATCATATCACCCCTTAACCTCCTCTTCTCCAGGCTAAACATGCCCAGGCTAAACATGCCCAGAAGAGTGACTAGTGGGGTGCCACAAGGTTCTGTCTTGGGCCCGGTCTTATTCAACATCTTTATCAACGACTTGGATGATGGACTCAAAGGCATCCTGATCAAATTTGCAGATGACACCAAACTGGGAGGGGTGACTAACACCCCAGAGGACAGGATCACACTTCAAAACGACCTTGACAGATTAGAGAACTGGGCCAAAACAAACAAGATGAACAGGGAGAAATGTAAAGTATTGCACTTGGGCAAAAAAAATGAGAGGCACAAATACAAGATGGGTGACACCTGGCTTGAGAGCAGTACATGTGAAAAGGATCTAGGAGTCTTGGTTGACCACAAACTTGACATGAGCCAACAGTGTGACGCGGCAGCTAAAAAGCCAATGCAATTCTGGGCTGCATCAATAGTAGTATAGCATCTAGCTCAAGGGAAGTAATAGTGCCACTGTATTCTGCTCTGGTCAGACCTCACCTGGAGTACTGTGTCCAGTTCTGGGCACCACAGTTCAAGAAGGACACTGACAAACTGGAACGTGTCCAGAGGAGGGCAACCGAAATGGTCAAAGGCCTGGAAACAATGCCTTATGAGGAACGGCTAAGGGAGCTGGGCATGTTTAGCCTGGAGAAGAGGAGGTTAAGGGGTGATATGATAGCCATGTTCAAATATATAAAAGGATGTCATATAGAGGAGGGAGAAAGGTTGTTTTCTGCTGCTCCAGAGAAGCGGACACGGAACAATGGATCCAAACTACAAGAAAGAAGATTCCACCTAAACATTAGGAAGATCTTCCTGACAGTTAGAGCTGTTCAACAGTGGAATTTGCTGCCAAAGAAGTGTGGTGGAGTCTCCTTCTTTGGAGGTCTTTAAGCAGAGGCTTGACAACCATATGTCAGGAGTGCTCTGATGGTGTTTCCTGCTTGGCAGGGCGTTGGACTCAATGGCCCTTGTGGTCTATTCCAACTCTATGATTCTATGATTCTACTCACCTCAGCTTTGTGGAACAATATGCAGACAGCAAAACCAGGACACTGTAGCTATGTATCTCTGACTTATTACGTTTATATCCTACCTTTCCAGACGTGCCATAGGTTTGCAACCACTGGTGTACGGGGTTCAGTCTTGCACTCATCGTTCAAGTAAAAGCAGTGGTGGGGAAGGCCAAGCCTACAGTCCTAATTAGGCCTGCCAGGCTTCTCTGTTTGGCCCACAACATCTTTCCCCTGAACCATGCTCACTTGATGCCTTGTGAAGCCAGGCACAGGGCAGGTAAACCCATGGAGCTAAACTGAACAACCCGATGGACAAATCCAGTGGATATGAGGAGGGCCTCTGGCGCACACAGGAGGAGGAGAGAGCGGAATGTTCCTTTGCGCAAGCAGAAATCCTTGGGATGTCAGGGTGTGCTAGTTGGAGAAGACTATCGCCCGCTGTTGGCCATGATTGCCATGCTCTTCACCCATGGTCAGAGGCAGCAATGCTTCTGAATACCAGTTGCAGGAAAACCACAAGGGGGAGAGTGCTCTTGTGCTCATGTTCTGCTCACTGGTTTCCCACAGACATCAAGTTGGGCACTTTGAGAACAGGATGCTGGACTAGATGGGCTGTTGGCCTCATCCAAGTACCCTTAGACTGTAAATTCATCAGTCAAGTCCAGTTATTTCAAGCATCTTTCTGGGCTGCATCAATAGGAGTATGGCATCTAGATCAAAGGAAATAATAGTGCCACTGTATTCTGCTCTGGTCAGACCTCACCTGGAGTACTGTGTCCAGTTCTGGGCACCACAGTTCAAGAAGGACACTGACAAACTGGAACGTGTCCAGAGGAGGGCAACCAAAATGGTCAAAGGCCTGGAAACGATGCCTTATGAGGAACGGCTAAGGGAGCTGGGCATGTTTAGCCTGGAGAAGAGGAGGTTAAGGGGTGATATGATAGCCATGTTCAAATATATAAAAGGATGTCACATAGAGGAGGGAGAAAGGTTGTTTTCTGCTGCTCCAGAGAAGCGGACACGGAGCAATGGATTCAAACTACAAGAAAGAAGATTCCACCTAAACATTAGGAAGAACTTCCTGACAGTAAGAGCTGTTCGACAGTGGAATTTGCTGCCAAGGAGTGTGGTGGAGTCTCCTTCTTTGGAGGTCTTTAAGCAGAGGCTTGACAACCATATGTCAGGAGTGCTCTGATGGTGTTTCCTGCTTGGCAGGGGGTTGGACTTGATGGCCCTTGTGGTCTCTTCCAACTCTATGATTCTATGATTCTATATGAATTAGAGTCCTGGGATATATAATGCCTCTGAAGTGCTCTAAAGACACTGAGAAATGTAATTTTCCTATTCATGTCCACCATTTCCCTCCATCTGAAAGATTTTCCAGTCCATGGTTTTGGGTAGCGCGTCTCTTGAACTTTGCACCTAGCAGATGGAAGACCACAGCACACCTCTCGCTGAATACTTCAGGGTCAACTGATGTTATTCCTCTTACTTTTCCAGAGACTTGATGGTGACTGAGTCCTTCATTCTGAAGAGTGGAACGCTGGGTGGTCTTTCGAGGTCATCCCTCGGAAACTGCAGAAGGGCGTTCATTGAGGTTGTGTCTATCAAAAGACAGCCATCGAAAGTGGGAATGAAAGCCCATGAATCAACACAATTTTAGGCTTCTTAAATACCGCCAATCCCTTGGCTCTTGCAAACACAGCTATTTTCAGCAAAGGAAGCATTTATGAAGGGAGGAAACTGACCCAATGTGACTACTGTTAAGAATACCAAACTTTCATTTGGAATTGCCTGTCAGCACCTGAAAAATGGTTGGGCAATGGAGTCCAAATGGGTCTTTGTGTGTGTTATGGTTTGGACTACAAGAGAGCTCATCTGAACTGCCCTTGGCTGTTGAAGTCATGCAAAAGCTAACAACACAACCATTTCCCCAGAGTGTCCTACATACAAAACAGAAAACTATGTGGTTTTTTTCAGGTTTTCTAGGCTGCTGTGGCATGTGGTGTTTTTTTATCTTGTGCACTGAATTATCTTTCAAGTTTGAAGAATCTATAGTCTTCACTGGATATCAAGTATTCTCATCCACTATTTGCTGGGTATTAAGTATTCCCAGAGGGACGCGGGTGGCGCTGTGGGTTAAACCACAGAGCCTAGGATTTGCCGATCAGAAGGTTGGCGGTTCGAATCCCCATGACGGGGTGGGCTCCTGTTGCTCAGTCCCTGCTCCTGCCAACCTAGCAGTTCGAAAGCACAAAGTGAAAGTAGATAAATAGGTACTAGTCTGGTGGGAAGGTAAACGGCGTTTCCGTGCACTGCTCTGGTTCTCCAGAAGTGGGTTGGTCATGCTGGCCACATGACCCGGAAGCTGTACACCGGCTCCCTTGGCCAATAAAGCGAGATGAGTGTCGCAACCCCAGAGTCGGCCACGACTGGACCTAATGGTCAGGGGTCCCCTTTACCTTAAGTATTCCCAGACTCTTCCCCTTCACCATTCCAATGCTATTATGGACCTGAGGATATGTGCCCACTGTCTTTTGACAAACAGTGCAATTCAAGAAAGTTCAGCCACCATAGAGAACTTCAAAAGCTGCCACATCCCAGGCCAAGCTATTTGCCCATCTAACCAAGGATGCCAAGCAGGGGCCCTTCTGCATCACTTGCTACCTGACCTTTTGGCAGTGGGCTGCTGGGAATTGAACCTTCATACAAAGCATGGGCTCTGATCCCTCTCCCTGAAATTCTCATCAACAGTTCTCCTATATTAAAACCAGGATATGCCGCACAAACCTCTTAGTCTACGTGGGATACTCTCTCACATTTCTACTGTTGAAGAGTCAACCATTTTGTCACAGGGACCACTTTCCTTAGCCGCTGACACTGCACCACCCAAATTTAATTTCCAAATGGCTAGGATAAACAAATCCAAACAAATTGCAAATGTTAACTTTATATGTCTGTGCAATTCTGATCGTTGCCTTGTCCCGGAATTTCTTGGTCAAGAATGCCAAGAGCAGCAGCCCGCATCTTCTTTGAAGAAAAGCTCGCCTCGGGTTCCAGGGTGCCTTTGCGGCCACTTTCTTCCATTTGCAACATTTCTTATTACTCCGTCTCTTTACCTGTATTTGAGGGTTAGACTGCACATGATTCAGATTGTATGGGGAGACACTGTGGGGCCACATGCATTAGCAGGGCCATTACATTGCCCACCACTCTCTTGCCCCCACGCTGTCTCATATCTTTGGAGGGGGTCTGGAGAATTTGTGAGCTGGAACCCAGAGCAAGCATATTTCCTTCCAGCTTTGACACGTTTGGCAAGCATCAGACCTTCAGACTTTCCCCCGGCACATGGATGGCTGTCTCTCTCTATGAGATCTGAATTGCATGAAGACTAAACACCTGAGTAGAACTCCTGCTAGCTTTACATACCATTTTCACTAGTAGAGTAATCACCTAAATTTGTCCTTGCGCTAATTCCTCCAGGGGCTGGTCATTCTGCAGTCACCCCTTAGGTAAGCAATGCATGGAAAGTTGTCAGAGGTAATAATTCTTACGAAGTTAACCATGTGCACTAACTGAAGTAGAATTTGATCATTATATTGTGCAACCTTTGGGGTCTGCCCTGCTCCCGTGTGACATCCTTTATACAATTTGGCTGCGATTAAATTTACACTGCACATTTTAGAAGGCTGCCTCAAGTATTTACAGAAAAGGTGAATTCCTTGAGTGGTTTGTCTCTGTGGGGAGACAAACAACGAGCCACGAAGTGGAGAAATAGAAACCACAAACAGCAAATCAATCAATCCTCTGCTGCTTCATTAAAAAAAACCCAAAACCCACAGTGGTCTTTTATCCTTCATATTAGCAGATTCAATATTATGTCGTCCAAGGATCCCCGTGTGACGTAAATGGGTAAACAAATTGGTACGCATTAATCTGTCATCTACCATGCCAGACCTTTTTTTATTCCTCTGAAGGTACATGGTGGTAGATTGTGGGAATGGAATTGTGAATACTGCTCTCATCTTATCCAAATACAACTTGCCATGAAACAGAATCCACTTTGGTAACCAAAGTGGTGTACACATGTCCTTCAGGCAGTAAACCATCAAGACACACTTTGATTAAAATTTGAAAGGGCCACTGGGCTCCAGATTAACTTGTGGGATGAATATGGCCTAATTGGCTGTCTGATCTAGTGCAAAGTTTTGTATAATGCATTTTATCGTGATAAAACCCCTATATCACAACCCAGGCATTTAAATTTCCAAACCTTGATGCCATTTTGTCTCCCTTCAGTGGTATTAGTGGAAATACAACGCAAATGTTTGCAGTAGCAAAAGTGTGGCAGTTGCTGACAGGATATAAAACTAATTACCACCTTTGTGACTTATGACTGACAGGGCCATTGTATAGCTTGCAGAATTACATTATTGTATAACAACATCACGGAGCACACATGCAGACACAAATTGTGAATACCAATAATTTGTCCTGCTTTCATTAGCACATTTGGCAAAGTTTCCATTAATATGCAAGGGATATTATGCCTGATTCCCTAATCAGACATAATATACCCACACTGCACAGTTAAAATGTCAGTCATAAAATGAGAAGCCTCTTCCTTTGCAAAGCAAGCAAATAAGTAACCCACAGAGTTGAAACAGGTGTTAAAATGATTTTCCTGGTCACAAGTACAGCCATACTTTGGCAATTGAAGACCCACTGACAATAGAAATCTGAAATATTAGGCTTGATGCTATAACGGTTCACAAAAATCTACCATTTTTGCAGGGTCAAATTTCCCACTAACTCCTCAATTCAGAATGTGTGTTGATGGCTATTTTACGATTCCTGTGTTGTCTGAATGCAATGCAAGTTGGATGTGGTGACTATCAGCTGCACACAGAATGTTTTGTTTTATTGGGTGAGACCCAACATCGTGTCAGTGAATGCAAGGGAATCTCCCTTCTTCCTCTCCGCCCTGCACCCCCAATGTGTTGTGGTGTGTGTGTGTCTCCTAGTCCTAGAGGGCAGATTTTGGGTGTTCACTGCAGGCAAGGAAGGGCAAGTGCCATTTGGACAGGGAGAAGTCCACTGCACAAGCAGGACACCACAATCAGATATCATCCTTCAATTGTTTTTTTAAATGGAATACGACCTTTCAACTATGTTTTCAGGGTGATTGATACACGGGCACCTTCAGGGCCATCCCAATACATTTTGGCACCTGAGATGGACTCCAAAATGCCACACCCCTTTCCCACCAGGTAAGAAGGGGTGAGGGATGATCCATATCAGGAACAAGGGGGGAGAAAGATCAACAACGGGATCTGCTGCCCTTGTGGATCCTGCCAATTGAGATGGTTGCCTCACCTGGTATCATGGATGGACCAGCTCTGGGCACCTTCAGTCCCCGGCCCCGGCCCCAATTCAGAGGTTTGATTACACCCTCTGACTCAAAAAAACAACTTTTATGTTTCCCCCCTTTGACTTTTCATGATTGTGCAATGCTGCAAATTGGGTGTTTTCTTATTTGCTAGCTTCCTCGAAAGCCAAAATGTAAATTCTTTAAAAACATATCATACAAATTGAACACTGGATGTTACAACACACCTAATTTGTACCTGATGTTAGGAATCAAATGTGCCCATGCAGACGACAAATAGATGTGGTCACTTTTCTGCGGAGTAACATACACAAAGCAAGAACATACACATACACAAGAACAGATAAAACAAAGTTTTGTGCTGAAGCCTCTGTATAACTGTACTTGACTGAAATAGTTTACTAACAACTCGGGACTAATAACTATGTAGAAAGCTATTCTGTGTTTTTATAATCTCCAGTATCTAAGATCTACAATGCATCATGCGTTAACGAGCATGCTCTTCTGTGCTTATTTCTTCCATGCCTGCGTTTTCCTAACTTTTCCCCTGAATTAGCATTTTCTTTGTTTTAATATCGTTGTGGTTTTTGCTTTGGGGATTCAAAACTCTCTGGTCTGTACCACAGATGCCTGCATCTCCTGTTTCTGATGCAACCTAGATGAAGATCATTATGGCTGTTAGATGGTGAACTGATAAGAGACGGGATGGGTTATAAATTTCACTCCAGTCCCAGATACTCCTGTTGTGTTAAAAAAGCAACAACCCAGAAAAGAAGCCTCTATGCCAGGCATGTCCAACTCCCAAGAGACTGTTATCTACTCCCAGTATTAAAAAAACTGGCAGTGATCTACCCATTGTCATTGGAGGGAAGAGGAACGTGTATGGGGTGGGTGGATTGCCCAGAGTTGTTGAGCTGCTTTGGGGTAGGATTGCCCAGAGTTCTTCCGCTTTTATTTGTTAACTTTTGGTAAACTTTATTTAATCCCACAATCGATAAGGGTCCCGCAATCTACCAGGATCAGCCGGGGATCTACTGGTAGATCGTGCTCTAGTGGTTGGACATGCCTGCTCTATGCCATGGGTAAGCAAACTAAGGCCCAGGGGCCAGATACGGCCCAATCACCTTCTAAATCCGGCCCGTGGGCGGTCTGGGAATCAGCGTGTTTTTACATGAGTAGAATGTGTGCTTTTATTTAAAATGCATCTCTGGGTTATTTGTGGGACATAGGAATTCATTCATAAAAAGGTAAAGGGACCTCTGACCATTAGGTCCAGTCGTGGCCAACTCTGGGGTTGCGGCGCTCATCTCGCTTTATTGGTCGAGGGAGCCGGCGTACAGCTCATGTGGCCTGCATGACTAAGCCGCTTCTGGCGAACCAGAGCAGCACACGGAAACGCCGTTTACCTTCCCGCTGGAGCAGTACCTATTTATCTACTTGCACTGCGTGCTTTTGAACTGCTAGGTTGGCAGGAGCAGGGACTGAGCAAAGGGAGCTCACCCCATCGCGGGGATTTGAACTGCCGACCTTCTGATCGACAAGCCCAAGGCTCTGTAGTTTAACCCACAGCGCCACCCGCGTCCCTTAATTCATTCATATTTTTTTCCAAAATATAGTCTGGCCCCCCACAAGGTCTGAGGGACAGTGGACCAGCCCCCTGCTGAAAAAGTTTGCTGACCCCTGCTCTATGCAACACTAAAGTAAAATTATAAGACATTACAGTTACACTATACTAGGGTGAAGAACTTATGGTCCACCAGATGTTGTGGCTTCCAACTCTCATCAGGGCCATCTTTACCTGGGGGTGCAAGGGGTTACTCTGTAGCATCAGATATTCCCGCCGAAAGCAGTGAGCGATTCCCCCCCTAAAAAAAGGTCAACAACTTTGAGTCCCCCCCAAAAAAACTCAATAAAAGTTAATTTGGGGGCGCTGGGAGGATCTTTGCACCCCAGCAGTGCATATGCTAAAGACAACCCTGGTCTCATCCAGCACTGCCAGTGGTCAGAGGGATGATTGGAGTTGTAGTACAACAACATTTGGAACATTATCCATGCATGCACTAAGATACACGACCAGTTATTGTGACATGCAGTTACAATTACTACTAGAAATTGGTTTCCATGCCTGTTTGGACTCCTACTGCAGAGAGGCAGAGTGTACAGTTATTTTATTTTTTTACTAATTTATTTTTCAGTTGTCTTTATCCTGAAGCTACAGCATCACTGCTTCACTCAGCTCTTTCTGTTATCAAGGCATCCCAGGTATTCCTGTTGTGTTATCTGCACCTTCAGTATACGATGAAGTAACGACATAAATCCCTAAATGAGATGCTAACATGTTCACTGACGGGCTGGTAAGCTGGACAAACCTAAGGCAATGTCCCAAGTGCCACAAACTCCTTTGAACTACTTATTTCAAGTAGCAAGAGGAAGTTCATTATTATGGGAACAATCTGTTTTGGTGTGCAAAAGGAAAGTCCATTGCAAGGCTCTGCAGCTCTGGAATTTATAAGAGACGGTATATATTAGTTTATAGAGGTTCCATACTTCCTTCCTGGTAATATAGCTCATCCCAAGGAAATGAAAAAGCATAGCCCAAGGAAGGTTAATGCCATATTTTTCCAGATATTTAAAATTACATTTCATTTACTTCCTCTCCTTCACTCCTGCTCTGGCTGGTTCAAGCTGCCATGCTTTTGGAATTGGCAGACCTTCAATTTCACACAAACACACCCCGCCCCAGGTTAGGCTGACATTGTAAGCAGGGAGGTTCCCATGGGTGGAAACATTCCTTAGGTTAGGATATGTATTTATTTTATGTGTTAGTTGCCTGACTAAGGATGAATGAATCAGTCAGTCTGGGTTCTCTCTCAGGTCCTCCTTTTTCCCCCAGCCTCTGGTTTCCCCACTATTCCACATCAGTTTGCAAATTTCCTTTTTAAAGCCCTCGAAATTTGCCATCATTTTAGCATACATTTCTCCTAATACAGTGGTACCTTGGTATACGAACTTAATCCATTCCAGAAGTCTGTTCTTAAACCGAAACCGTTCTTAAACCGAGGTGCACTTTTCCTAATGAGGCCTCCTGCCACCAGTGCCCTTCCACCATTCGGTTTCTGTTCTTAGACTGAGGTAAAGTTCGTAGACCGAGGTAAACTTCCGGTTTTGTGGAATTGTTCATAAACCCGAATAGTTCAAAAACAGGGCTGTTCTTAAACCACAATATACACATTTTTGCAAGCCACTTTCTCTAAACATGGTGCTTTTTTTTTTTTTTTTTGGCATGTTGTTTTCACTAGTATATGAATACAGTGGTACCTCTAGTCACGAACTTAATTCTTTCCGGAGGTCCTTTCTTAACCTGAAACTGTTCTTAACTAGAAGTGTGCTTTCACTAATGGGGCCTCTTGCTACCGCTGCGCCACCAGCACACGATTTCCGTTCTCATCCTTGGGCAAAGTTCTCAACTCGAGGTAACTCTTCCAGGTTAGCGGAGTTTGTAACCTGAAGCGTTTGTAACCTGAGGTGTTTGTAACTCGAGGTACCACTGTATATGGATTTTACCTAGTCTATGCATTTTTGGTGCACATTATTTGATTGGAAAACCTTCTTGCAAAATTCAGGGAAATGCGTATTTCAGAGGATAGCTCATTCCAGTTCATGCATCACCCTTAACTTTGAGAGAAGGCCCGTTCTCCCTCTCAAGCTGTCTGACTTTAATTTATATGCTTCACCTCCGGTTTTGAAATAAATGTCTGGATGATGGATAGCTGACTTTCTAGGCCAGACATTTGGACCCACGTTGGCAGCTGAAAGAGGCAGGCAGGGATTGAGGAGGAAGCAGGCCTTTTTAGAAAATTAAGAAGTTATTTAACATGTAAAACGCTTTACTCTGGCATAATCAACAGGCATCACTTTCATCCTTTAGACTGGATAAAGTAACTTGCCCTGATACTTCAGAATTAGCAGCTCATTGACGGAACCGGACGACTAATACTCCGAGTGATGGGTTACACTTTCAGATGGGTGTGTGTGCGTGTCAGTTTGCCATAGCTTAAAAGTTTTTTTTTTATATAACGACGGGCTTATCTTCAAAGAACAGATGTGTGAACTATCATTTTTGATTAAAGCTATCCGTTTTGAAATATAATAAAAATGCATTTGTTCTCCGTTGCTAGCATAATCTATTTTAAATACATTTGCATATCCCTTTCACTGTCCAAAACTTTCCCCCTGCTCTCCCCTTATTTGGAACCCAGCCATGGTTAATAGTTTGTGTTCGTTTGCAGAAGCAGGAGAGAAGAACCAGAAAGCAAGAGATTAATGCCACGCTGATAGGTGTGTACAGTGGGGCAGTGGTAAAATTTTACAGTGTAGGAGCTTGTTGTGGCAGCCCCAGTAGCCCATCCCTTCCAGGAGAGTCAAAAAATGTTACCAACTCTGTTGATCACTTCTTATATATACACACAGACACCAGAGAACAGCAGTACCTAGCAAGATACCCAATTTATAATGACATTGTATTGCATTTATATCCCGCTGTTTCCTCCAAGGAGCTCGAGGTGGCAAGCATGGGTCTCCTCTTGAATTAATCCCTACAACAACCCACACTGCATGGTTGTGGAAGCCGTCCCTGGATACCTGTTGACTGTGGTGGATTCCTGAATGCCGTGGTGGATGTTCCCTTCCTAGAGGACTTTATGTCATGTTGCGACTGAAGTGTAGGTGGGTTTCCATGAGGCAAGACGCAGTGATAACAACAAGAACCTTTATACTATCAGAACTGGACAACAGAGGCAAAACAACAGCTTATATACATTTCTGAAGGCCTGGCCCACTCCCAACGTGATTGGCTGTCTAACCTTCCAAGCTGCGAATCATAACTCACAGTTTAAGGGCCAATGGCAGAGGTCAAAATCCTGAAAAGTTCTGTGATTGGATATCATGTATCGAATCAGAACACAGGGCCTCAGAATCCTTAGTCCAGACTCAAGCTCATGCAAACACAGAACACTAAATACATAACAGGGACATCACAATATACTAGGGCTTCCATACAGCCACAATTTCCCGGACATAGCCAGGATTCATCTGTGGAAAATGGCATCTGGGAGGAATTTGGGAAAGTGGTTAAACATGTCCAGGAAAATCTGGGCGTATGGCAGCCCATATCGGACGTGTTAATTTTTTTGGCAATTTTCCTAAAAAATAGAAGGGGGGTGGGGGACTTAGCTCAACAATTTTTGTGTCCGGATTTTCACTATTTGAAATATGGCAACCCTACAACATACTGCATGCTCCCACTTTCATCCGACATCACCAGCTGCTGCTGGTGGAGAGTGAGAAAATGTGGGAGATTGTGAATTTATAGCTCGGGTAAATTCCACACTTGCAACTCCCTGTTGGACAGGGTAGCTCCTGCCACGATACCCTGCACGTTATCTTGAAATCCCAGAAACAAAGCTGGGGTGTTCTCCTGGGCCTAAGGTAGCTCTAATTTTCCGAGTTCTCTCCCCACTTCCCAGTATCTGTTGAGAAATAGGTCGCTCAATCAAATTGATTGGCACGAGGGCTCAGAACCAGAAAAGAAGGGAAGTGCTTTTCCCCCACAATGCATAATTAGCTTAGGGAATTCTCTGCGTCAAGATGTGGTGATAACCACCAGCATAAACGGCTTTTTAAAAGGGTTAGACAAATTCACAGAGGGCAAGTCAATCAATAGCTATTAACTACAATAGCGAGGAAAAAAAGGAAACTTCCGTGTTCAGATGCAGTAAGTCTCAGGGTATTAAAGTGTTGACAAATTGGGGGTGGCTGTTACTTGCCCTGTTCTGAAATCAGTCCTTCCATTTTTTGGAAGTTTTCTTCCCCTGCAGGCTACTTGTCAAGAATCTTCCCTGTTGGAAGCATCCTGGGAAAGAAGATCCGTGTAGCATTCTCTCCTGGCACCTCAGCCCCCAAAAGCTTTGGATTGCTCTGAGTGACTCAACTTGACCTTGGGTGATCTGGGGCAGCCCTGACCTGACTCAGCCATAGCCCAGATCGCCCTACCTGCAGATCAGCCCAATTCAGTCTAGGATTCAGCCAGACCTGTGTCATGCTGTGGACCACTCCATGTGTTGAAAGAATAAGTGGAGGGGGCCGCAGGATCTAGCCTCACTCACCCACCATCAAGGAGGTTAGTCCTGTTGACCACCACATCTCCATGTGCTCAGTGGCTGTTGAAGTGGGTAGAACTTCTCCAATTGTTTTGTTTTGTTTACATCCTGCCCTTCATCATAAGAACTCAGGGCGGTTCACAGAATACAAGGCAGTGGTACCTTGGGTTAAGTACTTAATTCGTTCCAGAGGTCCATTCTTAACCTGAAACTGTTCTTTACCTGAAGCACCACTTTAGCTAATGGGGCCTCCTGCTGCCACTGCACCGCCGGAGCACGATTTCTGTTCTCATCCTGAAGCAAAGTTCTTAACCCAAGGTACTATTTCTGGGTTAGCAGAGTCTGTAACTTGAAGCGTATGTAACCTGAAGCATATGTAACCCAAGTTACCACTGTACAAGATAAAAACACAAGTAAATAATTAAAACGAAACAGCAAAACAATACCCCCCTTCCCACAGTAACACATTCAAAAGACTGTGGAATATTAATCAGCCAAAGGCCTGGTTGAAGAGGAATGTTTTCACCTGGCACCTAAAATAATGAAAGCACCAGGCAAATGTCCCAAGGGAGAGTGTTCTACAAATGCGGAGCCACTACACCGAAGGCCCCTGTTATGTACTGAGTTGAATAGGATCCAAAATGCAGCAGTCTGATTGGTCCTAGAACAATAGGATTCAGAATGCAGCAGTCTGGTTGGTCCTAGAACAATGCAGCAGTATGATTGGTCTGCAGGAGCCAACCAATCCAGCTGCAGGTGGAAGTGAATCCGCAACCTGATCGGCCTACTGGAAAATCCCGGAATTAGCCAATCACGTGTGGCCCATTTTGTAAATAGTGTATATAAAGCAGATATTTTGGGGAAACTTCCATTCCTCACTACTATGAGCTGAATAAAGGGCATGAAATCCACACTCGACTCCAAGTATATTTCAGCCCCATTCTCGTGTTGCCCCCCCCGGACCTCACGTGGAGAAGGCACATGAAGAAGGGCCTCAGTTGATGAACGCAGAGTCCGAGATGGTTTATATGCAAGGAGGAGTCAGGCAAGATCCCTCCTCACATGGAAGTGCTCTACCTCCCTACTACACCTGTACATGGGAGAAATTTATTCCTATATCCATTGGCTATCTGGGTGGTGGAGGTATGTGGCAGCTGTGTTTGGTGGAAGTACCAAACAGACCCAACAGCTCCTTCCATGCATTTTTCCAATATATGCAGATATTCATCTGAACTCCCATAGGAAACATGTAATAGGCAGATGGCACCCAGAATGAACAAACAATGTCTTTGGTTATTCAGCGCATTTCTTTGCAAATCTCGCCCCCGCCCCAAACCAATAGTTGAAATGAGAACATGAAGACTGCCACCTTGCACAGCAGTTAGCCAATGAATAAACAGAAGACTACAAAGCTTCTTACAAGTGATCATGCTATCTTTGATCACTGCTGAGAATATAGGGAAACAGCAGTGCAGAAGGACTTAGAAAGCAAGCGGGGAAGCATAGGATAAGAGGGGAAGGAACGTCCTGTTAGATCACTCCGAAAAGCACCGTGAATTTATTTTTTTTGCATTGTACCACCACCTCACTGCAATGGGGCCACAACTCAATGGCAAAACCACACGATCAGCCCAGTTTTTGCTTTTTTAAAAGGATTAGGTAATGGGAAAGATATCAGCTGGAGAGCCCCAAGAACTGTTGCCAGACAGAGAAGGGGATACTATGCTAGGTGGACAGCTGGTCTGACCTGATATAACACAGCTTCCTGTGCAATTTGTTATGTGCATATATATATATATATATATATATATATATATATATATATATATCTCAAGCCTGGATAGCTCAGTTGGCTAGAGCGTGTTGCTGCTGCAGTTTCAATCCCTGTATGGGACAGTTGCATATTTCTGCATTGCACGGGGTTGGACTAGGTGATTGTCAGGGCCCCTTCCAACTCTACAGTTCTTTGAAAATCACCTAACATGTGCAAGGTGTGGTGTAGATATAGGAAATGAAAGGCCTTGCCCAAAGGTGGGTGACCAAAGGAGAGGTGAATTGGAAAGACAGGGGAAAGATTTGCATTAGATGAGAGAGATAGAGAGTAAAAGAGGAGAGGATGCAGTAATAACCTGGGAAAAAATATTTTTAAAAATCAAATAGAAGACAAAGAGGGGACTGCAAGACAAGAAGTTTGAGTTTTTAATTGTGCGACAATGCAGCTTCCACACTGGGCATTTACTGTGGAATAGTTACGCTGTGCTCACACACTTTTTACTGTGCACCCGCATAAATGTGTAATCAAAATATCCTACTCCCACGTTTTCCCTGGTCAAAATCCTTTTATTTCAGACTTCAGAAAATTGAGTGAAATGGGGTAGCTGGTTGAGTCACGATTGCACAGCTATTCTGGTCAGTTGTGGCTTGTATGGCTTGCTCTAGCTGTATTGTAGATTGCTTTGGCCATTTCCTTACCTGTGGTCTGTTTCACCTGTCTAGAAATTAACTCTGGAAGTTCCGCCCTTCCCATTTCAAATAGCATTGCATTTATGCATTCCTTTCATTTCCTCCAAAACTGCAGCCGAGGGTGGTGTTGGTCATCTGAGGTCCAGGAAGTGAAGAGGGTTGTCAACAGGCAACGGAGTGTGTCTCCGGGGGTGAAGTCAAACCTCCCCCGGGCACAAGCCTGGGCAGTGTGTATGGAGGTCCTGGGCTGCCTAGACATCAAGAATACCCAAAGGATGACCAGGCAACACTAAAGGGTTGAATTGATATGGGGGTTGCTTGATATGGGGAGAGGCATTGCAATAAAGGGATCAGTTCCTTAAGGGAATAATGTATGCATTAATGTTAGCACCTTGAATTGTGCCCAATAACACATGCCTGGCACCAGGCAAAAACCCCAGATTAGAGAGAGATATAAAAGATATAGGTAAGAGAGCAAAGAATAGATGAGGCCATGGTCACTAAGCATCATGAAAGTACAGAATCTCAAGGACAAGAAGTGAGTCCTTTGAAGAAAGATAAGCGACCTTGTAGGCAGAAAGTGGAGAAAAGGAAGAAAAAGCAAGAGGATCTGGTTAAGTGGAAGAAGAAATGTCAGGGAGGTAATGAAGTACAAATAGCAGAAATTTTATTGTGAGGGCTTGATGAAGGAATAGGCAGAAAGGGGAAGTCAAAGATATGGAGGGCAGGAAGGAGGAGACTGGATAAGATGAGAGAATATTGCTTGGCAAAAGATGAGAAGGAGCCGGAGGAGAGGACGTGAATTTCTCATGATAAGAGTAGTGTGAAGAAGGAGCCAACTAAGGCCAAGGAGGAGTGCGATGAAGAAAATGAAAAGAAATGGGTGCCTGGGAATGTAAAGTGCAAGAAAGTGAAGGGTGAAAAGAGGCAAAGAATATGGAGGTTTGGGAGAGAAGAGATAAAAGAAATATCAAAGAAAGGGAAGCAGAGAATTTGACAGGGTCTAAATTATTAAATGTTGTTGTTGCCGTTGCTGTTGTTTAATCCTTTCCCTGTGCCCCCTAAATTGGTCCTAAGAGTTCCCCCAACCTCCTAGAGCAGATTTGGCATTGACGCTGGGTGGAGTTAGGGAGAGGAGAGGGAAATTTCATTGCGCAAGGAGAAATTCTTGCTCTCGCAGAATGAGTGCATTGGAAACGTCCCACTGATTCCAGTTGCAGACCTTCCAAGTGTCCCTATTTTCCAGGTAAGCCGTCTTGGTTTCTGATTTGATCCTGGAATGTTCCGCTTTTCCGTAGGATATCCCTGTTTTCATTGGATAAATGTTGGAGGGTATGGAGTTATCTGACCCCTGAGCCATCTGAAGGCAATCCTGTATAGGGAAGTTTTTTATGTTTAATTTTTAAAATGTTTATATGTATGTTGGAAGCTGCCCAGAGTGGCTGCAGCAACCTAGCATGAGGTATGGGGTATAAATAGTAAAATTATCCAAATGGAATGGGACGTCCCTATTTTCATTGGAGAAATGTTGGAGGGTATGCACCATTTACAGTTGTTGGCCATATAGTTGTGGCCATAAAAGATACCGGTTGGATTGCTAATTACACAGAGCCGTAATGAAACTGATTGTTGAAAGCAAAGAAGTTGACGCGAAAGGAAACAGTTTCCCTCTGTGCACAATAAACTTACAGAACAGTCGGCTCACTGAGTAGTTTAAGGGGAGATCCTATATTGGAACAACAGCTCGTTTTCCTGAGGAAGTGTTGCTGTGAAAGAGGAAAGTCAGAAGGGAACAGAGGAAGGAAACGCTGAGGTGAACAATGAACCAAAACTGCCTCTATGTTTATTTACCTCGATTTGAAAGAGGGAGAAATAGAATGAGCCCTCAAGTCAAGACTGGACAGAGAGAAACTATAAATAATTGGGGCACTGTGGTGAATGAAGGTGAATGACAGAATGTCTTTGTGACTTCCTTTTCCCATGCAGACGCTAGCTAAGGTATGTCGGTTCAAAGTATGGCACAGGTCATTGCAAACCTGTGTTTAAGTCTTGACTCAGATGTGGCCTCAATGGGTGGAGTTTGGAAGTCTGCCTCTGAGGCCTGGCTGTCCATTCTTCTGTGAAACTGCAACACAGTGAGACTGAATGTCCATAGTGCTCCAACTATGGCTGCCTGTGCAGCTGCTGCATGAACATTGCTTTCAAAATTGGCACATGGGTGGCGAAAGCTAGTGGCAGGGGACAGCAGAAGCTGGCAAGATTGCTCTTTCCTATGCTTGGAACTCCCTTCCAGAACATCTTTGTGAGGTCATTTCTTCTTCTCCCTCTTCAAAAGTCATTTGCTCCGAGAAAGTTAAGGATGTGGCTGGGCATCAATTACCATCTGTCCCAGCCAGTTTGGAGTCAAAGATAATGGGAGCTGTATTTCAACCAGAGATCCATTGGCTTCCTGACTTAGGCCAACCGAGCATTTATGGAATTGGCTCCCAGAAGACAGTTAGTTGTTGCGTGCTGAGATCCCCCAAACACCCCAAGCCCAATAACTCACACATCACACGTTAATTTTTGTTTAAGGTTTTTGGCATAATTTTGGCCACAACTTTATTCAATATACAAATTGTGAGTGGTTGCTTAGGCATTGGTTAAGACTAGCTGTCCCCCCCCCCCCCCGCCTTGGGGGACAGCACTGAATTCCGGATTCCAGCGGAAGACAGTGTGGAGGAACAAGATCAGGGATGACTGGAGCTGCGCCACAGACCCTCAGCTTCTCCCCGCATGCTCCTAGGGGCAATACGCGGCCCAAACCCGATTCCAGGGGTTTGGACGAAAGGATGGTAAGCCCCTGAATTCCTTTACCGGAATTCCCATGCAGCAGCAGCATTGGAGGGGCAGGCACAGCCAATCCATACCCCTCCACCAACCAATTTAAACCAATGCCTAACCGCCATTCGAGCCCATATGCTCGCCGCCAGCCACTCACAAACCCAAGCACTCTCTCAACTTAGCCACCACTGACTGCAGCCAGACATCATTTCCAACCAAGGAAAGATGGACTCCATCCCCCCGATAGAGTTCAGCGGCTTTTGCAGTAATATCTGGGTGGGGAATCACCAGCCCACCCAGATCCACCACCAGCTTACTCACTGCCGAATTAATGCGCTTCCTGACGCGCTCTGTGGCAGTTGGGCATGGGCTACCCCGCCAAATGCGGCGTTGAAGCAGCTGTGACCAAATCAGCTTAGTATTGGGCACCATTGCCGCCAATTCCTTCAGGTCCTGCAAAATAACAGCACGTAAAACATAACACGCAGAGGAAACCATATCATTTTCCCCAAGCTGCACCACCATCACCGTAGGGGGGCCGTCCAGGAGAACACGCCTCTGCATAAGCGGTAGGAGTTCCTTCCACCTCATCCCCCTTCTGGCGAACCAGGACACTTGTACGTGCTGCGGAAGGCCAAGACCAGCTCCCAGTCCGGATTGCCGTGCTCTGCAAGCAGCCCAATGCACAATACTGTGCCCCACTATCCAGACACGAATAGTGGCCAGACCTAGGGTAAAACAGAGGTGTAAGTACACGAAAAGCACATCATTTTCGCACGTAACCTCTATATGCACCCGACTTCCAACGTCCCAGGTCTTTGATCCTCCTTACCGACAATCCCCAATGTGCGGCTGTTGTTGCAGCCCCAATCCTGAAGGAATGCGGAGCAAACTCAGAGGCCACAAGGCCGCATGCAGCAATAACTTTGCGCAACACCCCCGTAAACTGGTTGCGCCCTAAAGGAAGCCCATCCTCGTGCACAAACAAGGGGCCCTCTCCTGGAGGCCGCAAGGCCAAATATCTCCTGAGATCCTTAACTGGGCAAGGGCCACCTTCCCCGGTCGCCAATAGGCGAATGACCGCTCCCCTTCCCAGTTGATCAGTTTTGGAGCTCCGGACCAAGACCTGGAGCTCGGACTGAGACAAACTCACGTCCTGCAATAACAATCCCTTAGAACCTCCGTCAGGTTTGGGCTCCAGCACAACCTCCCCGACTCTCAGGGCCCCGAAGAATGCCAGTGAAAACGCTGCGGAAAATAACCGCGCCTCGAACCCAGACCAGCAGATGCCCCTCAGCTTACATCGCATCTTGGTCAGCAATTCAAACGTGATGGGCTTCCTGGCAGCAGGCCTGGATGGACAAAGCCACCCCCATCCCTCAAGTGACCTTCGCACCACAAACCTCCCACATGGGTCCTTGTTAAAATACGCCTTGCTAAAGAAGGAAATCGCTGCTGAATGCAGTCTCAGGGTCCTGGCCGCCCTCCGCATCTGAAACAGATGGGCCAAGTAGCGGAGCACTTGTGCAGTAGTATGAGGTGCTCGGACTTCCCCCGCCAGTGACTGCCCACTGAAATGCAAAAAATCAGCCCAGGCCTTCTTATAAGACCGCAATGTGGAGGGGGCGATAGATGCAGCTACTCCCTGTAAAACTAAATGCTGCCAAGGTTCCAGAGATGATCCGGGAAAAATTCCGGACGGTCTCGAGCCACTGGCGCCAGGGACCTGAATCGCTGCATCTGAAAATGGGACAGAGCATCAGCAATCTCGTTAGACACTCCAGGCACAAAACGAGCAGAAAATACAATGTTAAAACGCAAGCAATGTAAAACAAATACCCTCAACAGGGCAGATACCCTCGGTGAACGTGAAGACTGTTTGGCTAACACGTTTACCACCGCCTGGTTATCGGACCAGAAACATACTCGCCGGTCCTTGAAATGCTTGACCCACAAATGGACGGCCACTACGATGGGAAAAAACTCAAGAAAGGTTAAGTCCCTAGTGATCGCCGTCCCACGCCAAGCTAAAGGCCAACGTTCTGCGCACCATCTACCATCCCAGAACAGGCCAAACCCCAAGGATCCCGCAGCATCCGAGTGCACCTGGAAATCGTTGTGGAGGTTCAAAGTGTCCTGCCACAGAGACACCCCGTTGTAACCTTCCAGGAATTCCAACCAAATACGCAGATCAGCCTTAACCTGGCAGGACAAGCGCACCCTATGCCGTGGGGCTCTCAAGCCTGACATAAGCCTGGCTAATCGGGAGCAGAATGGCCGCCCAGGGGCGATCACTCTGCAAGCAAAGTTCAGGTGACCCAGCAGCGACTGCAGCTGTCGTAAAGTAACCTTCTTTAAAGGAAGGAGCTCCGCGATAACTCCCTTTAGGGTAATTATCTTATCCGCCGGCAAACTGGAAGTTTGCGCCACCGTATCCAGCAAAATCCCTAGGTAAGTCAGCTGCGTAGAAGGACCCTCGGTTTTCTCTGCAGCCAACGGCACCCCCAATTCCTCAGTCAAAGCGGCGAAGGCCTGCAATAGCACCACGCAGTGCCCCGTATCCCCAGCAGAGGCCAACAAAAAGTCATCCAAATAATGTGTGACTCCGTCCAAGCCAGTTCTTTTGCGCAAAGCCCAGTCTAGGAATGAACTAAAGCACTCAAAGGCCGCACAGGCCACCGAACAGCCCATGGGCATAGCCTTATCAAAGTAAAATCCTCCGTCAAACTGAAAACCCAGCAACCAGAAGTCATCAGGATGAATTGGAAGCAGCCGAAATGCGGACTCAATGTCGCATTTTGCCAACAGGGCACCCAGCCCAAATTTCCTTATCATCTTGATTGCCTGATCAAGCGAGGCATATTTCACCGAACAAAGCTCCGGGGGAATAACATCATTTACTGATGTGCCCTTAGGATGAGAAAGGTTATGAATCAGGCGAAATTCACCCGGTGCTTTTTTAGGCACAATACCTAAGGGTGAAATATGCAAATTGGGAAAGGGGGGGAACAACGAAGGGGCCAGCCATACGACGTAGGGCCAGTTCCTTCCCAATTTTCCTGCGTGCCACCTCTGGCATCTCTTTCACAGACTTCTGGTTTGAAGGATTCCTGGCCGGATGCCACCACTGGGATCCGGAAGCCAAATAAAAACCCATTGCGCAAATAAGACGCTGCCTCCTGGCGTGGGTACAACTGCAACAACGCAAGCAACGGCTGTAGCCGCACCAGGGTATGGGCTAGGGAAGAAAGTACACTACTTTCCCGCTCCAGCAGCAGGAGCCTGGGGAGTGGCTTTTGAGGGCTGCTGAGCGCCCCCCCCCCTTTCCGAAAGGGCCGTCGGACCCCTTGGCAAGTAGATGCTGGATGACTCCCTGAGCACTTCTCACACACATGTGAGTATCTGCAAAATTGACGCTGGCAGGTGCCCTTGTTAAAGTCCCAGCAAACTAGCTTGCGACCCACCTTTACTGGCACAGCCTTAGGCCTCAGTGGATCAGCGGCTTTTTTGTCAATACGCGGAGCCACATAGGTGGTCCACACATCCAAGTCTTTCCGGTCCCAGCGGGCCGTGGGGATCTTGGCCGCCCTGCGTCTAAAGTCCTTCTAGGATAAGCCGCTGCCACGACTCCAGCAAAAACCTGGAAGCCATCCAGCCAGCGATCAAAAGTCCTGTCCATTTTTGCCACGACCGTCCGCTTCCTAGCGGAGGTCGAAACCCTGTCCTGCGAATCCAGCCCATCCAACTGGGGAGCCAGGCTGAAAATATCAACGTAACGGCCGTCCAAAATCCTGGACCGCAATTTTGTGGGCAAGTGGGCACCGGGAATCAGGTCCCTAGCCGAATTGGTGGAAACTTTGACGTCAGGCACCAACACCCCGTCCTGACATTCCTGCATCGCCCCATACTTCGCCCTGTGGGAGTTTGCTCTCCTCTCCCAAGCCCACCTTGGGAGCCCCGATGCCTCCGCAAAACCCCAGTAAAGCTTAAGCGATGACTCCTCATCGCTACTGGAAGTTTGGGAGGAAGTACCTGCGGAAGAGGATGATGTGTCCCTCCGTCTCTTCTTGGCACGCCTCCTAGAACTCTTTTGACGGCGACGGCGCCCGCCGGACGAGGGCTTCGGCGGTGGGGGAAGACTATCCTCCACCGAAGACTCCGAGACATCATCCTGTTGAACAGTACCTGAAACTGACTGAAGAGAAACAGCTTGTGAGGGACCAGGAACTGACCTCACCCCTGCTGAGGGCTGCACCGCTGACCCCCTCACCGCCCAGATGCGGGCGGATGCAGGTGAGACTGTGGGCTGGGGCAATTGAACATTAAGGGGGGTACCCCCGGCCAACAAATTCTCCCCCTCATCATCACTAGATGAAGACACCAAGGGGGATGCACCAACATGGGTGGCTAGGCCCGCAGAAGACGTCGTCGGGGTAGAGCAATGTTGGAGCAACCCGTCCATCTCAGCTTCCACACGTGCCAACGCCACCGGGTCACCAGCCAAACCCGTGACCATAGACTGGAGGCGTTTCAACGATTGGCTTGGCTCAGGAGAACGCAGCGCCTGCGACGGGCCTTTTATGGGCCGCTTCGCTGAGGGAGCGGGTCCAGACCTCTTCGCCGCGTTCTTCTTTGGAGCCATACCTACTACTAGCAAAACAATGAATAAATTAGTAGAGGGCACCAATAATGGTGTTCACTTATCCAGGCAATAAGCAATTAATCAGCAAAGAGATCCACACAATTCCAGGCAGGTGCAATTATACCGCTCACCAGCAGGTGGCGCAATTGGTATTCAACCAGTTAAGAAGGCCGCACCTACAGCAAATGGCCACCAGAGACCAATGCACCCAGGGAGGTAAAACAAAATGGCGCTCCCGCCAAAACTCACAAAATGGCGGCTTCGTCACAAAATGGCGGCTCCCCCAGCCCCACCCGGTCAAGGCCTTCCAGGCCCCAAATTAGGCCGGGTAGGCACAGGCCGCACCTACAGCAAATGGCCACCAGAGGCCAATGCACCCAGGGAGGTAAAACAAAATGGAGCTCCCGCCAAAACTCACAAAATGGCGGCTTCGTCACAAAATGGCGGCTCCCCCAGCCCCACCCGGTCAAGGCCTTCCAGGCCCCAAATTAGGCCGGGTAGGCACAGGCCGCACCTACAGCAAATGGCCACCAGAGGCCAATACACCCAGGGAGGTAAAACAAAATGGCGCTCCCGCCAAAACTCACAAAATGGCGGCTCCCTCACAAAATGGCGGCTCCCCCAGCCCCACCCGGTTAAGGCCTCACAGGCCCCAAATTAGGCCGGGTAGGCCCAGGCCGCACTTACAGCAACTGGCCACCAGAGGCCAATACTCTCAGGGAGGCAAAACAAAATGGCGCTCCCGCCCAAACTGATAAAATGGCGGCTCCCCCTGGTCAAGGCCTCACAGGTCCTAAATTAGGCCGGGGTAGGCCTCAGTTAGCCCTGAACCGCAGGACACGGCTGAGCACGGCCCACTCAATACGGCACCGTCCTGGAGTGCCTCCCACAGCCGAAAACAACCTAATTAAAAGGCACGCGCCACCACAAGCGCGCGCGGGGGGGGGCACGCACCTACAACCCAGCAAGCCCCCTTTAGATGACGGGGGGGCAGAACAAACAGCAGGCCTCCCCCAAAAATCAAGCCCAGTGGGCCCGGTAAAGGCGCCTGCTCGGCGCCACGCCCTGCGCGGCCTGACTCAGCTGCCCGATAAGGCCGCGACGCGGGAAAATCAACCCCCCACCGGCAAAGGTAAGATAAAGAAATTGAGGGGAGAAAATATTGGGAAATAACGAAAAACAAATAAAATTAAATAAACGGTCCCCGGGCTCTACCAAATCACCCCCCCAAGGCCTGCTAGGGCCAGAAACGGGCCGCTCGCCGGCCGGCTACGGCCCGGGGGCCCACAGGGCCCCGAAGCCCCGGGAAGGCGTGGGAGGCCTAGGTGACCAGGGACAAACAAAACGATAAAATAACAGGTAGAGGGATTAAGAAGAAGAATTCAAGAGACGAAAAGGAAGGAAAATAAAGGATAAAGGGGAGAGAAAGTTTTTATACAACCAGTCCTTAGCTGTGTTCGATCCGATGCCCACAGCGAAAGAGAAAGCAGTTAGCTGTGGGCCAGACTTAAATAAGCTCTGATCCCACCCCCAAATTGGCAACATGCTATTTGCCCCAGCAACATCACCACCAATCCATGCCAGGCTCCCTCCTTCAATTCTGCCTGGCAATTAAAGGGTGCTTGTCAGGTCCCAGCCGCAACACGTGCTCTCCCTTAGTGAGAACACGCTTTCTCCACATTAGATAGGAAAGAAGACATTCTTATCTAGTCTTTCCTCATGGGTGTGTGGGTGTGCTCCAGTTCCCTGATTCTTTGGGTTGTCCCTTTTCTGTTCCTTTTCCAGCTCTATGATATCCTTTTTGAGATGGGGCAACCTGGGAACAAGGGGTATTTTTTGAGCAGGCAAAGAAAGAAAACCCCAACCAAACTTCCTGGATTGGAACTCAGGTGTACACCTTGACTGTACAGCCCCTTGCATGGATGTTTTCTAGATGTCCGCCATCGTCGTCGTCGTCATCCTCTGTTAATTTGCATGCCACTTTCCCACAAAATTGTGCCCAAAGTGGCTCACAAGACATGAAGTGAGCAATTAAATATAGCCTGTGTATGTGTGTGTGTGTGTTTGTGAAACAATTGGAAATAATATCATCAATAACTAAATACCCAAAAGAAATCAATTCATATAAGTTTGTATATAACAAGCTAATCTGACAGCTTGAAGCTAAACTGCCCAACACAGAAAAAAGTAGTATACAAAGCACCTTTATGCTCCAGTTGCAATCACTTCCAATACTTTGGAGGCAAGATGCTGTCTTCAAACATACAGTGGTACCTCGGGTTAAGAACTTAATTCGTTCTGGAGGTTCGTTCTTAACCTGAAACTGTTCTTAACCTGAGGTACCACTTTAGCTAATGGGGCCTCCCACTGCTGCTGCGCCGCTGAAGCATGATTTCTGTTCTCATCCTGAAGCAAAGTTCTTAACCTGAGGTACTATTTCTCGGTTAGCGGAGTCTGTAACCTGAAGCGTCTGCAACCTGAGGTACCACTGTATAGGGGCCACATCCCATCTCTCACCTGGGTTACTGCAGACCCTCTCACTTAGAGGGGCCTTATGGCAACTATGCTACAACATCCAGTTCTACTAACCACTATCATAGTTCCCAGTGTGGAAGCCCCTCAAAAGGCACTGGAAGCTGCAAGGGAAGATGCAAGTTTCTTGCTTCTTGGTTCCGTCATAATGCATAGAATCCCCTCATCTGCCTGGTTTGCATGTCACAGAAGGCCAAACTGTGGCTTATACTGGGACTGCGTGAATGTGCAGGTCCCTGGGGGAGAAGGAGATTCATCTTCCTCAGTCCTTTTAGCTCACCGTTGTCCAGCAGCTTGTGCCAAGGTTTGGTTTAGTGTGTTGTTTGACCCCTGAGAACAAATCGGGGCTACAGATTGTCATTAGGGAGGAGGGAGCTTATACGGCAATCTAGGGATCAGACAAAACGCTAAGCTGAACCTTGCCTCGGCTGCTGCACACACTAAACTAAAAAGAGCAAGAGGAGCAAAACGGCTGCAATCTCCTGCCTGGCAGTCAGCACATTTGTGCATTTATGCTAAACCGTGGTTTGGCTTAGCGATACATGCGAATACATGGCCATTATTGTATCTGGGATGTTGGATGATTGGATCTCATAAAATCTTGCACACATGCTGCCTTACCTTTACTTTCTTCTGATTTTTTTTTGGGGGGGGCAAAGGTTTTATTTGGGGGGGGGAGAAGCAGATTTCACACAAGAAATTCTTCAGCTCTGTTTACACCTGTCAATGTAAGTGCAACGTGGGAGTAAGACTTCTGCGAAAACACCTACTTGCTTTCCACAAGGGTAAAAGAGCACTGAAGCAATGGCGATTGAACCGCATGATGTGCCAGAGCCAAAAAAAAAAGAGTGGGGAGGGAGGGAATTAATTAATCCTGAGCAGCAGAAAACACACTTTAATTAAAATTATGAATAATGTGATTGCTAAAACGGCGCTACCTGAAACAAAGACATTGCTCATGCTACATGTAACATCTGATGCAGATTTATTAACATTACCTTCCTTTCCTTTATTAGTCCCTATTTTGCCATCATGGATGCTATATTATGCTGTAAGCTACCGCATGTAGCAACGCTTACACCCTGCCCACCAAGGGGCCTTCCAAGCCTAAACACACACTCACCGCCTATTATATTTGATTGCAAATAATAACAACAATAATAGGGAGGCAATGTAACATTTCATATTCTCCGCCGCCTTTATAAATCTCTTCATCGTAACTCTGGAATGGAGGCGGGTCATAAAGGTTTCTCTAATTAAAGGCATGAATATTCCAACGAGGTTGGCAGGCTTTTTATCTGCCCAGCAGAATGTTGTGATTTGTTCGCAGCAGCGAATGCAGAAGTGGCCTCCTCCCCATTTTGAAATCACTTTGTAGGAGGTTAGGCACAATTACACTCTCATTAGCCGTCGCCATTAAGGTGAAGTTCAAATGACTCCTTGCATGGAAACTTTTAACTCTGCAGCATTAAAAGCAAGTTCAGCTTAGCCTTCTGACGCACGCATAAGTCAACAGGCACCGTTTGCACAGAAAGGCAGGTTGGTGGTGGGAACAACACAAAGCTGGTTATCACTTGTTCATCATTTCAATGTGTTTTCTAGGTGGTCATTCAGTACCTACAGACATGCATGTGCCTAGATTTTATAGGAGGAGATGTCAGCCCAAAGCCACTGCCGAAGTCTAAGCTGCAATCCTATACAACGCCAGTCCTAAAAGATCTAAATTGGCTCCCACTCTGGGCGACTTCCAACATATATAAAAACATAAGAAAACATTAAACTTTTTTTAAAAAAAAAACCCATCCCTATCCCCTTCAGATGTCTTCTAAAGGTTGCATCGTTGCTTATCTCCTTGGCTCAGGGGTCGAATGACTCCATACCCTCCAACATTTCTCCAGTGAAAACAGGGATGTCGAAAGAAAAAGAAGGACATTGCAGGATCAAATCAGAAACTGGGAAGGCTTCTGTAAATCCCTGGAAAATGGGGACACTTGGAGGGTCTGAGACCTGCGTTCAAATCTTACAATAAAAGGCAGCCAAAGCAAGATTGGGTTTGCGGCAAGTAGAGTGAAGCATTATTTCATCAATGAAATAATCACATTTTTAAAAAAGTGTCACAATGTCAACAATGGTTGCTTTTCTACTGAAACTGATATTTTGCTTCAGAATACGAACCTAAGTCTATTTCACTGAGAACAGATCGTAGGAAAAATTAATAAGCAATCCTTCAGGATGAGCTACAAGAACAGAGTTAGCCCAAAGCATATTTTTCCTGTGAACCCTGATACAGAGTATGAACCTAATGCTATTTGGTATCACTCTAATATGTTTTAATAACCAAGAAAAATTGCATGTCAAGAGTTGTATGGCCAGCCCTGCAGCCAGGTAACAGCAGCCAAACTGTTTAGGGTTAGATTGTAAAATAATTTAAAGCAAAGAACTCGCAGCTCAACTGGATTGTGTGCTGGGCTGGAAAAGTTTTTGTTATATGGGAAAACTCCTATTAAAAAAATATCTTTATTTATAATAAATTCTTGCCTATACCTTCTGGAACACTAATAATACAATACCAGTCTCCTTCTGCAAATAGCTGCAGGGCCCTTTTTAATGGATAGGAACAAACAAACCATCCAACTAGCCCTGCAAACTGAACCACTATCAATGGCAGAGTCAAACATACCCTGAAAGCATTCCAAATAAATATACAAAGAACAGCTTCCCCCTTTTTATGCTTTGCAAAATCAACACAGCATGCATTTGAACACTGAGTATAACTTTTAAAACACCATTAGTGTCAACACTGGTTTCTTGTTTACGGAGTGCACTTCTGCACCACTGTTTTTAAAATGCAAAAAGCATTTCGAAAAATATTGGTGAAATGCAGGGTATGTTAATGCCTCACACCTCACTGCAATCTCCAGTAGGGTTTCCAGACAGATCCAGGGCTGATCTGAAACATCAAGGTTTGCTTGGCCTCCTCCAGGTGGCAGGTGGAAAACATGTACCCAGGTTTACTTTAAGGGGTTCATGTTGTTGTTGTTTAGTCGTTTAGTCATGTCCGACTCTTTGTGACCCCATGGACCAGAGCACGCCAGGCACTCCTGTCTTCCACTGCCTCCTGCAGTTTGGTCAACCTCATGCTGGTAGCTTCGAGAACACCATCCAACCATCTCGTCCTCTGTCGTCCCCTTCTTCTTGTGCCCTCCATCTTTCCCAACATCAGGGTCTTTTCCAGGGAGTCTTCTCTTCTCATGAGGTGGCCAAAGTATTGGAGCCCCAGCTTCAGGATCTGTCCTTCCAGTGAGCACTCAGGGCTGATTTCCTTAAGAATGGATAGGTTTGATCTTCTTGCAGTCCATGGGACTCTCAAGAGTCTCCTCCAGCACCATAATTCAAAAGCATCAATTCTTCGGCGATCAGCCTTCTTTATGGTCCAGCTCTCACTTCCATAAATCATTACTGGGAAAACCATAGCTTTAACTATACAGACTTTTGTTGGCAAGGTGATGTCTCTGCTTTTTAAGATGCTGTCTCATAGAAACATAGAATTGTAGAGTAGGAAGAGGCCACGAGGGTCGTTTAGCCCAACTCCCTGCAATGCAAGAATCTTTTACCTAAGGTGGGGTTCGAACCCATGACCCTGAGATAAAGAGTCTCATGCTGTACCCACTGAGCTATCCCACCCACTCAGAGTAAAAGCTGCTTGGCCTCATGAGTTCTTTATCAGGATGTGCCTCCTCTAAGGGTAGGTCATTCTTTCGGAGAGTTCTCATCTCAACCAGAAGCTGGCTGGACAAACTTCACTGCTGTGAATCATGAACAGCTTTCTCTCAGGATGGGTCTGTGGGGGGTGTACCATTTTCCATTCATGGGTTTCTTCCTCAGTACACTCATGTGCATAGCTGTCAACTTACAGATTTGAAAATAAGGGACCAACAGCCTCGAAAATAAGGGATCACAGCCAGAATAAGGGATTATCCAAGCAGAGGTATGTTCAAATTCTGAGCCCCTCCAAGCCAAAGGCAGAAAGCCCAGCCAGCAGCCAAACGAAGCCTCAAGCGGTGGTTCCCACAGCGCAGCAACCCGGCAAAGGGGATGCAGCAAGGGAAACCACCGTCACCTCTCCGCTGGGAAGCGCTGAGCAAAGGCCATTCCCCAGGCAACGCAGCCGATTTGATCGACACAAGGGATGCAAGCTCCACCCCCCCGTTGTTCTTAGACTCCTTATTGGGTGAGCAACGCAGCCAAACAACACAGTTGGAGCCTCCCTCCTCCCTGGCTGGCAGGGAGAGGAGCTGCTTCCTTTGAAACCCGGGAAATTCAAGGGACATCATCAATAAGGGACAGCAGCGGGGCACAGCACTGGGATAAGGGACTTTCCCTCCAAATAAGGGACGGTTGACAGCTATGCTCATGTGCCCCGGCAGCATTTGGGACGTTCTGCTGTAAAGCATAAAAAATTGTGCTCAGGACCTAGACACACACAGACACAGACTTCACCATATTCTTGGCCCAATATTATGGAAGGGCAACTGCGACAGAGGCTGACATTTGTCACCAGTTGCTTCACATTAAACACGAGACCGACAGTGATTCACGATTCAGAAGCCAGAGATCCTGCAGCAGGGAAACAGAAATGTCGATGAGTCTTCCCAGCAAGGTGCACAAATTCTCGGCAGCACGACATCTCCTATTCTGTTTAGGTGCCAAGTAGGTCACAGATGGGCTGTCTCCAACCGAATGACAGCATCAAGGCACAGCTGCCATGCAAACAGCAACAGTTAAGAATAATATCTGCTCCGCCACTGAGGCCCTTCTTCTTGCCCTCCCGGTTTATTCCCCCTTGCCCACCCCACCCTGCCCACTGACGAAGTTTGGCTGGTAGTGATGAAAGAGACTTTGTAGTGCCTTCCCAGGCTATGGAAAGTCCTCTTCAAATAAAGCAGCCTTATACTAAGTCAAACCACTGGTCCATCAAGTTCCATACAGTGTTGGCTACACTAGGAGTAGCTGCCCAGTGTTTCAGAAAGTGGTCTCTCCCTGTTCTGCCTAGAGGTGCCAGGGGTTGAACCTGGAACATTCTGCATGCCAAACACATGCTCGACCACTTTGCCGCAGCCCTTCGCAGCAGGGTATGTGTGTGGGTGTGTTTGACCCTTCATTTGCTGCCTTTAATCATAGACCGAAGAAAGATTTGTTTCTGTGCTCATTCCTTTTTGTTGTTGTTGTTTAGTCGTTTAGTTGTGTCTGACTCTTCGTGACTCCATGGACCAGAGCATGCCAGGCACTCCTGTCTTCCACTGCCTCCCGCAGTTTGGTCAAACTCATGCTGGTAACTTCGACAACACTATCCAAACATCTTGTCCTCTGTCGTCTCCTTCTCCTTGTGCCCTCCATCTTTCCCAACGTCAGGGTCTTTTCCAGGGAGTCTTATCTTCTCATGAGGTGGCCAAAGTATTGGAGCCTCAGCTTCACAATCTGTCCTTCCAGTGAGCACTCAGGGCTGATTTCCTTAAGAATGGAGAGGTTTGATCTTCTTGCAGCCCATGGGACTCTCAAGAGTCTCCTCCAGCACCATAATTCAAAAGCATCAGTTCTTCAGCAATCAGCCTTCTTTATGGTCCAGCTCACTTCCATACATCACTACTGGGAAAACAATAGCTTTAACTGTACGGACGTTTGTTGGCAAGGTGATGTCTCTGCTTTTTAAGATGCTGTCTAGGTTTGTCATTGCTTTTCTCCCAAGAAGCAGGTGTCTTTTAATTTCGTGGCTGCTGTCACCATCTGCGGTGATCATGGAGCCCAAGAAAGTAAAACCTCTCACTGCCTCCATTTCTTCCCCTTCTATTTGCCAGGAGGGGATGGGAGCAGTAGCCATGATCTTCATTTTTTTGATGTTGAGCTTCAGACCATATTTTGCGCTCTCTTTCACCCTCATTAAAAGGTTCTTTAATTCCTCCTCACTTTCTGCTATCAAGGTTGTGTCATCTGCATATCTGAGGTTGTTGATATTTCTTCCGGCAATCTTAATTCCGGCTAGGGATTCATCCAGCCCAGCCTTTCGCATGATGAATACTGCATATAACTACGGTCTTTTAAATGGTTGGGGTTTCTTTCTGCTTCTCCTTGTGTTTATTCTTGTTGCTTTCTTTTTTATATTCTTTACTGAGAAATAAAAAGTACATAATTACAAGTGCACAGAGTATGATAGGACACAAAAAGAAAAAAATTACCCATGTAGACAAAAAAACCAGAACAACAACAACCAAAAGAAAAGAAAGTGTATATGTTACAAAACAAACAAAAAAATGTTCTTGTGGTTAACCAGGCCTTAACCCAATATGGTATTTATAAAATATACAGATAAATATTTCTGCTGCTTTCTGGTTTCCTTATTGTATTGCATTTTGAAAAGTTTCTGCTATAGACTTGAATCTAAAATGTCGCAGACTGGTTTGTGTTGATATTAAATGGCAATTTCTTTCATTGTAACCACTTGAAACGATCACCACTGCAATACCTTATTGACTCACATCTGGCACAGGTTACAAAAACGTTGTAAACATGATCCTCTCTTTCTCTCTTAGAGGGTGGGGAGTGAAGCTGAACATATTTTTTTAAAAAGCTGAACTCCTCTCACATGGTTGTTTATACCTTCTGATTTTGGAGTCCTGAAGGAAAGGGGATGGAGGTTAAATGTTATGCTGCCACCTACAGGTAACCTTGGAAACCACAGAGGAGAGATGGGCAGAAAAGAGGGGCGCTGTGGGGTGTGTGTGTGTGTGTGTGTGTGTGTGTAAATATGAATGATTTTGCAAAATAAAAATTGGCAGTACTCGTAATTCCCACTTCAGACAACCACACACACTCCAAAACAAATAAAACACAGGTCAGAAAATCAGTCCCCCCCAAAAAAAAACCCACATTCACAATCAAACAGCATCAAAAGGTTAAAAGGAACACCTTAAAAATTGGTGGGACAGGAGCCCTGAATGTGTGTCAAGAAGGGATGTCTGAGGGTAGTGTTGGGGACCACAGTTTTAAACTCCTTACATTTTATTTTATTTTGATTATCTGATTTCTCTGTATTGGCATCTGATGCTTATACGGCCTGTCCAATTATACTCCTCCTCTGTGTCCCACCTCATTGGAGGTTTGTCTGGTTGGGAGGTGAAGCGAGGCGATGGCATTTTATCGTAGCAACTGCACAAGACGGAAAGAAGGTAAAGTCCCTACCAGAGAAGAATGGCAGATCAAGTTGATGGATTATGCTGAAATGGCTAAAAAGGCTGGAAGAATCAGAAATCAGAAAGACCAAATTTTTAATAAGGAGTGGGGAAAATTTATATTTTATCTTAAAAACCATTGTAGACAGCTAAAATCATTAGTAGGATTGGAATAACATTTGTAGTTTACTTTGAATTTTGGACACAATGGAGAGGTAAAAGATTTGGATTATTATAAAAGATACAGGAGGAAATGACTAACAATAGGACCCACAAAGGGGAGGAGGAAATTCTTTGGAATATTGTTTCTGTGCTGTATGTTGGGTAGTGTGGAGCCAGTGTGGTGTAGTGGTTAAGAGCGGTAGACTTGTAATCTGGTGAACCGGGTTTGATTCCCTGCTCCTCCACATGCAGCTGCTGGGTGACCTTGGGCCAGTCACACTTCTCTGAAGTCTCTCAGCCCCACTCACCTCACAGAGTGTTTGTTGTGGGGAGGAAGGGAAAGGAGAATGTTAGCCGCTTTGAGTCTCCTGAAGGGGAGTGAAAAGCGGGATATCAAATCCAAACTCTTCTTCTTCTTCTTCTACATGACTGTAAAATTTTAATCTGAAAAACCAAATAAATGAAAGAGAGAGAGAGAGAGAGAGAGAGAGAGAGAAGTCTGGTTGGCTCCCTCCCTCTTTCTCTTCCCCCACCTCATATAATACTTTTATTGACTTAAAAATCCTTCCTTTAGAACACCACAATAGATCCAACATAAAAGAAATCATAATAATAATTACAATGGCAATTACAATAATAAAGAGGAAGGCTGCATGATATTACATGGCAAAGGTTAGGATAGACAATAGGAGGGAAAAGATCGTGGTTGTATCCCAAACTCCCTTCTTTCTCATAAGCTTTAGGCAAGCAGAGAATTTTAATTTTGTTTTGGCCTTGCTTTTAGTTTATAAGAAAATGTCTTCACTTGCTGTTTGATTCTGCTCTCAGTTTTATTGTTTACCTTAAGAACTTTTTTTAATTGTATTTTTTTGTTTTGTGTCATGTTTTATGCAAGCTGCTTATATAACTGCAATTATATTTTGGAGGTTTTCCTGTATGCTGTTTTCGGGGCACTTCTGGGGAGGGGTCAAAAAAAGCAAGATAAAAATAATCTTATGAATAAGCAAATAAATAAATAAAAAGTGGGGGAGCAATAGGCAGCTGCTTCAGTTGTACATGCTTAGGTTTAACTGCAGAATAAGATCCAGGTTTTGCCATGGGAGTCTCCTTCTCCATTCTTTCTTCTGCATGCCATTGCTGCATTTCCTGGGGTCGGGGGGAAAGGGCACTTGCAGCATGCAGTCTCTCCCAAACCATGGCAAACCCATGAACACTGGCAGAAGTGCCAGAACTGCCAGGAGCAGCCATAGCAGACAAAGCATCCTGATTAGTATCTGATTAGTATCTGTTTAGTGCTTAGTATCATGTGCAGAGCCAGCATTCCGGGCAAATATTCCATTTGCCCAATGGGTGGGCAAGCCATCCGGGGTGTAAATGACAACCGTATTTATGCAGGCTTAACTCTCAGAATGGTAAATATCCAAAACAGAACTTAAAAAAATTAAAATGGCAAATAGTTGTAGTAGAGCAGCGGAGGACTTTGGAGTCTTAAATTTCAGTGGCAGCTGTGTGACGCCAAATTCTGACATTATTGTTATCATATTTTATAAACAGAGTGGCACATCCGGTTACGAATGGGATCTTTTCCGGAGGCCCGGCCGTATCCCAAAAACTGTGCGCGCACGTGGCGCGATTGAGCACTTCTGTGCATGCGCGCAATGTGCAGTGCGCTTCTGCGCATGCATGCACGGCGAAACCTGGAAGTATGCACTTCTGGGTTTGCCGCGGCCGTAACCCAAAGATTCCGTAACCTGGAGGTTACGCAACACGAGGTACAACTGTACCGCCCAATACCCGAGGGTCTCAGGGTGGTTCACAGAATAAAATCAAGATATAAAGCCACAAAATACATAATAAGAATAAAAACAACAACTTAAGAGTCCCCCCCCCAAAAAAAACACATTTTTAAAGGGTATGGGATGTTGATCAGGTCAACCAAAGGCCTGGTTAAAAAGGAATATTTTTGCCTAGTGCCTAAAGGTGTATAATGAAGGTGCCAGGTGAACGTCCCGGGGGAGAGCATTCCACAGATGGGGAGCCACTGCAGAGAAGGCCCTGTTTTTGTGTTGCCACCCTCCGGACCACTGGAGGAGGAGGCACACGAAGAAGGGCCTCAGAAGATGATCTCAGGATCCGGGTAGGTTCATATGGAAAGAGGCAGTCCTGGAGGTATTGCAGTCCTGAGCTGTTTAAGGCTTTATAGGTCAAAACCAGCACTTGGAATTAGGCCTGAAAACTAATTGGCATGAACTGTGAGTCCTTCCTCGTGTACTGCTACTTATAGCTTATAAGCAAAGGGATATCCATTGGTTTCCTCAAGGGTTATATAGAAGGTTTTTCTTTCAAAAGAAAAAAGAGTAACTGACATCAAGATGTTGAATTGTGTGCCAACATTGGGTGGACGCATTTTAGAGAGTCTAATAGATGGAAGGATTAGAATGTTCATCCTAACCCATTCATTCAAAGTGTTGCTTTTCTTGACTGACCTGACGTTGGAGATCCATGGTGGAGATGTATTCAAAGGCTGGCCAACAGCATTTTCAGCTGATAAAATAAGTACACAACTCCAGTCCTTCATTGACCACCATCGATGAGAGATATGTGTAAAATCCCCCAAATTAAGCACATTTTTGCAAACCTTTTCCCCTCAGAGATGGGGTTTTTTTGTTGTTGTTTTCATTGTTGACCTTTAAAGCCCTAAACAGCCTCGGTCCAGTATACCTGAAGGAGCCTCTCCACCCCCATCATTCAGCCCAGACGCTGAGGTCCAGTGCCGAGGGCCTTCTGGCAGTTCCCTCGCTGTGAGAAGCCAAGTTGCAGGAAACCAGGCAGAGGGCCTTCTCGGTAGTGGCACCCACCCTGTGGAACACCCTCCCACCAGATGTCAAAGAGAAGAACAACTACCAGATTTTTAGAAGACATCTGAAGGCAGCTCTGTATAGGGAAGCTTTTAATGTTTAACAGACTATTGTATTTTAATATGTTGTTGGAAGCTGCCCAGAGTGGCTAGGGAAACCCAGCCAGATGGGCGGGGTATAAATAATATTATTTTTTATTATTATTATTATTATTATTATTATTATTATTATTATTATTTGCTTTTATTTACACTTTTAATGTAGCAAAGGCATTGCTGTACACATTTCTTGGCTGGAGAACTGCATTGCAAAATTCAGAGAAGTGTGAATTTTGAAGGAAGACTGTGATCACATAATAATGATAATAATGACAACAACAACAACATATTAATTTGGAAAGTGTGATTTAAGTAGATTCACCTTTAAATGTGAACTGAATCAAATTTCACTCCCATCCATGATAATTGCACCTTATTTTTTCTTTCTCCCCTTGATTCTTTCCAAATTCAATTTCTTTTCTCATGAACTGGTGACGAATGACTGGGCGGTCGTGCGGGGAACACTGAAGAAACTTTTGGCACAGCCCTGCTCCAAGATCACATACCAAGCAACCACAAGAAAAAGGTTCCCATGCAAAATCAACTGCTATTCTGACAGTTCAGCCTGGAGACACTAAACACTGAGCAGAAGATGTTTGTGTACAGTTAGTGGTGTCAAATCAACTGTTGCCCAAGCAGCTGCAGAATGCAAAGGCAACCGGAAATGCTGGAACGTGCTCCTTTCTTCGGCAGACAGCACCACTGTAATGACACCGCACAGCTTCTGTCGAAAGAAGCCAAAGGGCAAAGCGCTGTGTGAAATTTGAGGTGACAAGTGAAACAAGCTGGGGTATTGCAGTGTATAAAAAGATACTGAACTAATGGTTAACATCAGCCTTGGGGGACAAGGCAATGTGCTTTAGGGATGAGAATTCCGAGACAATGTATTTCCATAAATATGGTACCTGGAGTGGCGGAACAAATAAAGGGACAATGCTCAATGCTGGTAGCGGTTGTGCCAAAGGTAGCATTTCCCATGACAGTTGTGTCTCCAAAACCTACCTTCAAAAAAGCTGAATGATGCAGGAGACTTCCCTTCTGTTGCTGCTCTTGTTGATGCAAGGAGAGCAAAGATCACAGATCACCCCTGTAACTCACATGAAACTGACATGGGCCAAGGTGATGCATCATTTAATCACATGCTTTTAGTCTGGAGGAAATCATTCAGAACAACAGTTTCTTGGCACTTTGGGGTTCTATCACTCCCTTGGTTTTCAGCATTCAGAGATGAGGAGTTGGTTTCTTGCAACATCCACGCACAACATGAGAGAGGGGAAGCGTCAAAGTTTACAGGAGTGCAAAAGGGTGGGAGAACTCCAGAAGAACGCAGTGCTTAGCTGTCAACCATCCCTTATTTGGAGGGAAAGTCCCTTATCCCAGCGCTGTGTCCCGCTGCTGTCCCTTATTGATGATGTCCCTTAAATTTCCCAGGTTTCAAAGGAAGCAGCTCCTCTCCCTCCCTCCCTGCTGGCCAGGGAGGAGGGAGGCTCCAACTGTGTTGCTTGGCTGCGTTGCTCACCCAATAAGGAGTCTAAGAACGACTGGGGGGTGGAGCTTGCATGCCTTGTGCCGATCAAATGCCTTGTGCGGGCCGTGTTGCCTGGGGACTTGCCTTTGCTCAGCGCTTCCCAGCGGAGAGGTGATGGTGGTTTTCCTTGCTGCATCCCCTTTGCCGGGTTGCTGCGCTGTGGGAACCACCGCTTGAGGCTTCGTTTGGCTGTTGGCTGGGTTTTCTGCCTTTGGCTCGGAGGGGCTCAGAAGCTGAACATACCTGTGCTTGGAAAATCCCTTATTTTGGCCTCTGCTCCCTTATTTTCAAATCTGTAAGTTGACAGCTATGACGCAGTGAGGATTGAGCATGGAAATGCTGGCTGGTTTGTTGGCGGTGGTGAAACAGAAAACAGGGAGGAAGGAGGAAATGTAATGGAGTGGTTGGAATCATTAACGCCAGCAACCCACAATGCAATATTCTCTACCACTGTATTGTCTAGTTCTTATGATCAATTTTTATTATTCTGTTGGAATCAGAGACACTTTTCTGTCTAGGTGCTTTGGGATCTGATAGCGGCCTTGCAGTTTTGACAAAGGCGAGGGAGATGTTTAGTGACAGCTGCCTCAGCAGAGTGACAAAGATGACGAGCTGTGTTCTGAAACACAAGGAAGGGAGACTGCTGCCTTTCTCCACCATTCGCATATGGCATCCCTGGAAACTGCCATTATGATGGAACATGATGACTGCATCTTCTACCCTGTGCCTTTGTGTGTCTTTCGAAAAGGGCCTTGTTCATCGCGCGTCCCTACCAATGAATCACCAGCCTGTCAACTCTTGGGACAGCGATCCTACAGATACCCCACATCCACTTACATGGGAGTAATTCCTGTTGAATTCAGAGGGATTTAGTTCTGAGTAGATATGAATATACATCATTTGAAAACATGATAATATGGGAGCTTTTAATTTCCCTCTGGTTCCTAGGGAACTGCGTGCATTGGCTTGTACATTGATGGCCCCTTCCAAAGAAACTGAAGCTAAGAAAGATGTGTGTCTAGAATAGGAAATTATTTTGCTTCCTCCTATAGACATAACCGTTGCTTGCTGCAGATCATCCTTCCAAAAGACTGCTCATGGGGGATACATAAAATGCTAAAATGGGTAGGCAGGTAGAATCCATAATAAGTCATGGCAGACTTCATGAATGACTTTTACAGCTTTTTTACTACTCAGATGACACTCCTCAATTTGGAAGTTAGGTTATAATAGGATGTGCAGATGCATAGACATTTCCCCTTCCTCTGGGTGACTGATTCAAGTGAAGAATAACAGACCTTACGTCGTGAATGGGAAATATCATTCTCCCCCCCCCCCTCCTGAGTCCATGCTTAAATTATTAGTTTTACAAGGAGGTTTGGGGTGATTCAGATATGCGTGGAAATAACTATGTCCCTGATGCTCTGCAGCGTGTGTGTGTGTGTGTGTGTGTATATATATATATATATATATATATATTTGCTTTCGTAGATTTTCACGGGTACAGGAATGCAGGTTTTGGTGTCCTCGGGTGTCTTCCCGTGTAAAAGTTGGGGTGTCTAGGCGACGTTTCGACGAGGTCTCACTCGTCATCTTCAGGCTGGTGCTTTCGGCTTCTTGTTACTGGAACAGAGCAGGATCTTAGTGTTTGAGTTCCTATAAATACTGTTGAGGAGGTGTGGTGTATAGCCTCCAATGTTCTGGGCAGAGAGGAGGTTCCCAGGCTAGTGTGCCTTTTCTTCTTTTGTTCCTTAATTACTTGAGGGATATCTTGAGTGATTTCTTGAGTGATTTCCTGAATCCCACTTAGGTGGGTCATTAGGTGTGGATTAGTTGCTAAAGCCTTCGTGTCTTGAACTCTTGAACTTTGTGAAGAGTTTTTCTGAGAAGATGGCTGTACTGCACTTGGTTGTGCTCTGGCTTGGCTTCGTGTATAGGGGCGAGCTGTGGTTTTGTGGCCTGTGCCAGCCAGATCTGTGTAGGGATTGCAGGGGGGTGCAGCATCCGGAGGTGCCACCCTGGTTTGGCTACTGGATGGTGTCTGTAATTTATCTGTGGAGAGGGTCTGGGTTTGGGTCTGGTGTGGTTGATTGGTGATGGCGTTCTGTGTGCCTCTGGATCTGGTGTCAGATTTTGTGGGGAGGGCTAATTTCCAGATGTCTGGCAAGCGGGATGTGTCGTCACGCTTGTTCATGTTGTGAGGGTGTTTCTCTATCTCGATGGCTTCCATGATTATTCTCTTGTGGTGATGTTCCATGTTAAAGAGCAATTTGGAATCTGCAAAATTAATTTCGTGTCCTGTTTCTTTCATGTGTTGGAAAAGAGAGGAAGTTTTTTCTTCTTTTTTGACGGCATTCTTGTGTTCTGCGATACGTGCATTTATTCGTCTGTTTGTTTGTCCAATGTACGTGGCTGGGCAGACTTTGCAGGGTATTTCATAGACCCCTTGGTTTTCCAACTGAATTTTATCCTTGGGGTTTCTGAGGATATTGGCTATTTTTTGGTTGGTGCAAAAGGCTGTTTTGATATTGTGTTTATGGAGGATTTTGCTAATTTTATCTGTAGTGCCCTTGATATAAGGAAGGAGGGCTATGCCATTGTTTTCTTCTGTGTCTTGGTTTTTGGGGGGTGTTTCTTTTTGGATTAGCTTCGTAACCCTGTTTTGCTGGTATCCATTGGCAATTAACACATTTGAGAGATTCTGTAACTCAGTTGTCAAGTGGTCTTCGTCAGCCAGGCGTTTGGTTCTGGAGATGAGAGTCTTGGCTACGGAGTTTATTTGTGCAGGGTGGTGGTGTGATTGTGCATGTAAGTAGCGGTTGGTGTGTGTTTTTTTCCGGTAGATAGTGTGTCCTAGGGAGCCATCAGGTTTTTTGTAGATTAGGACGTCAAGGAAGGGAAGTTGGTTGTTGGCTTCTATTTCCATAGTGAATTGTATTTTGGGGTGTAGGCTGTTGAGATGTGTGAGGAAGCTATCCAGTTTTTCCTTCCCGTGTGGCCAAATTACAAAGGTATCGTCAACATATCTGAGCCAAAGTTTGGGTTTGTGTTCTGACTTGTCTAAAGCATTGGTTTCAAAGTGTTCCATGTACAGGTTAGCGATGACCGGTGAGAGGGGTGATCCCATAGGTGCTCTTTCTATCTGTTTGTATCTTTGTCCATTGTGGATGAAGTACGTGTTGGTTAGGCAGTGGTTGGTCAGGTCCAAGATGTATTCGGGGGGATTGTATTTGTTTTGAATGGCTGTCAAGGCTTCATTAATGGGCACTTGTGTGAAGAGAGATACAACATCGAAGCTCACAAGTAGGTCATTGGGTTGTAGGTTTTGCTTCTTTATTGTTTCTATGAACTGGAAGGAGTTTGGAACGTGTGAAGAGATGGATTCTGCATAGGGCTGAAGTTGCTTGGCGAGAAATTTAGCGAGATTTTGTAGAGGTGAGCCTATGGAGCTGACTATTGGTCTGAGTGGTGTTCCTTCTTTGTGTATCTTGGGGAGGCCGTAGAGTTTGGGGCATCTGGATGATTTTTCTCTGGGGATGATTCTTAGCTGGATTTCTTCACTGATAGGAGAGGCTTTTATTTTGGATTTGGTGGTTTTTTCCAGATAGGTGGTGGGATCTGTTTTTATAGGTTGGTAGGTAGGGTCTTGGAGTAGATTTGATAGTTTTGCTTGGTAGTCCGATGTGTTCATCACAACAGTGGCATTACCTTTGTCTGCTGGGAGAATGATTATGTTGTTGTCTTTCCTCAGGTTGGTGAGTGCTTTCTGTTCTTCTTTGTGTAAATTGCTTCTGGGTGGTTTGCTGGAGCAGAGGATGTTGGTGACTTCAAGTCTGATTTTATTGGCTTCATCTGGATTGATTTTGGTTAGGCTAGCTTCGACTCCGCATATGATGTTTTCCGTGGGGATGCGTCTCGGGGCGACTGCAAAGTTGAAACCTTTGGAGAGTACTTTGGTTTCAGTTGAGGTGAGGATCCTGTCTGATATGTTATGTACTGTTTGTTTCATGGGTTGTTGTGGAGGGTGGCTGGGCTTCTGGCGTTTCTCTAGTTTGTGGAGTTTGTTGGTGTGTGTGTCTGTCTTGTGTGAGGTCTCCGTTTCAGCTCTCCAGACGGCTAGTTGTTTGCATTTGTCCCAGAGTGCAGGGTGGATTTTGTTACAGAGTTTGAGGTGAAGAGTGAGTAGATCTTTGTTGGTTTGGTTTAGTAGGTATCTTTTCTTGTGTAGTTCGTTTCTGATTAGAGATAGTTCAGTTCGTTTCAGGATCCTTTCGGTAGCTGGGGTTTTAGAGTGGAATTTAAGTTGGAAGCATGTGGGAATTAAGTTGTTGTCTCGGCAGTTGCGTAGGAACAAGAGATCACATAAGATGGTGGCTCTTCGGATTTCTAGTTTCTCGTAGGTTCTTGTCAGCTGGAAGGTTTCCTCCCCGTAGAGGTGAGATATTTGCTTTCGTAGATTTTCACGGGTACAGGAATGCAGGTTTTGGTGTCCTCGGGTGTCTTCCCGTGTAAAAGTTGGGGTGTCTAGGCGACGTTTCGACGAGGTCTCACTCGTCATCTTCAGGCTGGTGCTTTCGGCTTCTTGTTACTGGAACAGAGCAGGATCTTAGTGTTTGAGTTCCTATAAATACTGTTGAGGAGGTGTGGTGTATAGCCTCCAATGTTCTGGGCAGAGAGGAGGTTCCCAGGCTAGTGTGCCTTTTCTTCTTTTGTTCCTTAATTACTTGAGGGATATCTTGAGTGATTTCTTGAGTGATTTCCTGAATCCCACTTAGGTGGGTCATTAGGTGTGGATTAGTTGCTAAAGCCTTCGTGTCTTGAACTCTTGAACTTTGTGAAGAGTTTTTCTGAGAAGATGGCTGTACTGCACTTGGTTGTGCTCTGGCTTGGCTTCGTGTATAGGGGCGAGCTGTGGTTTTGTGGCCTGTGCCAGCCAGATCTGTGTAGGGATTGCAGGGGGGTGCAGCATCCGGAGGTGCCACCCTGGTTTGGCTACTGGATGGTGTCTGTAATTTATCTGTGGAGAGGGTCTGGGTTTGGGTCTGGTGTGGTTGATTGGTGATGGCGTTCTGTGTGCCTCTGGATCTGGTGTCAGATTTTGTGGGGAGGGCTAATTTCCAGATGTCTGGCAAGCGGGATGTGTCGTCACGCTTGTTCATGTTGTGAGGGTGTTTCTCTATCTCGATGGCTTCCATGATTATTCTCTTGTGGTGATGTTCCATGTTAAAGAGCAATTTGGAATCTGCAAAATTAATTTCGTGTCCTGTTTCTTTCATGTGTTGGAAAAGAGAGGAAGTTTTTTCTTCTTTTTTGACGGCATTCTTGTGTTCTGCGATACGTGCATTTATTCGTCTGTTTGTTTGTCCAATGTACGTGGCTGGGCAGACTTTGCAGGGTATTTCATAGACCCCTTGGTTTTCCAACTGAATTTTATCCTTGGGGTTTCTGAGGATATTGGCTATTTTTTGGTTGGTGCAAAAGGCTGTTTTGATATTGTGTTTATGGAGGATTTTGCTAATTTTATCTGTAGTGCCCTTGATATAAGGAAGGAGGGCTATGCCATTGTTTTCTTCTGTGTCTTGGTTTTTGGGGGGTGTTTCTTTTTGGATTAGCTTCGTAACCCTGTTTTGCTGGTATCCATTGGCAATTAACACATTTGAGAGATTCTGTAACTCAGTTGTCAAGTGGTCTTCGTCAGCCAGGCGTTTGGTTCTGGAGATGAGAGTCTTGGCTACGGAGTTTATTTGTGCAGGGTGGTGGTGTGATTGTGCATGTAAGTAGCGGTTGGTGTGTGTTTTTTTCGGTAGATAGTGTGTCCTAGGGAGCCATCAGGTTTTTTGTAGATTAGGACGTCAAGGAAGGGAAGTTGGTTGTTGGCTTCTATTTCCATAGTGAATTGTATTTTGGGGTGTAGGCTGTTGAGATGTGTGAGGAAGCTATCCAGTTTTTCCTTCCCGTGTGGCCAAATTACAAAGGTATCGTCAACATATCTGAGCCAAAGTTTGGGTTTGTGTTCTGACTTGTCTAAAGCATTGGTTTCAAAGTGTTCCATGTACAGGTTAGCGATGACCGGTGAGAGGGGTGATCCCATAGGTGCTCCTTCTATCTGTTTGTATCTTTGTCCATTGTGGATGAAGTACGTGTTGGTTAGGCAGTGGTTGGTCAGGTCCAAGATGTATTCGGGGGGATTGTATTTGTTTTGAATGGCTGTCAAGGCTTCATTAATGGGCACTTGTGTGAAGAGAGATACAACATCGAAGCTCACAAGTAGGTCATTGGGTTGTAGGTTTTGCTTCTTTATTGTTTCTATGAACTGGAAGGAGTTTGGAACGTGTGAAGAGATGGATTCTGCATAGGGCTGAAGTTGCTTGGCGAGAAATTTAGCGAGATTTTGTAGAGGTGAGCCTATGGAGCTGACTATTGGTCTGAGTGGTGTTCCTTCTTTGTGTATCTTGGGGAGGCCGTAGAGTTTGGGGCATCTGGATGATTTTTCTCTGGGGATGATTCTTAGCTGGATTTCTTCACTGATAGGAGAGGCTTTTATTTTGGATTTGGTGGTTTTTTCCAGATAGGTGGTGGGATCTGTTTTTATAGGTTGGTAGGTAGGGTCTTGGAGTAGATTTGATAGTTTTGCTTGGTAGTCCGATGTGTTCATCACAACAGTGGCATTACCTTTGTCTGCTGGGAGAATGATTATGTTGTTGTCTTTCCTCAGGTTGGTGAGTGCTTTCTGTTCTTCTTTGTGTAAATTGCTTCTGGGTGGTTTGCTGGAGCAGAGGATGTTGGTGACTTCAAGTCTGATTTTATTGGCTTCATCTGGATTGATTTTGGTTAGGCTAGCTTCGACTCCGCATATGATGTTTTCCGTGGGGATGCGTCTCGGGGCGACTGCAAAGTTGAAACCTTTGGAGAGTACTTTGGTTTCAGTTGAGGTGAGGATCCTGTCTGATATGTTATGTACTGTTTGTTTCATGGGTTGTTGTGGAGGGTGGCTGGGCTTCTGGCGTTTCTCTAGTTTGTGGAGTTTGTTGGTGTGTGTGTCTGTCTTGTGTGAGGTCTCCGTTTCAGCTCTCCAGACGGCTAGTTGTTTGCATTTGTCCCAGAGTGCAGGGTGGATTTTGTTACAGAGTTTGAGGTGAAGAGTGAGTAGATCTTTGTTGGTTTGGTTTAGTAGGTATCTTTTCTTGTGTAGTTCGTTTCTGATTAGAGATAGTTCAGTTCGTTTCAGGATCCTTTCGGTAGCTGGGGTTTTAGAGTGGAATTTAAGTTGGAAGCATGTGGGAATTAAGTTGTTGTCTCGGCAGTTGCGTAGGAACAAGAGATCACATAAGATGGTGGCTCTTCGGATTTCTAGTTTCTCGTAGGTTCTTGTCAGCTGGAAGGTTTCCTCCCCGTAGAGGTGAGATATTTGCTTTCGTAGATTTTCACGGGTACAGGAATGCAGGTTTTGGTGTCCTCGGGTGTCTTCCCGTGTAAAAGTTGGGGTGTCTAGGCGACGTTTCGACGAGGTCTCACTCGTCATCTTCAGGCTGGTGCTTTCGGCTTCTTGTTACTGGAACAGAGCAGGATCTTAGTGTTTGAGTTCCTATAAATACTGTTGAGGAGGTTCAAGACACGAAGGCTTTAGCAACTAATCCACACCTAATGACCCACCTAAGTGGGATTCAGGAAATCACTCAAGAAATCACTCAAGATATCCCTCAAGTAATTAAGGAACAAAAGAAGAAAAGGCACACTAGCCTGGGAACCTCCTCTCTGCCCAGAACATTGGAGGCTATACACCACACCTCCTCAACAGTATTTATAGGAACTCAAACACTAAGATCCTGCTCTGTTCCAGTAACAAGAAGCCGAAAGCACCAGCCTGAAGATGACGAGTGAGACCTCGTCGAAACGTCGCCTAGACACCCCAACTTTTACACGGGAAGACACCCGAGGACACCAAAACCTGCATATATATATATATATATACTCTTTCCCCCATTTATTACTGGATGAAAAGCCTCATAGGAAACTCAACACATAATGCCATAAAACAGGGGTGGGCAATGTATTTTTGTATTTATTATTATAAGTGACTTTTTGTATTATATAGATATTGTGTTATGTATTGGCATATTTAAAGAAGTAAAAATCCGGACACAAAAAGAAAGTTCCTGAGCTTTTGGGGGGAAAGTTCTTGAATTTTCCAAAATTCCCCCCGGATGCTAATTCTGCCATTGGAGTCCCGGACGTATGGTAATCCTAACATATAATGTTTGTTATGTTCCATGGTGTGAACTGTCCTTTGGCCTTTTGATGAAAGGTATATAAATGTAATTAATCAATACATTAAATTTCAAAAATCCCTGTTCCCTGAAACTGTAAATGACGTCGCGCCACCCTGCCTTTCTGCCCTGACGTTCCATTGTGTCCTTGTCCATGGCCTTTGCTTTCTGGACTCTTACCTATCTATATCCTGCTTATCAAAAGTATTAATGTGTCTTGAACAGCTGCCCCCCCCCCAACTCCCTGCATTCTGATTCTCCCTTGCTGCCTGCTATGTCTCCAAGAGGTCTTGAAGTTCCCGACCAGTTCCCGGTTGTCAAATCCCAATTGTCTTTCGGCTCCCCTTTAAAGCCAACTTTTTCTATGAAGCCATTTCCTTAACCCAAAGCTCATCCCCAACTGCAGTTGCAGTTGCTCAGATTCACTCCTTGTTGCTTGTCTGTCTGCTCCCTCCCAGCTCTCTGTTGTTTCCATCGCAGCCAAAGCATGGAGCAACCGTCTCCCCAGCCTGCTGCACTCCAGATGTTGTTGTTGTTGTTGGACTTCAACTACCATTAGCCTCAGTCCCCAAGGCCAAAGGTCAGGGATGATAGGAGTTGTAGTACAACAACATCTGGAAGTCCCCAGTTTGGGGAAGGCTAATGTAGAGTGTAAGCAGCACCAGATTTAAGGTGGTATGGGCAGTTCCCCTGCACAGGGTGCCAAGCCGAGGGGCCCCAAAATTGAGAAGACCCCCTAATCGAAAAGATCCATTTTGGGGCACCAAATTTTGGCCTCGCCATATTACAAAAGATCTATCCTGGTGTAAGCCTCTCTTAATTTTATTCCATGTTCATCAAAGGTACGAAGAACAAGAATAAGGGGATTTCAAATACGTTTAAATATCCGTCTTGTTAATTTGGGGGATAGATGGGGAAACAATTTAATCATCTGAAAAGAAACCAGAATTGACTAGTCTACTGTTTCCTCCAAGGCATATATTGACCCCCCAAAAAATGGGTTGCACTTTCATTTCGCTGTCTTTCCCATTTAAGTAAAGTACAGTTATATATTATGGTGTTGGATGTCATTCTGAAAATTTGCCATGTGTTGAATTAAGAAGTGTCAAGGGCAACAACAAAATCTGGAGGGAATGGGTTTTTTTTTATTTGTGAGGGCTATTGGGCAGTTTATAAAAGTATCTGTGTCTGATTTGAGCAAGCTACCCAGCCTGATGGTTCGAAATGGGAAGCAATACAGACTTTGCAATTTGGATCCTTTAGTGGAATGAGGAAGAAAATGAAAGGTGCTATTTATAATAAGTCTCAGAGCAGGGAATTGCAGGAGACACTGCAACTCAAATAGGTTTGCCCTGCAATGTTCAAAGTGAGCAAAAATATCTCTCCCTCCCTCCCTCTCTCTTTGTCTCTCTCTCTCTGAAAACACCAGCTCAGTTTATGCCTGCAGTAAATTCAGGGGGACAGTAAAGAAAAGCGGTGGTAGTAATGATAATGATGATGATGATAATAATAATAATAATAATAATAATAAGCCTCTCATCTGGATTGCTCCAGCCACTCTGGCCATTAAAAACGTCAAAAAGTTCCCTATACAGGGCTGCCTTCAGATGCCTTCTAAAAGTCAAATAGTTGCTTATTTTCTTGACATATGATGGGAGGGTGTTCTGCCGGGCAGGTGCCACTGCTGAGAAGGCCCTCTGCCTGATTCCCTGTAACTTCACTTCTCTCAGTGAGGGAACCGCCAGAAAGACTTCAGAGCAAAATCTCAGTGTCCAGGCCGAATGATGGGGTAACTTTGTGCAAACTTGTGGGCTAAGGTCTAGTAGGAGTTTACAAGTTAAATCAATGCATTTTTGTCCTTAGTATTTTGTCTACACCCCTAGATATGCGTGATGCATTACATAATAGAAGTTTGAAAGGCAGTTCCTTGAAACTGACAATTTGTTTCCCCTGTTCCTCTGAGCAGACAAGATCTTAAAGATATGTATTGTTAAGTTGCCTGAGAAGCACAATTTCCCATGGACTAGAAGATGGTGGAGGTGGGTGTTATCTATATTCTGTTTTTGAGGTTCGTCTGTCTGCACGCAAACAATGAAGGGTGGAAACTGGGGGTTCCACATGGCAGGAGAAACGACTGAAGTGATTGTTGGGTGTTTGCTTGCACCTTGGAGGAAGAACATCTCATTGCGGTCTTCTTCTGGGCTCAGTCCAAATGATCAGCTGGTTGTTGGGGCTTGCATGTGGCTGTGCATGGAAGCTCCAATGATCAGCTACCATTGTCTTCTCCTGCAAAGCTGATTGTTGAAGTTTGCAAAGTCCTGCACTTGGGCTTTGCAGGTGTTTCAGATTGCTGAAATGACCAAAGGAACAGGCAAAAGTGATATTCTACTTCTTGGGTATTTGATGGGTGGCTGGGGTTTCTGCCCCTTATAAGCAAATGAACTAGAGTTTGATCCTGCAGGTCTATGGGGAGTGAATTCGTAGGGGTGAAGCTGCTATCGACTATTCTGTAGGCAACTGATCCAAACGTCTCCTCTTCTGAACTAGACCTTTTAATAAGTCTTGCATCCAGCTGAACAAAATAAACAGAACCGGGTGTTTATTTTTTTGCATAGATTTGTTTGGGTTGGTCGAAATAGACAGTCGAACTCCAGTGATGCTCAGTCTTTGGGCCATTTTCCATTTCTACTGGCCTTGCTCTGAAGACAGAATAGACCATCCTTGGGTCTCTCTAGAGATCCCCTAATTACCTCAGTGGTTGCTGAAGCAAGGGAGGGGGGAAGTAATTTGGGGAAATGGCCTTTCTGGGCTTCCTTGGTCCTATTTCATTTTTATGTCTTCCATGTCCTGTTTGCTGAGTTTTCAAGGCAAACACATTTGTTTACTCTCTGCCAGGGCAGATGTTTGTTTAACGCGGCACCTTCTGCTTCCATCCCTCAGTTCGGGAGAGACGTGCTGTCCGCTGCACTTTCATTTCTGTTTACGTTGCTTATTTGCCACCAGCCAAGGCAAAGGTGCGAGAGAGACAGAGAGACAGAGAAAGAGCGGTTCTGACTCTCACAAATTTTCATAGAATTTTCCTGGGCAGATGTATATCTGCAGCTTTGTATAGATCAGTCAATCAGATATTTTTCTGGTCAGCCAAACAGAAACTGAAGGCACCAGTTGCAAAAATGCATTATCACCACCTCAGAAGAACAAAGGTGAAAAGAGATAGCAATCATAGCAGGTCTAAGAGATTCTGCAGCCTTCAGATATATGTCCACCTGCACAAGTCTGTGTCACAGTCTTTTTAATGTGAGCTATATACAAGTATTTACAAAAGCAGTTCATACAGAGTACCTGCACCTTAAGGCAAACGAATATTCTCCACCACAGCACCACCACACTACTGCACAACCACACCACAACCACAATTACTGTTGAACAGGCTTTCCTTTTAAAACAGGTGATAGCCAATCACATTCCTGCTGAGTCACTCTGACCCAGCACTTCACAGAGTATTGCATCAGCCTGTTGAAGCCTGCAGACTTACTCATCATCCTGCGAATCCCAACATTCTGACCCATCCAAGATTGGACAGACCTGACCTCAGTCATTAATGCCTGAGTAAAAACCATAGACGCGAGTGACGCTGTGGGTTAAACCACGGAGCCTAGGACTTGCCGAGCAGAAGGTCAGTGGTTCGAATCCCCACGACGGGGTGAGCTCCCATTGCTCGGTCCCTGCTCCTGCCAACCTAGCAGTTTGAAAGCACGTCAAAGTGCAAGTAGATAAATAGGTACCGCTCCAGCGGGAAGGTAAACAGCGTTTCTGTGTGCTGCTCTGGTTCGCCAGAAGCGGCTTAGTCATGCTGGCCACATGACCCGGAAGCTGTACGCCAGCTCCCTCGGTGAGATTCGTGCATGTGATGTTGAAATCACTACAAATATATATAGTGGCAAAATCTCAAATTAAAAGTGAAATTGCCAGATACGTTTCGACAAATCGGAAGCTTTCAGTATCTTTCTGCTGCATCTATCTTGAAAATGGCTTTGTAATTGCACAGCCCACTAAAAGAGTACATGCTGCAGGACGGTAGATTGCTGGCATCTTGGAAATACCTATATAAAGAGACATCTCTCTTTAAAAGTTACTTTAACAACTTATATTTAGAGAAATATGAACACACACACACACACACACACACACACACGCTATACAGAACTTGTTTACCCCCTATCCTTCTACTCAGGTAGCAAAGAATAATTTCATTCATTGCAAAGATACACAGCCTTTCCCAACCTGATGCCCTCCAGATCCTTTGGACTGCAACTCCCAGCCAGCACTGATGGGAGCTGTAGTCCAAAGCATTTGGAGGGCACCAGGTTGGCAAGGGATGGAAAATACCATAGCTACTTACGCATCAAACCCTTGTCTCTTCAACAGTTCCCTTCCAACTTGGGTTGGCACAAACTCAGCTGCATTCAGTTTATTCCCTGCCTATAAATACATATAGTCCTATTTAATAATAGAAGAGTTCTGGCATAACTGCAGCTTTCATCAATCCGCAGAGCGTTTACTTACTACTACACTGTCAAATACTTTTATTCTATTACAAGTCCTGCCATCAAGCATCTCAGTGTTGGTCTGCAAAAGGTTTTGTTTAGGGATATGTTAGAGGCAGGAGGAAAGCCGGTTCACGTAGGGTGGACTAATCATTAGCCAAGACAGAGGAATCCCTTTATTCTTATCAACCAAGTCTGACTAATTCACCACCCTTGTTACCCATACACCCAGCAGTAATCTCTTGTTTTTTCAAAAATGTGTCTAGGCCCATTCAATTTGCTTTCCAAATAAAGTGATGCCGACAAAATTCAAGAACATAAGATGAGCCTGCTGCATCAAGATAAAGGCCTATCTCTTCCAGCATCCTGTTTTCACAGTGGTTGGCAAGATGTCTGTAAGAAACTGCAAACTGGGCAACAGCACTCTGCCCACCAGCGGTTCCCAGTAGCTCAGAGGCATAATGGCTCCATCAGCAGAGGTAGAACAAGCAAGAGGGTGCTCAAAAGGAGAGTGCCTTCTCCCTAAAAAAAAAGGAACACTCCATTTTGTGTTGGACCCATTCACATCCGTGGCCAGTTTGAAATGGACCAGGCCCTGCTCCGAGCCTTTCTTTTTTGTTTTTTAAACATAATTTCTATTAACAGGCCAATCAAATCACATTATTTCCAAATCATATTAGTTCCAAATTATACAGCCAGATTTTTAAATTTTGTTGGGGGTACCCATACACCAAGCTCTGAACGAGGGTCCAAACATCACTTCTATTACTGCTTTAATTAAGCTGTTCTATCCAGTTCTATCCAGATAGTCTCTTTATTACTTTCTTCATCTTCTTGTTGTTGTCATATATTCCTTTCTTTGCGATCTCTGAGAATCTTCACAAGTGGGTTGGAAACAAACATCGTCTGTGTGGGTTTTACACACTCCAAAATTCATATCTCATAGGGACAGCCGCCATTCCACACCTCCTTCAAAAATTTATCCTCGGTCTGCCCTTTAATTTTCCCAGGCTTGCCAAATATCTCATAGAGGGCTCTGCCAGGTTAAGATCGCATTCCAATCATCATTCACATTCCAATGATCCTGGTCCTCCTCCCCCCGTCTTTCTTAGACAAGCCTGTCTTGCGAGACGCCATTTAAAACTGCGTCATAGAATTTTCCTCCATTCTCCGATATTTACCAATCCTCTCTTTGATCATTAATTCACCCCACACAGTTCTTGAATTCCTGCTTGTGATTAATAAAATGCGACGGTTCTTCTTTCTTTGGGGTGGAGGGTTATTAATACTCACATAAGGCAAAGAAAAGAAAAGTTTTTTCCTCCACCCCTCTTCTTCACTCCAAACATACCAGTCTCTTAATGGCGCTTCATCACTTGATTTATTTGTCCCGCCTGTCGCTCCGGTCCCAGAGATCCATTAATCAGCAGTCTTATCTCCCAAACTTTGCTTGATGTATGTGCTTTAGCTTCTTTCCAATTATATATTTCCAATTATATTTTCGAGCTAAAGCGAACCAGCACGCGCTGATTGGAGACAGCGTCAGGAAGAGCCGACTTCACCGAGGGCTGGTGCCAAGTGACCAGCACCCCCTTCTTTCGAATCTGGGGGTGCATTATGGACACCGCTGGCAAGGCAGTCCCCCCCATCTCCTTGGGGGGTCGGGAAGTCTGCATACTTCCCATAGCAGCCTCTTAATTACCTCGTGTGGGTTGTTGCTCCGAGCCTTTCTTGCCAGCTCCACACCCACATCTCTGCAGGTGAAAAACAAAAGCCAACTCTACTTGCAAAATTGCAAGGGAGTAGGGCAGTGAATAATGGTGCCCATTGCAACCGGTAGGGTGGATGATGGGGAGGCCAACAGTAGGGGGCAATAGAGCAAATGGCTGGGGGTACTGGAGCAAATGAGAAGCAGAGACAAATAATTTTGGTTTGTCCCCATCCCAGCTGTATGTGGTGTGGTGGGATACCAGTGTGGTGTAGTGGTTAAGAGCGGTGGACTTGTAATCTGGTGAACCAGGTTTGATTCCCTGCTTCCCCACCTGCAGCTGCTGGGTGACCTTGGGCTAGTCACACTTCTTTGAAGTCTCTCAGCCTCACTCACCTCACAGAGTGTTTGTTGTGGGGGAGGAAGGGAAAGGAGAATGTTGTCCGCTTTGAGACTCCTTAGGGTAGTGATAAAGTGGGATATCAAATCCAAATCCAATAAGGGCAACACTAAGACTGCATACTGCTTGTAAGTAAGGAGCTAAGGAGGTTGGACCTGGCTGAGGACAGAATGAGCTTGGTAGGCCGGTGCCCCATTTGCCTCAAGCGGAAGTTGACCAACATTTGAGAGAGCTTACAACAAGCCCTTCTGACTCTCCTGAGCTTGAAATAATTTATTATTTATATGCCACCCATCTGACTGGGTTGCCCCAGCTACTCTTCAGCTTCTAACAAATTGTCACAGTCCTGTTTACAGGCGGTCGAAGTCCTGGCGGAGGATGTCAGAACCAGGGGCAAGACAGCAGGGTGGGAGCAGGAATGAGAGTCTAGAAGCCAGGACTCAGGAAGCCGAGGGTCTGAGGGTCAGAGAGCTGGGAGTCAAGGGTCCAAGGGTCAGGAAACCAGGCGTCAAGAAGCCCAAGGCAGGAAGCGGGTTGCTGTGGCAAAGAGCCAAAGGCAAATGCTGACCTTATATCCCTTCCCGGCTCTTGCCACCAGGTGCTGTGAGTTACCAATCGGCCTCACCTGCCTTGCCTCTTCAGAACAAAATTAGGAAAGCCCCAGTCCTGCGAAGCCCTACCAGTCACAGGGTCTGGCTCCTGCATGCACTCCTGACACAAAATATAAAACCACATGAGGCTCCAATACTTTGGCCACCTCATGAGTAGAGAAGACTCTCTGGAAAAGACCCTGATGTTGGGAAAGATGGAGGGCACAAGGAGAAGGGGACGACAGAGGACGAGATGGTTGCAGTGGCGTAGCGTGGGTTGTCAGCACCCGGGGCAAGGCAAGTAATTTGCGCCCCCTAACCCGTGGATTTGCGCCCCCTAACCCCAACCCCCAGATGTTGCGCCCGGTGTGGCTGGCCCCCCCTGCACCCCCCACGCTACGCCACTGGATGGTTGGACAGTGTTCTCAAAGCTACCAGCATGAGTTTGACCAAACTGCGGGAGGCAGTGGAAGACAGGAGTGCCTGGCGTGCTCTGGCCCATGGGGTCACGAAGAGTCAGACACGACTAAACAACTAAACAACAACAACAATGACTCTCAGCACCCTTAACAAACTACAGCTCCCAGGATTCTTTGGGGTATGCCATGCCTACCAGAATGATTTCAATGTACAATGTGAATATGGCCTAGCTGAAGGTTGCAGAAGCATCATCCCAGTTGCCCCAGAAACAGGGGCAGAACCTCTCTTTTCCTCTGCATCTGTCACCTTGCAAACAGCTTTGCACACACACACACACACACACTCAACTTAAACGCTCTGTAAACAAAATCTATCAGCAAACACTTCAAAAATGCCAACTTGCCGCTGAAGTGAAATACACAGCATTCTTGGGGAAGCAAAGACAGTCAGGCTTTAGGCCCCATGAAAAGATGAATACCAACCTTTAACTCTCTGCTTCACCTGACAACTGTTCTGCCATCGCTTGCAACTTCAGCCGTCACTTCCCCTGGCATGAAGAGCCAGACAAACTCATCAAGCATGGATCTTGTTTGTGTCCTTCCTTAGTCAACAGGATGTGTGTGTTTTATGGAGATGGGGGAATTTGTTAACTGTCAAAGTGTGCATAATTCTTTCCTCCAAATACCACACATGCTAATCAGTTTTGTAACCTTCGGCAGTAATTGACAATAATTCAACTTGCAGTTCCTTTGACTTTAATGACTACAATAGCTTCTGTAATTATTTTGCTGGTATGCTCGAGCAAGTTAAATTTATTTTATGCAGGGATCTGTGCCTCTCTCTTGCAGGATAGTTTGGAAAGTCTCTGTCTCCAGATGTGTGGGGTGGAAATTTTTTTTCATTGTAACCACTTCATTGTAAAGGAATCAAGGGATGTGATGGCTGGAGTCTGGGATATGTTAAACATTCAGCCAAGGAGAAGGGAACTGGGAGTTGTCTAAGGCAGGGGTAGGCAACCTAAGGCCTGGGGGCCAGATGCGGCCCAATCGCCTTCTCAATCGGGCCTGCGGATGGTCTGGGAATCAGCGTGTTTTTACATGAGTAGAATGTGTTCTTTTATTTAAAATGCATCTCTGGGTTATTTGTGGGGCATAGGAATTCATTCATTTCCCCCCTCCAAAATATAGTCTGGCCCACCACATGATCTGAGGGACGGTGGACCGGCCCACGGCTGAAAAAGGTTGCTGACCGCTGGTCTAAGGTAATCTTGCTATTTATCAGGGGCTTGGTCTTATGAAATGTTGTTCTGAAATAGTAGATGTAGCCAGAGAATTGTGTTTTGGTTTTTTTGCGTGGTGGACACTTGTGAAATGCTTGGGACGAATGCAAACATATAGCATGCAGTTAATTTCTTCCATAAGAACACATACAAACATAAGCATGTAAGAGCTATCTTGCAGAATTAGACCAAAAGTCCACCTATTCTAGAATTCCATTTCAGACAGTGGCCAGCTACTGTAGATGTCTGGGCCCAGTTTACCTCTGTTCTATGTTGCCGTCATTTGGTGTCCAGAGACATATACAAGGAGCTACCATTGAGATACCATGACCAATAATCATTGGTAGACCTATCCTCTCTACTTAATCCACTTAAAAAGCTGTCTGAATGAGTGGCCTTCACAATGAGTGGGTTCTTTTAAGCTTAGTTACACATTTTCCTGAAAACTGCTGCAGCTCAATTTCATTGAGTTTCTCTGCGCCATTCCTAATTTGATAATCCTCTCTAATACACCAATGTATCCATGCTATTTCCCCCCCAACCCAAAAGGCTCAAAACTTTAGAAACAAAAGGATGATATACATCTCCTTACTTTCACTTTTGTTCCAAAACCTAAGTGAAGTATATCTGTTCTTTGCATGCGCACACACAGAGAGACATACCTTCGTACTACTAAAGAGCAGAACTGTGTGGCATAATGCTCAATTTATTAGGGTGAGATGAGAGTCATAGAATATGTCTTCCTCTAGGCATTTCCATGCACTGCTCTGGTTTGCCAGAAATGGCTTAGTCATGCTGGCCACATGACCCAGAAGCTGTGCCAATAAAGCGAGATGAGCGCCGCAACCTCAGAGTCATCCTAATGGTCAGGGGTCCCTTTACCTTTATACAGTGGTACCTCGGGTTAAGAACTTAATTCGTTCTGTAGGTCTGTTCTTAACCTAAAACAGTTCTTAACCTGAGGTACCACTTTAGCTAGTGGGGCCTCCCGCTGCTGCTGCTGTTCCACCGCATGATTTCTGTTCTCACCCTGAGCAAAGTTCTTAACCCGATGTCAGGGAACTGCCATCGGAGCGGGAGGCGGAGAGGAGGCTCCAGGACGATGGTGGAGAGGGTCCCAGTAGGGGGAGAGGTAGCCCATCCGCTGGGGAAGGAAATCAGCGTAACACCAGTGGAGAAGGGGGGCAGATGGGGGAATCAGAGAGGTGGCTCCAGGACTCTTCGCAGGAGACCAGCGGAGAGGGCACGAGTACTCCGCTGCCCACACCCTCTTTGCGCAGAAGACTTCCACGCAGGGAGACTAGGAGAAGACTGGGCGTCAAACAGCTTTTATGCTGGAAGAGGTTTAAGAAATGCCCACTGATGGATTCTGCCAGCGACTGAGGCAGCCACGGAACTTGAGGCTGTCCTGACAGAAAGGGTTCAACCAGGCAACCTAGCCAGGAGTAACGGCAGCTTACGCACGAGCAGCCCCTAGAACCATTACACCCGAGGTAATATTTCTGGGTTGGCGGAGTCTGTAACCTGAAGCATCTGTAACCTGAAGCATCTGTAATCCGAGGTACCACTGTACATTGGAAATCAACAAAACTATATTATTCTTTACAAAAAGAAAGAGAAAATGTGTAGGCCTAGTGTCTCAGTTCTGCATAACCATGCTTCTTGCGCATTTATGTACTTCTTGGGATAGCACAATGTGGATTCTTATTAGGCTTCTTCCAGTAAAGGGACTCTATTGCTCCTTGGCAAAATCCTATTTTTTATGCTGAATTCCATTTCAAGTGGAAACTGATAGCAACATGGTGGTGTGAGAAGTCGGGTCCTCCATCACGGAGGGCACATGTTGTGGTGAGAGCACCAGAAACCACCTCTCTGTTGTGGGGCGGGACCATTTGGATGGCCACAACACCCCATTGGTTGCCCCTCTGTTGCTGGGGCAGAAATTTGGTCAGTTGGGTTGGCTATTGGCTGCTAAGGGGCTGCTTAAGCTGCTGCATGTCGCTGGAGAGTTTCACTTTCTTGCTACTTGCAGATGATCACCCGCCCTCCTCTCCCTATATTTAGGGTTGTTCTTATGGCTTTGCTATGCCTGTCTGGGGGACATCTGCTTTGGGGCAGGGGCCCGGTAGGAATTTTGCCATTTGGCTGATTGGCTGGTGCCACTTGGTTTTTGCTTACCGTGTAGCAAATCGTCACAACTTTGTAAGGTTAGCGGTTAGGCATTTGGTTCAAAGTTTTGGGGAGGCGACGTGGTTCCCATTGCTGCTGCTAGGGAATTCCGTTAAAGGAATCCGGGGGCTTGCTTTGCTTTTGTACGAACCTCTCAAGGGGCTAGGGCCATGCCAGAGCCCCTGGGAGCATCTGGGGTGAGCTGTGAGATTCGAAGGAGTTCTCGCTCCCCCAGGATGCTTTCCCTTACAGACATATGGTGGTGCCCAGTGTCAGTCCTGTTCCTGCCACTGTGCAGGTTCAGGTAGTCTGGAACCAATGCCTAAGCAACCACTCACATGCTGTAATCAATAAAGTTGTGGCCTAAATTTAATGCCAAAAACCTTGAACTAAAATCTGTGTCTATTGTGTCATTTGGGGGTGGTTTTGGGGGTCTTCACACACAATGAATGAATGAATGAATGAATGAATCTTTATTTGCGTCAGCCATCGGCCATACCAATAAAACAACAATACAATATACAAAGAATAGAAATAAAAAGTCAATTATATAAAATACATTTTAGGGTTTTGAATCAATAGTCAAATAGTGGATCTTATTCTGATTGCCCTGGCTAAAAACCTTGCAATATTTGCTGTCACCTGCTCATCTTGATCTGCCAAGAAAAGGACACTGTAGCAGTGGTTGGGCGACCCTGAATGGACAATAAAAAAGGGGTGATAATCTCATTCCTCAAGTCTTTATAAAGAGTGCAAGTCAGAAGGGCATGCGCCACCAATTCGGTACTGCCATCTCCATAGGAACATAAGTGTTTTTCGTGCGGAATCTGTTGGAATCGTCCCTCAAGTACAGCCGAGGGCAATACATTCAATCTCGCAAGAGTAAAAGTGTGTTTATATTTTAGAATTGCTAGGTTATGCAGATAGGGTGCCAGAGAGTCGAAATGGGAAGGTGGAAAATAGTCATACCATGGGCAAAATTTCCTTATTGTGGCCAAGTTGTTCTGACGCTCAATATCATTTAGGCGCTGACTGTTTGCATTACTAAAACCCAAAGTGAGTAGCTGTTGTGGTGATAAACCACAAGAGTGAAGTTTCTGATAGACAATTTTAGTCCAGGAGCTCTTGTGACAATCTTGCAGCACTAGGGATATTAGACCAGGGGGATTTGAGTTTAGGTGAAGCCAATAGTTAAGTGTCCTGTGCCAGATCCGTAATTCTACTGAGGGAAGATTAGCCTCTAGGCACAGTGATGCATTTGGGACACAGGGTGGTACAGAGAAAATTTGCCTTAAGAACTTTGATTGGACAGATTCCATAGATCCAAGGGGAGTGCCTGTCCAAATCTGAGCCCCACAGAATAACTGTGCTAGGGGTTTAGCTTGGAACACTTCCAGGACAGTTGCATGTTCAGACCCAGAGGGCTCCCCCCTAAATAAAGACACATTTGACTCAAATTTTAGTTTTGGTTTTTGGCAGAATTTAGGCCACAACTTTATTGATTACAGAAAAGTGAGTGAATGCACAGGCTCTGATTGACTAGCTCCCTACACCCTTGCAGGTATCCCTGACCCAGAGCTCTATCATAGGTCAGCCAGGGGTGAACACCTGAGGCAGGTGAAAAGCCTGGGAGCAGACTCTGTTCACTCCCCAGATGCTCCCCTGGACTCAGACATGGACACAACCCCCTTTCGGGGGTTGACCAAACCAAGTTGAGTCCCTGGATTCCTGTAATGAAATACCCTTCACATAGGGATGGCGAGAGCATTCTCCCATCCCTTTCACCTGAACCAGTGCCTATCCACAACCTTACATGTTGTGAAGATTTGCTACGCGGCAGGCGAAACCCAAATGGCTACAGCCAATGACAGCATAGCAAGGTCAAGCGCAAAATGCCCTAAAATTAGGGAGAGGTGGGCAGGTGTTCCGAATGTACGAGCCGAAAGAGGAAGCTCTGGGTCACGTGCATGGGTATATATAGGTCCCTCAATCCATTTAGACTGCACCCCATTGGCCAGATTAAACCCAGCAACGAGGGACCTACCAGTCGGGTGTTGTGGTTATCCAATAGACCCACCCACAACCAGGAGGTCAGTCTCCAGGTCTCACCGCAACACGTGCCCTCTTTTAGGGAGGATACAATATGGTATAGGTGGTGTGAGAATTATCACCTCCCTCCACCACAGAAGCTTCAGTCTGTCTCCAACTAGTTTAAATATTTCCACTTAAGTACTTTCTGCACACAGATCTGTTTAATTTAAACTGTGTGTGTGTGTGTGTGTGTGTGAGAGAGAGAGAGAGAGAGAGAGAGAGAGAGAGAAATGTAATAGTGATTTTTTTCCCCACAGGATGTGCTGACACATACTTGACTGTTGAGTGACCCTGGGCAACACAAGGAAAGCTAATGGAGGCCTAATAATGGAGAACTATTCCCACCCCAACCCCCTGTATCTTTTGGAAAGGAAGGTTTTTGCCTGTCTAAAAGGGAAGGAGAAAAACACCAGTTGCCAATTCTTTTAGCACATTGGCACATTATTTCAACCAAGTGCAAGATTGGTACATTTGCTGTCTCCTGAGGGGGCTCAGACATTAAGAACTGCGTGCTGAAGAATGTCAACAGCAGCTAGGCGTACACAACCCTTGGGCTTCAGATCTTAATTATATCTGCTACTGTTTACAGCTTATAATTATTGATGTTAATTTACTGAGTGATGTTACACTTTCTAGCCTGAAGTCATCTGGTTGGCACATTAATCCACTGATGCCCAGACCGATGTGTTTGATTGTATGGGTTATATTAAATGAGATTTTTCACTTTTGCTTCGTTTCATCACCATGTCATACATGATTTTTTTTGGGGGGGGGAGAGATTGTGTAATTCGAATATATTTGCGCTAATGCAGTAAATACAGTTTGAATTATGCATGAGGGCTTAGAAAAATCCAGAGGTGCAATGCGACACGAGACTGTGCTTTTCATCAAGGGTGTCAGGTGAGAGACAAGCACCCTGTTCCAGTGCCCCATGCGTGCTCTGATGTGCCCCTGTAAGCGGCTGAGGGAAGACCTCAGACCAGGACTACCAACAAGCCTGGTAAGATGAGCTCCTCACCATGAAGGCTTCTGACACAAGGGTCAACCTCAGCGGTGCAACTCAATCATTTTGGACTCTAGATTTCATGGACCTGCTTGGTGTGCGAGTATTCAGCATGCAATACATTGTACAGTGGTACCTCGGGTTACATACGCTTCAGGTTACAGACTCCACTAACCCAGAAATAGTACCCCGGGTTAAGAACTTTGCTTCAGGATGAGAACAGAAATCCCGTAACAGTGGTGGGGGGCCCCATTAGCTAAAGTGGTGCTTCAGGTTAAGAACAGACCTCCGGAACAAATTAAGTACGTAACCAGAGGTACCACTGTACTTCATTTTCTTCAAGATGTGGGTCTGCTTCTTTCTGTTGACTGGGACCCTAGACTTCTGCCCTGATGGTTTTTACATACTTCCCTGCCTACAGGGAGGGTTGCTGTTGTGGGGGTGGTTTTAAGGCAGAGGACCATTTGAAGATATGACCCCTCCACCTGAAGCATGAAGCGCTGCAGTTCGGAGATCCAAATCATTATGTATCTTTGCATCATGTATAGTTCACAGAATGTTAGAATCATAGAACTGCAGAGTTGAAAGGGACTAGTCCAACCCCGTGCAATGCAGGAATCTCATTTAGATCACACAGGACAGATGGCCATCCAACCTCTGCTTAAAAACCTCCAGTGAGGGAGAGTCCACTACCTCCCGAGGGAGACTGTTCAGGGACAGTGGTCAAACAGCTCTTACTGCCAGAAAGTTCTTCCTGATGCTTAGTCAGAGTTTCCTTTCTTGTAACTTGAAGCCATTGTACAGGAGCTAGCTCCTAGGGAGCCAGTGTGGTGTAGTGGTTAAGAGCAGTGGACTCATAATCTGGTGAACCGGGTTCGCTTCCCCGCTCCTCCACATGCAGCTGCTGGGTGACCTTGGGCCAGTCACACTTCTCTGAAGTCTCTCAGCCCCACTCACCTCACAGAGTGTTTGTTGTAGGGGAGGAAGGGAAGGAGAATGTTAGCCGCTTTGAGACTCCTTCGGGTAGTGATAAAGCGGGATATCAAATCCAAACTCTTCTTCTTCTTCTCCTCCTCCTTCTTCTTCTAGCGGAGGGGTCTTCCCTAATAAAATATTTGAGCCTCCGCCCAAGTTTATGGACATTGCCATCCACTGTGTCATGTGATCAATTATGTGGGGCACAGCTTACCTCCCCCCCCATATTTTATTCAAGCGGGCACCCCTCAACCATTGGTATGGGTCCTACCCTCTGGAGCAGAACAAAAACAAGCTTGCTCCATCCTGCATGTGACAGCCCTTGAGATATTTGAGGCTGGCTATTATCCCTCCTCTCAGTCTCCTCTTTACAAGACCAAACATACCCAATTCCCTCATAAGGCTTGGTTTCCAGACTCTTGATCATCTTGGCCTCTCTCCTTTGCACATGTTCCAGCTTGTCAATATCCCTCTTAAATTGTGGTGCCCAGAACTGGACAAAGCACTCCAGGTGTGCTTTCTGATCAAAGCAGAATAGAGTGGTACTATTCCTTCCCTTGATCAGGCCACTACACTTCTGTTGTTGCAGCCTAGAATAGCATTAGCTTTTCTTGCTGCTGCATCACAGTATTGACTCATGTCCTTTTCATATGTCCCCTAGATGTTTTCTTAGATCTGAATTAGATGTAGGGTAAGGTTACCAGATGGGACGCGGGTGGCACTGTGGGTAAAAGCCTCAGCGCCTAGGACTTGCCGATCGAAAGGTCAGCGGTTCAAATCCCCGCGGCGAGGTGCGCTCCCGTTGTTTGGTCCCAGCGCCTGCCAACCTAGCAGTTCGAAAGCACTCTCGGGTGCAAGTAGATAAATAGGGACCGCTTACTAGCGGGAAGGTAAACGGCGTTTCCGTGTGCGGCTCTGGCTCGCCAGAGCAGCGATGTCACGCTGGCCACATGACCCGGAAGTGTCTTCGGACAGCGCTGGCCCCCGGCCTCTTGAGTGAGATGGGCGCACAACCCTAGAGTCTGTCAAGACTGGCCCGTACGGGCAAGGGTACCTTTACCTTTTTAAGGTTACCTGAATTTTTTTCAATGAATCCGGGGACACTTTTCAACTTCCTACTAAATAGATGGATTTTGTCAGGGAACTGATTTGTAAATCCAGGGACTGTCACCGGGAAATGGGGACGTCTGGTAACCTTAATCTAGGGGCAACTGAAAGTCCTAGAGCAGTAATTGCTTTCTAAAGTAAGTTATTGTGGCTGAGACACACACAAGGGGGAATCACATGACCTTTTCACCTTTAAAATGGGATGAGGATAGCACCCTCAACCTCTGCAAATCTCCTTTCTATGCAGGGCGGGGGAGGGGTGTCATTTGACGATTGTCAAACACTATTGCACAGCTGTAAACTGCAAAGCATTATTACTACTATTAATAAAGAAAAGGACAAAAATGCCAATGGGGCGGATCCTGGCAATGGTGACACATTCTGTGGTAAATATTTGTGTGGCCAGAGATCTTGAGAAGTTTACCCTAGTACAGGAAAGGGGGGGGGGAATCTTCCTTGTGATTAAGTGCTCAAAGGGAGAACGAGGAGTCATCTTTAGCCTTTTCTGTAATTAAAATCTCGTAATGAGATTTCATCTCATCCAGGGCAACAGGCTCCCCCCGCCCTCCGCCAAGAAGGTCAATTAATATAGTCTGCTATTTTTATTAATTTGTTGGGGATATATATTAAGGTTAACTTCCCACTTTTCCAGAGTCGTTTCTTCAGAAGGTGAAAGAAGGGCAATGGGGTGGAGGGATGCCTTCCCTCGCCATTTCCTGTTATCATTCCTCAAGGCCTGTTGCCATTGCACATTATATATGAACATAAAAACTGCCCTAATGGAACAAGCCGGTGGCCCATCTAGTCCAGAATCCTGTTCTCACAGTGGCCAACCAGATGCCTGAGAAGCAGGACCTGAGCACAGAAACCCCTTCACCGCCTGCGGTTTCCACCAACTTTAGGATGTCTTGCAATGACAGAACTTCACGTCAACCCCCTTAATGTGCTTAAGATGGTGCCTCTGATTGTGGCTAGTAGCCATTGATAGCTCTGTTCTCCATGAATTTGTTTAATCCCCTTTCGAAGCCACCCGAGCTTTGACACCACCCTGGTGTCTGATTTGATCCTGGAATGTCTCGCTTTTCCTTAAAAAGGTAGAGGACCTCTGACAGTTAAGACTAGTCATGAACGACTCTGGGGTTGCGGTGCTCATCTCGCTTTACAGGCCGAGGGAGCCAGCATTTGTCCGCAAACAGTTTTTCCAGGTCATGTGGCCAGCATGACTAAGCCGCTTCTAGCGAAACCAGAGCAGCGCACGGAAACGCCATTGACCTTCCCGCCGGAGCGGTACCTATTTATCTACTTGCACTCTGATGTGCTTTCGAACTGCTAGGTTGGCAGGAGCTGGGACCGAGCAACGGGAGCTCACCCCATTGCGGGGATTCGAACCGCCAACCTTCCGATCGGCAAGCCCTAGGCTCAGCTCAGTGGTTTAGACCACAGCGCCACCCACCTTTCCTTAGGACATCCGTATTTTCATCAGAGAAATATTGGAGGGTATGCAGGTATGTACCCCCAAGCCAAGGAGATAAGTGACTATACAACCTTTAGAAGACATCTGAAGGCAGTCCTGTACAGGTTTTTTATGTTTAATGTTTTATACAAAAACATAATTAAACATTCAACATTTTTAAATGTTGGAAGCTGCCCAGAGTGGCTGGGGCAACCCAGTCAGATGGGTGAGGTATGATGATGATGATGATGATGATATGACGATAAAACAGGATGTCCCTATTTTCATCAGAGAAATGTTGGAGTGTATTGCGCTGTTCCTGGTGTGCTCTCAGCCTGGATGTCAAGGGATATCTTAAACAGAAGAATATGCATCCAGAAGTTTGCCAGGAAGAATGTTGCAAGCATGTAAACAGCTACATAATTAAGTCTTCTAAATATCACGTAAGGTCTTCAGTAATCACACCGAGACGAGAAGCGTATCAAGATGATGAATGTCAAAACCGCAGTTCTCCAGCCATTTGGCACTAGACATTTTATTGATTCCTTAATAGCCTGTAAGTCCAAATGAAAATTACTAATAAAATAAAAGGAAATACTTAGTTCAAGCAAGAGAATTATATCCTCGCGCATGCTAATACATTGTGCTAATGAAAAATCAACATAATATCGTATACGGCATCTGCTCATAGGGCACTTATTATATAATCATATATAAAAGCAATCATACTTGTATTCTCTGTGCACAGAGACAAGATCATGAAGAGTGCAAGAGTAGAAGGTACAAAAGGAGTTACAATTTCAAGGACTGTTGTCCCGTCCCCTGTCCCCCGCCTGCTCTGGGGGTTCCTCAATCCTTTGGAGTAGATTTTAAGGGGGCACTGTGGGGTGTTACAGGGAAGAAGAGGGGAAGCCCAAGTGGAAGTCTGCCGCACAACAGCTTTTGATAAACTGGGTTTGTCCCCTGTCTGAAACCCTGGAGAGCTCGTGCCAGTCAGTGCCAGTGTTGACATTATTGAGCTAGAAGGGCTAATGGTTTGATTCTGTATAAGGCAGCTTCCAATTTTTTTATGCTGCGCAATCATATGAATGTTTGCCTAAAGAAACACCTCTCTCCATATGTACCTATACCTTCTTTGGGGGCCCTTCCCCAGTGAGATGCAGCAAGCGGCTACAGGGCCTTTTCAGTGGTGGCATGCAGGTCGTGAACTGCTCTCCCCAGAGAGGCTCACCTGGCCCCTTCTTTGGCATAGTTTTCTTTGGTGTCCTTTCCTTTCACATTCTTCCTATTTAACTTTCCATAAACAGATTGGTAACATGCACATACCATAAGAAAGCAACAACAGAATAAAAAAAAAGGAAAAGAAAAGGATACTACCTTGCCAAGAAAACAAAATGCTGTTGCCAGTCCTTTCAGTCCAATTTAGCATTAAGCTGTTTCTACTCTCTGCAGATCAGGGACCCTCTAAGCTTCTGAATGGTTCTGTGGCCTCAGCTGTCCAATAGGTGTACAGCCATTTTTGTCTCCCACTACCACCTTGAGAAATTAAACCAAGTTGGGGAAATGTCCAGAACTTCAGAGGGAAGGAGAAGGATCTTTTGTTTTGACAGACGGTTTTTAATCGAAGCGAATACTTTTCCCAGGGCACTCCAGTCGTTGTGATTTGGGGGAGGGATCAAAACTGTGTTCGTTTTTCACCCAGATCTGTGCGTTCCCCTATGTGAGTCAATGAAGAACCTCCACTGTGTCTCCAAAAATCCTTGAGTAGGGAGCAGAAGAAGTCCATCTCCACCGGCAATCCCAGGGAGAATGTAGTCCTTGCCTGAGGAGTGTTACACTTCCTTTCAATCCCTGTCTTTCCTGGAGATTTGTGCTATTTTCCCACCCACCCACCCACTCCCACTCCACTTCCCCTTTGCAAGTCATTGGGCAGATATCAGTCTGTCAGAAAAGAGACCACATCTCCAAAACTCCACTGGGTGAGCAGAAGTCAACCCCACAACAATGGCCCTTGGGATAGCAGGGTCCTTGCTGGAAATGACATTTCCTAACCCTGGTTCATCGGTGGTCTTTACCTCAACCACTTTCCCTACACAAGTCAACTTAGATATGTTGGGAAATTGTGTTCCTGCAGCTACTCACACAGAGTCAATTAAGGTTTGGCAGCCAGCCAGAAGACAATCTGAAGGAGTAAGTCTGCCTGGTGATAACAGAGACATGGAGACAGCTTCCTGATTGGCCAAGTGATAATTAATGGCCTACTAACTGGAATGTGTTAGTTCAGAGTTCAGTTGTTCAGAGTTCTGTGTTAGTGTAGCAGCTGTGAGTCGTGTCAGAGAGAGCTAGCAAAAGATCCGTGTTCTGTTCCTGTAAACAGTCCACTGTATATAATAAACACCTGACTACAAGTTCCTGGTTCCTGCTTCGTCTATCCTGTCTGCAGCCAACTCGCCAATTGTTTCCGTGGATTCTGCATGTACTCTGCTAGGTCTGGCTAAGGTCCCGCAACTAGTCAGAAAGTTGCTTAAGACCAAATAGGTTTTGCCAATAAGATATCCCAGGGAGAAGAGGCTGTTGGGCACCAGGCCAGATCTTAGTTAGCTGTGAACAAGAAGGCCACACCCTGTGCCCTCAGACTGTGCCCTGGGACCTAACCATGCTAGGGCCACAAGTAGCCGCCTCCCTCCGTCCCATCAAACACAGTGACAACTTGTGACATTCAAACCCATAACCCATTGGTTTTTAAAAACCCCCACAATGGCCTAAAAACCATGATGTACCTCCAGACTTTCTGTAGCTTCATTTGGTAGAATCATAGAATCATAGAGTTGGAAGAGACCACAAGGGCCATCAAGTCCAACCCCCTGCCAAGCAGGAAACACCATCAGAGCACTCCTGACATATGGTTGTCAAGCCTCTGCTTAAAGACCTCCAAAGAAGGAGACTCCACCACACTCCTTGGCAGCAAATTCCACTGTCAAACAGCTCTTACTGTCAGGAAGTTCTTCCTAATGTTTAGGTGGAATCTTCTTTCTTGTAGTTTGGATCCATTGCTCCGTGTCCGCTTCTCTGGAGCAGCAGAAAACAACCTTTCTCCCTCCTCTATGTGACATTTATAATAGATTTCTCATATCTTTTGAGACGAAACTCAAAATGACATTACAGTCTTTTCCAGGGAGGAGGGGAAAGAGGTAAGCAGTTCCACACACCCCTACTTATTTGACATTCAATGTGGGGCGGGGGAGGGAATGCTAATATTTACATTTGGATCCAAACAGATCTGAGCTCTAGTTGCACAAAGTTGGCATTTTATCTCATTTCTAATGGAAACACAAACTTCCTTTCTCAGAGCCCAACTGCTTGTACTGTTTGGGTGGTGGAGGGTTGTTGCTTTTTTAAAAAAAAATTCCTTGTTTCCAAGTTCAAGCTGTCGCTAAGGATGACCGAGCTTGGCATGGGCCTCCCCACCCCCATCCACTCTCCATCCCACGAGAAATAGTGTTTGCTCCATCAGGGGAGCCAGGAGATTTTCAGAGCTGTAAGGCAACTGCTGCTCCCTGGAGGGGAAGCAAAGGCCTTTGGGTCCATAAGGATGAGACAAAAAGAGAACCAGTTTAGGATATCTTGGATCCTTGCTACCTTAGAAGAAGAAGAAGAAGAAGAGTTTGGATTTGATATCCCGCCTTTCACTCCCTTTAAGGAGTCTCAAAGCGGCTAACATTCTCCTTTCCCTTCCTCCCCCACAACAAACACTCTGTGAGGTGAGTGGGGCTGAGAGACTTCAAAGAAGCGTGACTGGCCCAAGGTCACCCAGCAGCTGCATGTGGAGGAGCAGAGACGTGAACCCGGTTCCCCTGATTACGAGAGTACCGCTCTTAACCACTACACCACACTGGTGTAATTTGCATTGCAATCATAGGCATGCCTACTCAGAAGTAATTCGCATTGGGTTAAATGTGGCTCACTCCCAAGTAAGTGGGTGCAGGATTCATGCCTTGGGGGCTTCAAAGGTTGAAAAACAGCACCTTTAAGTGGGCTTGGATCGGAGCCCTCAGAGCTTTAAGGATTGGTTTTTAGTTAATCAACAGCCGGTGCCTTCTAGACCAGCTATAGTTGCAGAATACTCTTCAAACGCAATCCCATGTGGAGTGCATTAACTGCTTCCAGGACATATTTCATTATCAGATCTTTTCTTAAGGAATGCTGCAATGGGCACACCAAGCAAAGTTGGGGAAGCAGTCCTTCGCAAAGATGTCATCATGGAGAAAAATAAGGATGCATGTAAACATTCAAATCATGACCTGTATGCTTCTGGGGACTGCCCATCCTTTTTTAAAAAAATATTTTTGAAGCATCACATGTCCATTTATTCAATTAAATATGCATATGTATTTGTTTCAATAAGCAGATACAGCATTCTTTTATAACACTGAAAAATTGCTACGGAGAAGTGGTGAATGACATCACTTGTTCCCAGCCAATCGCCACTGTGCGCAGCCAGTTTCTACCTTGAACTCAATCCAGAAGGAAGATTGTACATTTCCCTAAAATACAGGGAGTGTGCTTCCACAGCCGTTTCACCGCTCAAATTGTGTACCTTTCTACACACTTGAAAAATGGGACCGGGGCATTATCTGTTGAATGACGCGTGTACCAATTAGACACTGTATGTTAATAAATACATGTGTAAGGCTACAGAGTGTACACAGAAGGTTTTAAATATATACCCCAGTTAACTTGCCATATGGATGTGTTGTTTTGGAGAAAAAAATATTTATAAAATGGTTTTTCCAAATGTTTAATCTACAGCAGATGCGCCTTGCATTCATCTGTTTGGGTTGGCATTGACTGCAGGAGATTTGATTAATCATACAGACCTCCTGTAGCAGAGGAAACAAAGGCTATTATAGGATTCATCTGTTTATGACTAAATAGAAAAAATAAAATCCTGACTTCATCAAATAAGCGAGCCCTCTCCGAAAGCTCTGTGAAATGGAGACGGCTGTGAGTAAGTCACATGTCATTTTTCATCTTGCTGTTCTGGATGCTTGCCCTTCTTTCTCCTGTTCAAACTAGAGAGCAAATGGTTGTGGATATCTTGCAAGAGAGAGAAAATGAGAGAGGGAGGGAGAGAGGGAGGGAGGGAGGAGAGAGAGAGAGAGAGAATCAGCTTGCACAGTCCGTTTTCAGGTTAACTGCTGAAGTTGTCTCTGAGGAACAGCTAAGGGAGCTGGGCATGTTTAGCCTGGAGAAGAGGAGGTTAAGGGGTGATATGATAGCCATGTTCAAATATATAAAAGGATGTCACATAGAGGAGGGAGAAAGGTTGTTTTCTGCTGCTCCAGAGAAGCGGACACGGAGCAATGGATCCAAACTACAAGAAAGAAGATTCCACCTAAACATTAGGAAGAACTTCCTGACAGTTAGAGCTGTTCGACAGTGGAATTTGCTGCCAAGGAGTGTGGTGGAGTCTCCTTCTTTGGGGGTCTTTAAGCATAGGCTTGATAACCATATGTCAGGAGTGCTCTGATGGTGTTTCCTGCTTGGCAGGGGGTTGGACTTGATGGCCCTTGTGGTCTCTTCCAACTCTATGATTCTATGATTCTATGACTCTTATTTGCCTTCCTTCCTGCTCCAAAACTGGAGATATTTCTTCATCCAGGACATTGCTCCAGTTCTACTCAAGTGCTTGTTCCATGTGGATTTGTCATTATTTGTAAAAAATTCCTCTAACATTTGGTTTCATCCAAGAAGCTGTCGTACACTGCTGGCCAATCTAGTCCACTAGTGCAGCCTGCTCCAGCAATGGGGAGCCCGTGGACCTCCTGGTATATCTGGACTCCAACTCCCATCAGTCCCAGCCAGCAGGGCAGGTGGTCAGGGATGAAGGGAGCTGTAGTCCATCAACATCTGGAGAGCCGGAAGCTCCAACGGTTCTCCCAGGTCACAGGCAGAAGGAAGCTGATGGATAGTTCATTCGGTGATGCATGAGACTCTTAATCTCAGGGTTGGGCGTTTGAGGCCCATGTTGGGTGAAAATGTCCTACATTGCAGGGGACTGGACTAGATCAGGGTTCCCTAAACTTGGGTCTCCAGCTGTTTTTGTACTGCATTTCACATTATCCCTGATTACTGGTCCTTCTAGCTAGGGATGATTGGAGTTGTAGTTCAAAAACAGGTTTGGGAACCTATGTTTGGGAACCCTGAACATGATCCCTTTCAATTCTACGATTCCCCAGTCCTCCTTCAAATACATTTTTTAAACTGAAGATATAGAGCTTAGTTACACAAGATGCTAAACATGGCATTAGAAATGTCCTTAATAAAAGTTCCTTAAAAAACCGCGCCACAACTACCACACAGTGCAACAACAGGAACTTTGTTTCTAAGGCTAAAAGCAGCGGAGGGTGTGTCATTTCTGCTGGGACTACAGCAGGGGAGAGAAGAGTTAAACCTTCCCTGTATGTTGTGGTCCTGTTGAAAACCAGCCCCTTAGGCACCTGCTATTAATTTATTTAAAACAGGCACAGCCGCTAATGACACTTTGATTAACATCAAGTGCAGTTAGGCCATGGAATACAAAACATGTGCTGTAGAGACATCTGTGAATGAATATACATAACTGCCTCAGTAGCCACGGTAGCTCAGTCAGTAGAGCATGAGACTCTTGATCTCAGGTATCAGCACAGCCTGATCCCAAAAGCGTGTTGGAACAAGAAGGTCTTCACCTGGTAGCGGAAGGATAGCAAGGAGGGAGTTCCAAAGCTGAAGCAGCCACCGAGAAGGCCCTGCTGCCTGGAATCAGATGTCACCTCTGTAGATCCCGTGCCGAAAGCGTGCACATTTGCAATCCCAACATTCCCACAAAGCAGGGGAGTCTCACGAGTCTTTAAAATCTGGGTAGGTGGGTAGTGGAAACTGTTGAGGCATCTTCGTTGCCTCCAGTCAATCTTGAATGTCTTGCCTGATCTTGAACTCCTGGACTGTGACTCCTGCACAAAATGCATCTATTAGGGAAAGTCCTAGAATCAGTCAGTCAGTTTTATTGCACATAGCTAAAGGCTGCCGCAATGTACACAGAATCTTTCAACAATTAAAAGAAAATATGCTGGATTGATACAAAAAACTTAAAACATTTATATAATCAAGACATTGCCTACTCTAAACAGACCTATAAAAGTACCTTAATATACAAGCTAAGACATTAAACAATAAACTTTATAAGCTAAAATTATCACATGGCCACTAATATATTAAAAAATAATGTTAATCAATACAATGTGCAAGTATATTCGGAGTTTGGTGATAAAGATAGAATATAGCTTGATGTAGATAGGGTCAAATAAATTCATCTCCTTTACAGTTGGTGGCTACCTTGGCTATATAATTTGCTCTAATTTTCCTAGCGGCAGTTGCAAAGAGTGCTACACGCCAGGTCACATACTTATCTGTGTCCGCGAGGAGATATAAAATCATGTCAGAGGGGTTTCTGGTCAGGGGACCTTGTCATTACAGGTGCTAAAAAGGTTGCTTCATTATATAATGGGCAGCGCAAGATATAATGCATAAGGTCCTCTACTTTAGGACATCCCCTAAGGCAAACACGTTCGTTTGTTGGTATGCCTCTGTGAGTCTTAGAATCATGGAATCATAGAGTTGTAAGGGAACACAAGAGCTGTTTGACACTGGAACGGTCTCCCTTGGGAGGCTGTGGACTCTCCTTCATTGAAGGTTTTTAAGCAGAGGATGGATGGCCCTCCGTCGTGGATGCTTTAGCTGAGACTCCTGTATTGAAGGGAGCTGGGCTAGAAGATTCTTTGTTGTTGCTTAGTCATTTAGTCGTGTCCGACTCTTCGTGACCCCATGGACCAGAGCACGCCAGGCACTCCTGTCTTACACTGCCTCCCGCAATTTGGTCAAACTCATGTTAGTAGCTTGAAGAACACTGTCCAACCATCTCATCCTCTGTCATCCCCTTCTCCTTGTGCCCTCAACCTTTCCCAACATCAGGGTCTTTTCCAGGGAGTCTTCTCTTCTCATGAGGTGGCCAAAGTATTGGAGCCTCAGCTTCACGATCTGTCCTTCCAGTGAGTACTCAGGGCTGATTTCCTTCAGAATGGAGAGGTTTGATCTTCTTGCAGTCCATGGGACTCTCAAGAGTCTCCTCCAGAATGGTCATCCAGTCCAACCCTCTGTGTCAGGGAACTGCCATCGGAGCAGGAGGAGGTGAGAGGGCTCCCGGATGATGGTGGAGAGGGTCCCAGTAGGAGGAGGGATAGCCCATACGCTGGGGAAGGAAATCAGCGTAACACCAGTGGAGAAGGGGAGGAGATAGAGGAAGCGGAGAGTTGGCTCCAGGACTCTTCGCAGGAGACAAGCAGAGAGGGGACAAGTGCTCCATTGCCCACACCCACAGTGTGCAAAAAGCTTTCGCGCAGGCAACGGGGGAGGAGACTGGGCATCAAGCAGCTTTTATGTTGGAAGCGGTTTAAGAAACGCCCACTGACGGATTCTGCCAGCGACTGAAGCAGCCACGAAACAAGGGCTGCTCTGTCAGAAAGGGTTCAACCATGCAAGCTAGCCAGGAGTAAAGGCAACTTACGCACAAGCAATCCCTAGAACCATTACACTCTGCAATACAGGAAACTTTCACCCAATGTGGGGCTCCCACCCACTACCCTGAGATTAAGAATCTCATGCTCTACCAACTGAGCTATGTATAGTGTGAATAAAAGTGCAGATATTGTTTTTTATTTATAATTTAATTTATTTCAAATGTGAATTACTTACCCAGAGGCATCCCAAAGCAATTTACAATATAACAAAAACATATATAAACATCTGCCCATCTATGAAAACAGTTAAAACAATTGCATATAGAAAACCATTTTTTAAAAGTTATATACATAAAGCAGATTAAAACCAGATTACTATATGTGTTGAAAATTACCGTATTTTTCGCTCTATAACACACACCTGACCATAACACGCACATAGTTTTTAGAGGAGGAAAACAAGAAAAAAAATTCTGAATGAAACGGTGGATGTATCATTTTTGTGCTTCATGCTGTGGCCACAGACATGTGATTTGACGGTGAGTTTGGGGTAGCCCAATGCAAAAATCCTGAGAATCCATGTGGATCTGTGCTTTGTAACCACGTTTTTGCACCATTGTGGCCCCAGGCAACAGTGGGTGCGTGATTTTTTGGGTGCAGGCTGTAGCCATGGACATGCTATGTGATCTGATGGTGAATTTGGGGTGACCCAATGCAAAGATCCTGAGGATCAAGGTGGATCCATGCTTTGTAACCACGTTTTTGCACAATTGCTTGCTAGGAGGGCAGGGGATTTCCCTGCTCTTTGTTGCGTTTGAGTAAACACAGCAACCGAAAACAGAAGAGGGTGGGCAGTAAGACCCTGAGGCAGAATGCAGAAAAGCAGCAGCTTCCTCTCTACAGCTTTCCCTCCTCCGCGCGATCTGATTTTTGCCTGATTTTTGCCCCTGCACTCGGGCCAGTCGGCTCCAGAGACCACACATTCGCTCAGTAACACGCACAGACATTTCCCCTTACTTTTTAGGAGAAAAAATGTGAGTGTTATAGAGAGAAAAATACGGTAAAATGTGATAGCCAAAATAATATACAAAGGCTCTGAGAATCATAGAATTGTAAACCACGGGGCTCATCTAGTACATAATACATATAATCACTCAAAATATACCATGTATCCATGCTTAAGGTAAAGGTAAAGGGACCCCTGACCATTAGGTCCAATCGTGCCCAACTCTGGGGTTGCGGCGCTCATCTCGCTTTATTGGCCGAGGGAGCTGGCGTATAGCTTCCGGGTCATGCGGCCAGCATGACTAAGCCGCTTCTGGCGAACCAGAGTAGCACACGGAAACGGCGTTTACCTTCCCACTGGAGTGGTACCTATTTATCTACTTGCACTTTGATGCGCTTTCGAACTGCTAGGTTTGCAGGAGCAGGGACCGAGCAATGGGAGCTCACCCCGTCGCAGGGATTCGAACCGCTGACCTTCTGATCAGCAAGTCCTAGGCTCTGTGATTTAACCCACAGCACCACCCACGTCCCTGAATCCATGCTTAGTTTTTCTTTTTTAAAGATAAGTATCTGTGAAGTTCATGTGTTGTTGGATAATGGATGGTTGTGATTGTTGAGCATTTAGCATGCTGCTTTGTTACTTACAGGGAATTTTTTATTTGCACCAACAACATGGCAGCCCCCATCTGGCAAGTGAAGTGGCGCAGTCCACTCTATCACCTTTTGGATTCTACCATTAAAATTTTCCCGTGTGGGACGATGAAGCCCGAGTCTCTAAAGGAGCCTTTTCTCTCTATGTCCCACAAAGCTCTCCCAAGGAGTGAAAAAGGTATCCACAAATTTAAAGCGATCATAGAAATGTATGATTCCTCCACCACTATCCCAAATCAGCCCAACGTGATTCATAACAGATTTCCACTTGTCTTTCCTATTTCTAATAGAACTTTGTTCAGCCCTTCTGTTGGGCATTACAGCTGAGTAAATATTTGCAGCGAGCCATTTATCCTGTGGCTTCCCCTTCTCTTTCTTTTGACAGGACAAACAGACAACTTGGCAATCTTAATCAATGTATCTACCACTGCAAATGTTTCCATGAAGCTGTATGTTTGTGATTTCTGATTTACGGTGCGGCTTTCCTCGATTGGAACTGACATTTGTTGTTTACGATGCGATTGGCCGCCTAAGTCACATGTTGCCGCAACAGGCCCTGGCACCTCAAAAATGTGATGGAAATTATTACCAGTCAAGTTAAATGCCTAGGAATATGCTTCTATTCTGCAAAGGAGATGCTTTGCTCAAGATGGAGTTGATTTTATTGTGCTTAAACTCAAACCAGTTCATCACAATGCTTCTGATTCTGGAACTATAAGATTCGTGGGTCACCAGGATTTTGAGTCTGAGCATTCAACCCAGGAAAACAGGGTTAACAGGTAAGAAAACAGGGCTTCTGATCATGTATCAAAAAGGTCTCAATTTATTTATCATTTTTGTAATTAACATTCTATCTTGCCCTTTCTCCCAAAGGAGTCCAGGACAGCAAACGGTAAAAAGATACAATTAAAGAATAAAATAAAAAAACATTTTAAAAACCCTCACAGCTAATGATTTCAGGGTTGCCACAAACAGTATCTCAGTCATCAAACGCCTAGGGAAGCAGGAATGGTTTTTAAGCTTCAATGAGGGAGAAAGACATATCTCACCACGGAGGAATTTCACAAATGGGGAGCCGCCACCAAGAAGGCCCTGCCATGGGTCAATGGCAGGTCTGTGGTCAGGGCCCAGCCTGACTCCCCTTTTCTTTTTGTATAAGAACTAATATGAAAGAGGCCTCCCAGCATTCTCACAGGCCCATATAAGATCAGCATAAACAGTTGGGTCGATGAGCACTTACTGTTCCCAACCCTAACCCTGAGGAAAGCCATCTAATCAGACTTTAATTTGATTTTGACCTGTTTTAGGAGGTAATTTAATTATTGTTTGATTTTATACCAATGTTATATATCTGATGTTAGCTGCCCTGAGCCCGACTTTGGCCAGGATATAAATAAAAGTTTATTATTATTATTATTATTATTATTATTATTATTGCCAGCTGGCCAGCACCCAGTTCATGGTAAACCAGCCCCAGATCATCTGGGACTGAGGTTAGAGGAAGCTTCCAGGACAGAAGGATATTATTACAAGGAGGCTCTAGGCAAAAGCAAGTGATGAGTCAGTTTATGGGCTCCGCTGTGCAAAATTATTTAAGGGCATCTAGTGCCTACAAATGTTAGGAAGAATGAGCCTGCCAAAGAAGGCTGCCTGATGCCAGTCGTGTGCTGTGTACAGACAGTGGCAGGTCGACGTCAGCTGCAGTATTTCATCTCTTTCCAAGCGCAGGTATTTCACATTCAGGCCAGAGTGAATCACAGCTTCGCCCATGTCAATCATGCATCTGAGTGGATTGTCTAGCGAGGTTTTAGAAATAGGAACTAATCAAATGAAATTGTCATCAGCTGTCACTCCAAGACAAGATGCCCAATACATAAAACCATGAAAATCTAATTGGAAGAGACCTTGGATGTCATATAGCTGAACCCATCTACTCGATGCAGGGCTGGCCAATGATGCTTTGCTGTCCGGGGCAAAGGACAAGATGAACCGTACCCATTCTTCAACCAGAAGCCGACCAGAATGGCAGCTGAATCATAGAATCGTAGAATTGTTGAATTGGAAGGGACCCTGAGGATCATCAAGTCCAACCCCCTGCAATGCAGGAATATGCAATTGTCCCATATGGGGATCGAACCTACAACCTTGGGTTCATCAGCACCATGCTCTAACCAGATGAGCCGTCCATTGTCCCTAAGCACTTGGTGACTGGACATTTCCCCACTGCAGTAGACTGGTTTAGGCACAGCATATAACATACAGACAATTTTGCCGTCCAATCCCTCACTATTGGTTGCCATCCTCCACCATCTGCTGCGTGGTTCTGCCTCATGGCAGGATCTACCATGCAGAATGCAACTGTTAGTGGTCCATTCAACCACTAAATGCCTCCAGTGAAGTTAAGCAATTCACACACCAGGTGAGTCAGTACCTGTGCATCGGAATCTTCCTTATGAGGACTCAGACCATTGGCCCATCCAGCTCAATATTGCCTAACTACCTGGCAGCAGTTCTCTGGGGTTGCACACAGAGGACATTCTCAGCACTTGTTGTTGTTATTGTTGTTTAGTCGTGTCCGACTCTTCGTGACCCCATGGACCAGAGCACGCCAGGCGATCCTGTCTTCCACTGCCTCCCACAGTTTGGTCAAACTCATGTTAGTAGCTTGGAGAACACTGTCCAACCATCTCGTCCTCTGTCGTCCCCTTCTCCTTGTGCCCTCCATCTTTCCCATCATCAGGGTCTTTTCCAGGGAGTCTTCTCTTCTCATGAGGTGGCCAAAGTATTGGAGCCTCAGCTTCAGGATCTGTCCCTCCAGTGAGCACTCAGGGCTGATTTCCTTAAGAATGGAGAGGTTTGATCTTCTTGCAGTCCATGGGACTCTCAAGAGTCTCCTCCAGCACCAAAATTCAAATGCATCAATTCTTCGGTGATCAGCCTTCTTTATGGTCCAGCTCTCCCTTCCATACATCACTACTGGGAAAACCATAGCTTTAACTATACAGACCTTTGTTGGCAAGGTGATGTCTCTGCTTTTTAAGATGCTGTCTAGGTTTGTCATTGCTTTTCTCCAAAGAAGTAGGCGTCTTTTAATTTTGTGACTGCTGTCACCATCTGCAGTGATCATGGAGCCCAACAATACCTGGGATTAAACCTGGAAACTTCTGCATGTAGAGGAGATGCTCTACTCCCGAGCTATGGCCCTTTCCGATTGTGTATTGAAACATTTATATCGGGTTGTCCTCACAACAGAATATTTGGTAGTGTTTAATGCACCCTTATGCACTCCATTCAGGGAGAATGATTTGCCAAGGTCAGCCATTGAGGGCCCCAAATTCAGCAAAATCAATCGGTGAAGCTTTTCTTAGCGTAGCTTCAAACTACAGGTGTGGGAAATCACATATCTGAAAGCTCCCCAGTCTAAACACATATGAACCTTGCCTGTTCAACACTAGCAGGTTTGCTAGCCCTGAAGGAAAGCATTCAAACATACAGTGAAAGTCAACATATTCACAAGTTAACACTGACAATCCAAGACAAATTTTATGTGTGCCTGGAAACTGAAAGATACTCCAGAGAATATTGACAGTCCCCTAAAAGGGCTTATCAGCATTCCATTGTATGCGCCCAAAAGGTGGGGGAAAGACGTGAGCATTCACTAAATCCCACTGGGATTTTCAGCGTTTACCAAATGCTGGGCGTTTGCTTCCGAATCTGTGTGTGTCGTGTGCATTCATGGTGCCTTTCAATCTGCTAGAAGGAGCCCCTCATTTTTCACCTCTGTTTTTCCTGGTGCAGACATGTCTGAAATATAATGAGAGTTGGGATTTGTCTGCCCTGATTTAATTACTACAATCCAGATAACTCTGTCAATCAATTTTTCTCCTTGTGACTCCTGACGGTGAAAAATGCCTTCATTACCAGGACTGATCGTTAGTAGATGTGAAGTTGCAAAAGAAGATGATGAAGATGAGTTGTTTGCTCTGCCAGAGAATTGACCCGTCAGTGTCACTAAGTGGACTCCGGCGAGCCCCACGATTCCCGGAGGGGTGCAGATCGTTGGATTGCTCCACAGCAAAGGTCTGGATCTGTCTGCTCTGCAGCGCTCTGAAATTTACACACATCCAGTCGAGAGTAATTTGATGGATAACTAAACAATTATACTAGCAAGAGCTGAATCATATGGCCTTTTCACTAAAGCAACAACTTTCAAGGTACTTTCTTTAAGGAGGGAGAGAGGGAGAGACAGAGCAAGAGAGTGACAGAGGGAGAGAGGTGAGAGTCGGAATAACATTCCATTTTGTCTATTGGCCTTTATGGTTGTGCATCAAAAGAGTCCCTTTCAGCAGCTCCCAACGACCAAATGATCTTTATTAATAATGTAGATAACAATCCCTACCCATCATCCCCCAAATGCCAAAGGACAAGTGTGAGTCACTCTAAACAACAAATTAACTTTGGGTTGTTTCTTTTAATCAGTGTTGTTTTCCTGACACTCCAATGCTAGCAATAAAGGCAGGAGGGAGGGAGGGAGAGGGGGAGAAAGTGGAGCTCAGAGTTAGGAGTTTAGGAGCAGCTTAATGATGAATCTGTGCCATCGACTCAATCATTCCGAGCAAATTATGCTTTTAATTGCAAAAGGTAATTTTGTTGTGGCGACTAATTAATCTTTGGGAATAATAATAATAACAATAATAATGACAGCCATTATGAATCCGGAGAAAGCCCACAAGAGTGATTTGCATAGCGAGAACTGCACTAAAAGAATGAGTTTGCTCTCAGGAGGCCTTAGAAAATTATGCTCCCTTCTCTGTTCAGGGCCAGAGTGGAGGAGAAGGTGTTTAATAAAGGAATACCACCACCCCTACAGTTGTCAGAAGAAAACACATGCAATTTTGTTATGTTAAGTATGTACAGACACCATAGACAGCAATGAACAGGCCAAATGAAATGTACTTTGTTTCCGTCAAAAACTACCACTTAGGGTTGTTGTGAGCTGGAAAGGCTACTCTGAGTTCTTCACAGCAGCCTTCGTCAACCTGGTGACCTCCAGATATTTTGGACTACAGCCCCAGTTAGCACTTCAATCAAACATATGGAGGGAAAACTCCCTCAGAACGACACAGCCAATCAGATTAGGGTTACCAGACGTCCCTGTTTCCCGGGGACAGTCCCCGGATTTGCGAATAAGTCCCCGGACAAATTCCATCCCAGGAATGTCGCCGGATTTCATCTAATGTCCCCGGGAAACGCAGCAGCGGCAGTCTCAGCAGCCCGGAGCAGTTGGCTCTGGCTGGCTTCAGGAGCTGCTCGGAAGTCCCCATATGATGGTGGTGCAGGGGCTCTAAGATGCAGCTTCCAGACTGCCTCCACCTTCCCTGACCCCAGCAACCAAGCTGTGAAGGGAGGCTTCATGCTGCCTATCACAGCAGCCTCCCAACTCCTACTTGCGTAGGAGCGGGGGGGGGATCTCTCAGCTGTGAAGGGAGGCTTCACGCTGCCTATCAGAGCTTGCGTGCAAGCAGGAGGGGGCAGGGATCTCTCAGGCAACGGGAAGCCTCCCTGAGGGATCCCCGCCCCCTCCTGCTTGCACGCAAGTAGGAATGGGATTGGGGCTGCTCCGATGGAAAGGGAGGCATTGCACTGCCTGAGAGATCCCTGCCCCCTCCTGCTTGCACTCAAGTAGGAGTTGGGATGGGGCTGCTCCAAAAGGCAGTGTGAAGCCTCGCTTCCCAGCTGAGGGACCCCTGCCCCCTCCTGCTTGCACACAAATAGGAATGGAATTGGGGAAGCATCACGCTGCCTGAGCCTCACCACCGCTGCTGCTCTCGGCCCTCCTCCGCCTCCCATGCCTGACCCGCCATACACAACTTCCCCACCACCACCACCAAAGAACCAACAACTCAAAGGCTGCCCAGGCTCATGGAGAAAGGAGATAGAAGCATCGGAGGAAGCGGAAACGTGGCAGTTGAGGTCAAGGCGGTGGCCGCCCCTCTGCCCCCGCCATCACTGCAGCATCAACGTCCCAAACGTGTAGCATTTATTTATTTAAAGTGTCCCCGGATTCATTGAAAAAATCTGGTAACCTTAAATCAGCTGGCCACATACCCATCAACTGCCCCAGAAAAAAACAGGGCATCCCGTTTTTGCTTCTGAGAGGACAGGTCATGGCCGCCATGATCTTGTGTGATTTCGAGCTGCACTTGGCGGGGGGGGGTGGCATCCAAAAACAAGCAGTTTGGGGTGCTGTGCAAGATCTCTCCCTGATAAAGCGCTTTGGGGGGCAGCCATTTTGTGTGGCGCTCCAAAACACTTTCGGGGGGCACTGTGCCCAAAAATATGCTTTTCGGGGGGTACACGATCTTGCTTGGGTGACGTGACTGGCACAGGAGTGCAGCCCCAAAAGATGGTGTTCCGGTTCGGGGCCAGAATGTATGTGACCATGCTACGTTAGTGAAGGTCATGCCATTATGCCTGGTTGCTAAGCAACACCACCGCACAACCTCCTCTTGGCTAGTTGACTGAAGTTACAAACTGAATGATCCCTGCTGTTGCTCTTCCAACATGAACATATATGGGGTTGTGTCAATGGGAACAAGAGAACTCTATGGGCCTTAGGGATCATATGAAGCTGTCCTATACCAGGGCAGGGAATTTGTACATCTAGCTCAGAACTGTCTGCTCTGAATGGTGGCAGCTATCCAGGATACCAGCCAGCAGAGGCCTTTTCTATCACCTGCCACTGGATATCTTGCCAGGATTGAACCAGGAACTCTCTACAGGAAAAGCATGCACACCACCACTAATTTACAGTCTTTGGTCAATCCCACTGTTTGCTGGCACTGGGCCTATAGGATGATCTAGGATGGATCATGCCTGTACATTTTTATTTGTTCTTGTCCAGATTTTGCAATGGAGACGAATGATACAGCAACCCTCAAATAATCTGGTCTTCAATGCCACATACTTTTGCTGCAGCTTTTTTATTTCATAAATGCATTGCCAGGCTATTATCCCGCGTTGCCGCAAATCTTTTTTGTTTTGCTTCAGAGCAACCAAGAAAAGAAATAATGTCATTTGGGCCGGGTGAGTGATGGTGACTGAGATTAAGTTGATTCACCTCCATAATGGGCTTGGCTGAAATTGCTTGTGAAACTCATTGTATGAATCAGGAGAGCTCAGGATGTAGCGCATCATCTCTGAGTCTCCTCTTGCTGCTTATGAATCTCTAAAGAATTACTATTTTTTTTGCCTTTGATCACTTGGATGTGTCTAACCACAAAGGCAGCCATCTCATTCTCAGTCATCACATTGGCTGCCGCCTTCTTGCCAGCTTCCCTGCAAAGTATTCAGCCACTTGCACCAATGTCATTTCCTGGATAATGGCACTTGCAAAACACATTTTGCATTGCATTGCAGAGCAGTGATTCACATCTGGTAATGTCAGGTGGCCAACTCAATCATCTGCAGAGAAACAGCAAGTTAGAGTTCAACATATAGTGTGGGACAGAGGACCTCCAGATAGGGAGCTTGCCTTGGATGCCCCAAACCATATGGAGGCAGTGTGGGGCAGTGGTTAGAGTGTTGTACTATGACCTGAGAGACCAGAGTTTGAATCCCTACTCATCCATGAAGTTCACTGTGTGCCCTTGGGCCGGTCACTGCCTCTCAGCATAACCTACCTCACAGGGTTATTGTGGGATTAAATGAGGAGGAGGAGATACCCCCCCTTATCTGCCCCCATTACCCATCTACTTTTGCCAGCCCCAAAGAATAACCTAGGTGCAATTAGCATGCATTGCTTCATCTGCAGATTCAGGATCATTTAGTATGAGCAAGCTTGTGTGTCTCCAAATGGAAAAATAAACAAACTGCTTCGGTCTGAATGCTGAAAGGATTGACTTGGAAAACTTGCAAATTGAATGAAGAGAATTACTCTGGCTAGACACACACGTCATTAAGAATTACGGGCGCAGGGGTTTCAGCAACATGGAATGCCCGAATGAGAGATTTGTTTCGAGCTTAAAGGAGATGAATTTAAAAGCCTTTGAAATAAACGAAATGGGCCCGCCGTTTGCTTGCTTGAGCTGTCCCACGTGCAATAGAAGCCTAATATCTGCACAATAAAAGAAACGTAATTGAAGTTGACTTTATAGGAGCACTGAGGTTGGTGGCTTGGTCACATTTCCAAGGAAGCGCTTTTTGCAAAGAAGTGCTTGAACCGCAAGCAATGTTGTTATTTCCTAGCAAGCAATGGTCTTCTTAGAAGGGATGAAGCGCAGCGTGCCATTTTGTCAACTGTCCTAATTTTGTCAGGACGATCCTGGAAAAGCACTAAACAGAAAATAAAAATATCAGGACTTGAACCTAGGACTTTCTGCATCCACCTCTGAGTTCTGCTCTTCCGTCTTGTGTGAAGCAGGCCTCCACAACTTGGGTCTCACCATGCCATTTGAAGCCAAATTTAAAAATGGCAACTTCTTAAATGTTTGCTTCTGTACATAGATGGTGCAAATAGTGTCCAGACTGTCCCTGGCAGGTGTGCCTGCATTGTGAATGCTTAACATCTTGCAGGTGGTTTTGAAGATTTTTAATGGAGTTTTACACTCTGCGGAAACAGATGCCTGCTTGGGGGTTTTGACTAGATGAGCCTTGGGGTCCCTTCTCAACTCTACAATTCTATGATTCCATGATTCTATAGCACTTGTGTCTAGGGCAAGGATGGAGAACCTGTAGCACTCCAGATGCTGTTGGACTCCAGGTCCTATCATCCCTCACCTTTGGACACGCTGCGTGGAAGTTAACTGCCTTGCCATGGCGAAGGGGCTTGAATATCTCAGAGAAGCTATGACCTATGCTGTGCAGGGCCACCCAAGATAGATAGGTCATAGTGGAGAGTTTTGACCAAATGTGATCCACCTGGAGCAGGAACCGGCAAGCCACTTCAGTATCCCTGCCAAGAAAACTCCATGGCTAGAGACAACAAAACCTAGACAGCATCTTAAAAAGCAGAGACATCACCTTGCCGACAAAGGTCCATATAATTAAAGCTATGGTTTTCCCAGTAGTGATGTATGGAAGTGAGAGCTGGACCATAAAGAAGGCTGATTGCCGAAGAATTGATGCTTTTGAATTATGGTGCTGGAGGAGACTCTTGAGAGTCCTATGGACTGCAAGAAGATCAAACCTCTCCATTCTTAAGGAAACCAGCCCTGAGTGCTCACTGGATGGACAGATCCTGAAGCTGAGACTCCAATACTTTGGCCAACTCATGAGAAAAGAAGACTTCCTGGAAAAGACCCTGATGTTGGGAAAGATGGAGGGCACAAGGAGAAGGGGACGACAGAGAACTGTCGGGAGGCAGTGAAAGACAGGAGTGCCTGGCGTGCTCTGGTCCATTGGGTCACGAAGAGTCGGACACGACTAAACAACAACAACTTCTAGAAACCCACAGATCCCAGACACCTGATATTTGGAGACGAGATAAGGATTCTTGAAGATCTTTGAGCTGAACCCCACCAAAAGCACATGAGGTAGACTTAATGCCCCTGCTTTGTTTGTTCATCAGGAACTGAGATTCTGAATTTGGATGTTCCATTTATCTGGTGTACCTATTAACCTCAACAGACCCAGAGGGGGTTGACAGTTTAGCCTAGGAATTCAATGCATGCACCCCCCCAAAAAATTCATGTGATGCATATGAGAGCTATTCACTGGGTTTCGTCTTTCCCCAAATATTGCAACATGCTTACTGGCTCAATTTATTTAAAAAAATAAAAATGCATTAAAAATAAGCAGAGAAAATATGTTTCCCAACCCATATTTAAATGCAAATTGCCGTGTGTATTTTCAAAAGCAATTTAGCAGATTAATGCCAAAAAAGGGACAAGATGGACTTATGAGTAAACACCTGCAAAAGAGACACAGACCAGAACAGACTGTACCATTCATCCCAAGTTTATCCACAATCGAAACCACGCGGTACCCAGCTTCTGCTTTCCAACAGGCAATCTGCAGCTTGGGGTGGTTTAGATAAGGAGAAGGATAGTGCAGGGAGGGTTAAACATTCCCTTTCCTCAGCACCTGTGCTCTAATCTATTTCATGCTTTAAAGTTAAAAAAAAAAAAAATGACATGAGATCATGGAACTCCCATGCAATATGCCATTTGGCCCTTAGGTATTCACCACCTGTTTGCACTGCTCATTGCATATGCAAATTCCTGAAGGGATTTTATCTCCAAACAGTGTGACATCCCAACTTTTCACCCCACACAACTATGCTTATTTATTAAGCAAATTTATAGACTGCTTCATGGCATAAAGCCCTCAAAGCGGGGTACATAATATAAAAAAGCATAAACACAAGCTCTAAGTACAACAGAACCAATTCATCAAACTCTAAAACAATAAAACGATTCATACAAACCCTAACAACAATGAAAGCATTTCACCGAACATAAAATAGATCTTCCATGAATGACTGGGTTATGTATAACACTGTGCATCTACTACTATTTGGGGGCATTTTCCAAAACACTGAAATTATCCAGGAGTTGGAAGTAACATAATCATGTCATCAAATTCCCAGGGAAGGACTTTGTCGAGTATAAATCTGAGTCGTCCCTCCACCCCCACACCTAAGACTCAGACAATATTTCAGGGGTCTGATCCAGCCCTACACATGGAGCTAGCATACTAGCCCCACAGCAAACATTCATGTAGAGACAGCCTCCCCAAATTTTAAAATCCACTGGATTCCAGTCACATGGCTTTGGGCAAACCATTGTTTAAACTTCAACCTTGCCTGCTGGAAATCTGGTTGGGTTTTCCCTGGCGTCAGAGATTTTACCAGATACTTCTCATACAGTGGGTTGTATCCAATGCTAGAGGAGGCCCACTGTGTGGTATTCAGTGAAGTTTTACTCAGAGTAGAGACCCACTGAAATTAACGAACATGTTGAAATGGGGTCCATTAATTTCAGTTGGGTCTACTGTGAGCAGTGCCGGATTTACGTATAAGCTAAACAAGCTATGGTTTAGGGCCCCACTTTTCTTGGGCCCCCCAAAAAAATTTAAAGGAAAAAAACTGGATGTACATTTCCAAAATATAAGATAAAAAACAAATTAAATAAAACCTACATACAGCAAATGGCTTTAGATACCTATTAGGTCCATAAATTACCATATAGCATATGTTGTTGTTGTTTAGTCGTTTAGTCATGTCCGACTCTTCGTGACCCCATGGACCAGAGCACGCCAGGCGATCCTGTCTTCCACTGCCTCCCGCAGTTTGGTCAAACATGATGGTAGCTTCGAGAACGCTATCCCACCATCTCGTCCTATGTCATCCCCTTCTCCTTGTGCCCTCCATCTTTCCCAACATCAGGGTCTGTTCCAGGGAGTCTTCTCTTCTCATGAGGTGGCCAAAGTATTGGAGCCTCAGCTTCAGGATCTGTCCATCCAGTGAGCACTTGGGGCTGATTTCCTTAAGAATGGAGAGGTTTGATCTTCTTGCAGTCCATGGGACTCTCAAGAGTCTCCTCCAGCACCATAATTCAAAAGCATCAATTCTTCGGCAATCAGCCTTCTTTATGGTCCAGCTCTCACTTCCATATATCACTACTGGGAAAACCATAGCTTTAACTATATGGACCTTTGTTGGCAAGGTGATGTCTCTGCTTTTTCAACACAAAAAAACAGTGACAATTTGTTGTTGACAAAGGACAGTTGGACATATAAAGGGCCCCATTACCTTCAGTAGCTTAGGGCCTCATCAAACCTAAATCCGGCCCTGACTGTGAGTAAAACTTAGTTGAATGCCACCCACTGAAATTAATGGACATGATCCACTCATTTCAATGGGCCAGCTGAGCAAAATGGCCAAAGTTTACGGCCATGAGGACCAGCAACGTGCAGAAAACTGAACATTCAGGTGCCGAGTCCTCCACTTTTCCTGGGTTTGTGAAAGGAAAGAGAAAATGCATGTCAGAAGTCATGCTTCTTCCTGCTCTTCAGGTTCAATTTTGTTTTTGATCAGGACAGAGAAAGCCTTTCTTTTGCCCCTGCGATATTTTAAACAAGCGGCAGTGACCGTTGTCTGAGTGTTTACCTTTTGGGGCTCTCCACATTGTATTTGGTACAGCCACCCTCTTCCAAATCTAAACATCTGAAGCGGAGAATAAAAACAAACCTGTTCTAGTAAAAATATTTCACATGCTTAACGTGATTGCAATGCGTATTTCTCAGGACTTTTATTTCCAGAGGATTTTTATTAGGAGCTCCTTCCACCAGCTGAAATAACAAGGCCAGGCCTTTCCTCTAGAACTTTCCCTGTTCTCTTTCCCCTTAATGAAAACAAACTGGCAGAAGGAACAATGTGCAAAAGATGTGTCCCCTGCTGGATAGAACCGAGTATATTCCCTGCTGCGCAAGAGCTCTCCTTGGCTGCCGCTCTCCCAGACTGCTCCGCAGACAGATTAAACAGTCTTGGGAATATATTGTGCTTATAATCACAGGCGCGCACAAACACATCTACTCTCTTTCTCCGTGTGATGTCACTGAATTAAATAAATCTCAGCCAGCTAACTGTATTTGTCAAATACTGGTTTCGATCCGTCTGTCTCGGGAGACCATGGAAGAGTGCGCCTTTGGGATGAAGTCAAACCATTGGAGAATTACAGCGCCTGCTGTGGCTGTAGAAACCGATGCAGGAGAGACATGTTTAGCGAACCCTCCAATGTTCCTCACATGAAAATAGGGACATTTCTCACTGCCCCACAACCGACCCTCCTTGACCCCCCCCCCTCATTTTTGTCCCACCACCACAGAGCATTTCCTATCTGAAACAAGACACCAACAAGACACAGCCCTCCACCGTGCTGAGAAAACCCCAAGATTAGACACGGATACACAAAGCATTTTTTAAAAAAGATCGAGACTCCTTGCTCTCCACTCCTCCTTTCTTCCTGCCCAGGGCTGCCCTGCCCTCTGCCCTCCCCTCAGAACTGGCACTTCACATGAAGCTGGGTTTTCATACAACCAAGCGCTGTATAAATTTTACCAAATAATCAACGAGTAAATAAATAACTGCTCAAAGTGTGCCACATCCCTTTTCTCAACGGTCCATTTGTCATCATGGCAAAGTCAACTGCTGTTGCCGTTCCCCTGCTGCAGATGGGAAAGGGGCTGGGGTCTAATGCCTAAACTGATTCTTCTCCTTTCCTAAATTTATTTTGAGGATTTCCCCTCCCCCATAACAATAGCAAGGCAACAACCCAGATAATACTTGGGATGTAGGAACATAAGGTACTTTCTTTCTATATACCGTATTGGCCTGAATATAAGCCTCACTTCTCCCCCCCCCCCCCAGATTCCGACCATGAAAAGTTAAAGTGTGGCTCAGCAGCGTGGGGCAAACAGCTTCAGGAATGCGCCAAAGTGGCACCCATCCCGCACGTAGTCTGGGAAGGGAGAGAGCAAGGAAGTATGCAGCCAGGAGCAGCAAGGAATGGTATTTTCCCCCTTTTTTTCTTTTCCCCCTTCCAATTTTAAACGTGCGGCTTATATTCCGGTGCGGCTTATATTCGGACCAATACGGTAGCTCACTGTTGTCTTCCCAATTGACTGTAAGTAGCTATCAGATGTTTTAGACAGGGGACATGCCCTGTCCTACCTGGCAATGCTGAGGACCAAATCTGGGGTCTTTTGCATGCTCTGTCATTGAGCTATGACCCTTCTGTTAAAGGTGAGTAGGATTCAAGCCCTTATCTCCTGCTTCTCAGGCCCCTACTCTTTACAGTGGGTCAGTGGAGGGGGTTGCTGCCACCTTTGCCTGTATCTCAGGCCGGACAGCAGAGGCGAGAGCAAATAACTCTAATTTAATTTATCCAAGTCCAGGACAATTGATATCACCTCACTCAAACCACCGTAGCTCTTACAAATGACCATCCAGCTTGCGTCAGTTGATTACGACACCTGTGTTATTGTGAGCTTCTATTAGCATCACAGAATAAAAATGAACCTTAATCTCGCCGGTCACCTCGATATTTCTTTCCTTCTGCCTACACCGGTAATAAATGGAAGCCATTTGTCAAGAAAATCATCTTTAAAGTTTGGGTGAATGGAAGCTTTGATTCTCACCCTCTTGCCCATAATGAGCAATTCCCAAATCTTGTCAAGCCAGCCCTTGATAGACGGCGCAGAATGACATTTCCAAGATGTGAGGCTAATGGAAACTTCTCAAAGCACTTTGAAAATGAAACTTTATTTTATTCTTCCCTCTATTTCCAATGTTCGGGCTGTGAGTGCCGTTCCTTATGCAAACAAACCAGCTCTACCTGTGCGTTGGGCTTTGAGGGGGTGGGATCCTGAGTTCAGCAGAAGTACAAAAGAAATTGGTAGAGAAAAACTCAACAGAGGGCCATCTCCCCCTTAAAAAGAAACAAAAAAGCCCAATGAGGACTGAGGTTGCCCAGAGGCAACAGAATAAAGACTGACAGCTGAGAGGGAAAATTGAATGGCGTATTCTAAGTACGAGCAATCAACAGTACACTATGTGGCTGCTGCTTTCCGTTGTCTATCTGTTCAATATTGTTGTTAGAAGAAAAAAAGTTGCCATGCAACAGGGTGAAGGAGAAGTTGAGGGGATGGGGTTTTTGAGGGATTATAAAGGGATGGGGGTTTGAGGGAGCTGTTAAAGGAGTTGTGGGGAGATGAGGGTTTGGCAAGGAGGTGGTGCAGTGGGTAGCAAGAAATGTGAGCAGGGATGGCAGCCTCTAGTATTTTTTATATTTTCAAATAAATGAGAGATGTTGCATTATATGGATTTGTGTAGGGATCACTCCATTTCTTCTCCTGAAGTGATCCTGCAAGGCAGCCCTGAATGGGTTGCCTTCCCAGGTTGACGAGCCCCATCTGGCCCTCATTTCCCTCTACAGCATGAGCAAAAGCTGCCTTCTTGACCATTGGACCCACTACTGGTCTCATTCACTCCATCTGCCAGAGCAAGGGAAGTCCCTAACTCACCAAGTCACATGCAAGGGAAGTCTTTAGCTCACCATCAGTTTGAGACCCATAGGCTACCCTCTGTTAGGATATTTCCGTTCCACGTTAAAAGGGAGCAGGCTTTGTGAGCCACAGAGTCTGCGTATTTCCTGTTCACAGGAAGTTTATGTTGTGTCTTTGCTTTCGTTTCTCTCTGTGTGTCTGAGACACTGAAGCAGGCAGTCATGTTTTCTCTTTGTTCTGACCAACGCTGAATAAAGTTGTAAATATGCTCTCCTGAGTGCATCTTTCGCTGTGCATTATCTGCTGATAGAGCATGCATCAGCTCTGGAATGTGGCAAGCTATTTCTGGAGCTCATGTTGCTAATTGCTGATACTGTATCTATGGGAGATCGATGGACGTCCAGAGGCGATGTGGAGTCATGATGGACTTTGTCTCCCTGGCAGTATCCCAACACCCTCACCTGGTTTAGCTGGCCAGTTGAGGCCGTTTCCCAGGGTGTGGCTGCTGTCACATGCTGACAACATCTAGGAGCCACAAGTGAGAGCTGAGTACAGGGTGGGGACCAAATAATAATAATAATAATTTATTATTTATACCCCGCCCACCTGGCTGGGTTTCCCCAGCCACTCTGGGAGGCTTCCAATAAAACACTAAAATACAATAACCTATTAAACATTAAAAGCTTCCCTAAACAGGGCTGCCTTCAGATGTCTTCTAAAAGTTTGGTAGTTAATTTTCTCTTTGACATCTGGTGGGAGGGTGTTCCACAGGGCAGGTGCCACCACCGGGAAGGCCCTCTGCCTGGTTCCCTGTAACTTGGCTTCTCGCAGCGAGGGAACCGCCAGAAGGCCCTCAGTGTCCAAAGGAGGGCACACAACCTGAGAAGTAGTGTGTCTCCCACCAGAGGGTACTACACCTCCCCTAACACCCCATACATCCCAACCAGATGCCTATGGGAAGCCCAAAACCAGGACCTGAGCCCAACAACACTCTCCCCTCCTGTGGTTCCCAGCATGCAGCCTCTGAGGTAGAACATACCCATTGATACCTGTATCCTCCAGGGATTTTTCTAATCCCCCTTGAAAGCCATCCAGGTTGGTGGCTATCACTGCCTTTGTGGAAGACCCTGGTATGGAAGCACTCTCCATGATTGGAAACTCTTTCCAATGCTATTTAACCTAACCAGAAGAATATGCGTGTTAAAACAGTGAATCCCATGTGGGTTGCAAATTCCCTTCTCATCACGTTGTCTACAAGTATTCTTTTTTAAGTGAGGGGGATGAGTGGATGTTGGGATGCAGCCACTATTGAACTATCCAATTCAAGAATACCAAACACCAAGATGGAGCCACCTTTTGCATTTTGGCATTTTAAAAAAGACAATGGGAAACAAATCCAAAGCTGCTATTTAAGACATTCCAAAAGTCCATGATATCTTGCTAAACAAACATATAAATCATGATTATGCAACTCATTTAACTATGTTACGGTACATTTGAAACAGAGAAAGTTCTTCCCTCTGAGAGCTTATATATACTTCAGTTCCTTGAAATTACAGAATCAAAGGACCAACTACTGTCAAACTGTTCTTTCTTTCTTTCTTTCTTTCTTTCTTTCTTTCTTTAAGGGAGTTTGCCAAATCAAAATTGGAAGCCAAGTTCTTGCAAACAGAGTTTTCTCATTGCCTGGCGGCTCTTTCCAAAATTCATAATTGCAGCTAGTACACATATTTGTGCTGATAGTATTTAAAAAACACGAAGTATCTCTTATTAACTAAGTACTTGGTAATATTTTTAATGTTAGCAATTGGTAACTTGAAGAAGAAGGAAAACCATTCAAATTGGCATTTTTCATCAGATAATATAACCATTGTTCTTCCGATCTAAGTCTAATCACAAGCTGCCCAGACTTCAGTGCCCAGAATAATTGTGTTTTGTCTTTGGGTTGGTCCCAAAAGCAGCAGAGTCCAGGCAAATCCTAATTCTGTCTATGTAGGAATTAACAGACTAGGCTTCCATATCAGGGCAGCCCTACCAGTGAGACAGGGTGGCGCTGTGGGTAAAACCTCAGCACCTAGGACTTGCCAATCGCATGGTTGGCGGTTCGAATCCCCGCGGCGGGGTGCGCTCCCGTTGTTCAGTCCCAGCTCCTGCCCACCTAGCAGTTCGAAAGCACCCTTAAGTGCAAGTAGATAAATAGGTACCGCTTTATAGCGGGAAGGTAAACGGCGTTTCTGTGTGCTGCTCTGGTGCCTGTTCGCCGGAGCAGCGTCGCCACGCTGGCCACGTGACCCGGAAGTGTCTGCGGACAGCGCTGGCTCCCGGCCTCTAGAGTGAGATGAGCGCACAACTCTAGAGTCTGTCAAGACTGGCCCGTACGGGCAGGGGTACCTTTACCTTTACCAGTGAGACAGTTCCCTCAGGCTGCAGATGTTGGGCAATGAGGGAGAAGCCAACGATCAGTCCATCTTTACTCTTGAGTCAAAATGTTATTTTCTGCCTCTCATCTGCTGGTATCAGATCGGCAACTCAAGACAGATGGGTGCCAACCACTATACATGTAAGTTAGTGTATGCAAATGTTATGCAAAGTTGTGCCTTGTGCCCATTCCTCCCTGGAGACCTATAAACACCAAGCAACGCCCCTGATTGCTGCAGACCGAGGAAGAAGCAGGGAAAGCAGAACCTTCTGTGGCAGCTCCAAAGCAGGTCAGAAAAGGAGATGTCAGCAAATGCTGGTGGAGCGAAGAAAAACTGCTGGGAAAATAAGCAGGAATCCTGGAAATTGGGCAGGGGAAGATGAGGAGAGGAGACATGAGGAACCCATTAAGGAAGATGAAAACAAATCTTCCTGGGTATGGGGAAAGTTCACAAGAGTTAGAGTAACATACAACCCTGCTAAGAGAAGATCCTCAGATTTATACTGGATTAATAGCCATTCCGTCCCCCTCAGAAAATGTTGAGAATTTAATTCCTGTGTAGGGAGGGCATGTAGCTCTTAAACTAAAGCTACCAAACTATAAACTGCAGGATTCTTGGGGGAAAGCCATGACAGGGACAACATCTATATATGTTTATGATAGAAATATAACATTAGGAGATAATGGAGGTCATACTCAAGATCAATTACTATAGATTAGTTACTCCTTTAATGATGTTATAGATTAGGGGGGACCCCCCATACCCTAGAAATTAATAAATAGTAGGATTTGGATTGATCAGGGTATGAAATTAAAGTACAAGCTGTGGAGCTGTGCCAGACAAGGGATCCCTGGGCTTATGCAAACCAACCCGGCTGACCTAGCGAAGAGCAAATCTGTTAACATGACAAAAGATGTTGATGGACCATCTGAGAGGTATCCTTTGTCTTGGGGAGACAGATGTTGCCGAGGTGACAGGGAAAGACAGTTTTTGAGCAAGGTGTTCTGGGAAGAAGAAGAGGAGAGAGAAAAGACTTGGATCCATCTTGGGCAGGCTGGCTGAAGGCTGGCTGGGAGGGATGCCTTGGATTTCAGGGCTGTGGGGGACAAGCCCCCCTTGAAATGACCATGCTGTAAGATCGGGACTCCCTCCATGCAGACTTATGGTGAATAAACCATATTTCTTAAAGCTACAACAGTCTCTGCTATGTCTCAATTATCCAGAGGAACACAGACCCTACATGAGTGTCTGGAACATCTTGGGCTCTTGCTATTGCTCGGCAGAGAGTGGGGGTGGCGCTCAACTTTTGTAACAATCTTTCCCCCCCAAATCTTAGCATTTTACAAGTATGGCCTCTCTCTCCAACATTTTAACCAGTGCTGGTGGCAGCCTGATCTGTAGGAATTAGACAGCAGCTTGATCTGTGGAACTTGACATGTGACCATGTCTATCTGTGTGCTGTGAAAAGCTTCACTTAGCAATTCCTGCAGCTGAAGAGACAGCTAAAAGGGCTGGCTGAATAGGGGAGCTGTAATTTTAAACATCATGGAGAAGGCTGCCACCTTTTGAACCAATTCCTTAAGCCATGCCTTTAACAGTGAACTGCAGAAATTAGTGGGTTAAAAGGCTGACTTCCGGGTGGTGAAAAGCTTTGTCGGCTGATGTATGCAGATCTGACTGGTGATAAAGCCATAGGGGGCAGGCCAGGGCTGAACTGCAGCCACAGTTCTTTCATACAACATTTCACTTCTGATTACTCCCAGCTTTCTTCATTTAAGAAGCTTAATCTAAAGGAGAAATGTGCATGTTTGTTCTTGCCGTTGTTAAACAACTGATATTCAGAAACCTCTGGCAAGCCACTGGAAATCAAGTGGCTGCATACACACCATACACTGAAAGTGGATGACATGGCCTTCTCCAAAGAATTCTGGAGGACTATATCCTCCCATACCAAACCCCTCATGTTTTCGGAATGTCTGGGGGAGCCTTGCATAGGATACGGTACTTCCTCTCTTTCTGAATAGAGCCCAGGGGGCTTCCTGATACTTTTATCCAAGGACTGCTGGAGAGAGACTGGAGAAAAATCCAGCCGAGCAACCATTGGGTGGAACTTTCTTCCTGGAGCCTTTGGAATCAAAAAATTATACGTCAGTCTCCATCCTTTTGTATTTAGGCACAATCGCAGATTGTCTGGTGGGGTGGCAGAGCTCACAAGACCTCTAGTTGGTTGCATCACTGCTGCTTACTGGGAGGTAGATGAGGAAGGATGGGCAGCAAGGTCAGTGCGGTGCAAACACACCAGCAGAGCCAATCCAGTGTTTCCGCCAGCAGGTTTGCACTGTGATGACTTCTCTACTTCAGCCCTTCCAGTCTACCGCCTGGTAAGAAGCAGGAATGTGATCCGCCAGAGGTGAACTAAGCGCCACCACTTCTTTTAGCTTCTTAGATAATTTCAGAATTATTTCTCGAAACACTTCAGAACCACCTTTCCCAAGCAGCTGGCTGAGGATGATGGGTACTGCAGTCCAAAGCATCTGAATGGCATTGGTTGAGGGAGGCTGTTGTAAGAAACGTGTCCTGCTTCTAAGAAGCTGAAGCAGCTTTTAAAAACTCCCTGCCAGTTTAGTTTATTTTGGCCTGCAAATGGATTCGTAAGTGCCTTAACTCTTCTCTTAAACCGAAGATAATTCTAAGTTCATTGTATTTTATATGCTTGCAGTAGTTGCCCCTCTCCTTTAAAACGACAACAACAGAAAGACATTGGGGTCCTTATTGTAAGAGACGAAGCTCTTTCTCACCTCTAGTACATGCCAAGAGATAAGTTAAAAATAGCAGTTAAGCTACATGAATCACTATGAATGAACTTACAATAAGTGAGGCATGCTTAGTAACCGAAAGAATAGTCTCTGAATCACAAACGCCTGGAAAAATAACTCCGGCACTGTTCATCACAACAGGTAGCATAATGAGCATGTCTAGACAAAACTGGAGGAGGGTGGCACTGTTCAAATTATGGGGAGCCAGAGGTGTGCTGCCCCCTTATCTATTCTGACAGCCCCCTAACCTACTATTATTCTAAGGCTACAGGAGGGGTCATAATTTGGTTGTAACAGGTGGGGGGTCAAAGAGCTTGATAATTTCATTAGGAGTCTATTTCCTCCCTATGATTCAGGCTCTGTCAGGTGCACTCCCATCAGCCCCAGCCAGCAGGACCAATGCTCAGGGATGGTGGGAGTTTTAGTCCAACCGCATCTGGCATGAGTTACAGTTTTCTCAGCGTAGCAGATGGCATGATGGATCAGTGACAATCGCCTGTCCTGCATTTCATTTCATTTCTTTTCTTTTTTAAAAAAATAATAAGATTTTATTAAAGCTTTTTCATAATACACTAAGGTAAAAGAAACTAATCTAAATAAAAACAAAAACAGAGAAAGAAAAGAAAAGAAAAGAAAAGAAAAAAGAATTGTAGCTATATACTACCATTCAGATTTCCCTTTTGTTCAGCCTGTAGTGTTGGGCAGCCAAATATTTCGGAGTTTTTTGCTGCTGCTTTAAGCCTGCCCTATTTAGAGATGAAGTTAATAAGATGCACAGGAATGCCAAACAGAACACAATTGTTAATGCGGCCTATCATTGAAGATCACACTTTATGAAATGCAGTCCTCAGTTTCTTACTTGATGAAAGCCTGTTAGCCTTATTCCCTGGATAGCGCTCTTGCCTCCAACTGAGGTCTGAAGGATTTGCATCTATATGTGCAGCTAACAAAAAACATTTCAGAACAATCCGGTTCCCCCAGAGGAATGCTGACACAAATAAGAGACACAACACATTTCATCTATTAGAAACATCCTGAGCTTTTAAGCTATGCCAAAAGAAAAAAAGTGGAGGGGGGAGAAGCAGTTAAGATGATTTGAGAGATGTTGTGCTTTATGGGGCAACAGCAAAATATATCCTAGGAATTCTTCAAGCTTTAGATCTCCCCTCAACATCTGGAACATGGCAGGGAGAAGGTTGTGCATGCAATCCAAGATTATGAACTCACTTAAAAGTTTGAAATTCATGTACAGGAACAGAAAAGATTGGGGGATGGATGTTGAAATCATTAACCGTGTAATGAGTGAGGTGTTATTCAACACAGCTTTAAAACCAACATTTTATGTCATCCCCATCACATTTTTTTTCCCCAGTGTTGGGGGCAATGCCCCCTATGTTAAATAGCCTTTGGGCATGGCCTGTACTAAGCCATTGGATGCATTTCCTATAGCTGATGCCTAATTGTACACAATGAAGGAGATGGGCAGGCATGGATAGCTGCCAATAGCAGCCTCTAGGGGGCAGTGTAACTGAGGGAACTACAGTATGCAGAGGATGGGTTAAAACCAGGGGTCAGCAACCTTTTCCAGCCGTGGGCCAGTCCACCGTCCCTCAGACCCTGTGGTGGGCCGGACTTTATTTTTTTAAAAAAATAATGAACGAATTCCTATGCCCCACAAATAACCCATAGGTGCATTTTAAATAAAAGCACACATTCTACTCATTTAAAAACACGCTGATTCCTGGACTGTCCATGAGCCAGACTGAGAAGGTGATTGGGCTGCATCCGGCCCATGGGCCTTAGGTTGCCTTCCCCTGGTTAAAACCCTCTCCCCCAGCACTCCTTCCTGAACCAAAGGCTCCTGCAACTCTCTTTGGGCAGGAAAGGAAAAGGCACCATGAAAGCCAAACATTGACCTGTCCCTGACTAGAAAAACAGATAGCTGCATTACTGAGTTGGATCCTTAGTCCTGTTTTCCATCACCAGACCTTCTCTTACCTTACATACAATTTTCATAATGTGCTCTGGCCTATGAGAAAATTAGTGCATTTCCCTTTCTTAGAGTCTTCCTGATTTCTCTCCTTAATCTTGTTTCCCATCAGTATTTACTCTGGGAGTTTTTTAACCACAGAAACCATTTAGCAGAAAGAAAGATGGAGCTTACATATATATCTCCACTAGCCTCCCTGCTATCCATACATGATTACCACAGGACTGGTCTGCCATGTGCCCTCATGAACTGGTAGTTTACATTCCTCTGATTAATTAGAAACAGGGAGTAATCAACCGCAAAGTGGCATAAGAATATAAGGAACGGGCAGCTGCATTCCAGATTTCAACAGCAAATTAAGGGAGCTCAAAACTGTCAGCGTCTCGCTTTTTCCAGCATCGTTTTGATACCCTTTGGCATTGTCTGCTTTCAGGAATAGCTGGTACCACCCAAATGTGGGGCACTGAAAGTGGGTGGGACTTGCTGCAAAGCCGTCACGATGTCCCCCACCTCCACCCAGTCTGTTACCCCTGTCAACCCCAACTCATCTTCAAAGGTTCACATCCTTCCTATCTATCAGTTGGAATAGCTAAGTCAGGGGTGAGGAACTTCTAATCTGTGAGTTGATCTTGGCCTGCCAAACTTCCCCACTTTGACTGCGAGGCCATTTGGGGCAAGTCGCACACACCTACACCTGATGTCATACAGGTAAGGGACAGTTCAGAATTTACAGAAGCCATCCTGGTTTCTTATTTGATCCTGGAATGTCCCGCTTTAACTTAGGACATCCCTATTTTCATTGGGGAAATGTTGGAGGGTATGCAGTTATGTACCCCCAAGCCAAGGAGATAAGTAACTATACAGCCTTTAGAAGACACCTGAAGGCAGCCCTGTATAGGGAAGTTTTTTAATGTTTAATTATATTTTAATATACAGTCATACCTCATGTTACGTTTGCTTCAGGTTCCGTGTTTTCAGGTTGCGTCCCGCGGCGACCTAGAAGTACCTGAAAGGGTTACTTCTGGGTTTCGCCACTCACGCATGCACAGACGTGCAAAATGACATCATGGGCATGCGCAGAAGTGGCAAATCACGACCCGTGCGTGCCCAGACATGGGTTGCGTTCTCTTCAGGTTGTGAATGGGCCTCTGGAACGGATCCCATTCTCAACCAGAGGTACCACTGTATGTTGGAAGCCCAGAGAAGCTTGGGGAAGCCAATCATCATCATTATTATTGAATGGGACCTCCCTATTTTCATCAGAGAAATGTTGGAGAGTATGAGATGGCAGTAAGAGACCAGCACTGTCAATTTTATGCTTCCGTTGCTGGAACCATACAGCCCTCATCTCACTGCCACCCTGGACCATCCCTGTCCAGGGAAGCCCTGCTGAATTGAGCCAAAGACCTCTCCTACTCAGCATCCAGTTCTCAAAGTAGCAGACCAGATGCTACGGGAAACTCACCAGCAAGACCAGAGCAGTGTGGGATGCACTCTTTATCCAAAGGACAATGGTCAAAGCACCTTATTTAGAGGAGTGGTTCCCAACCTTTATGGGGACATACCCCACCTAAGCATCTCTAAAATCCTGATGCCCCCCATGACATATAATTCTTCTTCAAAAAGTGAACTGCTAAAAGGCCATTAACTGTTAATAGCTCATTCTCGAATTGCCCCCCTTAAAAATCAAATTGCCCCCCTGTGGGGCATGTGCCCCATGTTGGGAACCATGGATTTAGAGCAAAGTCAATGTCATATTAGGCATAAGGAAATCTTCTCTCCTCAGTTGCATGAGGGCATAGGCTCTTGAGCTCCTTGATTTGAATCAGCCTTTTAATAATAGGTGATAGCAACTTTGCTTAACTGTAACTGCTGTTAGCTGAAAGTAAGAGCCCTAAGCCACAGCAACCAGAAGGGAGGAGGGCAGTGCACACCTAGCCCTCAGCAGTAGTCAACAGGAGGAAGAGAGGGAGAGGATGGTGGTGGTGAGGTCAGTGCTGTGCAGATGCACCAGCAGAGTCAATCCAATGCTCCCACAGGTGTTTGCACTGCGCTGACCTCCACACCACCTTGCTCATCCCTCTCTCCTTCTCAGTAAGCCACAGCAATAGCAGTGCCCTGCTGCCCCTCCCCACTGGCCACTCTTGCCCCTAAGATAGTCCACCATCAATCAGTGGGACTCAGCTGGAATTCCACCCAAAAAACCACACCTGCTTTTGATCACCGCACCCAGCCTACGATATGTGCTGCGCCGTATCAGCTAACCTCACTGGCGATGATGGAATCTGAATATCTCAGCCTCTAAACATCATGCCAAAGATTCTTTTTAAATGGCCTTTAGGGTGAAACTAATTAGATAGCTTAATGAGTCTTTAGGGCCCTTGATCTAATACATTATTGTTTATTTAGTGTCTAGTTGAGTAATGTCTGTGTAGTTAAAAAAAATGGATTGATGCTGCTCGATTAATGATATTTGAGAGGGACAGAGGGAGGGAGGGAGGGAGAGGGAGCTGCCTATGAGATACTGAAAATATTATTTATATTCATCTCCCGCAAAGCACAGTTTTCTGTAAAGTGTAGTGCCACCTGTTGGCTTCGTCTAATGTATAGGGAAAAAATTCTATACATAGTTTTGAAATTATACAAAATATTTTTATTTGTTCAGCTGCCTGAGAGGTCTGAAATGTGTTGGATATTAAAACTCCCCCAGCCCCTTTGCTTCCTGCTTCTTCCTCCCACCCCGCCACGTGCCAAATACTGAGAGGAGACTGAATATCTGGATCCGTTTTAGTCTGGTTTCGGGCACAGGAACAGCCTTGGCCACAAGGGATTGATGACATTTGTTGGCAGAGACAAAGGGGGAGTGTGATCCCGCTCGTTCTCCTTGACTTCTTGGTAGCTTTTGATACCATAGACTGGTTCTGGAGTGGCTCATGGGGTTGGGGGGCACTGCACTTTAGTGGTTCTGTTCTTACTTCCAGAAAGCCCACTTTTTGACGCCATGGGGCCAGGGCTGTCTTAAGCATATGCTGTGCTGGGGTGCAAAGATCCACCCGGCGCCCCCCTCCAGGTTGCCCACTCCCAAGCGTGCAGGAGGGCGGAACCAGCAAGCTGCCTCAGCATCTCGCTGGCTCGGTGGCCCCCAAACTCATGGCGCAGAGCCCCCCACAGCAGAAGTGCCTGCCGCAGCGCTCCAACTTATGGATGGACTCTTCCCCGGACTCAACTCTTGGTCCCCGGACTCTCGGCCTGGCGCCCCTGAGAGCCCAGTGCCCATGTGCCCCGTACCCCTAGCGCCTATGGGTAAGACAGCCCTGCGTGGAAGCTTTCCTGTGGTGTTCTGCAGGGTCCCATCTTTTCCCACATGCTATTTAACATCTACATGAAGCCACTGTTTTGAATGGATGCGCCATCAGCTCTATCTCTCAACCAAGATGGTGTTTGTGGTTGTTCTGCTGCCAGGACCAACGCAGAAATTAGAAGGGGTGAGGCTGCCGCCTCCGACAGTGAAAGGGACTTTGCTTGCTTGCACCAACGCCGACTGGGGGCAAGATCTCGCCAAAATTGCACAAGGTCTTGCGGAGCACACAAAATCTTGCCTGAAATCAGTATTGATGCTGCTCCACTTCTCCATTAGTGGTGGAAACAGTGAGGCAGGTGGGGCACGTGGCAGCAGCAGGGCAGGGTGGTACTTCCTGTTTCACTTCAAGCGGTAAAATGGGACCCACTTACTCTGTCTGTTGTTCTCAGAATTTCAAATGGGGTGGCCTGGGAGAGGATGTTCTCTGTGTCACTTATGGAGCTTCCTCCCCACAGAGGTGCTTCTTGCACTTTCACTAGACAGCTTTTGGTGGATGTCAAAAGACTCTCCTCTTTACCCTATGCTTTGACCATGAGATGTTCCTTTGTAGGACCCAGCCTACTTTTGTGACTGCAAGAAGTGAAGTTTTAGGGAACCAGGCAGAGGGCCTTCTTGGTAGTGGCGCCCACCCTGTGGAACGCCCTCCCATCAGATGTCAATAAGATAAGTAACATCTGAAGGCAGCTCTGTAGAGGGAAATTTTTAATGTTTGATGCTTTATTAGGCTTTTATATTTGTTGGAAGCCACCCAGAGTGGCTGGGGCAACCCAGTCAGATGGGTGGGGTACAAATAATAAAATTATTATCGTTATTATAAACAGAACCTTGACTAGACAGCCCTTCAAACAGAGGACTAACTATAGTGAAGTATGACACCTGGCCATGTGAACATCTTGCCACACGTAGAACAATGCAATGTGTTCTACATGGGGCTACCTTTGAAGGTGACCCGGGAACTACAATTAATCCGGAATGCGGCAACTAGACTGGTGACTGGGAGTGGCTGCCGACGCCATATAACACTGGTCCTGAAAGACCAACATTGGCTCCCGGTACATTTCCAAGCGAAATTCAAAGTGTTGGTGCTGACCTTTAAAGCCCTAGATGCCCTTGGTCCAGTATACCTGAAGGAGCGTCTCCACCCCCATCGTTCAGCCCGGACACGGAGGTCCAGCTCTGAGGGCCTTCTGGCGGTTCCCTCACTGTGAGGTTACAGGGAACCAGGCAGAGGGCCTACTTGGTGGCGGCGCCCGCCCTGTGGAATGCCCTCCTATCAGATGTCAAGGAAATAAACAACTATCTGACTTTTAGAAGACACCTGAAAGCAGCCCTGTTTAGGGAAGCTTTTAATGACTGGTGTTTCAATGTATTTTTGATACTTTGTTGGAAGCCACCCAGAGTGGCTGGGGAAACCCAGCCAGATGAACGGGGTATAAATAAATTATTATTATTATTATTATTATTATTATTATTATTATTATTATTAGCATACAGAGCCAAAGTGTAAACATGTTCCAGGTCACCCACTGGAGAGGACAACCAACTGCCTCTTCTCCACTTGTCTACCACTGTCTTACAAAACAAACAAGCAGACAGGCAGCCGATCCACAGGCCTCTGCTTATTCTGTGCCTACTTTCTCCGTTCTGAGGAGAATTTCTGAACCACACTTGCACGCAAATGTGGGCTTAGAACCAAACCAAATGGAGATCTAAATCAAGCCAGCCCAGCTCCCATTAATAGTTTTCATGTGTTACTCTCTTTCCCCGTCCGTCTTGTGTGACATCCCCTTTCATTACTCTATTAGATTAGCCACATTGTGGGGCAGTTTATGATTGTCATATGTTATGTATCAGCCTTAATTGTTCATCCTGCCTTTCATCATGTCATCGTATTTCACAGCCCACGATTAACGGTAATTCTTTGGAGGCACACAGCTTGCCTTCAGTTGTTGCTGCGCTTCAAACACCCATATGTCTTGGCTTAGTTTTTAAAGTTCTCTGTCATTTTTCTGCTTGAGTTAATGTGACAGACCCCACGAATTTCGGTGAACGGGGAGGGTGTGTCTCCTTTATTGTGAAACTCGGGCTTATGGGAATTTAGTATCAAAGGAGAAAATCAAAAGCATTCCAGAACATTTGGAATTGCACGAGTCACAGGGAAATGCATCTTACATTTTGCTGATTTATAAATTACAGAATTTCTCCTTAATGTCTTAACTATCATTTTGCTTCAATCACTCAAGTGAAAGTAGTAGTAGTAGTAGTAGTAGTAATTATAAATGAAAATAACCCAGTCAGACCTTAGGGATGGAGGGGGGGGGCATCTTACAGGTTTTGAAAAACTGAAAATTTTTCATGCAGATTCGTTTTTGATAGGAGCACATATGTGCATTTGAATTTCAATCTAGAACTTCGCAGTAATGAGCACTCACACTTTACATTGTGGGTGCCCTTTGCGGGATCGTGTGTGGTGCTACAGTTCCCAGGGAGCATACTGGCAAACAGGGGCTGGCTTGCCTCTCCGTGTTAATTTTTGGAGGTTCACGCCCAGCCTCAGTAATTGTTATGTACTGAGTTGAATAGGATTCAGAATGCAGCAGTCTGATTGGTCCTAGAACAATAGGATTCAGAATGCAGCAGTCTGATTGGTCCTAGAACAATAGGATCCAGAATGCAGCAGTCTGATTGGTCCACAGGAGCCACCCAATCCAGCTCCAGGTGGAAGTGAATCCACAACCTGATTGGCCTACAGGAGAATCCCAGCATTAGCCAATCACATGGGGTCCATTGTGTAAATAATGTATATAATGCAGACATTCTGGGGGAACTTCCATTCCTCCTCACCACTATGAGCTGAATAAAGAGCATGAAATCCACTCTCGACTCTGAGTATATTTCAGTAATCAAGTTTCTTGCTTATAAACAGGGGGTGGAGCTGACAATAGCCAGGCAGTAGGCTCTGGAGATTCACCCTCCCTACTCTCTCTTTGTTTAATGTTTCTTGTTTGCAGGTTAACTTTTTCTTCCTGTTTAGCAGGTGCTGCTATGGTCTTTGACAGGTTGCTGTTGAAGGACAGGGAATAAATTTTCCTGCATTGGAAGGTTTTGTCTTCCCCATAGCAATTCGTCACAACTTTGACGGTTTTGGCCTTGGGTGGAATCCTTTAGTCTTTTCTTCCCTATATGGGGAGGGGGGAGCATGAAGTGGTGCCTCACCCCCCTGCGGCGGTGATTCCAGGGTCCCCCTCTTAAAGGAGTTATATATATGGGTGTCACTGGCCATACACTGAAAAGTCCTCAGTGAACTACCCTGCGTGCGGGGATATGGGCTGGGCTGCCTGCTACACTTACGTCTCGCAGAGCACCCCCTTATCCCATTTACCCTGATGAGCCCCAGTTCCCCCTGGCCGGGGGGGTGGGAGAGATACACGCCCACGGCCTAAGCCAAGGTCTTCCTACATTTGGAAGTTTAATAAAGTTGTGGCCTAATTTTAATTCCATATAACGTTGTCAGAGTCTTTATTCCTTCCTTATGATCCCTGGGGGCTGGGGCTGTCGCCAACTGGTCATGCAAAATAAAACCACATTTGTCAAGATCCATGTGTTTCTATGGAGAATCCGTCTGGCATGTTGGATTCTACACTTTCTCTGGAGATTTTCCGTACATGCATTCTTTCTCTTCAGACTTCATCAGGGGATTAAAATCTACACGTGCTGTATATATGCCATAGTTCTCAAAAGGGGGGGAAACTGCAGTATTTTATTCAAGTTGGCACCCCTAACTCCGGGAGTTTTAGCTGTGTGAGGGCACACTTAACAAACCACAGTCCCCAGAATTCATTGGGGAAGCCATGACTGTTTAAAGCGGTCATGTGGGGAAGAGAGAAGGGAAAGTCCTCTTGCAGGACTCCTTGTGCTGGTTTCTGTTAGCACAACAGGTTAGCTAAATCTGGCCCTTTGGATTATAGTCAGCCAAGTCCTACTCAGTGTAGGCCTGCTGAGCTCATCACACCCGTTAGCCATATTTATTAACTTCATTGGGTCTACTTTGAGTAGAACTAGTATGGAATACCACAGCTAGGCTGTGATCCTGCACAATATATCTGGATTTGTCTTCTTAAATCTTTTAGCAGTGCTATCTTATACATGCCTCCACCCAAGCAAGTTTAATGAGACATTTCCTGGCGTCTTTATAGTTAGAGTAGCCAACATGGTGCACTTTAGCCCCAGTCAGTATAAAAGAAAAGCTGGCTAGATCAGGCTAGTGGCCCATCGAGACGAACATCCTGTTCTCACAGTGGCTAAACAGATGACTGTGGGAAGCCTCATACCCTCCAATATTTCTACGATGAAAATAGGGCTGTTCTATTCATCGTCATCATCATCATCATCATCATCGTATTTAAACCCAACCCATCTGACTGGGTTGCCCAGAGCCACTCTGGGCAGCTTCCAACATATATAAAACCATAATAAAACATTAAACATTTTTTAAAAAACTGCCTTCAGGTGGCTCAGGGGTCAGACGGCTCTATACCCTCCAACATTTCTCCAATGAAAATAGGGACGCAGGTGGCGCTGTGGGTTAAACCACTGAGCCTAGGACTTGCCGGTCGGAAGGTCGGCAATTCAAATCCCCACGACGGGGTGAGCTCCCATTGCTCAGTCCCTCCTCCTGCCAACCTAGCAGTTCGAAAGCACGTCAAAGTGCAAGTAGATAAATAGGTACCACGCCAGCGGGAAGGTAAATGGCGTTTCCGTGTGCTGCTCTGGTTCGCCAGAAGTGGCTTAGTCATGCTGGCCACATGACCCGGAAGCTGTATGCTGGCTCCCTCGGCCAATAAAGCGAGATGAGCGCCGCAACCCCAGAGTCGGTCACGACTGGACCTAATGCTCAGGGGTCCCTTTACCTTTACCTAATGAAAAGTGGCACATTCCAGGATCAAATCAGAAACCGGGACAGCTTCTCAAAATCTGGGATGTCCCTGGAAAATAGGGACACTTGGAGGGTCTTGAGCCAAATACCAGAGCATTCTCCCCACCTGTGGTTTCCAGCAACTAGTATTCAGAAGCATTGCTGCCTACAGAGCATTGCCAGCAGGACCAATGGTTAGGGAGGTAGGAAATTGCAGTTCAACAATATTTGGATGGTTCCATGCTGGCTATATCTAGTCTACCATATCCACACTTACCAAGAGCTAAGTCCCATTGAATTTGCTTCTGAGTAGACGTGTAGAGGATTCCACCCTTAAGAGATTAAGAAGTCCAGTCTAAATACATTTGCCCGAAAGGAAGTTTCCGTTTGACTGCCAGGAAAAGCAGCAGACTTCTTAAGCGTCTTCGTAGCACTTCAGCAAAGGATGTCAAGGCCCGAATTAACATTCCCATTAGCATAGTCACACATATATGAATATTGAACATTATGTCACAAACGCTTAATCCCAACATGCATTTCAAGAGCAAATGTTCAAAATGCAGTCTTTGCTCCTAGCTGCTGCTGCCTGGCTATGCCTCAGTGCATGCTGTCCCAGTGTCATTGTACTGTAACTGCTTATGCTTGCAGGATTTTTACACACACACTTTTTAAAGTGGCTTTCCAAAACCTTTGTGCAAGAAACCATTCCATTTGTATTCTGCTGCAAAGGTCCCCACCCCGTTGCATTTAAATATAGCTGCTGCTTCTTTTGTATGTTCTGCTTCCTTCCTGCATTCTCTCACTTTAGGTAGAGAGGATGAGAAATATACATGTCAATCAAATGACCTACATTTCTACTGAAAGGAGACCGAGGGGTGGGGGACCCTCCTAGGGGGTGAGGTACCAAAAAAAGAGAAAAGCCCTCCAGTTTAATGAGCAGACGGACACAGCTCTATGAAGTCGCTCCAGGGGGCTTAATAGGGAAGGGGAGGTATTAAGGAGAGAGAGCATCTTCTTCCCCCTGTCTAGACAGTAGCATCGAATGTTTTCCGAAAGGCTGCTTCACAGCATCCTCTATTCGCCAGTGTCTCGTCGAATGAAGAATTTGCCGTGGTCTCCTCTGCATTACCCACCCCCCAGACATAACCGATGTAAGAAAAAATACATTTGTACCAAACAACCCCCCGAGAAACATTGAGGGGGAGGGCGGGAGAGTCAGCTTGGAGCGATAGGCTCGCCTTTCTAACATTAAAGCCAACGGCGGAGCAAAAAAAGATTTTTCATTTATTTATTTGTCGGTGGGAGAAAAATGGCTTGAAATATGAGAGACACTATAAAGTCTAAAACAAAGTGCCAGGCGATTTTCCTACACCCCCACTGCATCTCTCTCTCTCTCTGTCTCTGTCTCTCTCTCTCTCTCTCTGTGGCCATTAACATTATGGCCTGCCACAGTTTATTACCCCTTAAGAGAGTTGGGAAATGTCAAATGTTTTTCATACGCTTGTCTGAGAGAGTCAGGCATCTTCCATCCCTCGCGCCTAAGCCATGTCGACAGCCATATGACACATACCTACCGATAGCAGAGCTCCTCGGAAGGACAAGGCACGACACCCTGTGCCAGGCTAATTGCCAGATCCCTTGCGCAGGTGTGTTATGAATTCCCACTGAGAAGCTACACCAGGTGAGGTGCTGAGGAACACAAGCCATACCATGCATCTCAGTGCCATCTCACTGTCTGGCTAGCTGCTCACCAAGGCTTCAGGAAGGGGGTCCCTCCCATTTTTACCTGGACATGCCAGGAATTGAAGCTGGGGTCTTTTACCTGCAAGGCAGATGCTCTGCCACTGTGCTGCCATCCTTCTGTCACTTAATGCTGAGCAACAGAAGGGACATTTACATGTTATACAGTGGACGCTCGGGTTGCAGGAAACACGTTCACAACCTGCAGCGTTCACAACCCGCAGCGCCGCGCATGCACACACATGGGTTGCGATTTGGCGCTTCTGCGCATGCACAACTGCCAAAACCCGGAAGTAACCCATTCCGGTACTTCCGGGTTTTGGCACGTCCGTAACCCAAAAAAACGCAACCTGAAGACTCTATAACCCAAGGTATGGCTGTATTCAACTAATGTCGAATTGGTGCACCTGTTACGCACAAATACTTGAGCTGCACACTCACATCCAGTTATTGCAGGGAGATATGAGAGCCATCTTCAGATGAGAGGAGATACGAGAGCCATCTTCAAATATCTCAAGGGCTGTCACATGGAAGAGGGAGCAAGCTTGTTTACTGTTGCTCCAGAGCATAGGACTTGAACCAATGGATTCAAGTTGCATGAATGGACATTCTGACTAAACACCAGGAAAAGCTTTCTGAAAGTGAGAGCCGGTGATCCGTGGAGTGGCAGATGTCCCAGTCAAATCATCCTCACAATAGTTCTCCTTAAAAATCAGCACTGAAAACACTTACCGTATTTTTCGCTCTATAACACGCACCTGACCATAACACACACGTAGGTTTTAGAGGGGGAAAACAAGAAAAAAATATTCTAAACGAAACAGTGGGTGTATGTTTTTTGTGGTTCATGCTGTGGCCACAGACATGTGACCTGACGGTGAGTTTGGGGTGACCCAGTGCAAAAATCCTGAGGATCCATGTGGATCCATGCTTTGTAACCACGTTTTAAGTGGGGAGGGAAGGAAAAGCACTCAAGGGACAAGGAGCACGCGTGGGGGGGGGGTGTGGAGAAGGATGCTGCTAATAATGCAGGAGAGGCTCCTCTCCGGCTTTGCTCCTTTAAAACAAGCAGGCTCTGCTTCTCTCCCTCCTCCCCGGCAAGGAAACCACGATAGTAACCACTCTGAGACAAATCAAGAAAAATTGCGACCAATACGCTCCCCCAACAAGTGCAGTGAGGTCAAAACACACACACAGAGAGAGAGAGAGAGAGAAAACTGGCCCTAAAGGCGCAGGGCGCTGGAAGTCGCAGGGGCACTGGGGGAGTGAACGGGAAGCAAGAGAAGGAGAAAGAGCCCTCACACACACAGAGACACACAGAGTGTCAATTCTAAAGTCGCAGGGGCGCAGGGAGAGTAAAGGGGAAGCAGCAGGAGGAGAACGATAGCTCAAGAACACACACACACAGCCCCTACAGTGGCTAATCCAAAATCGGACAGCAAAAAACTGCAGGCAGGGACAGAGAGCAGGGGTTGTTTTAAAACAGCCAACTCCCACTCTGCTTCTCTCCCTCCTCCCCGGCTCCGCTAGCTGACAGAAGAAGAAGAGGAGTTTGGATTTGATATCCCACCTTTCACTCCCTTTAAGGAGTCTCAAAGCGGCTAACATTCTCCTTTCCCTTCCTCCCCCACAACAAACACTCTGTGAGGTGAGTGGGGCTGAGAGACTTCAAAGAAGTGTGACTGGCCCAAGGTCACCCAGCAGCTGCATGTGGAGGAGCGGAGACGCGAACCCGGTTACACCCGCTTTGCTGTTTCAAAGCAAGCCACAGACTGCTCACGACTGCAGCAGATTCCCCCGCCATCTGTAGGCATTCGCTCCATAACACGCACAGACATTTCCCCTTACTTTCTAGGAGGAAAAAACTGTGTGTTATGGAGCGAAATTTACGGTAACACCATTTAACAGCACATATTCACAAGAGCACAACAGAACATCTACCTTCAAAAGAGCATACAACAAAGCCAGTTAGTGCCCCCACCCAAGTCTTTGCTTGCCAGCGGAAGGAAAACAAAGAAAGGGCAAGAGCAGCCACAAAAAGGCGCTGTCTTGTTTCTTCACCAAATGTGCCTGTAAAGGTCACGAAAAGCGCCTCCCCAAAGCCCACTGTAGAAAGGCAAATCTCTCTCTTTTTTGGGAATAAATTTTATACAAAAAATACAAAGCTTAATATGAAATATCTTTCTCTCCTTTTCTTTCCAAACTAAGAATTTGTTCAAAATGCAATAAAAACATAAAGGGGAGGGGAGTAGAAAGGAATAAAGAAAGAGACAGAGAGCAATAAAGAAATAGAAATTAAAAAGAGGTTAAAAGAGCAGGGGGGAATAAAATTCAGAAGGTAAGGGACTTCCGATTCTTGGTCTGTCCACTATCTATAAACAATATTCACTTCATCCACTCCAATATTGTTGTTGTTTAGTCGTGTCCGACTCTTCGTGACCCCATGAACCAGAGCACACCAGGCACTCCTGTCTTCCACTGCCTCCCTCAGTTTGGTCAGACTCACTCCAATATAACATCCAACAAAGTCACTTTCTATAAACAAACATTATCCCCAATCCTCAAATCTAAATGTCATTATTTCATTTTCTTTTTCACACAAAATGTCTATGAGAGTCTAGTTTCTAAACCAGAAATGCAAATCTTATTAGAGTGGTGGACTTGGGTATTATAGCTCCCTGTGCAAGGCCAACATTTGGTGCCCCCCCTCCCAAATCCTTCCACCGCCTTCCCAAAGGTGGGTGAAGAGGCACTTGGTTTTAGGAAGGAGGTGTGAGGGCTCTGACAGGGTCCTAGAACCCTCCCACCTCATTCCCAAAGCTAGGAAATCAGTAGCCTAGGGTTGCCATATGTCCAGCATTCAGCCCTCATAAACAGCGCCCAGGCAGAAATCGCTGAAATGTCCAAGGAAATCCAGACATAGAGCAGCCCATGTCGGAAGTGTAGTTTTTGCCATATTTCATGAAAAATAGCTCAAAAACTCTTGTTTGTTAAAAAAAGAATCTCAACAACTTCTGTGTCCGGGTTTTCACTTTTTGAAATATGGCAACCTTGCAATAGCCAGGCTTGGGGAAAGTATTGTGTATTCAGTGGTCTGTGTTTGCCTGAGCTTGAGTCTGGACTAAGGATTCTGAGCCCCTGTGTTCTGATTGGATACATGATATCCAATCACAGAACATTTCAGGATTTGGGCCTCTGCCATTGGCCCTTAAACTCTGAGTCATGATTCACAGCTTGGAAGTTTAGACAGCCAATCACGTTGGGAGACTCCATGAAAAGACCCTGATGTTGGGAAAGATGGAGGGCACAAGGAGAAGGGGACGACAGAAGATGAGATGATTGGACAGTGTTCTCAAAGCTACCAGCATGAGTTTGACCAAACTGCGGGAGGCAGTGGAAGACAGGAGTGCCTGGCGTGCTCTGGTCCATGGGGTCACGAAGAGTCGGACACGACTAAACGACTAAACAACAATGAAAAACAAGAGGGAAGTTATTTGCACGCTCAGGGGAAATCCTCATGGTTTGCAGACGTACCACCCACCTGTATGTATATAGACATATATAGTGGTGAGGGGAGAAGAGGAAAGCAGTGAGGGGATTTGAAGATGTGAAAATCCTGGCGCTGATGGGACACATTGGTTGACTTCCACACATTAACAAGAGCAGCAGACACAACAACAATTATTATCATAAAAGCAAATTTCCTTACGCAGAGACATGGCACACAGTAACTTTTTAAAAGCAGCGTCCAAGTCGATCCCAAATGTCAGGAACAACAGGACTTGGCATTTTTATAGGTCTTGAGAGCCTTCAAAGCACTTCAGAAACATTAGCTGCAGACATCCTTTCCACCACACTGCAAGTGTAATTATCCTTGTGTAGCAGATTTTAGAGGGGGTAGGGGAGGAGGTTTGCTGAAGTGGAGAACCATCACTTTGCATGAGGCCACTGAGTGAGTTCACAGCAGTGGCAAATGCTGGATTGTAGAAGTTCCTGGTCATAGGTCAGTCTTAGGCACTATGGTCGCACATTCCTCACTTCCCAGAGTGGGTTTTGTTCCCGCTGAATAATTAGTAGATGCATTTTGGTACAGAAACTCAAATAGCTAATTTACAAAGGAGAATATCTGAAATGGAGCATCTGTAGCTCTCTTCAGTCCCTCCCCCCCAAAAAATAATGTGTGAGGACACAAGCTGTGTACGTGTGCAGAGACATGTGTGCCACTCATGCTTCCAACATCCATGTGTGTGCCATTCTGCTCCCTCTTCTCCTGACCTTTTATGGATTGGGGACAAAGGTCTGCAGGGAGTTTCTCAGTGTATTCTACTGACCCAGTTAGCACCCATACATTTAAAGCACTCTTAAACCACTTTAGCAGTCTTGGCTTCCTCCAAAGTGTCATGGGAACTATAGTTCTTTTTAAATGTGGCAACTGTTATGTATTCAGTGGTCTCTGTTTGCCTGAGCTTGAGTCTGGACTAAGGATTCTGAGCTCCTGTGTTCTGATTCGATACATGATATCCAACCACAGAACATTTCAGGATTTGGGCCTCTGGCATTGGCCCTTAAACTCTGAGTCATGATTCGCAGCTTGGAAGTTTGGACAGCCAATCATGTTGGGAGTGGGAGCGGCACAGGCCTTCAGAAAAGCAGTTGCTTTGCCCCTGTTGCCCAGTTCTGTTAGTTCAATAAAGTTCTTGTTATTGTCACTGTGTCTTGCCTTGTGGGAATGCACCTACACTTCTAAAAGGTATTGGGAGGACTCTAGGACCTGATCAGAGCTTCATGTCTCCTTACCAAAGCCCAGCACCTTGATTACCTGGTTTGGAGATGGAGGCCCCTCGGTGCAGCACTCAGTACATACACACCTCTTGCACACCCCTGGCATGGCACAGGTTCCCCACCTCTCACTACCCCATTTGTAGGTGGCAGATTTGGGAGCAGTATTCCATTGCTAAGAAGATCAAACCGATCCATTCTGAAGGAAATCAGCCCTGAGTGCTCACTGGAAGGACAGATCCTGAAGCTGAGGCTCCAATACTTTGGCCACCTCATGAGAAGAGAAGACTCCTTGGGAAAGACCCTGATGCTGGGAAAGATGGAGGGCACAAGGAGAAGGGGACGACAGAGGACGAGATGGCTGGATAGTGTTCTCGAAGCTACAAGCATGAGTTTGACCAAACTGCGGGAGGCAGTGGAAGACAGGAGTGCCTGGTGTGCTCTGGTCCATGGGGTCACGAAGAGTCAGACATGACTAAACAACAACAACAAATTCCATTGCTTCTGGGGAGAAGGCCAAATTGTTTGAACTGCTTTGGCCGCAGGGTGCAGACTTGTCATGGCAGCAAAAGGACATGGTGATGCTTTCCTTCTTCCCTTCCTTGTTGTTGTTTGTCATTGTGCGCAAGAACTGTAGCTTTGCCTCTCCTTCTGTGAAAGGGGGTGGGGGCAGCAGTGGCGACAGCAACAGCACCCTATTCAATTTTGTAAAATGAAGCCACTGAAGGAAGCTTTCCTCCCACCCAACCGATGAAATATTGTCGAGGACCTTTTGATTGCTTGTAATTTTTATTTAAAACTTTGGAAAACAGCCCAGAATGACTAGATTATGAGGCTCTGACTACATTCAGTGCAGGTTTGTCTTTTAAAAAAATTATTTGAAAAGCGGTTCTGCGGAGGACTGAGACAAAGCCTTCCAAAGCTCTTTTTAAATTTGTTGGGTGGGTGTTGGAATGAGAGGTGTGTGAGTGTATTGATTTTATATGTAACTACCGTAAAATAGAAAGTGGAAAAATGAAGAGGGGTAAGATGTGGAATTTAAATGAGCCCTATAAATATCCTTTATAGCATACACATCTGTACAGAAGTTGAGAATGGAGGTGAGGAGGAATATATCATTTTAATTCATTTTCCTTATCGGGATGTTACTCAATATAGCCATCATTCAAGTGAAATGTATGGTCTTGTTTGACTCAATCTTTCTTTCCAATAGTTCATACAGCTTTCAAACCCTTACAAGGACATTGTCCTTCAAGTTCAACCAATCTTAGAAAATATCAAAAGAGCAGGAAAGTCAAAACTGAAGGAAACACACACAGAAATCTTTTGGCCACATGGATTCTCACTCTAACTTGAAAGGTGATATTTATATACTTCTAGATGTGCTTCTGCTGTGGGATCATTGCTCTTCCGCTTGCAGGTTTTGCACATCACCCACATGGCATTTTTGGCATCAAAATGCCAGCTTATATCCCTCCACCCTTTAATCCACATTTACCCTCTCCAGGGGAAATCCAATGCACTAAAAAACAAAACAAAAAAACCTGTCACCAATTACCTGCTTGCTATAGCTCAGCAACACATTTACAAGTTAAGAATCTCAACTCACACGTGTCCATTAAAATCTAGCAAGGGATGAGTACTTGGTTTCAACAACAGTATTTCTATTTTTCTCACAAGTATGTTTTACTTGCTCCTCCCATGTGGATAATTTACCTTCTTTGGTTTCAGATACATCTGATTCCCATTAATACCCTGAACAATGATGTTTAAGTCTCAGTCCTGAAATATAAAATGAAGAGAACCACATAACCTTGTCTTCGCAAAGACTGAAACTCAGCCAGTGGATAGATGATAGATAGATGATAGATGATAGATAGATAGATAGATGATAGATGATAGATGATAGATAGATAGATAGATAGATGATAGATAGATAGATAGATGATAGATAGATAGATAGATGATAGATAGACAGATAGATGATAGACAGACAGAGAAAGAGATAGATAGATAGATGATAGATAGATGATAGATAGATGATAGATGATAGATGATAGATGATAGATAGATAGATAGATAGATGATAGATAGATAGATAGATAGATGATAGATATAGATAGATGATAGATATAGATAGATGATAGATGATAGATGATAGATAGATTAGATAGATAGATAGATAGATAAGATGATAGATAGATATGATGATAGATAGATAGATGATAGATGATAGATAGATAGACTAGCAGATTGCAAAGGGTTGAGGACTATACAGTACATGACATTTTTAATCAAATTTGAATCATGCCAAACTAGTTCTTAAGAGCAGGCCGGACTCCAGGTGGCTGGTGCCCATTGTCACTGGTGGGTTGGAAGGCAGGAAGAGCAACGGTAGGTGGCGCCACAGCCCAGTTGACTGAAGGAGGCTCCCCCTGATTGGTAGAAAGTTAAGAAGGCAGATTGAAGTGGGTGGGACAGAGCCCCATTTGCCCTTATGGAGCAGGCAGCCACGGCTGGAGCAAGCAAAGCAGGCCTGCACTGTTTGATATACCCAGGAGTGCTTAGCAAGCCTTAGTACCTGTGCTTTGAAGCTGAAAGCTTAGTTAAATGCCTTGTACGCTAAAGGGCTGCTTCAAACACAATCCCTATCTTGCAGGTTCCACATATTCCTCATCTTGAAGCTTTGTTTCTGTTTCATTCTATTCATGAATAGCTTCCTGTAAAGTATCTTAAAGCGGTTTAGCACTAAAAGCGATTGCAACCATTTAACATAAGAAAGCAAAATAAATTGATGTCATATATTGTTGTTTAGTTGTTCAGTCGTGTCCGACTCTTCGTGACCCCATGGACCAGAGCACGCCAGGCACTCCTGTCTTCCACTGCCACCCGCAGTTTGGTCAGATTCATGTTTGTAGCTTCGAGAACACTGTCTAACCATCTCGTCCTCTGTCGTCCCCTTCTCCTTGTGCCCTCCATCTTTCCCAACATCAGGGTCTTTTCCAGTGAGTCTTCTCTTCTCATGAGGTGGCCAAAGTATTGGAGCCTCAGCTTCACGATCTGTCCTTCCAGTGAGCACTCAGGGCTGATTTCCTTCAGAATGGATGCGTTTGATCTTCTTGCAGTCCATGGGACTCTCAAGATGTCATATATAGCAACCATTAAAATTAGTCCATATGTTAAATAATTTCAATACAGACAGACTGGGATTAAAATCTCTACTAGGCACTAAAATCTCTACTAGGCACTGTAACTGGAGGTGTTTTCAAAGGTAGGGGCCGCCACCCAATACCTACATGGTAGAGAATGGACCTCCCAATGAGAGGGTAGCTGCAGGAGGCCCTGTCCTGCAGAAAGCAATAATTGGTTGAGTATGCAAGGAATTAGATGGTCTTGTAAGGTATCCTGGCCCCAAGCTGCAGAGGATGCTGCTCTCAGGACCTGGTACTCAGTCTGGTAGCTAAATGGCAACCAGTGCAATTTTTTCAGCAGCAGCAGAACTTTATGGGGATAGTATTCCCTAGTGAGCAAATGAGCTGCTGCTTTTTTGCACTAGCTGCAAGCCAGTGAAGGGCTGGTTCAAAATGATTTCTTGGCCACTTTGGAAGGAAAGGTCAGATACACTGAAGTTTGTTCACAGCAGAGGTTCGGGAACCAAGCCTCATGAAAGGTTAAAGTTGCTGGGTATGTTCAGCCTGGAAAAGAGGAGACTGGGAGGAGATGTGATAGCCATCTTCAAATATCTCAAGGGCCGCCACAGATGGAGCAAGCTTGTTTTCTCCTGGTCCTGAGGGAAGGACCCGACGCAAGGGCTTCAAGCTACAAGAAAGGAGATTCCAACCAAACATCAGGAAGATCTTTCTGACAGTCAGAGCTGATCGACAGTGGAACGGTCTCCTTCAGGATGTGGTGGACTCTCCTTCCTTGGAGGTTTTTAAGCAGAGGTTGGATGGCCATTGGTCATGGATGATTTAGCTGAGATTCCTTCATTGCAGGGGGTTGGAATAGATGGACATTGGGGTCCCTTCCAACTCTACAATTCTATGATGCTATGAACCCAATCCAGAAAAATCTGTGGCTGTCTTGTTAGGATATTTCCGTTCCACCTTAAAAAGGGAGCAGGATGTTTGTATCACAGCCTGCGCATTTCCTGTTTTCACAGGATGTTTCTGTTGTGTCTTTTGCTTTTGTTTCTCTCACTGCCAGACATCTCTAGCAGGCAGTCATGGTTTTTCTCTGTTCTGATCAACACTGAATAAACTTCTATATAATGCTCTCCTGGGTGCAACTTTTGCTGTGCTTTATCTGCTGATAAGAGCATGCATCGGCTCTAGAATATGGAAAGCTATTTCTGGAGCTCCTGTCGCTAATTGCTGATACTGCATGTCTATGGGAGATTGATGGATGTCCGGAGACGACATGGAGGTCAAGATGGACTTTGTCTCCCTGGCAGTATCCCAACATGTCTTACCAGCCAAAGCTGGGATTTTAGTGACCAAGATGGATCCAGGGGCACCCCAGCCATGAACCTGGTCCTTCAGGGGAGATGATGATGATGATGATGATTGATTTGCGTTATCATTTTATTTTATTTTATTTTTACATGCTGCCCTTCACCTGAGGATCACAGGGCACTTTACAGTAGTACCCCAACCAAAGCAGGCAATTGACCAGTTTTCCAGATGCAGGAACAACTCATCCACAGCCTTTCCATCTTGCCAGGAGTCTGCTTGTTGGCCCTCATCCAGCCCATTATGGGTCAAGAAAGTCTGACTTATTATTCTCAAAAAGCAAAGTAAGCATCTGATAAAGTTGGACTTGGAATTGGCATAGACTTGGAATTTTAATTCATGTGCAGCTACTCATTCCACATGCTTATCTCATAGTTACATTTTTCATCTTTAATTTTTTTGTCTGCTGTTATAATTGTTATCTCTGTTTTGTAGACATTATAAAATGAAATAATAATAAAATAAAGGTAAAGGGACCCCTGACCATTAGGTCCAGTCGTGACCGACTCTGGGGTTGCGGCGCTCATCTCGCTTTATTGGCCGAGGGAGCCAGCGTACAGCTTCCAGGTCATGTGGCCAGCATGACTGAGACGCTTCTGGTGAACCAGAGCAGTGCACAGAAACGCTGTTTACCTTCCCACCGGAGCGGTACCTATTTATCTACTTCCACTTTGACGTGCTTTCAAACTGCTAGGTTGGCAGGAGCAGGGACCGAACAACGGGAGCTCACCCCGTCGCGGGGATTCGAACCGCCGACCTTCTGATTGGCAAGTCCTAGGCTCTGTGGTTTAACCCACAGTGCCACCCGCGTCCCTTAATAATAAAATACTTTACCAAAAAAAGCAGCAAAACAAGCCATGTAATTCAACTCGTGGTGGCTGTTTTCACTTCATGTCTTTTAGATCTCCATTGCAGATCAAATAATAATAACTTCACTGTTAAGGTTCTTACATCTCTGTGTATGGGAGTCAGTCTTGCTCCAACATCACATTTTAAGAGGGCCTGTTTGATGTCCCCATGCAGGTAAGGTTGTTTCGCAAAGCGTAATGGTAAATTCCATACTTCTCAGTATTTTTTCACATCAGTGATGTGAGCCTGCGTTGTTCTTTGAAGTTTGATTCCCTACATGCGAGTTTGTTGCTCTGTTGATGGAAAAGCCGTGCGTTTGCCCAAAAAGCAAATGCATATTGCATTAAGATGGCTCGAGGCAATGTTTTGCTCAAAAATCTTTAAAATCCTTCAACAATTTGCAGTTATAATCAGCCCCCTTGGAAGGACGGGCTCATTATCACTTTTAAATCTGTGCTGTCACACGTGACCCAGCAGTGGCCCCGAGCTTTTCTCTTGAACTCAGCTGAACCCTTGTTTGCAGTTCCTTCGTACAGAAGCCACGGAGAACGGAAAAGCTCTGCTGTGAACAAACTTCAGTGTGTCTGACCCTTCCTTCCAAAGTGGTCAAGAAATTGTTTTGAAGCGGCCCTTCACCCAAAACTGCTCCAGGCCTTATCAAGCACTATTGAAGTGGCCATCAAATTATGGAAATGTGTACAACAGCCAGGAAGATGGGGTCAAGTGGAGTCCACCTCATCGCACCCTTTGGCTTCTAGGTCTTCTTTTCGCCACACTTTCGCGCTGTCCTTTGTGAGCCACATCTCCTGTCTGCTGACTTGTCACCCTCATAGAAACGGACAGATCAGTCTACTGGCACACCATGCTCATTTGCCTTGCATTCGTTCGTAATAATAATAATAATAAATTGTATTTATATCCCGCCCTCCCCAGCCGAAGCCGGGCTCAGAGCAGCTAACAACAGTAAAGTGATAAAACATTCTAAAATCATTTCATTATAAAATTAATTCCAATCAGATTAATGGCAACCATTGGGCTAGAGTTCTGTGAGGATTGTCAAAGGAGGAAGTCAGGCTGTGCCTTGGCCAAAGGCCTGGTGGAACAGCTCTGTCTTGCAGGCCCTGCAGAAAGATGTCAAGTCCTGCAAGGCCCTAGTCTCTTGTGACAGCGTTCCACCAGATCGGAGCCACAGCCGAAAAAGCCCTGGCTCTAGTTGAGGCCAGCCTAACCTCCCTGTGGCCCAGGACCTCCAAGATGTTTTTGTTTGAAGACCGTAAGTTCCTCTGTGGGACATACCAGGAGAGGCGGTCCCATAGGTACGAGGGTCCTAGGCCATATAGGGCTTTGAAGGTTAAAACCAGCACCTTAAACCTGATCCTGTACTCCACCGGGAGCCAGTGCAGCTGGTATAGCACCAGGTGTATGTGATCTCGCAGCGAGGACCCCGTAAGGAGTCTCGCCGCAGCATTCTGCACCTTATCCGATGCTCTATCCGATTTCTGAATCAATTGCCGTTTAAAAAACAAACAAACAAAAAGCCACGATGTACATTCATTTAAATGTATTTTTCACAAATATGCATTTTCCCCATGCCTTTTTGTATACCTTTTATCCTTGCACATGCATTTCTGTATGCATTTTGAGCCAATAAATACAATGCAAAATTCAGAGAAGTGCAAAAATCCAAAGGATGGCTGTGCTCTGACCCATATATTAGTTTGGGAACTGCCAATCTCATCTGTGTTTACAACACCCTTTTCTCTCATTCTATCACCACTTTCATGATGCCTCAATCTGCTAAGCCGGCAGCCTCACTATGTCTAATGGAAGTTCCAGCCCTCGTAATTTGCTCCAAAACCCAGTAGTTTAATTTGGGCCTTAAATTGGTTATAACATATTTAGCCCAGAGCTTGGAAAGTTGGTTTTTAAAAAGGAATTTGTTCTAGTTCAATTTCAACATGTCCATAAACTCTGGCTCATGTCCGTCTGTTTGCAAAACAAACTAGTTCGGTTCAAGTTCAGTTCACAGTTCAATTCAAGTTCATCCAAATGATCCTTGGCCAGAAAAAAATTCCAGCATTCAGAATGTCAGAAGCTGCTGTTATAAAGTGAAAAATGCACTTAAGAAGTCAAAGGAAACATTAAAACACACACATACAATGGAATGCAAATTGTTTAGTTTATTTCCCCCAACAATGATTATCTTTAAGCTTAAAGGGTCAAACAGCTTAACGAGTAAAGCACGGGTAAGAAAATGAATTTGAAGATGAACTAGGAATTGTTCAAAGTTCTACTCCAGTGTTCTTTATGGGAACTACCTTCAGGTGTAGTTCAGAGGTTTTTTAACTAGTTCAGTGGGCTGAACCAGTTAGCAGTGAGCTAACCCCAACTCTTTTTTAAAAAATGTATTTTTATTAAAGATTTTTCTTGATTTACAAAAGTATGTGCAATGTCTCTCTCTCGTATTTTTTTCCATGTAACATTTTTACAAATCAGTTTCATTTGTTGAGACATTGGGAAGAAAAGGGGGAAAGGGGGGAGGGGGGAAAGATGGGTGGGGGTGGGGTCGGGTGGCGATGTTTCTATTTTACTTAATATATGTAGGCTTTGGTGTCAGCGTTGCTTGTGCAGGTTCTCTGCCGTTCACTTGCGTTCCTTTGGTGGTGAAATTAACCAATAACCTGAAACTGACACGGGGACAAATAGAAGAAGACGCCTTCACCCCGGTATGGCTCCCCTTTATCAGACACACAGCCCAACAAGACAATGACAAAAATCCACCAACAGCATACAAATCAATATGGATAACCCCAACTCTTATTGAAAAAAGAGTGCATTGCTAAGGGCCCAATGATCTGCACGGATTGAAAATATCATTAAATGTCTCCCCAAAATGCAACTTTTTGCAGCAGTGTACCAAGGTTAGGGATGGTGGAGCCCAGGTTTTCTCTTTTACAGGGTTGGCCACTCACTCCTGGAAGGGGGAATAAAACAGCTAGGAAACCCAAATGTGTTGCGATGGAAATCACTGTACTGCTGCCACCTGCCGGGGGGATGTGAGAATGTCAGGAGCTGCTGCTAACTGCTCTTCTAATCTACATTTGCCAGAGTAGGGTGGAATTGTGCACACAGAGAGCAGGGCTAGGTTTCAGAAGTCCTGGACAGTGTGCTCCTTGCCCTCCCCAGAGCCACTCTGGCAAATCCCTTCAACAGTAGCTTTACTGGGAGACGAGGGTGACAATGGGCAGGGTGGAGGCAGGGGCAGAGAGATGCAACTCCAAAAGAGGATGCAACCCCGGTCGCCCAGGTCTCTCTCAGCCCAGCCCTGAGAAAAGGTGATGGATGTAGGCCCCTTCTCTTTTCAGTGCCAGGCCAAAGAAATAAAGGATGTGATGTCAGGCATGGTAAATCTTCTAGTAGGAATGTGTACATCCAGGTGTCTCTCAGAAAGAAGCATATCTCTGACTGTTTCATGGGATTCAGCAGGGGTGAATGGTTCCGGGAGTTTGGTATGCTTAGCCTGGAAAAGAGGAGACTGAGATGAGGTATGAGAGCCATCTTCAAATATCTCAAGGGCCGTCGCAAGGAAGATGGAGTAAGTTTGTTTTCTCCTGCTCCAGAGGGTAGGACTTGAATCATAGAATCATAGAATCATAGAGTTGGAAGAGACCACAAGGGCCATCGAGTCCAACCCCCTGCCAAGCAGGAAACACCACCAGAGCACTCCTGACATATGGTTGTCAAGCCTCTGCTTAAAGACCTCCAAAGAAGGAGACTCCACCACACTCCTTGGCAGCAAATTCCACTGTCGAATCAATGGCTTCAAGTTACAGGAAAGGAGATTCCCACCTTCTGACTGTAAGAGATGTTCGACAGTGGAAAGGACCCCCTCAGAAGGTGGTGGACTCGCCTTCCTTCGATGTTTTTTTAATAAATAATTTTTATTAAATTTTACATAATTTTATCATCCCTGTATCATTCACATAACAAAAAAATACAATTCCCATGTGCGTCCGTCCCACCACTTCCCTCAACTTCCTCTTTAGGTTTTTTACGTATTAATTTCTCCTGCTTGTTTTGTTATTCTTAAAGTCTTTAAAATAATTATTATTGTCCTCTTGTTATTTTAACATCGTTGTTATATTTTCTGTATTTATTTTGGTAGTTGTGTTTAATCAAAACCTGCTAGTGAGTCCATTTCACCACGTTGTTTCTGTAAGCATAATATAAATGGTTCCCAATCTTTCTTAAGTCTCTATTGTCCTTATCTCAAAGTATTTCAGTTAACTTTGCCATTTCAGCGTATTCCGTCAGTTTTTCTTGCCATTCTTCTTTTGTTGGTATTTCTTCACTTTTCCACGTTTGGGCTAGCAGTATCCTAGCCGCAGTTGTTGCATACATGAAAAGTTTTTTCTTCTCTTTTGGCAACTCTTCACCTGAAATGCCTAGTTAAAAAAGCTTCTGGTCTTTTCACAAAAGTTATCTTAAACATTCATTTCATTTCATTATAAATCATTTCCCAATAGCTTTTGATTATTTTGCAATTCCACCACATATGAAAGAACGTGCATTCTTTTTCTTTACACTTCCAACACTTATTAGAGCCTGTTCTATACATTTTTTGCCATTTTTACAGGTGTAATATACAATCTATACATCATTTTTATACAATTCTCTTTTAGCAATATACAATCAGTAAATTTTAAATTCACTTTCCATAATTTTTCCAGTGTTCCATTTGTATGTTATGTCCTATATCTTGTGCTCACTTGATCATTACACATTTGACCTCCTCATTTTTGGTTTCCCATTCTAATAATAAATTGTAGATTTTCTTCAGAAGTTTGGTATCATCCTCTGCAATTTCTCTTTGAAATCTAGATGTGGTATAACTGAATCCTTTCTTATTATCTTATTTGAAAACCTCATATCGTTGACAGTATTGCAGCCAGTCATGAAAATATTCTCTAATCTCATCCTTCAATGTTTTTAAGCAGAGGTTGGATGTCTGTCTGTCAGGGATGCTTTAGTTCAGATTGTGTGTGAAGACCCCCAAAACCACCCCCAAATGAAGACACAATAGGCACAGATTTTAGTTTAAGGTTTGTGGCATTAAATTTTGGCCACAACTTTATTGATTACAGCATGTGAGTGCTCGCTTAGGCATTGGTTCCAGACTACCTGAACCTGCACAGGCACCACTATATGTCAGTAAGGGAAAGCATCCTGGGAGAGCGAGAACTCCTTCGATCTCACAGCTCACCCCAGATGCTCCCAGGGGCTCTGGCATGGCCCTAGGTCCTTGACAGGGTTTGGACAGAAGCAAGGCGAACCCCTGGATTCCTTTAACAGAATTCCCTAGCAGCAGCAATGGACGGGCAGTCACAGCCAACCACGTCCCCTCCCCAAAACTTTGAACCAAATGCCTAACCGCCAACCTTACAAAGTTGTGACGATTTGCTACACGGTAGGCAAAAACCAAGTGGCACAAGCCAATCAACCAAATGGCAAAATTCCTGCTCCAAAACAGACGACCCCTAGACAGGCATAGCAAAGCCATATGAACAACCCTAAATATAGGGAGAGGAAGGCGGGTGATCATCTGCAGGTAGCAAGAAAGTGAAACTCTCCAGCGACGTGCAGCAGCTTAAGTAGCCCCTCAGCAGCCAAGAGGCAACCCAACTGACCAAATTTCTGCCCCAGCAACAGAGGGGCAACCAATGGGGTGTTGTGGCCATCCAAACGGTCCTGCGCCACAACAGAGAGGTGGTTTCTGGTGCTCTCACCGCAACACGTGCCCTCCGTGATGGAGGACCCGACTTCCCACATTGCAAGTTGTTAGACTAGACCACTGTTGGGGTCCCTTACAACTCTGCAGTTCTATGATTCTGTGATTTGCTTCTCCAGAGACTCCTTAAAATCGCAGACCCAAACTCACCTCATAGCCAGCAACAGGCAGAACTCTGACTGTCTCTGCTCCTTTGTTTTCCAAACTTGAAATCATCAAGGTTTTTCCACACACAAATAAGCTCCATGTATTCAGACTCCTTGCATAAATCCTCTTGTTCATAGTTGGCCTTCATAAGAACTTTTGTTTAGTTTTACTTTGTGTGGGTGTTTTCGTTCCATAAGTCTTGATCTCTTTCTGGTGAAAAAAATGTGATATCATTAAGGACGAACCGGTCATGTGGTGCAAGTCATTGACAGCAAGGCCTATGTTGCATAGAAGTAACAGCATTGTCTCTGAACAACATATTTTATATTAACACTAGTGAAAAGGCTTCAGGGTCATAACAGAGAAGAGCTTTTTGAAAACAGCCTTGACACAGCTTTGTTCCTTCTCTGGAACTGCAGTCGAAAGTCTGCATTTTAACCTTACAACATTTGATGATACAAATTCCTTTCCCCCTGCAAATCTACTTCAGTTCTCCAGGTAAACATTATCCCTGCCTCAGGAACCATCAGGCTGTCTCAAGTAGGAGAGGGAGGGTGAACCTATGTAAATGAAACAACTTCAAAGGCGTTTCTTTCAATTTATTTTAATGCCAGAGAAACTCTGCTAACAGCTCTTATCAATGAAAATGAAGGAGTTGGCAGGGGTTTCTCTTAGAGTTTTAAGTCCTTGGCCAGCATGAGGAGTGTTGCATTATGCTTCCCGTTGATGCGCAAATCCATTTCAAATAACCACCATAAAACCCAAATCCAAAAGCATCCCTGCTATGAGACAAAAGAGCAGATTTGGGATGTCATTAAGGGAATCAGAGAGGCACAAGGTTTGGGCACATTTCGCTTGGAGGCTGTCGTGGGCTTGCCCCACTGAAATAAACAGGAGATGCTCTCAGGCGTCTCCCATTCATTTCTTCCTCTTCTTCTTTAAATCAATTTTTATTAAAAGTTTTCAGCATAAAATACAATGAAAGCCAAATTAAGCTAGAAAAGAGAAAAAGAAAAAACGACGAATGAGAAGAGAAATAGAATCATAGAATCATAGAGTTGGAAGAGACCACAAGGGCCATCGAGTCCAACCCCCTGCCAAGCAGGAAACACCATCAGAGCACTCCTGACATATGGTTGTCAAGCCTCTGCTTAAAGACCTCCAAAGAAGGAGACTCCACCACACTCCTTGGCAGCAAATTCCACTGTCAAACAGCAAATACAAGGCTCTCTGTCACAATTGTGTCTGAACCCTTATTTCAAACACAGAAGAGTGAACCCTCCCAGCTCTGACCTGGGAGTTTCCCCCTCTTCCCCCAGCCTCTCACACTGGGAGATCCTCTCCGCCCTGCCTCTCAGGCAAGGCCCTTCATTTTCCAACCGTCACCTTCCTGTGTGTATCTTCATTAATCCAAGATAGGGAACTTCAAAAAGCAAAGCATGAATATAGAGTTACCAGAAAGAAAATAAGAATTAGAGATCATAGAAAGATAAGATGAGAAATACAGTCATACCTCGGGTTACAGATGCTTCAGGTTGCACATTTCCGGGTTGCACACCGTACCAAACCCAGAAGTACTGGAACGGGTTACTTCCGGGTTTTGGCGCATATGCAGAAGCGCCAAATCATGACCCGCATGTGCACAACTCTGCGGGTTGCGAATGTGCCTCCCGCATGGATCACATTCGCAACCCGAGCGTCCACTGTAAAAGAAAATAAGGGCTTCAGATTCTCTGTCTGCCAAATTATGTATATGACAATTATTCAAAATATTCAGTCCAGGATAGCATATAGCTCTATTAATGTTCAGCTGTTTCCCAGTCTGCTAGGCATTGTTTTCTCAATCTTCAATCCCAAGCAACTCAAATGCCTTTTTTTCTACCCAAAAAGTCCAAAAGTAGCTACTCAATTAATATTATCATTCAGTGTCCAAAATAATCATTCTCTGGTCCAATATGTTCATTCCACACACACCCTCCAAGAGTTCCAACAAATCTTAATAGTGTAATAGTCCATACTTATGTGCTTGTTGTATCTTCATTAATTCATACTCAGTTCCGTATATTTCAACCCCATTTTCTGTTGCTCATACTACATCTTGATTTAAAGAAGAAGAAAACCCTTCTTCCACTTTTTCCACTCTTTCCCCAAACCAATCTCCAAGTGTTTGTAGGCTTTTTCTGCTGTGCTCACTATAATTTGTGTGCAAGACCTTATCTCTCTCAGCTCCATCTCTGCCCTCTCTGGTTGTCTCTTAATGTCTCTGTTCATAAATCCGTAAATTCATTCATCCCTTCTGGCCTCACAACAGCATCCTTTGTTCGTTTCAATCCTCCAGACAGCTATATGGATATCCACTCCAATTCCTCACCTGCAGTTATCCATTTTGCCTTTACCTTTACCGTCTCATGTTCAGGCAGAGGTGGATCAAAATCTTTTCCCACAGGTCCTATGCATTCTTTAGTCTGATGTATCTCTGATCCAATGTATTTTAACATTCTATGCATCTCAGCTCTTCATTCTGTCAGTTGTTCATCTAGCGGCCATCACATGATACCAACAATCGATTCATCAATACAGTGGTACCTCGGGTTCTGGAGGTCCATTCTTAACCTGAAACTGTTCTTAACCTGAGATACCACTTTAGGTAATGGGGCCTCCCGCTGCTGCCACGCTGCCACCGCACAGTTTCTGTTCTCATCCTGAAGCAAAGTTCTTAACCTGAGATACTATTTCTGGGTTAGGGGAGTCTGTAACCTGAAGCATCTGTAATCCGAGGTACCACTGTATGGCAAAGACAATGCATTCAGCATTGCCATCGCCATATTGGGTTCTAGTAATCTCCCCCTTGGCAGACTTTGTTTCCAGGAACTTGTGTCGGTTTCTTTAAGTACGCTTTTCTCTCTCTTAAGGTTCAGTTTCATTTCTGCAGCTAACACACTATGTACAAGACAGAGACTTACAGGCCATATAAAATGAAATTTTGAAACAGATTTAGAGCTAACTAATCAGTTATATTCCTTTGAAGTCACCAGTAATTAAGTTAATTACTGGTGTAATTTTTGGCTTATTTCTTAGTCTGTTAATTAGTGCTTTTTCATCCTCCAGCAGTCCATTTGCTTCTGGTTGCTAATTAACTGGCAGATAGAAAATCCAATTTGTATTTGCTTCCAGTCTTAGAAATAGTTAAAAGATGGAGGTTTCGTCAACCTGGTGTCCTAATTTAAGGGCTATTATGAGATGTGTGGGCCTGGTGAATGTTCCTCACGTGAGACAGTCCTCCACTCCTGAAAACCTCTGTTTCCTACATGATTAATGTCTTCTTCTGCGCATAACCCTGAACTCTCTTATTTCAAAAGGGAGTTTTGGTAACCAAGATACCTCGGTTATCTTCAATCACCACATAATTATCTCTGCCAACAAGAGTGTCAGCAGTCAATGACTAGTCCACCATTTTACTCTCCAGAAGTCCCATCACCAGTACTTTTTTTTTCAGGGAGTACTCAAGGGTACACAGTACTGACACCTCTTTTTTTGGGGGGGGTGTTAAAAAGTGTGACACTTACTATGACTATGGTGAGTACTGACACCTATTTTTCTAGCAAAAAAGCACTGCCCATCTCCCATTCATTTCAATGGCAATTGTGCAAGAAAGCCTTCTGTGAAAAAGTGTTTCAGCTTGTGCCTCAAATGGGAAGTAAGGATAGGATGTGTACATTTGGGGAAATTACATATAAAGATGTGTATGTTAGGAGAAGTTCAAACTAAAATGTCGCTGAATTTTTTAAAAATGTGCAAACTAATGTGGAAAAGTTGCAAACTGGACTTAAGAGAAATGAGAAGTTGAAAGTGGTAGATTCAACCATTTCTAACAGGAAGAGGGTACCTTTTGAATTTTATGACTTGGACCCCAACAGCTCTGTTGAAATTGTGTAAAGCCCAGACTTTGCTACAGGCTGTAAAGGTTTGTATTAGTCCTATTTCTAACAAGAAAAAGAAAAATGCTAACTCTGGGCTGGCTCCAGCCATGAATCTGGTATCAGTTATTAGGTTTGATTACAAGCGAGCTTTAGCTGAGATGTGGTTTGGCACAAATTTTCAGGAAACCCAATGCTTTTGCTAGAATGTGGAACTGAGGGGGAGGTTGCTCGACTTCAATATGAGTTCAAGATGAAAAAGTAAAATCTTGGCCCCTATTCAGAAGGTTTTTGATTGCATGGGTTTGGTTCAAGCCCAACGCACTGTTCAGTTAAAGGAAAACCTCAATGGAAATGGAAATGGGCCATTGTGCTTGAATCTTGCCAAGTACAGTTGCTATATTCTACATAATTCTTCTGCTTGGGTATTTGGCTCATCAGAATGGTGTGCTACTTTGCTTTGCGTCCTTTAATTTGGCCCATCCTGTTCAATAATAACTACTGGATCCTTCTATCCGCTGTTAGGTTTTGTTTTTCAAATTAATAGGATTATAGGACTGGAAGTGATCCTGTGAGGAATACACTTTTAGATCTCTTCTAACTGACTGGCCTCACGCCAAAGAAACAGAACAAGCTGGGAATGTATGTGCCCTGCAGTAAGTGCTGGTTTTTAGAACTGGTGGTCAACATGCGTGGTTTTAAAAGAGGACCAGACAGATTTAATAGAATCATAGAACTGTAGAGTCGGAAGGGGAGCTTGAGGGTCATCCAGTCCAGCCACCCTGCAAGAATCTCAACATGCAGTTCCCCCTCCAATTTGAAACCATACCAGACCCTGCTTAGCTTTGCAAATGCGCTAGCAGTTTTATTGCTGCACTACTAGGAGGAAAGGTCAGTCAATAGCTACTGGGGCTTTGGGATCAGAAAGAACATGTCACTGAATGCCAGTTGCCAAGACACAGGAGTGGAAGAATGCTTGTGCCCTGCTTGGGGGCTTCCCCATGGCATCTGGACTGACTCCAGATGTGCATGATTTAGCAGCACCAAATCATTGCTGTTCTGCTTTAAGATGGAAGTGGAATAGGACATCTTCAGGTCATCTAACACCCTGTGACCAAGTGAGCAGCCCCTCTTTCTCCAGTCCCATATTTGAGAGGAGGCAATTAGTATTGGGACCATTGTGTGGGGAGAAAGAGTTTAAGTGCTCCCTCCCCACTCACTGCACAAAAAGTTAGCTTTACAAAGCTATTGTGCTACCAACCTTACTATATGCTTGTGAAACATGGACCACTTTTAAACACCATCTCCAACTCCTCGAAAGATTCCATCAACGGTGTCTCCGAAAAATTTTACACATCACTTGGGAAGACCGGTGAACTAATATCAGTGTACTGGAAGAAGAAAAGATCACCAGTGTCAAAGCAATGACTCTTCAGCATCAACTTCGTTGGACTGGTCATGTTGTGCAGATGCCTGATGATCGTCTTCCAAAGCAACTACTCTATTCCAAACTTAAAAATGGAAAGCATAATGCTGGTGGTCAACAAAAGAGGTTTAAAGACTGTCTCAAGGCAAATCTAAAAAAATGTAGTATAAACACTGACAACTGGGAAACACCGGCCTGCGAGTGTTCCAGTTGGAGAACAGCCTTTACCAAAGGTGTCATGGGCTTTGAAGACACTCGAACTCAGGACGCAAGGGAGAAACGTGCTAAGAGGAAGGCACGCTTGGCAAATCCACACCATGATCAACTCCCGTCCAGAAACCAATGTCCCCACTGTGGAAGGAAGTGTGAGAATTCAGAATTGGATTGTTAAAACCATGTTTGTGGAAGACAATCTTACTCGGCTACAAGTGATCGCCAAAGAAGAAGACTCTTGATCATGAACCCTCACCCCCCCCCATGCAATCGGTATGTGCAAAGAAAAACTGATATAAAGGCAATGCTGTTTGGAATGGGGTCAAAGGACAGAGCTGACACTTAGGGCACTTAGGGTACAGCTTCCTGTACCTCCATGATTTATCTGCTGTCCATGTGATGCTCTCCTCCAAATCACAGCCTTCCCACATTTTACCCTATCTCACCCCCAGTTTTCTCATATCCCAGAAAGGGCAGGGTATGAGAAAATCAGGACTGAGGGAAGGGAAGTGTTGTGGGGAGGCAGTGATTTGGAGGAGAATGTCATGCGGACAATAGAGAATAAATGGCGATACAGGAAGCTTTCTATCCACCTTAAATGACAGTATGGAGGAGAGAGAGAAATAGATAGAGTGCAATCAAGAAAATTTGTTGAGCGCTCTGTATAGGCCACAATCCAGCTGGAATAACAAGAAGAAAGATAGTCTATGGCTGGGGAAATAATGCAGACACTCTGTTAAGTTGAATTTTAAAAAATATTTTCAGAGATTTGGAAGGGAAAACAAGAGGGGCTGTCTTGTTAATGTCACCATGCAGGTTTTCTGCACAAAGGCTACTCCGCAGTTAAGTGCCCAGTGTGGAAACAGTCTGGGTTGAGAACTGTGGAAACAAAATGGCAGACCAAATTGACTGATCTGGTCTGATCCAACCGGGCTTCTCCTTACCTTCTCAGTCAGGGTTACTATGTGCTGTGTGCAGTTTGGGCTGATTTTCAATGCTAGTAAATAATCAGGCAGCCTGGGAATTGCAACTTGCTAAGGGTGCTGGGAGTTTAACCCTTATGTTGAGTAAACCACAACTCTCAGGATTCGCGGGGAACCCATGACTGGTGAAGTGCTATAAACTGCTTTCAATATATGCCGTGGATGTGACTTGTGTTTTTAGACCGTGCCTAGGAGCAAGGAATTTTCAAGGCAAAGTGAACTGCTCTTTGTTCCTTTGCTTCTTTCCATGAAATGCTTCGTGTATGACTTTTTGGAATTTCAAATATCACCACACACAAAAGAAGAAGCCTGCTCTTAACAAAATAAAAATCTGACATGCTATCATTGTTTGGACCTCTAGCAGGTGCATGGAAAGTGTAAGAATCTCACAGATGGCTCCTCAGTCCCTCAGCCAGAACCACAGCTACTCAAAACAGTTATAAATACAGCAAAGACTTCTTCCAGGCCCTTGTCTCTTGGCACGAGCAAAGTATTCCAAACCGTACATTCGGCGCTTTTCTCTCTTCAGATTTCTCTGTAGAGTTCTTCCTTTGCCGGATTGAATTCCTGTAACATGAAGGCATTTGCTTTGGCTTAGAGCTTGGCTTATCTTTGAAAGCCCACACCCTGAGCACAAATTAATGTTGGAGACTACTCCCCGCCAAATGTGAACTTTAAAGAGATTTGTGATGTCAATGTTCCTTTGTCCTGCTCCTCGGGCCCCTGAGTGAGATAATATCCTGAAGGCCGTGATGAAGTATTATTGAAAGGAAGGAAAAGTACACCGTGCTCTAGTTCCTTCTGCATGTGGGTTTTCATAATTGCAGAATTTTTTTCTTGGTATGTGAACCTTCCATGTTATGCTTGCTCCGAGCTTCAAACTCTGCAGGCTTTTCCATTATATGTAGCAGCGGAGGTGAGAGGGAGCTGCTCACAGCTGAGCTAAATGGACAGGAGGATTACATGGTTCAGCTTGGGCTGAACTGTTGCCACACCAACCAGATCACTGAGATCACCTGGAGAAGCCCTCCTGACTATGTCCAGGTATTAACTATTGATGGGCAACTTCAAGGCTTCCCCGACTTTCCCTACTCAGGGTTCTTTATCTTTGAACTGTAACTGGATTATCAAAGAATCATAGAGTTGGAAGGGACCAGAAGATTCATCTCGTCCAGGCATAGGCAAACTTGGCCCTTTGGGACTACAACTCCAATCATCCCTGACCACTGGTCCTGTTAGCTAGGGATGATGGGAGTTGTAGTCCCAAAACATCTGGAGGGCTGAGTTTGCCTATGCCTGGCCTAGTCCAACCCCCTACGATGCAGAAATCTCAGCTAAAGCTTCCATGACAGATGGCCATCTAACCTCTGCTTAAAGGAAGGAGAGTCCACAACCTCCGGAGGGAGACCATTCCACTGTCCACAACCTCCGGAGGGAGACCATTCCACTGTCAAACAGCTCTTGACTGTCAGAAAGTTCTTACTGATGTTGAATCAGCATGTTCTTCCTTGTAACTTGAAGCCATTGATTCGAGTCCTACTCTCCAGAGCAGGAGAAAACAAGCTTCTTCCATGTTCCAATAGGCAGCTCTTCAAATAGTTGAGGACTGGGGATTGTGTAGCCCTCCAGATGTTGTTGGATTTCCACTCTAATCAGCTCCAGCCAGCATGGTCATTGGTCAAAGATGATGGAGAGCCACAGGTTCCCGATCCCTGCAATAGATGATGCCTTCAAAAAGTCCTCTAAGATACCTTCAGAAAGGACAATCCCATCAATTAGAATGGGAAGGCCTTCTGACAGACCTTTAAATATCCAACTGTAAAGCAGGGCATGTTGCCACCCTCCTTTGGTCTTCAAAGCAGAAGTGACCCCCAGATCCCAAGGACAGAGCCAAAAGGTATGTGTAAAATACATGTGGCACACATGTACCATTTTGTTGTGTCTGGCTATAAATACAAATCAGGCAACCAGAAACAGAAGGAGTTTCAAAGATGGGAACTGAATGGAGCTGACCCAGTTTTGCCAACTTGGTGTTCTTCATAATTCTGAACTACAACTCCCACCATCCCCAGCCCTTGCTAGCTGGGGCTGATAGGAATTGTAATCCTAAACATTTTCTGGAAAGCAGGTTTGCAAAAACTGAACTAAAAGGGAATCCTCCCACTTGGACACAGCAGCTGTTACGTAAAAGCAGAGACAAGGAGGTGGACAGCGAGCGATGTGCACAGACTCACGTCCCCTAAGGTCTTTGCATAAGGGCGCTGAATCTTCTTGGTTGAGGTGATCTGAAATCGAATGGCAAAGGAGAAAAGATTCCCTCCCTTCATGGCAACTTCGAGTCAGATGGGAGAGGTCCTATTAGTCACGTATTGTGCTGTGTGCTCAGTGGGCCTATTTGCAGAGACGTACAAAAATTAAATCAAGCCAAAGCTGTTAAGAGGGGATAAAAACCACCCAAGTGATAATGCATCATAGAACACTGTCACAATGAATGAAAGTACACGAGCAATTAACAGGCACAGAGCTATACTTTATGCCACAAAGCTGGGTAATTTCGTTCCTCTCTTCTTCTTCATCTTTCTTTTAAAATTGCTCTGCATATTAGTCACAAGCAAAAAAAAAACTCTCAAGCTAACCTGGAGGCTCTGGTTCTGGTAAGCTGGAAGCTTAATGGTTGCAGGGGAGACAGATATTAACAGGTGATTTCCCAACGCACATACCTATCCCCAGTGTGGTGTAGTGGTTAAGAGCGGTAGTCTCATAATCTGGTGAACTGGTTCGAATCCCCGCGACGGGGTGAGCTCCCATTGCTCGGTCCCTGCTCCTGCCAACCTAGTAGTTTGAAAGCACGTCAAAGTGCAAGTAGATAAATAGGTACCGCTCCGGCGGGAAGGTAAACGGCGTTTCTGTGTGCTGCTCTGGTTCGCCAGAAGTGGCTTAGTCATGCTGGCTGCATGACTCGGAAGCTGTACGCCGGCTCCCTCGGCCAATAAAGCGAGATGAGTGCCGCAACCCCAGAGTCGTCCACGACTGGACCTAATGGTCAGGGGTCCCTTTACCTTTATTATTTCCCTTGATCTGGACACTATGCTTCTGTTGATGCAGCCTAGAAAAGCATTAGCTTTTTTTCTTTTCTTTCTTTGCCTCTGGAAAGCGCACAAGCATGAAGACAAAAGCCCTACATGGCAATTGATGTGGTATTCCCCAACCACTGAAACAGGTTGTAAAGGACAGTGAGTACATAAAAGCATTGATGGCCCACAACCACCCTACAGATTATCAAGGTTCCCTGGGATGAGGTCACCCGCATCAAGTGCTAAGCCAAAAGTTCTGAACTCATGGGGGGAGGACATTACAACAGCTTTTGAGGGACAGGAGAAGCATCCCCTCCACTGTGTTAAATTAGAACTGAGCAATTAGGCTGATTGACGCTCACTCCTCTTTGGTAAAGAGGACTCGAAAATGCAGCATTTGAAAGACAATAACATATGAAATTGGGCTGCCTTGCTTCCTAAGGATGCTTTGCTATACTCGCCCCATGCATCCCTAGAGAATATTGCTAATAAGTCACCAGATCTCCCCAGAACTCGTCTTGGATGGGATGCAACATGCTGTCTTGCCTTCATTAATCACTATGGTCCTGCTGTTATATTCCCCATGAAGACCTGTGGTTTCATAAATAAATTACTTCATATGTGTTTGTTTCTTTCTTTAAAAAAAACAAAAATGTCAGCAAATGCAGACCTCAACAAATTGTAGATATAAAAACATAGCTAGGAATTAGGGATGCTCAAGGATTGAATGCTTAAATTGCTTAAATTCTTTGGGGAGAGTTTGCCAAAATCTCGCAGGAGGTGCTCTTTTGAAGACACGGGGAGAAGCATTACACGACACCTGCCACTCAAAAGCTATTGTTGCAACTGGGAGACCTCGGTTCAAATTCCACCTGGGCTTGACATAGGGTGGAATTCAACGTAATGCAAAAGCAAACATTCCGTCACCACAAAGTCCCATTGCACATGCGGAACACATTCCACTGGCACAAATATTTATTTGAATGCTGCCCGTGGGCTCTCATTGTATGGTCTGAGACATGTTACTTCTTCTCAGCCTCTGCTCTTCCACCCGTAAAATGGGAATGTTGGATACGTATGTCGCAAGGGCTTATTTGTAAATATAATTGCTTAATTGAACAGATTTCAAATGTTGACTAATTCTTCAGTTGACGGAAAAATGATTTCAGATCAGTTTAGCCCAGGGTTGCTTCCAATGAAAGTCCTACTCAGAGTAAACTCATTGAAGATAATGGACAAGACTAAATGGATACATCCGTGTGTGTGTGTGTGTGTGTGCCTGCTTTCCGCATCCAAGTTATGTGCTGTTCCACTGAGCTACAACCCCTTCCCAAAGCATGATGTAGCGATAATATTATGGGTTCTTAGGGGATTAAGGAGAGTTATTCTCATTATTGTTTCCCCAGGTCTTTCCTGAAGACACTTCACTCAGAGGCTTTCTAAAATGGATGGGTGCTAACACTAGGAAGTCCCTGCTCTTCATGGCTGCTGATATGGCTGCAGATGGTATCTAAATTGGGATAGGACAGGGTTTGGGAACCTTTTGCTCTCCAGATGTTACTGAATTGCAACGCCCATCAAACCTGACCATTGGCTGTGCTTTCTCGGGCTGATGGGAGTTGTAGTTCTGCAACATCTGGTAGGGCCATTAGAATTCCTGATCTATGATTGCAGTCATGAGATTTTTGTCTTTCACATGACGGTGTATGTTTTGACTCCACAGAGTGGGAAGTGACAGAGACAGGATGTTACAAGTGTTACTTTGTTCCTTGAAGTGGGACTATTGTCCTTTGTTCTTTTTCTCTTTGCTGTCTGATGCTAGAGAGAGAGGGAGCCATGTTGCAGTGCTCCGTGTGTGTTTATATGTAAATAAAGTAGATTAGCCAAAATGCTGAGTTGCTGAGGTCTGTCACGCATGATGTGCAAACTCTGCGGATCCCTAAGTGTGCCCGTGTCGGCTGGCATCAGTCGCTGTGATGTTCGGGCTAAAGAAAACTTATGAAGCTCCCGAATGATCGACCAGGAGGGAGGGAACATGCCAGTTGGGCATGTGTCTCTACCAGGGTCCTACTCGAGTGTAGGCTGAGCTCCTGACAAGGACAAGGGTTCCCCCTCTCTGGGAGAAAGTGTTGTAGCTTTTCTGTACCTTGTTGGAGTCATCCCCAGCCATTCTACCCATTCCATAATATGGAGAGGAGAAGGGGGATTTCTTACCTTTCAGGCAGTACTTCCTGACAGTAAGAGCTGTTCGACAGTGGAATTTGCTGCCAAGGAGTGTGGTGGAGTCTTCTTCTTTGGAGGTCTTTAAGCAGAGGCTTGACAACCATATGTCAGGAGTTCTCTGATGGAGTTTCCTGCTTGGCAGGGGGTTGGACTCGATGGCCCTTGTGGTCTTTTCCAACTCTATGATTCTATGATTCTATGATTCTACCTGCAGTTCACCATGAGTACCCAGGGCACATTACAACAGTTCTACAGCTCAGAATATGGACATCTCCCAATAGATATTTTAATATTTTCACAGCGCATCTCAATCCCCAAATGTTAAACTATTCAAAATTCAGCACTCACACAGTAGCAAGGCTGCGAGATCCATTTCCTAAGTAACTGCATGGCAGATGGTATTGTGCCAGTCAAAATAGGTAAAATTGGCAAGTAGATTCAGTACATACCATTCGGCAGCCTGCTCACAGAACAGGAAAGTAAATACTGTTAAATAGGTGGATTTGAACAGTATGCAGAAGCAGAAGCTCAAAATTTAACTGCCAGGTCTGCAGAGAGAAGGGGAGGGTTCTTTTTTGTCCTTGATTTTTGCTTCCAAAGTTTAAGTCATAGACAGATAAATGGGAAAGATTCTCCTGAGAGTTACTGTGCTTACAAGATTGCTAGTGTGCAAATAGGGAAAATCACCATAAGCAAACAATAGTCTTTTATAACTTTGGCTTGGGGAGGGGAGAGAGAATTGCCCTCAGAAGCAGAACAGCATTAAAGCAATACTCTCAAGAAGGTGAGTGCAAATTATGTGCAAAGGGCAGGAACTGGAACTAATAAGGGGCCATTTCGCTCCATGTGAATGACAGTAAAATAGCACTGATTTCATCAGAATCACTCATAGAATCTTAGCGTTGTGGTCCAGAATTCGCCTCCACAGTCACTTAGAGACTCACTGTTAAGACCATGTTCATGAACTACTGCAGGTCTGATATAAATCTTATGATGTGCAAACCATAACAACTCTTAGCTGCAGAAAAAAGAAAGAATTTTTATCAAGAAGCCCGAAATCAGGAGGGAAGGAGGTCAATAGGTGTGTAGAGGAAAGATCTAAATATGTAAAGATATCAAGGAATAAGACAAGGAACTGTAACGGAAATTGATGTTATTTTTGTGTTGTGTATAGATATTCTTTCTTTTTCTTTCTTTTTTCTTTTTTCCTGTAACTGTTGTTTTATTTTATTTTATTTTTTGGTTATTTAAGTGAAATTTAATAAAAAGAAATGAATGAATAAATAAATAAATAAGACCATGTTCATGGAAGACCATCTTACTCAGCTATGAGTGATCGCCAAAGAAGAAGTATGGATGTACTGGGCTGGAGAAATCTGCCAACTTCAGTTTCTCTGAATTTCTTATTTTTTCCTTTCTTAGGCTCAATTCTCTATTTTTCCACATCAATTTGAAAATTTCGTTTTAAAAGCTATGAAAATTCGGCAAAGCAGTTTCCCCTAAAACAACACATTTCTGTAACTGATTTTCACCATTGTCATGCCTTTTTATACACACTTAATCCAGCACATGCATTGTTGGACAAATTACTTGACTGGAGCACTGCTTTGCAAAGTTCAGAAAAGTTCAAATGTCAAAGGATGGCAGCGTTTTGATTCTTTGCATTGTTCTGAAAAGTGCAAATTAGGTAGGTTCACTTTTAAATGCAAACCGAACTGAATCCCCCCCCCCATCGCTAACTCTGAGTGGGAGAGGTATTGTTTTTAAGTAGAATAATTATTTCTAAAGCCACATAAATACATGGAATCATAGAATTATAGAGTTGGAAGGGACCACAAGGGTTATCTTGCCCAAGCCTCTCCAATGAAGAAATCTTTTGCCCAGAGATTAACTGTCTCATGCTCTTTTACACACACACACACACACACACACACACACACACACTCATATATATGTTGTTTAGTCGTGTCCGACTCTTTGTGACCCCATGGACCAGAGCACGCCAGGCACTCCTGTCTTCCACTGCCTCCCGCGGTTTGGTCAAACTCATGCTGGTAGCTTTGAGAACGCTATCCAACCATCTGATCCTCTGTCGTCCCCTTCTCCTTGTGCCCTCCATCTTTCCCAACATCAGGGTCTTTTCCAGGGAGTCTTCTCTTCTCATGAGGTGGCCAAAGTATTGGAGCCTCAGCTTCAGGATCTGTCCTTCCAGTGAGCACTCAGGGCTGATTTCCTTCAGAATGGATAGGTTTGATCTTCTTGCAGTCCATGGGACTCTCAAGAGTCTTCTCCAGCACCATAATTCAAAAGCATCAATTCTTCGGCGATCAGCCTTCTTTATGGTCCAGCTCTCACTTCTATATATATGGTGTCTTCATATTGAAAATTGCGCTGTGATCCTCGGATGAAGGAAAATATAGAAATGTTATAAACAAACAAATAATAATAATAATAATAATAATAATAATAATAATAATAATGCAACTTCGTTGGATACAACCCTGTATTCCCCTCCCCTATAATCTGAATTTATGCTTTTCACAAAAAATCTGGTTAGTTAAAAAAAAAACTTTCACCAATGGCACATTTGTGATATCTGAATGACTTGTTTTGAATATTAACCCCTGTCAGGAAGCACCAGAAGCATCATATTGGAACCAGGTGTGAAAGCTTGTCACACAACCATTCCCAATCCTCCAATCCATGGTTATTTTTTTAAAAAGAGAGAAGCAAAGAGAATAACATTCCAAGCAGATAAGATAACAATAAAGTAAGAAATAGTATTTTCGTAATAAACCTTTTCCCTTTACTTTAGTCATTTGTGCTTTACTGTTGTTTTTATGGCCGCATTCACGTTTGTCAGCAACGTCGAGCAAGTGCTTTGTGGCAACGAAAAGCGAAGTATGAAATTTTAATAAATAAATACAATAAATCTAAATGGGGGGGAAGGAGCAAAAGTCAGGCGAATCAAATGTTCATGGGGATGAAAAAAAGGAAATGTGAGGATGGGGGGAAAGGATATTGGGAGAAGCTGAGAAGCTGAGTTTGGAGTGAAAATCATTGTTGCTGGGGGTGGGGGTTGCTAGGTGGCCAACAAGCAGCAGATGGGAACAATGTGCATATTTTTTGCTTGAGTAAGAAAACAGCCAGGTGCTGTGGTATTTGGGAAGGAAGGCTTCAGACAGAGCTTCTGTAGCACACATAGTTCCAGGAAGTGCTTAGATCTTTTCATTTCAAAAACAATATTCATGGTTTTTTAAAAATCAAACTGTATGCATTTTTTAAAAACAATCCCACAAGCATGCACACGCAAATGAAAATAGATTAGCAGGCATTAGGTAACAATATAAATCACAATACGTAAGGACTGACCAGTGATCATCATAATAATTTCATTATTTGTATGCCGCCCATCTGACAGGGTTGCCCCCAGGCACTCGGGGCGGCTTCCAACAAAATGTAAAAACGCAGTAAGACATACATCATCATCATAATTATCAAGAAGATGCACATGAAGTCTATGTACTTCGTAACCACATGGGTGCATTTTTTGCACCCTGCAAAATGTCATTGATAGTGCACTATGGTGGATTTATATTGGACTTTCTAGATGTCTTTCCACTTTATTAGTTGTTAGGTGGCGCTGTGGTCTAAACCACTGAGCTTCTTGGGTTTGATGAGTTGCGGAGGTCTGTCACGCATGATGTGCAAACTCTGCGGATCCCTAAGTGTGCCGGTGTCGGCTGGCATCAGTCGTTGTGATGTTCAGGCTGAAGAAAGCTTTTGAAGCTCGTGAACGAAAGACCAGGAGGGAGAGAACATGCCAGTCAGGCATGTGTCTCTACCAGGGTCCTACTCGAGCGTAGGCTGAGCTCCTGACACTGGCCACATGACCCGGAAAGCTGTTTGTAGACAAACACCAGCTCCCTTGGCCTGAAGTGAGATGAGCACCACAACCCCATAATCGCCTTTGACTGGACTTAACCATCCAGGGGTCCTTTACCTTTTACCTTATTAGTTGTTACCACATTGTTGCCATCTCCAGGGGCACCCCTTGTGCTACAGCACAATGAAAACCAGACCAACACACACAAACACACCGGAACATTTGTTGCATGGAAATTTGTAGAATGATGTTACAGGACATGCACCAATGGGAAGCAAATAAGTACATCTGCCCTGAAACATTTGCAGGTGCATACAGTATTGAAACTGGGATTGTGTATAACCGTTCTGATACCGCCATAAGCACGAATTGTATTAATGCATCCTAAAGAGGATGTCTGGAAGAGATCTATGAGAGACAGGCTGCAGCTCAGTGGTAGAGAACCTGCTTTGAATTCAGAAGGTTCCAGGTTCAATCCCCGGCATCATCATCACTCAGCATCATTTTTAATTTGTGTACCGTCTTTGTATCTTACAATACCCAAGGCAGTTTACAAGCTTAAGAAACAAAGAATGTGCACCTTATAACAATCTAATGCAATACAAAAATGTGGTGATAAAACATAGCTTAATAATAATAATAATAACAATAATAATAATAATAAATTTTATTTATACCCCACCCTCCCCGGCCAGAGCAGGGCTCAGGGTGGCTAACAACAGTAAAATTACAGTAAAAACATAATAGGAAAGAAAACCAATTTAAAATACAGGTTAAAATGCAGCCTCATCAAAATAGGCAACCTACATCAAATCAAGTAACATTCAACATTCATTAGAATAATACAGAATAATATTAAATCTCAGCATATGAAAATTAAACAGAAATCCGCTCTTAACAATTACAATAAATAATTTCTAAACTACAATCAATAAAACAACGGCAAGCCACAGTGCATGAAACAATACAATACATAATTGAGAAGCAGAGACTGGAGGGTGGGGCAAGACAGGTGGAAGAGGGCCTTGCCTGATGAAGTCTCTCCTCTCATCTCCAGGTAGGACTGGGAAAGACCCTTACCTGAAACCCGGGAAGCTCACCTGTAAGTAAGACACATAGCCGCCTTTGTTGGTGCAATGCGAACAATGGGCTAAATTAGACAGTGCTTCATCTCATCCCCCACACATCTGGATGTTCTGAAATAAGGGTGTCAGGTGCACTGGGTTGCCATAGCAACACCAGCGAGGTCAAGTGTATGCCTTGCTGCGCCACTGACCCTCTCATTGTTTCAGGAAATATGCCTACATGTAGAGACAGGTAAAGTAGTCTTCATGGCATTGCTTTCATTATGTCTCATCCTGACATCCTGATATCTGTGAGAGTCAGGGGAAAGGGCTGTGAGTTTTACACTGCAGCATTACGTTAGCATGGCAATAGCATTAGTGGATCTTTCTGTGCATATGTATCTTTGCTTCAAAGACCGAAAGAACTGCATATAGTAGATGTCAGTGTTTAGCTTTGTCTTGCATCTGGAGACAATAAACACTTTGTTACCGTGAACTGCATGGGAGAGCAGTTTCCCCCTTAACCAGGGATTCTGGAAAAAGCTGTTCTGCTGGGAGCAGAAAATCACTGAAGACTCTGCTGGGGCTCCACATACTCTGCTGATAAGGTAAAGGGTAAAGGACCCCTGGGACGCGGGTGGCGCTGTGGGTAAAAGCCTCAGCGCCTAGGGCTTGCCGATTGAAAGGTCGGCGGTTCGAATCCCTGCGGCGGGGTGCGCTCCCGTTGTTCGGTCCCAGTGCCTGCCAACCTAGCAGTTCGAAAGCACTCCCGGGTGCAAGTAGATAAATAGGGACCGCTTACTAGCGGGAAGGTAAACGGCGTTTCCGTGTGCGGCTCTGGCTCGCCAGAGCAGTGATGTCATGCTGGCCACGTGACCCGGAAGTGTCTCCGGACAGCGCTGGCCCCCGGCCTCTTGAGTGAGATGGGCGCACAACCCTAGAGTCTGTCAAGACTGGCCCGTACGGGCAGGGGTACCGTTACCTTTAAAGGACCCCTGGACAGTTAAATCCAGTCAAAGGCGACTATGGGGTGCGATGCTCATCTTGCTTTCAGGGCCAGGGAAATTGCGTTTGTCCACAGACCGCTTTCCAGAGGGGTCATGTGGCCAGCATGACTAAACCACTTCTGGCACAACGGGATGCCGTGATGGAAGCCAGAGGTCATGAAAACACTGTTTACCTTCCTGCTACAGCGGTACCTATTTTACTCTGCTGCTACATCACACCGGTTGAGGTGTGGTGAACTGCTGAGTGGCTTCCACAAGTCACCAACAACCTTGTTCCACATTTTTAAAGATTTGTGCTCGTTTCATTTAATGCCAAGACTGGTTGGCATGCTTAAACTGCCATTAATGGATGGGTAATACCAACAGAACACTGTAAGGTTATTTGCTGCAGCTTTGCCATGTGGCAAAAGCAGAATTTGGAACCAGCCTTGCACATAAATTACATTTCTGCGCAGCAGAACAGCCCCATTGAGCTCAGCGGGGCTACTCATATTTGTAAAGTTAAGCAAGTGTGGAAGTATAGAAAGGGATACAGGAATTGGCAACAATGGAAAGTACTTGAGATAGCAAGTGAGTTTTTTCAGCCTTTTATTCTTCCAGCAGAGCGATATGGTCTAGAGAACCAAAAGCAAAGATAGGCCGGAATATTAAACACTATTCAATCGGGTTTCAAGATAATTAAGAGATTATGAAGTTAGAGCAGCTACTGAGCTTTCCTTAAAGCTGTTTTAGTTTAATCCTCTGGGGAAAAAAAATTGAATTGCAAAGCTAGCTCTGTGTGAAATACAGACAGGGCAACCCACAGCGTTTGGTATTGATTTCAATGCCTTATTTATTCAAAACAAGTTGGAAAAGTTGAATGATGCCATTACAGCATTTCCCCCCTCCAGAGTCCCACTTCCCTTAATAAAAAATTTAAAAAGCTCAAACCAAAACCATGAGCTTGTGCTGTCCAATTTTTCCTCCCCACCCCCACTTTTTTTTTCCTTTTTCCTTTTCCTTTTGCAGACTTTCGTAATAATGATTGCTGAGGACAAAGAATTCAAACCCAGTCCGTACAATTCAAACATGTGTCATCAACCAGCCCACGAGGTGTTTCTGCATTTGGTGAGTTCATATGGAGTTCATATCCTCCTGTCGCTCACCACCAAATCCAGAAAGATCTCGTGGGCTGGGGATGTGGCAAATGTCTGGGCCGCACATCAGCTTTTCTGTTCCTTGCTCCTCATTTTTCACTCCGGCAATCAGAGGCTGACACGCTTCCAAAAGGAGAAGAAATGTCATTCTGAAAGGGAAAAGGACTTCAGGTTTCTGCAAAAAGCATTATGCCTAACAGGGATTTCCCGCTGTAAGCAGCCTCACTCCCAACACCCTAAACAAATTGAACTGGAAGGTCTCAAGGGTGAATGTGTTTAAAATCCTCCACCTGAAAGGGAATCTTCCACCACCAGGATTCTCCTGTTCACGGTGCCTCGGAATGTAAGGTAAAGGTAAAGGGACCCCTGACCATTAGGTCCAGTCGTGACGGGCTCTGGGGTTGCGGCGCTCATCTCACTTTATTGGCTGAGGCAGGCAGCATACAGCTTCCAGGTCATGTGGCCAGCATGACTAAGCTGCTTCTGGCGAACCAGAGCAGCACACGGAAACACCGTTTACCTTCCCGCCGGAGCGGTACCTATTTATCTACTTGCACTTTGATGTGCTTTCGAACTGCTAGGTTGGCAGGAGCAGGGACCAAGCAATGGGAGCTCACCCCGTCGCGGGGACTCGAACTGCCGACCTTCTGATCAGCAAGTCCTGGGCTCTGTGGTTTAACCCACCGCGCCACCAGCGTCCCTTCGCCTCGGAACATAACCCCCACTTAAATGGGGAGTTGCCTGTATATTATCCAAGCACTGGCCCAAAGGCTAGGCAATGCGTTGCTTTAAATCTGAGGCGCTCCACCCTTCAGCAGCAGCTAGACTCCATTTGGCAATAAAGATGCAAAACCCCATTTATGCAAGTGGTCAGGCATATTTCTGTCCCTTACCATTTGGATACCCCCCCCCAACCTATTTCCTGAGGAATACAATTGTGGGTATGCTTTTCAGCACACATTCAATATTGGCACAGCTGATAGAAATGAAATAAAATTGGTTGGTGGGGGAGATGTGGTTCCCAGGCCACCATTGTGGAAATAGAAATTCATCACACTCATGTGCTAAGAAGCCTCAGAAGGTAAGCTGCTACTTCTGGTTTCTACTAATGCTCTCGTAGCTGCACATCTACCGCAGCAACACTTTCTGTCAAATAATTGGAATGGATTTTTATCATGGCCAGCTTTTCATTACCAGTTCCAGGATGCTAATTGCAATAACATTTTGTTCAGGCATCTAATATTTCTTCATTGCAGGGTGGGTGGGTGGGACTAATGTGAATCTTGTCTTCTTTATTGAATGCCATGGACTCAGTTGTGGTTAATATATCTTTCATTCTTAAGTGAATCTAGGTGCTCAGTTACCAGATACAAGTAACTGTTGGAGAGTGGGGTGGGAGGATGAGGAGATTTGAGACTGCCAGTTCAGAAGCAACCACCAATCTCTAATAATATCCGGTTATGCCTGAAAGATAGATCACACACCTCTACGTTCCTTCATGAACCTGAGCCAAATGCATGCGTTGGCATCAGATGCTACGAAAGTTTTTTCTCATTCACACATGCAAATCATCACTTGACGCTGCCATCAAAGAGCGATGAAAATCAATGTGCAAACCAGTCAAAGTCACTATTTCCTGGAAGCCTTGAATGGCTCTCAAAATGTCACCACAACCCTGTTTTGCAGATCATATATATATATATATATATATATATATATATATATATACTGTAACATCGCACATGCATACAAATCCATTTGGGCCAGTTACTTGCTTTAATTTTATGATCTTGTGTCTGTCGATATTTAAACTGCTCGTGACTAACAGTTTGTTGTTCCCCCAGAATTTCTGTTTATATCATTGATAAAAAGCATCCAGATGTCACCCGAAATATCAGCCCTGTTCTGCAGTCTGAACTGTACGTCTCTCTTTCATATGCTGCTAAGCCAGACATCGATTCAACCACTCAGCAACAGATGGCCCAGATCTACTCTTTTCCATGTTAATGTGATTCCTCTAGCTGATAGCAGAGCTGGTCTTTCTCTGCATTTTATTCAAGCTGCAGGCGCTTTTAATTTCAGAAGTGTCGCTTAAAATACAAAGGGCTAGATAAATCAGTGATTGGATCTATTTAAAAGAGAGCTGGGTAATGCATGGTTGGGTTCCCCATCCCATCCCACTGCCCCATAATTTCATCCATATACAGTGGTACCTCGAGTTAAGTACTTAATTCGTTCCCGAGGTCCGTACTTAACATGAAACTGCTCTTAACCTGAAGCACCACTTTAGTTAATGGGGCCTCCTGTTGCTGCCGCGCTGCCAGAGCACAATTTCTGTTCTCATCCTGAAGCAAAGTTCTTAACCTGAAGCACTATTTCTGGGTTAGTGGAGGCTGTAACCTGAAGCGTATGTAACCCGAGGTACCACTGTAACCAGAAGGATGAAACAGTTTCAGGTCTTCGACACCTGAGAAATTTAGTTTTAGGACCAACCTTAAGTGTGTGACTGTAAACAATTTCAAATTGTTTTTAATGTTGCATTTCAAATTGTCGCAACCCTCTAGGGACTTAGGGTGAAGGGAGGATAATAATGCTAATCATCATCATCAAACAAACAAACAAAAATTCATGAATGGAAAGCATTCTTAATGCTATGTTCAAAAAACCAAATGCAAAATCATGGCAACCGAAACAGCCACTATTCTCTCACGATGAAAAATGGGAAGTTGGCATCCAGGAGGTGGTGTCCCAGCTTTTGGCTTCAAAGCTTTGGAGGGTATGTAATAGCTCTGTAAATTGTAGGTCTGTGGGGGTCGGTGACGTGTAGGTGGGTTCCCACAAGGCAAGACACAGTGATAACAGCAAGAACCTTTATTGAACTAACAGAACTGGACAACAGGGACAAAGCAACTGCTTATACAGTGGTACCTCAGGTTAAGAACTTAATTCATTCTGGAGGTTCGTTTTTAACCTGAAACTGTTCTTGCTAATGGGGCCTCCTGCTGCCACCACACCGCCGCCGCTGCACAATTTCTGTTCTCATCCTGAAGCAAAGTTCTTAACCCGAGGTACTTTTTCTGGGTTAGTGGAGTCTGTAACCTGAAGAGTCTGTAACCCGAGGTACCACTGTATACATTTACGAAGGCCTGTGCCACTCCCATTCCCAACGTGATTGGCTGTCTAAACTTCCAAGCTGCGAATCATGACTCAGAGTTTAAGGGCCAATGGCAGAGGCCCAAATCCTGAAATGTTCTGTGATTGGATATCATGTATTGAATCAGAACACAGGAGCTCAGAATCCTTAGTCCAGACTCAAGCTCAGGCAAACACAGACCACTGAATACATAACAGTTGCCACATTTAAAAAGAACTATAGTTCCCATGACACTTTGGAGCCAAGACTGCTAAAGTGGTTTAAGAGTGCTTTAAATGTATGGGTGCTAACTGAGTCAGCAGAACACACTGAGAAACTCCCTGCAGACCTTTGTCCCCAATCCATAAAAGGTCAGGAGAAGAGGGAGCAGGATGGCACACACATGGATGTTGGAAGCATGAGTGGCACACACGTCTCTGCACACGTACACAGCTTGTGTCCTCACACATTATTATTTGGGGGGGGGGGACTGAAGAGAGCTACAGATGCTCCATTTCATATATTCTCCTCTGTAAATTAGCTATTTGAGTTTCTGTACCAAAATTCATCTACTAATTATGCAGCGGGAACAAAACCCACTCTGGGAAGTGAGGAATGCACAGCCATAGTGCCTAAGACTGACCTATGACCAGGAACTTCTACAATCCAGCATTTGCCACTGCTGCGAAGTCACTCAGTGGCCTCATGCAAAGTGATGCTTCCCCACTTCAACAAACCTCCTCCCCTACCCCCTCTAAAATCTGCTACACAAGGATAATTACACTTGCAATGTGGTGGAAAGGATGTCTGCAGCTAATGTTTCTGAAGTGCTTTGAAGGCTCTCAAGAGCTATAAAAAATGCCAAGTCCTGTTGTTCCTGACATTTGGGATCGACTTGGACACTGCTTTTAAAAAGTTACTGTGTGCCATGTCTCTGCGTAAGGAAATTTGCTTTTATGATAATAATTGTTGCTGTTGTTGTGTCTGCTGCTCTTGTTAATGTGTGGAAGTCAACCAACGTGTCCCATCAGCGCCAGGATTTCCACATGTTCAAATCCCCCCGTTGCTTTCCTCTCCTCCCCCCACCCCTATATATGTCTGTACAGTGGTACCTCGGGTTACATACGCTTCAGGTTACATACGCTTCAGGTTACAGACTCCTCTAACCCAGAAATAGTGCTTCAGGTTAAGAACTTTTTCAGGTTAAGTATGGACCTCCAGAACGAATTAAGTACTTAACCCGAGGTACCACTGTATACATACAGGTGGGTGGTACATCTGCAAACCATGAGGATTTCCCCTGAGCGTGCCAATTACTTCCCTCTTGTTTTTCATTGTTGTTTAGTCGTTTAGTCGTGTCCGACTCTTCGTGACCCCATGGACCAGAGCACGCCAGGCACTCCTGTCTTCCACTGCCTCCCGCAGTTTGGTCAAACTCATGCTGGTAGCTTCGAGAACACTGTCCAACCATCTTGTCCTCTGTCGTCCCCTTCTCCTTGTGCCCTCCATCTTTCCCAACATCAGGGTCTTTTCCAGGGAGTCTTCTCTTCTCATGAGGTGTCCAAAGTATTGGATTATTGTTTCTCAGTTGGTCCCATTTTGGCTACAATCCTGTCATCACTCACCAGCTGATTTCGATATTAACGTTAATTGTTCTTGTTCTTGTTGTTAGCCTTAAATCTTTCTGTGTATGAGATAGATCGATAACTGAACAGCCTGGTAACTTTATATCAAAAGGGCCTCCGTACATTCTGCCTGCTGGTACCCTACAGCAGACAACTGCCAAAACTCTGCTCTGGGTCCCTTTTTGTTCCAGTTTAAAGGAAGAGACAAATCTGTTGCTGTTTTTTTAAAAAAATAAAAAATCTAAACCTAGAACTTCATCCCACATAATCTCTCTCATCCTGTTTGCACGGTTTTGCTTTTAATCGATTTACTAATTAAAGAACATACCAAAATGTGTGAGCCAGAGTCTGTGCTGTTGTCAAGTCGACAAGAGTCAAAAGAATAGAAGTACAATGCAACAACCCAAATTTTGAATCAGAAAATGCAACTCACCCGCCCCCCCCCCCTTAATTTAGCTTTTGGGTCATCTAGTAGGGTTGAACTGAACCACTGAGGAAAGGTGTAAATAAAATGTGATTTAAGGGCCAAATTGTTCTGTTCAAGTAACTCCAATCAACCCAACCATGAGTCCATGTGTGCTGCAGAAAACATGGGATTGCAGCAGGGGGGTCAACATGAATTCAAAATTGAGGGCAGGTAAGCCCTGCCTCACATAATCAATCAAAAGATGTGTCACATGCACACCATTTGGGTGTCAATGCCCATCAACTTGGGAGGGTCAAATATTTTATTGGCAGGGGCAAAGGGACCTCAGCCCCTAGGAGTTTGCGCCTATGGATTGAAATGTTTAATATACAAAGGGCTATATTTATTCGTCTCTATAGCCACAACTTTCATATGCCTGTTGTCTTTGTCCATGGAGTTTTCTTGGCAGGGATACTGGAGTGGCTTGCCAGTTCCTGCTCCAGGTGGATCACGTTTGGTGAAAACTCTCCACTATGACCTGTCCATCTTGGGTGTCCCTGCACAGCATAGCTCATAGCTTCTCTGAGTTATTCGCCACAGCAAGGCAGTGATCCATGAAGGGCCTTGTAGTGATATATGGAAGTGAGAGCTGGACCATAAAGATGCTTTTGAATTCTGGTGCTGGAGGAAACTCTTGAGAGTCCCATGGACTGCAAGAAGATCAAACCTCTCCATTCTTAAGGAAATCAGCCCTGAGTACTCACTGGAAGGACAGATCCTGAAGCTGAGGCTCCAATACTTTGGCCACCTCATGAGAAGAGAAGACTCCCTGGAAAAGGCCCTGACATTGGGAAAGATGGAGGGCACAAGGAGAAAGGGACAACAGAGGACGAGATGGTTGGACAGTGTTCTCGAAGCTACCAGCATGAGTTTGACCAAACTGCGGGAGGCAGTGGAAGACAGGAGTGCCTGGCGTGCTCTGGTCCAGGGGGTCATGAAAAGTCGGACACAACTAAACAACAACAACAACAACAGCCACAACAGGCACTGTAACTCTCTGACAGTTTAGCTTTACCCCCAAAGACACACTCTGCCATTGTCCCAGAATGCAGATAGATGCCAACAGCAGTAATGTCTTTATTTATCTACAGGCCTTTCCATGTGCCTAGCAGAAACTAGAAAATAATTAAAATGGCAGGATACATTTAGCAAAATAAGAGCAAAAATGCAGTTAAAGCAAATTGCAGAATGGAACCTGGCTTTGTGTAGGATTTGCATTACATTGGTGCTGAATTTCTTTCTTCTTTCTAACTTAGACTACAAATGCACTGGATATAAACGGCCTCAGAGTACCTCTGGATATGGTTCCCCACCCCTTGCCAAATGTCCGCTGTTCTGGAGAACAACAGGCAATCTCCACCATGCACCATTTTTATTGGGAGATTAATAGTTGCACAGAGAGGTTTCAAATGGAGAATATTGATCATATAAAAATCAATGAAATATATGAATGAATGAAATGAACAAGAATGAAGAGCATTCATGTTGAGGAGGAAATATAGCCCTTCGGTGTCCAGTAAAATCTGGAGGAAAGTGTTGAGGTTGTGGAAGATTGCAAAACTTCATCTCTCTTGCAGTGAAGCCTGATCAGTACCAGTAATAGAACCCATATTTGCTAGCCATTTATATATTTGAAGACAGCTATCAATATCTCCTCTCAGTTTCCTCTTACCCAAACTGAACATACCCAGTTCCCTTAACTGTTCCTCATAAGGCTTGGTTTCCAGATCCTTGATCATCTTGGTTGCCCTCCTCTACACAAACAAGGCTGATGGGAATGAGAAGTTTTACAAAATAGTATTTGCAGGGGACAAAGTTCTGGTAAGGATGAGGGTTAAAGGGGTCTTAGCACCTGCTCTCCTTTTGCCAAGACATTTTGCAAGTCTTGATCAGGTTCTTCCACCTTCCAAAAAATTCCACTGAACTTTCCCCTTAAGAGTCCCGATTTGTCTTGACTTTTGCTTTCAGCCAGAGACGTTGAATATTCTTACCTCAGCAGCTGCTTTCCCTTGGGGTAACTTTCCAAGGGTTTCCTGCTAGTGGTGGGCAGGACCAGTGCGTGGAACAGTGGATGTGGCCCTCATCATTCCCCGGGGTCCTAACAGGGCCAGATTTGTAATGGTGCAATTGGAGCAATTGCAGAAGAACTCATGCCAGCAGGGTCCCAGACTCTAAGCTTTCATTTTAAAACAGTAAGTCTCTAGCCCTTCTGGAAAGAAAAGTATGAAACCTAATGTGCAAGCAACCTGCTGGACCAGGGGTCACTAACCCAACCCAAGAAGATGGATGAGTACAATGCTTCCTCTGGCTCTACAGCACAGAGCACTTGCTGAAACTGGAAGGGCCCATCCATCTCCAATTGGTTATGATGTTAACTCCTCCCTTCCTTTCTGTACGGAAGGATTTGCCTGGGCAGCTGTTGTGGGACAAAACTGGAGAGGAGAAAAAAGGTAGGATAGTTGCCAGCCCTTTGGGTTTTTGGATGATTTTGAAGTAGGGGGAAGTACCAAGGTTGTTCTGCCTCCTCTGTTTTGGCTGTCATGGAAGGACTTCTTGAAATAGGGGTGAGAGCTAAGAAGTGCAGTGCCTGTTTGTCTTCTGTTTGTTTTACTGCCCATTGAAAGGCTTATTGAAAAGGGGAGGGAAATAAGCTTTCTTGTCCATGGAGGCGAGGGGAGAAAAAGTGCCTGAGCCTATTTGCCTCCTGTTTGCTTTGCTGCCCACTGGCTTCATGGAGCAAGCAGCAGGCAGCTGCTTTGGATGACTTTGGGGGAAATGTGTGTGCAGTGGTGGAGGAAGAAACACAAGATCCACCCATTTGCTGCTCTGATGGTTTTGTTTTTCTGCCTGTCAACCACATGGAGCAGTAGACAAGCAGATACTTTGGGTGGGGGAGTGCATTGGGGTTGGGTAAGTGTAGGGGTTGCCTCTTACTCAATTTGCTGCCCACCAGTAGGGCTCTTCTTGTCTTCTTAAGTTGGCAACAAGTGTACCATAAGAGGTGAGTGGTGAGCCAAGGTAATTGAGGTTGAATGCTTGGGGAAGACCTCATGAACTTATAAGCATGTTATGATTAAAAATAAGCTCAGTTCCCAAGACATTTGCAGCTAGGGAAGGGACTGAAGCTATGGAGTAGCACTTAGCATGAGAGAGAGAAACACACGACTAAAAGCTCTTAAGGATTTATAGGTGTTTACAGAGTTTTTTCGCTGATTCCAACTTGAAAACTAACCATCTCAATATATGATGTTCTAAGTCAGGGGAGGGAGGGATCTAATCTGGCCAGTGGGGCAGAATCTTATCTCCCCTACCCTTTGCAGGCCAAATTTGACATGTGGGAGGGGCTGCACATCTGCCAATCACTTGACACAACATGATGATCACTGGACTTTAGAGCACCACACAAAGCTTGCAAATGGTCCTAAATGGTTCTTTGAAGAGCTGCCAATCCGCTGATGGTTTCTGCAAGCAGCAGCTGCCCAATCAAGTTCTCCATGGGGGAATTATTCATGCAGCCAATTTGACTGCATCTCTCTCTGCCTCATACCTGATGTCACACATGACACCACGTGTGGGACAGGTGACTTCACAGGCCAAATTGCGACCCAAGCCAAGTCAGATTTGGCCCACAGGCCAGAGATTCGCCAGCCCTGCTGTAGCACAATGGGATTATTTTTCTGACTTCACAGGGATATTAAGTTAAGTTCATTAGACCAGGAAGAGCAGCCCTATGTCTCCTCCACCTCTCTCACTCATAATGTCTAGAGCAGGCATAGCCAATGTATCCTGCCCCTATGGAATCTAGAGCCCATAGTGGAAAGAAGCAAGTCAATCATTGGTGACTTCTCCAGATGTCACTGAACTACACCTCTCAGCAACCTTGAGTTCCTTCACACACACCCCATGGACTCCTAAATTCCATCTTGGTTCAGTCATCTAACTGTGCCCCTAGCTTTAGTCTGCAAGTTAATCTTTACATATCACAGCTACGTCTGAATTGAGGACCTGGTTTTTCAGGTAAGTGCAACCTTTGTTTACACTTTGTCATTTTAAGCTTCTGGTGTAAATTTCCAAGCTCTTTCACCATGCACCCCAGTTTGAAAACCATTTCTTGAAAGAACAAATTCCTCATTTTCCAGCTAGTGTTGCTTCTGGCTCTCAACCATACTGTCTTATTCAAAGGCAGAGTTGGACTGTAAAAGCAACCCACCCTCCTGAAAAAAAACCTAAAATGAAGTACTAAAAAATGTAAAGGGGGGGGGGAGGAAATTGCCTGGTAATTAAATAGCAATTCGTAGAGGAGGTAAAGTATCTTCTGAGTCAGGGTGTGATGGGGATTACTCTTGAAAGCTCTCTGAAAGTACTGTGGGTGAATTCATTGAAAGATGTTTGACCTCAAGTCTGCCAATTTCACACACAAAAAGTCTTAATAATAGCCTGCAATCACACTTGGCTGGGAATTATTTCCCAGACACGCAAAGTCTGGCTTCCCAGTGCCAGGAGCTGTGAGTCACTCTGTCAGCTGCCAGGGTGGGCATAGGGCAGCTCATGTTCTGCCAGGGGTGGCTGGGTGAAAACTGTCAAAGTTTTTCCTCTACACGGAAACCCTCCTGGAGACAGGGAGGGGATGCTGGGTGTCTGTGAGAAAGCGTGCGTGTCTCTGAATTTTTGTAGCCGTTTTCCTTCAGCCTATGTGCTGCTCTTGTGGGAAAGCAACAGATTCGTGTTCTAGAAGACATGCAAAGGTTTTGCTTCTTTCTTGTAAGAGTTAGCATGTCTACTCAGAAGTAAGCCCTATTGAGCTCGGTGGGAGTTACTCCCAGGTAAGTGGGCCTTACAATTTTATTTTTTTTAATCCATCAACCAATAATAAAAACAAGCAAAATAATCAGAGCATTGGAGGCATTTTCCCCTCAGGGAATGACTAAAAGTGCCTTGAGACAGTCAGTATTTTGTGTGAGGGATTCAACACATACCAGAAGTTTAGGCGTGTTTAGTTGCCCTTGTGCAACAAATCTGCTTTTTTTTTACTAAGAATTTCCACAGAACACAATTTGCTGTGATCAGGGGTGCCAACTATAGGGGGCAAAAAGGGCTTTGGCCCCCTCAATATTTTGGGGAAGGAGGCCAAGCCCTCCCCAATATTGAGAGGGCTACCACCACCCTCCCCCTGCTGCCGGGTGAGTGCTCAGGAGCCGGTCGGGGGCAGGACACGCGGAGGATGAACATCTTCCATGTGCCCAATTTACTGCCACCAGGCGAGAGCTTGCAGGACTTGTCATGTGGTGCCAGGCCCCCTCAATGTGGGGGGCAAGTCAGCGCCCCTAGCTGTGATACAGGGTTATATTGATTCTACAAATCAAAATTAAGAATATAATCAGTCAATCTCTAATATAGTATTACAATCACAGATCAACCGCTAAGTTACAAACTAATACAGTTTGTAGTTTACAGGTCAGCAATATACTATTAGGAATTAACAGCAAGTTAAAGGACTGTGTGTGTTTGTGTGTGTGTGTGTGTGTGTGTGTGTGGTGGTGATGTTGCACCTTCAGTGTCAAGTGATTAAAGAACACATGCTTACATAGATTTGTCAGTTATTATCTACTGCTTCGACTCAGTTCTACAGGGTTCCTATCAAAGAATGTAGGTGAATATTCTCTTGAGTTTTATTACACCAGCAACGAATGGTGCCGCAACCTGCTTCTCGATAAATTAATATGTTGTGTTCTCTTATGCAATCTAACGAAATTTAACAGCTTGACTGTCTGAACTATATACTGGTTTTCAACAGCCAATAGTCTAATATAAGAGATTTGGAGGTTTTCCCGTTCTACTTATGGCCATCCGAGCACTAGTCAAAAAGTGGATAACCATCTCCCAGCTCTCTGATTGTACCAGGTTGTGGACATAACCAAACAGAATCACCAAAGGATTAACAGGTAGAACGTATCCTATAGTTTTCTTGATTTCATAAGCTACCATCATCCAGAAACTTTTTGACAGGACGAGAATATATTGCATACATCAGCACTATCAAAACTGCATCTCCAACAGCATTCACTAGAACCATTATAGATACAATTACGTCCTTGGGGAGTTAAGTACCAACTTTTTGTCGTTAGGAAAGTGTTGGAAAAGTGAATCGAAAACGTGTGGGAAGGTCCAGTGCAGAAACCGTCCCCCTCCACTGCCATCATCCCTGGGATAGAGCCAATGCTTTTGTGCCATTAATCACCATGAGATTGTTACAGTAAGTGACACATTTTTAACATGTGGACAAAAGAGGTTTGGATTTGATATCCCACTTTATCACTACCCGAAGGATTCTCAAAGCGGCTAACATTCTCCTTTCCCTTCCTCCCCCACAACAAACACTCTGTGAGGGGAGTGGGGCTGAGAGACTTCAAAGAAGTGTGACTAGCCCAAGGTCACCCAGCAGCTGCATGGGGAGGAGCGGGGTTGCGAACCCAGCTCACTAGATTACAAGTCTACCGCTCTTAACCTCTACACCACACTGGCTCTCCAGGTGCCAGTACTATGTGCTGGGGGGGGGGGGACACTGGATGGATGTAATGATACAGTTTCCTCTCCAGTCTTCAAGAGTGGGGTAAAGGTAAAGGTAAAGGACCCCTGGATGGTTACGTCCAGTCAATGGCGACTATGGGGTTGCAGCACTCATTTTGCTTTCAGGCCAAGGGAGTCGGCGTTTGTCCACAGACAGCTTTCCGGGTCACGTGGCCAGCATGACTAAACCGCTTCCGATGAAAAGGGACACCGTGATGAGTGCCAGAGTGCATAGAAACGCCATTTACCTTCCCGCCACAGCGGTACCTATTTATCTACTTGCACTGGTATGCTTTCGAACTGCTAGGTTGGCAGGAGCAGGGACAGAGCAACGGGAGCTCACTCCATTGCGGGGATTCAAACCACCAACCTTCTGATCAGCAAGCCCAAGAGAGTCAGTGGTTTAGACCACAGCACCACCCGCTGGCAGTTATTGTACTACTGCTCCCATCAACACTGCTGTTGACCGTGTTATCTGGGACTGATGGTTTGATGGAGTGCAACAGCAGGTTCCACACCCATGCCAACAAGACAGCAAAGAGGGCAGCACACTGATGCAACAGCAGCATGACCAACTTGGCAAGCAGCTCTTCACACACCTCCCCCCCCACACACTTCTGGGTACAAAGACATTCCCCCCACCCCCGAAGCCCCACTTGTGGGCAGAAATGGCATTCTTGCCAGGCACCAAGAACCTTTGCAATGTGAACTGGCTATCAGTGTGCAGGGTTTCAGCTTCTGGTGAAACTGTCGAGGCTGGAATTCAAACAAAATGTGGGCATTTGAAGCAGCTACCCATTGGAGAATTATTTTCCACTTGTGCTAAATGTTGTTTTTTCCTCTCTCTTTTACATAAGATGTGGCTCTCTATTGATGTGCCCCAAATGAAGAAAACAGAGCCTTCTTCTGTGCTACAACAACAAATGGTGCTCTTTAGCACAAGACCTGCCTTTGTGATGTGCCTGAGTGGGTGTCTCTCCAAAGGCCAGAAGTCTGAGCATGAATGAGCAGCTACAAGCTGGACCCTGGCATGAACTTTCCATGAACTCTTGGCCCAGCTCTAGGTTGCATAATTGGCCTCCGTTTTTAAGATGCCCAGCACGCCCCCTTACGAGGCTGGCCTTTCTTGTGGTTGCTTGACATTTTGTCTCCTGGCTCAAACCCTAGAAAGGAACAAGGAGGTGGAAAAACAAAAACAACAACAAATATGCAGGGAAGAGGAGTTAAACAGATGCCACAACACCATAAAAGCACACGATTAGACACAGTATCCCTGCATAAAGGTAAAGGGACCCCTGACCATTAGGTCCAGTCACAGATGACTCTGGGGTTGCGGTGCTCATCTCACTTTATTGGCCAAGGGAGCCGGCATACAGCTTCCGGGTCATGTGGCCAGCATGATTAAGCCGCTTCTGGCAAACCAGAGCAGCGCACGGAAACGCCGTTTACCTTCCCACCGGAGCGGTACCTATTTATCTACTTGCACTTTGACATGCTTTGGAACTGCTAGGTTGGCAGGAGCAGGGGCCGAGCAACGAGAGCGCACCCCCGTCACGGGGATTCAAACCGTCAACCTTCTGATCGGCAAGTCCTAGGCTCTGTGGTTTAACCCACAGCGCCACCCGCGCATTGACACCTAGTATCACACAGCTTCCAGGTCGTGTGCCCAGCATGACTAAGCCGCTTCTGGCAAACCAGAGCAGCGCACAGAAACGCCGTTTACCTTCCCGCTGGAGCGGTACCTATTTATCTACTTGCACTTTGATGTGCTTTCAAACTGCTAGGTTGGCAGGAGCAGGGACCAAGCAATGGGAGCTCACCCCATCACAGAGATTCGAACCGCCGACCTTCTGATTGGCAAGTCCTAGGCTCTGTGGTTTAACCCACAGCGCCACCTGCATCCCTGCATACTTAGTAATTATTGTGTTGGCATCCATCTGTCTCAGGAGACAGTGGAGGAGTGCGCCTTTGGAGGTGAAGTCAAACCATTGGAGAGTTATAGCACCTGCTGTGGTTGTAGAGGCTGGTCCAGGAGATGCCTGTATACAGACCTAAAGGGTGATTTAATCTTAAGCCTAACCACTGGTTCTCTACACTCTGAGTGGCTATGTGATCCTCTGTTCTCAATGAAACAGAGGCATCTCTGCCCAAATTTATGCCAAAGATTCTTGTTATCATTCCATTGGCTTGCTTTCTTTAAAAATGCTTATTGCTTAGGTCTCTCATGTTACCAGGCAACTTGTAACCATATTGCCATGCATATATGGTTTTCCTTTCTCTCTCTTCTGGGAGAATTCATTCACATGTCCTGTTTCTCAAAAGATAGCAGACACAGCCAGAATTATTTCAAGAGGTAGCAAGCTGTCCAGATTACTGATAGTGTAAACAAGCTCTCATGCACAGGGTGTGTCACCAACTATTTGTTAATTTGCTTTCTTGAAATATTTTGATCCCACCCTTCCATTGACAAAGAACGCTCGGGGCAGTTCACATCGTATTGAAACAATCCACATAAAAACCAACAAGAAAGGCAGGTGTAGCAGATAAGGCAGCAATGAAATGAAGAGGCTGTTCAATGAAATTCATTGGCAAGATGAGTCCTTGTCAGAAAAGGAACATGTTAGCCAGGACAAAGGTCCAAGGAAACTTCTCTAGGAAGCGAGTTCCAAAAGTTGGGCATGATCTCAGAGAAGGCCCTTTCCCATGACCCAGCCAGTCACAACTCTACCACAGATGGGACTCAGAAAAATATATGGCCAAAATCAACCTTGTTTATAAGATTAGGATGGTCACAGATGCACTGCCTCTCAAAGGGGAAGTGCATCACCCAAGAAGAGGACACAGATTTGAATAAAACTGGAAATACAAATTTATATACAGTAAGCCTGCATGTCAAGGGGTAAAACCTCAGAGCCTAGGACTTGCCGATCACATGGTCGGCTGTTCGAATCCCCGCGGCAGGGTGCGCTCCCGTCGTTCAGTCCCAGCGCCTGCCCTCCTAGCAGTTCGAAAGCACCCTCGGGTGCAAGTAGATAAATAGGGACCGCTTACCAGCGGGAAGGTAAACGGCGTTCCGTGTGCTGCGCTGGCTCGCCAGATGCAGCTTGTCACGCTGGCCACATGATCCGGAAGTGTCTCTGGACAGCGCTGGCTCCCGGCCTCTAGAGTGAGATGAGCGCACAACCCTAGAGTCTGGCAAGACTGGCCCGTACGGGCAGGGGTACCTTTACCTTTACCTTTACCTTTAAGCCTGCATGTCATACACATTTAACTTGTACACATTTAGCACTTAGCAAATAATAAGAATATTAAAATTGCACCCAATGTGTTTTGACTATATGTGATTTTGGCTTTAGGTGTGATCATTGGAACATAACCCCAAAGTAAGGGCTGTCTTTACCTGGGGGTACAAGGGGTGCTGGGCACCTGGGCACTGAATTCTGGGGGGTGAAGCCACCTAAGCTCTTAACTATCTACCTGTTATGAAATAAATAATTTTGATCAAGCTAGAAAAACAAAATACATATATACCTAGGTATTACTGAAGTGTTTACCTACTGTTTCACTAAAGGACTTTTGACTTTGTGCACTCATTTACCAAAGACGCACCATGCCAGAGGCGACACTTGTCATTCTCAACGGCGCCATGCACGCGAAATTAACTCTTGCAAAATATTATGTTATGTATTGTATTGAGCTGCTATGCGGCAGCGGGGTCAGCGGCACCTTTGACACGGCTGATCTTACGCTGCCTGACCTTGAGTGAAACATTGCAAATTGTGTTTTAATTTAATCACTTACAGTTGAAATTCGTTTAGAGAAATCGTTAAAAAAAATTATGTTTATTTTCGCTAATTGTCGACATTTTCTTTGACTGACTGCTTAGTACTTAGGGCTCTACTACACATGTGTTTCAAGGGACGCGGGTGGCGCTGTGGGTAAAAGCCTCAGCGCCTAGGACTTGCCGATCGTCAGGTCGGCGGTTCGAATCCCTGTGACGGGGTGCGCTCCCGTCGTTTGGTCCCAGCGCCTGCCAACCTAGCAGTTCGAAAGCACCTCCGGGTGCAAGTAGATAAATAGGGACCGCATTATAGCGGGAAGGTAAATGGCGTTCTGTGTGCTGCGCTGGCTCGCCAGATGCAGCTTGTCACGCTGGCCATGTGACCCGGAAGTGTCTGCGGACAGCGCTGGATCCCGGCCTATAGAGTGAGATGAGCGCACAACCCTAGAGTCTGGCAAGACTGGCCCATACGGGCAGGGGTACCTTTACCTTTACACATGTGTTTCAGCACGCAATTTTAGTTTTCCATTTCCACAAAAACGCACCTAGAGCACGCACACAAGAGATCAGGCGTACTGTAAGCGTGGTGTCTGACATAAGCATAATAAAAGTTAATTTGGGGGCTAAACTAAATTTGGGGGCGCTGGGTGGATCTTTGCACCCCAGCGGCGCATATACTAAAGTCGGCCCTGGTTGAGGGCTTACTGTAGATGCACATTTAGGAAAGAGAATGTTGGAAATAAGGGCCGGTCCTATCATGAGGCTGGGTGAGACAATGACCTCATGCAGTAGATCCTGGGAGGCAGCAGTAGAGACCTCCTGAGTCCTTGGCCATACTCATTTTTTGGAGTGTGCTCAGTAAGAGTGTGATATGACTATAGATGTCAGGGCTAACATCCCCAAGGTCAGTTCCTGAAGCTGGAGGCCTGGAGCAATGCCAGAAGTGCCACGTTTTCTAAATCTGAAGCTCCTACTTAGCTTTGATCCCAACCTTAACTCATTCCCTGCCAGTATGATTCCTATACCATTTGTATTCACACCCATATAAGGTCCAGTTAATTACCCACAGTGATATCTTGGTTGCAATACCAGCAGCCAAATTCCATTCTGTCAGCCCATCTGCACTTTGTTCTTTTCACAGTGAATCCATAATTCACCTGCCAGCCAAAATAATCATTCCACCCCCATTATCACTACACGTAGTGTCTTAAAAGGAGGAAGAACATTTGCAGACCAAGTACATAGGCATCTGCTACAGCCTTCTTTTTCCTGGATACCATTAAACATGCACACAATACTCAGCAGCCTCTACTGTCAATCAGAGCCAGATTGCAAATAATGTATTGTTGAAGACTGTGGTCAATTCATAGGAAAGAGGAAGGATGTCTTCAGGGAAGGCACCATTCAGAAACAAAGAGGAAATTATTCCACTCTTTTCCAAGACACTCTCCTGGTGATTGAAAACTTGCAATTCTCCAAATTTCAAGCATGAAACAGATAATTTGGAACTAGTATTTTATTACATTTGTTTGGATCTGATTAGAAACAATTGTTTCCTGCTCCATTGCAGGTGATAATTTGCTCAGCGGTGCTAGGGTGATTTTTGTTATCACAGATTTCTCTTCTTTCTGCCTCTGTGCTTATTTTGTACGCATTTAAGCTCAAATCTAATTGTCATGGGCTGTCCTTTTTTTGCATTTCACCGCCATATAACACCATCTTTTACTACACATCTTCCTCTAGACCCAGGTGTGTACATACCTGCTAAGAATAACATTTCCTGTGTGTTCTTTGCCAGGACGGCTCCCAAACTGCAGCCCTCACCTACCTACATAGCTGTCAACTTACAGATTTGAAAATAAGGGACCAGCAGCGTCGAAAATAAGGGATCAGCAGCCAAAATAAGGGATTTTCCGAGCAATTTCCAATGTTCGACTTCTGAGCCCCTCCGAGCCAAAGGCAGAAAGCCCAGCCAGCAGCCAAACAAAGCCTCAAGCAGTGGTTCCCACAGTGCAACAACCCAGCAAAGGGATGCAGCAAGGGAAACCACCGTCACCTCTCCGCTGGGAAGCGCTGAGCAAAGGACATTCCCCAGGCAACGCAGCCGATTTGATCGACACAAGGGATGCAAGCTCCACCCCCCAGTCATTCTTAGACTCCTTATTGGGTGAGCAATGCAGCCAAGCAACACAGTTGGAGCCTCCCTCCTCCCTGGCTGTCAGGGAGGGAGGGAGAGGAGCTGCTTCCTTTGAAACCCGGGGAATTTAAGGGACATCATCAATAAGGGACAGCAGCGGGACACAGCGCTGGGATAAGGGACTTTTCCGCCAAATAAGGGACGGTTGACAGCTATGCCTGCCTGCGGTTGGATGGCGAGCTCTGCATGTGTGACCTCAGCAGTCGGTGGGGTGGGAGGAGCCAGAAGTGACCCCTCCCACCGTGCCGAAGCCAAGGAAGGGAATCAAGCCCCACCATGGGTCACGCCAAGGCCTCAATCGCTGCTCCCGGTGAGACCTGGCTGGAACGGACACTTCCATGTATTGCTGGGAGTTAAATGCCTGAAGTGAGAAGTTCTTCCTCTTGCACAAGGACTTCCCTGCATGCCTCACCTCTCTTTGCAAGCCCACCGTCTCCTTCATCAAATCTGCTCCGGAGGATTAGGTAAAACCCTAGAGCAGATTTAGGGGTTAGTGGTTGTGTGCTTGAAACAGAGAAGGGAAGTTTAGTTTTGTTTACTGAATTTGTAAAGTCACTTTGTCTTGCACAGGGCAGACAGAAGCCCCCAACATAGATACATTAAAACCAAGAGGGGGGAAAGAAATACATCAGAAACATCCTGCCCCTCAGGACTTGCCCTGCCTCCACCTCACAAGTAAGTAAAAAATAAGAGTGGTGTGTGTATATAATGCTGTGAAAATGCTTTTGAAAAAAGTTTTGAAAAATATGTTGAATGTGCCGTAGCTCACCATCGCCATCTACTGTCACATTTGTATATTGCATGCTACCACACACTTAAAATGTTTTATTTGCAGCTGTATAAGTGAGTCCAAGGTCTGCTGCACAAGCTTTGTGCTAGTGGTAGTACTTTATTGGATACCTCACCTATAGGCTTTCGGCATGATTTAGAACCCCGATAATGCATGTTTTTTAAGATCGCAGAGTGAGCTTACATGGATACAGCAGGCTGCATTTGCCCTGTATGGAGGGTACCAGAGGCAAGCACAGAGGTTTTGGGGTAGTGTGACTGGCGGGGGCACACTGGGGTCTGCACTGCAGGAGGTACCACAACAATCACAGAATCGTAGAATTGTAGAGTTGGAAGGGACCCTGAGGATCATCTAGTCCAACCTCCTGCAATGCAGGAATATGCAGCTGTCCCATACGGGGATCAAACCTGCAGCCTTGGTGTTATCAGCACCATCTTCTAACCAGCTGAGCTATCCAGTGCAATGCTGTAGAAGGGAGCACAAGAAGCATGGGGCCCCAAATTTTAGCATCACACTGGGCACCGCTGAAATTTGAGAGCCCAGTCTGCCACTGGCATAGCGATGCAACAGAGGGGTGACTATCAACAAAGCTTTTAGCAGTAGCAGAGTACATCAGATTTCCAGGCAAAATGGCAGACCATGCGCAAAACCATGGTGTGCACCTCTGACATGCTTTTCTCCCTCTCTTGCATTTCAAGAATGTTCTTCTGCGGCTCTGCTCCTAGCCAAAAGCGAATTTTTCAATTAGTTTAAGCCCAGCGATGTTGCCCAAACACAGTCCTGGTCCAAGCCACAACGCAGATTTCCAGAATACCTGGAGTGTAAGAACATCTGGTAACATTTTAAGTTCTGGGAATCAACTACATGGCAATAAACTATACGAGTGCACTTTAAAGACATAGCTTTCAGCTCATAATTTCATGCTTAGTACACGTTAAAGGAACCTGGATTTTATGCAGCCCACTAAAATATCAGTGAAGTGGATGGAAGGGAGAACTAATCTATGGATGGTGCAGACATTTATACCTGCATAAAGATCAATACATAATACTTTTTCATGAGGTTGGGACTGCTTTAGCTCTGCACTTTTATGCGTCACCTCAGAGATTTATCACTGTCCTTGCAAAGTTTCCTAGTTACTGGCTTCAACCCTTTTCAAGGACGTTGGGATGAAGGGCAACACTGATCATTACCTATAACTGCCCGCTTCATTTGGCCGTAAATCACAGTGAAATAATCCCGTTTTACCTATTTAAAACTGCCGAATATCTAAATAGACACGTGCATTCACAACTTTGGGTTAGAACTATGCTAATTCCGCAGTGAGTATGCTGCAAAGGACTCATAAATTACCCTGTCTTTGAAGGAAGGGAGGAATTAAGATACTCAACTGTTCAGTATATGCCTGCCAAACCTGGCGCTGGGAAGACGCCTTGATGGGAAACAACGTGTAGGCAGTTTAGGAATTTTTAAAGGTTGGCCAGAATGAAATTTCAGATTTCTTTTCATCTGAAGGGTTAGCACAGGAAAGGACTAGAGCGTCAATGTGCAAGCAGGCAGTGGTTATGGTGAAGATATGGGTATTTATCACATAACCAATTTATTCTAGGGCTTTCTTGCCAGCAAAAGAGCTTCTTGTATTAGATAAAACATGGGTCGCCAACACACCCCTAGATCCTTTCTGTGTGTGGTCCTGTCAAGCCAGGTATCCGCCATCCTATATTTGTGCACCTTATTATTCCTGCCTGAATATTTGTCCCTCTTGAAATGCATTTTGTTAGCTTTGGACCAATTCTCCTATCTCTTATTGTCATCTTGAATCCTGATTCTTAGGCACAGTATAAGCTACCCCTCCCAACTTGGCATCATCTGCAAATTTGATGAGCGTCCCCTTCATTCCTTCATCAAAACAATTTAGAAAGATGTTAAGAAGAGAAGAAGAGTTTGGATTAGATATCCCGCTTTATCACTGCCTGAAGGAGTCTCAAAGCGGCTAGCATTCTCCTTTCCCTTCCTCCCCCACAACAAACACTCTGTGAGGTGAGTGGGGCTGAGAGACTTCAGAGAAGTGTGACTAGCCCAAGGTCACCCAACAGCTGCAGGTGGAGGAGCGGAGACGCGAACCTGGTTCCCCAGATAAGAGACTACCACTCTTAACCACTCCATCACACTGGCTCTCTCTCTTAAGCAACACGGGGCCCAGTAGACCACCCTGCAGCACCCGATTTATCACTTCCTTCCAGGGTCACAGGGAACCATTGGGAAGCACTCCTTGGGTTTGGTCAGTTCAAAACCTACACATCCACCTAACATTGTCTAGCCCACATTTTAGCAGCTTCATTGGAAACTTTTTCTTAAACGTTACCGAAATCAATATATGCTACATCCACAACATTCTCCCACCTCCCTCCCTCCCTCTCTCTTGCAAAATACAGGAGATGCCCCCATTGTGTTCTATGGGTATGTGATATTCTGACCCAGGATGCTTCCCTTAAAATGAAGGATAATTGTCAACTGACTAGAAGCACATGTCTCCATCCACAGCATGGGTCGGCAAACTAAGGTCCGCGGGCCAGATCAGGCCCAATTGCCTTCTGGATCCGGCTGACGGATGGTCTGGGAATTGCTGCGTGGATCACCAGCATGCATGTTCTTTCCCTCTCTCACACACAGCGGTGGCAGCAGTGCCTTCTCCCTCCCTCCTCTGGCTTCTCCCCGTCCTGCCTGGAGGAGGAATGCAGCTGGGCTTTGTTGGTGCCAGAAGCAGCAGCGCTTGAGCGGCCGCCATTTTAAGCAGCCCCTCTCCAGAGCCCTTTCGCATGCTGCTCATCATCCCTCCACCGCCACTGCCGCCAGCCCCTGCCACTTGCAAGACACAGGTAAGCAGCCACCGGGGCTCATGGTGCTCTTGCATCAATTTTTTCCCCAAAATATAGTCTGCCCCCCCCCAAGGTCTGAGGGACAGTGGACCAGCCCTCTGCTGAAAAAGTTTGCTGACCCCTGATCCACAGCATGTACTGTGAACATAGGATGCACGAGATGCCTTGCATCTGAATTTGCATCACAATACTGATGTGCCTCTGCATTCACTCTACACAATGTCCTTTTCAGCTAGGATGGGGGAGCAATTCATTTTGTACACTTTTCACTGCAGACTGATCCTACGTGATGCTCCCGAACTTACTTTCAGGTCAGAATGCAACCACCAAGCTCATTAGACACTTCTCTGGATTTTGTAATGCATTTGCATGCAATTGCAGTGACAAAAGTATGAGGGAAAATGCATATTTTACATAAAGAGTGTGCACAAAGTGCATGCCTTATGGATGAATGCATTGAAAGGCATTGAAAAGTGTCTGCACACAACAGGATAGAGCAGCTCACAGTGGACTGGGATGCAATGGGATGCAGTGGATGGGATAGAACAAAGACCATAATTGGAATGAGTTATCAGCTTAGCCCTTTCCAACAGACAGGAAGAGCTTTTAAGACACAGAAGTCCCTTTTCTAGTAGTCCAGAGCATTCAGTGGGCAGAAGTTATTTTATTTTGATGTTCAGCTTTTATTTATTTATTTTTATCATAGAATTTTACAGCCGGGAGAGACCTGCTCTTTTTTGAGTGTATGGGGTGTTATGGGAGGAGTAGCTCTAGTGGGGGACACATCAGCCTCCTTCTGGGTTAGTTTGTCCACCTTTGGTCCCCACCCTGCACTCAGCTCTCACCTGTGGCTCCCAGAAGCTGTCAGCATGCAGCAGTGGCCACAACCAAGAAAACAGCTTTTACAAGACAGCTAAACCAGGCGAGGGTAGCCAATAAGTCTCAAACCATCAAGGGCTTTTCCTGTATGCAAGACAGGCTCAAGAAAATTGAGCAGATGAGACCAACAGTGGGTTCAATGGCTGAGAAGATGGCTTCTGCATGTGCTATAGAGGGAAATGAGGCTCAGGTGAACTTCCTCAACTTGGGAAGGCAGCCCATCTAGGAAAAGGGAATCTCTGATCCTAAACCTCTGCTGTCTTGCAGCATATATTTGGGAGAAGAAGGGACTAAGGGAGTAAAGCCTACACAAATCTGGAGTCCCTGAGACAGTTGGATTGCACCTTGTATGCTTCCTTCTGGCAACTCTTGCAGCCAAGCTGGTGCCAGACATATTGCTCTGCTTTCCTTTGGACCACATCAGTGAGGCAGAGTGTGGGGTTTTGTTGTCTGGGCAGTCCAGGATCTCCATACACACTGCCCAAGCTTGTGCCCTGGGGAGGTCACTTCAGTGCTGCTATCACAGTGGTTTAACCCCCTTCCCCAATCCGCCCAAAGCACACTCCACTGTCTCTCAAGACAGACGGATGCCAGCAACAGTATATGTATGTTTTCAAACTGAAATCAGCAGTGCCTGTGGCGTACACAGCGTCTTTTGCTACACGCTCTCAGTAGGAACATCACATGCCTGCTATTATTTTCGTAGTCAGGCATTTCAATTGTGGTCCCAAAGTTCAATGGAATAATGAACAAAATGTGAGGGATGAAAGCAAGAAGATGTCGCAGGGAATCCTTGAAATCCATATTGTGCTTCAAATGGGACATTGTGAAAAGGATGAGGTCTCAAGGTCTAGCATGAAATCGGAGACAAAAGCGTAGAGAAAGTTCTTCACACCATCTCTGGTTTAAGCAAAAACTTCATCCATTTGTTTGTTCAAATTGAGACTGATGTTATATAAAACACACACTGTCCTTCAGTGTTAGAAGGCAAATGGTTGGTGATAATGCAAGGATGCTGATGACTGTATACACAGAAAAAGGACCCCATTCGTACCTTGATAGGATAGTGTGTTGAAGCATCTGCTGGTTCCAGAAGAACAAAGAGAATCCTCAGAAAGAAATAATGGACCACTGACCTTTAGTTAGTGAGAGACAGGGGTTCATTCTGTAATGGAGTAGCAATTTGGCATCGTCAAAAATAAAAGATGCAAAGTTGTCATTTTAGCTTATCATTCTTGCCTTCTGGTTGACCTTACTAAGGCAAAAAATATTATACATGATAATGAGTGAAATACTTCAAGATGAATCATGCAGTTTTGTATCCAGAATTTGGCCAAAGGTAATTAACTGGCTCATCTGTTTTTTAAAGAAGCGCTGATTCAAGAAGAGATGGTTTTCTAGTAAGCATCCCAACCCATGTAGCAATCATCCCATCAGCATGAGGATTCCTGTTTGCACAATGGGACTTGTACACCCAGTGCCCTCCCCAAATCTACTCCGGAGGTTTTGGGGGAAACCCAGAATGGATTTGCAGGGGATGAGGGAGGTGTTCCATTGCACAAGCCTTTCCATACTCATCATTCCTGAACTGACACTGAAGAGTCATTGCCCATCAAACGTAGACCAGGGGTAGCCAATGTGGTGCCCTCCAGATGTTGTTTGACTCGAACTCCAGCCGGCATAGTCAATGGTCAAGGATAATGGGAATTGTAGTCCTACAACAGATGTAGAAAAGATGGAGCTAGATCAGGGGTTGGCAACCTAAGGCCCATGGGCCAAAAGTGGCCCATGGGGGTCATTTAACCTGCCCACGAGCCGCCCGCTCAGTGAGTCCCCACGCGCTGCGCTAAACTGGCGCAGGGCAGTGAAGGACTCACTTCTGCGGTGCTGGAAATCGCCTCTATGCAGACACAGATGCCGGAAATCATGGGTGCGATCTGGCCCATGGAGGGATCTCCGCTGGAGTGAACCAGCCCAGGCGAGGTAAATCTTGCTGACCCCTGAGCTAGATGGACCTATGGTTTGATTCAGTTTAAGGCAGGTTCCTATGTTCCTATCTAAGTTTCTTCCTTATCAGTTTTGTTGACTCATCATTCCCCACTCCCATCCAAAAATCAACCCCACACCTTGACCACATGCACCTAGCCAGAGTGTGTCTTCAGCCTGAGCTCAGGTAGCTCCTACTATTCAGGGAGAAGAAATTGCATCCAGACATTTGTTGAGAAGCATGGCAAAATGTTGCATGCTGATCTCAGCTCTCCCTCTTTTATCCCCCAAACTACTAGGAATCCATCTAATCTCCAACCCATTTTCCTGCCAAAATATTGATATTTCTTGCAGCCATGTGCATGGCTGCCACCAGCCCAATCGCAAAAGCACAGAGCTGGGTGAATCAAAAATTCAATACAGTCTTTAACACCATTTCCTTTTCATTTAATACCACTCTCCCAAATATTGCTTTATAGCTGGAGTAATCTGCTGCTCGTCAGAAAAGTGCATCTTGTTTCCTTTCTTTTCCCTTTAAGCGTATCTTCCCACCCCTCATGAAAATTCACTAGCATTTTCACGTGAATTTCTCCAAAGATACGCATTTTTACAAAGCAATTTCCCCTAAAATAATATAGTATTATGATTATAATATTACATGCAATTTGCACATTATTTTCACTAATATATACATTTCAATGCACACTTTACCCTAGTATAGGCATTCTTGTACACATCATTTGGCTGGGGGAAAATAAATTGCAAACGTCAGAGAAGTGCAACTTTCAGGAGTGAACCTTTGGTAGGTTTGCCTTTAAATGTGATCTGGATTGAAGAGCTCCCCTATCCACATTAATCAGCTGATCTGATCGGCATCATGCAAAGCTCAGTCCAGTTTCTATGCCTGCCATTTGCCACATGAGAATTCAGCAAGGGCTCACATAGTAATATTGACTAAAGGTGCTCATCCCAGGTCATAAAGGCTACAGGCTAGATCTGGCTTGCTGGGCTGAAAACATTTCCCACTTCTGGGCTAGAAAGTCTCTTTTTCATTGGCGGGGGGAGGGGGCTTACATTGACACCTAAGGTAAAGGGGCCCCTGACCATTAGGTCCAGTCACGGATGACTCTGGGGTTGCGACACTCATCTTGCTTTATTGGCCGATGGAGCCGGCGTACAGCTTCCAGGTCATGTGGCCAGCATGACTAAGCCGCTTCTGGGAAACCAGAGTAGCACACGGAAACACCGTTTACCTTCCCACCGGAGTGGTACCTATTTATCTACTTGCACTTTGATGTGCTTTCGAACTAAGCCGCTTCTGGGAAACCAGAGCAGCACACGGAAACACCGTTTACCTTCCCACCGGAGTGGTACCTATTTATCTACTTGCACTTTGATGTGCTTTCGAACTGCTAGGTTGGCAGGAGCAGGGACCGAGCAACAGGAGCCCACCCCGTCGCGGGGATTCGAACTGCCGACCTTCTGATCGGCAAGTCCGAGTGGGTTAAACCACAGAGCCACCCGCACATTGACACCTAGTATCATTTATTTTAAGATGGCATGGGAGATTCCTATCATGACCCCCCATGATGGAGACATTTTGCCTCCATGAAACTGGTGGGAAAGAGGCTTTTTTTGGAAATCATGGAAAGAGGATGTAATGGTTCTAAGGGTTGCTCGTGCGTAAGCAGGTGCCTATCTCCCCGGCTGGGTGCAAACACCTGGCTGGGTTGCCAAAGTGAACCTTTCCGGACAGCCACTCACCCATGGCTGACTCAATCGCTGGCAGAATCCGTGAGTGGGCGTTTCTTAAACTTCTTCCAGCAAAGAAGTTCCTTGACGCCTAGTCTTCACCTACCCTCTCTGCGCGGAAGCCTTCCGCACAGGGAGGGCATGGGCAATGGAGGACCCCTACTCTCCCCGCTGGTCCCAGGCAAGGAGTCATGAGACCGCCTCGCCACTTCCCCCAGCTGCCCCCCTTCTCCCCTGGTGCTACGCTGATTCTCTTCCCCAGAAGATGGGCTGCTCCTCCCGATCCCTGGACACTCTCTGGAATCCCTCTGGCTTTCGCTCTCCCCCTCCAGTACTGATGGCAGTTCCCTGACAGAGGACCAGCTGTTTCATTGCACTGGCGCAATGACAGCCCACACCCCAGCCTTCCTCACCAACCGCATATTGACTGACATTCACCTCCACAACCAGGATGCTGCAAAAGTCAGATGTACCCCAGCCAAAGGACTTATGCTTTGCATTCATCACTCAGTCCCTTTCATTGCCATGAATTCTGATGCATGCTTCAAGCACAATGCCATCGGGATTTGCCAACTCGCCCACAAGACTCCCCTGACTGACCAGTGGTTTTGAAACCCTGTCCCATTTGGGAATCTCTCATCACGTACCTAGTATTGATTTCGGCTTTCTTCCTAGTCACCCGACATCCTCGGAAGCTCTTCTACACAATACATTTTCCCCAGCTGACCTCAATCCACCTTTCCTAAAACCAAGCAGGTTTTTGTGTCAATGTCAAATCAAAAACAAATACCAATCGATATTAATACTTACTTAAAAGGAGTTAAGCAAAGTCAATTAAGCTGGGAGGACAGGCTGTTTGTTTCCACAGGCCATCTTTATCCATTTAGCTCAATTTAAATGGCGGATGCTAGGTTTCTCTCTTAATAAAGGCATTGATTTTTGTGTCACTCAGAAAACATACTGTCAGCACAATCCTAGTCATGTCTACTCAGAAGTAAGTCCCATTGTGTTAAATGGGAGTTACTCCTGGGTAAGTGTGCATAGGATCCCAGCCTGTATATTCTTGCTCTCCCTCTCCAAATAAGCCTGGACAAGGCATAAATTTTCACCCTACCATTACCATGTAGGTGTTAAACGTTCTTAATTAGATTTCCATTGCTACCCATCTCACTAAATGTTTCATTTATAATTGATAGCATCTTTGGTTTTTGTTATCCTTGCGCAATGAGCAGGGGTGGGAAGAATGAGCAAGTGAGCAAACCTCTGGGGCTCCAGGCCACCTCCAAAAGGACATACAGTGGTACCTCAGGTTACATGTGCTTCAGGTTACAGATGCTTCAAGTTACAGTCTCTGCTAACCCAGAAATAGTACCTCAGGTTAAGAACTTTGCTTCAGGATGAGAACAGAAATCGTGCTCCGGCGGCACGGTAGCAGCAGGAGGCCCCATTAGCTAAAGTGGTACCTCAGGTTAAGAACAGTTTCAGGTTAAGAATGGACCTCCAGAACGAATTAAGTACTTAACCCGAGGTACCACTGTATTGGTCATTTAAAGTGGAATAAAATGCCCTGTTGCCCAACAACAACAACAACAACAATCCCTTCTAAAAAATAATTCCTGTTTAGGAAAATGATGTAAAGAACATAATGCTAGACTTGGGACAGAGGTCATTTCAGAGAACCATAATCAGACCTGAGATAGTTGCTAAGGAGGTTTCAAAAACTGCAACCAATGTACTCCAGGAGTGGTAATCCTATCAGCTTCACTTTAATTTGCATGTTCCAAAGCACTTCACCGAAGTGTGGTGCAAAAGAACAGGGATAAGTGTCATAGCATCACCGCAATAAACAGCCTTGTACCACCAATTCCTTTCAAATCATTATATCACAATTCAAACAGTTCGTTTCAGATATACTCACAAAACAACATTTTGAATTACAAAACAGATGGCATGTTTAAAACACAGTATCATTTGCTATTATTTATCAGTTGTTAAAATATATGAACCAGATTCAAGTGTGCATGCATTTATTTCCCCTTTTGTTAAGTGTCTCTGCTTATTTGGGGAGTGGGAAGCAGCCAATCTATTAGGTTTTTCCCCTTGAAAATGTATATGCTCTCTGCTTTCATTTGATACCCCATTAGTCTCTCTATGACTGCAGTAAGTGACCTATCAGATTATCCACAGCTGGCTTTCCCTGCATATTTCTTTGCTGTTTTCACCCTTTCTGCTTTCCCACATCCTCCATTTTATCTTTTAATGCAGGTCTCTGCTAGATTTATAGAGGGAAACAGACAACATTTACAGAATTCAGAAAGTCAAAAAGGTGAAGGCTCCAAAGGGAAGCCTTTGATGCAGGAATGAAATGTTTTCTCCCCAATTCAGATGCATACACACACACACACACACACACACACATATATATACATATACATATCCTTGCTGTGATGCCTTCGCAGTCACAGCACCCCTTTTTTGCTCCCCAAAAACCACAGACATGGGAAAGACAACTATTGATTTCTTATTGGTTTTGTTTTTCCATAAATTGTATATTCTATAAAATATCATAATCATAGAATTGTAGCGTTGGAAGGTACCCCAAGTCATCTAGGCCAACTGCTGCAATAATAATGTATTACATGAGTCCCTGCCTGCTGCTTTTTTCTTTGGGTACAATGTATGTGTGTGTATTTTTCTTAAACAAAAGTTGCGGGGGGGGGGGCCTTACAGGTGACAAGAGTCTAATACGTTTAAGCAGGACCTTTTTTTTTAATCAATGGGCAACATTGCCATTCTAAGAGATGTGATGAGTTCTGGCACCTCTTTTTCTAGAAAAATAGCACTGAGACTAAAAATAAATTAATCACACAACTGGTAAGCAGAGGGGTAAGCAATGTGGTTGTTAAGTTGTGGGTGAACATATCAGACGACACAGCGATTCTTCAAACAGCTCTTGTTTATTCACAGGCCAGAACAGAACTGAACTCAAGGGTTCAGCCAGCCTGCTTATATAGAGCTCCAGTACAACGTAACTGTAATGACTTTCTGTAACTATCCAATCACTGCACATCACTTTCAATCCCTTATTTGCATATGTGGACCTGAAGTATCCCCCTGCTGGCGCAGGGTGAGAACTTCAGTACATAACACCCGTGTCCTCTAGATGTTTTGGGGCTCCAACTCCCATCAGCCACAGCCAGCATGGTCAATGGACAGGGATGATGGGGGCTATCCAACAATATCTGGAGGACACTGCATTGGCTACCCCTCTGCTACAAGATTATATTTCCCCACCTCTGCTTTAGCAGATAGAGTTGGGTCTGATTTAGAAAGGCAATTATGAGCTCCTTGAAGCCATCTGAAGATCATCGAGAAGCAGAAGTGGCTCACTAGGGGACACATTGGAGCCTCTATATTAGCTCCCCATGATGTGGGTCATGGTTGCTTACCAGGAGGCAGGCAGCAGGAAGGTCAGTGTGGTGCAAACACACCAGCAGGAGCAGCAGATTGCCTCAACAGTGCATTTGCAACAACACACCAAGCTTCCCATCGCCTTTCCCCTCCCCAACTTCTTCTTGGAAAGTGACCTGCTGCCAGGAAGATAGCAAAACAGAGCTCTACCCCATCCAGTGTAAAGGGCACTTCTTAGCACACGGCAGAGAGTTAAGTCTTTATTGTCAAAGATAACACAGTTGCTTCTACAGCTCTGGAGACCTACGCACACCAATCAAGGCAGCTATTTCCAGGTCCATGTTCTATGGACCAGTTGCAGCAACTGGGGACCACTCTCCCTCCACCAGTTTATGTACCTTCTCATGTGGGCTGCACACCCACAGTCAGAGACCAGCTCTTCTTCTGAGAGCCAGTGTGGTGTAGTGGTTAAGAGCTGTAGTCTCGTAATCCGGGGAACCGGGTTCGCGTCTCCGCTCCTCCACATGCAGCTGCTGGGTGACCTTGGGCTAGTCACACTTCTTTGAAGTCTCTCAGCCCCACTCACCTCACAGAGTGTTTGTTGTGGGGGAGGAAGGGAAAGGAGAATGTTAGCCGCTTTGAGACTCCTTAAAGGGAGTGAAAGGCGGGATATCAAATCCAAACTCCTCCTCCTCCTCCTCTTCTTCTTCTTCTTCTTCTTCTTCTTCTTCCTCCTCCTCCTCTTCCTCTTCCTCTTCCTCCAGCTCTGAAACTTCCCTTGCTGCAGATTCTTGCCTCCTGGCTGGTACAGGCCACCACAGCCCACTAATCCCCTCTTCCAAATCAGACTCCAGCCTCTCTTCCCCCAGTGCAGTCCCCCAGTCATCAGCATCCTGCCAGTTGCTGACACCCAGCAAGCCACTACTGAGAAGCAGCATAATAACTTGGACGAGAGATGGTGCAAGGCCATTGCACAGCTCCCCGGAAGTGGATGATCTACTGACTTCCTTGAAGTGTTAGTGCAAGCATTGTGGGTCAAGGTCACTGCCAGATCCTGTTCTCTGGAAAGCTCCACAGACTCGTCAACATTGCCTAGTTCCTGTTGGTGAGTGTTCAAGTCTTGCTGTTCCTGACAGTTTTGAGCATCATTTTGAAGAGGTAACTAAAATAGACAGATTCACAGCATGTAGCGGACCATCTGCCTGTCTTGCCTTTGCTTGCTGCTATACAGAACTCTAGGAGTTTTAGCAGTGGGAAATGGGGGTGGGGGTGGAAGGGGGCAGGGGTAGAAAGCATCGTTTTGGTCACACGCTTTGATGACTTTGGCCAGTATCCAGCATCGTCTAGCTTTGCACATGTTGGAAAGCTTTCAGTATTTGTCAGCTCATAAAGCCCATCTTGGAGGGGGGAGGCCAAGGAAGAGAAGAAAATAGACCCTTATTTGTTTCTTGCAGTGAAGGGAAATATGGTTTCTCTCTGCTCCCCCCCCTGGTGTGATTTGAAAAGAGGGTCACTCCTCCCTGCATTGTTCAACTCTTGCTGACATTTCAAACCTTGGCTGGAAATTTCTCTTGACAGATTTCCAGTTCTGCCTGAGTTAGAATCAGCAGCAAGATCTACTCACACAGCAGAGATGGAGGACGGGCCTGTCAAAGAGAGATTGAAAATGCAAGTTTAGTGTTGTTCCTGAATTCTTTCTTTCACGTGCATTTCTTTTTTGCCTTGAATTCTGCAGAGCAGAGCGGCTTAGACTACACAAACAAGGCCAGCCCTACCAGTTGGCAGAGTTAGGCGACTTGCCCTGTGGCACCCTTAACTAGTGCATTGCCCTCAGACATTGAAGTAAGATGCAGCTTTTGAACATGGAATTGGAGGGTATGGGAGGAACCACCATTGTCCTTTGCCTCAGGCAGCTAAACGTCTCCAGCTGGTCCTGTACACAAAGACTACTCTCTGTTATAAGTCACATAAGAACCCACTGAGTACAGGAGGGCACACAGAGTGCCAAAAACGTTCTGGGAAATGGTGGCAATTGAAATACATTATTGCAGTGGAAAGCAGTAGGGGACTGCATTCTAGTAGTGAGCAGGGCTAGGGCCCAAAATGGGTGGTACAAAACCCATCATAGGTGCCACCTCTCTGGGGCCCTGGGCGCCTGAGCACCCACAAAAATCCCCCATAAAGGGGCCGGACACCCACAAATTTCAGTACGAGGGCCATGCATGTGCATGGCACCCATGGCCCATGGGGCCAAGCTGGCACTCCTGAGACCCATATAGAATCCAACACCCATGAGATGCACACAATCACACATGAAACATGCACAGTCACCCCCCCACATAGCTATTTTCCATGGAAGCAGAGCCATTACATTCTTAGTAACTCCACTCTAGTTTCCCTTTCCAGTTTCTCCCTATCCTTAAAAAAAATATAATAACGAAACAAAGCTCTCCAACACCCTTCGTCTGTCCTGACTGAGCAAAAGGGAAAATTAGAGATCTCACCCAAAGAATTCAAATAAGGTCAATATGCAGATGAGCTACAAGCCCTGCATTAAGGAGAGCTAAAGCTTCAAACTTCCAAGCGCAATTTCATCCCCAAAATCGCATGCATGGGCTACATTCTATATATTTTCATGGAACTCAAGTCTGCTGAGACATTTTCCCTCTGCTTTGATCTTGCAGAGGAAGGAACTGTAATTGCACACTTCGCACAACATCCGAACCCTTATCCCTCCTTGCTGAACAGCTGGCGATCTGGAGGAGACCCAGAAGGCCAGATGAAATCTAGCTATAGGCCTGTATCTGGTCTGGGGGCTGGTGTTTTCTGACCATTGCTTCAATAACCATCCCTTTCCATGTCTTTTCCTTCTCTTGCCTAGAGCAGGTAGAAGCCACGGAGAAGGCAGCATCAAAAACACCAGACTATTCACTTCCCATTATGTCTTTCAGAAATAGCCTTACATTTTATTGTTCTAATGAGAATGCACCGAGTGGAAGCACTGGTAATGGGGGAAGAAGACAAAGAAGGATAACAAAAATACATCTTTCAAAACAGATTACTGGGCAAACGCCTCATTGCCCAAATCTCCATCACAAGTGATAGCGCAGGAGCAAAATGAGACGAGGGATAGACAGCATGTGAGTTCTGAAGCTGTCTTGATCTGTGTCCTTTTGCGTCAGTGAAGCCAGTGTCCCCTTGCTTTTGTTCATCATCTGATGTTGGGAAATGCTCATAGAATCATAGGACTGTTGAGTTGTTAAGGGATCCCAGGGTCTGGTCCAACCTGGTCCAACCCCTATAATGCAGGAATCTGAAGGTTCCATGACAGATGGCCATCCAACCTCTGCTTAAAAACACCCAAGGAAGGAGAACCCACCACCTCCTGAGGGAGTCCATTCTGCTAACTGTTTAACACACATTGAAATGAAAAATACATAGCTCTATAATGTGTTTGGACTGTGACGCATGGTGTGGAAATTTCCATTGAAGCTGAAGAAGAGGCTAAGAAGAGCCTAACAGGTTACATTAGTGGGACCAATGGTGGAGCTAGCTGCACCCGGAGCTGTGTGCACCCAGGGAGCAGGGCGAGCATCCCAGGGGGTGCTCAGGCTGCTGCACTTGTCCGGGGGTTCTTCCTGATGTTTAGTCAGAATCTCTTTCTTGTAACCTGAAGCCATCGGTTCATGTCCTAGCCTCCAGAGCATGAAAGAGCAAGCTGACACCATCTTCCATGTGACATCCCTTTAGATATTTGAAGGTGGCTGTCATATCTCCTCTCAGTCGTCTCCTATCCAGGCAGCAAGGGCTGTGGCATGTTCTCTCTCAGTTAGGGATGGGAGAGAAATGTGGTTCAGTTCACATTTAAAGGAGGACATACTTAATTCTCACTTCCTGTGTGCAAACCAAGTACAGCCATCCTTCAAAGTTCACACTACTTTGAATTTTTCCATGTAGTTCTCCAGCCAAGCAATGTTCAGACAAATGCACATATAACGGGAACGTGTGCATAAAGATGCACATATATTAGTGAAAGTAACATACAGATGTACATTATGTTCAGGGAAATGTCTTGCAAATGTCCTGCAATAATCTGTATATTGGGCATGAATTGCATAGAAAAATGTTAGGAGAAATTAGCACTACAATGTGCATGAATTTTCAGGAGCACTTAAAAAAAACACCACACAAACTGCTACAACTGCGGTCCATGTTTTGTTAGCCCCAAAATGGAAAAAGAGCGAGGTCCCAACCAAAGAAGAATGGCAACTTAAGTTGACAGAATATGCACAACTTGCAGACTTAACATATAGAATAAGAGAACAAGAAGAAGATACCTTTAAAGAAGATTGGAAACCATTTATTGAATATATGGGAAATAATTGTGTACAGCTGAAAATCTTGGCAGCATTAAGATAAATTCAACAGTGTAAATAAATTTTGATGGATGCAATAATGGAATACTGATTGGTATAGTTTTTGTAAAATATGCAGGGATTGATGATATGTAAAATGAACCATGGAAAGAGAAGAAGGGAAGCCATTGATATCTTAAGGATGTAAAATAAGTATTTTAAATTGTAAAACAGAAAATTTAATAAAAAATATTTTTAATTTTTTTAAAAAAATAAACCATGCAAACTGTTGTGGAAATGTGGGGTGGAATTAAATGTAGCACTAAGTGAGTTGTGCACAAGCAGAATGAGGTTCAATCATGCAAGGGGACTTAACCTCCTTTTCCTCCTCCCACGTGTCCCCTAAACTTGTTCTGGGGTTTCCCACAACTCTCAAGAGCAGATTTAAGGGGCATGGGTGGCATATTGGGGGGGCGGGGAGCAGAGGGTAATAATCCTGTTACATGAGTCCATGGAGCACTGAACTTATGACTGGAAAAATGAGAAACAGAAACTGAAGGCTTCTGTCAGTGAAGGCTTAGGTTTAAAACTTCCCACTGGCTTCCTGTTCCAGAATTGGACTGGCAGTCACTGCTTTTAACCAGCTTTCACTGTCTGCATTTAACTTACAGCCCTGCTGGAACAGATGCTGAACCTACGCAACGCCCCATTCCACTCATCACCTGTCAGCATCAGCAAGCTTATTGCCATCAGCAGCCATTGTCTCCACTGTGGACCAGTTCTCTTTTACTAGTTGCTAAACATGTTTGCTCAGGATGTGTTACTCATAACAAGCATATGTGGCAATGTCACTACAGATGTCCAGGTCAGCTCCCCTGCTGCACTAAATCAGATGTCCAACCAAGCCAAGGCAATCTTGAAAGAAGATCAAGCGAAGATATGGTTTGGTGCATGGCCCAGACTTGGGCTCTGAGAGCAATTTCCCCCAGAATTACTATTTTCCAATAGTTTATTTGGAAATAATTTATTATTTATTGGGGAGATGTGAGGATGAGTGCTTGTCTGTACTTTGAACATGGTTTATTTCTGCAGATCATGGCATCAGTGCAGCTGGGAGAGTTTAATACAAAATGCATTGCCTTATGAACTATCTTCGGTACATCTCCCCTCTCATACCTGACCTGAAAGAACAGCTAACATCCTGACCCTAATCGCTGGAGAAGAGATCAGAGCTCTAATCTCTATATTTGCCACGAAGATCTAGTCATCAGCCCCTGTAAGCAAGAACTTGGTTTCAAACAGATAGCAAAGCTCGCTTTGAGGGTAAATGCATGATTCATGAACTGTGAAGAAGATAAGAAACTGTTTTCCCCAAAACAAGAGCTGTGTCCTCTTCACTTACAATGCAACAGAAATCTGGAAGGAGCAAATCCAGTTCAAAGAGGTTTGTGCTGTGCCTATTCACACAGCAAGTCCTCTCCGTTTTCACACAGAAGTTAGCCTACAAAATGTATTTAAGGCATCCATTTTGCCATAGTTAGCTGGCTCCAGTGGAACTAATTCTAGCTACACATCTTTCTCAAAGGTTAGTCCTACTTCTCACTGGGTACAGACCACGTATCATACATGGTCAACCCTGCCACACCAGCCACTGCTGACTTAGATTGTCCCAGTCCTTATTGAGCAGTTGATCTGTTTTGTTTATGGGGAGTTCATACATCAATCTGTCATTTTAACTCCCAGACTTTTTAGTGCATCGTGCCGAAAGTCCACTTGTGACAGAATGCTTCGATCCACGTCAGTTGTGCAAACCTAAATTTCTGGTGTGAGATTGAATCTCTTCTGCAAAATATGGACAATCTGGAGGTGTCCTCATTTACTCTTCTGAGCTCCACAAAGGCCATATACCAGAGTTTGTAGCATAACTCCTTGGCCATGCTCCAAACGCAGGCCTGCAACCAGCTCTCCGCAAGCTCAAGGGAAAAGTTACAAGGGTCTGTCCTTAAGAGGACTGAGCACATTTAAGTCATTGTGCATGGATGCAACAGACTTTTGGAATGGCTTCTGTGGGAGCCTGAGTTTCTGTCTCTGCCACTGACAATTGGATCTAAAAGTGCTTATAAGCGAAGATTACAACATTTGGGTTTTCTCCCCCCGGTTTAGAGAAAAGGCAATTAAGAGGCAACGTGACAGAAGTGTATAAAATTATGCTTGGCATAGAAAAAAGTGGATAGAGATTTTCTCTTTCATAACACAAGCACTTGGGGACATCCAATGAAGCTGTATGTCAGAGAAGAAGAAGAAGAAGAAGAAGAAGAAGAAGAAGAAGAAGAAGAAGAAGAAGAAGGAGAAGGAGAAGGAGAAGGAGAAGGAGAAGGAGAAGAAGAAGAAGAAGAAGAAGAAGAAGAAGAAGAAGAAGAAGAAGAAAAGAGTTTGGATTTGATATCCCGCTTTATCACTACCCAAAGGAGTCTCAAAGTGGCTAACATTCTCCTTTCCCTTCCTTTCCCTTCCTCCCCCTCTGTGAGGTGAGTGGGGCTGAGAGACTTCAGAGAAGTGTGACTAGCCCAAGGTCACCCAGCAGCTGCATGTGGAGGAGTGGAGACGCAAAACCAGTTCCCCAGATTACGAGTCTTCCGCTCTTAACCACTTAACCAGAATTCAGAACACACAGAAGAAAATACATCTTCACAGAGCGCATAGGTAAACTAGAGAACTTGCTCCCGAAAGGACCAGCGGTGGCCACTAACTTGGATGTTTTTTTTAAAGAGAATTAGACAAATTCATGGAGGATACTTACCATGGTGGCGAGGTTCTGTTGGGCGTAGTAGGCATCTGAAAACCAGTTGCTAGAATAGAGCATGAGTAGACGGTGTTGTTGAGCTCATGCTGTTTGAGGGCTTCCCATTGGCTGGCCATTGAGAGAACAGGATGCTGGACTAGATGAGCCACGATCCTGATCCAGCAATGCTCTTATGATCAGCTGAATTGCATCCCAAGTAACTGGTGGAGCCAATTCATCAAAATACTGTTGTTGTTGCTTTGTGGAGTTTGATGGGTGAAATATATACTTGTACAATGTGCTTCCTTTTTTTTTTTCTTGCTCGCTGTTGCCCAAAGAAACAAGGGAAATGGGTAATGTTTTCATATATTTTGTTTGCATGATTCACCATCACTTTAACAGGAAATGAAACTATTTCATACAGAAGGTCTGCTGATTTCCTGCTTGGGTAGCGCAAGCACACCTGTATATACAAAGAGGTAGTGTTGGTAGCCAGCGCAAAGGAATGGTCACAGCCATGACTAAACAGATGACAACACCAAAGCTGAACTCCACCATAAATCTCGGAAGTCACCATGTGGGAAACAGAGGCTAAAATAAAAATATGTAGTCAGAGCTTGGCCATGTATTATTTGAGAGCCTTCTTTGCAGCACAAAAGGGAAGGGGCATAGCTCAATAGTAGAGCATCTGCTTTGCATACAGAAGGTCACAGGTTCAATTCCTAGCTTCTCAACCTTGGGTTGGGACTGTCCTCTGAAGCCACTAGTGCCAATCCATGTAGACGATACTAAACTAGTTGGGCCAATGGTCTGTATAAGACAGCCAGTGTGGTGTAGTGGTTAAGAGTGGTAGATCCGTAATCTGGGGAACCGGGTTCAATTCCCCGCTCCTCCACATGCAGCTGCTGGGTGACCTTGGGCCAGTCACACTTTTCTGAAGTCTCTCAGCCCCACTCACCTCACAGAGTGTTTGTTGTGGGAGAGGAAGGGAAAGGAGAATGTTAGCCGCTTTGAGACTCCTTAGGGTAGTGATAAAGCGGGATATCAAATCCAAACTCCTCCTCCTCCTCCTCCTCCTCTTCTTCTTCTTCTTCTTCTTCCTATGCTTATTGCATCATCTATTTATTATTGCATTTATATTTCATGCTTCCTCCAATAACTTCCCCCTCCCCATTTTAACATCTGAAGCAGGTTAGGCTGAGAGACAGTGACTAGCCCAAGGCTACCTGATGTCAGGGGCTGGCTAGACGAGGAGGAGTTGTGGCTACCAGTTGCCCAGGAAGCACCAGGGAGTGACACTGGGAAGGAAAGAGATTTTGAGTCCGGCTCAGACTGGTGGGAGCAATCCAAAGAGGGAACCATCAGGGAAGTCTTGGAGCCAGAGAGTGGGGGGGGGGTGAAGCAGAGAGGCACAGAGTGGACACAGAACCTGATAGGGTGAGAGCAGAGGCTACATCTTCTGCATTGCAGGAGAGTCCTCTTCCGGTCCCTTCTCTCCCCCTCCCTCCCTTTTTCAGCACGAGAAATGAGAACTTAAAAATGGAAAGAGCAGATAAGAAAAGCTGAATCATGTCAGAATAGCGTATAGAGAGAAACACTAAAAAAGCAGGGAGAAGGGAAGGGTTTCCAGCTTCTGCCACTTTCATACCCTGAGAGCGTCAGTGTCGGGTATCTCTGGTTGTGAAGCAATAAAGTTATTTGCCTTCAAGTCGCTGGCCTGTTGCTAATTTACAGCCCAGTTGGGAAGGCTATTCTGGCAGCTTGACACCCAATGAGCTTCAAGTCTGAATGAAGATTTGAACCCGGTCTCTCAGATCCTACTCCAGCACTTTAACCACTAGGCCAAACAATTCTATATTCCATATTTTCCCCTTGATTGTCTGTGAATCAAACAAAATAGGCAACTAAAGCCCATTTTTAAAAGGGCCCAGAGAGGATATTTAGCCTAATGCATTTCCCTGATAAATTAGTAGAACAGCATTTTTACATTTGTTCATAGAGAATCAGGAAAGAGGAGTTTCTGCCTTACCAAGCTTTTAGATTTATTTATTTTTAAAGTTTTATTCCATAGTCAATCATGTCACAACAACAATAACAGCAGCAGGAAAAAAGAAATATTATAAGATAAATTTCAATTATCATTCACCTAAAAACATTAAAATCCATAATTAACACTCCAGTGTATTCCATATAACCTACAATACTGCAAAAGATTCTTCCAACTTAACATAAACATGATTATATTCCTTAAATCTTATGTAATGCATTAATTCTGCCGTTACTATATATTCCTGTATTTTATCATGCCATTCTTTAACTGTTGGGACTACAGCCAATCTCCATTTGCCAGCATATAAAATTCTAGCAGCTGCTTGAATTTTATGCAATCATTTCCTTATGTTCTTTCTTTATTGACCCTTCCAAATAATTTAATAAAAATATAGCTGGATGCAATGGAAATTCATAACTCAAATTCTTTACTAACATAACTTTAATTTTCTTCCAGAACTTTCTTGCCAAATCACACTCCCACCACATGTGGAAAAAATCACCTATGTCTTTCTGACATTTCCAACATACGTGGGAATGGTTTTTGTTTATTCTATTTATTTTCCCTTTATTTTAAAACACTTCTCTTAGCCACAAATTCAGAGAAAACTTATGTTAAGTTGTGCACAACTTATGCTAAGCCTCCATTGGTATATGTCCACCAATGTGGACACACACATCCCTTAACCTGTTGGAATTCGGTATTGCATTTCAAGAACAAATGTTACATTGTCAGGGCTGTGAATTCTTATTCAAGAATAATAGAATCATAGAACTGTAGAGTTGGCTGGGACCCTGAGGATCATCTAGTTCTGGGAGGTGAACGTGAGACTGCTGTACACATATAAGGAGGAACTCAACACTGCACTGAGGTGATAATTCCATCAGAGCAAGGGTACCAGAAAGAACAAAACTCCTTTTCTGCCCCTACACACTGTCCTGGGGTGTCAGGGGCTGGTCTGGATCGGACGAGCAGAGAATGTAATCACAGGGAGATCAGCTCCTAACAGAAAAGGAGGGAGACTGCCAAAGTAGACCAAAGATTATTTATGTATGCCACCACTGCGGCAAGAATTTTGTTAGCCCAAAGATGGAAATTACAAGAATTACCAATGATTGAGGATTAGCAGATGAAGATGATGGACTATGTGGAGCTGGCCAAATTGACTGTGAGGATCCGGAACCAAGGTGACCAGAAATTTCAGAGAGACTGGAGTAAATTTACTGAGTATTTAAGAGGCTATTGTAAAAAGCTGAAGGCACTAGCAGGAATGATGTAAATCCTGCGACACAGTGTAATAATAGTATCTGACCATAAACAATAGAAGGATTTGATATGTATTAAAGGACAGAAACTGACAATAGAAAGGCGTGTACAATTTATGAGGAAGCAGGAAACCAGTAGAAGGGAGGGAGGGCAGTCACAAGCTTGGTGGAGCAAATGCATTTGATTGATTATTGTAATGCTGTTATATTATATGTTTTGTTAATGAAAATAATAAAAATTATATTATCCCCCCCCCCCGAGTCCAGCGTTTCCAGAAGCAGAGAGACAGGCAGACATAGAAGCTGCACAGTTGAGAGAGGAGCTACCCAGCTATGAGATAGTAGCTAAGCAACCAGAAGGGAGGGAGCAGCTGGGCGATACATCCGAGCATGTCAGAGAACAAAGGAGATGCAGGCGGCAGGAACTTCCTGTTGTTGCACTTCTTGCTGCGGAAGTGAGGAGGAGTCAGAGTAGGCAACTGCTATGCTTGCAGAGGGTTGCTTCTTTGTGCTTGTAACATAATGCTGAAATAAAAAGCCTATAATTCTGCCAAATGCTCGCTAATTCTTATCGGTGAGCCACCAGAAGCGAGAGGGGAACTCCTGTACTTGACATGGGGGTTCTCTTGAAACCACCCTGAGCCAATTTGCGGGAGGCATGCAGAGGAAGAGAGAAGGAAACACCACTGTGCAAGTGGAAGTCCTTGTGCAGAGCTTCAACTGATAAGGTGGAATCCTGCCCACATAGATGGACTTACATACACACAGGTTATCCTAAATTACCATGGTTTACTGCAGTGGTGGGAAAATGATAGATAGGGGGTCTCCTGGTAGATATCTGGGTGACTTGCCACAGACTGGCAAGAAAGCCAACCTGCACTGGACTTTTGTGTGAAAGGGGTGTAAATTCAAATCAGTTCTTATATGGAAAACAAGTTTGTAGGCTCAGAATATGCTCAGAGGCACCCTGTCCTTAAATTTGTATTTTTTTTATAAATGCTTTTTATTGATTTTTCATTTCAAACAAACAAGATACAAGATATTCAGCAATCATCTACCCACTTTCTTACCCAACACTCTGCCGAGCAGTTGAACCCATCAACAGGTTTTCTGATTTCAGTTTCCTTTCCGCAGTTTCTTATTATATCCAGTCCATGTCGTAAGAATTATTTCAGTCCTGCTAGTGTCTTCAAATTTCTAGTTATTATTTATATAATCCATAAATTTACTCCAATCTCTTTGGAATTTTGTTTCCTCCTGGTTTCAGATCCTGCAGGTCAGTTTTGCTAGTTCCGCGTAATCCACCATCATCGTCTGCCACTCCTCCACTGTTGGTAATTCCTGTACTGTACTTTCCATTTTGGGGCTAACAAACTTCTAGCAGCAGTCGTAGCGTACATAAATAACCTTTGATCTGCTTTTTCTATTTCCTTTCCCATCAAGCCCAGCAAAAAACCTTCCAGCTTTTTTGGGAAAGTATACTTGAGCATCTTTTTCAATTTGTTATAAATCAATTCCCCAAACTGTTTTGTTTTCTCACATATCCACCACATGTGGTCAAAATCTCCATCCTTCTCTTTACCCTGTTCTAAAATTCTAATGGCATGTCTTTTGCACCAAAACCCACCTCTGGTTGTTAGACCTTGGCATCTTCCTTCAAAAAGTAGAATCATAGTCAGAAGGGACCCTCAAGGGTCATAGAATCATAGAGTTGGAAGAGACCACAAGGGCCATCGAGTCCAACCCCCTGCCAAGCAGGAAACACCATCAGAGCACTCCTGACATATGGTTGTCAAGCCTCTGCTTAAAGACCTCCAAAGAAGGAGACTCCACCACACTCCTTGGCAGCAAATTCCACTGTCGAACAGCTCTTACTGTCAGGAAGTTCTTCCTAATGTTTAGGTGGAATCTTCTTTCTTGTAGTTTGGATCCATTGCTCCGTGTCCACTTCTCTGGAGCAGCAGAAAACAACCTTTCTCCCTCCTCTATGTGACATCCTTTTATATATTTGAACATGGCTATCATATCACCCCTTAACCTCCTCTTCTCCAGGGTCATCTAGTCCAACCCCCTGCAATGCAGGAATCTCAACTAAAGCATCCATGTCACATGGCCATCCAACCTCTGCTTTAAAACCTCCAAGGACAGAGAGTCCACAACCTCCCATGAGACCATTCCACTGTCACAAAACACTTACTGTCATAAAATTTGTCCTGATTTTTACCTGCAATCTCCTTTTTTTGTAACTTGAAGTCATTGGTAGGTGTCCTACCCTCCAGAGCAGGAGAAAACAAGTACATCCAACAAGTTTGATGTCAGCGCGCACACACTCTGCCAATTTACCTGTATCCAACCTGTATCTATGTAGAATCTAGCTCTGAAAACCTGGACCATGCCAATTTACACACACCGTATTTGAGTCATTATGCAAGTATGTTCTGTTACATTGAACTTCTTAGCTGACGATGTGGAGATTCGTGCCCTCAGCGTCTGGAGCATCACCAAAATAGTGGCATGAACAGCCGTATTAGCAGCCAAGTTCATTACATTACAGATGGTAGCCTTCCCCACAGGCTAATCCATCTCTCTCTGCCAGAAATCCATTTTCCACATGCAAACCACTTGCAATTGTTTAAGAGCTCCATTGTAAAATTCGCGCGCAGAGCATAACTGGACCCTTTCCAGCTTGTCAGCATTAAAAGCAGAGCCTAGAGCTGAGTACAGTGGTCTGAATATTAGGAGCCCTGCCGCTATCAGCAAGAGAACGATCAAGGGAACTCTTAAAACCAGGATATCAAACCTACGTGGGGATCCTTCTATTCTATGGCATTTTCTTCATTTTACCCCAATTTAAAGCCTGATGGGGAAGATTTGAAAAGCTGGTGTGTGAAGCAAGGATCACAGGTTGATTGAGATTTATTGCTAGATCTTCTTGCAGCAAGAATTTTTGAATTCAATTTAACAGCAGCAAAAAAAACAAAGCATCATTTTCCTAAATAAGGTTGCTGAAACAAAAGAAAGGTGGTTTGGCAAGTTACAAATAAATTTGTATATTGAAGGACTGTAAGATCAGTTCAGGGGAAAAAATTCTTGGGCTAAGTGTGTGCACAGCTTCTGCCATCATTTTGCATCAGGTTCTGATTGGCTGATGTCAAGGTTATATGCAGTGCTATTTTTCTAGAAAAAAAGAGCTCACCATGAACTTCTCCCTTGTTCTGTTAGAATGGCAATGGCACCTGAGATGTACCAGAGCTGAGCTTCTGTGAAGAATGGCTGGGGTGAGGGGAGCCCTGGTTATAGTAAATAAAAAATTACATCCAATGAGCTTGGCACCTGCCAACCTTTGCTCTGGTGTCAATGGATGAAAGGTGGTCTTCCAGGGAACTATGGATAATGAAGCAGGAAGGTTGACAGCTGCAATTCAAGCAGTGGAAATCTGAAGGTGCACTTGACTGTAGGTGGAGGAGATCACATTTATTTATGAAAGTATTTATATACAGCTCTCTCATAAATATCAAGGTGATGTACAGCAATATAAAAACATTTAAAACCATTAAAAGTAGTACAAAACAATCGGTGAATGAACGGACTACTCAAGTAAACAAATGTTATGTACTGAGTTGAATAGGATCCAAAAGGCAGCAGTTTGATTGGTCCTAAAACAATGGGATTCAGAATGTAGAAGTCTGATTGGTCCTAGAACAATAGGACCCAGAATGCAGCAGTCTGATTGGTCTTAGAACAATAGGATCCAGAATGCAGCAGTCTGATTGGTCCACAGGAGCTACCCAATCCAGCTCCAGGTGAAAGTGAATCCGCAACCTGATTGGCCTACAGGAGATTCCCGGAATTAGCCAATCATGTGGGGCCCATGTGTAAATAATGTATATAAAGCAGACATTCTGGGGGAACTTCCATTCCTCCTCACCACTATGAGCTGAATAAAGAGCATGAAATCCACTCTCGACTCCAAGTATATTTCAACAACTGTGGTAGACAACAAAAGAGGTTTAAAGATGCTGTCAGGGCAAATCTAAAAAGATGTAGTATAGACACTGACAACTGGGAAACACCGGCCTGTGAGCACTCCATTTGGAGAATAGCCTCTACCAAAGGCCTTATGGACTTTGAAGAAGCATGAATTCGGGACGAAAGGGAGAAACGAGCTAAGAGGAAGCCACGGTGAGCAAACCTTCACCGTTACCAACTCCCGACTGGAAACCTAAGTCCCCACCGTGGAAGAATGTGTGGATCCAGAACTGGCCTCCACAGTCACTTACAGACACACACACCGTTAAGACTATGTTCGTGGAAGACAATCTTACTTGGCTATGTGTGAGAAAGAAAGAAAGAAAGAAAGAAAGAAAGAAAGAAAGAAAGAGGAGGCCTGTCAACCTAAAAAAAGTATTCAAGAGACGCCTGAAAGCCAAAATTACTACTGTAAGCCAAATTTCTGCTGGAAGAAGAAGAGGAGGAGGAGGAGGAGTTTAGATTTGATATCCCGCTTTATCACTACTCTAAGGAGTCTCAAAGCAGCTAACATTCTCCTTTCCCTTCCTCCCCCATAACAAACACTCTGTGAGGTGAGTGGGGCTGAGAGACTTCAAAGAAGTGTGACTGGCCCAAGGTCACCCAGCAGCTGCATGTGGAGGAGCGGGGAAGCGAACCTGGTTCACCAGATTACGAATCTTCCGCTCTTAACCACTACACCACACTGGCTCTCTGGAAGAGTGTTCTGCAGCCTGCAACCAGTGACACAATATGTCTGACTTCCAGCTGAGGCCAGCTGGGCTTCTGCAGGGGACAACTAAAAGTGGATGACATTATTGTGCCTATTATTATCTCCATCACACCCTACCTCGTGCTGGGGGTCTCTGGGCTCCAGAACCTGGCCTGGCCTCACTGCCGCATCCCCAGCCCCCTGAACCTGACCTGCCTCAAATTTGCCCACCAAAGGCCACGTTGGTTGGCCAGGCTCCTCCCTGCACAGGCAGGCAGGGGGCAGCGTAGCCCGACTTGGCTCCAGTGGCCTGGGCTGAGCTGGGCACGGGCTCTGTGAACCCTCCATGGCCCATTCAATCACGTGGCCAGAGGCGTTATCAGCAAAGGTTGGCTTGGCGTGGTGGCTTCTAATGATTTTTATTTTTTTTAAGTAAATTAAATGTACATCATGGGGGTCCAATTCTGTCATTTGCATTGATGTAAACCTCCAGAACATATTAACTATTTAGCTCTATCCCCAGTATAGTTTATTTTATTGCTATGGCTAGTGGCTAATGCAAATAAAGTTTCTATCTATCATCTATCTATCTCTACATGGGGGTGGGGAAACTGAGCAAGATCAGAACCTTAGCAGCAGAGGAAGGAGAGCTTTAAATCTCTGCCCTCCAGCTTTCTGCATCTGTTTCCAGTGAAAATGGTAAGAGGAAAATGGCCGGAGTGACTGATGCTAATGGGAACTGGTGTCAGGCTTCAGGGAATCAGCTTCCTCCCCCCCCCCCCCCCCATGGCAGTAGATAAGCAGAACAAAGGAAAATGATTCTTTTTACCACTTAGAAACTTTAATATAATAATCACAGCGAGAGAACAAAGAACACATCACCTAGAAATGGTGATGCTCCCAATTTAAGTTCACTCTTCCCTCCATCCCTATTAAATCTACCTCACTCCTACTTCTTGTAATCTGAGCTTGGAGCCGGTGTGTTTTCTGTTCTGCCACTTTCTGAGCCCTCCGTGACTTTGGGGAAGGAGGGGTAGATACTCTCCAGAGACTGTGAATCTGTTAACTCTCTCTCTCTTCCGGTGTTTCTTCTCCCAGCTGTTCCCCATACAGTATTTCCCAACTTCTGCCTTCTGAAGTATGCCCCTCTGCAAACCACTGTTCCAAATCTATACTGCCCTCCTGCTCCTGGGAAGATTAAGGATCAGGAGGAGGGGCTGGATCTAACAATTGGGCTCCAACATCTAGAGGGCCAAAGGGTCCCCTTCTTCATCCCATTGATACTGCCCCTGGTATTTAATGGCAACTGAGTATGCACATTTCATATGACAGTTCTGCCTGATTGCTTGATGCCAAGCCCAGAAGAGAGTGTTTGCTTCACCATGGGTTCACATTCCTCTGTTGGTAGAGGAATGGGGCAGGAATCCGTGGTGCCTGGTGGCAGCAGGTGGAGCCAGAGCCAATGGGAGGAAGAGCCAACTCATTCTACAATTGCCCCCATCCTACTCCCTGCTGATTTCTACAAGGGCAAAACAGAGGAGAAAGCAGTTACTCCAGGTCTCCCTCTGGAGTGGTTGTAAGTAAGTAGACAGGAGAGCTTGGCTGAATCAAAGCTAAGGTTATTGTGGCAATTCCTCATTTGCCCTAATGGACCAGCCCCCACTAGCAGGAATGGGAGAAAAACCCCAAAGCAATGAGAGCCCAGAGGAAATGTTTTCAAGAACCCCCTACAAGGCAGGTTCTCCAAGTGCCAGACGACGCCAGTTAGAAATGTGCTGGGAAGCACGGAATATTAATGGCATCATCACAAGACTTTTATACATTTCATCCTAGGAACCAGCCTCCCACTGTTTATGTTTATATTTGATTTGTGAAAAGTAAGAGCAGGCGACACAGATGTTGAGTTTTTCGGCAGCTCTGATTTGGCTCGGAAAGCCACCAGGCAAACTGATAGATGAACACTTCTGAGAGTGATTGTCCCAGGGAGACACATTTTCATCTTTTAAGACCGATCACTTCATCGCATTGCATCATATAGCATAACAATGCGCTGCATCTGAATAACAAACCGTCGGCTCCCTGCCGAACACGTAAAGAAATAACAAACAGAGACAGCTCTGCCTTTCTTCTCTCTCAGGCATAGAATGTTTTTGAACCTCGCCAAAAGAAAAGGAAAGAAAATGGCAAAACCCTCTTGTTGGATGATGGCCAGGGTTCAAATGACCGAAGACCGAAGGTTTTTCATGTGCATCGAACATTGTGCCGGCCTGGGCACCCACAAAAAAATTGCTGTGGATGCTCAGCACCCACTCCACAGGGCCTTGGACATGATTTCCAGGTCCCATCCAAGGCCTCGGAGGGCCTAGGAAGCAGTGTCTTACACCTCACAGAGCCTCTGGCGCTATTTCCAGTTCCTTGTGAGGAACCGCAAGTGACATCAGAGGTTGTGTGGGGCCTCAGATGCCACTTTCAAGGCCCTGCAAGGCATTGGGTGGGACCTCCAGGACCTCACAAGGCCTTGGATGTCGTGTCTGAGGCCCCAGGGGGCCTTGGAAGTGATATCCTAAGCCTCTCAGGGCCTCAGAAGCCACCTCCCTGGGCAACATAGAATGGCATCATATTATGTCAGCGCTGCTGGGCAGCCATGATCTGGGGCCCAAGTCAGCACACCTGGCCTCAAAGAAAGTTATGAAGAGCTCCATTGCTTAGTGCAAGGGATGCTCCATTCCTACCTGATGTACAAGCTCAGAACATTACACAGATGTTCAGAGCAGTTAGGTGGAGTGAGGCAGCCAACTCAGGCAATGCAGGCTAAGGGTTGGGGAACAGTGGCAAGATGTTGGAGGACAGAGCTGAGTGCCACATAGCCTGTCCTACACCCAGAGCACCAACAGTTGAGTTGGGCACCTTCTGCATGCAAAGCAGATGTTCTGCTAGTGAGCTGTGGTCGTTTTGCCTCAGGCAGCTAAATGTCTCGGGCCAGTGATGGCTGGTGCTTTCATCTTCTTGTAAGCTAACATCTTGAGTTCCACCACAAGGCACTTTACACTCCCTCCCTTTGCATCAAGGGCTCTTACAATTTCACTGCTCATTGCCAAGCACAGTTAACAGTTAACTTACTGGAAGGAGCAGAATCATGGAAAAGCACAGAAACCAAAACCTACCAAATCCACCTAATGATAATGGATGCATGCATACACCGTTCTATTTCTATGCTGCCTTCCCATGGTTCAAACCAGGGGTTGTTTTTTCACCCGGAATTCAGCAGAACTGTGTTCCGGCACCTCTCAGCTGGGCCCTGGAAGTGGGGGAAGAGACCTGACCAGACTCAGCAAAGACCCATTGTACCTCTGACTCACAAGGAGACCCTTCACGGTGCCCAAAGGTGATATCCTCTGCAGGCTCCGGAGAGGTACAGTTGAGATGGAGGTGCAGCTGGGCTTTCCTGAGGCTCTTCACCCTCCCAGATAACAGCTGCCACGCTGGAAAGCCACACTATTGCTGAGCAAGCCCCCTTCTGCTCTGATTCACACAAGACAAAGGGGCATGGAGGTTAAGCTGCTCAGCTAAGGTGCGGGCAGCTGTGTGCCCTTCAGTGGGGCAGTTTATGGAAGCTACCCGCCTGTGCTTCAGCTGCCTTCACACAGGCAAGTGGGCCACCTTTTCTTCAAGGGAGAAAGTGTCATCTCGCCCACCCATACAAAGGCGGCTGAGGCAGCCCCACAAATTGAGCCTGAAAGAGGCTGCCTCTGGCTTGTGAGGAGACTCCAATCCCTAACCCGAAGATATCCTCTTTGGGTTCTGGGGTGGGTCTTCTGAGGGAGGTGCATTCTGGCACCTTTTGGTCTAGGGGAAAAAAGCACTGGTTTGAACCATGTTCAAGGCAGCTTGCGAGATGAAAAAAATATATAATTACAAACATAAACTAGGTGAGAGCTGGACCATAAAGAAGGCTGATCGCCGAAGAATTGATGCTTTTGAATTCTGGTGCTGGAGGAGACTCTTGAGAGTCCCATGGACTGCAAGAAGATCAGACCTATCCATTCTGAAGGAGATCAGCCCTGAGTGCTCACTGGAAGGACAGATCCTGAAGCTGAGACTCCAATACTTTGGCCACCTCATGAGAAGAGAAGACTCCCTGGAAAAGACCCTGATGTTGGGAAAGATGGAGGGCACAAGGAGAAGGGGAAGACAGAGGATGAGATGGTTGGACAGTGTTCTTGAAGCTACCAGCATGAGTTTGACCAAACTGCGGGAGGAAGTAGAAGACAGGAGTGCCTGGTGTGCTCTGGTCCATGGGGTCACGAAGAGTCGAACACGACTAAACGACTAAACAACAACAACAACAACAACCAAGGTTAGTCCTAGAACAATGAATAAAGCATCAAAAAGTACACAACCAAACTGAACAATTTCCACATCAATCAAAATAAGATCTAAAATAAAGATACAATACTAGCAACAGAACCCCCAAACAATACCCCAGCCCAAGAACCTGTAAATTCAGAAACCTATTCTCACCACTGGATCCACACATTAAATCGATGCTCCAAGGGAGAGCAGGGCCCTGTCCACTGCCGCTGCCTTCTGCAAACTCAGCCCAAGGTAATAAGAGGCTTCACTTGTGTAGAACTATGTGCATGTGAACTGTGCTGGTGACCCTGAATGCTAATCAAGCCACGACATGCAGGCCATATGCCTGGATGTACAGTTCAGAAAAGCTGTGCTGGATGAGGCCAAAGGTCAATCTAGGAAATATTAGAAGCAGGAAACCAGCTAGGGAAGTGGCTGGACCTTGCAATGATAAGGAAGACAAAAGTGTACATGAAAAGGAAAATGAGAAGCTGAATGAATTCTTTGCACCGGTCTTCACAGGAGAAGATGTATGGTACATCCCAGTGGCTAAACTAACTTTCTCAGGAAAGGCAGTGAGGCAGATAGAGGTGGCAGGAGATGAAGTTCTAGGCTAGAGTTGCCATATTTCAAAAAGTGAAAATCCAGACACAAAAGTTGGTGCAAAATCTAAAATTAAAAAAATGACATTTTGGGGCTATTTTTAAGGAAATTCGCCAAAATCTAGACTTCCAACAAGGGCTGCCATACATTCAGATTTCCCCAGACATTTCAGCAATTTCCTCCTGGACACTGTTTCCGTCTGCTGTATTCCATCTATGTCCAGGAAATTTCAAACATATAGCAGTCCTATCTAGGCTTTATGGACCCTCACTGCGTACAGATTGTGCCCACGCAAGTATTCTTTAAAAATTCAAATGGGAAATGGCTTATCTTCCAACAAAAACATGCAATTTGTCTGCAAGAGAAGTCTTAAGGAGATCTTTGCTGGGTATGCTGTAGGAAAAGAAGTGACAGTTCTGTGCAAGGCCTGGGAGGAGATGATCTCTTGCCTACAGCAAGAATATTCCAATATGGCAGCAATGTTGTTGACCTTTTCACCTTTGAATAAAAGTCATGCCCTGCTGCTTCATAACACTTCAGCGTTCATTGCCTTTTGGTTGCATTTCTTTTGAAGGACACGAGCAACCTTTAAAAGCACCAGTAAATCTGACAATGGCTCCTTTTTAATGTACTAAGAGTAGCTTCAAGGTCATGATTCAATGGGGCTACATAATATAGGCAAAAAAATTATGTCCTTTCCTTGCGGCATGCATTAAAAGAAAACTCCAGTCTTGATCATTTAACATCCATGGGTTCAGTCGGCTCGTGCTGCTGCTACTCTTGCACAGTAAAAGGTAAAGCTAGGCTATAAAAAGAAGGATAGAAGCCAGTGGCCATAAAGAACATTTTTAGGAACTCTTCTGCCTGGAAAAGCATGGAACAGTTGGGGACATACCACCTGCTCGTACTGTCTGCAGTGATATTTTTCTAGTCTTATGACCTTCATTTAAAAAAAATCCCAAAGTGTTTTAAATGATCAAAGGTCATTTAGCACTCTGCAGCCCTGCAAGGCATTCAGTCAGATTTTGCACTGCAAAAAAACACAACCCGCCCCCCCACCCTTTCCTTCTTTGCAATCTCAGTGGAGGAGGAAGCTAACGTTGTCATGTTGAAAGGGGCTTTATCAAAACAAGACAGGCTGCAGATCACATTAGATTAGTGGTAGATTTGGTTGACTTAAATAAAAATAAAGATCAGCTTGTAATCATATCATTAGATGCTGAAAAGGCCCTTGATAAAATTTATAAAGTATATGGAGTTAGCTTTAATTAAATTTGGATTTCCCTTGCAGTTTATAAAATGGGTCAAAGTAACGTACGAGGCACCCACATCTAGAGTCAAAGTGAATGGTATTATGTCTTCCACCTTTCTGTTGGACTGAGAAACCCAACAAGGATCTCCACTCTCACCTTTGTTTTTTTAATATTTGTTTAGAGCCCCTGGCTAGCACTATTGGACAACATCGCAAGATTCACAGAGCAGTTCCTAATTCAGTTGAACATAAGTTAGTTTTATTTGCAGACGGTATACTTTCATTTATTTCAGAAGCTCAGACTACTGTACTCATCTTGATGCAAATGATAGGTGCTTTTGGTAATATTCAGGTTATTCTGTTAATTGGTCCAAATCAGAATTGATGCCAATAGGTCAAAATTTGTTTACACAGGCATTCATGTAATATCAACTTTGGGTTTGTTCTGAATCTATTAAATATCTAGGTATGTTAATACCAAGAGATATAACACAGTTACAGTTAATATGAATAAATTAACAAAAGAGATTAATTCAGATATCGATAGGTGGGAGTCTTAACCTTAGCATTCACACCTTACCGTTTGGGGAAAGGTGAATGCTCTCAAAATGAATATTATTTCCAGATTCATTTATATACTGAGAGGACTTTCAGTTTTTATATCTGGGTCATATTTTCCAAAGGATAAACTCATTATTTAGGAAATGCCTTTGGGGCTCAGCAACACCAATCATATCCTTGAAGAGAATGCAGCTGCAAATTAAAGAAGGCAGTTTCAGAATCTCAAATCTGGAATGATATTACTATGCTTACCTACTGCCAAGTACTAAATATTGGAATCCCACTGTTGGCCCTAATTTTCCGATGTGGGCAACCCTACATAGAATATATGTACATAGCATCTTTGGTTGTTTAAACAATACTAGGATCCAAATATTTGAAATATCAGGTGACTCTGGAAACAATTAAATCACTTAGAAGAATATGGACTATATTGGCTAATAAAAACAAATTTGATGCATTTTTGCATGCTAAACTTACTCCATGGGCAAACCCCACACTAAGAATTGCAAAAAAATATATATTTTTAAAAATGGAGATATGGAAAAATTGGATGGAACCAGGTGTATTGACATTGGACCAACTGATAGATGGGGAAGATGAATTTTATACTTTTGCTATTTTAAGACAAAAATATCATCTATCAGATGCAGCCCAATGGCAATATCTTCAATTACAAAATCTCCGAACAAGTGTGTTTGGGTCGTCAGCCCTTTCAGCTTCTGAGATACCTGAGATATTGCAGCAATTGGACAACTCATTCAAAAATAAAAAGCCAGCATTTACTTTTTATAGATATCTATTAACAATACACAAGTTCAATATGCAGACTGTAAGAGATTATTGGAATAAAGAATTGGAACTTTCATCATTACCCAAGACAGTGGGTAAATCTATTAGCTTCAATGCCTAAGGGGGTCATTAGATTTAAAATTAAGACTAATACAACAGAAAATAATATTTAGAGTTTATTGGACTCCTTTACGGTTGTATAAAAAAGGGTTAGCTAAGATAGCTCAGTGTTGGAGATGTGGCAAGGACAATGCCTCTCTGAAACACATGTTTGTACAGTGTTCTTTACTTAACAGGTTTTGAGAGAAAGTGCTGGACTGTGTAACTATGACTGTGCAGAAAAAGTTAAATCTTTCAGCGGAGAATGTTTTATTGAACTATATACCTGCAGTATGGAAATTATCAATGCGACAACGAAAATGGATTTTCCATGCCCTAATGGTGGCCAAGAGATTGATATTGAGGAACTGGAAAAATAAAGATATGCTACCCTTTAATCAATGGAAGAGCGATATGACATCATTGGCAATTTATGAACAGAGTGCTTACAGGCCCAGACTCTGTATGCATAAATACGATAACATTGGGAATGAGTTTATACAAAATGTAGTAGGCTACTAACATTTACACAAGGACTGGGCCAATAACACTATACCAATTTATACAAGAATGTATGGGAATATCATATACTGCTTTTGTTGTTGTTGCAAATTTTCGCTTTTATATGTATCTTTGTTGTTGTTGTACCCCCCCCCTTGCTTTTCCTTCATTTTTTCTGTATTACTTTATTTCTTTTAACTGAAATCACCTTAATAAAATATAGGCATGCCTTCCAATGCCCATTTAGTGCATTATCTGACCCTGATTCTTAGCTGTCATCTGAAAACAACAGCAATCATAAGTTTCTACTCTGGTTATTTCAGGAACAGAAGGGAGATGTCCTGATGCAGGGAGTGGTGGTGAAATCCTGCCCCAGGGTGTTGGTCTTCATCAGGCTGTTGGAAGAACTGGATTTAAGCAAGAAAGCAATATTGACAAAGTCATTTATCCCATGTCATGTGCAGGCACACCGCCTCTCTGCAGGGAGCTGATTTGTGGACAGTTCTGGTCTGTGAATGCAGAAGACACTGAATTTGCTAGGCCTTTCACCTTTGCACTTTAATGATTTTAATTTTACTATAAAGCCCCAAATGGCCTGGGTTCTGGATACATGAAGAAGCGACACCTTCAGGTCACTGGGACCAATCATTTGGAGATGATATTTATCTATTATGGATTGTTGCTACCTATCCTCTGTGAATCTATACACACCCTCAGAGTGCCCAGCAATATTAAAACTACAATTCCAAGAATTCTCTGAAAACTATGAAATAGCAGAGGCTGGTCAGGCTGATGTCTGTATGTTGGCCAATCATGGGATGGGATCATTCTTGCTTCAAATATTCCCATTCAACTCTTGCAGCCAATGGGAAAATATGGAACCAACTGGTAAATGTAGAGTTCTGGTGTGGAGCCCATCAAGTCCATTAGAATACTCAATGAAACAGAACCACTTCAAGGAGATGGAATCTGATCAATACTGTCATTTCATGTGCTTTATGTCATTTATTCACCCCCCCCCCCAAAAAAGTGTATGACTTACCACCTCAGCCCATAAGGAAGAAAAAAATAAGTACCGGACATTCTTTTCCTCAATTTATTAGCTGTGTTTTGTCAAGTACTGCACAGGCAGAAGCTTGATTTGGTTGGTAAAATAACAGAAGTTGGATATTCAGTTTCCCATTGGCTCCCAATCTGTTTGTGCACGTTGTTAACTGAATAACCTTTTCTTTTCTCTCCCCCTTTCTCTACTTTCGCACAAACTGTACAAATCGTTCTATTCATAGATACATTTTTTAACTAACAAGACTGTTTAAAAAGCAAGAATCCTATGAACTAGGTCAAACTGTCTCCTAGGTCCTGTTCACACATCCATCTGGGCACACATGGGGCAGGGGGTGGGGGAGAAATCTCGAGCACGGTTGGTTTTTCAGCCTGGGATGAGGCGATTGGGCACAGCCATCACCACCTGCAGAATTAGTGAGAACGCTGTTACAGGTCCCATTCAACCAAGTCTCTGTGAGTAATGTTACTACTAAGAGGGCGTCTCCAACAGATCTCAGCACATGGGCAGGACAGTATAGGGAGACATGCTCTTCCAAGTGCTATTTCTGGCAAGGTATACAGCGTCTTAATAAGTAGAGACATCACCTTGCCAACAAAGGTCCGTATAGTAAAAACTATGGTTTTCCAAGTAGTGATGTATGGAAGTGAAAGCTGAACCATAAAGAAGGCTGATTGCCGAAGAATTGATGCTTTTGAATTATGGTGCTGGAGGAGACTCTTGAGAGTCCCATGGACTGCAAGAAGATCAAACCTCTCCATTCTTAAGGAAATCAGCCCAGAGTGCTCACTGGAAGGACAGATCATGAAGCTGAGGCTCCAATACTTTGGCCACCTCATGAGAAGACTCCCTGTAAAAGACCCTGATGTTGGGAAAGATGGAGGGCACAAGGAGAAGGGGACGGCAGAGGATGAGATAGTGTTCTCGAAGCTACCAGCATGAGTTTGACAAAACTGCGGGAGGCAGTGGAATACAGAAGTGCCTGGCGTGCTCTGGTCCATGGGGTCACGAAGAGTCGAACACGACTAAATGACTAAACAACAACATGCAACCACCAGCTATGACTGCTGGCCTGCTGGTTTTAGCGCCTGTCCTTGTTTAACCTCTTCTACATGCCTGGTATGGATTGATGCTGCACAGAAGTAGTTTGTTGCTGCCTCCACATCAGAAGACCAAGTGACCCTATTTTCCAGGTACAGTCCCGGATTTCCAAAAGCCATCCCAGTTTCTGATCTGATCGTGGAACGAACCTATTCTCATCAGAGAAATGTTGGAGGGTATGGGTTATGCAACTCCCGAGCCAAGGAGATAAGTAAGTATACAACCTTTAGAAGACATCTGAAGGCAGCCATGGAAAGGGAAGTTTTTAATGTTAAATGTTTTATTATGTTTTATGTCGGAAGCAGCCCAGAGTGACTGGGGCAACCCAGGCAGATGGATGGGGTATAAACAATATAACAACATCAACAACGGTGGAATAAGATGTCTCTGTTTTGATCAGAGAAAAGTTGGAGGGCCTATAACATTTGAAACAGTCCTCCGTTTGAGTTTTCTCGCCAGCTGTTCCAACTTAATTGGAAGCATCTTTTGAACTTTGCAATTTCCAAACTCAAGTTTGCAAACAAACCTTCCACTTTGCTTTTCATAAAAGGTCAGCCTCTTGTTTCTGATTATGTTGTTATTATTGCAGTAGCAATTGTTGAAGGCTTAGCTTTCTCTCTCATCTTGCTACCAGGGAAATTTACCAACATAGCACGGTGCTCTTCTCTTCATGAAAACATACAGAAAGCAGGTGCCTAGTCCATGCTATCCAGTTTTGTTCCTTGCATGCTTTTGTCCCGTTGTGCTGTAAGATCTTTTCTTTCTTCTTTTTTAGCCACAGAAGTTTCAAGGATATGTCACCCACATGGTACTTGTTTGCTCTTCATACTTCTGTATCGAGCAGGTTGAACACTTGAGGAATAATTGTATTTTGGTGGCTTTTTGCCATACCTCTTTAATAGGAGATGTTTCTGTTTAATATGTGAACTGCACAAGATACTGAAGGCACAAAACAAAGAAATATGGAAACAAAATTAAGCTTCAGATACGGCTTTAACCTTCAAGTGGATTTCTTTCTATACAAGCCCCTTTTGGTTCATTCTCCCTCACGAAAGAGTGAGATGTGGCTGTTTTCAAAGCAAACCACAGAATAATAGCAGCTCGTTCTGTTAAAGAGGACGATTCATAATGGAATATACATTGGCTTCTGACAAGGACGGGGCTGTTGCATAAAGACAAATCAATCATTCGTACACACTTTACATTTGCAAAGTGCTCTGCTAACTTTCTCTCACTTTACCAAAGGGGAACCGAGGCTGGGAAACTGGGATGGGTCAAAAGTTCCCCTATGGGTTCCAGGGTTTTAAAAGCCTGATGTGGCAAACCTCCTGTTGACAAGGCAATCATGACTCCCTGCTGATTTTCCTAGCTACCAAACTGAATTTTGTGTCTCTAACTTCCCATCAACCTTATACAGAAATACCTTGGTACTCAAATGCCTTGGTTCCCAAATGCCTTGGTTCCCAAACGCCGAAAACCTGGAAGTAAGTGTTCTGGTTTTCAAACGTTTTTTGGAAGCCGAACATCCAGTGCGGCTGTTGGCTATTGTTTCTGGGGCGCCTGCACCAATCAGAAGCTGTGCCTTGGTTTTCAAACATTTCGGAAGTCAAACAGACTTCCAGAACAGATTAGGTTTGGTGCTTTTGTTTTTGCTATTTATTTTGCATTTTTGAGGCTTTTTCGGTTAATTTGTTTTTGTTACTGTGTGGAACCCAGTTCAGCTACTGATTGATTGATTGATTGATTGATTGTGTGACTGTGGAAATGGATAAAAGCCCCCCATTCAAACAATGACTATCATCACTGCAGATAAGAAATATATATATATATTTCATCTACAATACTGTCTTATTTATTTTATAGTACAGTACATTGATTATTGCTTTCATTTTATGAATCAATGGTCTCGTTAGATAGTAAAATTCATGTTAAATTGCTGTTTTAAGGGTTGTTTTTTAAAAGTCTGGAACATATTAATCCGTTTTGCATTACTTTTTATGGGAAAGCGCACCTTGGTTTTGGAACGCTTTGGTTTTGGAATGGACTTCCGGAACAGATTAAGTTAGAGAACCAAGGTACTACTGCATAGCCCTGGCCAATGTAATATCATGGAACAGGGATGACCAGGCAGCAACCTCCAGGCCGATTCTGCTCCTGGGTGAATCTCCTGAGCCCTAGCAGCCCTACCAAATCTTAATGGGAGAGAGAAGGAATAATGCAGCTTTCACACACACAAACAGTGGACATTAGTGGGAGCCACCATTTTATTTTGATGGTCACTCCCCTCCCAATACCCCAGAATAATGAAACATTCAAAGATTGGGAGAGGGGTGTAAAATGGTATTCATCAGGAGGAAGTTAAAAAGAAAAGCACTCACAAGCTGAATGTGAGTAATAAAAGCAAATATCATGTTATAGTGCAAACTTATGCACGCTTACTCAAAAGTAAATTCCATGGTGTTCCAAACCACTCAACCATCCCAATTAAAGTGGGACACCCCAGAATTACAGAAGCCATCCCCAGCTTCTGATTTGAGGCCGGCATGTTGTTTTTGGGTCCTGCACTCTGGTGTTAGTCAGCTGGCTTGCACCAGAGCACTGGACCAAAAGACGTTCATTTTCTGGGGTCTCCCACAAGAGTTTGGGTCCAAAAAACTGAGTGTCCCAATTTGAAACACCCAGAACTTGGAGGGTATAGTGTTCACCCGGGCTCACTCCCTAGGAGTTTTGTTTAGAACAACAGCCTTAATAAACAAAATCAAAAACTAATGTGCTTTAAAGAAGGAGGCATATAATGAATGAAGCTTGTAATAAGGTAAACAAAGTTCTTGGCGCACCTGTGTGAGAACATTCTGCTCACCTGGGTTTGGAAAAAGAAGTAAGATTTGGGCTGCCGACAGAAGTAGGCTCTCCAGCCAGGAATGGCCCTACCATAAGGCAGAGTGAGGCAGTCACCTTAGGCAGCTGAGATGCAGTGGCGTCACAACGGAGGCAGTGCTCCAGTGTGCCCTGGGTGCCATGTCTGGGGGGGTGACAAGGCACCCCACGGGGGCTCGCGGGAGCGCAAGCAGCCATCATGCCGCAGCAGTCGCATTTGGAGGATCCTCCAGTCAGCAGAGAACCCCGGCGCCGGTGGCAAACTGCTATGTACAGTGCATGCGCTGCGTTGCGGCGGTTTGCCGCCGGTGCAGCTTGAGCACCATACGGACAACGGTGGGATCCCTCCATCGCCGCTACAGCTGCATGTAGAGGATCCTCCGCTTGTGGCTGTAGCGGCGACAGAGGGATCCCGGCACCATCCGGACAGTACTGGAGCGGCGGCGCCAGCAAACCACTATGTACAGTGCATGTGAGGCAGTGTTACGTACAGCGCATGTGTGCGACACCACACATGCACTGTACGTAGTGCTTTGCCGCCGGCACTTCTTGAGCGCCATACGGACGGCGGTGGGATCCCTCTGTCGCCACTACAGCCGCAAACAGAGGATCCCGGCATCATCCATACGGCGCTGGAGCAAACCGCTATGTACAGTGCATGTGCGGTGTTGTAGCACCCTGCTTGTGGTTAACGCTTAGCTGGAATGAAATATTCAACGCAGCAATAGAGAAATTAAAATAATAATTTATTTGTCAGACAAATAAATGATTGGCACAGTGGTATATTTACCAAAAGCTCTGCACACCCCAGCCCTGGTGACCAGCACTTATATTCCCTCAGCCCAGCCTCCTTACTCCTCCTTTGGCTGCCTCTGTCCAATCAGCCTGGTTGAAATTCCTATTGGCTGTTTGCTAGAACCAATCATAAAAGATACACCCATTTCCTATTACCTTTTATGGGAGACAAAGAGCTATATTTCCTTCTATCATATATCTTACATTTGTCTTGACAAGGCATCTTAATTATCAGATCCCCTATGCCCTTTGCTCTTCTGCTCTTGGCTCTTCTGCCCTTGGCAACAGGGACAGATGGCTAAAACAGATGGCTCATGGTTTTAAATCTTGTCATATAAACAGAGGTCTTGGGTTCACCTTCTCACACACCATCAATGAAATAAGAATCTAACATAAGAATCTAACATCTCTTACTTTCTACATTCTTTATATAGTTACATTAAAGTCAGTACATTTCATATATATATAACATAGATTGATTTTTTGGAAGAAACGATTAGTAAAGAACAGTTTCCAAAGTGACCAAAAAAACATCCTCAGAGCAGTCTCTCTTCCTCACCAGGCTGCAGCTGTTGTTGCTTTTAGCTCTTTGCTCCTTTAACCTTCTCAGGATATCTTAAACCTTGGGAAGATATCCTGAGTTTGAGTAATTACCAACTCTAATTAATGTTTTTGCAGCTTGGATTGTATTCTGTAATCTGTATGACCTTTGTTCCCAGCTTTTGTTCCTTTTTACAACTTTGAAGTACTGCAACAAATCAATGAGGGGCCCTGTTCAGAAAAATAAATATCTGCCAAGGCTAAACATCTGAAGCAAGCATCTACAGATATATTTTTAAGCTTATTTAAAATACAGATCTTTGATCAGATGCCTCAGTGTCACTACATACGCTGCATGCGTCGTACATAGTGATGCCGCACATGCACCCTACGTAGCGACGCCCCGTCCTGGGTGTCATGACGCCTTCGTTCACCCCTGTCGAGATGGTGGAGGACAGAGCTGGGCATGCCTTATGCAGCCTGCCATACACCCTTAAGCACCCCCAAGATGCCCATAGGTGTGGTAGAGGATGCTCTCCTGCATGTTGCCAGTGTTGAAGTAAGAGTCAACCGCCATTCTGATCAGCAACTGTACATGGAACAGGTCAGGCGGAGCGCCATCTTGGCCTTTGCCTCAGGAAGCAAAATGCCTTTGGCTGGCCCTGCCTACTACAGTGATGTCTGAGCTCCCAGTTTTTCCTCTCGAATATTCATGAAATCACTTGCATCCATTCCCTAGGTTAGCAAGAGGTCTCTGGCTAACGAAAGAACCAGTTCAATAGAAAAAGGCTGTGTGCTTTATTCTCAATGCGTGTCAATGTTTTCTCTTTTTTGAGAGATGTAGGCCACACCCTACATTTTTAGCACTGTTATGCAACTTTTAACAGTCGCAGCTTCCCTCAAAGGTTCCTGAGCACTGTAGAGTTATTAGGAGACCATTACCTTCCCCCCCCCCCCTTACAGAGCTACGGTTGCCAGAGTTCCCTGGGAAGATGGATTGAGCGTTAAACCATTCTGTGAATTGTAGCTCCACGAGGGAAATACAGTGGTACCTCAGGTTACATACGCTTCAGGTTACATACACTTCAGGTTACAGACTCCGCTAACCCAGAAATAGTGCTTCAGGTTAAGAACTTTGCTTCAGGATGAGAACAGAAATCATGCAGCAGCAGCGGGAGGCCCCATTAGCTAAAGTGGTGCTTCAGGTTAAGAACAGTTTCAGGTTAAGTATGGACCTCCGGAACGAATTCAATACTTAACCTGAGGTACCACTGTAGGAGTCTCCTCTCAAATCTCATCACCCTTAAAAAGCTACAGTTCCCAGGATTCTCTGGGGGAACCACATCTGGTTAAAGTGGTGTGGTGCTGCTTTACATATATAGCGCAGATGGGGCCTTAGTCTTTGTTGGTCTGCAATTATTGTCTTAATTTAAACTGTATTATTGCCTTAATTTAATATGGGAAGAGCATAAGATAGGGTAAGTTATGCATGGTTAAGTGTTACATGAAAGAAATACTGGAGCTGAAAGTGAATCAGAGATGTCTTTCTTTAGAGGGGCGGTGCCCCAGAACTGCATCTAATTTGCATGAAAATCCTATGGCAGAACAGGCCATGTACTATTTATTGGTGCCCATGTAAGACAGCCCCAAGAGATACCCCTGCATTAGAGAAAAGGTGGTTTTGGACCATCAGTTGCATACACAATTTCCCTGCGAGAAGGATTAGTGAACAGATGCTTTTGGAAAACACAAAAATATCCATCATCTGCATGCTTATGCACACACTAAACTCAATTATAAGACTTCAGAATTAAGACATAAAATATGAATGCTCGAATTACTGGTATTTAATAATTAAATACAGGAAAGTCCTTGTAGTTTACAGCTGGGATGAGTTACTGTATAGAATTTTGATATGACAACTTATTAGGATCTTTCTTCCGTTTCTGAGTTTACCTGCTACTGCAGATACAGAACCAAAGAAAGCAGTAATGGCCCCTTAGCAAGGGACTCTTGTAGACTTATATGCTCATTATCCCTCTTTAATATCCCAGAGCCGGGGGCAGAGGAGATCAGAAAAACCCACACAAAACTAATGAGTGTTCAGTGGCCAGCAAAAAAAAGATGCTAACACAGCTCTGCTTGAGGACTTCCTGCTGGCGCAAGAGAAATAGGACAGAGCTGAGAGTGGTGCAGAGGCTAAGAATGGTATAGAGTGGGAATGGGGGAACCTCAGGGGCAGGAGCCAAATGTGACTCTTGGTGGCAGGGCTGAGACATTTTGACACCTGAGGCAAACTACAAAATGGTGCCTCCCCCCCCCCCCCCCCAGGGAAGAAGGGGTGGGTGAAGATCTAAATCAGCAACAAGGAGAGAATAAAGATCTTTTTTTTCTTCCTTAAACACATCATTCACCTGGTGGTAATGCAACCAAACCGTCAGCAAGTCTTTTATTTCTCCAAATGTTTTTAATTTTCACTGGCTTCCTACCTCTGTCAATAAATCTCTATACGTGGCCCACTCTCCTTTCATATTTAGCTTTTTTACCACTATTGCTGGGCCTCCGAGCCCTTCGAAGAGGAGACCCCGGATTGCCCTTCCCCGTCCCTGGCTTGTCCTCCAGGAGTTTCCCTCACCCGAGTCCCTGGCTGCAGGGTCTAGTTTTCCTTTCTTCCTGACTTTGGAGGCTTCTGTGAGGAGCGGAGACATTTTTCTCCTCAGAACAGACAGGGAAGAGACCAAGCCAGGCACAGACATGGCAGCTGCCCTCCGGCTGAGGCGTTTTCCCGCCCCCTTCCTCCCCGGCTCAAAATGGTTCCCTTCAGAGCGCTGCCTCCCAGCCTCTCTGCTCAAGGACTTTCCAAGACTACAGGCAGCCTCCCAAGGGCCTCGCTCCAAGAAATGTATGGCTTTCATTATTCCTTCATTACATTTCTATACCATCTTTCCCTTCGGAGGAGCTCAAGGTGGTGTCCGTGGTTCTCCTCCACATTTCATCCTCACAGCAACCCTGTGAGGGAGGTTGGCCCTCAGGAGGTTTTGCAGGAGGATTAAAAAGGATTTTTCCCTCTCCATGTACAACTTGTAGACACTTGATCATATAAAATACCTCCAAGCTGCTTACAAAAAGAAGAGTTGGCCCTTCTATGTGTCGGAACTCTGTTCAACCGAGCTACTTCCGAGCCTTCGGAATCTCCTCCAATGGTGATGAACGACCTAAGCCTTTGATGAGGCTTCAGGCACGTCTCCATTACGCAGAGTAGCCAGACAGCAGCAGAAGGATGAGAAATATGAGCTACATCGCTACGTTTTATTTCTAACTACGCAGGACAGAAAAGAATAGCATCTGCTCTCTGTGAGAGTCAGTGAACCAAATGGACAAAGAAACAGGAAACCAGTAACATCAACATCCATCTCCCATCTGACTTCCAACAGTCTAGAATGTAAACAGAGTCTTGTGACTCCAAAAACTGCACAGTGGCATAAACAGAAATCTAACACTATGTGGAGATGTTTGCATCGGGAACAGAGGAGGAAAAGGAGCCTGCTCTGAATTGCGCCAGTAGGCGCAGAGCCCAGGAGACCCCAGAGGGCAGCACCTGCCATTTTTTCACTGGGGTGGGAGGACTCTAGCTGCTGTAGAGACAGAAGTGGCAGGGGCTGCCAAGCAGGCGGCAGATCTGCCTCAGCGGCTGCAGCGGTGGGTGATGCATTCCTTGGAGGACAGTTCTTCTGCCGTCGTGGATCCTGCCATCCAAGAAATGTTAGGTGGATTTAGACAGCATCTTAAAAAGCACAGACATCACCTTGCCAACAAAGGCCCGTATAGTAAAAGCTATGGTTTTCCCAGTAGTAATGTATGGAAGTGAGAGCTGGACCATAAAGAAGGCTGATCGCCGAAGAATTGATGCTTTTGAATTATGGTGCTGGAGGGAACTCTTGAGAGTCCCATGGACTGCAAGAAGATCAAACCGATCCATTCTTAAGGAAATCAGCCCTGAGTGCTCACTGGAAGGACAGATCCTGAAGCTGAGACTCCAATACTTTGGCCACCTCATGAGAAGAGAAGACTCCCTGGAAAAGACCCTGATGTTCGGAAAGATGGGGGGCACAAGGAGAAGGGGACAACAGAGGACGAGATGGTTGGATAGTGTTCTCGAAGCTACCAGCATGAGTTTGACTAAACTGTGGGAGGCAGTGGAAGACAGAAGTGCCTGGCGTCCTCTGGTCCATGGGGTCACGAAGAGTCGGACACGACTAAATGACTAAACAAAAACAAAGATCAGGGGTCAGCAAACCTTTTCAGCAGAGGGCTGGTCCACTGTCTCTCAGACCTTGGGGGGGGGGCGGACTATATTTTGGAGAGAGAAAAATGAATGAATTCCTATGCCCCACAAATAACCCAGAGATGCACTTTAAATAAAAGGACACATTATATTCATGTAAAAACACGCTGATTCCCGGACTGTCCACGGGCCAGATTTAGGAGGCGATTGGGCTGGATCCGGCCCCCGGACCTTAGGTTGCCTACCCATGGACTAGATTGAAAGTATTGAGCAGATGTCCATCCAATTTGCGGGTGACACCAAACTGGGAGGGGTAGCTAATGCTGCAGAAGACAGAATCGGGATTCAAGATGACCTTAACAGATTAGAGAACGGGGCCCAAACAAAGTGAATTTCAATAGGGAAAAATGTAAGGTTGTACACTTAGGCAGGAAGAACAGAGAACTCTAGACTCAAAAAAAGAGAAACCTAAATTGACAGCGCCTCCCGTCTGTCACGTAAGGAATAGGCAAACCTGTCCATTTCAGTTTATCTCACCCCTGAGATAATAACCCATGACTTTGCTTTTGTAAATAAGCACAGAGTGAAGCAGACTTTGCTTGATGCCTGTGTGTGTGTGTGTGCACGCACGCAAGGGAAGGCAAGCCCCCATATTGCAGAATTAACTTTCCCTCTCTGGGGCCCTAATCAAAACTAGGGGCCCACGTGGTTGTTGTTAATGAAAGAAACACACATTAGGAGAACCTGTAATAATTCTCCAGTATCGCGTCCTCAGTGAGTTTTTAGCTCAGCAGAGATTGAACCTGAGTTCCCCCACACACATCCGATTCCCATTCTCCAACAGCACTCTCATACTGGATCCTAGCTCAGCAAAGGACCGTCCAGTTTTTTAACCCAAGGAACATCTTAGGAATAAAGCAGAATTGCAAATACCTCCTTTCCTTTTCCATTAAAAGAAGAAGAAGAATGTGGCTTTTTCCTTTATGCATTGCTGAAGAGGAGATCTTATCCATTTCAGGATGTGCAGCATTCTCTTAATATATGTTTAGAATTTCTGAGGGTAGAATTGAGAGGCTGAATCAGTCTCTTACATTTTCTTGGAGACCTCAGTCTAATTAATAGTGCTTTGGCTAGTACTCCAAAGAATAAATAATCATTTCAGTTTTGACTAAAGAGCATTGCCCATTCACTGTAGGATTTTTTTTTATTATTATTAAAAAGCACACACACACACTGCAATGGAAGAATTTCTTCTTAGATTCGTTAAAGCATGTCTCAGAGAACTGGAATTCTCTCGCTAATTAGACAGCTTTGAATCCCAAATAGCATGCCGTTTCCATCAATGCATTTCAAGGCTGCTCTTTTCCACATGGGATATGTACCACACATGAATAAATTAGTTAAAGAGACTCCTTGTCATCCTCTAAAAAGGCCTGGAAGATATGAGTATCATAAAATAGATTGGAGAATAGTGGGGATATAAAATCGTAAGAAAAGCCCAGCTGAATCAGGCTATTGGCAGACCCTCCAAGTGTCCCTGTTTTCCAGGGACAGTCCTGGATTTACAGAAACTGTCCCGGTTTCTGATTTGATCCCGGAATGTCCCACTTTTCCTTGGTGCGTTGCTATTTTCATCAGAGAAATGTTGGAAGGTATGGAGGCATGTGACCCCCGAGCCAAGGAAATAAGTAATTATACAACCTTTAAAAGACATCTGAAGGCAGCCCTGTATATGGAAGTTTTTAAATGTTTTATTATGTTTTTATATATGTTGAAAGCCACCCAGAGTGGTTGCGGCAACACAGTCAGATGGGCAGAATATAAATAATGAAATTATTATTATTATTATTATTGCGAATTTGTTATTTAGTCGTTTAGTCGTGTCCGACTCTTCGTGACCCCATGGACCAAAGCACGCCAGGCACTCCTGTCTTCCACTGCCTCCCGCAGCTTGGTCAAACTCATGCTGGTAGCTTTGAGAGAACTGTCCAACCATCTCGTCCTCTGTCATCCCCTTGTGCCCTCCATCTTTCCCATATCAGGGTCTTTTCCAGGGAGTCTTCTCTTCTCATGAGGTGGCCAAAGTATTGGAGCCTCAGCTTCAAGATCTGTCCTTCCAGTGAGCACTCAGGGCTGGTTTACTTAAGAATGGATAGGTTTGATCTTCTTGCAGTCCATGGGACTCTCAAGAGTCTCCTCCAGCACCATAATTCAAAAGCATCAATTCTTCGGCAATCAGCCTTCTTTATGGCCCAGCTCTCACTTCCATACATCACTACTGGGAAAACCATAGCTTTAACTATACGGACCTTTGTTGGCAAGGTGATGTCTCTGCTTTATTGAGAATAGGACGTCCCTATTTTCATCACAGGGACACGGGTGGCGCTGTGGGTAAAACCTCAGCGCCTAGGGCTTGCCGATCGCATGGTCGGCGGTTCGAATCCCCGCGACGGGGTGAGCTCCCGTCGTTCGGTCCCAGCTCCTGCCCACCTAGCAGTTCGAAAGCACTCTTAAGTGCAAGTAGATAAGTAGGGACCGCTTTCTAGCGGGAAGGTAAACGGCGTTTCCGTGTGCAGCTCTGCCTCGCCAGAGCAGCTTTGTCACGCTGGCCACGTGACCCAGAAGTGTCTCCGGACAGCGCTGGCCCCCGGCCTCTTAAGTGAGATGGGCACACAACCCTAGGGTCGGACACGACTGGCCAGTATGGGCAGGGGTACCTTTATTTTCATCAGAGAAAAGTTGGAGGGTTTGCATTGGTCCACCTCATCCTGCATCTTGTTCTTACAGTGGACAGCCAGATGCCCACAAGGAGCCCACAAAGCAGGATCTGTGCCTGCAGCACTTTCTTCCCCTGCAGTTCCCAGCAAATGGTGTTCAGGGAGATAACGCATCTGACAGCGGAGGTCAAACATGTTCCTCGTGTAGCAACTGAAAGCACAATGCACAATGCTCAGTTTGCAGTCCAGGAGTTTACCATGGCGCAATAGCTTTCGCTTATGTGCTCCCACAGTGCTGTGGCTGCAAGAACGCCAACTTTTTGGTCTCAGGAGAAACCGTGTGTTGCTGCCGATACAGCCCATGCGAGGTAAATCCTTAGCCTATCCTTTCTCACAGGGCAAGGCAGAGGTGGAAATTATGCTCCCGCCTCTCCTTAACATTTGGATTTGGCAACTCGCGTTTGTTATTATGATTTCACATTGAAAACCCATCAGCCGGTGCTGACATTTTAATAGGTGGTCTCCTTCTGCAATAACAAACTGTTCCCTCCAGCCAAGCTACCTTTATTTTTAACTCCCATTGTCTGCAGGACTATCCTTGAAATAATTTTGAGCCCGATTGTACGGGGATCATTGGGAGAGGGTTTCTTTGTACATTTTGAGGAAAATGTGAATTGGGCTAAATAATTAATAGTAATGCTGAACGTTTATATTGTGCTTTAAAACGCTCAGAGCATTCCGTTCACATTATCTCACTCAGTCCTTAAACAACCAATAACATAGGTTAGTTATGAGGGAGGGGATCCCACTCTGACTGAAGAGGAGATGGGATAACTCACCTAAGGACACAAAGGATGTTCAAAAGAAAAGTGAGATGTGAACTGAGGACTTCCTTGTTCACAGCTCAGTCTGTTACAGTACATGCCTCCTCAGAAGTAGATTCAGCTGGAGAGGCGCTGTAAAGAGGGCTACACGATGCTCACCTTTCTTTGACAAGACAGAGATCACAGGTGTAAAGCTCAAACATCAGTTACTGTGCACCACTGTCCAGATGTTGACTAAGTATTATCTTGCTGTTACATGGATGTACGGATACCTTTGGGAGAAGAAACGGTTAAACCCTACGCAAATCCAGAATGGAGCCCCTAAGATGGTTGGATGGTGCCTTGTATGCCTCCCTCCAGCAACTCCTTCAGGCAAGCTGTTGTCAAACATATTGCTCTGCTTTCCTCTGGACCACATCAGTGAGGCCAAGAGGGCATACCCGCCAACATTTCTCCGATGAAAATAGGGATGTCCCATTCCATAATGATAATTCTGTTATTTGTACCCCACACATCTTACTGGGTTGCCCCCAGCCACTCTAGGCAGCTTCCAACATATATAAAGGTAAAGGGATATATAAAGGTAAACCCCAGTCGTGACTGACTCTGGGGTTGCGGAGCTCCTCTCGCTTTATTGGATGAGGGAGCCGGCGTACAGCTTCCGGGTCATATGGCCAGCATGACTAAGCCACTTCTGGCGAACCAGAGCAGCGCATGGAAACGCCGTTTACCTACTTATTTATCTACTTGCACTTTGATGTGCTTTTGGACTGCTAGTTCAAAAGGGACCGAGCAACGGGAGCTCACCCAGTTGCGGGGATTCGAACCGCCAACCTTCTGATCGGCAAGTCCTAGGCTCTGTGGTTTAACCCACAGCGCCACCCGCATCCCTCCTCCAACATATATAAAAACCCTTTCCTATACAGGATTGCCATCAGATAGCTTGGGGGGTGGATAACTCCATACTCTCAAACATTTCTCCAATTAAAATATGGGGCATCCTAAGGAAAAGTGGTACATTCCAGGATCAAATCAGAAACTGGGATGGCTTCTCAAAATCAGGGATGTCCCTGGAAAATAGGGACACTTGGAGGGTCTGAGAGGGGGGTTGTGTTGTCTGGGTAGCCCAGGATCTCTATGCACATCACTCAGGCTTGCAATTTGACTTCACCCCCAGAGGTGTACTCCATTGTCTCTTGAGACAGACAGATGACAACAACAACAACAACAACAACATGGTTGTGCGCTATTCACTGCCTTGACTACAATTCCCATCATTCTTATCCACTGGCCATGCTGCCTGGCACTCATGGGAGATGTAGTCCAGCAATATCTGGAGGGCCCCCTGGCCTAGATGCATTAATCACCGTGAGCTACGTAAGCCCATAAATAAATAAACAAACCTTCAGCAAAAACTTAAGCCTGGGGCAGTATAAAACGACAGCTACGTTCCCCAGCTTATATTTCGAGCCTTGCTTGCTCCTGAGTCTTTGCAATGGCAAAGAGATTGCTCCCAAGTCACAGGGAGCCCTTTAGCGCAGTTCCACAACTCAGATGGAACAGGAAACTGTGGTTTAAGGAACCAGGAAGCCTCTGAGGTGGCTCAGTCAGTAGAGCATGAGGTTCGAGCACCACGTTGGTCAGAAAATATCCCTGCATTGGGCTAGATTGGTTGGGCTAGATGACCTTTGTGGTCCCTTCCAACTCTATGATTCCTCTGTAAGCCCGGTGTGCAGGAGATGGAGAGAAGGACAGTGAGGAAATCTCCCTTGTTCATGCCGAAAGACACCATCATTTGTCAAGCATCCTCATTATATCTGAACTAGGCCAAAGTGTATTTCAGCAACAGTCAAACCAGCAAAATAAATATATACATATATATTTATATTACTTTATTTTTGCTAGGCAACAGAGATGAAAAGGTTTGCCACTTGTGTCTTTGTGTGTCGGGGGGAAGCTTTGTGTGACAAAGCTTTTTAACTGTGCATGCGTTAAGCTGTTTTTAATGACATCTGATCATTTTCATGGTTTCATGGGATGTTTGCATTATCGCTTTGTTATGAGATCGACGTACGGTCTCGACAAAGAAATGTATTCTGGTTCTTAATGCTAATGCATTAAGTAGATTTTAACTCGTCTGACTCATGCATTGTACACCCGAACTTACGTTTGAACCCGTTTAATGACAGCTTTTCACTTATTCTTCATGATGCCTTCAACGTTACCTTTATCCAGGCAGTTTTCACTTTGAAATCATTGAGAATAGGAAGAGGAGGAATGGAGAGACCTATAAGCATGGGAGGGGGTAAAGTTTACTCTTCCTCTTTAGAGTGAAAACAAATGTGTTTTTCTCCTGAATCTGCCAAGCCTGTGTTTTAATGATTTAACAGATGGAGTTGGCACATGTGAACCTGGAAGATGCAGCTGTCTGATTTTTTCCAGTCTGAGGATTTTTTAGCTGCATTAATAGCGCAGACGATGGTAAAATATCACCTCCCCAGGCTGCTTTGCTCTCCTAACACATAATGTCTTTTAAAGGGAGGGGGGAGCGAGAGGAGACAGGGGTGAAGAAAAGGCCAAAGAAATGAGGATTTGAAAACTTTAATAATTTCTGTCTTCCCTGTGTTAGACTCTCGCTTTGATGAATTCTGAGTCTCTCTTGCTCACACACATCCAAGATGCTTGCCAGCTAGGCTTATCTCTTCCGATCTTCCAGCTCTGCTAATTACTTACTTATATGTAAATATATGTGATTTATATATTCAGCAGCCAAAAACCAAAAGTAGAGAAGCTCTTTAGCTCAAGGGCCACATTCCCTCATGGTGAACCTTCCGGAGGCCACATGAAGAGGCACAAATGTGTGCAACAATAGATACGACTCATTTTTCTACAATATCCTACATTCCAGGTAAGCAAAAACACTCAGCAAGGCACAGAGCAGGCAGGGTCAGTGAGGTCTGTGGCCCAGAGAAGAGGCAAGGTCTGGAGGGGGTCCCAAGGGGGCCTTATCTGAGATTCCCCATCCCTGGCCAAAAAAACAACGATGTTTCCGATTTTAATTACTGTGGCCTGAAATACAGCGTGGTTTCCATACTTCATGTTATGTACTGAAGTTCTCACCCTGGGCCAGCAGGGGGATACTGTAGATAGTTATGCAAATAAGGGATCGATAGTGACGTTCAGTGATTGGATAGTTTTAGAAAGTTGTTACAGTAACGTTGTACTGGAGCTCTATATAAGCAGGCTGGCTCAACCCTTCAGTTCAGTTCTGTTCTGGCCTGTGAATAAATAAGAGAATCGCTGTGTCGTCTGATATGTTCACCCACAACTTAACACTTTACATGAATAATAGGGTGTGTGTTTTTGTGACCGCTGAGTCACAGTCACTTGAGACTATTTCCCTTATGGGATAGTTCGCCTAGTTATATGTTACTCTGTAAATTAAACCTGCCTTTAGGGATCTGACTGTGAACTGGATGATTGTAAGTAAACTAGTTTTATGTTAACTTTAATCAGATGGTCGTGTCTATTCTTTTAGGAGGGATATAAAAAGGGATCTTACCAGGAATCCTAAATAGTGAGGCTCAGATGAGCCTGCAACTAGCTATCCGCTGTTTAATTTAAAAGGGGGGTTGTTTAACAACTCTGCTAAGTTATAGAACTTGCTGGTGCAAGTTAGGAAGGATATCATAAAATAATATATCCTCTCCTGTCTCCTACCTCCCCAAACATCCCCACATTATTATTATTTTTAAAAAATGCTTTTCGTCTACAACCCTTTCACCACCTCCCTTGAGCAGAGAGAGAGAGAGAGAGAGATTGTTAGTCAGGCTGACTAGAGGTGATGAGACTTGATGGGGAAGGATCAACTGCCCTTCAGCGCCACCACTATAGATGGTCAAAAGGTAGTATTGCAAGTACCTGACCTCCCAAACACAGGAGATATAAGGGACCAAATATAAAGTTAAATCTGATTGTGCTAAAGTCAGCTTTGCTCTTCAGTCTGACCCCCTTGACAGAGTGAGTTTCCTTCCTTCCTGTTAGCCTCAAATTTGGTTGTGTGTCTAGGATTCAACATTCCTAAAGCTTTTCTGTCCTTGGCTGCCTAGGAAAAGCCGAATGTGACTTGGTTCCTTGATTTGAACAGGGTTTTTCATTAAGTACGCTGAAGTGTATGGTGCTTATCCCAAACAAGCACATACATAATAATTTTGGAGGAAATCAATCAGGTTTGATCCTTTGAATGAAAAGCAGTTTTTGGCTCATGTGCCCCAAATAGTTGCACATTATCCTGCAGTCATTAAAACTCTGATCTGGGTCTAATTGGTGCTAATGACAGGATGCCCATTTGTTTCCTTGGTGCATGATCAGAGTCCAGATATTCTCCCAAATTATCTATGTAACACTCTGGCTTCTGCACAAGGGAGAGGAAATGAGAGCAACAATGGGGCCTCACACAAAACAAATTGAGGATTATAAATGAGTTGCTAAAAAAAAATTCCTGTCTTTGTTTATTTGCAAAGATATTTCTGTAAGATAATGAAGATTAATCACCCCCTTTTGGCTGCTTAATAGCATGCTAATACATGACGTCTTTAACATCCTGGTTTTCCCCTTGGAGCTTCTTCTGTCAGTCAGTGCAGTTAAATTCCATCAGCTGCACAGGATGATGATATTCAGCTTCCTGTCATGTGCACAATGAAATCAGGGATAAGGCTGCAGCTCTGTTTTAGAACATGGGCCTTGCATGCAAAAGTTTGATTCCCCAGCATCTCCAGGTAGGGTTGAGAAAAGACTCTTTTCTAATAATAATAATAATAATAATAATAATAATAATAATAATAATAATAAATTATTTATACCCCGCCCTCCCCAGCCAAGGTCGGGCTCAGGGCGGCTAACAAGCAATAATAAAAACAAGTTGAATGAATACAGCTTAAAAACAAGATTAAAATACAACATTAAAACACTGAAACATTAAAATGCAGCCTCATCACAGGAAGAGAAAGGGGGGGGGAAGAGGGGAAGGGAATCAAATCGACTCCAAGCCAAAGGCCAGGCGGAACAACTCTGTCTTACAGGCCCTGCGGAAAGAAATCAGATCCTGCAGGGCCCTGGTCTCATGAGACAGAGTGTTCCACCAGGCCGGAGCCAGTGTTGAAAAAGCCCTGACTCTGGTTGAGGCTAATCTGACTTCCTTAGGGCCCGGAACCACAAGGGTGTTGCTATTTGTGGACCTTAAGGTCCTCCATGGGGCATACTGGGAGAGGCGGTCTCGTAGGTACGAGGGTTCTAGAACCTTGAAGAACCACTGCCAGCCAGTACCGTTGGCAGCTGTTGGCCTCCTGTTGCAGACACCACCATCATTACCACCATTGGGTCAACCCACCAAGGCCCACAGGCAGAGGGTAGGAACTGCCCAAAGCCACTTTGCCCAGAACCCCCTCAAGCCTGGAGCTTGCCCACTCGCAGCCCACCAGGCACCCATTAGATGTGTGTGCCATGCACTGACTGGAATAGCTGTCAACCGTCGCTTATTTGGCGGGAAAATCCCTTATCCCAGCGCTGTGTCCCGCTGCTGTCCCTTATTGACGATGTCCCTTAAATTTCCCGGGTTTCAAAGGAAGCAGCTCCTCTCCCTCCCTCCCAGCCGGCCAGGGAGGAGGGAGGCTCCAACTGTATTGCTTGGCTGCATTGCTCACCCAATAAGGAGTCTAAGAACGACAGGGGGGTGGAGCTTGCATGCCTTGTGCCGATCAAATCGGCCGCGTTGCCTGGGGACTCGCCTTTGCTCAGCGCTTCCCAGCGGAGAGGTGACGGTGGTTTTCCTTGCTGCATCCCCTTTGCTGGGTTGCTGTGCTGTGGGAACCACTGCTTGAGGCTTTGTTTGGCTGCTGGCTGGGCTTTCTGCCTTTGGCTCGGAGGGGCTCAGAAGCTGAGCATACCTGAGCTCTGAAAATCCCTTATTTTGGCCGCTAATCCCTTATTATCAAATCTGTAAGTTGACAGCTATGCTGCCTGGCCAGAAAAGGGAGTCACCTTCCTCCAACTTTCAGGACTTCTGCAGCCCAGCTGCACTTCAGAATTTGCACCAGGGGTGACAGCCCCTGCTGCCACTGCCACCCACCCACCCCAATGCCTCTGCACTGTTCTCTTTTATTTTCAGAAATTGCCAGGATGGGAAGTGCCTATCGAAACCCGTTGGAATTTATGTAACCTTTTGCATGTTCTCAGTGCCGCATGGAACAGCCAGTCTGGTTCCGTCACGAAATCTTTCCCCTTCCTTATTGCTAGGTGGTTGGGCTCCACCTCCAAACAACAATATGAAACCATTAATAATACTTACGCTCTGTGTGCAATGTGGAATATATTCTGCTGCTGGAGCATAGAACTGACAAAACGAAAGTAATGTCTTGACGCTTTATCGCTGATGGTGAGCAAAGAGGCACTGCAATGCACTTTTATTTGATGCATGGCCTGCTAGTTTTCCCTTGTACATCATACGTGGGGAAACCATATAGCTTGTACTATATGGATCACTCTGTACATTGGTGAAAGTCCTTCAAAATGTGTGATTTGCTGTCCCTTATGCATGGGACACCCTACCTGGAACCTTAAAGCCAAGATGGGGGACATTATTCTGCCCTTTGGGGGTCTCTCCCTAGGCACAACCTATTTCTCCAGGCGATACCCCTCATCAATCTTGCTTTATATCCTCCTTGCATGTTTTTGCCCAGCTGGAATTTGTCCTTGAACTCAGTTAATGACTCTTGTGTGTCTGGATGGAGGATAGATGGTGTTTGATTTTCAGCCTTTCTTTGTGTGCCTCCCCCATGAGAGGTCTGGAGGGTGGCAACACGAGAACGGGGCCTTTTCTGCAGTGGCTCCCCATTTGTGGAATGCTCTCTCCAAGGAGGTTCAGCTGCCACCTTATACACTTTTAGGCACCAGGCGAAAACATTCCTCTTCAGCCAGGCCTTTGGCTTACTAACATCTTAAACCCATTTTAAATATGTTTGTGGGAAGGAGGTATTGTTTAGATTTTGTTTTTATTATATATTTTTTATCTTGTGTTTTATGCTGTAAACCATCCTGAGATTTTTGGATGAACGGCGGTATACAAATATAATGACAATAACAATAATTTAAAAATCACATTTGTTTTAATCCTTTCATTGTTCAATCACAACCTGCTTAAACGTCATACAGATTAGACAATTGTTGGGAAGAAAACAGTCTTCCATTTTGTTTTTAAATGAAGAACCACACCTTCTTGTAACACGTGCTGGAAGAGATATTAAGCCAATACATCTCTTGCCATCAAGGCTTAAAGCATCAGGATATTATTTCCAATCCCCCCCCCCCGTGTTTTTTGTACAGAAATTTATTGAACTTCTAGCCGCTCACTTTGTTTCTTTGTTTTCGTACATAGCTCGTTCCTCCTAATCAGTATTCCTGTTAGGTGTTGTATAATAATTTCTGCTGATGATTTTTCAACAGGGCTTCTCAAAAGGGAAACATCATTTTTGGAAAATGAGAACTTTGTTCTAATTGGCTTGCAGTTGTGCACTTCCGATTTTGTTACGTATTATGATTACTGATGCACTTTCCTTGACATTGTGGCAGAATAAAGGAGCCCAGTCCCTTTGCACTAAAAAGAAAGACTTTAAGCCGCAATCCAGTCTTTGCACTGGCACAAAATGCCCTCTTTGGGTGTTTACCAGCTACCCAGACAATGCGAGCCACACAAAGCTGAGTGGGGACAATGCTGCCAAGCTCCAAGACTAAGTTTGCCAGGTGTCAGGGACTGGATGGATTGGAGGCACCAGCCGGGGAACCCCCAAGGGGAACCCCAGAGGAAGAAGGCTCAGAGCCAGGGGACTGGTGGTGGGACACCAAGGAGAGGTCAGAGGGAGAAGAATGAGAGAAGTTGTTGAATGCTGAAGGGGCAACAGGATTTAGTGAGCAGGGAGAGCCTGTGACAGGGAGCAGTTCCAACTCAGAGGCTGAAGCAGAGGAGGGTGGGGAGAAAGAGGCTGCAGAAGAATATAGGGGGCCTGGCTCTCCTATTGCAACAAGCTCCTCTCCCCACTTATCTCCAAGAACGTGCAGAGTGGTGCATAGAACAAAAATTAAAGATGCCCAGTTTGAGACTGCTTGGGAAACATCTGGGAGAGGATGAGCCTTGGAAGTAGAAGGGAGGGACCGTCAGTCCTGGCAACTGTTCCATAGGGCAAGACCCACTGAAAGTGTTGCTGAGTGTATGTTCGCTGCCATGAATAAAAAATCAACTTCACGGATAACTGGCTGTGCTTCATAATTCATTTCCAACTTTCTTTGGGATCTGCAAATCTTTCTAATGGCATGCTTTAAAGTTCATATAAACAGCAAGATCGGAGGACGCAAACAACAGCACCTCGCAAGCTCAGAAGTCCATTTGACAGCCTTACGCTTCAGACGTGTCTGTCGACCTTGCGGGTCAACAGAACACTCTCAAAAGCACCTTGCATGGAACTTGCGGGTTATTACGCACTTCTCCCCCTTATGAAATGCAAAGGAATATTTTATACTTGAGTATCTAGAACAAATTTCTCTAAATATTTAACCACATGTCAAAATATTACATTTACAAGTTCAAATAATAAAACATTCATCAGAGGTTTGAAAAATTTAGTGGCTGGATTATACAAATTTGAGCAGAACTCGGAAACACCTAAATGTTAAAGGAAAAGTATTTTGCATGGAGCTACTGCCTACATTTGGCCAGCCACCTTTGTGCATTTCTTTAGTATATCTGATTTTAAAATAAGGTATGTATTTCTAAACAAGCATGAAAGAAAGATAGAAATAACCTTTCCCCCTTTCTCTCTTTAAATAGATTCCTCTGATTTTTTTTAAAAATGCATTCTGTTGCTTCTATATTAACTCTGTTAAATCGGACAATAAACTTTGCTTTGTAACTCCCTTTTTTTTTTTTTTACAAGGGTAGTAGCTGAATTCCCACTGCATAATCAAGCCCCCCCCCCCCCCAAAAAAATGGCAAACTGGTTCAGCTAACGAAAGGGGTGCTTCCAGGCAGTCACTATCTTCAGGTGGGACTCACACTCTGGCAGATCCAAGTCTCACCATTATAGTGGACTGGGAGGCCTTACAGAATAATCCTGCTTCTCCTATCTGAGCTTTTGCAAGAAGGAAAGTGATGGGGAAATTCACTTGCTTTGACACAACATCGTCTAGACTCCCCTCAAACAAATCAGGAAGAATGCTCAACAAACAAGTCATCTGGAAGCACCATAGAAGCTGCTATGGCATTGTGGCTGAGAGACTGAGCTGGAGGCAAGACAGGCTCCACTATTGGGCAGGGTAAGGAGACCACCTCAGGCAGCATTTGTGAGGGAGCAGTAGAAGCAACCTCAGGGCCAGCCCAGGAATTAGACAGATTGAGATCATTGTCTCAGGTGGTGGGTACGGGGGACAATGAATTGCCACCCTGCTCCACCCCACGCACCCCATTATTGGCCAGCCAGTGGGGCAAAGCTCTCCACCATAGCCTCTGCCTCCCTGCGAGAAAGCGTCAAGGGGGCCTTTCTTCAGCACCAGGTATTCTTGATGAGATGTTCAGGACTTGGTAGAAACAAATTCCTACTGTGAGCAAACTGAAGCTTCCATCAATGCAGCACCAGTTAAAGGCTTCCTAAAGAAGCCAATCTGAAATATTTCCAGCCTTTGTAAGATCAACTAGAATTTTAAATCTGCATTAGGCACATCTCTTTTTGGTTGTGATATACTTCTCGCCCACGTACAGGGATGAAAGAAGGCATTGATTTCCGCTCCAACTTTCCACTCAGTTTTCAGTTCATCCCATGCAGAGCTGTTTCCCTTCTGCTGCAGTTTGGCTTCTGACAAAAAGCTAGGGCATTCATTTTCCTGTCAGAATTGAATGTAATCTATTTTTAATTAACTTATTTATACTTATTCATAACATACATGCCCATTACAAAGTATATTTTTATAAGATAATAAGATAAGATGGCTGCTTAGAAGAAGAAGAAGAGTTTGGATTTGATATCCTGCTTTATCACCACCCGAAGGAGTCTCAAAGCGGCTAACATTCTCCTTTCCCTTCCTCCCCCACAACAAACACTCTGTGAGGTGAGTGGGGCTGAGAGACTTCAGAGAAACGTGACTAGCCCAAGGTCACCCAGCAGCTGCATGTGGAGGAGCGGAGACCCGAACCCGGTTCACCAGATTACGGATCTACCGCTCTTAACCACTACACCACACTGGCTTAGTCTTAAAAAGAACAAAGTCGGAAAGAAGAAAAGACCTATAAAAAGAGAAAGGGGGTGTAAAGGTCATTCCTTACGATGCAAAATTGGGGGCAGGGGGAGCCTTCAATTACATATCTTTTGCAGACTAAAAACAGCAGCCAATTGTTTTTGCGTGGACAGGCGGAGTCCCCCAAACCCTGGGCGGCCCCCCATGTGGAATAACGACTCAAGACAACATGCTATAGGATTAAAATTGGCCACAACTTTATTATGTTTCAGATGTGGGTAGACCTTGGCTCAGACACTCGGCGTTTATCCCTCCCAGTCCCCCTCCAGGGATCTAGGGAACATCAGGGTTATCCAGTGAGGGGGGGGGGATGGGCTGGTTTTGGAGAACATATGTTCAAGCAGAGAGAGCCTGCCCCCGTTACGCCGCCGTCGCAGGGGTGAGCAATGACAACCTCTAGACGTACGGCCAAAGCCTCCCCTCAAAACAACCCCTTTAACGGGGAACCCTGGTATCGCCGTCGCAAAGAGGAGGGGGGTGTGGGTCACGCCCACCCCCATTTAGGGAAGGCAGACTAAAGGATTCCGCCCAAGGCCTGATACCGCCAAAGTTGTGACGTTTTGCTACGGGAAAGGCAAACCTGCTAATGCAGGAGAATTCCTTTCCGGCCCTTCAACAGCAACCTTGACGTAGCAGCGCCTGCGTTCCTGTGGAGAAAAGGTTAACCTGCAAAAGAAGTCTTAATAGAGGGTAGATAGGGTGGGAGAAGCTCTGGAGCCAACTGACGATTCCCAGATAAGATCCTCCCCCTATTGTGTGGGCAGGTGGTCCCTCCCCCTACCTGGCCTGATCACCTTGGCAACGCCTCTCCAGGTGGGATTGGGCAACTGGCTGAGGTAGGCGGAAACCTCCAGGTATCCCACCTGGGGAAGGCGAAGCCAAGCCTGTGCTAATGGTGCCGCATAGGGTCCAGGGGGCTGCGCGCGACCACGCAAAGGGCGCCCGCCTCCCATTTAACGTGGGGAGCGGTCATTGCTGGATGGATTTCCATTCTGGAGATGGGATGAGTAAGGGAGCATTGGCAATTTCCTATCTCATTTCAGTTTCTTCTGGAATTTTCCAACATCCTATTCAAGTATGGCTATCTCTCTATGGATAATGGCAATGGTTTCATCATGGTACAGTTGTTTTGTAGTATTTAGAACTTGGTATTTGAAGTTTTAATGGGGAGACCCCTAAAAGCCCAATGATGCCCTTCACTGCTTGCAACTATAGATGTGGTGAATAGCCTAGCATGAAACTATTAAAATATAGTTTGTTGTTAAGCTTACAAGGGTTCAGATTTGTACAAAAACACTTGGCTTCATTTTTACAGGAAATATTTAGATAGCATACTGGAGTCAAACTGAAATTTCAACAATATATTTTCTAACATCTCCCAAGGAAAAAAGATTACCGTTCCCTTTCCTCTAAAAGGATTTAGATGGAATAACATCTGTGTTGAGATTATTGTGAATATGTTAAACTGACAGCAAGCCTCTGAGGGGCACTGCTCATTAATGTTCCACGCATAAAATTAAAACTAGAAATATTTTTTTTTCCAATCCATTTTGAATCATTTAAGCAATTCTCATGCAAAGAAACTATTGTGCTGCAATAATATATTTGGAAAGTAAAGTATGAAAGCCATTAAAATGTCTTAGACCTCCTGCTTTTCATCAAAAGAAGAGGGAAAAAGCATCTCTCTGCTGATTTGAAATGCATGCTGTATGAGACACGAAAAACTACTTTAGAATGGCATTAAGAGTTTGCCTCCAACTCGTTGGAGCCATGAAATCGGAAGTTAAGTTTTCCAAAAGCATCTTTAATTCATGCTGTTTGTTGAGGTGCTGAAGCATATGGTGGAAGGCAGGAAGTCTCCCAAATGCGAAGCAAAGGCATCTAACCGGAAGATGCTGGGGCTGTGCATATTTCTTTTCAAAATTTGGTGAGAGAATCCTTTCTTTGAATTTCTTGAATCGGTAGCCTCTTTCTGTGGGATGTAAACACAGGAGCAGTCAGTGACAACATTCCTAGAGTGTACATGTTAGAACATGGGGAGGGACATCAGTCCAGCAAGCAGGTAAACTTCCTGGGGAGGGACTTCCTCCGCATGTGACCAGAGGTGGGTGTGGCCTCACCTGTGCAGGTAAATGATAAAAGCACAGGGCAGCTAGCCATTCTCTCTCTCTGCCATCTTCCTTCGATGAGGAAACATCTAAGCATGCCCTCTTGGCTCTCAGCCAAGAGAGGACAGTACTATCTTCCTATAAGATAGATTCTGAGTGTATTTTACCTTTTTTAAGCTGTCTGCCTTCTGGGATCATATTGTGAACAGAACATCAGTAAACTCTTTTATACTTTTATAAAGACTGTGTCTTGTCTTGTATTTTAAGAGGGAACAAAAGGGGAAATTACCAGAGTAATTATTATAGAGGTTCTAGCGAACCTGTGCACACGTTACCGTTGTGAAATTAAAGGGGAATGTCTATAAACTCTGCTGATATTTTGGGAACTTGTTAGCACAAGTTGGATAAGGATATAATTAGTCAATATATCCTCTCCTGCACCCCAGAATATTCCCACACTTTCTACAAAGTCACCATTGCAACAATGATGGAAATTATAATCAAAACACCGCCAGCACCTTAGCAAAGTGGCGGTGTAAACTCTTACGGCCTAATCCCAACAGCACTATGTGAATCCCAACCATCACAGAGGAATGTTGTGAATGACAGGATTTGCTGATGTATGTCCTCACTGGTTAGACATTCTCTGGGGAATGCTGGCAGTCTTGCACAGGTGCAGTATGTCTTGAGGTTTGGGGCATTCCCAGAATTTCCATTGACTAGTTGGGATTCACCAAGTTTCCCAAGTGTTATGGCAATTTTGGTTCCATTGGGTCCTGCTGACAAGTAAGTAATGTTGTGTAGTGGCAAAGAGGCTATGCTGTGAACCACAACATCAGTTCTCTATCATGAACTCATTACACAAGCCACTTTCTCCTTTACAATGTGGGGATCGTGTTACTACCGATCTATCGTACAAGTTGTGTTCCTCGGTTAATCTATGGCATGTGTTCAGAACACTCTAAAAGAGCTCTACGGATGCCTAGTATTATTGTGAAACTATGATGGCCATGAATATCCCAGTGTAGAAACCTGCAATAGAGCAGATGACATTATTTGCAGCTGTAGCAAACTGTTACCAGCCATGTTGATGGACTCCTTCTGTTCCTTTGAGATCATCACTCTAGAACAGTCTATCTTCTAGAGCAGTGGTGGCCAAACTTGGCCCTCCAGCCATTTGGGGACTACAGCTCCCATCATCCCTAGCTAACAGGACCAGTAGTCAGGGATGATGGGAACTGTAGTCCCAAAACAGCTGGAGGGCCAAGTTTGGCCACCACTGCTCTAGAAGATAGACTGTCGAGTTGCTACTCAATCTAGTGGTGCAGATTACAACTGGGGAAGGTTTGTTTCCTGGAGTTTTCATCCAAGGAGTTGCTCTTGTGAAATGGGCTTGGTGTTGATGACCTCTTTGTCCAAAATGTCTTCTCCTACCCAACTATTGAAGGTTCAGCTTCCCTCCTTTGCATCTGGCCACCATATTAGAATTAGAGGTTTACCAAAGCTTATCTCCGTTCTTCCAGACGTAGATTACGATCATGGGGATTGAAAAAGAGATTGTAGGACATAACTTGATCATATGAGTTTGTCTTCTGGATAAGTTCATAGCAAAAAAGGTAAACACAGCAGTCAGTACATCGTCTGGTACAGGATAATTTTTAAGTGGCAACTGTGCACACAACAGCAATTGTGAACAGAAAACTGGCATGCTCTGCAGCATGGATATGGTGATATATTGATGGACTGTATTTAGAGTCTTCTTTCCATGGGATCAGATGATGAATGCATCGTTAATATACCCAAGGCATGTTTATGGAGAAATGTATACTGAATCATTATTTTATTTATTAAATTTACACCCCACCCTTTCTCCCAAAGGAGCTCAGAGGAAATAACCAAAGCACTGGATTTGCAAAAGCAAAAGCATATGAATACATATGATTGGGACCAAACATAAATAATGGCACCATTGTAAGGGAAAGGACGGAGAAAGGGGGTATTTGGACAAGGCAGGAAAAGATCCTGGAAGAGCTGCAAAGAAATGAATTCCAAATCCAAGTAGGACTGACATGGGATCAGGGGATGCTGTGTGTGACCCAATAATGTTTCCTGGTTAAGGTATTTGAGTTTTACATACCTACTATATAAATTATATAGGGCCGCGGGTGGCGCTGTGGGTAAAAGCCTCAGCGCCTAGGGCTTGCCGATCGAAAGGTCGGCGGTTCGAATCCCCGTGGCGGGGTGCGCTCCCGTTGTTCGGTCCCAGTGCCTGCCAACCTAGCAGTTCGAAAACACTCCCGGGTGCAAGTAGATAAATAGGGACCGCTTACTAGCGGGAAGGTAAACGGTGTTTACGTGTGCGGCTCTGGCTCGTCAGAGCAGCGATGTCACGCTGGCCACGTGACCCGGAAGTGTCTCCGGACAGCGCTGGCCCCCGGCCTCTTGAGTGAGATGGGTGCACAACCCTAGAGTCTGTCAAGACTGGCCCGTATGGGCAGGGGTACCTTTACCTTTACCTTATATAAATTATAGCATGCAGATGGAGTTACATATTTATAATGCCTGTTTTCCCAACTCAGTCCAAAGATTTATTCCCTATCAAAGGGAATTAAAAACACTTAAGGAGCTGCCACTGTAACTCTGATTTTGGTTGCCTTCATTAAACGATCATTTCCCTCCCATACGATGTGGCAGGGTGTATCAAGGAGACATAAAGAGTGTGTGAGCAGCAGGAGTTAATTAAACAGGACAGTGGATAACCTTTGGTAAATATTATTGTGACTTCAAATGAATGTATAAAAAACTCCATTCATAACCTGGTGGTTTTAGGATATTCTCTTGGATTTCTGAGTGGTCAGAAGTCTTGTGAAACTGTGAAATAACAATTCTATCATTTATTTAGCTGTGGGAAACAGTCATACTATTTTGCTATAAATAAATTCTACTGCGTATTGGAAGTAATAGCCGAAGGTATACTGCAGTGTTTAACCTTAAACCACACAAGCACTTCCAGAAATCTTCTTTCTGTTACCCAGAAAGCATATCGCCTCTGACAGTGAAGGTAAAATACAGATAAGAAGCAGAGGATTTATGATGGCTCAAGTGTGGATAGAAATACCTATGGTTTTTCTTAAATGGAAAAAAGAAAACACCTTAGACACGGCAACATGTGTTTACAACAAACTCTGAGCAAAAATCAAACATTTTAAAGCTTGCACTTATTATGGCTCCACAGATGTGGGCAGGCGGATTTAAGAATTTAAGGAGAACCCTGCTGGATCAGGAATCTAGTCCAACATCCTGTTTTAACAGTGACCAACCAGATGCCTTGTGGAGGGCAAGGCGAGAGAGCATGTCTCTCATAGAGTTGGAAGGGACCACAAGGGTCATCTAGTCCAACCCCATGTAGTGTGGGAATATTTTGCCCAGTGTGGGGTTCAAGCCCACAACCCTGAGATTAAGAGTCTCACGCTCTGCCGACTGAGCCATCTCAGCTGAAGAAGGGACCGTTTAAGTGAAAAAGACAGTTGGCTTCATTTGTTGTTGAAATGTTTTATGAAGCCACTGCAAGAAGAAGAGGGGGGGAATGTACTGGAAAGTTGACAGAAGGCCAAAAATATTAATATACTAGAACACAGTGAACTTTTTGCATGCTGTAAATATTTTCTCAGACTCTCAAATATAGCTGGGAAGTGTGTTCAGCTTTTCTCTCCTACATCATCTAGAAGAAGTGAATTAACACACAGCCCATCCTTCTCCACAAACCATCTTGTAAGCTATTGTTATGTGTTATATTTGAATATTGCTCTTTGATTAGGAGTTTAAGTGGCAAAACTTCCAGGTGATTTGAGAAATCGTTATTTGGACATATGGCTGTCTACTGAGGTTCGCCACTAAGGAAGGATCTGAACCTGCAAAGCAACCAGTACAGTGGTACCTCGGGTTAAGTACTTAATTCATTCCAGAGGTCCGTACTTAACCTGAAACTGTTCTTAACCTGAAGCACCACTTTAGCTAATGGGGCCTCCTGCTGCTGCCGCGCTGCCGGAGTACGATTTCTGTTCGCATCCTGGAGCAAAGTTCTTAACCTGAAGCACTATTTCTGGGTTAGCAGAGTCTGTAACCTGAAGCGTATGTAACCTGGAGCATATGTAACCCGAGGTACCACTGTACTGTACACCATATACTTTCAGATATCAATGTTCACTGGAAGATTTTGAAACCTGAAAGATGTTAAAAGTGTCAAAGCACAGGGGTGTTTTCACACACAGCACTAAAGCAGTTTTTTTCCTGCATTCTGTACTGCGACTGCGAATTAGCTTAAGGAGGCAATCAATTGCGGAAATGTCCACAAACTGTTTGGCCCATCCCTGATCTAAAGAGGCTAGTAATCTGAATTAGGAAAACTTATTTATATATGGGGTTTTTTTAAAAAAGCATTTCTAAACCACTCAATGTTTTAAGACTCTCTAAGTGGGATACGCTATGTACATTGTACAATACAGAAACAATAAACTTTTTTTCCAAAAAAAAAATGCTTAACTAGAAGCAGAAATTGTAGAAAGATTTTGACAGGTTTTTCTGGGTGGGGTCAAAAGAAAATAATTTAAAACAACTGCAGTTCAGACATTTCATTCCGAATCTGCTAGACAGAGCTAAACAGGGATTGATGTCTTGCCCTCCCCTGCCATAAATCCTGACTATGCCCATGTATGTGGGCACCTGCAGAAAATATAGAGAGAGAGCAAAGCTTATCATAATGTGAAGGGTACTCCGCCTGGCATCCTTAGCGCTGGGCAATATAATGTTGGCTGTGAGTTTCAGCGTTCTTGCACTCCGCGCGATCCTGTATCCACCTCTGTTTGGTGGCCGAGCGCGCAAACCATCCATCTCTGCCCTGGCAGGCGGAGGCAGCGCCTCCTCCCTCCGCCCCTCCCGCGGCATTCCTCAGCCGTCTCCTAGCAACGCGATGCAGCAGCAGCAGCAGCAGCAGCAGCAAGCGGGGTTATCTCCGGCTCGGAGGTGGCTCGCTGGCTGGAGCCCGGCTGCAAGCAGCGCCCGCCCTCTACCCTGCCGCCAGGGGGCGCTAGACCGGGGGAGCTAGTCCGGGATGACGCAGAAGACCAAACTCAACTTCGTGGCTGAAAATCAGATCTGGTACAGTCCTTGCTTCTTCGCCTTACCCCACCCACCGTCTCTTCTCCCCCCCGCCCCAACACCCATTCCTCCTGCCGGGGGTACAGCCTGCCTGGGATAGCCAGCAACATGACCTCTCTGAAGTCTAGCTCCTAATGCTGAAAGCTCACACACACACACACACGCACACACACACACACGAGGACCCAGTTACAGGCTTTCCTAATAATAATAATAATAATAATAATAAAGGCACCTGTTTGCCTTGCAAGACCCTTCCATCACCCCCACTGTCCATTGCTGTAATGAGAGAGAGAGAGAGAGAGAGAAAGAAAGAAAGAAAGAAAGAAAGAAAGGGGAGTCATAGAATCACAGAGTTGGAAGGGAGCCTGAGAATCTTCTAGTCTAACCCCCCCAAAAAGGTAAAGGGACCCCTGACCATTAGGTCCAGTCGTGATCAGAAACTCACTGTTTAGCCCTAAATCGGAGCACATGTGAATCCAGAGAAAACCCAATTGACGTTTGCTCCCATTCAGTGGTAAACGGCAGGTTTTCCCAGTGGAAAGCAGAGGGGTAAGTGGATGAGCCCCTAAATTTGTGGTGTGCACTTGAATTGCTCTTGCAATATACTTAAAGTAAAGGGACCCTTGACCATTAGGTCCAGTCGTGGCCGACTCTGGGGTTGTGGCGCTCATCTCGCTTTATTGGCCGAGGGAGCCGGTGTACAGCTTCCGGGTCATGTGGCCAGCATGACTAAGCCGCTTCTGGTGAACCAGAGCAGTGCACAGAAACGCCGTTTACCTTCCCGCCAGAGTGGTACCTATTTATCTACTTGCGCTTTGACGTGCTTTCGAACTGTTGGGTTAGCAGGAGCAGGGACCGAGCAACGGGAGCTCACCCCGTCGTGGGGATTCAAACCGCCGACCTTCTGATCGGCAAGTCCTAGGCTCTGTGGTTTAACCCACAGCGCCACCCGAGTCCCTACTCCAACCCCCTGCAATGCAGGAATAGGCAGCTGTCCCATTCGAGGATCGAACCTGCAACCTTGGCATTATCAGCACCACACTCTGAGCAACTTTGAGTTGGGTGGTTGTCAGTTGCAAAGTGGTGGACCGAAGCCCCACGTTTGTCTGTCCCCCCTGGAATAGACAGACAGAGTCTAGGCAACTGAAGCTATTGTACAAACTTTTCTGCCCCGCAGTGCCAAATTTTAAATCAATCACTAGAGCCATGGTGGGATGTGATTTGGCCAATATGCCCTCAACAATAGGGCCGCCACGTCCTATAATAGTTCATACCTCAGGGAATATTTCTTCCTCCCTAGCCTCCAGCTTGTGTCTCTTGTTGCAGTTGTGATTTCTGCGTGGAATGTGGTTGCACAAGTGTTAATGGGCACCTGCTGGTTGTTGCCTGTTGTATTTTAAGTCATGGTGACATGACCACTCCCGGCGCCATTTTTGTGAACTTTTAATGTCCTATTTCACCTGTTCTACAGTATTTAGTCCATTGTGCTTTCGTTTTGTTTCTTAAACAAAGCTACTACTGCCATCCTACCTACTTCAGGAACATTTTTAAAAACATTTCTCGAAGGCCCTGTTGACAGAGCAAAAACATAAACAAAGTGCCCACCCTGTCCAGCTCATGCAAAAGTTGTGTGACATTGGCTATAGCACCGCCACAATCCAATACACCGGTGCTGGATCAGAGCTGTTTTAAGTAAGGATTTTAACTAAGGATAAAAACCAGGCTACTACTACTTTTTTTTAAGTACTTTTTTACTACTTTTATCTGGAAGCCAGTCCTTTACCACAAACCTACGGGCAAAACAGAGTAAGGGATAGAATCAATGTGTTTATAGACTGGCTCACAAGCAGAGTGGTAGCCATTAAGCGGTCAGCCCCGTCTATTTGCTCAATACCGTTTATGTTCTCTCGGGTGTGAAAGGCGAAAACTAAAATGTAATCCTAAACTGAGAAAAGGAATAGGAGAGCAAGGTGTTGCATTCCACAGATGATCAGAATTGCTTCATAACAAGGCTCTTAAAACTGCAGCCTAAGCTCCTTCTACAGTACAGTCCACCGCTCAGTGAAATCAAAGTACATTAAAGGCAACAGTCTCACTCCAAGTACTTCATCTTAACTGCCTCGTGGGTCACGCTGTTAACAACTTAAGAGGACAAGGTTACAATCTGCAGATCACTTATTCCAAAACAATGGCTTGATATAATTACTGTAGAGTAAATAAAGTTGTGGGTTGCTGCAGGGTTTAGTTGTTTCTTCTATTATTATTTTTTAAGTCCTTGAGAAGGACTTACTCAGTGAAATAAGCCAACTTGTTCCTTATTCCTTCAACTAGCAAAATGCACCATTCTTTTTGGTGGAGATGAGTGTGCACAGAAAAAAAAAATGTGTTTCAAGGACCCAGCTGGCAACCTGGCTCTGTGCAGAGAAACACACTGTGTTCCTTTGTCCACCTAAGGTTAGAATTGTGGGGCAGGTTTTACTCTCCACTATTCAGTACCATATTTTTCTCCCCATAGGGCGCTCCGCCCCATAGGACACACCCAGTTTTTTTGGGGGGGAAATAAAGGGAAAAAAATTATTTCCCCCCCAGGCGTGGGGCTGGCGCGGGGGAAGCCCGAGCTTCCCCCGACCCCAGCCCCGAGAACAGCCTCCTATCCGCAAGCCTAGGGAGCCCAGCGGGAAGTCGCAACCCTCTGGACTCTCGTTCTCCAGGCTTCAGCGAAAGCCTGCATTCGCCCCATAGGACGCACACACATTTTCCCTTCATTTTTGGAGGGGAAAAAGTGCGTCCTATAGGGTGAAAAATATGGTATTTTAGGGACGCAGGTGGCGCTGTGAGTTAAACCACAGAGACTAGGACTTGCCGATCAGAAGGTCGGCGGTTCAAATCCCCGCGACACGGTGAGCTCCCGTTGCTCAGTACCTGCCCCTGCCAACTTAGCAGTTCGAAAGCACCACATACTGCAAGTAGATAAATAGGTACCGCTCCAGCGGGAAGGTAAATGGCGTTTCCGTGCACTCCTCTGGTTCACCAGAAGCGGCTTAGTCATGCTGGCCACACGACCCGGAAGCTGTACGTTGGCTCCCTCGGCCAATAAAGCGAGATGAGCACCGCAACCCCAGAGTCGGCCACAACTGGACCTAATGGTCAGGGGTCCCTTTACCTTTACCTATCCAGTATTTTACTTCTCTCCATGGGAATGAATGGCAGGATTATGGAGGGCAGTCAAGGAGAGCCCTGAGAGCCACAAATAGATTGGGGCTGTATTTTCTCTCTGGTCCTAACTGCACCCTTCCTCAAACCCACCAATGATCATTTCGGCAAGTGTACCCAGACAAATGATTTAGTTATGTAGATTTGAGCTGTGTTCAGCATTGCGTTATGCAAACTATTTAGTTGGCACAAGGATTTCTCCTTGCGTAATTGAACAATCTCCCCCCTCTCATCCCCTCAAACAGTCCATCTGTTTTAGGGCTTCCCCCCACTCTCTGGAGCAGATTTGGGGAATGGGGAAAGGTGCGTGCAGTGTGACAATTTAGCTGAACACTGCTCTGTGCTTCTGAACTTCTTGCTGATTTTATTTGTGTTCTATTGATAGTTTTATTATGTACACTGCTTTGGGAGTTTTCTGATTCAGCGGTCTATAAATCTTTCTCAATAAATAAAATAAATAACCATATAGCTTCCCTCTTAGATTCAGTCTTTTGGGCTTGCTAGAATGTGATGGGAATTGACTATTTTTAAACAAGCAGACAGACAGATCTAGAAGGTGCCGAAGGAGGGCAAGTACAGTAGTAGCCCCACCACAAATAAGGAGTTTCCCCCCTACTATCTCAATTTTTGCACTCCTGTCATAAGCACATGCTGTTATTTTTCTTTCTCATCCACCTACAAATATTCTTCCCTCTTCTGTGCCACCCCTCCCCCTGGGAGATTTTTGTGATGCCACCACTGCTTTTCAGAGACTGTGATTAATTTAATAATACTAATAATATGCTGCCCATCTGACAGGGTTGCCCAAGCCACTCTGAGTGGCTTCCAGCATATACAAAAAGCACAATAAAATATTATACACTTCCCTCTACAGGGCTGCCTTCAGATGTCTTCTATATAGTTACTTATCTTCTTGACACCTGATGGGAGGGCATTCCACAGGGTGGGCGCCACTACCAAGAAGGCCCTCTGCCTGGTTCCCTGTAACCTCTCAGGGAGGGAACCACCAGAAGGCCCTCGGAGCTGGACCTCAGTGTCTAGGCTGAACGATGGACGTGGAGACACTTCTTCGGATATACAGGGCCGAGGCCGTTTAGGGCGCTTTTAAGGCCTATTCAAAATATTTGTGCCAATGGCTTTCCTTATGCAGGAAGCTAGCAGATTTTTTTATCCCATGGTTTTTAGGCATGGATCCGAGAGGTTTTTCTTTTGTCCCACCACTTTCCCCAGGAAGCTCCACTGTTTACTGATCTGTGGATTAGCGTTTGTTCCAATTCAGTGGTAAAAAACATGGATTTTCCTGGGTAAAGCAGTGGGACAAATGAAAAACCCCTCAAACCCATGCCTAGAAATCACAGGGCAAGCAGAAGAAAACAGAAGTGTGGATGAGCTTAAGACTGTTCCGTAAAGCCTTTTAAACCATTTCTTTTGTATCTACATCAGGAAGGATCATGTTGAAACTGAAAACATAGCTGCAAGGAGATGGCCCGAACGGTGGGGGTTTATGTTAACACCAGTGGAAGAGGTAAAAATTTTGTGTTTGTGTGTGTGTGACATTTATCCATGAAGGACAGTTTTGTTTCAGTTCTTAATCTCACTTCATAACCTGCATTGAACAAGAATCACCTTCTTGCAGAAACATGAGGCTATGGTCTTGTTTCACAAAAACATCTACAGTGGTACCTCGGGTTACATACACTTCAGGTTACATACGCTTCAGGTTACAGACTCTGCTAACCCAGAAATAGTGCTTCTATTTAAGCAAAGTTAAGAACTTTGCTTCAGGATGAGAACAGAAATCGTACTCCGGCAGCGCGGCAGCAGCAGGAGGCCCCATTAGCTAAAGTGGTGCTTCAGGTTAAGTACAGACCTCCGGAACGAATTAAGTACTTAACCCGAGGTACCACTGTACATCTCTCCTTATGGCCCTAGAATGAAACCCTAACCATCAATTATTTGTTGTTGGGAGGACAGTTTAAGAGTGTGTGTGTGTGTGTGTGTGTGTGTGTATTCAAAGATATAGAAAAATGCATACCCACTACAAAATAAATAAAATAAAATAGAGAAGGAAAAAATAAAAGGATTTCCAGGTCTCTGTCCTGCAGCTACATATGATATTCATTCCTTAACATCCAACCATTCTCCCTTCTACAAACCAGCATTTTTTCCAGTCTTCAAATCCAGATATTTCAAGTTCCTTTTCTCTTTCTCGCAAAAAATCCGCAGTAAAATTCCAGTCCATAACAAATGACTGGAGTGCTGTTGATTATTTGTTCTCGGAAGGGATTGCCAAAAGTTGAGAGCACTTATCCGTCCTTCAGATTCAATTGCTAGCCTTAAAACGAGAATGAGTTCTCCATATGGAACAATGGATTTCAAAAGCATGCAAAGCTATATAATAAATAGGCTTATATCTGAAGTCAAGTACAAGGTCATTAGCTATTGCTATGATGGAAACAGCATAAATATCTAGATAGATATGAGTTGTTACAATGTTATTCCAATGCATGGCTCAGTGTAAAGTACCCATTAATTTTATTGCACTTTTCTTCTATTTTTAGTTGTTAAAAGATGAAAAGAAGCCACCTGCCAAACCTAAGATCCCACTTCCAGAACACTTACAAATCCGACCTGTGACACCGGTGGAAACATATATTAAGGTTAGGCAATAGTCACACAGTCTTCAATGGCACAATTTCAAAACATTTATTTTGGAAGAAAGAAAGAAAGAAAGAAATACCTGTGGTGGTAGATAGGTGGTAGAAAAATAATAATAATTCAGATGTTGTGAGAGAGTCTACACATTAACATGGCATCACTTTGGGTCTGTATGCAATGCCCTTTGTAATGTCCAAGCCGCCATGTGCTGCATATATGTTTGTGAATCCCCAGTTGTTAATTAAATTGACTGTACTATAGTGCATGAATGGGTTGATGATCTCCATCTTCATGACTGCATCGTTCATCGGACAAGAGAAATGTGCACAGCTGGCTAAATCATCCAGCCCAGTGTTCTTCAGTCTTGGATCTGCAGATGTAGGGCACCATCGCTGGCCATTGGCTAAGCTGGCTAGGGACGATTGGGCAAGGAACCCTTGACCAGACTCTTCCCACTGCCTCTGTGTGTCTGTCATGCAGCATGGAAGCAGGAGGATATAATTGCCTCCTTTGTTTGGCTCTGTGGGTGGTGCGTATGGCCGTGAAAGAAAGGAAAGAAAGAAGAGGCAGTCGGTTCAAAGGATGTCCTCCGCCTAGATATCACAAACGTTTCCCAGTCTTGGCTGAGGAACAAAGCAAAAGGGCTCTGGCAGCAGAACAGAAAGAGAAACATTGCTTTCTCTCTGTGCGTTTCTCCAGTGGATAAGCCCCCAGATGTTGAAGGGATACGTGGAAGGCCCTTTCGATGTGCCTTGTGGAGGTGGTTTAGTCAAAGCAAGCGCAGAAGCCAAGGCTGATACGGCGCTTCAGTCTTTTCCCTCCCCTCCCCTAGCTAGATTAGTTCCTTATTAACCAGGTTCATTTATAGCAACTACAGATTGATAGATTCAGGTGTTGGTGTGACACAGCTGAAATAAATAAAAAATTGTTCAGTAGCACCTTAGAGACCAACTAAGTTTGTTCTGGGTATAAGCTGAAAAAGTGTGCACGCACACAAAAGCTTATACAGTGGTACTCGAGTTAAGAACATAATTCGTTCTGGAGGTCTGTTCTTAACCTGAAACTGTTCTTAACCTGAGGTACCACTTTAGCTAATGGGGCCTCCCGCTGCTGCCGCGCTGCTACTGCGCAATTTCTGTTCTCATCCTGAAACAAAGTTCTTAACCCGAGGTACTATTTCTGGGTTGGTGGAGTCTGTAACCTGAAGCGCATGTAACCTGAAGCATCTGTAACCCAAGGCACCACTGTACCCAGAACAAACTTAGTTGGTCTCTAAGGTGCTACTGGACAATTTTTTATTTATTACAGATTGAAAGCTTTTACAGAAAGTTTCTTTCTGCAAAAAACAAAACAAAACAAAAACCCTGGTCACTAATATTTCTTACATTTGTCCTGAAAACTCTTCCCCTCCTCCAGCCCAATGTACACAATGTGTGTTTAATACAGAGGTGGATAATCTTTTTTTAGCCCAAGGGCTACATTGATGGTTAGCCAACCCTTGGAGAGCTGCACATCTTCTGCATATGCACACACAGATTTGAACCTCTGTAGCCGGTTTCCTGCTACTAATGTTTTCAGAGAATATTTTGTTGCTGCTCTTGGATGCCAAGGGAGTCAAAAGTGTGCTAAAGAAGGATAAGGATCTTGCAGAGAAGTTGGATGAATTATTTGCATCTGTCTTCACAGCATATCCTTCAAGTGTTCTGATTTCCCAGGACATCCTGAAACTACATAAGCTAGCCCAGCTTCTGATTTGATCCCAGAATGTCCTGTTTCCCCCCCTCCAGCATCACCACTGCTGAGCTCAGGGAGGAGGATGAGACAGCACTTGTTGGCGCTTGCAGTAATGTTGTGTTAGCATGTGACTCAGCTAGCTCCCACGAGAGCATGGCACCCAAAGACACACGTGCAAGTCGCTCATGCAAGAACGCAGCACACAAAAACACGCATCCCGATTTTCAACAGTGGAATGTTGGAGGGCATCGAAGTGGAGGGCATCTCTGAGCCTAAACTAACTTTCACAGGGCAGGAGTCTGAGGAACTGAGGCGGGCAGTGATGGGGAGAGAAGAAGTTTTAGAACTAATAGACAAAATAGGTAAAGGTAAAGGGACCCCTGACTATTAGGTCCAGTCATGGCCGACTCTGGGGTTGCGGCGCTCATCTTGCTTCCAGGTCATGTGGCCAGCATGACTAAGCCGCTTCTGGCGAACCAGAGCAGCGCACAAAAACGGTGTTTACCTTCCCGCCGGAGCGGTACCTATTTATCTACTTGCACTTTGACGTGCTTTCAAACTGCTAGGTGGGCAGGAGCAGGGACCAGGCAACAGGAGCTCACCCTGTTGCGGGGATTCGAACCGCTGACCTTCTGATTGGCAAGTCCTAGGCTCTGTGGTTTAACCACACATCCCAATAGACAAAATAGAAACTGACAAATTGCCGAGTCTGAATGGCCTCCACCCAAGAGTTCTTGAAGAACTCAAATGTGAAGTTGCTGATCTTCTTTAAAAAAGATATATGACTTGTCTCTGAAACCAGCCTCCATACCTGAGGACAGGAAAGTAGGCAAGGTAACATCAATTTTTGAAAGAGGATCCTGGAAATTTCAGGCCACTTGGCTTGTCATCTATCCTGGGAAAATTGGTGGAAAGTATTATTAAAGATAAAATAGCCAAGCATATAGAAGAACAAGCCTTGCTTTACTCCTTCTCTATGGTTGGAGGCACTTGCTGGAAATCCTAGGAGGGAACAGTGTTGTTGTGCTGAGATCCTGCTTGTGGGCTTTCTATGGGCATCTGGTGGACCACTGTGAGAACAGGATGCTGGGCTAGATGGGCCACTGACCTCTTTCAGCTAGGCTATTTGTGTGTTTTTATATTATTTTCTTAGCTTCTGGTGTAGTTTGTCCAGGGAGAAACCATAACCCCAGGTTCAAACATCACACTAAGCCAATGTTTGTGGTTTGTTGCACATGCTGGGAGAGGAACCAAGCCATTCTTTGCAGTAAATAATTAACCATGGCTTACCACAATGTGCGCACGCAGCCACTATCTTCTTGCTTCCACATAAATGTTAACAGCTGTCCTGAAGAGTCAGGAAGAATGTTTTAACCTTTGAAAGGTTAGTCTTCATACATACATTTTTGCAGTGCTGTGATATAAACCTGATTTATTGTTGGTGTGGTCTTTTTTTTTCATATTGTTATATTTTTACGTGTTACATATATTTATGGGATTGATCTTCAAGAAGAGCGGATTATACATTACCTATTCATATATACATAGACTAGTTAAATATTTACCTTTAGGGTTAAACGCATTACTGTTTCTCTACTTCTTTAAGCACTCGTTCTGATCCCCGTGAGGGCCAAAACTGACTTGTACAAACAGATTTTCAATGGGTTAATGGCTACAACTTCATGCCCACAAGGCAACTGCGGGGTCACATGCAGACACACTCCCTCCATGTTGTGGGTAAACTCAATGCTTCCCCCCACCCCAATCTAGTACTTCTTTTGACCGGAAGAGAAGGCATCATATTGTGCTTTCAAGACTTCTGTATCGGGGGGCCCCGTTGCATTTCACGCTCTTACGAAACTTTTTTCATCTTGGCATTCTTTAAAACAGCTGCCGTCCTCAGTGGGACAGACTCTTCCTCAGCAACTGTGTGGCTTCCAAGTGTCGTCTTCTCACAAGTGGCACTAAGGAGGCCTTTTTGTTCCTCACACGGGGAGTATTTGAACTTGGAGTTGTGATTTTGCTTAATGTAGCATATACCGTGTGAAAGAGCCACAGTTAACTCTAATGGTGGTCCCCCTAGAAATGTTAGCAATTAAATATGAATCATCTGGAGGTGGTTGCACATTGCCCAACTCCCCCGCCCGCCCCCCCAAAACAACAACCCTGTATCCATCTTTTCATCTTGCAGAAGAAAATAGTTGTAATGATATATTCCAAAGAGCGCAAGAACATTTAAGTGTTAACGTGTGCATAAGGCAGACATGGGAAATCCATATTGATTTAAGTGTCTTCTGTAAAAGTGGCATTAAACTAAACACTCTTCCAATTAATTCAGCACTTTGCAGAATTAAATCCCATCGTTGTCAGAAATATAGGCTCAGCTGCTTTGTAGGGACTTTTATTTAAATCTTCGGGGGCTGTCAGTATTCTTTTATTTATGTGGAACAGTTTGTTTTGAGTATAAACTAGTAGGAACTGCAGCAAAATTTTGCACCATGGGGTGCTTCTATTTAGGGTTTCAGAGAACCAGCTGGGTCTTTTTTCAGGTAGCTGAATTTCATTCCATCTCCCCCTTGGCTTTCTGGTTTTCTTCATCTCAGCAATCCATCTGACTTCTGCAACCACTGAGCATGCTCAAATCTTCATTGGCCTATTCTGTGGATTGTCCCTCCCTTGATATCCCCCCCCCTCCATTATAATTTTTTGTAAGAATGCAGACCTTAAGATTCCCCACCTGCCGATGCCCACCATCTTGTGTGAGAGCAGCCACCATTTTGGCTTCACAGTTGGAGAATGAGTTCACTGCAGTTGGGGTAAGGACAAAGAAATAGACAAAGTTCTACCCAAATATGTGGTTTGAGATTTGTACTCAAGTCCTGAGCTCATCAGTGTCCCTTGGCCAACAGAGGTGTGGTTGGCAGGGACAAGAATGGGGGACAAGAGGCTGTGGACACACTTACCCATTTGTAGCACAAATAAGTCATTTTTCTCAATACAGACTTGTGCATGCATATCCTCAACCTGCTGCTTTCATTCTAGTGAGACTTCAGAGCCTCCCATCCACAAAGGTGGACGTGGTAAGCATTTGAGAACCCTTCCCTCAATTAGTTTCTCCACACTTTTCCTCCCTGAACGAATGAAGAAGGAAGCGGTAAATGTGATCTTGGTTTATGCCCACCTACAATGGCACTGGGCAGGTGTGGACACAGCCTCATTGTTGGGGCCATCTCCATCCCTTTTCAAATGGACACATTGGGGAAGAAAGCAGAAACAGTCTGCCCTGAGCTTTTGTGTTCAGAACGAAACGAGTTGGTGGAAAAGTGCTTTTCAGGGGTGTAAGATGTGCAGTAGGACCAGATGATGTGAGGGAAGACCCGTTGTGCATAGTGCTTGAATAAAACTACCGTATTTTTCGCTCTATAACACGCACCCGACCATAACACGCACATAGTTTTTAGAGGAGGAAAAGAAAAAGAAAAATATTCTAAACGAAACAGTGGATGTATGATTTTTGTGGTTCATGCTGTGGCCACAGACATGTGATCTGATGGTGAGTTTGGGGTATCCCAATGCAAAAATAATAATAATAATAATAATAATAATAATAATAATAATAATAATAATATAATAATAATAATAATAATATCTTTATTGTCATTGCCCCCTTCGGGGACAACGAAATTACTTGGCTGCTCCATAAAAACACTAATTAAACAATATAGTAAAATACAGAAAGGGAGATTAGATGACTTTCAAAGTCCGGGCTTCCCATTCAGGGCCGAGATCGCTCTGGAGAAGAAGCTGTTCTTAAGACGGCTCGTTCTTGTCTTCATCGTCCTGTATCTCCGTCCCGACAGCAAGAGCTCGAAGAGACAGTGACCAGGATGCGATGGATCTTTTACTATGTCCAGTGCCTTCCTATGGCACCTTGTGGCATAAATCTGCTCTAAGGTGGAGAGTGGGCAGCCAACAGTGCTCTCTGCTGCCTTAACAACCCTGCACAACCCCATCCTGTCCTGGGTAGTACAGCTTCCGTACCACACACATAAGCCATAAGTGAGCACGCTCTCAATGGCACAGTGATAGAAGGCAAACAGCATGTGGATCCATGCTTTGTAACCACGTTTTTGCACCACTGCGGCCCCAGGCAACAGTGGGTGCGTGATTTTTTTGGTGCAAGCTGTAGCCATGGACATGCTATGTGATCTGATGGTGAATTTGGGGTGACCCAGTGCAAAAATCCTGAGGATCTATGTGGATCCGTGCTTTGTAACCAGGGTCTCTGTCCCTCTCTTCTCCCCACTCAGTGGCTCTTCTCCCGCTTTGCTGTTTCAAAGCAAGCAAAGTGAGCCACGGAGGAGGGAAGGAAGGGGAACCATGGATCCTCTGCTCACGACTGCAGCAGATCCCCCCACCATCCGTAGGCATTCGCTCCATAACATGCACAGACATTTCCCCTTACTTTCTAGGAGGAAAAAAGTGAGTGTTATGGAGCAAAAAATACGGTAATTACTGTTTGGTTCCACTGACCTGTCAATCATTAAGAATGTAAAAAGAGCCTCCTGGATCAGGCCAGTGGCTCGTCTAGTCCAGCGTCGTGTTCTCTCAGTAGCCAGCCAGATGCCTGTAGGAAGTCTGCAAGCAGCACACTTGAGCCCAAGAGCCCTCCCCCTGTCTGTGGTTTCCAGCAACTCGAATTCAGAAGCATTGCTGGAGGCAGAGCGAAGCCATCTTGGCTAGTCTTCTCCTCCATGAATTTGTCTAATCCTCTTTTAAAAGCATCTGAGTTGGTTAAACCAATAACATTACAGTCTAGGTAGCAAAAGCCTCAGTGTGCAGTGAATGTGGAATATAATGTTGTGTGTATACCACTACAGAGAGCCTTTCCCATTGTGGTATCTAAATAAACTCTGGAACCACCTCCCAAGAGATATTGATCCGGCCTCCTCCTTTGCTTTTAAGAACGCTCTTCAGACCATTTGATTACGGCAGGCCTTCTTTGGTGTGGGATGATACTTTTCCCCCCCTCCAGGCTGTTGCATCTATGTACATAACGTGCCCTTGGGACCATATGGAAAAAGCAGTTAAGAAACCGATGCATCAGTTTTACCATTGTTTGTTTTGTTTTATAGGGCTGGATTCAGCTAACAGGTCCCACAAGGGCTTACACTAGCCCAAGAGGGCTTCCCCCGCTCTTCGTGCAGCCTCACTCACCCTCAGTTGTTGTTTTTTTGTGGGGTGGGGGATTGGGAAGACACCCAGAATAGCACGCAAGGGGAGGGGAGGGGGGAATCGTTCCGTCTGACAAGTGGAAATGCTTACGCTGATGGAATGATTGCCCTAAGTGCGGCATCAAATTTCTTCTAGTGTCGGGGTTATTTTGAATTTTGTAGTGCTTCCTATCGTCACTCAGAAACTGCCTTGAGTTTGGTTTGTAGCGCAGAAAGACTGGGATATATACTCAAAGAGATGGAAGGAAGAAACAATTCCGACCAGGGAAGAATGGAAAACCAAGTTGATGGACTATGCAGAAATGGCAAATTTAACTGGGAAGCTCAGAAAGCAAGAGGACAAAAACTTTTTTAAAAAAAATGGGATAAATTTATAATTTATTTAGGAGACAGATGAAAACATTAGCAGGATTTTGACCACACTTGGAAAGTAACAACAACTGTGGACAATTTAGATGGATAAAAAAATTTGGATAACGAACTGATACGTAGTTATAAACATTGTCACTAGGACCCATGGAGGGGATGGGGGGAAAGTCTCAAGAATCAGAGTAATCTCTTTATATGGATTCTTAATTTACAGTGGTACCTCTAGTTACAAACTTAATTCGTTCCAGAGGTCCGTTCTTAACCTGAAACTGTTCTTAACTAGAGGTGTGTTTCGCTAATGGGGCCTCTTGCTGCGCCACCAGCACACAATTTCCGTTCTCATCCTGGGGCAAAGTTCTCAACTTGAGGTAACTCTTCCAGGTTAGCAGAGTTTGTAACCTGAAGCATTTGTAACCTGAGGCGTTTGTAACTCAAGGTACCACTGTATTTTGTTTATATTCTTTACAATCTAATAAAAAATATTTATATATAAAAAGAAAGGTGGAACAGATATATATATGTTTATGGCCAACTAAATAAATTGCATGCTACCTCCATTTCAGATTCACCCATCTCCTCCTGTCCCTCAGACAACACAAGGCTTCATAGGCTGGAGATCCACGGTTCCAGGTCTGGGACTTGAACGTTACTCTAAGATCATAAGCACCAAAGGTGCCTTTTACAAGGACGTGCAGTGGCCAAATGAACCAACCGACTGACTTTGTCCAGCTCTGTCAGCTTCCCTCACTTTTATTTCCACCAGCTTTTCAGAGGCTCCTACTCGGTAGGAGAACATATGTATTAAGAATGTGTTTGTCTACCATTTCAGCAGTACTTTTAAGTGAAGGTTAACGATGAGGTTATGCATGGCTTAGGGGTGTTTTATTAAAATCAGCAGTATACAACAGACAAGTGCTCTTTGGGGCTTTTTTGTAACCCAGGTGATTCTTTGTGAAGAAGAAGAAGAAGAAGAAGAAGAAGAAGAAGAAGAAGAAGAAGAAGGAGGAGGAGGAGGAGGAGGAGGAGGAGGAGGAGGAGGAGGAGGAGAAGCAGCAGCATCTAGGAGCTCAAAACAGTGTTTAATAGAATTGACTGTCCTCTTCTAAGAACAAATAGCAATTCCTGGCTCAGCCATCCTGTTTATTCAGAATTCATCCCGATTTCCTTGCACAAAAATTACATGGTGGTTCAACCTTCAGGTCCTTATTGAGCACTTGTTTGAGTTTGCTTGCAGGGAGGCTGAGCACTCATTCTGCATTCATCCTGATTGCTTGTGGAGTGTTCTGTGTCTTCCTAAAAAGGTAAAGGTAAAGGTACCCCTGCCCGTACGGGCCAGTCGTGTCCGACTCTAGGGTTGTGCGGCCATCGCACCTAAGAGGCCGGGGGCCAGCGCTGTCCGGAGACACTTCCGGGTCACGTGGCCAGCGTGACGAAGCTGCTCTGGCGAGCCAGCACCAGCGCAGCACACGGAAATGCCGTTTACCTTCCCACTATAAAGCGGTACCTATTTATCTACTTGCACTTAAGGGTGCTTTCGAACTGCTAGGTGGGCAGGAGCTAGGACCGAAAGACGGGAGCTCACCCCGCTGCGGCAAGTCCTAGGCACTGAGGTTTTACCCACAGCGCCACCTAGGAATTATTGTTCCTAGGAATTATTCTCATTATAGGAATTATTCTTCCTAGGCATTATTAATTCATCCAGCTTTTCAGTGCATTTCCTTTCCACTTTTCTAAATGCAGAAAGTCACCCCCCCACACACACATTTAAGTGGATTTGTTGCACTTGAGCAACAGAGAACTTTAATTCACTTTAACTGCAAAAACTGCACACACTTCCACTTTGCCCTGTGGCTAGAAAGCATGGGTCTGAGTGGTTCCTCACTGGTCCCATTTTGTCTAGGCATGGGTCCCAGCAGTTTTGCCTTTGCCCTGCTGCTTTCTCCTGGAAACCCACTTTTTAGCCCTAAATCGGAGCACATGTCAATCCAGAGAAAACCCAATTGACGTTTGCTCCCATTCAGTGGTAAACAGCAGGTTTTCCCAGTAGAAAGCAGAGGGGTAAGTGGATGAGCCCCTAAATTTGTGGTGTGCACTTGAATTGCTCCTGCAATATACTTAAGGTAAAGTCCAGTCGTGGCCGACTCTGGGGTTGCGGCGCTCATCTCGCTTTATTGGCCGAGGGAGCCAGTGTACAGCTTCCGGGTCATGTGGCCAGCATGACTAAGCCGCTTCTGGCGAACCAGAGCAGTGCACAGAAATGCCGTTTACCTTTCCGCCAGAGCGGTACCTATTTATCTACTTGCGCTTTGACGTGCTTTCGAACTGCTGGGTTAGCAGGAGCAGGGACCGAGCAACGGGAGCTCACCCCGTCGTGGGGATTCGAACCGCCGACCTTCTGATCAGCAAGTCCTAGGCTCTGTGGTTTAACCCACAGCGCCACCCGCGTCCCACGCAATATACTTACCCCTTTTCTATTCAGCTTGCTCACATGACCTAGCACACACAGAAACTGAGCCCTGCGTCTCACCAAGCAAGTTATGAATTGTTTCTGCAGCACCTTCTCAATAATCCCATGGTTCTTTGTGGCTGTTATTATTGCATTATCAGCGCAGCAGAAAATCTCCTGCATGGTCGCGGAAGTTGCAGGGTCAGTTGCTGGTGACTTTAGCCTTCTAGAAAAGTTTCAGCGAGCCATTTCCCTCTTCCTGCCTGCAAACGCTTTCTTTTAATCTCTTGTTCCGCACCCCTCAGAAACAAACTGACCTTCTCAACATTCTTTCCGAATAACTGAGAAATGATTCAGAGCCTTTGGAAAGAACCCTCAAAGAATGAAAACACTCGCAGAAAACATCTTTCCCCCCCAGAGCTAAACATTACTTCAGGAAAAATGGGAATAATATGTTAACAATCAGACATGATCCTGTATTTATTGGACACAGTGAAGATTCTTGTGGTACAACTTTGGAAGGCTACCCGCGTTCCCGAAGTTACATTTTGGTCGAAAACATTTTTGGGAGTTAGAAGTGGCCCTCCCTCTGCCTCCCAATGCTAACACTGTGTAGCTAGTAACACAATTTATGCAGTAAGACAGCATCAAACAACTAACCTGTGACAGATCAGGTCAATGGCATAGCCACACCCTGTCGGAACACGCCTGGAGGGCACATGCAGCCCCCAGATTGACACAAACCTCTCTGGGCATCTTCCTGATGAAGCGCAGCCCAGGACATTCACAAATCAGTCCCAGTGCACACCAGTGACACATATCAAAAGACATGTGCACTCTCAATCAGCAGAGTATAGCAGAAACTATCGTGGAGGCTGAGTGTGTGCATTCCAAGTGTTTATTAAGCCATATATACAGGACAAAGCTATCATGGCGTCCTCTCCCATCTTCTCCGAGAGAGAAAGAAAAGTACAAAAGTACAATGCAGCGGAAGTGGGATAAGACTGACTTCCGTTCTCATACTTTCCAAGCCTAGAAAGTAAACACTGACATGTGATATAACAATCACACAACCAGCAACGGAGGAGTGAAATGCTAACACACCCATGAATTTGAACCCATGGGGGGGGGGGGAGTCTGTCAATTAAAAACAATACCAATACAGATGCAAGCTGGGAAATATCTCGGCTAGAAAACCTTGTTGAAAGAGGAAGATCTACAATAGCCACTGAAAAGACTCCAAAGGTTAGGCACCTCCACACTAAAGGCCCACTTCCTACATTGTGATTTTCTATATCTATCATCTCCTTCGTGGATCACTGCCTTGTCATGGCGAAGGGGCTTGAACAACTCAGAGAAGCTATGAGCTGTGCCGTCCAGGGCCACCCAAGATGGACAGGTCATAGTGGTGCTCCTCCATTATGGTGCTGGAGGAGACTCTTGAGAGTCCCATGGACTGCAAGAAGATCAAACCTCTCCATTCTTAAGGAAATCAGCCCTGAGTGCTCACTGGAAGGACAGATCCTGAGGCTGAGGCTCCAATACTTTGGCCACCTCATGAGAAGAGAAGACTCCCTGGGAAAGACCCTGATGCTGGGAAAGATTGAGGGCACAAGGAGAAGGGGACGACAGAGGACGAGATGGTTGGACAGTGTTCTCAAAGATACCAACATGAGTTTGACCAAACTGCGGGAGGCAGTGGAAGACAGGAGTGCCTGGTGTGCTCTGGTCCAGGGGGTCACGAAGAGTCGGACCTGACTAAACGTCTAAACAACATATCTATCATAGGGATAGATTCAGAAGTCAAATCAAGGGGGCTTCTGGTGCCAACATCAATGGCAAGAGAATTTTGCTATTCGGTTTAATCTTGTCTCTTAACTAGGGGCTACTTATTTTCTATGGATCTTCTAGATACATTTATATGTATCCTGAGAATTTCCTGGTTCAGGTTGGGTGGACAGAAGCAGGAGTAGCAGCAGTTTACTCCCTTGAAGAGTCAGTTTGACCCTGGGTTCTGAGTAACAACAAAAGAACCTAGGTCTTGGGGCAGGCTTTCTTGACAAGGTAGAGTCAGTCTTCAAATCCCCACTCAGCCATGAAGCTCACTGGGTGACCTTGGGCCAGTCAGTGTCTCTCAGCCTACCCTACCTCCCAGGGTTGTTGTGTGGATTAAACGAGGACGGGACAAACCTTGAGCTCCTTGGAGAAAAAGGTGGGATACAGAGGCAACAAATGAATAATATACAGTATTCCATTTTTCGTTTTGCAAAGCCAATACAATTCCAACAATATTTTGCTAACACAACTTGTGCTTTGCTGGTTGCATGTTAAAATCAGCAATTTGGAATTGCAGTGGCCCAGATCCACGGACACAGTCCTTATCAAACGCGGAGTCTCCAATGAAATCCAAGAGACTGCCAACAGACAAATGAACCTCATATGTACATTGGACTAAAAGTTCCGGATTTGGACAAAACAGTTGTTAACACTAAGTACAGATTGTTAACACTGGAGTAGATTAATTTTTGCAATTCATCTTGCCCAACTAACTTTGACCTCATCTATCCTTTGGTAGTATGGTGGCATTAGCTTGGTAAATCAGTAACTCCACAAAGGATTTTCGTTGCTTAGGGCTGCAATTGTGAGCACAAGCTGTAACTGTAAGCACACTTGCTATTATTTAGTTAGGCATAAAATTTGCATCCTTCCTTAGTGCTGACAACCTTGCAGCCACTTAGCAGAAAATAAAACAGTGAGGTTAGGACAACGAAGAAGAAGAAGAAGAAGAAGAAGAAGAAGAAGAAGAAGAAAAAGAAGAAGAAGAAAAAGAGGAGGAGGAGTTTGGATTTAATATCCCGCTTTATCACTACCTAAAGGAGTCTCAAATCGGCTAACATTCTCCTTTCTCTTCCTCCCCCACAACAAACACTCTGTGAGGTGAGTGGGGCTGAGAGACTTCAAAGAAGTGTGACTGGCCCAAGGTCACCCAGCAGCTGCATGTGGAGGAGCAGAGACACGAACCCGGTTCCCCAGATTACGAGTCTACCGCTCTTAACCACTACACCACACTGGCTACGACCAAAGAAACCCCACCAAGCTACAGGCAAAACCATACAAACTTGATGGTGAAAAGCAGATGAATCTGTAACAAGCAGCAAAAGGGGTCCAAGGCATTGCTAAAAGCAATGAGAGGCAACAGAATGGATTTTGCCTAAAATATATTTTAAAAGGCGCTAGATGTACATCATTAGGGAAAGTGGGCACCATCACTGAAAAGGCCCTCTCCCTGTAGCTATCTGCCTAACCTCAGACAGGAAGACATGACAGCTCTTGCTAATAGCTATGGAGGGACGCTGGTGGTGCTGTGGGTTAAACCACAGAGCCTAGGACTTGCCGATCAGAAGGTCGGCGGTTCGAATCCCCGTGACGGGGTGAGCTCCCGTTGCTCAGTCCCTGCTCCTGCCTACCTAGCAGTTCGAAAGCAAGTCAGAATGCAAGTAGATATATAAGTACCGCTCCGGCGGGAAGGTAAACGGTGTTTCCGTGCACTGCTCTGGTTCGCCAGAAGCAGCTTAGTCATGCTGGCTACATGACCCGGAAACTGTACGCCGGCTCCCTCGGCCAATAAAGCGAGATGAGCGCCGCAACCCCAGAGTCAATCACGACTGGACCTAATGGTCAGGGGTCTCTTTACCTTTACCTTTATGGAGAGCAGACCTTACCAGAGGCAGTAATGCTCTGAATGCCAGTTGCTGGAAACCACAGGAGGGGTCCTGCTGCAGTCCTGATCTAGACTGAGGGTGGGGGCGGGGGCAGACTTGCATGGCGGAAAAGGCTCCCAGTTGCAGATACAAGGGTCTTGTTCCAAAGCAGGACCGCAGTGGATCTGGCAGACAAAGGGCTAAAGCCCCACTACCAGCCGCTTGCCAGAGTCCTGATTTAGATCAAGCCCTCATGCTAGCAATCTCAGTAAGAAAATGTACTTTGGCCTTCAGTTGGACTTGCTTCCGAGTAAATATGCTTAGGATTGTGCTGCACATAACCTAAACCTCTGGGGGATTTCCTGAATCAAAAATTAATAAAAGTAAGCCTTTCCGGGTTTTTTTCTTCTCTCTCTCTGTCTCTCTCTCTCTCTTTTGGGGGGAGAGATTTTCTTTTGAGTGACTCCCCTGCCCCCGCCAGCCAGACTTGGCAGCAATTCTCTTTCAAATATATTTCATCACTAACCAGAGTTTCTAACATGACCTTCTTGTGGGGTGTGTGTGTGTTTTAAAAAAACAACCTTCAGATGCAATTACAAATTAGTCATAAAAAGGACTGGCTAGTGAATTGCAAACAGGCAACATCAGGGTATTAAATCACTCCACACTGTATGAAACCTGGCATTTAATCTATGGAAATTAACCTCCTTATTGGAATCCAACTGGGTACATAAATGTCACCAGCGCTTTAAAATGCCACGCGGTTGCCAAGGTCACAAGAGTGTAAGTAAATCTGATGTATACCTATGGGACATGCACTGAGACACTCTCCCGTGTGCTTGTTTGTTTGTTTGTTTGTTTGTCTGAGGATCATATTTAAAACTTTGAGCAAAGACCCCCGTTGTAGTGCGGTGTTTATATATGTTTATTAATTTTAACTTCTACAAATTAAAAGTTCAAAAGCAACAGGGGCAGGGAATGAAAGGCACATTGAAATGAAAAGTTTGTCACTTGATCTTTGACAACAATCTCCTGGCTGTTCTACACAGCTCAGAAACAACTCGATGGTTGGGGCAGAGACATTTCCTGGAAGATAGATTGCTCACCAGGTGGGACAGGCAGAGGTAGAAAGAAGGCCAGCATGGTGCAAATGCACCAGCAGGAGCACCGGAATGACTCCACCAGTGCATCTGCACCGCACTGACCTCCTCACTGCTGCTTCTCTCTCTCTCTCTCTCTCTCTCTCTCTCTCTCTCTCTCTCTCCACCACCCTACCTGGTAATCAGCTGTGACCCACCTGCCAGGAAGCTCATATCATGGCTGCAGAGACAGGTGTGAGAGCAGGAGTGTGGCCCCTTGTCTACACCAGCAGTCCAAGCAGAATTGGACTCCTGCCGCAACACACGGTTGCAATAGCCCCACAGGCAAGCTGACATAGTCTTCAATAGCTGAAGCTCCCAAATACACTTAATGGGCACCTCCACACACGGCACATGGCAATAATCTTTCATCAAGGTTTACGGAGGCATGGGTGATGACAGCTGCTAGATCCAGATCAGACAGGCATTGTCAAAGCTTCCTCACTTGATGTAATTGGTAAAATGTACTCCTGGCCGCTGAGGCATTGTGGAACTCCAGGTGCAGCAGAGGAGGCAGCCGTCATCCTAAGCTGCGGACCTGGGAGGCTGAAGCCAGAAAGTGATAGGATGCCCTTCAGCTATGCTCATTGGACCTGCCAAGAGTCATTACTTCAGCTTTTGTCAGGACCCGGCCTCAACTGTTTTCATCAAGCACACCATCCAGTTCAAAGGCAGTGCTAGAGACACCAGTTGAGGGCCATTTGCAGTACATTTAAGGGTACGCTGTGTTTGTTTATTATTTGGAGAATTGGCTTGTTCCAATTCTTTCCTACAGCTAACTTCAAACAAAACTGTCCCTTCCTGATGATGTCATATAGCTCAGCTACCTCCAACTTGGTCCTCTCCAGATATTCTGGACTACAGCACCATTATGCCTAGCCAGTGTGGCCAATGGTCAGGAATGATAAGAGTTGTAGTCCAACAGTGTTGGAAGAGCCGAAGACTGGGGAAGGCTGAACTAGCTTAACAGAAGTTTACTCTTCCTGCTACCATTTGCTTTGGGGAAAGTGCGAAAAGGAATGGTGTCAGCAGTCCTCACTAAATGACAGATCCCAGGAGCCTTTGAAGGAAGCCATGATAATTAAATTGCTAGACATTTGTAGTACAGACATGCCCTTCATGGTCAGCAGAACCAAATGCAATGGATGTTTTGGACTATCAAATGCAAACATGTTTTTACTTGTTGGTACTGTTTTATGCCTGTTGTCTTTGTCCATGGAGTTTGACAAAGACATAAAGCATCTCAAAAAGCAGAGACATCACCTTGCCAACAAAGGTTCGTATAGTTAAAGCTATGGTTTTCCCAGTAGTGATGTATGGAAGTGAGAGCTGGACCATAAAGAAGGCTGATCGCTGAAGAATTGATGCTTTTGAATTATGGTGCTGGGGAAGACTCTTGAGAGTCCAATGGACTGCAAGAAGATCAAACCGATCCATTCTTAAGGAAATCAGCCCTAAGTGCTCACTGGAAGGACAGATCCTGAGGCTGAGGCTCCAATATTTTGGCCACCTCATGAGAAGAGAAGACTCCCTGGAAAAGACCCTGATGTTGGGAAAGATTGAGGGCACAAGGAGAAGGGGACGACAGAGGATGAGATGGTTGGACATTGTTCTCGAAGCTACCAGCATGAGTTTGACCAAACTGCGGGAGGCAGTGGAAGACATGGCATGCTCTGGTCCATGGGGTCACGAAGAGTCGGACACGACTAAACAACTAAACAACAACAACAACAACTGTTTTATGTTCTAAATAAAACTGTAACCCACTGTGGGAAAGAATGATAAAGAAGCAGTAATAATAAATGCTGCTGAAAGTTCTCTCAAAACTGGGTAGAGTTCCCCTTGGTTATTTGTTGAGACTGACCATCAGGAGGCCAATTTTTATCCTAGCAGTTGAATAGATAGCTATAGTCTCTCATTCCCTTGCCATTTTTCAGGCAACACTATTTGCAGGTAAAAGATAAAAGCTCACGAAACAACTTTTAACCAATGAACCTAGTGCTTTTCCCCCAGCTTCCAGGTGGCACAAGTTTGGAGTCATTCCATAAAAGTCAAAGAGGCCATCTGGAGAAGTCCACTTAGTTTATAATGACAACGGGCAATTGTTGTTAAATGCCCTCCAAATTTGGAGAAGGAATTAAGAAATCAATATGCTACCCCATCACTTGATGAGAATGTTTGTGGTGTTAAAATATGCACAAACACAATTTCTGAATTTACACTTGGACTAATTCGCTTGGGACCATATGGAGTTTGGATACATATTTGTTGTTTCAATGCAGGTGGGAGGGATATGAAAGTCAAATAATGACTGTGGAAACTGCACTCCTAGAAATGCAATCAGTAAACAAGCCTTGATCTATATCATTAGGGCTTTAATTACTATTATCATCCATCTCCTAAATTTCCCTTAAGTCCTATTTATTTATTTATTTATTTATTTATTTATTTGTTTGTTTGGGTTTTATGATTGTGTGCTAAGGATCAGAGGTTTGATCATTTAAATGTATCTCACTTTTCTATGCGAGTCAGCTAACAAAATCAGAACATCAGTAACTAGGAGTAAGACCACTGAACACAATGCAACTTACTTCTGAGAAGACCTGTATAGGATTGTGCTGTAAATTTTTATATTATCCACCAATACACATCCCCCATGGCCAACACCATTCTCAAATGTTGATGCAGAAGTATATCCTGCTCAGCAAAAGTCTCCTGCAAATTTAATTAGAAGCTTCCTCCTTGAGACTTCTTCCTTTGACTGATCATCACAGCCTGGATTTCTTTTTCTTTCCCACCCCACTGGAGCCATGGTCATCTGTGGGAATTAAAGTTCAAGTAAGGGATGACTCATCACCAGTAACGCTGCACCAAACTGAGGAGGAAGCAATCAAAGGCAGAAGCTGAAGAAGGAAACATCTAATTAAAGACACAGCAGCCCTGAAAAACCTGAGTAGTTCTTCACCGGACAAGACTGAACAGTCTGGCACTACAATTATGGTTTCAATCACCATTTCCTAGTGGGGGGAAATCACCACAAAAGAAATCTGGAAAAAAGATAAGAGGATAAGAGGAAAAAAAACATTAGTGTATGAAGGAGAACAATTCCAGTGTAAACAGCAAGTGTGGAAGACATTTGTATTTTATCAGGCATTTTTGCACACTATATTTTGTAACTCTCTCTAGAAGCCTGTTATACTGCAAATAAATTTTGCAGAGCAATACACAACAAAGACAACATTGGCAAAGGGAAGCAATGCAAAAAAAAGCAAAACTCATAAGAAATAAATAAAACTGTTCTCTAGCACTGAGATTATTCCTGTTGTTCTTTATCAGATCTAATGAAGAACAGCCACTATAGTGTCGAAACTACATTAATAAAATGCTGAAAGAATGGTAGTGCTCCGGTTTATATTCATCTAGGCTGCTAGGAACATAAGACATAAAAGAGAATTGTTTATTGACACAAGCATCCTCTCGCCTGGCCTAAGGTCTTGCGACTTTTAAGTAGTGAGAATGTTTTTCCATTATCAGAAGAGCCCCAGTTTTAGAAATCCAGTTTTCCAGCGTTGGTATTTCAGGAATACTAACCTTAGCAAAACCTTGTTTAGTTACTAAGAGCAGAAACACTGAGTAGTATATAATTAAGCTTTACTTAGAGTGGACCTATTAAACGTAATAGACCTAACTTAATCATGGGCCTAGCATAGTCTGAGATAGATAGATAGATAGATAGATAGATAGATAGATAGATAGATAGATATAGATAGATGATAGATAGATAGATGATAGAATGCTGAACGGAAAGATTGCGTAACATTTTAAGGCAGTGTACAAATCATGCTTCGCTCTTCATGCATTAAAGTGTGATGGCAAATAAATATATTAGATATATATTCATCCTTCACCTTACACCCCCCCCCAAAAAAAAGTTAAGGCACATTTTAAATTCAAGCTTCAAGAATGATGTCCCGGGTGCTAGCCAATAGGTGCCTGCCACAGCCAGCTCTTTTCCAGTTTAAGCTGAAACATACTAGAAGAAACCTGTAGGATCAGGGTTGTTGCTGTTTTTCCAGAGCTCTCCAGCAGACAGAAAAATATGCAAATGTTTGGAGAGCAACTACGTGGCTAACAAACTACCTCCAACACTCTAGAAAAGTTACATCTGTCTTCACCGTACATTTCGGCTTTCCTTTAGATGCCTGACAGTCCCTGCTCTCTGTCTTTCTCTGCGCCTTCCTTTATTAAACGCTGCTGTAGTGTAGATTTGACACTCCATTGTGCTTGGAAGCAGCTCTATAGGTGAATAACAATATCTGCTTCGGACTCTTTTCTTGAGTTCATTTCACTGAGGAACTGCGCTGTAAGTGGAGGAGAAATCGCAATGGGAAGACTATATTATATCTAAGACTAGAAAGCTTTCCGCAGCAACAAAAGAAGCTGCAAGAATTCTGCTTACAGCTGTAAAATAAAACCCTTGTGGAAGGGGAGGGGGTGGAATTATTTGGGTCATATGAAGCGGAGCTAGTTTTGACATTCAGGCTTCAGGCTGGTCACAAAGGACTTAGAGGCTTCCTCTGTAGCAGACAGAATAGATTACAGAGCTTTTCACTTGCATGATCAGGGTGTAACTGGTTGACAAATGTGGTACAGGAAGGAATTTTCCCCTGGTCAGAACGTCTGGGGAACCCAGTAAGAGCAGGGAATGTTTGCCTAGCCTTGCAATTAAGGCTGAACTTGCTGGCTTGAGCTATCTGGGCTTATTCGACAGAGTGCCAGAATCCAGCATTGCAAAAGCCCAGTTCTCAAAACAAGTCTGATCCAACACCAGCACAGGTTTGTGTGTAGGGGGGGATGTCGCAGGAGCATAGCTCAGTCTGTAGAGCATGAAACCCTTAGTCTCCAGCCCCACACTGGGCAAAAGATTCCTGCATTGCAGGGGGCTGGGTTTAATGACCCTCGTGGGTCCCTTCGTACGTTTCCTGGCCCACCAGGATTGCAGTAATTAGCAAGCTCCCTTGCAATTAGGATCAACGTTATCAGTTGCAGGATGCACTTTATCAAAAGAATGCTTTTGAGAGCCGGGAGTTCCCAAAATGCTATTTTGTGCTTGGCGTAATCACTGGATGCTGAGGATAAAGAAGGGAGGGCTGTGGCCTTCGAGGCCATATGCGTCCAGCTGGCCCACAGAGGAAAACAAAAGACTGAGCGCAAGGGAACTCTGGTCACTCTTGCAGAGCTCTTTTTGAGGAAGGGCTGCAAGCTCCCACCCTTTGCGTTCAAAAGGCTGCAAGTTCAATCCTTGGTATCTCCAGTTGAAGAAAGCAGAGGGGAGATCAAGGAGCTGCTTACAACTGAAGACAGATATTTCCAGTCTGTCGTTGGTTTGGGGTGGGATTCACTGGCACGCTGGCAAATTCAGGTTGTGCAATAAAGGCTGCGTACATGCCGCATATTTCAAGGACATTGTTATGTACTGAAGTTCTCACCCTGGGCCAGCAGGGGGATACTGTAGATAGTTTTCACTCAGGTCCACATATGCAAATAAGGGATCGAAAGTGACGTTCAGTGATTGGATAGTTACAGAAAATGGTTACTGTTGCGTTCTAGTGGAGCTCTATATAAGCAGCTGGCTGAACCCTTCAGTTCAGTTCTGTTCTGGCCTGTGAATAAACAAGAGCTGTTTGAAGAATTGCTGTGTCGTCTGATATGTTCACCCACAACTTAACACTGATGACAAGGACGGGATCCGAACCTGCGTACACGCCGCATATTTCAAGCACATGACTTCCCCCCAAGAGCTTTGTTGTTTGCTCCTCAGAGAGCTGCAATTCCCAATACCCTTTAACAAACTGCAGTCCTCGGGACATAGCTGCCAACTTACAGATTTGAAAATAAGGGACCAGCAGCCTCGAAAACAAGGGATCAGCAGCCAAAATAAGGGATTTTCCAAGCAACTTCCAATGTTCAACTTCTGAGCCCCTCCAAGCCAAAGGCAGAAAGCCCAGCCAGCAGCCAAACGAAGCCTCAAGCGGTGGTTCCCACAGTGCAGCAACCCGGCAAAGGGGATGCAGCAAGGGAAACCACCGTCACCTCTCTGCTGCGAAGCGCTGAGCAAAGGCGAGTCCCCAGGCAACGCGGCCAATTTGATCGGCACAAGGCATTCAAGCTCCACCCCCCAGTCATTCTTAGACTCCTTATTGGGTGAGCAACGCAGCCAAGCAACACAGTTGGAGCCTCCCTCCTCCCTGGCCGGCAGGGAGGGAGGGAGAAGAGCTGCTTCCTTTGAAACCTGGGAAATTTAAGGGACATCATCAATAAAGGACAACAACGGGACACGGCGCTGGGATAAGGGACTTTCCCGCCAAATAAGGGACGGTTGCCAGCTATGCCTTGGAATTCTTTAGGACAGTGCCATGTGCTTTAAATGTGTGGTGTGTACACAGCCTAAGCTGATCGGGAGGTTTTGCTCAGCAAACCAGCTTCCCCAGAAGATCAGACTTTTTGTGATAAGGAAAGTGATGGGAAAAGGCACTGGGAAAGGTGGTATGCAGTGGACGCAGTGCCCATCCCAGGAAACAAATGAAAGTGGATGCTCCTTAAATAGTTGCCTGATCTCCCCACAAACAACTCAGGATGAGTGATCAATAAAGAGGTTGCTTGGAAGCACATGGCTTCCCCTGCAAGAATCTTGGTAGTTCACCCCATACTGCTATCTTCAGCCTGGATAGCTCAGTTGGTTAGAACGTGCTGCTGATAACACCAAGGTTGCAGGTTCAATCCCCACATGGGACAGCTGCATATTCCTGCATTGCAGGGGGTGGACTTAGATGACCCCCCACGGTCCCTTCCAACTCTACAATTCTAGGATTGCCAGCACCTGTCAATAAACTACAGTTCCCAGGATTCTTTGGAGGGTGCCATATGGTTGAAATGTGCATTGGAAGTGCTTTAAATGTATGGCTTATGGATCAGCCCCACAAGACAGCCTCCTACCCGTGCTCTCTTTGAGGATTCCTCCTGTCGCCCACTCCCTCCAGTGTGAGTCTTTTGGCCGAGGAACAGAAACACTTCAGTCTGCTTCGCTGAAAGATCACGGCCGTTTCCCCCCACCTCAGACCGCCCTCTGCACTTCCACTGCCTCCTCTTCCTCTGGGGCAAGCCAGAACAGGGGGGGGGGATTTGCATGGGCCTATGCTATTATTAGTGGGACGCGGGTGGCGCTGTGGGTAAAACCTCAGCGCCTAGGACTTGCCGATCGCATGGTGGGCGGTTCGAATCCCCGCGGCGGGGTGAGCTCCCGTCGTTCGGTCCCAGCACCTGCCAACCTAGCAGTTCGAAAGCACCCCCGGGTGCAAGTAGATAAATAGGGACCGCTTACCAGCGGGAAGGTAAACAGCGTTCCATGTGCTGCGCTGGCTCGCCAGATGCAGCTTGTCACGCTGGCCACGTGACCCGGAAGTGTCTGCGGACAGCGCTGGCTCCTGGCCTATAGAGTGAGATGAGCGCACAACCCTAGAGTCTGGCAAGACTGGCCCGTACGGGCAGGGGTACCTTTACCTTTACCTTTATGATATTATTATTAGTAGTAGTAGTAGTAGTAGCAGTAGTAGTAATTTATTAAATTGTATACCCCCCCACCCCCCGGTAGAGACAAAAGGGGAACCTACATTGCCCATTCTGGCTTGAGCCAATTACCAGCATTGCAGAGCCCTGTTTCTGGATGGGCACCCTCTTCCATGCTCAATTCCCCCCCCCCCCCAAAAAAAACCAGCAATTCCTCCAGGCTACAGTCTGACAACCAAATCCTCTCCCCACTGGTAGAAAGAGCCAAGCAGCCTCACGCCTTAGCCTGACCTCAGCTGACAATGTCTTCCTCTTTTTCTGTGTCTACAAACACCCTCCTCCTTTCATCTCCTCGCCAAAGTGAGAGACGGCTGGTGCTTTCAAGCTCCTCGCTAGGGAGGCAGGATGAGTTCCGCTGCTCCAGCTGAATCTCCTTCCCTCTCGCATTGGCACAAGTTAGACACTGCTGATCAGCCTTGAAAGCCGGCTGGGAGATAGAGACAGAGATAGAAAAATAAGTGAAATCAGGCAATGGAAGCACAATTTCTCTGCCTGAAGAGAATTAAGCATTCTCCGTTGTGCTGTGTGGCACTGCTAGGCCTGTTCTGCGCAACTAGACCTCATTTAAGGAAAGACTGATCTGGCCCAAACATCCCTATAATGGCCCTAATTCCTGTGACCACAGAGCACCTTCCATTCCCTGCTTCTCTACAGCCAATTGATAGTGATCATCAAGTAAAAGGTAAAGGGACCCCTGACAATTAGATCCAGTCGTGACCGACTCTGGGGTTGCGGCGCTCATCTCGCTTTATTGGCCGAGGGAGCCAGCGTGCAGCTTCTGGGTCATGTGGCCAGCATGACTAAGCCGCTTCTGGAGAACCAGAGCAGCGCACAGAAACGCTGTTTACCTTCCCGCCAGAGTGGTACCTATTTATCTACTTGCACTTTGACGTGCTTTTGAACTGCTAGGTTGGCAGGAGCTCACCCCGTCGTGGGGATTCAAACCGCCAACTTTCTGATCAGCAAGCCCTAGGCTCTGTGGTTTAACCTACAGCACCACCTGCATCCCAAGTGATCATCAAGACACAATGGCAATTCCAGGCTGCCACTATCTTCCAGTGGGGCTCAATCACATACCGGCAAATCCAGGTTGGCGGGATCCAGTATGAATGGTCTCTCTCGCACAGAAAACCCATAGCACTTCTCTGATGAAAACAGGGCCGTCCTAAGGAAAAGCGGGACATTCCGGTATCAAATCAGAAACCGGGGCGGCTTCTGTAAATCTGGAACTTGGCCCCAGAAAATAAGGACACTTGGAGGGTCTGAAAACCTGCTTCCACAAAAGAGCGAACTTTATACAATGAAATGAATGGGGAAACGGTACTTGAAAGTATGAAATAACTTCATGTTATCTAGCCTCCCTATGAAGACATCAGAATGTTTGCTCGGTAAATAGCTGGTGGTGTTTAACTATCAAGCAAGCAAGGATGAATGCTTAACAAACAGATCACCTGAAAGCAACTATGGGAACTTGTGATCTAATCACACAAGGCGGAGGCCCTCTCACAAAGGGTAGGAAATGAGCTGTTTTCATCTGCAAATGTTACAGCTGTTAGCAGCTGGAGGAGGAGGACAGAGGGAGAAGAAGTGGGAGGGGGGACTTTTCCCATCCTTTGGGCCCTCTGGGAAACTCAACAAACCTGCTGGAGCTGGAGCTGAGTGTGGAAAGTGCAGCTGAATGGGACACGACATTTCTTGGTTTTATGGCCGGGGGTTGGGCTAAATGACCCTCGGAGCCCCTTCAATTCTGCAATTCTATTATTCTGTGCACACTTCCTCTTCCCTGTAAATGCCATCTATTCTTGTCAAGTCGCAGGCCATCTTCTTCCACCCCAACAATTACACTTGCCATCTCTGCAGACATGTTTCCATTTCATTATATATATATATATATATATATCCAAAGGCAAGTCAAATAGAAAGTGCCACATCTTAATGACAAACATTAGACGCTGGTCTGTTTGATTAACATAATTTCTTTCTGCAGTTGATTTTTATATATACATATATCGAAAATTACTTCCAGATCAGTTGTTTCCCCTCTCATTTAAGTGCACGGGTTGTGGGGAGGGGATTGCAAAGGGGGCGGCCAAATCTATTTTGACATGAAGCACTAATGTGTCCTTTGCTGTGACCTTCTGTCTGCAAGTTTGCGTTCTCACCTCTCTCCCTGCTCTTTAGAAAATACAAATCAGCTCCGACCACAGCCATTGGTCAAGAAGAGCTCTTGCTGGCTCCCCTCCAAGCCTCCGGGGTTTCTGGAGCAAATAAAAAGGTCCTTTCTTATGACACATATTTAAATTTAGCACTAAGCAAAGTGGAGGGTGGAGGTGGGAGACGGAGGAAAATATGTAAAATGTCAGCATCTGACAGGCAGAAAATTAGAATTCATTCCCCTGGGAATTAAATGGACTTTTCTGCTTCTAGTCACTAACCATGACAAGGTTAACATTTTTCAGCTTAATGACTAAGGACATTAAGTGTGCATGTGAATAAGGAATAAAATTACTAGAGGGTACTTGCTTAAGTGTGCGACAACAGAGATGACAACGGAACTGGGGCTATGTTAAATCCAACAGGCCGGGACCGTCCCTCGTGGAAGGCTCATGATTATAGTGGGAGTTCTGAGCGCCCCGATGATGGGCTTATCATGATCACTGAGTACTGCTAGACAAGAAACTCATAAACCTCTTCCTCGCAGCTTCTGAGGGGCAGGCTAGCCATTGCACTCACATTAAAAAGGAGATTTGTCTGCTCAGATCTGAGGCCTCCTCACCTACTGGCCAGGAAATGTGGATGGCTCAAGGTAGGCACGTAAGGAGGCAACGATTTCCATGCCCTCCTGCATTCAGCGCAATCACCGCTGTTCCAGTTCTGCTACAGTTCGACTTCTGCTGAAACCTACCTTATTAGTCATGCTATGTGCTGTGTGCAATTCGTTATTATGCGGTTGATTTCTGTGTATTGCAATAGAAGGGAAACACCAAAGAGCAATGGAGAAAACAACATAATTCTTTATGTAACATTTGTGGTCTGAAAAAAAAACCACTGTATGGAATATTGCTCTTGTTCACTTGTGTAATATCCAACCTCGGAGGAATGTGTATATGGTGGCAGTTTCCACTCCTATTTTTGTTTCTGACTGAATTCTCCAACATCCCTATGTACAGGATAAAGGGGGCCATTTCTTATCTTTCTTATTTATTAATACATACATACATACATACATACATACATACATACATACATACACACATACCCTGCCACTCTGGGTGGCTTTCAACAGAACATTAAAAACAGAATAAAACTTCAAACATTAAAAACTTTCCAAAACAGGGCTGCCTTCAGATGTCTTCTAAAAGTCACATAGTTGTTTATTGCCATGACATCTGGTGGGAGGGCCTTCCACAGGGTGGGCGCCACTACCAAGAAGGGCCTCTGCCTGGTTCCCTGTAACCTCACTTCTCGTTGTCAGGGAACCGCCAGAAGGCCCTCGGCAGGCTGTTAACATTCCCAAGAGTTCAAAGGGCCTTAAAGACTTGTTTTAATTGGTCTTCTCTAGAGTAATTCTGGGTACACTTACCACCCCAGCTGAATTAGGGTTACAGTTGACTGTGTTATGTTTTACCATCCTAAAGTAAAGGTAAAGGTACCCCTGCCCATACGGGCCAGTCGTGTCCGACTCTAGGGTTGTGCGCCCATCTCACTTAAGAAGCCGGGGGCCAGCGCTGTCCGGAGACACTTCTGGGTCACGTGGCCAGCGTGACGAAGCTGCTCTGGCGAGCCAGCACCAGCGCAGCACATGGAAATGCCGTTTACCTTCCCGCTATAAAGCGGTACCTATTTATCTACTTGAACTTAGGGGTGCTTTCGAACTGCTAGGTGGGCAGGAGCTGGGACCGAATGACGGGAGCTCACCCCACCGCGGGGATTCGAACCGCCGACCATGCGACCGGCAAGCCCTAGGCACTGAGGTTTTACCCACAGTGCCACCCACGTCCATTTACCATCCTACAGATTGCTAACAAATTGAATGGGTTTTATTCTTTTGCTTTTCTTCATAATTATGTTCTTGGTGGGGTTTTTATTGTTCTTCTAAGATGAGCATTGCCTAGAAATTCAACCTACAGCTATGTTAAAATAGAAGAACAAATAGGTCCTGTGGTATGGTCTGAAGGCACATTATGAAGCTAAGCAGGTCTTGTTCTGGTCAGTTCCTAAATGTGTAAACACTTGGGAAAATGCATGTACACTGCCTTGAGATCCATGATCGAAGAAGTGTGGAATATAAACATAAATAGGATAAAATAAATTATGCAGCAAAAGCACCCCCACCTCCTCCCTGTGTGCAAAGTAACTACATACCATAGCTGTCAACTCTTCCCTTTTCTTGTAAGGAATCCTATTCAGAATAAGGGAATTTCCCTTAAAAAGGGGAAAACGTTGACAGGTATGCTACATACATGAAAGGGTGACAACTCCCGATGGGCAGTGATGGTGCCAAAGCTGGCCATCATATAAAAAGTTTCTCTGTACTTAGAAAATTAGCACTACAACTTCTCCTTGACACGCTAGATTTCTGCTTGCAAGGCCAGGGAAGGGGTGCATTGAAAAGGTTTGGTGCCCAACCTGCACCCGCAGAGCAGCATCCCATGGCCCTCCTGCTAAAGTAGCTTGTGGTCCTGAGGCAGTTGCCTCGATCGGGTTCAATTTAGTAGTTACTTTCATGCGGCTCATGATTTCTCCCGGTGATGGACTGATCTATATTCCACATTCTTCTTGCTCAGACCGCACTCTCTTATTGCTTTTGGTCCCTGGCCTCATTACCTCATTCTTCTTCTCTCTGCTGTGAGCCCCATAAGTCACTTATCAGACCCTAATCCCAATATAGCCAAATCATTTTCAATATGTTAGCTCTGCTCAGGAGCTCCTTCTCCAGCCCCACACTCACAGCGCTGTTTTGTAGCCTCAGCACATTTAAGTCACTCTTGAAATTACATCTCGCTCAAGGTCATCGTGCTGAATTTTAAAATGCTCTTCGGTTCGGCGCGCCATCCCCGCACCTGCATTAACTCTCGTCTGATTATCCTGTTTGTTGTCGCTTACAAATTAAGTAAAAAGGAAGGGGAATCCAAAGATACCCACAGTCACTTCCTCCAGCCCCCCCCCCCCCTTGAACTAGGCATAAAATGCTAATCAGGTATTGGCGGAGGGGGGCAGAATCCGATAGGCATGTAATCAGCTGAAAAGGTTTAAAACAAGCTGGCTCCTGTATCCCAAACCAATCTGGCTGTGTTGTGGTTCAAGGACCCGACCCCTGCAATGTGGAATGAATACACAAGGACACGTGATATAAGGTTAATGGGCAAGAAAAGGCCACAACTTTATTGATTACAGCAGTGAAAAGGTATTGGCTTAGGCATTGGATGTCCAAAACAAGGGGGGTTTATTCACCAGTAGGTGGAGCCTGTTGATGCTAATCCAACTATAGGCTCTCCCCTGATGTCACCGAGGGTCGTGCCATGGCCTCCCTCCAAGCAGGCATCGGACAGAATACACGACCGCCAGATTCCTTTAACGGAATACCCAAAAATTGAAGGCATAGGCGATGGCCACACCTAGCCCTTCGACACACCACAACACATTATTCCAATGCCTAACCTACCCACCAATACCACGAAAGTTGTGATGATTGCTATGAGGTACGCGAAAAAACCCGCCCACAACCACTCCCCTCTCTTCCAGGGTGGAGAGTCTTTGTGAGTCTCTTTCTATGGTTTTGCTGTTCCCTTGTTCCACAGCAGAACATGCCTGTTTAATGACAAACTGTGTCTTAGCAACTGTGCTGGTCCCGGGGGGTTACCGTGCGGCGTGGTCCGAGGCTGATGCGGGGTCCAAGGTAAGGAGCCGGGCGTGGTCGGGAACTCTGGGAGAGCAGGTCAGGATGCTGGCAGGAACAGGTTTCCAGCGATGTTGCTCCCGCAACCTGGGACTGGGCTGACTGGCCTTTATCTCCTCTGAGGCCTAGGGCAGTCCCGGCCCACAGGTGACTCGCCTCTCCTGGCCTTAAGGCGAGCACTCCTCCTGAGAGAACTTACCGTATTTTTCACCCTATAGGATGCACTTTTTCCCCTCCAAAAATGAAGGGGAAATGTGTGTGCATCCTATGGGGCAAATGCAGGCTTTTCGGTGCGCACCGACCCCTCTCACTCTTCAGGCTTCAGGAAGCTATCCGCAAGCCTCGCGCGCCCGGCGGGAGGTTCCGCCGGGCGTGCAAGGCTTGGGGCGGCAGGCGGCAGCCTGCAGCCCGAAGCACGGGGCACGCTGCAGAGCACGCCCCATGCTTCGGGCAGATGTCCACAAGCCTTGCACGCCTGGCGGGAGGTCCTGCTGGGCTCGCAAGGCTTGCAGGCAGCAGCCTGTTTTGGGGGTTGGGGTCAGGGGAAGCTCGGGCTTGCCTGGGGGGGGGGAATAAAAAAAAATCTTTATTTCCCCCCCCCCAAAAAAAATCTAGGTGCGTCCTATGGCGCGGTGCGTCCTATGGGGTGAAAAATGCGGTAGTTCCCTCCGCCTCTCTGCCCTGAGCCTCTGCAGCTGAGGAGAGACTGGAGGGTTACTGGACCCAGAGGCAACCTCACCTTCCCCCGACAGGGCTGCAAGAGGAGCAGCTGCAAGCAATGGGTCCTTGATCACCTCCGGAGCCAAAGCGGATTCAGCTGGCCCTGGAGGCGGGAGACTCCTGTGCAGGCTGGGATTCCTCCGGTTCAGCCTCTGAATCGGATTCCCAGGCCATCACAGCAACATAGGCAGCTGTCCTGTGTTAAGTCAGACCATTGGTCCATCTATTTCAATATTGTCTACACTGACTGCCAGCAACGCTCCAAGGTTTCAGGCGGGGACACTTCCAAGCCTTACTTGGAGATGATGGGGGCTGCACACACACACACACACACACACACACACTGCAAACTGCTCTGAGGTGTCCTCATAGCAAGTGGTCCCTCTGGTTGCGAACAGGGTCTGTTCCGGAGCCCCGTTCGCAACCTGAGAGGAACACAACCTGCATCTGTGTGTCTGCGCATGTGCGGGTTGCGATTCGTGGCTTCTGCGCATGCGCATGATGTCCTTTTGTGCGTCTGCGCATGAAGAAGAAGAAGAAGAAGAAGAAGAAGAAGAAGAAGAAGAGGAGGAGGAGGAGGAGGAGGAGGAGGAGGAGGAGGAGGAGTTTGGATTTGATATCCTGCTTTATCACTACCCGAAGGAGTTTCAAAGCAACTAACAATCTCCTTTTCCCTTGTTGTTGTTGTTTAGTCGTTCAGTCGTGTCCGACTCTTCGTGACCCCATGGACCAGAGCACGCCAGGCACTCCTGTCTTCCACTGCCTCCCGCAGTTTGGTCAGACTCATGTTTGTAGCTTCGAGAACACTGTCTAACCATCTCGTCCTCTGTCTTCCCCTTCTCCTTTTCCCTTCCTCCCCCACAATAAACACTCTGTGAGGTGAGTGGGGCTGAGAGACTTCAAAGAAGTGTGACTGGCCCAAGGTCACCCAGCAGCTGCATGTGAAGGAGCGGAGACGTGAACCCGGTTCCCCTGATTACGGGACTACCGCTCTTAACCACTACACCACACTACACCACACTACACCACTACACCACACTACACCACACTACACCACATTACACCAGCAGCGAAACCTGGAAGTAACCCTTTCCGGTACTTTTGGGTCGCCGCAGGAAAAGACATAACCAGAACTGAATGTAACAAGAGAAAAGACATAACCAGAACTGAATGTAACAAGAGGTATGACTGTACAGGGCTCTCTTAGGGTGGGGTGGGGAGAACAGGGGTAACTGCCCCAGAGCCCACACTTTGGGGAGATGCATACCCAGTGCTGACAGCCACAAGTAACTGCAGAACAGCAAAATACAGTAAGCCAGGGGTGCGGGGGGTGGGACATAGGAAATTGCCTTGCACTGAGTCAGATCACTGGTCCACCTAGCTCGACATGTCTGCCCTGACTGGCTCATCAGGGCTTCAGAAAAGGGTCTCCCTGGCACCAGCCCTGCCTGGAGATACTTGGATTTAACTTTCAGCCTTATCCGTGCAATGGATTCTCTGCAACTGAGCTACGGTCCTTGAGCTATGGGAAGATGAAGGCAGCAGGAGGCCCACACCGTGCAATTTGCCCTTCTCAACAGGTCCTTCACAGTGGTTGCTCCCAAACTCTGGCACTCCCTCTCTAGGGAAGCTAAACAGGCTCCCTCCTTGTTGTCCGTCCACTGGGAAAGACCTCCTTGTTCCAACAGTCTTTTGGGAACAGGCTGCTTCTAATGAAAGGGCTGGTGCCGTGCTGTTTTAATTGCAATCATCTTTAATAGGTCTTTTAGATTTACATGTAGTTTTGATTCTATGAAAGTTTGTTTTCTAATGATTGGGCATTTAAAAAAAATGTTTTTAGCTGTTCCTATTTTACCTGTAGAGGACGTGGGTGGCGCTGTGGGTTAAACCACAGAGCCTAGGGCTTACCGATCAGAAGGTCGGCGGTTCGAATCCCCGTGACGGAGTGAGCTCCTGTTGCTCAGTCCCAGCTCCTGTCAACCTAGCAGTTCAAAAGCACTTCAAAGTGCAAGTAGATAAGTAGGTACCGCTCCAGCGGGAAGGTAAATGGCGTTTCCGTGTGCTGCTCTGGTTCGCCAGAAGTGGCTTAGCATGCTTGCCACATGAACTGTACGCCCGCTCCCTCGGCCAATAAAGCAAGATGAGCACCGCAACCCCAGAGTCTGTCATGACTGGACCTAACGGTCAGTGGTCCCTTTACCTTTATTTTACCTGTAAGCTGCCTTGAGTTAGGGAAAAAGGTGGGGTATAAATAAATTAATAATAATAAATTAATAATAATAATATCAATACTACCACCCCTGGGATAGTTCTGGTGAAAAGATAAGCTGTGTACATAGCTGCAGGCTATGAAGCATCCCTGCTTTGTGTCCTTCCTCCTTTTAAGTGCATGACAATCCCATGCCACAAGGCAAATACCAAATTGACCCTTCTTCATCTGGCTGCGCTGGGTGCTCCTGCCTGCAGCCAACCTTCAGTTTTGCAGGTTCATCTTTGGAGTATCCTACCTGGTCTCTGGAGGAATCTGAAAGACCAAACAGTGATTAGCTGCTTGGTGTCTGATCCTTGAGCACCCTCTACCGGGTACTGTTAGAATGGACATTCAAAACAGAAAAGGTGTCTTCCAGTGGCGAAATATTTCAAAACCAGGGAATGGGTTCTTGTCGTTGTCTTGTTGGACTGTGTATGTGATAAAGGGGAGCCATACCGCCTAGGACCCTCGTACCTACAGGACCTCCTCTCCTGGTATGCCCCACGGAGGACCTTATGGTCCGCAAATAATAACATATTGGAGGTCCCGGGTCTTAAGGAGATTAGACTGGTCGACCAGGGCCAAGGCATTTTCGGCTGTGGCCCCAGCCTGGTGGAACATGCTGTCACAAGAGACCAGGGCCCTGCAGGATTTGACATCTTTCCATAGGGCCTGCAAGACGGAGCTGTTCTGCCAGGCCTTTGGTCGGGGTGCAGTCTCCCCCTCTTCTCCTTATAAGAACTTGCATGAAAGTGCCCCCCCAATTTTTCTCACAGGCTCATATAACCTCTGGTTGTGAACGGATCCGGCTGTCTTCTAGCCATTCCCAAAAGTGCTGCTGACTGGGTCCTCCAAGAATTAGATGAGCACATGGCTTGTGCCAGTAATAACCCATAAACATGACATGCAGATAGAAGTAATGAGAAAAAGTACCCCACCCCCCAAATCCAATAAAATCCAAGGTTGGATTACTGCAATGTGCTTTACATGAGGCTTCTCTTGTACTTAGTCCTGAAACTGCAGCTGGTGCAGAACACCATTGATTCCATGACCTCTGCTAAGGTAGTTGCATTCATTGCCAATAGGCAGTGAGTTCCACAGATCCCAGAGATGTGCTTAGTGTGTCCTAGAAACCAGGCCTTTCGTATTGTAGCTTCAGCCCTCTAGAATCAGTTACCAGCTTAAATTAGACAAGTACCTACTGGTTTGTTTGTGACCCAATCATTTTATGGGATGTCAGTTGCACAATTCTATAAATCATTTTATTGCTCTTAACTTTATAATTCATTCTACTGTACAGCACTTTGGTAACGTTGGGTGGCGAAGCAGTTTATAAACCTGCATTAAACAGACACAAACACACACAGGGATGAAAGTGTCATCCATTAATTGTGTGTTTGAGAAGGGCGGTGTTAACTTACAGAGGCAACCATCACTTACACAAACAAACAAAACCTAAACTGAACAATTTAGAGTCCATGCTGCACTTCTTCCCAGATAAACATTCGATGATGCTCAGACCAGGTGCTTCTCAGCAAGTGATCAAAGCCCCTCCACTGGATCTTAGACTCGGAATCAAGGTTCCACTTTATCCACCGATTTGACCTTGATAGCAGCGAGCTGAGCACTTGCGCCTGCCCGCAGCTTCCACTGGTACCGAAAGAGCCTCCGCTCGCATTCCTTCTGCCCCCACAGGCGGGCCAGCATCACAGCATTTTGGCCATCATTGTCTTCATCGCTAACCTTGGCCCCGTAGCTAAGAAGCAGGTCGATGCAGTCGCAGTGGCCCGAGGTGACGGCAACGTGGAGGGCTGTTCTACCCAGCGGCGTTTTATATGCCAAATCAGCACCTGGAGAGGGGGAAGCACACAAAACAAGGGATCTAAGAGACCAGAGTTTAACATATCGAAAAACTTTTGTAAGACAATACAGTACAGTCATACTTCAGGTTACAGATGCTTCAGGTTGTGTTTCTTTAGCTTGCAGACCGTCAAAACCTGGAAGTATCAGAACGGATTACTTCCTGGTTTCGGCGGTCGCGCATGCGCAGAAGCACTAAATTGCGCTTTGCACATGCGCATAAGTGCTGAATTGCAACCCACGCATGTGCAGATGCGCAGGTTGCGGACGCTGCAAGTTGCAAACGTGCATCCCACATGGATCACGTTCACAACCCAAGCATCCACTGTAAACTCTTTAACCCTCTAATGCAGTGGTCTTCAACCAGTGTGCCCTGGCACCCTGGGGTGCCTTGAATGATAGTCAGGGGTGCCGCGGGCAACACTGGCCTCTGTCCCTCTTCCCTCCCCTCCCTCCTCTGATGCCCTCTTGCATCTCTGCCTCCCAAAGGCTTGTGTGGCTTGGTTGCAGCAGCCCCAGCTATGAGCTCCCCAGGCAAATGGCGCCTCTGGGGCTGGCCAGGGGGTGCTGGTTGCCAGGAGCTGAGGCGGCCTCAGAGTAAACAAGCAAGTGGGTGAGGGAGCCCAGTCAGACAGTCCACTTGCCTTGCTGTTGGGAACAGATGGAAAAGTGGGAGGCCGGGCAGGGAGACAGGCACATATCTGTCAACCGTCCCTTATTTGGCGGGAAACTCCCTTATCCCAGTGCCGTGTCCCGCTACTATCCCTTACTGATGATGTCCCTTAAATTTCCCGGGTTTCATGCTCGCCCGGCTCAGGAGGGAAGCAGCGGCTCGGGGTCCTCTGCCGTGAGAGAGAGAGCGCGCTGGAGCCGTCGTCCTGGCACGAGGAGTTCCATTGGCCCTTCCCCGCCCAAGAAAGGGGGGGGAGGGAGAGAGACTCTCGCCCACGCAGCCCGCAAGTCCGGAGGCAGCAGTGGTGGTGGCAGCTGAGGAGGCGGCCTGAGGGAGGAGGAAGAGGAGGGGATGGGGAGGGACGCAAAAGGGCGGTGCTTCAGCGGGTGCCACGGCGTCACAACCGCTTTATGCAGGATTAACAGCATCTGCCAATCCTACCAATGTATGTTTGCTTTACAACAGCAAAATCCCTTATTTTGGCTGCTTATCCCTTATTTTCGAGGCTGCTGGTCCCTTATTTTCAAATCTGTAAGTTGACAGCTATGGACAGGCATCGTACTGGCCTTGATTGTGCTTGCTGTGTGCAAGGCCTGCCTGGGAGCTGCATGCCCGGTACCAAAGGGGAGCGGCTGGGGAAACCCAGCCAGATGTGCGGGGTATAAATAAATTGTTGTTGTTGTTGTTCTGCCATGCAGGCCTGGCAGTGCCCACTGCTGCCATTGCTGCCTCCCAAGTAGTGTAAGGTGCAGGCTTCACATTCCCCTCAGCTTCAGGATCTGTCCTTCCAGTGAGCACTCAGGGCTGATTTCCTTCAGAATGCATAGGTTTGATCTTCTTGCAATCCATGGGACTCAAGAGCCAGTGTGGTGTAGTGGTTAAGAGCGGTAGTCTCGTAATCTGGAGAACCGGGTTCGCGTCTCCGCTCCTCCACATGCAGCTGCTGGGTGACCTTGGGCCAGTCACACTTCTTTGAAGTCTCTCAGCCCCACTCACCTCACAGAGTGTTTGTTGTGGGGGAGGAAGGGAAAGGAGAATGTTAGCCGCTTTGAGACTCCTTAAAGGGAGTGAAAGGCGGAATATCAAATCCAAACTCCTCTTCTTCTTCTTCTTCTTCTTCTTCTTCTTCTTCTTCTTCTTCTTCTTCTTCTTGAGTCTCCTCCAGCACCATAATTCAAAAGCATCAATTCTTCGACGATCAGCCTTCTTTATGGTCCAGCTCTTACTTCCATACATCACTACTGGGAAAACCATAGCTTTTACTATACGGACCTTTGTTGGCAAGGTGATGTCTCTGTTTTTTAGATGCTGTCTAGGTTTGTCATTGCCTATCTCCCAAGAAGCAGGCATCTTTTAATTTCGTGACTGCTGTCACCATCTGCAGTCATCATGGAGCCCAAGAAAGCAAAATATCTCACTGCCTCCATTTCTTCCCCTTCTATTTGCCAGGAGGTGATGGGACCAGTGGCCATGGTCTTAGTTTTTTTTATGTTGCACTTCAGACCATATTTTGCACTCTCCTCTTTCACCCTCATTAAAAGGTTCTTTAATTCCTCCTCACTTTCTGCCATCAAGGTTGTGTCATCTGCATATCTGAGGTTGTTGATATTTCTTCCGGCAATCTTAATTCCTGCTCGGGATTCATCCAGCCCAGCCTTTTGCATGATGACTTCTGCATATAAGTTAAATAAGCAGGGGGACAATACACAGCCTTGTCGTACTCCTTTCCCAATTTTGAACCAATCAGTTGTTCCATATCCAGTTCTAACTGTAGCTTCTTGTCCCACATAGAGATTTCTCAGGAGACAGATGAGGTGATCAGGCACTCCCATTTCTTTAAGAACTTGCCATAGTTTGCCGTGGTCGACACAGTCAAAGGCTTTTGCATAGTCAATGAAGCAGAAGTAGATGTCTTTCTGGAGCTCTCTAGCTTTCTCCATAATCCAGCACATGTTTGCAATTTGGTCTCTGGTTCCTCTGCCCCTTTGAAATCCAGCTTGCACTTCTGAGAGTTCTCAGTCCACATACTGCTTAAGCCTGCCTTGTAGAATTTTAACCATAACCTTGCTAGTGTGTGAAATGACTGCAATTGTGTGATAGTTGGAGCATTCTTTTGTGGGAAAGCCATGTGTTATATGACGACCAGCTCACCATATCATTTTAGGCAAATTAACCTATTGGACTAATGCTCTGTGATCAAATTGTATGTAATAGTTTTCTTCTGACCACTAAGGATGACCAGCTGGGCTGAAACACATCTGGTCTTGGACAAATTTTGGTTATATTGGTCATATAATGGTTTTGATCAAGTTTCAGCTCAACAGACAAGTCCATTTGTTATTATACTATCTTTGTAATTTTATCCATTTTGACCCTGGTTTTTACGTTGGACTGAAACTGTGCTTCACTTTCTTACAATGTTTGGAAGCAATTGACTTATTTATTCCTAACCACCTTAAACTTTGAGACTTGCAATATTGAAAACATCAGCCTTAGACAGCTACAAGGGCCCCTTCAGAATATAAGGATGCTACCATTTTGCATCAGGAAATCCACTGCATCCAAACGACCCCTGCGCGCATTGATAAATAAAGCCACAAAGGTTCGGTGTGCTAACCATTCGTTCCTCTCTGCTGGTCCCAGGGATGTGGAATAGGCCGTGGCAAATGTGGAAGACATTGAACCTCCTGCAACAACAATCTGGCAATGGAAGACACAAAACAAGTATTGACTCATTATTTAAACAGGCTTGGAGGAAACCTATTGCACGCTGTGAGCGAATCCCAAGCTGTTGGAAAGGCAGTAGAAGATGGGCAACATTTCCCCTGTTTATCCAGTCAGCGGGTTTGCGGCATCGCCTTCCGTTTGGCTTCTGGACTTCTCTGCCAGACTCGTCATTATGTGAGGGTTGAATCATTGTGGGAAGGGCAATGCAGAAAATAAGCCAATATGCTGGAAATGTTAGGGTTGCCGTACGTCCCCTTTTCCCAGGACACATCCTTTCTCTCATGGGTATGTAAAATGAGAGTCATCATAGCGATCCATAGTTCAAAGTAGAAGCTTGCAAATGTGTCCTCTTTTTTCGCTCTTCAGAATATGGCAACCCTAATATCCTTCCCAAATGCATGCAGATTAGCAGACAAAGGCTGTTCAATGCAGGCTTCCTCAACCTCAGTCCTCCAGATGTTTTGAGACTACAATTCCCAGCATCCCTGACCACTGGTCCTGCTAGCTAGGGATCATGGGAGTTGTAGGCCAAAAACATCTGGAGGGCCGTTAACCAGTGCCAATTTTAACTTCACGCAATAAGCAAAATGGTGACCCTGAAGATTCTCTCTCTTATGCATCTAATAATAATAATGCCTTTATTGTCATTGTACAACCTGTGGAAAAAGAGTGAGTAAAGGAAGTTATAGAAATGCCGCTACCCTTTAAGGAAAGGAATCAACCTAGTGCTGCCTGATACAAACAAGCACCAAGGTAGTATCTTTAGATTATGTGGCCGCTTTTAATATCTCAAGGTGCCAGAAGTATTAAGCTCCCTCTGTTTCTGCTAAGCACCTTGTGATTTTGAGAACTTGTGCTGTATTCAAGGTGTACTTTGGTACTGGGCAGAGGATGTATGTCAAAAATGCACACATATCCTCTGACTTTTTATGACACGGTAAAACATTTGCGCAAAAAGAGAATCTGAGAATGAAACAACAGCAGTGTGCGACATGGGGACAACATTAACATTCCCTCTCCTACTATGGAAACATTGATTTCCTCAGCATAAAGGCACGCTCACAAATCACTCGCTGCAGTTTCTGTAGAAGGAATCCCCCCCCCCCCCTTTAGAAAAGAAAACCAACCTTTTTGTTGTTTCCTGTCACAGCTGCAGTCACCAATTGCCCCCAGGAGTCTTCTGGCCAAATTCGCATGGTGATGGTTCCTCCAGGAATAATGTCATTATGCTTGAACATAGAGTGGTCACTGAGATCCACTGCGGGAGGAGATAATTCAAAAAACTTCAGAAGGTTGCAAGGCAAAAGATGATGATAGAGATGTGGAAAGGAGGGTTGAAAGACCAAGATCAATTATTTGGGGGGGGGGGGGAGGGAGCAAACATCAGTCCACTTGAAGGTCTCAGGGTGACTTGAAAGGCACTGACATTTACTGGTAACAGCTGCATTTTAGGGCGTGAATTTCTGGTTTCTCCCTAGTCCCTACCCTTAACACACAAGAATAATTTCCTGTAATATGCACAGGGATCACCTGTTCCTCCACAAAGCAGCCATTTACAAGCCAGCCCTGAATTTTGAGCCATCTATACACAGCCCAGGGTAATCTGGGTATCTCGTAGAAAGGCAATTAATTGTCATCATCGTGTTTTGTTTTGTTTTAATCAAAACATTGAAGCAACCAAGAAGAGAAAACAAAGAAGGCTGTCGCCAGTGTGGTGCACTTATGTGCCAGACGTGGATCTGAGAGACCAGGGTTCAAATCATAGAATTGTAGGGTTGGAAAGGAACCTGAGAGTCCAAACCCCTTGCAATGCAGAAATATGCAACTGTCCCATACAGGGATTCAACCGGCAACCTTGGCATTATCATCAGCACATCAGCTCTAACCAACTGTCATGCAACTAATTGAGGGGTGTTGGGCCAGTCATTGCCTATAGGTCTACCTTATCTCACAGGATTGGTTTTGTATGGGTAAAGTGCGGGGGCAGGGATAGCGGGAACAATGTACACCATCATGGGTTTATTGGCGGAAAGGTTATAATTTATTTTTAAAATGGATTTTTAAAGCTAGTATTCTGGCCAAACTTTAAAGCAGTTCACGACAAGAGTCTCTGCAGAAACAGCCAAACCTTTTTGATTGTTCTAGATTCTGATCGCATTCTTTCAACGCTGTCTTCAAACCCATATGGTCTAGGATTTGTGATGATTGCTTAATGGCAGCAGAGATGACCAGCATGAAAATTCTGTCTCTTGCACCATAATCTCCTTTTTCTCATGATCATTTGTTTCTTGGTCAAATAATGACTTGCTTAGTAAACTAACCCACCCATGTGCAGTTAAGCTATCTCAAAATGATAGATTTAGGGAGGTAGAACTGCAAATGTTGTATTGGATCAACTGCAAAACAAATTGGATCAACTGCTAAACAGTTTACAAATTCACGTAACGTATTTTATAACAATTATTAAAAGCAAACAGCTAATGATGACTCCTAAAGCAACTAAACATAAAAAATTTCATTTATGACAACCAATATTTCTGTATGAAAAAGACTATGCTGCTTCTCAGCTCCATTTGCCAAACATTACGGAACAATATAGTGTGACAGAATTGCCACCTGCAAGATGAAAAGAAGCTAGAAACCGACACCAAAGGTTATTAATTCAGGTTCCTTGAGGCTGAAAAAATACACTTCAAAGTTTGTGGGCATTGCCTGCACAAATCTTAGAATCCAGAAAGGGGCAACTGAATAAAATTTTCAGTGATTAAGGATAGGGCCTCGGTATCTTTGCCCTTCTCAAAACTAGAAGAACCAGAATTATACAAAAGAGTAAAAAGTAGGGAATTGTGCTAAATGAAATAATGTATATTGGTATAATTAATACAATTCAGCTTTCGTTAGCACAGAATTTGGATTGCTTGTGTCCAGAATGACACTTTAATCATAGAATACAACAGCCCAGGCTGTATATGTGGCATATAAAATCATATAGTCATGAATGTTACAATACTTGAAACTGGCAATAAACAGGTAACCATCAATACAAAGTCACCCTTTTGGTAGACAGCTCTTGAAACTACAGTGGTACCTCGGGTTAAGTACTTAATTCATTCCGGAGGTCCATTCTTAACCTGAAACTGTTCTTAACCTGAAGCACCACTTTAGCTAATGGGGCCTCTTGCTGCTGCCGCGCTGCCGGAGCACAATTTCTGTTCTCATCCTGAAGCAAAGTTCTTAACCCGAGGTACTATTTCTGGGTTAGCGGAGTCTGTAACATGAAGCGTATGTAACCCGAGGTACCACTGTATCCAGTTTTGGATGCAGACTCCCAGCTTAGCTGGTCTAACTCTGAAAGGTTAATTCTTTTCCCGTAACACTTTTGCTGATTGTAGAAGGGGGACCTCACCTCTATCCAGGTAGTGGAGGCGTTGGAAATTCACAGGGATCCCGACTAAGAGCTCCAGGCGGTTCTTCAGATTTCTTATGGTTAAGTCGCGGTGACACTCGGGCACGGTATAGACCTCATCAGCCTCCACCAGATGCAACTTGATGTTAAAATATCGGATCACGGGAGCTTGAAAGTCCCCTGGACGTAATGACCTATGCCGTGAGAAGATGCCGCCGCGAGAAGCCCCCAGTGAGGAAATGCTCACTGTCTTTTTTTTCTTGTCCGGCATTCTTTGAACCACTCATCAGATTGTTGCTAGCTGAACCTCTAGGACATCAAAGCAATGATGTCATGACACAGGACAATGCACGGCTGGCAGATCATCAGCCAATGTGATGTCATTTTGCAGCTAGGACACACCTTTGACAACTTGCAATTGGAACTCCCAGCAGATAACAGACACTTAAATCTCCTTTCCTTCACTATGTATCCCCCACAGCTGGGAAACATAAGATATTAGGTGTCAGGGACCATGCTGAGGAGGTCTGCAAAGATGAGGAATGGCAGGAGTAGCCCCCTCCCTTGGATCAGGATCCTGAATCTTCCCAGGAGCAGTGGGACAGTATAGATTTGGAACAGTGGTTCGCAGAGGGACACAGTTCAGAAGACAAAAGTTGGGAAGAACTGGGTGGTGGAAAGCTAGGAGAACTGAGAGAAAGAGAGTTAACAGACTCTCTCTCGCTGGAGAGCCTACATCTGCCCAGCCCAAGGTCACGATGAGCAAATAAGGCGGCAGAACAGACAGCAAAGTGGTTGCGAGATCAGGTTGCAAGACGAGGAAGTGACGAGGGTGACTGGGGGGGAAGTAGGTGTAAACCTTAATTAGGAGCACCTTTACTCCGAGAATGGACTCTCTGTTCTTTTGCTGTCATCGTTAAAATCTCTTCAAATGGTAAGAGACTATTTTTGCTTTGTTCTGCTTATCCACGGCCAAAGGGAGGGAGGAAGACGTTTCCCCGAAGCCTGACATTATGGGGTGCCTGAGATATTTTGAAGGTAGCCCTATTAAATTGCTTAGAAGGGTTCGCTATGATATGGTGCAAGTCAAGTCAACAAAAGAAAGAGAAGTTTGGGAAAACAGTCATTGGATTTATTGAGATAAATATGAATAAAAAGTTACATAGATTCTATGTTTTGACAAAATCAGCGGCACTTCCAGAGTGTCTCCATCTATTCTGGGTCCTAAACATCACCTTTTACAGACATACAACTGCCACTTGGGCAGGATTCCAGGAGGCGCCAAATTTATAACCACATACAGCAGATAACAGCAGGTTTGATTTCGAGGCAAAATGGCTAGCGTGCTTTGGATTACAATATTTCAGTATTGCACCACTTATATTTTTCGCATCCCTTATCTAAAAGCAAAATCCTTGCAACTTTTGTGTGAGAGGGATGGCAACTTTTGCTCCTGGTGAGGTCCACCAAATTTCTTTTTTACATAATTTAAAACAGAGTGAATGAATATGTTACTCCACAGCATATGTCCATCTGCCCAGAGAGTGATCTATAAGGTGCTGTCATCATGCACAAATTACATTGGGGAGCAAGTCAAGAACCGTTGCTGCCCCCTTTTCAGTCATTTCAGTTGTTTATGCAGAAGCGACAAACAAGCCACTGTGAAATGAATGGAGGTTGTGACAGTGAAGTTCTTTGCTACTCTCACCTATTGCCGATAAGAAATGGAATGCAAAACACACAAAATCAGAAGGGGGGGAGGGTTTCAATGTTGGAAAGGTGAGGTGAGAGAGGGAAAAGTCAAAAATAACTGCCCAGAATTCTCTCTCCTCAAGTGCATGCAACTCTAGATTTTTAAACACCATTAAAAAAAAACAATTTAAGAACAAAAATCCCATTTTAAAAATGGTGAAAACTCCTGGATTTAGAAAAAAGGTGCTATTTTTTAATGAAAATTTTGATTTGTTGCTTCTGCAAAATTAAGTTTAACAGCCTACTCATGCATAAGTGAAACTAACTAAACAATACCTTCATGAAAACTACTCCAACTTTCTAAAGACACATGGATACTTAGGTTATTTAGTTAGGCTAGTGTAGCAAAGGGTACCTATCAATCTAAATCTAACAACATGGCAGCCCAAACTGGATTATTTTAATGTCCAAACAGCAGACCATATACAATTCTTTTCAAACATTTCTATATACACTTAAAAAAAGATGATCAGTGCTGAAAAAAATTTAACGACCTGTTATGGTCAACAAAACTAAAAACTGGTTAGAACAATTTTAGAAAAATCTGAACTGTTAAAAAATACTTGTATGTTAGCATTAGAAAAAGATATTAAAACTACAAAAAAAACTGACATTTTGCTGAAAAACTGCAGTCATAAAAATCATTTGCATTGAAGAGGCATTTTGTTTTAAACATATTAAAACATTTAAGTGTAGAACCACCTTGCAGAATTCACAGAGTTTAAACGTTTTGTACTGAAATAGCAAGGACACATTTCTAAAAGCATTTTAGGATCTTGCAAAGCAAAACGCTATTATAAACGTTAAACACTGTATTGCAATCTGCAGCACAATATTTCATAGTATTATGTCCAGAATTCAGTAGGCAATTGTGGCAAATTAAACCATAAAATAAACAAATTGAGAAACATATACCAGGAAGCAAGCTGACAGTTCTGACAGTACAACCACTTAATGAAGCAAAGTTATTTGAGAGACCACAGCTATGCCCTAGCTAGATACCAGACAAATGCTAAACGGAAAATATTTACTTGCTGCTAAATGTGATTTTGTCAGATACCTTTAAAAAGAGAGAGAGATTCAGTTATGCTTAGCCAAAGGTTACAGTGCTTCCTGTGAGGTTTTCTGCATTTAAATTCCAAACAGCACAATCTTATATCTTATCTACTTGGAAGTAATTATCACAAAGATCAGCGGGCCTTACTTCCAAGTTGCGTTTATGTATAATTGCGCTGTGAGGCTTGCATATTCAAGTAAAGAAAACTTGAAGAGGATACTATTTCATAAGATTCTACTGCAGAACTTTTCTACTTATGGTCAAATCATAAATAAATATTAAATTCCAGCAGCAATCACTCCCCTGAATAATCCCTGGTGAAGACCTATAACATCTACATAATTTGCTTCTGTACATACAGTATAATCTGGGTTTCTGGACTCCACAGTCCCTAGAGAAGTTGTTTATTATGTATTTAAAGATTACATTTTCATGGGTATCCAAAGATGGAAACTCATGAGAATGGGCCTACAGTTGGGAACACAATGTGAATCACCTTGTTGGTGTCATTAATTTTCCAGGACTCTTGCATATAGTATATGAACTATGCAATGTTCAGATTGCTCTGATCCCCCTCTGTTTTTCCTTTCCCATTTATATTTCCACTGATTTATATCCCTTCCAAGACAATGTCACTCAAATTAGAGTTTACAACCGTAAGCCAGAATTAGTGGGAAATCCAGAGAGGTCTGTGGGCACATGCAACATGATTCCACACGGAGACAGAGAGGTCTTGGGTTTCCCTTCTAGCAGTGGTCCCCCACAGCAAATGGAATGCTGCTCCTAATCTTCAGAACAATCTTTTTGAGAAGGATGCAGTTGGAAGGAGGTGGCTGAAAAGCCCCCACGTGGGAAGAGAAGGTCATGCACAGCTCTTTGGGCAGGGCACATTTTGTACCAAACTTTCCACCGATCTTTGGGGGGAGGGGGGGAAGCAACTCTCAAGACCCAAAGTAGAGAAACCCAGATTCCCAGATCTCTGACCTTGCACTCATAAACAAGCAAAAGCTTTTGTGTGGTTCTCCAGACTTTTGAACAAATTCCAATCATAGCCCAGGATTGAAGGCCCAGCAGCCTATATCCGCAAGCCTCAAACCACTTACTTTGGAGTAGGCCCAACAAATATACAAGAACTACATCAGAGTTAGTTGTTTGAGAACTGCAGCTTATATTAATGTAACAGATTTATCAGAAAAAGATTGAGAGATAACTGCAAGAAGAAAAGCTACCACTATGAAATGAATCTCTCTCTCTCTCTCTCTCTCTCTCTCTCTCTCTCTCTCTCACACACACACACACACACACACACACAGAGTGACATACTCACAAACACAGAAGAACCAAAAAATGCTACAATTCACAAAAGTGAAGCCCTCTGTTGTTTTTAAAAAATGTCACTTCCACCCAGGGGGAATGAAAATTTACTTTTGCTGTGCTGTTTGTTTTTTTAAAAAATGGCTTACAGATATGGATTCAAGTTTTCTGAACTCTTTGCCAACTTTCTGGATGAATTTATATAATAAAATGTGATGCCATTAGCAATGCAACAGTGAGTGTCCATTACAACAAAACGGGTGAAACTCCACATTTTCTATGTTCACTGACTATATAGCTCTGTGCACCACTCTGAATTGGAAGCCAAGTGATTAGCCTTCCCTTGTCTCTGAGTCACCATGTTCAAAAGGCATATTCCTGTTATCTGGGGTGACGATGAAGCAATGAACGTGTACAACTTCACACAAGCAATACATAAATACTTTCTGTAGAGAGGAGTGTCCCTGCCCACATCCTTGAAAGGCAAAAAACCAAAAGCTGAATGATTGGTGGGCATTCCATATCAGTATTGCCAGTCTGTAGATAAAAGGTCAATGTGTTCCTCATTTAAATGACGGTATTAAGAACAAGCCCTTTTCCCTTCGGTTACATTGGTTGCTTGATGCAGTCCTTCGTCCAGGTTCGTTGCCAAAGCAGCAACCTGTTAGCTGAGTCATCATTTTGTGGTCCACACAGACAAATGAAGTTAATTTTGCTTCTCAAGTGAAGTAATGTGCATATTATTGTGTTTTGGTTTGATGGTGGCAAAAAAGGAAACATCCTGGTCCCTGTCCGCCTGCAGAACTAGGACAGTCTCTTCAACGGCTTCAAGGTGAGGGTTGCCAACACTTCTAAAATATACTAGAATAGGGGAATGAAAGAGAACATTTTAGTCTGAACTACATTGTTTAGCACTTAGCTGTTCATTTATTATTTTTCCGAAATCTTTTAACACTCTCTCTTGTCCAGATGAGCCCACAAGGGATCTTACAGTAAATTAAGACAAATTATAAAAAACAAGAGCCAATAAAAAGTAGATACAAAAAATTAAAATTACTAACAGTGCCAACCATACTCAGAAGCAAGTCCCCTCAATTTCAATGGGACTTTCTTCCAGGTGAATGGGTATAAGATTGCAGCCTAAAACCATGTACAGCAAGGGAAAGAAACACAACAGTGACAAAAGTCTGGAGAAACAAATGAACAAATTACAGCTTGCTGAAAGGCCATTAAGGAAAAGGCCAAATGGGATCCACTCGGGAAACTGGACTAGACTAGAAGGATATTCAGTCTGATTTAGCAGGGTTCTCCTTATGATGGTATCTCAGTTTGCACTGGGTTTTCTGGGACATCAGAACCAGGAAGACACAAGTCTAACTGATGAATTCAGGGATCCAAGCTGTGAACCACAATAGGATGTATGTGTTTGGTGAGTAACAATATCTATAAAGGTCTTTGTTGAAAAAGAATGAACAACTGAAGTGCTCAAGTTTTTCAGATTACAATACAATTGTAATCCGAAACAAGTAGCAAAAGACAGCACTATTACTTAACTATGGAGATCACACTGCTAGAAAACAGTTTATGTGCAGAATGAATTAGCATACCTTTCTCCAACAATGTTTGCCTCAGAGCTTTAGCAAGCAGAACCCTTACATTTGGCACGGGATCGGAAGCCAGACTTAGAAGGCTGGGTAACAAGTGTTCAACAAAATGGTCAGCAGGCATGCACTCCTCTTCAACGACTGCCTGCAAGAGAAACCCATCACACATAAATGCTAAAACACCAAGCATCTTTTTCAATAAAAGCAATAATCAAGAGGTGGCATTTGCTGTGCACTAAGTAAGTAGCTTAGGAAAGCCACAAATTCTTTCAGCTTCCATCTGCAGAAAGGAGATAATAATAATGCCTTACAGGATTAAGAACAAAAAGAGATTTCGAGGAGGTCCAAAAGGATCTCTCCAAACTGGACGAATGAGTAGTAAAGTGGAAAGTGTAATTCAGTGTAAGCAAACATAAAGCTTACACGAGGGCAAAAATGCCTATTTTCGCATAAGCATCAATGAAGTCTAAACTGGCAGTGACTGGCTAGGAAGAAGACCTTGGCATCATGGTGGAGAGCTTGGGAAAAAATGACAACTCAGTGTGCTGCATTTGTGAAAAAGCGATCACTAGGAAAGGGACTGAAAATAAAACTGCCAATACTGCAAACAGTTCTGATCAGCACACCTCAAAAAAACAAAACAAAAGCCACTGTAGGGCTGGAAAAGGTTCTGAAAATGGTACCCAAGATGATTCAAGCGGATGGAGCAACTCCATCACAAGCAACAATTGCAATATTTGCAATAATTGCAATTTTTAGTTAAGAAAAAAAGGGCTCACTTGAGGTGTACAAAGTACTGCATGGGGCAAAGTAAGTGAGCACAGAAAAGTTCTTCTCCTTCTCATATAAGTCCTAGAACCCAATGTTATCCAATTGAAACTCTGTGTTGAAAGATTCAGGACAGACTAAAGAAGTGCTTCTTCACACAGTGCCTAGTTATATGGTGGAATTTGTTACTCCAAGATGTAGCCATGGCTACCGACTTGGGTGGCTTTAAAATGTGGCCAGACAAATTCACAGAAGATGAAGCTAGCAATGGATACTTGCCAGCATGGCTGTGTCCTACTTCCTGTAGTGGAGGTGACAGGTCTCCGAACACCAATTGCTAGGGGACAAAGTGTGCTTTTGGTCTTCCCTTAGGGATCTGGTTGGCCACTGTGAAAATAATGTGCTAGACTGCATGGGCGATTGGTCCGATCTTATGATTACAAGAAGATAACGTTTTCAAGGCTCTTGGAACTCCCTAAGAGGGTACTTGAATGCAAAGTGTTTATTAATAAGAAGTATTCTCAACATCCCTCTCCAAGGAGGCACCTCCGTTTCCCTCGTGGTACAGTTTTAAGCAGCAATATAGGCCCTGATACATCAGAGCACCTAAGTAAATGGTATCAAAACAGGTGAGAAAAGTGGAGAAAACAAGGAGAGAGAGCGGGGGGGGGGGAATAATGTATAGCAGTTAAGTGGGATGGCAGAACCTCCACTGAGAGTCTTGATAGGACTTGCTGCCAATGGATTTGAGAACTCTTTTAATTGTGTTCCTACTTGTTTTCTCAGTCGTGAGTGGTGCCCCCTCTGAATAGGAACCATTCAAACTAAATCCTTTATCACAAGAAGCCAAGAGTGTCTTAGTATCTATCCAAACAGGCACAAATTTAAAAGGCAGAAGATTCCATTACACTGATTCAAGGTTATACACGTTCCTCCTGTAGATGTCCATGTCATAACTCCTATCCCTTTCTTACTTCACACAACTCCAAGTAGCATGCACACAGTTTCCCAGGTAGTTTTCCATGCAGTTAGCTTCCATGCCCTGCTTAGCTTCAGCAGTATAACTGTGTGAAGGCAATTCTGTTCTTTATTCACACCCTAGTCATGAAAGAAAGAAAGAAAATCCCACCTGGCAGATGAAGGCAAACGCTTGTCTTCCAACCCACTTGGAACAATGGCGGAACCTCACAATCAACTCATTAATGAAATTTAAACCCAGAGAGTTTGCGCTGTTTGCATAAAATTTCTGTAATATTGCCACAACCTGGAGGGGGGGGGGGGAATCAAAGGAAAGAATCAGGTCATGAATAGTAACAACTAAAGGTGGCAATGCTGGTGCAACAAATGCCTAAACGTTTTCCATATTTGTCCCTTAATAGTAATTGTTTTAGTCTTTAAATACACAGGACAAATCACAGGAAAATTATAGTGAAAATTAGCAAGAAAAAATATATAGGTTAAAGCAATCTTGTAAAACAAAATATAATATGTATAGCATATGTAGACACAGGGAAAGTGCAAAAGCTTACCAGCTTGAAGGAGATCCACCTGACTTCAGAAACTTTATCTGAACAGAGTGTTAGTGCAATATGCCGCAAGTAGTCATATACGTCATTGGGGTTATAGAGCTCCAGTATCAAAATGAGTTGCCTAAAATAAGAGAGAAATAATTATTTACAACACTGTCTTATTGGTCAAAGAATCATAGAATTGTAGAGTTGAAAGGGACCCTGGTCCAACCCCTGCAATACAGGAATCTCAATTCCATCCAAAATCATACCAGACCCTGCTTAGCTTTGCAAATGTACTAGCAGTGTTATTGCTGCACCACTAGGATGGCCATTCTATCTTCTTGCTCAAGAGGGGGTTTCGGATGACTAACAATGCCTGGTAATTTATTTACAAAAATTTTATACTATTTCATTTACGGTAAGTAGTTTACAAAACATCTAAGAAGTTTACACACAAAAACCCTAAAATAAAAGCAATAAAAAACCAAGTTATTTTAAAAACAATTAAAACCAGCTGTAAACTAAAGAGAGATTAGAACATGTCAACATCAACATGTCTGGATATGCTTGCCTAAACAAAAATGCTTCAAGCAGGCATACAAAAAGCATACAGTGAAGGCACCTGCCTGTTGTGAAAGTGTCGGTTGGGCCACACCGAAAGAACAATTTCTTACAAGTGCACAACGAGTGCTGTGTGGCATCTGTAATGGTGCCAGTTCCACAAATCGAAGCTGTCAAGTCAGCACATATGGGGTAAGGGGATCCTGTAAGCAAGCTCTTAAGGGCTTTATATAGCAACAATAACGACTTGAACTTGGCCCAGTAATAAATTGGAAACCAGTGCAGATCTCTGAGAAGAGGTGTTAGGGTCTCACTCCTATCAGCAAATGTGCTGCAGCGTTTAGAACATCAGCGAATTCTGAAAGCAAAGTACAAACTTCTACCACTGTCTTATTAGACACTTATATTTTGGAATCCACACAGCCGATATTACAACCATAATAAGAAATGTAAATGGATACGATACTTGTCACTTAGAACTGAGAACCTTGTACTGAAATTACAAGGTTCTACACTAGATGTCAGCGTTATTACACAGAATGATCTGCTGCATAGATTTATAGTCCTGCTTTTAAGTGGCCCTTGCTATAATTCAAAGCCAAATGGAAACCACTAAATAGCAAATACATACAAAATCGAAACTAGTTTCACTTACTCTGCAAGCTCATAACGAAACCGCCAATTCCTGCTGTTATCCGTAACCACAAATTCTTGTAGCTGGTAAAGGTACTCACGTCTTTTGTCAGCATGAAGTAACTACCCCCACAAAACAAAATCCAAAATGAATTAATACTTCACAACTGAACCTATTAGCAACTGAGCATGAAGACTAGTAGATCATATTCAATATTAATCTAGCACAATTCTGAAGCATTAAACATATCTTTCCTAAAAACAACTTTTCCTCATTCAGGTTAAATGCTAGTCTGCTGTAGAGTTTAGTGCTGGATCAGGACTGGACTTTAGACCCTGCTCTGCCATGAAGCTAACCTGTTGGTTAACCTTGGGTTTGCCAGCTCAGATGTAAATTCATGAATAAACAATAGTGAGCATCAGACAAGTGAGCTTCCACAATTTGATCCCAGTTTGTTCTTACTAAACAAGCCACAGATCCCTAAGCTGTGATGTAATGAAGAACTGTGGCTTCCTTGAAATATGAAGCATAAGCTTCCAATCTCCTCCTCTGGTACATGAAAGAAGAAGAAAGAGAAGGAAGCCCACAAACCCAAGACCGACAAGGGCTGCTCATGTAGTAGGAAACCATGGCTTCCAATTACAGCGGAACCAGACCTCAACCTAAGCTACTAAAACAGGGCTCTTAGGATAAAATGGGGAGAGAGAAAACCACGCCCAATGCCCTGAGGTATGTACACTACCCTAACAGAAGGACAATAATATAACAAATAAATAAATCTCAGTAGTAATTAGTTTCTGACAATTGAATCACAGGGCTAGTATAAAGTATCCCATTTCATTCGTCATTAATTTCAAAGGTTCAAGTAGTCAAAACATTTGCAGATATTTCAATTAGGAAGCAGATCCTGATAATGCTGACCAGTAATTATTGTTTCACGTAACTTCAACTTCTTTATGCAATGTGTTAATGATTTTAAGACCAATTTAAACATTACAGTCCCTGTACAGTGGCTGCCTATGCTATTCACCAGTATCAGTGCAGCACAATACTTAAAAGCAAGGCCTATCTATGCACACTATCTACACACCAGGGTCACCTTTGCATTGGACATATATAGCATTTGAGGTTAGATACTACAGAGGTTTGGGCTGGTACACAGACTTAGGGGGCCTTCAGTCACAGAGTGATATCAGTGGGACTTCTCTAAGTATGATTAACAATGGAAAACCATCCATTATGCCCACTATGAAAGTGCAGATTGGGAAATATATTTTCTGGTGGTGGTGATGGTGGTGAAAATGTTTATGAATTAGTTATCAATTTTTTTCCCTTTCAAAAATTTAACATCTGGGCTCTCTATTCAATTAGTACATCCATTTTTGACACTTCTTCAACCATATGAAGCAATACGTAACAATGCAGATATGGACCGCACACCAACACAATGGGTTGCTATCCAATGCTGTGATAGCAGATTTCTGCTCAAGGAACCGGACTTCACTTTCCTCTCCTTCCTCCTGCAGCCCTTTTTGCACTCCCTAAATCAGCTCTGGAAGATCCCCCAATCCTCTGGAGCAAATTTTGAAGGTGCAGTTAGAGAGTGCGGAGTTAGCATGAAGTTAATCTTCAGAAATGAAACATTTTTTTCTCTTTTTTGGCTTTTCCATGTTCCTCTCTAGACCAGGGGCATGCCTCTAAGAAAAATATAGCTGAAACAGAGCAAACATGAATGAGTTAGCTCCATCTACCTTAAGGAAGTCATAAAGATGTTTAAGGATTCCAATTCGCACTTCATCCAGATCTTTTAAGAAGCCGTTGAAAATAGGTACTAGATCCGCTGCTGTTAACTGATCTCCCAAAATAACAGCCAGCTCATGAATAGAGAAAGCAAGTGTCCGACGCACCTTCCACTGTAAACAGTTAACAAAAATGGAAAACAAGACTGAACTCTGCTGAGCAAATATAGCAAATTTAAAAGAGCTATCAAACCACAAGTGCAAGCAAGCACAAAGCATTAGCTTTTTTTTAAAGGCCTCTTCTCTGTCTTGTCCTTCCAATTTCCCGAGTTGATTGTGCCAGATTCTAACTTCATTCTTGGTCTTTGAACTCAACAGGGTCCAGGAGGATAACAGGATTAGTTAGCTATGATGCCTACTGCTTCCCCCTGGCAATAGCAGAACAGTTTGCATGAAGACAGTAAAAAGTTGTGCTTTCTGGGAAGCTTTGCAAGAAGCAAAAACTTCCTTAGTCTCATTCCACAGCATAAAGTTATACCTCTGTAGAATTATTCACCGACCTTCCACCTCAAGGTGGAAACGATTAGGGCCCCAAATACCACTAGCATTGCATCTGCCAGGAATATCATTTCTTAACTCGAAAAGAATTTGAGAGGGAGGGACATATATAGCAAGTTTAATTAAAAACATAATAACCTGACTCATGCAGACACTGTATGTCATATAGATTGTTTCATTTTATCTTAAGCTACACAGAGTTCATGGAAAGTAAATGGGACATTTTATTTTTAAGCATAAAATGAACTTTGTTCTTGGCTGCATTGTGCATATGCGCACCTCTCGATATTGGCTAGGAAAGATGCTCTCTTCAACCTGCTATCCTGACAGCCTGAAGCTGGATTAGTTAAAATGAACTGTAATGTTATTATGGGCCCGTGAGGAAAGCAAGCACTTTATGGAATTTGAAAGGTTTAAGTTTTATGAAGCTTCTCCTTCTCCCAGTCCTTGTAGCTGATGGGAACTTTTGGGGCTCCGTTAGGCAAACTAGCACAGACGAATGTGCACTAAATATCTCATGCGCCTTACAAATCTGACACATACACCTGTAAAACATGTGATACTTGACTGCCAGGTGCTTTACCTGTACATCTGATGCCAGGGTCTCGTAGGTGTCTTTCAAACAATGCCAGTTCTGCCTACCAAGTGTTAAGGCCACACCAGGAAGGCTGTAGGCACAGTGTTTTGCAATTTCCGTATCAACAGTCTGTGCTCGAGCAGGGTCCGTCATAGATAAGTACTGGTCCAATAAAGGCTGAGGTATGATATCCTGGAGACAAAAAAAATAAATAAATTATTGATGATAATAATAAATTAAACCAGAGAAAGAATGTGTCAGCGCTGAAAGACATCTGTTCAAGTATAGCGTTCCATCTCCCCGCTCCAGATGGCAACTGCACAGTGAAAACAAGCACGTTAAAAACAGCAGCAGTTACAGAATACACAGCAGGCCAAACTTTGTCAGCTCTATCATGGGAAACAGTTCATACACATGAAGTTCAGATGGGTATGAGCTACAAATTACAACTGAAAATAGCAATTTGTGTGCATTATTAAATTATATAGAGAATTTGTATATTCTAACTATGCAAATTATACCCATAATAAACCTGATTTAGGGCCTTGGTCACATGTTACTTTCTGAAGCTGGTGAATGAGACAGAGCAGGAAGAATGCAGGACATGGGTGCATGTCCAAGAACGATCCACGCTCATAACAAGGCTGAGAAAAGAAGGCCTGATCAGCCTTTAAGTCTATATTTATTGCAGTTCACAAAAAAAGCTTATACTTCAGATTCTGTCAGTACCAAAATACTAAGGCTGGCTTCTAGACATGGTCTAAAATGTTTAATTTATGGGAGATGAACTTCCCTATAGCACATGTCAGGGAACTGCCATCGGAGCGGGGAGGAGGCTCCAGGACGATGGTGGAGAGGGTCCCAGTAGGGGGAGAGGTAGCCCATCCGCTGGGGAAGGAAATCAGTGTAACACCAGTGGAGAAGGGGGGCAGATGGGGGAATCGGAGAGGTGGCTCCAGGACTCTTCGCAGGAGACCAGCAGAGAGTGGAGAAGGGGGGCAGTGGAGAAGGGGGGCAGACCACCAGTGGAGAAGGGGGGCAGATGGGGGAATCGGAGAGGTGGCTCCAGGACTCTTCGCAGGAGACCAGCAGAGAGGGCACGAGTACTCCGTTGCCCACACCCACTTTGCGCAGAAAACTTCCGCGCAGGCAAAGGGGGAGGAGACTGGGCGTCAAACAGCTTCTATGCTGGTTTAAGAGGTTTAAGAAACGCCCACTGACGGATTCTGCCAGCGACTGAGGCAGCCACGGAACTTGAGGCTGTCCAGACAGAAAGGGTTCAACCAGGCAACCTAGCCAGGAGTAACGGCAACTTACGCATGAGCAACCCCTAGAACCATTACAGCACATCATTAAGAAATAGTTGAAACAACCTGTAATTTTGATTTCTCTTCTTCATGAAGTGGATCATTCTTTTCTGCCTCTAAAGCTTTGTTGTCCCCACTGTGTTGCTCTTCTGAGTCCTGTAAAAGTGCATAATATGCATTTATGGAAAGAACAAAACAGTATCTGGGGCACCGCATTAAAATTCAGTACAACACAAACAGTGAACATCTATGTAAAAATTGAATCCATGCTGCAGTGCTAAAAAATGTAATCAAAACTATGCTAAGCCATACAAAGATGTAAGCACAGAGAAAAGGTTCTATATTCATACAAGACTTCAAAGGTTCCATGACACCCATGGGATTGTCTTGGTTTGTTACTAGCCCAGTGAGTCTAGCCCAGTGGTCTCACAGCAGCAGTTCCTCACTGGAGACTTATGCAATCCATGAATTCATGAATGCTCTGGGGGATTTTCTGACGGACCTGGCAGTTCCACTAAGGCCCTTGTCTTGCTACTGAACGGCAAGATGCAATGGGCCATTGATGTGATCTCTTTCAATCGTATCAATAGCCCAGGTTATTATGAGTAGTTGTGGACAATGGAGCAGGCTGGATCATGCCTAGAGTACAAAGGACATGGAACTCTGCAAAGAACTTGCCACATGAAAACGTTTCTGTTTTCGTTGGCCTATTCAAACACATAACCGGTTACATGGTTTATTGTGTTTCATTCTTTTAGATACTTTTAAATGTGACTATTCTACTTTTAATTTTAATACAAATATGTTTGCCACTCTGGAAGGGTGGGATATAAATTTGATGGGTAAATAAAAATAAGATGACTGAACATGTGTTATAGCACATAATCATACCTATTCGGTGGCAGTGAAGGTCTACTTTACTGCCCCCACTGCCATGACACTGAGTGGTGTGAAGTTTATTAAGCTCTAACCTGATGAATGGGTTATTACAATTCTCAAAAGCCTGCAGCAGCAAGCACCATGAGGATAAAATTACTTACCTCTGCAAAGTCTTAGATGCCACTGTTGTGATCAGTCCTGATGAAGTATCCAATGCACCACCTAGACTTTTGGGGGGATAATTTTCAGCTTCTGAGGCCTGAGGATGTGGACAAGGTGCTTGCAGTGATTTGACTAACTGTGTGTCCTCTCAATCCTTGTCAGTCATGGCTAATTTGAGGTAGCCAGGGGACATGACCAGCTGTCCAGGGTACGATGGATGCACAATTGCATGAGGGGTGTTGCTTGAAACCTTTTAAGAGGGGCAATGCAACTCTCCTTTTGAAAACCCACCTTTGACACAGAGATATACAGCCACTATAACCTGGTTGCAAACATGCCCTCCCTAAGCAGAGTGTTTGAGAGGGTAGTGGTGGCTCTGCTCTAGGCACACTTGGAGAAAAATGACTGCTAATACCACGGATGGGGACGTGGTCCTCCAGATGTTGTTAGACTCCCAACTCCCATCATCCCCAGCTAGCGTGGTCAAAGGCTGTGGATTATGGGAGTTGGAATCCATCAACTTCTGGGTCCATTTCAATCTGGATCTAGGTCTAGCTTGCCTACTTGATCGGCCAGAAGGATGGCCTTTATTAGCAAAGGGACTCAATATCCCAGCATCTTTTGAAACCACTGATCATGGTATCTCCCTGGACCAGCTCTGGGTTGGGGGCAGTTTTGCAGTGGTTCTATTCTTATTTATGGAGCCTGGTTCTTAATTTGCTCTGGTACGTATTGTAGAAATTTCAAAGGTTCATTCGTTCTTCTACCCCATCTACCATGATGATACTACTTTCAACATTTCCTACATCCTACTGAAGGTGCCATTCTCAGTGGCCAATCTATAATTCTCAGATTCCTTTCTCCTGGGGATCTGCCAGTCTAAGCATTTATTTGAAGCATTGCAAGGCAAGGCCTTGGTATTTGGACTGGTTTTCAGCGGCTGGGATAAAGCCAGTACTCATACTCAGTTGTGTTTAGATAAATACACAGGCATGATTTAGTGCACTCTGTTAGTTACATTTGGCTGCTATTTTAAGTTTAGGCTCAGTGCCCTGCATTTTCAGGGTGGCAGACTACAAGTCAGAATAAGTAAGTAGAAGTATTTAGTGGTACAAAATGATTGACAAGCCATTAACCACCCCCCCCTGAAAAACACACTTATTTTTCCTGCCATGACCAAAACGTACCATATTTTTAATCACAGTTGGAATGGGTGGGTTAATTGCCTCATCCTGGCTTGGCAATGATGATAAGGTGTTCTCATTCACTGAACTGGGATCAAGGACCAAACCTGGTGTATCTTCTGGGTAGTTCCCATTAACTTCTTCATTCTGCTTGATCTCAAAGCAACCGACAGAATCAAGGTGAGCAGCTCTAAGTGCAGCAGACAGTACTTGAACCTGAGCTGATCAAATGGAACAAGTCCCATTAAGTTTGTTTTCATGCATCTCCTTTTACAAGTCCTAAAAACCTATGTCAGAAAACCCCTCTCAAAAGGAGCAGAAAAAGCTTTGAAAATTGAACAATGAAAGACTGAGAACTGCAAAACTTTTAATATTAACTTATTACACAGTACAGTGGTGCCTCACAAGACGAAATTAATTTGTTCTGCGAGTTTTTTTGTCTTGTGAATTTTTTCGTCTTGAGAAGCACCGCTGTGTATTGACGGTTTCCCATAGGAATGCATTGGCGGTTTTTAAAAAAAGGCGCAAGACGTTTCGTCTTGCGAAGCAAGCCCATAGGGAAATCCGTCTTGCGAAGCAACTCAGAAAACGAAAAACTCTTTCGTCTTGCGAGTTTTTCGTCTTCCGAGGCATTCGTCTTGCGAGATACCACTGTAGTTCTTGAAAGGGGTAAGACCTACTCTTCACAAATTTGTCTATCAATGCCTCTGTGCCTATACGGAAATTCTATTCTCAGATGCATTTTTGAAAGATTATAACTTATTTACAGATTAAGTATAGGTGGTTTTCACCTGCAATCCTGTAAGCATTTACATGAATTCAAAAAAATTACTTCTGAGTAAGCATATGGGATTCTGCTGTGAGATACATAAAACATCACAAAGATGACAATACTGAAATTTAAAGTTCATAGACGTAGAGAAGATCTGGCCCAGGATTTTTTGGATCCCAAGCTAACACTATTTCTATTTTTAGTGCAATAACTAGAACCTCTTTACTGGTCCTAATAAACACATTTCTACTTTGGCCTGCTTTGCCCTCTGCTCTCATTTCTTATGCCTAATTTATTAGATCCTATTGTGTTATCATATATACCATACACCTTGGTTTTACCAACAGCTACTACTACACAAGAGAGGCTTAATTTTGCCTTGGTGATCAGCTAGGAGAAAGGTGACTAAGGCAGCAATCCTATGGATGCTTACTGAGGAGTAAACCCTACTGAAGACTTCTGAGTAAACAGGACTGTGTTTAAATCCTGCTTTTATTTAAAGTTCAAAAAACCAGACACCTGATCTAGCTTCTGTAGACAAACTACACTAGAAGCCATTATACCAGCTGAATTCAGAGCTGATATTAGGAATCTTGAGATCAACCTTCAAAACCCTAATGGCTTTTTTCTTCCAGAGCTGCAGTCCACTTTAGATGCAATTCTAAACAGAAAGGAAGAAGCTGAGGACCTCAGTGAAGGCTGTACTGTGGCAGCACCCAAGTGCCAACACAACTGCCCTCCTTCCTACGACAACTCAAGCAGTAAAATGCTTTTTAGAACAGCAAGAAGTTTTCATCAAATGCTGCTGGAGCCAGACGGCACTTCCCATTTGTTAACTATAGAGAGATGTAGCTGGAATGTATTGTGGTTAAAGGGAACTGCGTGCAATCCTAAGACAGAATAGTTCTTCATTATAATAAAACAAGTGTGAGCAACATGTTTCCCAGAGCAAAAACTTTTGAAGAAGGGTCTAAGAACACAAGAGCGTAAGATCTTACCTTGAACATCTGGGTCATCCATGTGTTCCTGCAAACTCTGCAGAACTTTTTTTATCTCACTGCTGGCAACACAATTATTACAAAGAACTTCCGACACCGGGCAGCTCTCTTCGTGTATTTCAGTTTTGCACTGAAGCAGTTCTAGATCCTGACTTATGTCAGGAAGAGGAGGACGCCAGTATAAGAAGGTATTGAACACATCCTCTGCTGATTGGACCCTTGAGTTCACTTCCTGATAACTGTTGATTTGACATTCCTTAATATCCTTGGTCACATAAGGATCAGCATTATCACTCTGAGTCAATATAGTCTGATCTACTCCAATGTTTACTTGTATGGCTGAACTGTCTTCCGTTGCATCTGAATTTGAATTCTCACAGCTAGCAGAAGGCCCGTCTGTCAGTGATTCCAATTTTCCCCCCACTTGCTCCTCTGGACTGAAAACAGAAGCAGCATTTTTTAAAAACTGAAAAAACAAATTTCACTTAAACATCTCAGGTAATACTTTAACTGCAATAATTGCAACTTTTCTCTAAAATCTTGCTTTCAAAGATGCTTCATTAAATCAGCTGGTTAGCTTCAGACCTCCTAAGACGTCCTTAACTGATACTGAGGTGTGCAAATATGACATCTGAAACTACCAGCTTTTATCACAAGGACACTTTTCTGTGTATTTTGAAGTTTATGTTATCTAAATAGCTGATAGAAGCCCTCTCTCACTTTATTTTAAGAACTTAAAAATATGAATTGCATTGAAACTGCAGACTAATTGATTTGAAAAACAAGTAAAAGACACCATACTACTTAAGGCATGGGTGTGTACATGTGTACCAGTTATTGTCTTGGACCAAAGAATAGAGTTCAAGGTTTAATATAATCTGCAAACTATAATTTAATGTGAACTCACAACTTACTGGCTTGTTACAACATCTGAACCCAGGCTCATGGCTTGATTCACTCCAAGGAAGCCACAAACAGAACTAAGATTTGTTCTTGACTTACTGCACATGGTTTATTGGGGGTGGGAGGGGGACCACGAACCTGGGTTCAGGCATCACAGCAAGTCAGATCTTGGCTTGTTTCCTAACAGCAGTGGGATGGAGGAAGACCCATGATTTAATGTGACATGAGAACTAGGCGATAAACTAAATTAAGCCAAATCACTGTACCTGGATGGCATGTCATTTGCATTGTTGCCTGTTGGGCATGGACTGGAAGGCCGGATACTAAGCGTCCCATCCTCCCGAATGTAAAGACCAGCACTGGAAGGGTTTGCAAAAGTAGAAATAAACGGCCCGAGGGACTGGAAAGCAGCTTGACGAACCTACGGTATTGGAAAAGTAAGAAGACACAATTGGCTTGATAACTATACTTCTGGAGACAAGGGTACACTTTGCTGTTCCAATATGATTCCAAAGTATCCCAATCAACTAAATGGAAGGCATTAGGGCAAGGATAATAGTATACAGTAATTTCACTGCTAGAATGAGGCAAGTTTTAACCGTTTCAGGGATTTGGACCAATGTCAAACATCAAACAGCTAGATATAAGGCATCAACAGGTATCATGAGAATGCAGCTGCACATTGTTTTGCATTATATGGGTTACTTACTGGAAGGAGGGGAATCCATTTCTGAAACATAACAGGTGATTGGTGCCTGGATTAAGTCCACATTCTCCCCCAAGCAGGTGGTCTGTTGTGCTTTCAAAGCTAGCAACTGACCAACTACTAGGCACTTCATATACAACTCTCCAGTCTAGCAGGAGAAAATGCACATGCAGCCCCAGATGCCTGGGCTATGAACATTCAGCAACAGAAACCACACATGGTATTTATGTACATGTCAATGAGCCAGTCCAGAAAGAGATCACTGAGACTGAAGTTTCCTCACTCAAACAGGGTGCTAGAATTCATAGCCAACACTTCAAGAATGACATTTCATTCATCTCAAGTTAAGGAGCTTACATCAGCAGAAAAATCAAACACACTACTACACTTTGGTTCAAAACAAAAGGAAAAATATCAGTATGAGACATATTACTACAGTGGTGCCCCGCAAGACGAATGCCTCGCAAGACGGAAAATCCGCAAGACGAAAGGGTTTTCCGTCTGCAGAGGCGCTTCGCAAGACAAATTTCCCTATGGGCTTGCTTCGCAAGACGAAAAATGACGAAAAAATTTGAATTTTTTTTCGCTCCAAAACCCCTTATTTTGAATCGCTAAGCTGCTAAAAGCATTTTAGCAGCAAAACCGCTAATCTCCCAAGTGTTAAAAAGCCGTTTTTAGCCCTTTTTTAGCCAATAGCGCTAATAGCGCTACTCCGTCAATGGGCTTGCTTCGCAAGACGAAAAAACCGCAAGACGAAAAGACCCGTGGAACGGATTCTTTTCGTCTTGCGAGGCACCACTGTACTTGTTAACAAATAAGATAATGCTTTGAGGTAACTAATAGTGCTTAAAAACCTAATTGTTAAAGAGTAAAAATAACTTTTGAGCAAACTATAGGATATTATTACGAGTATGGATTTAACAAAAAAATACACCAAGATAATTTCCTTTGAACCTTAGCATAACAGAATTACTTTTATGTTTTGCAGCTAAGGACTTCTGCCAAAGGCTTCACTGAAGAGATGTGTTTTGAAAAAGTAAGATGGTCCATCGGGACCATGAACATTTACAACAGAATAAACTCTAAATTAAAAGGGCTGTCACAAGTCATCTCTGTATGGAAGCAAAAGGAGAAAGCTGATCAATATGCAATCATGAAGAGTTGATTAAAGTCTGCTTTTGACAGCTGAACTACTATTTGCTTGCTTAAAAAGCTTCCATCATGCATCAGCTAACAGAAACAGAGCTTTAATGACTTGCAATTAATTAGCTGAGAGGAGCAAGTCAAATAAAACATTCGATAATTGTCACTTGAGCTAGTCATGGTCATTTATCAAAAGACAGAAAAGTACAACTGCAATTTAAGGTGGACTAATTCACTCTCTACTTACCCATCTGCAAGGGTCACTGATGAGACTAATAAAGAGGGGAGACAGCTTGCTTCTCCTAACTTCAGGTGAAATGGTGTAGGAGACAGCCATAAAGCATTCAGCACAAGCTTTTCGCATACCCCAAACGCTATCAGAGCAGAGCTCAAAAAACTTCGGAATCTACCAAAATAAAGACATATCAGATCAAACAGTTCTAAAATAGCAATTTTACTGATTGCACTGCAGCCCTCAACACACCTACTGTGAAGACATTTACTTCCAAATAATTATTTGAGGTTTCGAGTAAGGGTTCACTTTTGAAAACATCATTTGGCTAGCAGTTTCTAGCAAACAGCAGCAAATGGCATCAAGTTAAGAAATAAATTAAAGGATTCAGGTTTATTTTGGTAATTTGGTAATTCTGGCTACAAATACTACATGCACATAAACAGATACTTATGTCACAGAAGAAAGCTAAGCTGCCTGAGACCGTCAATCTGATTTATTTCAATCCGTGAAGAGAAGCTGACAGCAGGGTCAGATACCTTTACAAATATTAATGTCCTTTCAGCAAGGCTTAAAGAAGGAATGCTAATGCTGAAGGATTATCCTTGCAAATTGAAGTTATCAATAGCAACCACCATGGCTAGCTAAAGATCAAGCACGACAGTTTTAGCTTGAGGGAGAAATCTGACACATGGATGAATTTCTGAGACTTTAGTTTTACAAGTCTCAGGGGGGAGGAGAGAGAGAAAAAGAAAGCAAGCTGCTAGCTTGGGATCAAAACAACTTTCTTGTTACAGTGCTGCTATGAGCATGCCATGGGTTGCTGTTTTTAAGTAACATTGATGTATTCTTCAGCCACCCAGTATCATATATTCATAAGCCGCATTATGTGTGTCCCTTGGTGCATTTGATGGAGTTGCTCCAAGGTTTGATTACAAGGGTGTCCAGAGACAGTGCATCAGACACACTTCATCAAAAGAAAGCATGCACTTCTGGATTCTCTCTTTTCCTTAGAGGTTTGGCTTAAACCAGTTCTGTGTTAAATGTATTAAAAGCCCTAAATGGTTTAGGACTAGGTTCCCTGAAAATCACCTCTTCCCACATTTGCCTACCTGACCCTAAATATATTCTTTAGAGGTCCTGTCCAGGTGTCCTTACCAAGTGAATAGATGTAGCTGATTATCAGAAAGACAGGCTTTCGACGAGTGGCATGTGGGCTACAGAATAGCCTCCACAGAGAGGATAGCCTGACACCTTCTTGGTGGTGTTTTTAGTGCTAGATGAAAAAGCTTTCATTCACCCAGACTGCACATTGTTTTATTATCTTGTCTGAGCAGTTAGGAGTTTCCCCCCTGTTTTTTATTGTGGATCTTATTGATTATCTGTTGCATTTTTAGTATTTAGATACTTTAATATGTAAGACTCTCAGCAGATATTATTGATGGGCTGCTCTATAAATTTAATGAAATGACATAGCTTCAAGACCCCAAACCTTAACATACCAAGTTCTTTTCTGTGGCTTCTTGCCCCACAGCATTGCAAATGTCTCCAAAGTTTGCTGCACAAACCTAAAACAAGAGAAACAAAAACTTTGCTTGCTTTTATGTATCAATTCTGAATCAGTATGTCTTTCTTTAAACTGATCAAATTACAGTTCTTCACAGAGTAAGAACTTGTTTTAGAAAGAAGCTTGCTGCCTACACTCCCAACCCAGAAAATATACTTTTATGGTATGTTTCCTACTTGCAGGCATTATTAATCATATTAACTGCATAAAAGTCTACAGGGTATGCTACTCAAATATTTTAATGCATACTAACAGCTGCTCAACACATTTAATAGAGAATGTGTGATAAGCAGGAAATGACTGAAATATAGGATCATCAATTCTGTGGCCCTTATTCAAGAAAGCACAAGTACATGATTAACTTTATGTACAGATAACTCACAACTTACGTGGGGTTACATTCCTCATCATTGTGTGTATAAGCAAAACCATGTAAAGCCAGAACAGCAATCTTGCAATTATTATTTTTCAGCAACAGGTGTAAAGATGCAAGAACTTATTTTAAATAAGTGTAAGTTGCGAGTTACCTGTACATTTCACTAAAGTGGAATCTATATTTTGGCCAATATATGAAAAAGAAAACATTGCTCTTTAATGGCATACACCCTGAGAGACGAGAGAAACACATTGAGTTTTACTGGTACTTACAGATGAAGATAATTTAACCTCCAAATTTGAACAGATAAATTCTAATGTAGATGCACAAATAAGTGTTAAATAATAAGCACTAACCTTCCGGACTTGAAAGAGTTTCCCATCACCACAGAGCTCACAGAATCGGGGAAGCAGCAACTGTTCAACGGTTGATTTATTCACCATAGAAGCCATTTTGCAGATTATCTAATAGGGGAAAAATATCTCAATTCTTTCTCTCCATTTAAAGTTCTCCTCTTGAAACTTAGCAGTTCTGTTAAAAATTATGTTAGACAATGTGACTTCTGACTTCCGGAGGCGGCGCGAAACCGTGATGGCGGACCTCTTCGAGCTCTGAAGAGGGGCACCGCAGAAAAGGGTTGTTTCGCTACGGCGCAGCGGCAACCCATTAAGAAAAACCACGGACAGAGAGAGTCCGTGGCCGTGGGACTCGGCGGGCACCTGGAGCGACCCCAAATTCGCGGAAGGGACCCCGTAAGGGGCTCCGGAGTGAAGGAGGGGGAGCGGTGCTGTGAGTTCATCGCTCTTTCTGCGGAGGCGAAGCCGCGCGGCTGTCACGGATGAGCGCTGACCTTTCTTCCAAAAAATACTACTCTGAAACAGCAAACCCGTGAGTAAGGACTTAAGATTTGTTACAATAACTTGAAGAAATTTGGCTGAAACCGGGAGACGAGAAAGAGGAAGTCCGTCTTCCGGCACTGCTTATAAGATCAAAGCAGACTGTTTAAAGAGCGGAAAGCGCTGTGAACAGGGAAGCTTTAAGGCTTTAAAGTGGGACTTTCGTGCACACTTGAAATTCTATTCTTAAAGGAAGAAAAAATACAGTTTAAATTGGACTTGGAGCGGTCCCCCATGGGGCGAGGGAAGACTCTAACCCCAAATCTTCGGGTGGCCGGGTGAAGTTGCTTGACTGCGGAACTGTTACAAATTTCCAGATACTTTTGTAACTGAAGTGCAACTTTTGGGCTTACTTAGTTTGAGTGGATACAATTGCAGGCACCTTGTTGGAACATTGTTAAACGTTTTAAAGTGCTCTGCAGGACTTTTTTCTTAGTGTTTTGGAACTAACTTGCTTTTAAAATTGTTTTTGAAAACGGAAACTTTAATGGCGGAAAAGTTACCTTCTTCTTACTAACTTTTGGTGGCACTCCCCCTAGAGGACATTGGATAACAAAGGCCTGGGAAAAGTTTTTTTGCTTACTTTCTTTCTCCAGACTGTTTATAAATTTGGACTTGTCTTTCCCATGGGATTACAACATCTGACCTTGAACATTGACTGATGAGTGGTACAGGAAAGACAAGAGCAGCCAAAGCTAAGGAAGCTAAGGAAAAAGAAAAAGCAAAAAAGCAGGCACAGCTTTTGCAAACAACTTTAACTCAGGGACGTAGACTATCAGTGCCTGCTGTGCTTGCAACACAAAAAGTAGAAAGTGAAAAGCCTGAAAAATCTGAAGAGGAAGATATGGCATCAGGAGGAGCAGAGGCAGTACTGAAACAAGTTTTGGAACAATTGTCAACATTAAATCAAAAAATTGATAACCAATCAACAAAAATTGACCAAGCTACATCCTCGATCCAGAAATTGACAGATCAGGTTTCCCAACACACCCAAGCAATTGAAAAATTGCAAGGAGCAACGGAAGAGAACCGTAAATTGGCAGGGGAAGCCGTTGAAATTGCAACATCAGCTAAAAAAGAGGTTGAGGAAGTTAAAGCAGAAGTCAAGCCTCTGCATAAACAGATAGGGGACCAACAAACCTATCTCTCTTTGGTGGAACTGAAAAACCGGGAGACTAATCTTAGGCTTAGGGCGGTCCCAGAAATCGAACAAGAAGATTTGATTGGATTTTTGACAACAGAATTTTCAAAGTTCTGGGGCTTAAAAGAAGAAAGTGATTTTAAAATAGTATCGGCTTTTCGACTGGGAAGACTGGTAAGAAAAGATAGATCTAGAGACTGTCTAATAGCTTTGAGATCAAGAGAGGAGAGAGACAAAATATTAGGCCTACACTTCAAAAACTCAATTGAGATACAAGAGAAAAGGGTGGAAATCTACCGAGATATTCCTAAACAGCTATTGGATCTGAGAGCCACCTATTCAGAATTGGCTAAGTTGTTGAGACTTAACTCAATCCCCTATAGGTGGGAGTTCCCACAAGGACTATCATTTACTTACAAACAGAAGAAGGTTAAAATAAGATCACCAGAGGATCTACAAAAGTTCCAGCACGACCACGGAGAAGATCTCCAAAAAGAAGCAGCAGCCCTTTGGCCTATACTTAAACCAGGACCCACTCTGCCAGCAGGCGGAGGGACGCCTAAATCCTCGGAATTAGAGGAAAAAGAAGATACACCGCTCTAGGTGTAACAGAATAGTTCAGGATGTCTCTGCAGCTACTCAGTTGGAATATAAATGGCGGAAATTCCCCGGAGAAAAGAAGGAAACTGTTTCATATATTGAAGAAAGAACAATTGGATATTATTTGTTTACAAGAAACCCATGTGACCAGGCTCCACAGGAAAGTTTTGGTCAACAAAAGACTAGGCCAAGAGTTTATTTCCTCAGACAAGGTAAAGAAAAGAGGAGTGGTGATTTATGCTAAGGAGAGCCTGATACCTAAATTTTTATTCAAAGATGAATATGGAAGAATTCTGGCAATTGAAATCCAGACCCAAGGAGAAAAAATATTGATACTAGGAATTTATGCTCCAAACGACGGGAAATCAGAATTTTTCAAGAAGCTGCATGAGACGCTGCTGGACTATCTGGACTATGCTAACATCATAATGATGGGAGACATGAATGGAGTGGTGTCTACACATATGGATAAGTCTTATAACCAAAATCTAACATCAGACGGCAGACTGCCTAAAACTTTTTTTGAAATGACTGACAATCTGGATTTGATTGATATATGGAGGACAAAGAACCCCCTAGGTAAAGAAGGAACTTTCTTCTCTGAGGCCCACCTGTCCTGGTCAAGGATCGACCAAATCTGGACCTCCAGGGGGCTGGCACCCAAGACTATAAAGGTGGAAATCTGCCCAAAAACATGCTCCGACCACAACGCTCTGAAATTAGATCTCAGACTTACTCAAACCGGTTCCTTCAGATGGAGAATGAATGACACTCTTTTAAGAGATCAAGAGATTGTGAAAAAGGCCCAAAAAACATTAAAGGACTATTTTGAGATAAATTTGAATACTACAGTAGAAAAAAGAACGATCTGGGACGCAAGCAAAGCTGTTATGAGGGGGTTTCTGATACAACAGAATACAATTAAGAAGAAGCTCTGGAATGGAAAGAAAGATAAAATACTGGAGAAAATACATCAAGGAGAGAAAAAATTGAGAACTAAACCAAAGTCAAAGGATCTGTTGAGAGAAATTAAATTCCATCAAGCAGAATATTCAAAATTGATTAATCAGGAGATTGAATGGAAAATAAAACAGATGAAGCAAAGATCCTTTGAATCAGCAAATAAATGTGGAAAGCTGCTAGCTTGGCAGCTGAAAAAAAGACAAAAGTTGAACACAGTTACAAATCTAGAGATTGAAGGAAGAACGGTGCAGAAACCAGAGGAAATTAGGAAGTGCTTCCACAGATATTTTAAAGAACTTTATGTACAGGGGCCTCAGAAAGAATCAGAGATAGATCATTTTTTAAAGACAAATGGACTATCAAAAATAACTCAAGATAAAAGATCAATCTTGAACTCTACAATAACCACCCAGGAAATTGAAAGTGCCATTCAGAATATGCAACTAGGCAAATCTCCAGGCCCGGATGGGCTTACCTCCAAATACTACAAGACTTTGAAAGACTATTTAACACAACCCTTGTTGGAGGTATGCAACCAGATCATGGATGGGAAGAGGGCACCAGAAACGTGGAAAGAAGCGTTCATCACATTGATACCTAAGATAGAATCTGAAAAGACTCAACTCAAGAACTACCGCCCCATCTCACTCCTGAATGTGGATTACAAAATATTTGCAGACATTTTGGCAAGTAGACTTAAAAAAGTTTTAATTGAAGTAATTCACAAAGACCAAGCAGGCTTTCTCCCTGGTAGACATTTATATGAGAATACCAGAAACATCATCGATATTTTGGAACTTTTACAAACTGACAGGAACACAAGGGCGGTGTTAATTTTTGTTGATGCGGAGAAAGCATTTGACAATATATCTTGGATGTTCATGAAGAAAAACTTGGAAGGGATGGGAGTGGGGCGGGGGTTTGAAAATGGGTTACGAGCAATTTATTCAGAGCAAAAGGCCAAATTAATAGTGAACAATGTGGTGACGGAGGAGTTCAAAATTGAAAAAGGGACACGACAAGGGTGCCCTCTATCCCCCCTTTTATTCATTTCAGTCCTGGAGGTGCTATTGAACATGATAAGGGAGGACCGGCTGGTACAAGGGATAGAGGTCGGAGTGAAACAATATAAACTTAAAGCTTTTGCAGATGACCTAGTTTTGACATTGCAGGAGCCAGAATCCAGTACAAAAAGAGTTCTTGAACTTATATCTGAGTTTGGTCAGGTGGCGGGGTTTAAGTTGAACAAACAAAAAACTAAGGTTTTGACCAAGAATTTGACACTTACAGAAACAGAGGGGTTTCAGAGAGAAACAGAATTAAATGTGGTAAAGAAAGTGAAATACCTAGGGATCTATTTGTCTTCCAAAAATTTGAATTTATTTAAGGACAATTATGAAAAATGCTGGTTGGAAGTAAAGAAGGATTTAGAAATTTGGTCAAGATTGAAACTTTCCTTGTTGGGAAGGATTGCAGCAATTAAAATGAATGTATTGCCGAAAATGTTATTCTTGTTTCAAACCCTACAGATCGTGGACAGAGAGGAATGTTTTGGAAAATGGCAGAAGGATATATCTAAGTTTGTCTGGCAGGGCAAAAAGCCCCGAATAAAGTATAAAATATTAACTGATTCAAAAGAAAGAGGGGGGTTTGCCCTGCCGGATTTGAGGTTGTACTATGAAGCTGCAGCCTTCTGCTGGCTGAAAGATTGGTTTTTGCTAGAAAACACCGACGTCCTAGATCTGGAAGGTTTTGATAATGCATTTGGTTGGCATGCATATCTATGGTATGACAAGGTTAAAGTTCACAAATTGTTTAAAAGCCATATTGTCAGAAAAGCGATTTTTGCAGTCTGGATGAAATATAAAGACTTATTAGAGAGTAAAACACCGAGGTGGCTATCACCGGTGGAGGCCAAAGCTCGAAAAAGACCCAATATGGAGGCCTATTGGCCGAAATATTGGGAATTAATTGAAAAAATTGGAGACGGTTGGAAGTTGCAGAGCCAGGACAAATTAAAAAACAAGGTGCGAGATTGGTTACATTATGCTCAAATTCAAGAGGTTTTTAAAATGGATAAAAAGGTTGGTTTCCAGGAGGGGAAATCGAAACTAGAGACAGAATTGTTAGAACCAAAGACCAAGAATTTATCTAGAATGTATAACTTGCTGCTTATGTGGAACACACAGGATGAGACAGTTAAATCTGCTATGATAAAATGGGCACAGGATGTTGGACATAATATTATGTTTGAAGACTGGGAAAGGTTATGGAACACCGGAATGAAATTCACGGCATCTAGTGCCTTGAAGGAAAACATTATGAAAATGATATACCGGTGGTACATGACCCCAGTCAGGTTAGCCAAGATGCATCACCTGTCTGACAACAAATGTTGGAAGTGTAAGGAAGCAGAGGGGACTTTCTTCCATCTCTGGTGGACCTGCCCAAAAGTGAAGGCCTTCTGGGAAATGATTTATAATGAATTGAAAAAGGTATTTAGGTATACCTTTCCTAAGAAACCAGAGGCCTTCCTGTTGGGCATGGTGGACCAGAAAATGTCAAAGAAAGATAGAACTTTGTTTATGTACGCTAGCACAGCAGCAAGAATACTCATTGCAAAGAGTTGGAAGACACAAGATTTGCCCACGCTGGAGGACTGGCAGACGCAGTTGATGGACTACATGGAGATAGCTGAACTGACCGGCAGAATCCGAGATTTGGATAAAGAAACAATTGAGGAGGACTGGGGAAAATTTAAAGATTATCTGAAAAAATATTATAAGCTGTATGAATCCTAAGAAAGTGCATGATTAGGAAACGATAAGCTTCTGCGAATATGATTAAGTAAATGGTAAAATTAGTGACAAAAGAGAAAAGGAGACAATTTAAATTGAATATGTTATGTTTATTTTAAAGGTATTGAAATTGAGATATAATATATTGTATTTGGATACATAACATTCGAAAGTTACAACAAGGTATGAAATAAGGTAACAAAATGCTGACATTGTTAATGCAAAGAACGCAGAATCGGAAGGGGTGGGGAAGTCCAAGTTTTATTTTGTTTTTGTTGTTAAAAAAGAGAAAATTTGTTTCTTGTAACTACTTTATTTGTTTATAAACCTATAAAATTATGGAAAGAAACGCAATAAAAAAATTTATAAAAAAAAAAAAAAAAAAAAAAAAAAAAAAAAGACAATGTGACTTCTGTATATGAACTTCTTATGGCTTAGAAATCAAATTCATCAGATATTTACTTATTTATTTGGTTAAAGCAATTTTTTCTCACTTTTCAGAAAAAAGAAAAAGCTCGTAGAACAGCTTACAAATATCAGTAGTAAGATAGCCCCTGTCCTTAGGCTTACAATCTAAAAAGCATAGCACAGAAGTAAAGGGGACAGGAAGTGGGAGAGAGAGAAAGCAAACTCAGCTGCTAGTTCTTTGTTAAAGATTTCTTGTAACAACCAGTTGGATTAGAAAGAGTTCAAAGGAGAAAAGGAGCCAAATGTTGCTACTTTCTGAGTTCAGCCAATGGAAAGGCCTTGCTTAGGAACCAATTTTTGTTTAAAATCAGGGTATAAATTTAGCAGACAGTGAACATTCAGTTCCCTTTTTTTCCATCCATAAAAGCCTCCCATCCCTCAGAGCAAACCAAATAATTTCTGTGCATCTTTGACTATAACACCTTTTCCAAAAGCAGAATCAGTTTTTTTCTCAAACATTAAGAATTAGAACATTTTCTAAAAATAAACATTTAAAAAAATGTTACACTGCATGAATGTACTACCTATCCCAAGACTCTTGTAAAATTATTAAATCGCCAATACCACAAAAGTTCATTCAAATATTGTAAATATAAGACTCCTAAACTTTGCTGGGGTTTTTTTTTTAAAGTCTCAATATGTTTATAGAATACATTAAAAAGTATATGGTTATTAAAAATCACAGCTTCCTTCTCAAATGGTTCAGTCATTGTGACTGAATGCAAAGAAAGAACTTGGAGAACATTATCCTATTCTGACTTTAATGGAATTGTCAGTCCTTGAAAAAGACATATGGCATTCAGATGCTACATTGGAAATTGGCCTAAGCAACTCCCAAACAAGAAACTGTAGTCTAGCTGGTAAAGTCATTTTATGGGTGAAGTGTCAGACAGCCATGGTAAAATGAAATTATGAATGTTCACATTTTGTGGATACACAACGGATTTCTTGCAAATGATCTGAAGAACTCAATACACTTAGGAATTAGAAAATTTAAGCAACTATTTATAGTCAAGTATAAATTTAAAAGAAGCAATAATGCTATAGATTTTTGGATACCACATCAAGAAGAAACATAGCTTTAAGATAGTACCTTTAGGGAAAATTGCCAAATATTTTAATGCTGGAATTTATAACCCATTAATAGGACCTATATGTGACTACTTGGAAGGATTATATTTTCTTTCAGTTTAATTCTTTTAGCAGCTGGAAAATAAAATAACACTTTTTCCGTATTTTGACCTTTTCCTCCAAACAGTTATATTATTGGTCCATTGTGGGTTTAACTGAACTGGAATATAACAATTTTGATGGATAACAGGTTAAGATAACACCACACAGCAGTGACTTCAGAGCCAAGGAAAGAGAGTATAACATGCCCAGTTCTTCTTAAATTTCTGCAGCCCAAGAGCAACTGAAAACTAATACTGAGGCCGATATACAGTTCTTATGCAAAGAAGTGGTTTGTTTTGTGGCTGTCAGTGTCCGTTATGTTGGAACTTCCTTAAGACTTTTTAAATTTGACAACATATTTCAATGTGCTTTCAGAACAACTGTGTTTTATAATAATAATAATAATAATTTTTTATTTATACCCCGCCCTCCCCAGCCAAGGCCGGGCTCAGAGCGGCTTACAAGCAATAATAAAAACAAGATGAATGATTACAACTTAAAAACAAAAGTAAAATACAACATTAAAATAATGGAACATTAAAATATTAAAATGTAGCCTCATCGCAGGAGGAGAAGGAAAAGAAAAAAGAAAGGGAGGGAGGGAATCAAATTGGCTCCAAGCCAAAGGCCAGGCGGAACAACTCTGTCTTACAGGCCCTGCGGAAAGAAATCAGATCCTGCAGGGCCCTGGTCTCATGAGGCAGAGCGTTCCACCAGGTCGGAGCCAGAGCTGAAAAGGCCCTGGCTCTGGTTGAAGCCAATCTAACTTCCTTAGGGCCTGGGACCACTAGGGTGTTGCTATTTATGGACCTTGAGGCTCTCCGTGGGATATACCAGGAGAGGCAGTCCCGTAGGTACGAGGGTCCTAGGCCGTGAAGGGCTTTAAAGGTCAAAAGCAGCACCTTAAATCTGACCCTGTACTCCACTGGGAGCCAGTGCAGCAGGAAAAGCACTGGGTGAATATGCTCCCATGGCAGAGACTCTGTGAGCCTCGCTGCAGCATTCTGCACCCGCTGGAGTTTCTGGGACAGCTTCAAGGGCAGCCCCGCGTAGAGCGAATTACAGTAGTCAAGCCTGGAGATGACCATCGCATGGATCACTGTGGCCAGGTCGGGGCGGGAAAGGTAAGGGACCAACTGCTTGATGCAGCGAAGGTGGAAAAATGTCGCCTTGGCTGTTGCTGTAGCTTGCGCCTCCATGGAAAGGGAGGCGTCAAGGATTACACCCAAACTCTTAACGGAAGGCAATGGCACTAACTGGGCCCCCGCAAGAGAAGGGAGTTGGTCCCTCATCCCCATGCCATCCCGACCTAACCATAGGACCTCTGTCTTCGAAGGATTTAGTTTCAATCGGCTCCCACGAAACCATCCAGCCACAGCTTCCAAGCATCTGGTCAGTGTGTTCGGGGCCGAGTCGGTGTGGCCATTTGTTGACATTAATCTAGGATTCCTCTTTTTTAAAAGGAAAGCAGGAGGAGATACGAATACTAATACAGTGGTGCCTTGCAAGACGAAAAGAATCCGTTCCGCGAGTCTTTTCGTCTTGCGGTTTTTTCGTCTTGCGAAGCAAGCCCATTAGCGGATTAGCGCTATTAGCGCTATTGGCAGTTTAAGGGCTATTAACGCCTATTAAAGGCTTAGGGGATTAGCGGTTTTGCTGCTAAAATGCTTTTAGCAGCTTAGCGCTTCAGAAAAAGGGGTTTTGGAGCGGGAAAAAACCTCAAAAATTTTCGTCAATTTTTGTCTTGCGAAGCAAGCCCATAGGGAAATTTGTCTTGCAAAGCGCCTCTGCAAACGGAAAACCCTTTCGTCTTGCGGGTTTTCTGTCTTGCGAGGCATTCGTCTTGCGGGGCACCACTGTACTTCCTACATACTCAATATTCATGTTTGCAGGTCATTGTAAATCATAACTATAGGTTCACCTCTACTCCTGTGATAGGAGGAAACAAACTGTGGTCCATGGCATAGCATTACAGAGAAACCAGGGGTCATGATTTATTTCACGCCCAACAAACTATGATCTCCTGTTAAAGTATGCTCTTAGTTTATTACCGTATTTTTCGTCCTATAGGGCGCACCGGCCCATAGGACGCACCTCGTTTCTTGGGGGGGGAAATGAATAAAAAAAATTTATTTCCCCCCCTCAGCTGCGGCTGCTGCCCCAAGCCTTGCGGACACCCGCCAGAAGCAAGGGGAGCCCTCTGGAGGGCTCCCCGTGCTTCGGGCGGCAGGCTGCCGCCCCAAGCCTCGCGCGCTCGGCGGGACCTCCCGTCGGGCGCGCAAGGCTTGCGGACACGCGCCCGAAGCACGGGGAGTCCTCCAGAGGGCTCCCCGTGCTTCGGGCGGGAGGCTGCCGCCCCAAGCCTCGCGCGCTCGGCGGGACCTCCCGTCGGGCGCGCAAGGCTTGCGGACACGCCCCCGAAGCACGGGGAGTCCTCCGGAGGGCTCCCCGTGCTTCGGGCGGGAGGCTGCCGCCCCAAGCCTCGCGCGCTTGGCGGGACCTCCCGTCGGGCGCGCAAGGCTTGCGGACACGCCCCCGAAGCACGGGGAGTCCTCCGGAGGGCTCCCCGTGCTTCGGGCAGGAGGCTGCCGCCCCAAGCCTCGCGCGCTCGGCGGGACCTCCCGTCGGGCGCGCCAGGCTTGCGGACACGCCCCCGAAGCACGGGGAGTCCTCCGGAGGGCTCCCCGTGCTTCGGGCGGGAGGCTGCCGCCCCAAGCCTTGTGAGCCTGTGGGAACTCCCACAGGGCTTGCAAGGCTTGCGGGTAGCTTCCTGAAGCCTGGAGAGAGAGAGGGGTCGGTGCGCACCGATGCCTCTCGCTCTCCCGGCTTCAGTGAAAGCCTGCATTCGCCCCATAGGACGCACACACATTTTCCCTTCATTTTTGGAGGGGGAAAAGTGCGTCCTATGGGGCGAAAAATACGGTAACTACAGTTTGCTGGGAGGAAAACAAGCACAATCTCTGGTTTAGCTGTAACACTAAGCTAGAGTTGTTTTCTCACAACACCAGCTAAATTTCACTTGTGCAAAATAAGCAAGGTTTATGGCTTACTGTAATGTGCGGATATGACCCATCTCTAAACTCTAGATCAACAATTTGCAATGGTGGACTGTAAACTATTTGCAGGTCACAGAATATTCATGAGGGTGACACAGCAGGTGGCAAGCAGCTTGTGCTGAAAGTAATGTGTGAAAAAGGAGTGGATTTGTGACTCCCTAATCAGAAAAAATGATTGATAGATCCTTCCAAGAGATAAATTTTATGAGTGGGTTCTTTTAGTAAGCAATATGGAGGCAAAGAAATTGGCTCTTCTGCAGTGGCCTCATCATTGTGGAATGCCCTCCATAGGCTTTTTTTTTTTTAAGTGTTCTTGTGTGTTTGTTTTTAAGCTACACCTCTCAGTCAAAGGTAATTTTCGGTCCCTCTAGTACAGGGGTTGGCAAAAAAATTTAGCCGTGGCCGCTCCACTGTCCCTCAGATCTTGTGGTGGGCTGGAGAAGCAGCACTGTGGGGGGGAGCTGGAAGAAGAGGCGAGGGGGGCAGGTAGTCATCCTCCCCACCCCCACCTGTTGCGCTTACCTTCCCTGGGGCTGCCACCACCTCTGCTGCTGCTGCTTCTCGCGGGTAGGCAGAGCAAGCTCGTCCGCTCCGCTCTCTGGCCCACAGGAGCACCAGGTGGCGGAAGGAAGATGAGCGGCGTGAAAGGGCTGGCTCTGTAGAGGGGCTGCTTAAAACGGTGCTCAGCTAGCTCAGCCCCGCCCCCTTCCTCCTCTAGGCAGGGCGGGGAGAAGCCAGGAGGAGGGAGGGAGGAGGCGCCACCGCGGTGTTTGTGAGGGAGAGGGGGGAAATGGAATGGCGCAAGGGGGGAAATGGCACAGCCCGAACGAACAGAATCCCCAGGCCGATCCAGAGTCCGCGGGCCAGATCCTGAAGGCAATTGGGCCTGATCCAGCCCATGAACCTTAGTTTGCCAACCCCTGCTCTAGTACACCTACACAGAGGCCCTCCTCACATTACCAGCTTGAGCACTCTTGTACTCAGAAAGTCCAATAAAGAGATTATCCTACAAGTGCCACATTTCCCCTTCCCTTATTCACCTTAGAACTCACTTCACCTGTAGGGTGAGGTCAACAGGGGCTAAGCCTGGTCATGTGGCTCATACCGACTCAAGCACATCTGGCACATCCTTTACTCCTCTCTCTCTCTCCTTCACTGTATCGTCACTTAAACAACAAATTTAAAACTAGACCAGTCAAGAATAAGAAGCCAATAACAAAGGTTGAATTACACCTGTATAGTCTTCGGTTATTTAACTTTGTACAGATGTACAAACTTTGTACAGATGGTAGATATAGGACTTTGTTCCCTACTGCAAATTTAGAAGAATTTCCAAATGAAAGACAACTGCTACTTACGTTTACAGCTTCTACTTTGTATTCATCATCACTCTCAGGAGCAGAAAGATCTAACAGGATTGGACACACTTTATTTTCAATATCATATTGGCCGATAAGACCTTGTTCCAGTAGTATGAGTAGTGAATCCTGGCTTGCTTTTCTAACCTATCAATGTACAAAGGAGAAAATGAAAACCAGTAAGAAAGAATTTCCCCCCAATATGCAAGAAATGTTGTAGTAGCAGCAACACTGAAAATCGGAAAAGCTAATTCATGTTCTTCTGCATTTGATAACTTATCACACTGCCTTTTGTTTGTAAAAGTATTATTATAAGGGCACTGTGAAAAAGGTCATCTCAGATTCAACTCAATCTAGCTCACACAGAATACATGTGAGCACCAGAGTTACATCCATACACTAGAACTGCTAGATAAGGTTTCCTGTTAGCTAGAAAGATTGCTTATTGTGGCCTTCACACACGCTCATTTAGATATATTAAAATGGAAATGTTCAGGAACAGTCATTTCCTGAACAGTTATTGAAAGATAACCTCCAAACTCACATCTGTCTTAGATTTGTACATTTGCTTTAAAGAGTATATCAGAGCTACAAATGACCACCTCCCTATGCTAATTTTTTATTATTATTTTATTATTATTACTAATTTCATTTCTCTACCGCTTTATATTTTTAAGAAAAATCTCAAAGCAGTTTACAGCATATTAAAACATCAATAAAACAATCCAGAATCAAACATTTCTGAAGAAAGTCAAATATAGAGTATACAGTCAAAGCAACAAAATTAACAGAAAACTAAAATATTATCTTAAAGATTTCAAAATAAAACATTACAAAAGAGGTCAACTACAGAATACATATTTAACACAAAGCTGACAAAAAAATTAAGAGCTTTTGTCACATCATCACTTAATTTAAGATGGTAGAAAAAGCTATTACCTTGGGTAGGAGATGTAACAAATCTAATGCAAGAACCTGAATATGACTCAAGGAAAATAGCAAAAGTGCAGGACTAAAAATGGGGGTTTCCTCACTTATCTATATAACTGTGTCAGGGAACTGCCATCGGCAGGACAGGAGGTGCAAAGGCTCTCTGAGGTTGAGAGAGACGCAGCAGCTGAAGAGGGAACCAGTAGGGGGAGAGCAGGAACGTCAAGGGAAGGAGAGTCGGAGGAATGGCTCAGAGACGCTTCCAGCGAAAACAGCGGGGAGGTCTCAGGACCTCCTATAGGGACACCCATTCCTCGCCGGAAACTGTCACGCCGAGAGTCCAGAAGACGTGTTTCCGTTAAGGAGCTTTTATGTTGGAAACGTTTCCGAAAGCAACCACTTTCGGATTCTGCTAGCGACTGACGCAGCCATGCTGGAGGGGCTCCGTCACAGGCAGAGGTTTGAGAACTTGATCAAACTCTGAGGGACTGGCGTTTTACGCACAAGTAGCTAATCATCCCATCACAAACTGTTATTTATTATGATGGCAACAACCTTAAATCAATCCACCCTAGAACTATCTCATATACTCTAATGATATAAACAAGCCTCTTACTCACATCGGCAGAAACAGCTGCCACCTGAGAAGGAATTCCAACTTGCTAATATATTTAATACTGTGCCAGTTGCACTGACTGCCTATTTGTTTTTCAGCTCAATTTAAAGTGGTGGTTTTGACTTTTAAATCCCTAAATAGTTTGGCATCAGCTCCCATGTGAACCTCCTTGGGTTCTGAGATTATCCTCGGAGGCCCCTACCACCAAGCAGACTAGCAGGTACCATACACAGGGCCTTTTCATTGACAGCCCCATTTCTTTATAATTCTCTTTAAGCAGACATTGAAAAGTGTATTGGTTTTGTTTAGCATTTTATTGATTTTTTTAAAAATGTAAACATAACACAAAATTATGCCTTAGTTTATGAGAAGAAGCCATCGCAAGTCTTGGGCTAGTGCACTCTCCTTCCATTGCACAGAAAGGATGAGCTCGGAAACTTGAACCTTTTTTTCGATTAACGGCAATCCAAACTCTGAACTACTGTTTATTGAAACAAGCTAGCTTCATGAACTATTTTTTGAAGCTGGCTTGTTTCAACAAACCATAGTTAACCACAGTTTGTCCAGGTTTGGATGTCACAATAAATTGGTTAATCTAAAACAAAAGCTAAAGCTTTCAAATTGCTCCTCACTGCTATGCAGAAGAGGACAAGGGAGCATATGAGCCTAAGGCTCACCACAGCTCATTCTTGTTAAATCACAGTTTGCCACTGTCTAATTAAGGGTCTCCAATTGAAGTCATTGTTATTACACTAGATAACAATCTTAAATCCAGAATTTTTTTACCTGGTTATTTGGATCTGTGAGATATCTCACCACAATAGGCATAAGGTATTCAGAAAAGGAGGTAGGAAAGTTTGGTCTACTCTCCTGTAGAAAAATAGCAATGGGTGGTATCTGCTCCATTAATTCTGTCCGTACAGTAGGCTCTGGGGATTTAGAGAATAAAGTAACAATGTTAGTTGATTTGAAAGTGGTAAACATATGCATTCAATGAACAGAATGTCCTGCATTTGAATATAGCAACTTCTATATAAGCAGCAAAATCTTTTGGAATTACAGAACTTAATAGTGGCACAGGACAATAAATTCATTTTTAGCAATGTGAGCTAAAGAAAATACCATATTTTTTGCGCTATAAGACGCATCAGACCACAAGACGCACCTAGTTTTTGGAGGAGGAAAACAAGAAAAATAATATTCTGAATTTCAGAAGCCAGAACAGCAAGAGGGACCACTGCGCAGTGAAAGCAGCAATCCCTCTTGCTGTTCTGGCTTCTGGGATAGCTGTGCAGCCTGCATTCGCTCCATAAGACACACACACATCTCCCCTTACTTTTTAGGAGAGAAAAAGTGAGTCTTATATAGCAAAAAATACGGTACTTCACATGCAGAAGATCATAGATTCAATCCAGCTATCTTCAAGTAGAGATCTGAGAGTTTCCTGTTTGCAACTCCAGAGAGCCACTGGTAGTCAAAACCTGGCTGATCTAGATGGACCATGCAAACAACCATATGCAATAGTATATCAAGAAAGAACTGGAACTCTCACCTGTATCTTCAGCCAGTCGGACCACTATTGCCATTACTGTCAAGTAATCTTCTTCATTGTGACTGAAATCTCGAAAGACATCAAGTAGACCCCTGGCAATGATTTGCCTGTAAAGGCAATGTTTTTAAAAATAATAAGAAAAAGAAATATGTAACCCAAGCATTGTGAGCAATATAAAACAGTGGAATCTGATCAGTTCCATGTGTGGGTGGTCTACTGACGTAAGGTGACTTTTTAAATATTTACAATGTAATGCAACATAGTGCAGCTTGGAGATTTACATAACAGAAGCAAAAGTTGGCCACAATGTTCACTGTTCGGAAAAATATGAAAACATGTCATAGGGTTGCACTAAGTATAACCTATAATTATGTCTTTAAACATCTTGTTGTGGCTGGTGCTTTGCTCTGATACTACTGGAGTTTGGAGAATGGTAGGGTTGCCATATGTCTGGGCAGAAATCGCTTAAAGAAAAAGAAAGAAAAAAAGCTCAGCAACTTTGTGTCTGGATTTTCACTTTTTGAAATATGGCAATCCTAGAGAATGGGAATGTGGCTTCATTCACTGCATCTTCCCCTTTGCCTTGATTCCCTTCTCCGCTTCTGGCCCACTCAAGACCATAGAAAACATTTGAAGCTGTGCTGTTCAAAAAGCTAAGCAAATTATACCAAGGAATCAGAGTTCAAATTGCATGAGAGCCAGAGGGGTACATCCACTTAGCTATTTTTTTAAAAAAGGCTATTGGTTGGTGGGCACAACGTGCCAAGATAGCAGATGTCCGGGGGGGGGGGGGGCGCTTATGGATGTAATTAAGGTTTTACCTCCCCACCTATCTGAAGGTTTTTTCTTTACAATCAAGCAGTGCATACAATTTACAAAGTAAATAAAAAGCAAATTACAGGGAAACAGCTAAAAAGAGGAAATTAAAAGGAAGAGAATGAAGTCAGACTGGGATGTGGAGAAAGAAAAATTGTTTGAGGGCAGCGGTTGGTGGCAGAAGCTTGCTACCCCATTCTAAGAATGTAGGGAGTTCAACCTACTGAACAGAAACACTGAATATACTACATTAATACAACACAATATTATTCTTAAAAATATATGTGGTTAAATCCTATAATAAGAATATTACCTGCACTGAACATCTATGAAAAGGAGAGAAAAATGAACATGACAACATTTGCATAATTATTTGCATTGTTACCTGTTAAATATATTATCACTAAAAGCATATTTTTCCAGACGTGCAAGCGGAGCCAAGTTATCCTGTCCTGGAATGTCCAAGAATGCAGTTATCCTCATGCTATCACAATCTGGTCCATAGTCTTCAAACCCAACTTGAAGGGAAGAAAAGTAGCATGTAAGCAAGGAAAAAATAAATTATCAGCACCAAATTATCAGCACCAATTTTTTCTAGTGGGGAAACCTTAAGTCTTTAAATCTAATCCACAAAAAATAACAAGGTTGCCAATTTTCACAACCTTTGACACTTCTTAAAGCCTAAACTAATGAGATTTGTGATAAAACTTTTAAGGAATTCACATGCTGTAACTAGCTCTTATTAGTGTAGAGACTGGCTTGGTAAGACTGGAATGAACTTGGAAATAAAGGGGTCAACACGCAATTTACAACTTTTTTAAAAGTTTGAATTTAAAGGGATTCTCTAAAGTCAGACAGTTGGAAAAGTTGTTCAGTGAGGCACTAAAAGATATATACATTTCAGTTACTAAATATACTGATACCATAATATCCTCCTGATTTATCTTATTACATCTGTTTTATATCTTTATTTGGACCAAACATATCCAAAGCTTCTTCACAGTGTTTGAAACTCTCATTATTCTAGGTGCATTTTGTGACAGGGAATTTCATTAGCACAAACAGTTTCTGAGCTCTTGGTGCAGTACTGTGCCTTAGATTTCAGATTAAAACTGCAGAGTGGAAGGAAAGGAGGACCTTTTTCTGCCCTCCCACTACCAGTTACTCTCTGAAAACTGGAGAAGAAACCTCTTAAGAATATTAGGGGGGTGGGAAGGGGAAGGACTAAACTATGTGAAAAATGAACATAATATTTTAGTTGCAGTTCATTCATTTTCAGCTTTGCATTCTTTTTAATAAAAAAGCACACCTAGACATTCCGTTGTTGCTCCCATAACCTAGGTTTAAGGTGCCATTTAGCTCCTAGCTTTCATATCTCAGCTTCTAACCCTGCTTATTCATGAACACCGATTCACAAATCAGATTTGAACCATAACAGCTAAGAACAGTATTTGCACAGTACTTTTTGACTGTTCGGTGGAGTTTATATACAACCTCAGCTATCCTTACAACAAACCTGTAAGAAAAGGCAGCATTTTTATCTCCATACAGCAGGTGTGAGACTGGAGATAATGGTTTGCATAAGGCACCTTAATAAACTCCTGGCTAAAGTGAAATTTGACCCAGGAATTTATCTGATCACATTTTTGGCTATCACTTCCTCACTTAAAGGATCCTCTGTCTGACCAGTATATTTCTGTCTGAGAAACTCCCCTACTCAAGCAAACTTGTAATTATTTATTTATTTCCAAAGAAGCTTAAGAAAGATACAAACAAAGCAACAAATGGGGGGGGGGGGAGGAGATCAAACATACAATTTCAAAATCCACAACTAATGCAAAAAATAAAATAAAAAATGCTTTGGCCAATACAAACTAAATAGCAAACATTGAAAACATGTGTAAAATAAATGGTCAACTAAATGATAGAAGAGAGGAAGCCTGATACATCTAATCAGTGAGGGCATTCCCAAATTTCGGTGCCACCACTGAAAAGGCCTTGCTCTTTATACCACCCAAACCTCAATTAATAATGGGATAGGGAACAGGGCATCTGAAGGTGGTCAGGCAGTTACACTTAGGAAAAGCTTCAGGCTGACATTTTTAACAATAGGTTTCTGTTTGCTGGTCTCCATATTTAAAATTTGTTTGTAACCGATCAACCACTACCCTCTTGTATAACTTAGTTTGCTTATTGTAATTGCATTAGAAGTTTTCACAAAGGCAAATGCCATGATTCTTGCTTTGATTTATGAGTAGGGGAGGGAAAACTGTCAATTGAAGTATGGAGTGGAGGGAAAGAATGTGTTTCCTGCTGCTATTGAATTGATTATTACTTAAACATCTCTATTGTGTATGACCAAAAAAAAAGGTGCATGTTGTAAAAGGCAAAACTAGCCAATTATACTTGGTTAACAATGCAATAAATAAGGTGCTTGTTTTGTCATCTCTGGAGAGTTAAAAATGAGTTCCAGATGCAGATGTACCAGCCAGTGTGCTCTATTGCAATTCCCAAACAAGAGGGATATGCTATACTGTTTGGAATGTATGAGTATGTCTGCCTATGCATTCTCTCACAATGGCAAACAGATAAGAACACTTAGATGCAATGGAAAGGTTTCAGATCTTTAAAGATATACATCTGTTAGGTGATATACAAAGCCTGCAACTAGTTACAAAATGAGGAACTGAACTATTTAAATACAACTCCCAGATTAGGCCAAGAAACAGTGTTAGATAACGAAAATGTTTCCCATACCTACGTCATGTTTTAACTAGCTGCACACAATTAATGCCTTCAAACTAACCTAAGAAGTTGGAAACCAATTTTACCTAACCCAATTTCTTGTCTTAAATAGGAGCCAACAGGATGGGTGGACCAGATGAGTAAGAGATCTGAAAGCCAGAAATGTGTGTTGTATGTGAGAGAAGCCAATACAATCACTAGAGATAGGTATGATATAGCCACTGCAGTGTGATTTTTAAAAAATGAAAGATAATGAGTCACCTTTTTCAAAGCAGGCACAAAGTGGAAAAGCTGTTAGTTGGCAAAATTATGAAGGAAAAGAAGATTTTGCCATAATGTCTCAGGACAAAGGAGTGAAATGCAGTAGCTAAGCATCTTTGCAAACTATGTTGCCAAAATGGCTGACCAAGGTGAAAGCTACCTTAGATGTTAATTTTCCTTAAAGAAAAGAATGGAGAAATCTGGGTGTGGGGAGGAGAGAACAGGCATATGTCGCATCTGAAAAACCAGAATCTAACATACAAATCCTGCCGAACTGTTTTGGTTTCCCCTGCCACCCTACAGTACTGAAGGCTTGCCAAAACTACGTACCTCCATGCAGCTAGGGGAAGCGCCTCTGGAAGCAAAGAGCAAATGCAACCAGCAACAGCAATCTGCTGAAAACAGCAGAGCTGTGTAGCACTCCTGCCTAAATTCTCACTCTTTCCTCTTTCACTCTAGGAAAGGAAATACAGAAGTGGACAAGCACAGCTGTCTTTGCAGCCATTCTTTCTGTCCTTGTAGAAAATGAGAGTATGGCAGCACCCCAGACCAGGGGCAGTTTCAATCCATCTCTAAGGGAAGGTGCCTTAGTACTTCACTGTGCTGCTACAGCTGCTGTCTACAAATACTTATTTATTAAATATGTGAAAACATGTATATCCCACCTTTTAGCCCCTCACTGCCAAATTACCACTATTCGTATGCAAAAAAAGAAATAAAAAGAGTAATATTGGTGAATATCTGGAGAACATTGTGACAAATGCAGTCCCATTTTAGGATAGCTCTTCCCCCCACCCCAAAGTCCTATGCATTAAGCAAGAGGTGAGGTAATTTTCCCATCCTTCTATGCCATCATCTGGGGCCCACATGCTAGTAGTGAGTGCAGCCGGAGGCAAAAATGGATGGAACAACTTTGTGCAGTAAATTTGTTTCTGTACGCACTCACACATTCTGCTCTATCCCCCAAGAAGTATTACCAGAGTTCAGGGATACTTCCTAGTTAAAAACTCCCAAGGAGGGTCCACAGCAGGACTAATGAGGGGCATGGCTTGGGAGAGACCCAAGGGACAAGCAGAGTGCTCTCAAGGGACATATTTGGCACCCAGGCTTGAGGTTCTTCTTCCCTTCATGTCTAGTCAGGAGTTAAGTCCAATTAAGTTGAATGGGACTTACTCTCAGGTAATTGGGTATATGATTGCAGCCCAAGAAAGGAAATTAGCCTGCTTTTGTTACTAACATCTGATAAAGTAAGCTGAAATCATGCAAAAGAGGGCAGTAGCTCCAAGAGGAAACAGCAGTACAGTGCTGCCTGTGTCAACCCCATGCTCCACAATACTGACCACAACTTAATTGAAATGCAACCAAAGCACAGGTGAAAGCAGCCAGAAACAAGGAAAAATTAAACAAACATTAAGCTGGTGGAAGCTGCAGGTAAAGCAGGAAGGTCCCAGGGGTGTGTTAAAGGTAAAGGTAAAGGGACCCCTGACCATTAGGTCCAGTCGTTGCCGATTCTGGGGTTGCGGCGCTCATCTCTCTTTATTGGCCGAGGGAGCCAGCGTACAGCTTCTGGGTCTTGTGGCCAGCATGGCTAAGCCGCTTCTGGCGAACCAGAGCAGCACATGGAAACACCATTTACCTTCCCGCTGGAGCGGTACCTATTTATCTACTTGCACTTTGACGTGCTGTCGAACTGCTAGGTTGGCAGGAGCAGGGACCGAGCAACGGGAGCTCACCCCGTCGCAGGTATTCAAACTGCCGACCTTCTGATCGGCAAGGCCTAGGCTCTGTGGTTTAATCCACAGCGCCACCCGCGTTCCATAGGGGGTGGGTTATAACAATGTAAAAATACAAGATTGTAAACCGTTTTAACTGACTTTAAATCAGAAGAATATCAAGCTTTGACAATTTCCCTTTTACTAAAATGAATTTGTGCAACCTTTTTAAAATACTGGCTGAATGATGGTAACATTTACAAATATGACAGATATGCAGGAACAAGACACATTAGAGCAAAATAAGAACTGTAATGAACTGAGTGCTCTCTTGGGATAAAAAAATATTTCCTGTCCCGATTCTATACAATCTTATCTGAGAGTAGGCCGAACTGAATACAGTGGGACATACTGTATTTCAGAATAAATGTGCATATGATTGCACTGCATGACTTTTTTCGAGACATCTGGAACTAGTGAGAAATAAAGTTCATTTTTGTATATTTAGAAGTAAAAAAAAATTGTAATCTTGTTACTATCTTGTATTTTTATACTGTGATCTGGCCTCAGATCTACAGATGAAGGGTGGTATACAAATTTTATTAATAATAGTATAAAAATAATAATCATCATAATCATCATCTTGTCCACTGAGCCCTGCAACAAAGAGATACCCAAACTGTTACTGGCATGCAGAAGTGTAAATTCTTCCACTGAACATTATAGCAACTTGTGGCTTCACTGCACAGCCACCATAACAAAGGTCATGCAAGCTTGTTCTTATGCTGAGCAGAAAACAAATTTGTACCAGTAAATTGGGACTATAAAAAGCTTGAATAGTTCCTACACACTTGCATATGCTATATGGATTTGACTGCTTTGTGACCATGCCACATAATCATGAAATTAAAAAGACACCCATTTAGTCATGCAGTTCAAAACCATATCTCCTAAAAACACATAGTGTTTTTGTCACAAAAATGAATAAACAGGATCTATAAATAAAACTGATGCCCTCAAGTCATAAGCACTGCATGGCTACAGAACATATATGTGTATGCATTGCCAGGGTATTATGCAGAAAATCCAACACGAGATTTAAAGCCTAGATATATCTTAAAAAGAGAAAGCACCCCCTTTTTCTTACAAATGAAAAGCTTTTTACCTTATCTTGGTTAACATTTGGTAGAACCTTCAGAAGCTTCAAGGGCTGCATTAGTCCATCCCTTCCCTAAAGCATCCTCAGCCCATGTCTAGCAAATCTGAACTCAATAGGTGGCAAGTAAGTGACCTCCTAGACTCAATTCTCAATATGGCAATAGGGGACCCATTTCAGGGATTTTGCTTATACAGTACACTCAATGGTCAGTTACCTGTAGTTCTCAACCAGCTACAAATCCACCTAACTGTAGCATCTTCTAATCCAGATTTTACCAGCTTGCCAGCAAGAGTATCATATTGGGCTTCACTGAAAACCTTGCTAATATTTCATCCACAGCATTCCCTTGTCTAGCAAGCTAGTAACAATTTTTTTTAAAAAAAAAGCTTGGTATGTTGTGACGTATTCTTGAGAAACCCCTGGTAGTGTTTTGTAATCATAGCAACCAAATGTTAGCAGACTAACTACTTAAATGATTCACTCAGGAACCTTTTCAGGTATCAATGTCAGACTGTCTAGTCAGCAGTTGCCTGCATCCTTCACACATCCCACCTTGAAGATGGGGACATTTGTCTGCTTTCAATCTCATGGAACTTCACCTGTTCTCCAAGAATTTCCCAAAATTGCAAACAGAGATTCCGAGATTGCATTTAGAAGTTCTTTCAGTATGCATCCAATAAAGTTACAAACTGATGTTACAAACAAATGATAGGTTCTTTTAGCACTTCAAATTTGATGGCTGTGGCACATTGAAGTCAAGTTTTTGACTGTAACTAGGGGATATAAATGCTATTGAAACAAACAGGAGCCAGGATTTCTACTATTTTTACTTTTCAAGTCACAAGACTCTCCTGAAAATAGCTAGAGTTGGCAGCTTTTCTGCTGTAAGTAAGTATGTCTTTATAAATGGAAACAAGAAGAATCAAAAAAATTATTTCACAATCAAGTTATCCTTCCAAATGACTAAGAGCTGGCAATTTTGGACAAGACAACAAGCACATTAAAAAAGAAATTAAGGAATTATAGAGTTCCAAGGGACCCCAAGGGTTATCTAGGCCAACTTCCTGCAATGGTGAAAATGACACAGAATGCAATCCAATACACACAAAAAGTAAAGATAGCCATAAAGGTAAAGGGACCCCTGACCATTAGGTCCAGTCATGACCGACTCTGGGGTTGGGGCGCTCATCTCGCTTTATTGGCCGAGGGAGCCGGCGTACAGCTTCCAGGTCATGTGGCCAGCATGACTAAGCCGCTTCTGGCGAACCAGAGCAGCACACGGAAACACCATTACCTTCCCGCCGGAGCGGTACCTATTTATCTACTTGCACTTTGACATACTTTTGAACTGCTAGGTTGACAGGAGCAGGGACTGAGCAATGGGAGCTCACCCCGTCGCGGGGATTTGAATCGCCGACCTTCTGATCAGCAAGTCCTAGGCTCTGTGGTTTAACCCACAGCGCCACCATGTTGGCCTACAAACAAGTTCCAAAATCTTTATTAGGCAAAACCAAAATATCACAAAATAGTGTGCTGTCTTTCAAGTTCTGTATAACTCTTCATCAGGCTGGATGATAAACCAGGGCAGTTGGGGGCTGGCAGAGTTGGTTGCTATCTTTTAAGATGGAATCTGCAGATTTTATTATCAGCTGTCACAGATACCTTGACTTTTTGAGAGACTTGAAAGATACTTAATGTATCTCTAAAATGACTCATTCTGTCCCAAGTGGCTGAGGCAACCCAGTCATATGGGTGGGGTACAAATAATAAAATTATTACTACTGTATTACCACAAATATGAGATTCCCCAAGAGAACGTCCCCTCTAAATGCTAGGTAGGGAAACTTAATTTGGCTTGTGATGACTTTTTATCTAGCACACCACCAAACATTAATTTTCAGCTCTGCTAATGTACAATTGCCAAATATCTCTTGATCCCCATTTTCTACCTATGTGTTTGGCCTAAGGATGCAGACAGACCTCAGCAACAGCAATTTTTTGTAGTTCCAGCGATGGGGGTCAACCATCACCATCTTGTTCCCAGTAGGGCTTCATACTCCTAGCACTTAAGCAGTCTTATTTCAATATTTGCTACCTTCTCCCCTATCTAAGACCAGATGTAGACACAAGGGGTGGAATCAATGTGGCACGTAACTGATTAATTACTTCCTCATCTAAAACTCACACAATTCATTGATTAACAATTTTAATAGAGCAACAGCACATATAGGTCAAGACTCAAATTGCATCCAGTGGAAATACTGTCATTTGAAAGCATCATATTGCATGAGAAACGTAAAAAGCATGAAAGTTACAATGCGATAACTAAAGGTCATAGTCACCTCAACAAATCTGACTCTAAAACGACTCATAAAGAGCGGATTCTCACATAACTACCATCAAGTAGAAACTATAGCTTTTATTATCCTAAGGAGCTGAGGACTGAGTGCTTGAGGCATTCAACATTTTATCCTCACAGCAACCCTATGAGGTAGGCTTAGATGAATGATTTGACATTAAATTTCCTGACAGCCAAAATTTGACACCATGTCTTCCTAGTCATGTAATGAAGCAGCTCAGTGCACGACTTCCCCACATACTGTAATGTGTATTATTTCCCTACCAAAGCTGCCTGGAGACTATCCATGTGTTGACCAGCTCTCATGTAAGAATCAGTTATTAGGGAACATTAGCATTAAACTTCTAGCCTGTCCTGGGTGCTTTTTTAAAATGCTAGAAATGCTCCTAGTCCTGAAGGGTTTGCAGATTACCATTATTCATTACCTCTGTCAAGTTTCAGTACCAGGAAGTCAATTTCTTTTCTTTTCATTTTATTATTTATACTCTGCTCATCTGTCTGGGTTGCCTCAGCCACACTGGGTAGTCAATGAGTTATGTTTAGGAAGTTTTTCATCCCCTTTGGTCCCTGCTTTTGTACAGCATATAGGAAAGCTTTCCAGAATTCAGCATGATCAATAAGGAAGCAAGATAATCTCAAGGACTAGCTATTTCTGAACAAAAGTCATATGCAAATGGTAACAAAGTGAACAATGCAAAGCTCAGAGCTATCTGCACATGCATCCTTGTATCACGTCTGCTGATTTACCTAAGCAGTGTCCTTACAAAAATCTAGACTACACATTGCCCAACTGAAGTTTCTGCAAGAGAAGATGGAACAAAGCTATGCTAGGTTTGCATTCATAAAACAACAGCTCCTTCAAATGACAGCTGCAGCTGGATGTTTTCTTCTAATATATTTGCTACTGCATAATTTTTTTCTGTCAGGCATTTTACAATGCTAACATATCCAGATGAGATACAGCTTTGTTTTCTTAAATACACCAATGATGTTGCTTATTTGGCACATTATAAGCTTATGCTGACCTGAATGAATGTGTACTCCCCCCCCTCCATCTCATCTGGAAATCCTAATATGTTCACAATCACCACTATACATACTAAATGCTAAATATTTTAACAGAGTATGTTAAAAATAAAATAAAATTCTGAGTCATTTGTTTCCATGAACAGCAAAAACAACAACAACCGACTCCACTTTTTAACCAGCCATTAAAAAGGGGGAGGGGAGGCTGCATCTCCTCCCCTATCAATATTCTGCCAAACTCTCACCATGTCTTAAATATATGCATATATTTAAAAATATTCTCTAACAGCCTTATAATTAAAGCAAAAAATAAAATAAAAATCTGCATCTCCTCTGAGTGGTCAAAACAAAACAGAAACACACTTGACAGTCTACCTGTCAGAACTAATACATTGTCTCCGCCAATGTGGTCTAGCCAAGGCACTTACTTCGGATCGTAGTAAGCAGAATCAAATCAAAGCTCCCTGTTTTAAAATGCATTTTATTTTTTCTTCTAAAAATAACAAATCCCCTTAAGGGTGAAAGCCGGGGGTTGGAAGTGGGGGTGTCCCCGTGGCCGGGAAATCACCATCTTTGCCATCCTTTCCCCCCATACCCATAATCTTGGGAAGGACGTGAGGAGGAAGATAAGGGACCTTTCAAAAGGAAGATAATAAAGATACGTGGCGATTTCATTCCTACTTCCCCCCCTTTTCTTAAAAAAAAAAAAACCAAAATGAAAACAGTTACCGTACTCACAATCATCTAAGTCATCCTGCAAATCCACAAAATACAAAGGGATCCCTACAAACAAAAACAAAAGAGAGAGATGGAGAAAGAGAGAGAGAGAAGAAAGAAAGAAAGAGAGAGAAGACACAGGGGGTTGGTGCGTTTTCTTTCCCTTGGAGAGGAGTCGGAAATATATATATATACATTTTAAAAATAAATAAATATACACGATCATCATCATCCGCAAACAAGCCAGCAAAAGAGGGCCGACGCTTGCGCCGCGCTTAAGCACCCTCTGATGTGTGTTTTTAAGGAAAAAAAGACAAGGCACACGACAATAATAATAATAAAAAGGAAAACCATTTTTAAAAAAACGACATAAACCAGAGAGAGCCCTTGCGCGCCTCACACCCCGCACGAAGGAGCAGCAGGAGCGAAAGCCACTTACCGGCCATTTTGAAATGGTCCTGGGCGAGGAGGAGGGAGGAGAGCGGCGGAGGAGGGAGAGGAGGGACCGGGCCGAGGAGGAGGAGGAGCAGCAGCGGCGGCCCGACGCCCAGCCGCCTCAGCGCTCCAGCCTGACCCGCCACTGAACCAGCGCGGCGCCCCGGGCCCACCTCAGCCCCAGGCCCCAAGCCCCGCCGCCAGCCCCACACAGCGGCTCCCCCGCCGGTGCCCCTTTCGCCCCGGGGGGCAGAACAGCGAGAGAGGCGGTGTGGGGAGGCGTGGCAGCCCAGGCCCCCTCCTCCTCCTCCTCCCCCCCCCCAGTGTCTCCGAAAGGGGTGGGGAGTCTGGGTCAGGTGATTGTCAATGGGCCGTCCAAGATGGCGCCCGGTTTGTGGAGCCTGAGGAGGAGGAAGAGGAGGGTTGTTTTCTTTACCTGTGACTTGGAGCTGAGGGAGGAGGCGGTTCGGAGTTGATTTTTTTCCTTATTTTGGGGTCATATCATCCCACGCCTTCGTTTTATCCCTGGGAGACTTTCGCCTGAAGGGTAGACTTGAGGAGGAGGCGGTGGTTTTTTTTGTTTTTTTTAATTCCCCGATGTGCGCCTTTTTCCGAGGAGGGGCTACCCGGGCTGTGCCTGCTGCGCTCCCGACGAGAGAGCCGTCTATCCTTCCCCAGCCATGGCTCTGAGGGAGCTCAAAGTTTGCCTGCTGGGGGTAAGTAACAGGGGAGGGAAGTTGGGGGTGGAGAGGTGGCGAGGGTCTCCCTTAACACCCCCCTGCGCACGCACACACACGCCCATCCATCCCCATAGAAAGAGGGTTTGGAAATTTGACCTTTTCTTCTTTCCATAAGCTACCACTTTCCACAAAGGGGCTTTCAAATGCGGGTTTCCTACACGCCTGAACATATATAGTTACCAGGGGGTTGGGGTGGTGTGGGGGGAGATGGGGGTCTACCAACCCATTCCTGTCTACTCGGAAGTAAGTCCAAATGTGATACAACGAGGTTCACCACCACCTTGGGACTGTGGCCTTGAATTGGTTGGAACTCGGTTGCAGATATTCGTGTTTTGCTGCGATACCGCTTTTGTAGTTTCTGAGCCAGGTATAAGCCCCACGTCCTTCAATAGGACTTACTTCAAAGTAGATGTACACATTGTGTGTGTGTGTGTGTGTGTTGTTTTTCCTGCCAACGAGAAGTATTTTGCTCGTAGTTATGAAAACTGTTGCCCCTTTATCCTTCTCGCTGGATGGTCTCCGCCACCTACCCCTTGTTAAAAATCAAGAAACTTCTTGGGTTTGTTTGTTTTTTGCACAACTTGAGTTTCAAAACATAGGGGCACGAATCCAATAAGCAAACAGAAGAAGCCTCTATTGACATCTTCTAAGGATAAACAACATCCTTTAATGTAAAACAGAGAGGAAGTATTTAACCCTATAGATAGATGCTTACCTGAGAGAAAGTTCCATCCGACTAACTCCAGTTTATTTCTGAGTAGGTGTGCAAAGGATTGCTCTATAAAATACTTTCTCTCTAAGTAGGAGAAAGGATAGAAACCAAAGTTTCAGAGACTTCTCTTTTTTCACAATACTTTTTTGCAGCATTGAATCAAATGTGGGGTGTGTTTTTCCCTTCTTCCTGACTTTTTTTTTTGCAGAAATAGGCTTTGTTCTGTATATGATGGAGAAAAGAGGCTTGGTGAGATAACATTGACATCTGCTATTTTTTCCCCTTCAGTCCATTCTGTGGTTGGAAGTATATGTCAAACTAGTGTTAAAATTTAAGAATGTTGGAAAAGGTACATTCTTCATATATTTTCTGACAGTAGTATTCACAAGCTCCAAAATCTTTGGCTACTAAGTAGCTTGAATTACTAAGTAGCTTGAATGTTTAGACTTGTTATTGGATTTTTATGGCACAGGCTGTCCACAAGACTTAAACCACTTCCTCTCAAAATTTGCCATTTGTCACAATGAAACCGTATAAGCATACTCTTAAGATCCATACATGGCTGTGATGCTTTAAACTATGGAGTTTTGCCTAGTTGATTGCTTTGTCCTTATTTATACAGTACTGAAGAAGAAACAGATCAAACTATCTAGTCTGTTCATAGCTGTTTAGTATTCTTCCAGGTGTGTTACTGGAACTACGTATAGCCTTTCATTAAACAGGGTGGGGCTGTATGAGTAAGAGGCATTGTAGAAACTCTCCAACTAGTTTAGCACCTTTGAGTTTAAGTTGTTTGCTATACACATCATAGAATAGAGAATGAGAGCTTCTCTTAAACATGCAAATGTTTCCGCAGTGATGCACATTCACTGAAAGCATGGAAGCATCATGGCATTATCTAATACCGGCTTTTTAATATGATAATAGAATCAGAATTGTAGAGTTGGAAGGGACCCAAGGGTCATCTAGTCCAACCCCCTGCAATGCAGGAATCTCAGCTAAAGCATACATGACAGATGGCCATACAACCTCTGCTTTAAAACCTCCAAGGAAGGAGAGTCCACAACCTCTGGTGAGAGACCGTTCCAATGTCAAAGAGGTCTTACTGTCAGAAAGTTTTTCCATATACTGTATTCAGTTGAACATCCATGAGTATTGCATCCATGTACAAAATGCTGTCCAGTCTTGGATAGAAAAACCCAGCACTGCCATTGGTTGGACTGGAGTAGGCAATGACCACCGGGTTATATATTTACAGCTCAATACTTGTCACTTAGAAGAAAGTCAGTGGAATTTACTTTGAAGTAGCACACAGTGTATTGTGTTAATCTTAGGTGCACAATAGTAAACCTAAAATTATGAGGACCAGTTTTCATTAGGTATAGAGTTCTTTATCTCACAAGCAATTTTTCAGTTCAGTCCTAATCCCTGGATCTGTGCTGCTGAAGGGGCTTAGGGTAAGGCAATGCAGAGTGCTGGAACTGAGGTCTCTATAGGAAGCTACCACTAGCATTCAGAAAGCCCCCCCAAAAAGGCAAGCACAAAAATTTGAAAATGCATAAATATTTTTTTAAAAAAACAAGGCAAGTGCACAGCTGCTTTGGATCCATAGGATTCAAAGCCTGATGGATCCCACAAGGGGCCTGATTCTCAGCTGCACCAGCCTAGAGTTCAGTTACCAAAAAAATAAAGGCAAAACACCTTCCACCTGGACTGGTGCAAGCTGTAGGGTTGCAGATGTGGTTGTACATCTGCTATTCTGCTTTGCTGCAGGCTGGGGTTGACTGAGTTTGCTTTTTTAGGAAGCTTAGGCGTGTTCTTTGTTCATAGTTAAGATACATTTTCCCCTTCTCCACTAGTAGAAAAGTTTTTGTAAAACAACTGAAATTTTTCCATGCTCTGTTTATCTGTATCATAGGTTGAAAAGCTACAGTCAAGTAAAAAAGGGGGGGGGGTTTATTAAGCAAAGTTAACATAGGTAAATTCAAGAGGACTAACTTCGTTACAACAAACAGAAAAACAGTTGTATGACACTGAAACAGATTTATATCAAAGTTCGCCATTTCTGTTCTGAAGCCCTTGTCCACAACTTGTCTTATCAGTGGGCCACATGAGAAAAGGAGGGATAACTTTCTGTCTCTTCACACTACTTTTTAACTAGCCTGGAGAGGCCAGTCAGCACATTTCAATTGGCTTGATTTGGACCAGGGATTGCCATTTGCTGATTCATAGACTATCTCAGACTGATGCAGCTAGAAATCAAATGTGGGGAGTTCAGCAATATTTGAAGCTTTGTTTCATTCTCTGGCTATAAATAATAATTTATCTTATGGTTAATTTTGTTTTTCACATTACCTCCCTCATATAGACAGTTAATTGGAGAAGGATCACCTTATATTTCAATGTGGTGTTGGACTTAGTTGCTTGAGTTGCATAGCTTTTACCCAAACTACACTATCGGGCAGGGAAGTTGTTCACTCCTTTCTGTTTGTGGTACATTTATATTATAGGGAGTGGTTGTGGAACCATTCAGGCACATTACAATCGTATGAGAAGTTGGAAGGAAATGTTCTGCCCTGTTCATTCTAGTAAAACTAAGTGTTATAATACCCCATAGTTCAGGAGAGGAAAATAACTTCTAGCTACTACCCTAAAATGTGAGATTGAGTTCTTGATTATTCCCTATACATGTTTCAATCGTAACAGCTTAGTTTAGTTTTAAACATATCTTTTTGCTTGTTGTAATACTTTTTATTTTACTTTCACAATATCAACATTGAGGAGAAAGGAAACTACCATTTCATCAAAATTTAGGGTTGTATTGCAATTGCTTCAAAAATCACTTAAGTTCTACTGTCAATGCCTAAATGGTCTTTGAATTGTCTGTCTGGTTTTACTTTCAGGACACTGGTGTGGGCAAGTCAAGCATTGTATGGCGCTTTGTAGAAGACAGCTTTGATCCCAACATCAATCCAACAATTGGGTGAGACAGTGAATGAAACTTAACAACTTAGGGAGATAAAGCACTAAACATAGAATCATAGAATGCAGAGTTGGAAGGGTCTTCAAGGATCATCTAGTCCAACCCCCTGCAATGCAGGAATCTTTTGCCCAAATGTAGGGCTCAAACCCACAACCCTGAGATTAATAGTCTTGTGCTCTGCCAACTGGGTTATCCTATCCCAGCTCAGTTCAATGTAGGAACTTTGTGCATAGAAACGTCTCATGTAGGAGTATAAAGTTTGATGCAAATGCTAAAATCCAAGTAAACTGTGTATTCCATGGCAGATAAGTAGGAAAGTAGAAGTCAGTAATCTGGGACCAGTATTGATCTAATGCTGAACCCTTTTTCACCACAGTTAAGAGATGGAGACCAGTACTATTCCTACATGACTTACAGATGTGCCTGAAACCATGGGGAAAATTTAGCGGCAGCCCAGTTGGGAGAAGATTAAGCATTTGTTTAAGCCACTTTACCTTTTATTAAAAGAGTGTCGTCCACAATTAATTGTATAGATATTTTTCAGTAGAATCAGCAGCTCTTTTCTTTTTCTTAGAACAACCCTGTGAGGTTTTTAGTTTGCAGCTGGGAAACGGGGGTGGGGGGTGGCATCTGGCAATTCCATTTCCACAAAGTCAGTTGGATCCACATCCATTTCTAAAGCTATCTACTTTGCCTTGTTGGCTAGCAGCCATTAATACTGAGATGCTGTCTGAGTAAATGTGTCACAGTTTTCATAGATATGCAGAACCTGAATCATGTAGAATTACAACTTTTAGTTTCATTCCTTTTTTTTTTTTAAATGGCCAGTGTATCAAGTAAAAGATTAATTTTCAAAGTGGCTTCTAAATAGCAAACAATCCTGAGCAGATCAAGAATGGAGTTCACAGCAGTTTGTATTTTCCTCCATCTGATAGCATCAATGAATTCAAAAAGCTTTTTATTTGAGACTCCTTTCATTTCACATATCACTCTTTTAGATCAGTGTAAGTAGATTTGTGATGTAGAAAAGATGGTCCCTCTAAACATGAAACCGACTGTTTGTACAGCTTAGGCTATTGTTCTTGACTCATGTAGGATGACTGCCCACCTTGATCTTGCAAATAAACTATTTTACATTTCATAAAATGAACATTTTGTCTTAGTAGACAAAAGGTATAGAGGGGCTTTTACAGTTTCACTGCACAATGTGTAGTGCCTGAATGGGGGGGGGGGGGTAAGAAGACCATGAAGGAAATCCTCAAGCTTCAATCCCTGACTCTTCCCTCCAATTTTAGCCAAATCATGTCTCAATAGCCTTCTAAAAACAGTAACACATAATGTCTGAAGACTAGAGTCCTACCGCAGCCACCATCCTTGTAGATTTATCACCAACAGTGAGGTTACGTTTTAAGCATGCAGCTGTTCACTTTCTTGTACAGTTTGTGACCTCTTCTTGTTGAAACCAAATTGATTTTGTTTGTCTCAACGATCCAAAAGAGAGTAATCTAGCTTATCTTCTTACACTAGCCCTTCTAAGGTGCAATTGGATTGTTGTTGCCTGCAGCATTTTCCTGTCTAAATAAATGCTTTTTTTATCAGTAGATAGAGAAAAGATAAAATGTACAAACTTTATTCCTTCCATGTCTAAAATAATGGATCTATATAGCCAGCATGTGAGGGTTGTACCTATCTGGATTCTGTACAATGGAATTAACATGATCCTTAATATTTATGAATGGGGAAGGTTATAAGGTGGTGGTTTTTCTCATACGTTCATGTATTAAATATTTTTCAGAGCATCTTTTATGACAAAGACAGTGCAGTATCAGAATGAGTTGCATAAATTCCTAATATGGGATACAGCCGGGCAAGAACGAGTAAGTAGATAACCCATTACTTTTTATTTGCTCAAAGTTGTGATGAAACATTATAAAGCCTTTATTAATGTGCCATGGATGGCCATAATACATGTTCCTCTGATTACCCAAACAAGAAGTTGTATATTGAGATAAAGCCTGGAGTCATACATTGTACATTCTAGATTTAAATTTGTCTCCTTCTTATGAAATTTTAAATATATTGATTCATTCCAAGGATTAAAAGATTTTGTTTATAATTCAGCATGGGTGGTTTCTCAGATCAAGAAAGTGACATGATAGATTGTTTGAGATGCATGCATAGTGTAATGTACAGGAAAAGGTGATAGGCAGCAATTATGCCTTTAATACATAGTTAATGATCTGTGTTCCTGTGGTGGAATGATCCTACATTAAACTAATTTGGAAGCCACTTTTCTGACTTGTGTAACTATATATTTTTAAAATTTTTCTGTGACTCTGACAAGAGCTTGAAAGTAATATAGGGTATATATTTTTGCATACAATGGGATCTCGAACTTTCAAAATTTCAAGCTTTGTCATTTGACACATTATTGGTAGAGCTTTCATTTTCATGGAAGTGTTAAAAATCAAGGGCAGTTGTTGGGGGCAAGCATAAGCCTCTCACAAACCATTTTGTTGGGCTGGAAGGTAGAGATGGGACATTATTTCCACCACCCACCACATCCAGCTGAAGATCTGCAATACCCCACTCCTTAAGCTGTCCTGCTGCCATAAGGCGTTCTGTCTTGCTAGTACGTGCCGCCTCTTAAATCCCCCCCCCCCAGCCTCTGACACTCCATGCCCAGTCAGCTGTTAGCTTTCTTAGGAACATAGGAAGCTGCCTTATACTGAGTCAGACTATTGGTTTTCGAGCGTCTCAGAATCCGAACAATTCAGAATCCAAACGTCGATAACGCAGAAGTAATTGTTTCCATTTTCGAACGCGCCTCTGAATTCAAATGGCTTCCGAGGTGTTTTCAGTTTTTCCCATTGACTTTGCAGCCAGCTCATTGATCCTCAGTTTTTGAACATTTCGGAAGTCAAAAAGTGAAATAGTCTTCCGGAATGGATTACGTTCGAAAACCAAGGTTCCACTGTACCTGAAACAAAATGTGTACTTGCTTCAGATATTGGGTGACTTCCTTTGAATGGATTTTCTTTTTCTTTTTCTTTTTTCGGCTTTTGAGGAATCAAACATTTGGCCAATAGCTGCTTGGCAGAGGATTTTCATTTAATACTGAAACTCTTCAGTTTTGTTTTTATTCTCTTTAAGCAGTACAAGAACACAGACTTTGTACCCTTTATTTTATATCAAACCAGCTACATGTCACTGTTAACTAATTGTCTCAGATTGTGCAGTACTTTCAAGAGAGGAAAAAGCAGGATCCTCTTTTCTATTTTTACTCTTGGAGTAAAACTTGCAACTTTTGCAATGGAAATAACATGATCCTTTGTCAGTGCTCTGACTCAGCACTGCAGTCTTCTCCCTTTACCCTACAGCATGGTATAACAAAGAAGAAAACGTTATAGGGCTTATTGGGATGGTGACAGGCCACAGCCTTTGCCTACCACTCCAGCTGTTGATCAAAGCCTTGGCCAGCATGAATCCAATTCCAAGAGAGAAATCAGAGAACAAGGAAACAATTGCCTCACAATTAATCCACATTAATATCCAGTTCTCTGTTTCCTGAAAGGCCATACTTGGTACTGACTTCACATTAAAACCACCTCTATGAAGTACATCTTTAGTTGCTTTGCTGCAGATTTTGAGTTTATTCCTTTATCGGCTTTCCTGTGCATTTCTTAGTAGTCTGTTATGGATGAAGCCTTGCCTTCACTGAGCTTCTAATTATTTTTCAAAATAATTGCCAGCTTCATTTTCTACCCAGTGTAATCCCTTTCAAACAAGAGTATTCTCTCTTTCTCTAAGTAAAAGGTGCATCTCAAAATTGTTTATCTGTATGCCTTTCTGTCTTTCTGTGTGGTCTTCTGTCATGCTCTAAAACACCTGTGCCTAGTATTCCAGGACTCCTCCCCTCAAAGTAGTTTAGCTACTGGGATGTGAAACAGTTGCTTGCTGTTGTTGTAAGCAGCTTTGTGTTTCCTTCGACTACTTTTATTAGTCACCCTGCTTGCAGTAAGTCTGAAACATGAATTTAGTTACGAAATCTTTTCTCTTTCTTCCTGTTAATTGAGCATCAACTTAAATAATGCATTCTAGAGTTTGTTCACCTAGAGTTTAGATTTACCAGAACACAAAGGGAAGTGCAAATTAATATCTTCCATGTTCCAGTTAATGTGATATGCAGTTTCCCTAACTGTACTAGCGAAATGCCCATTATTGTGATGGACAGTATGTGTGTGGAGGGGAGGGCTTACATTAGGAACGAGGGGCAGACTTTTACCTCATCTCTGTCGCCACATTCAGCACTCTGTTTTTAACCCTTGGAGTGGGTGGCTTCTGAAAGCTCATGCTGAAATATGCAGTATGTTTGATGATGAATGTTATACTGAGGACCAGGGACAAGCATTTGGACCTATACCTAGCTATAAGAGTGCTATCCTGTGTCCAACTAGGATGAGTCACTGAGCCCTGACGCAATATCTTGTACTCCTGTTTTATGCTGTCCCTCTATAGGTGCTCTGCGCACTTGCTGAATCAGAATACATATGGCTTACCAAACAGCATGGACGCTTGTTATGTGAGCTTTCATAACTAGGAAAACTTAGGTTTGCTTCATGAGTTTCACGAAGAACACCTTTACTTGCAAATGCCAGTGCTGTCGTAAACTATTTTTAAGGTTTCAAAATGGTGTTTGAAGTTCACCCATCACATATGCACAGTGTCTGTGTACACTGTTAAAGGCTTACAAATAGTAAGAAAGCAACTGTTCATACAACCCTAGTGAAGATACCAGTTGCTTCATGGCTCTACTCCTTTATTGAGAGCAGTTTTACAGATTGATTAAAAAAAACACACAGCTCTATGCACTCCATGTCATGGCTCATGCTGCAGAGATGGCATTTCAATACTCAGGATGGAGTATACAAAAATATGGCAGTGGGGGAGTGTAAGCATGGCTCAAAGGTGTGCTCTTGGATATGTCCAAGTTCAAATTCCAAACAAGAAATTATGGTAAGGACAACCATATGTCAGGAGTGCTCTGATGGTGTTTCCTGCTTGGCAGGGGGTTGGACTCGATGGCCCTTGTGGTCTCTTCCAACTCTATGATTCTGTGATTCTATTCTATGATTTGCAAAATGACAAGTGAGAGCTTGAAAAATAATCACATGATTTGAAACATGGATGAGGAAAGCTTCTTTGTTTAAATGGTATCCAGCCTTTGTTCCTGGGCTCTTAACCTTAAAGTAAATGGTTTTTCCTTACTACCATTGTATAGTTTAACTTCACTCTCGCAGATTGTATAAAGTATTCATGTTTTGCTTTCTAAGGCATCGTTGGATATGACACAAAGCAGAGATCTACTCCTTGCCACCCCTCTCTACGCACCTTCCTCAGTATACGAACGCTGGCTGAGGTGTCTGTTATGGCTCAGAGTTATGTGGCATAGCGAGTAGAGCACAGCTGGGCAATTTCATTGCCCCAAAGGCACACACATGGCAGTGGCACTGGTGGTGGACAGGACCCTTCTATTTCTTGCTCTCTCTCACTCACACACACACATACTTCCTACCTTACCCAATTTGCCGGGTGGCTGAAAAATCACCTACCTCATTCTGCTAAGCAATTTTTTGCTGCCACGTGCAGGCTGTGGGTTGACCACCTGTTGTGTTCCACTAGGACTAGAGAGATTTGAGTTTGAATAACCACTTAGCTTTGAATCCTGCTGAATCACCATGAGCTAGTCACTTTCTCTCTCTGCCTACTCTGGGTTGTTGTGAAGATACAATAGGAGGGGGAGTCATGCACACTATACTGAGCTTGACGGAAGGGTAAAATAAAAATGTGACAATAAGTACAATTCATTCTTTATGAGGCATTCATGTCCTTTGTCCCAGACCTAAGTTATTTTTTACCAATATGACCCAGAAGCCATATTTCTTCTCTTTGCAGTTCCGCGCTCTAGCACCGATGTACTACCGAGGTTCTGCAGCAGCTATTATAGTTTATGACATCACAAAAGAGGTGACCAAAATATTTTTTTGCAAAAAAAAGTTATCTATTGGCAATAGTTAACATGTTGCTAATTCCATCACTTTAATCACAGGAAACATTTTCAACATTAAAGAACTGGGTGAAAGAACTTCGACAGCATGGACCTCCCAATATTGTTGTTGCTATTGCTGGAAATAAATGTGATCTTAACGATGTAAGGTAAATTAACCCTCATCCTATCTCGCCACCTGCTATTGCGGTCATTCTTTGTAGTTAGAAATTTTCAGAAATATTTTGAGACTCTTGGGTTTTATAGATTGCTGACTATTGAACCAGGTACATTCTCAAGATTATTAAAGTCTAGCAGGGAAGGAAACTGTCTCACAACATGAATTTTACTCTTGCTGCCTGTGGCTCAGAGATGGAAGTCCTGGAGGGGGTGCTGTGTGGGCTGCATCTAGAATGAACAAGCTAGGGTGGCAGGAGTCATGCACCATATTAAGATCTTAAGATTAAGATATTAAGATCTCTTGGGAAAGGGAGGCTACAGAACAAAGATGCCTGAGACAATAGCTCTGGACTGATTTAACTGGGTAAGGGAAGACAGACAAGTTGCTGATAGAATAAGGTTGCCTTTGAATATCTACAACAATGTAAAGCTTATGTTAGAGAACTTGGCTCTGAGCCCCAGTGCGATCGTGGGTGGTTGCAATGTCTCTAACCAGTCTGTCTTCCCTCTGAATTAACTCCTCCAATGGTTTGGTAATGTTGGAAACAAAGTTTATGCTCCAGGTGTGAAATTTGAGGGGAAAGTGTTAATGGAGGCTGTGTCTCAACACTGTGCTCACACCTGGACTTAAGTTATATTGGAATTTTACTTATTTCATAAATTAATACTCTGCTTGATTGTAAGGGGGAGGGGACCTCAAAGTGATTTACAAAAATAGAGAACAATAAATTCAAGAAGATTTGTTGTTGTTGTTGTTGTTTAGTCGTTCAGTCGTGTCCGACTCTTCGTGACCCCATGGACCAGAGCACGCCAGGCACTCCTGTCTTCAAGAAGATTACAATACTTAAAAACATGCGAAAAGTTAAAATACTAAAATCTTTGGTTTTATTAGCATGTTTCCCAAGTGCATAGTCTTAAGCATGGTTTAGATTAGTTGTTGACATAGATTTTAATGCTGCATTGAATTGTACCTACTTTTTCTTTTCTAAAAATTGGTATGGCTTGTTTATACTATTCTCTCTCTTCTCCTTAGGGAAGTCATGGAAAAAGATGCTAAAGACTATGCAGATTCCATCCACGCAATATTTGTAGAGACCAGTGCAAAAAATGCAATAAACATAAATGAACTGTTCATAGAAATTAGTAAGTATCAAAGCATTGGGATTTCTCTAGCCAATCTCCAATTAATGACAACAAAAAGAAACCTGACAATTATTTTGGCTTGAAGTTCTGTTTCTACCAGTTGTACGTGATGTCATGTATGTCACCATTTGATAGGGACTGAAAGTGCAACGTGATCTTCTTTGGGTCATTCATGTCAGAGCTTCTATATGCTTGTGTGTTAACCCTCTACATCTTTCTGTTGTGCTTGATGGAGCAATAGCAAGAAGTACACTGATACCAAGAAAAGTTTGTTCATTTGAAATCAGCAAGGGGAGAAAGGCCTGGAAATTCATAGAGAAATACTTTGTTAACAGTTAATGCCATGTGCAGTTTTTCATACAATCCTGCAAGATACAGATCAGGTTAGATTCTACATTGTCATGGACAGAGAATGCTGTAAGTGAAGGCTTAATTTAGTTATTGTGGTTAATATATTTGGATAGACCACTTGTGGTAATAAATTCAACAAGACAATTTTGCATTTAATTTGCTGCCACTCGGTTTAATTGAATGACCCTGTGTTTAAGTAATGATTGTGTGATAAACATTTCTATACCACCCTCTCAATACCATTTATAATTTAATAGAATTAAGATGATTGGGCTTTTCAGTGTTTGATTTTGAACCTGTAACGCATGCCACATTTAAATCCTCTGTATGCAAGGTGATGTTTTTTTTCTTCCAAGCAAAAAGTGTGCTCTGTAACCATTCAGTGATTGTGCAGCTTAAAAGATGATTTTCAGACAGCTGAAATAATAACTGCAGAGTTATCTATTGGTATTCTTTACTTAGCTCAGAAAATGTACAAACTTAGTTTGGCATCCAGTGCTATTCAACCACTGGCACAATAGAAATCTCCTTGAGCAATAGAACATCTGGTTTCTCTTCTCCCCTCCATTCAGTGATTCTGATTACAGTGACTAGATGCTTATCCTAAGCCAAAAAAGCACAATTTTTCTACCAGTATAAACTGTATATTTCTTAAGAAACAAATTTCAGAACTGCTTGCAAATGGTTTTCACTAATAACTTTTTAGCATTGTCACCTACAAAAATTTCAAGTGGTTATAGCCTGTCAGTCTTCTCGTTAGCGATGAGTTATGCCTACTCATAAGGCTAAACTACAGGGAACTCTGGGGAATGTGGAAAGGTGTTTCAGAGTCTCTTATAACTGTGTTTTTTTGCTCTCTGTAGGTCGTAGAATTCCATCAACAGATACCAACCCCCCATCTAGCGGTAAGGGCTTCAAACTTAGAAGACAGCCTTCAGTGACAAAACGCAGCTGTTGTTGACTGATACGATCATATACCAGACTAGCTTTTATAAAGTATTTGACCTTGGAAGTTATGGGTTTATTTTGGGTATATCGTACTCGTATTGGATTCCTATCTGCCTGGTGTTCATAGACCCTGAAATGGGCCAGTTCTGGCGTGCTTTTACAGACTGAGGAGACCGCAGTCATCCTGCTGTTGGACTGCTTCCTTGCATACAACGTCTGGATTATCTCTTGTACTCAAAGGGAATTCATCTTCCGTTTCTTCTTTAGCCTCATGAGAAAGGAACTCCAAAATACAGATTGTAAGACTTAATATTTCATAGTTTTTATAAACAAAACTTTGCTATGTTTTTTCGTGAGGGAGGGAAGGGACACTAGCACTTTGTGGGAGTGGGCAAGCCCTGTGGATAGAAATGTTAGCTCTGATCTTAATGCAGTTCTACACTCCTCATCATTGTTGCTATAATAAGCCTTACTGTTTTCATGGTTGCTTCTCCAAAGTATAGAATGAGCAGCTGATTTAATAGACAGCTGCAAAAATAATGAAGCTGATAAAAAGACCAAATCAACCCATCCAGTCACCAACCTTAATTGCACTTTTATTATTTACTGATGATATTGAAGATGTGTTCAGAAAGGGGAAGGGCGGGGGGAGCTTAGACAATCTTGCCATTTTATTCTTAATTACTATAGAAGAAAATAGATAGAAACCTTTTTTTTAGTAGGCTTCTCATTAAAAATCCTAGATGAAATTGACCAAAATGAACTTGAGTACAACTGGCAGGCATCAGTTGCTGTCAGTCGTTTTAGAACAAGCATGTTGAATAGGGGGCACTCCCAATCGCTTAGCATGAGCAAGTTTTTATACTCTCTTATTTATGAGACCAATGCCTAAAGTATTATAAATTATGTTAGTGCCATGGATGACCTCTTTTCCTTTCAGTCCCTCACCTGCGGTGGGGGGGGGGGGGACAGTCCACAGGCCAGAATTGCTGTGGACTCCAGCCTGTACACAGATGGCCTTGCCTTATCAGGCATCCTCCTGTTACTAGTACGGTACTGGAAAACACTCTTCTCTCTGTCCAGTAGAGGTTGCTGTGCGTATAGTTTGAGGTTTGCTTACAGAACAAATCACTTCTGCATGATAAAAACAGAAACAGGGAACCAAAGCCAAGTTGTGTAGGGCAGTGTAGATCGTTGCCTCCTTGCTCTTGGGCCTATCCTGAAGATTTAACTTTTTTAAAACCTTGTTTTTAAGCAGATTATCTTTTGGCTTTGTATTGTGTTTCCATTTTATATTAAACTATAAATTAATCTTGCCCTATTATACTATTTCTCATTATTTATTTTTGTTGCAGCCTGCCAGTGCAAAGGTGTGTGTGTTCTCCCCCTTGAGAATATAACCACTTTAATAAACTCACAATGTGTAAAATAAGCCATAAGGCTTTGATTTTTGATGCTCCTAGAGACATCCATGGTGGCTTGTTCCCAAACTCTAGCTTGGCATTTTACCATCTTAAGTGTTTTCAGCTGAGAAGGAAATTTCAAAGGATACATAGGAAATGAAACAGCTTGCACTTCAAAATACTAGACCATATTATTCAGACCAATTCTTAACACAACTGAACTACTATAGTTAACTCGTGTGAGTGGAATTATTCTGTCCGAATAAGCAAGCTAACTTTAAGGTTTAGAGCATAAGTGAAACTTCTCTCCAGCGTTCAAAGTTCTAAGGTTATATTGCATTGTGTAAACATCACTGCACAGTGCTAGCAAGTACTAATTTGCATGTGAAAGGTCTTGTTTGCAACAAATCCAGCTTGAAGCATGGCATTTATTCCAAATGAAATGTGCATATATGTTAACACTGAAACTTGCAGCACGTTCCATACCTCAACTAGCTTGCAGCGTCTGTCTTCTCTTCGTTTTAATTTCAAGAATCAGCTGACTCTGCTTTGTAATCTGGTGTGAAGAGTTCTGAGCTGGCAGAAGGCATCTAGGGTTGGGGAAATGTAGCTTGGAGCAGATTGATATCACAAGTTGATTCAGGGTGTCTTACTGGCACTGTACCCTTGATTATTCAAGGTTCTGGCAAAGATAATGCTGCCAGCCAATTCAGTAGCGCAAACTAGACTGAATGGAAGTGTGTCAAGGATGTAATGGTAACTTTTCTACATAGCATTTTCAAGGCAGCTTAGCTAGTGCAGTCCAGTGAAGTGAGAACCTTATGGCTCCATTTCAAAGAGCTGTATTCAGTAGGGGCTTCAGAGTTCCCTCTTCTGATAGCATCTTACAGTGCGTCCATTGAAATTGTGATACCTCATTCAGTATAGTGCAATGAGCTGTTGGGAAGGGGAGAATGAGAATCTCTGGTACAGGCATGCAGGTCCTTGTTAGTACTTAATAGTCCCCAGTTAGTGTGCTTAATTTTTTTTATAACAGGTTATGAAATTACAGTTCATTAGCAGATTGCCTCCGTAGATACTTTAGGGCAAATCATTCCATCCCAGTGTGGTAGTGTATAAATCAAGGATAAGTGTGCCAGTGCCGAGTTGTAAAAATGCTGGTCTAGACTGGTGGCTATTAAAGCTTTATATTTTTGTTCATATGGCCTTTTTCCAATGGGGGGGGGGGGTTCCTTTGCTGTGCTGAAGTACTTTTCTGTGCTTGACTGCTTAGTCAAAGTAAGTTTTGTGCAAAGAAAGAAAAGCAGTAGGCTGTTGCCCCCCCCCCCCCGCCCCCGATATTACAGTCATAGCAGCCTAATTTATCTCTGCACAGTGATAGCATCTTGTCACTGCCCTCCAGTGTGGCTTTCACAGTTCACTGGTGTCATTGTGATGCCAAATAGCTCCCTTCTTTCAATTATGCATAACTAGTTTTTTTGTTTCACCTACTGTGCAAAGAAGAATATCTTTACATACATCCAGTAGCATCTTTTTAAAGTCGTTACTATATCCTTGTCTTCTGTTACCACATGGTTATGCAATGTGACACTTCAACTCACAAGCTGTTGGTCTTGGCAGTGTTTCAAAGCATCTCCCTATCCAAGTTATCAGGTACGTTGCCAGTGTGTTAACCTTCCTTAGAGTTCACTGGACTTGTTTAATCAAATATTTGCATTAAAATCGTTTAAATATTAATCCTAATAGATTTCTGAGCAAAAGGGCTTGTCTGCAATGCATCACTGCTGTCTTCTTATCTCAAATTGTGCGAATTAATAGATATTTGAGGTTCAGCATCTGCTCCGTAAACATCTGGGGGTCTTTTTTAGCCTCTTGGCTATTGTGCTTAAATCTGTCTCTGGTTTAAAACAGTTCAAATTATACCACTTCATTTAGCTGTTGGAATGAAATATGTGGCAACAAAAATCTTGCATTAATTCTGTGTCATAGTAGTTACCCTCTGCGGGATATGTGGGTTATCTTTGTGTTGTCCTTGCGTGCCTTATGGTCTCTCATTCATTGCATGCCACAGCATACCTGTACTGTGAAAGAACTTGCAAGAGCTTAAACAAAAGGGCATCTGGTACTGGAAGGGTGACATTCTTGGACTTAACACCCATCCCATAGGACAATCTATTACCCCAGCAGGATTTAACACCTGGCCAAAGTGAAAAATAAGATGTAAATTAGATGTGGGAGATTGGGAATAAGGGCATGCAGATCAATGTGAAACCAAAAGTTACACAGCTGGTTTTATTCTACTAAACACTGAGCTGAAGACAACTATTTGGAAAGAGGTCAGGAATTTGTGTTCTGTCCAAGACTAATGTGGTGAGCTTCAAAATTACTCCTACAGAGTGAAGACCATTTTAACAGAGCAGTCCTATGTATGTATGCCTTCTCAAGAGCAAGCCCCATTGAGTTCAACGGGACTTATATAAGTGTTGCAGGACTGCAGCCTTAAGTCTGCATGCAAAGCCTCTGGGGTTTCTGCAAGTGAACAGAGTAATGGTCCCTAGCAGTAGGCAGAATATTTCCACCTTCGTGCAAAATGACCCTTTAGATTAGAAATTGCAGCAAAAGTGGAACTTGTAAATGCATCTTGGGAGCTTATTGCTTAATAGAATATCTAAAACATTCCAGGCACTGTACTTGAAAAAGCTATGTTGCCTAACATGGGTTGAAAAACGAGAACGGAGGGGAGAAGGGAAATACTGAGCTTGTTGCAAATTATAGTCCAAATGCTAATATCATTATTTTGCTGGAATTTTTTGTTTGTTTGGTGGGGGAGTTTTTAAGCACAACCCCGGGGACTTATGGAAGGATGCCTCTTAAGTCATGTGAGTCATCTGTCTGTTGTGATTCAGATTAGTGATTGGTCTTTAAGGTGTTTATGCATTCCGTCCCAACCGCTGGGTTAATTCAATTTTTTTAAAAAAACACACCCACATAGATTCTTGTTTTGCTGTTGTTGTTTTTAATCCTTATCCACAGGGTTGATCCAACTTTGTGCAGAGCTAACAGACACATAAGGGCCGCAGGCCGCGCTGTGGTCTAAACCACTGAGCCTAAGGCTTGCCGATCAGAAGGTCGGCGGTTCGAATCCCTGTGACAGGGTGAGCTCCTGTTGCTCTGTCCCAGCTCCTGCCGACCTAGCAGTTCAAAAGCATGTCAAAGTGCAAGTAGATAAATAGGTACCGCTCCAGCAGTATGGTAAACGCCATTTCCGTGCACTGCTCTGGTTCACCAGAAGCAGCTTAGTCATGCTGGCCACATGACCCGGAAGCTGTCTGCAGACAAACGCCGGCTCCCTCGACCTATAGAGCGAGATGAGCGCCACAACCCCAGAGTCGTCCGCAATTGGACCTAACGGTCAGAGGTACCTTTACCTTGACCTTTAACAGCCACATGCATGATCAAGGAGCTATTCTATTAGTCCTTTGACAAATCCAAAGCTATGTACTTAAAGATACCATTTTCTCCCTTGCAGCTGTTGTGGCAACACAAGATACATATAGAGCTGCCTTAGACTGAGTCAAACCTTTAGCCTATCTTAGCCCAGTGTTAGCTATTCTAATGCTCAAAGCCTTGAGTAGAACTCTTTCTTAGCCCATGAGTCAGGGATTAAACCTGAGGCTTTCTGAAGTACTCCACTATTAATGTATGGTCTTTTTTCCTATAAAATGTTGGCCCCAGCTGGTCCCAGGGAGAGCATAAGATTTGAACCTGTAAACACAAACCAAGCACAACTACTAGATGTAAGCCACCGTCAAAGAACAGGGTGTAAGTATAAAATAAGAATATGTCTTTGCCTAACATGGCTGCTATGTCATTTCTTTAATTCCCATTATCAGCATTAAGGTAATGCAGTTGTGGGAAGGACAGAGATGCTGGAATAACACACACATGATAGTAGAAGCTTAATTCCTTTATATAGGTAGAGAGACCAAATGTTTTGCATTCAAAAGCCAGTTCCCATCAGGCTTCTTGACCTCTTTAATATGATGATGTTTGAAAAGTGCATGTCTCAGATGCTTTGAAAGCTGTCTTCCAAAGGCTTTTCATGATGATGATTCATTTTATTATGTTAAATGTGATATTGACCAGGTCCAAAGGCCGAGGAGGGGAGCTTGGCCATTACCCATCCTCAAGGCATGGATGGGCTTTAAGGGCCAGTGCAAACATGCCACACCACAGCTTGGAATAAAGCTTCATAGATATTGCAATGGTGAAAACTGGCATTGTCAATAGGTAAGGGGTTTTTTTTTATGGTGTTCCTCCTGTGTATTAAGGAGAGGTGTCTTATTTTTAGCATCTTAGATCAGCAAGTCTTCCTCTAGATGAACTTGGGGGGAATTGCTGATTTACAGCAGGCATGCTGCCATTTGAACTGCACAACCCGCCACTCCCTTGTCTGTAGTTTCACTTTATAAATAGCAGCAAACCGGGCTAAACAAAATTTAGGAAATATCCCAGCAAATAATATGTCAACTGGCCGGCTTTTGTGCGGTCACTTAAAAAAAAAAAAATCTCCCTTGTATTGATGTTATTGTGTAATGTCAAGCTCTCCTTGCTTGTGCTTAGAAACTTCCAAAATTTGATCATAATTCATTTTCTTGCTTGGGAGTAGCAAGAACGGTGCACTAAATAAATGCCTGCAATTGATTTTTCTCATCTGAAATCACCAATAGGCCATTCTCATTCTCTTTCTTCCTGGATCCATATATAACTATATTCAATTTTTCATGCTATAGAACCATGCATCCGGAACCAAGCTATTTAAAAGCTTGGCATAAAATACCCTGAAGATAACATAATGATATTGATATTCACATCTCATTCCCACCTGCGTGTTTTCTGACTACATAGCAAAAGCACTGTTGCATATAGAAATGTAGCTGGGCGGATGAGGAAAACAAAATCTGCTCAAGTTTGTTGTATAGGATTTGAAGCCTGCACAAAGATCGCAAAACATGGTAGCCATATATGCACGCAAAAGGCTCCAGATAACAAAGTGATCAGGTAAGAAGGAGGTGATGCCTTTTTACTGAGGTAGATGGACAAATAGTCAGCTGGTAAAAAGCAGCATCTTATGTTCCGCCTATCCTGCTGGACTATTTCGCCATATAGCCCAGAAATGGGGAACCAATGGCCATACTGGTAGTTGCAATCCAAAATCATCTGTAGGGCCACATCCCTAATCTTGCCCATTGTTACTTATTGTGACGGGCAGCTCTCCAAAATCTCGGGCAGAGGTCCTTCCCAAGGCCTGAGATATTGCCAAAGATCCTTTAGCTAGACGTTCCAGGCTCTCAAAGTATTCATGTGCTGTATGATAGAATGCTAGAATCCTAGAATTGGAAGGGATCCCATGGATCATCTGGTCCAACACCCTGCAAAGCAGGAATATGCACCCATACAGGAATCAAACCTGTGGCCTTGGCCTTAATTAGCACCACACTCTAACCAACTGAGCTAACCTGCATCAATGAGCTATGGGCCCTCCTTAGTTCGCTTAATGACCACATGCTAGGAAGCCATGGTTGGCTGTAGTTGCCCAAGATATGTACACAGCTGCAAAAGCCCACATGTAAGTTTGGACCTGACATGCAATGCTTTTCTCAGTTTTGAGAAAGCAATATGCTATAATCACCATATTTTCTGTCGTCTTGGAGGTTTTGTGTGTCTCCCACGACAAACTTTACTGTTTCAAATTCGGATGAAAACTGGCTGTAGCAGGTATAACATTTTAAGGTACTGTAGAATAAATTGGCTCACTTTTTTGTTGTTCTAGTAGAGGACAGGAGTAAAAGAGTCTTAATGCATTGTTACATGTGTTCCAACACAACTTCATTAATAAAGGGTGCCTCAAAATGGAAAAGTTTGCAAGTGTCAGGAATGCTGGTGGCAATTCAGAGGGGTTCATATGGATAGCACTATACAAATAGGTTGTTGGACTGCAGGGGAGGTTTGTCCAATAGTAGTATCACTTTTCTGGTACTGTTCTTGCTGTTCTGGTTCAGCACCCTATTGCTCAATAATCAACACATGAAGCTGCTGTTGGAGCACAGCCTTAGAAATTTGACCTTCTGCCTTGTTAATGGAAGTAGGGAGAAGGCCATCTCTCTACTCGAGAAGCACTTGTCTTGACAGAAATGTATTTGTAAAATAAAATGGTTGTAGTAATCATGTAGGTAAGAGCTGTTCACAGTGGAACGGACTCGGGAGCTTGTGGACTCCTTCATTGGAGGTTTCTAAGCAGATTTTAACTGAGATTCCTGCATTGCAGGGGTGGTCCTCAGGGTCACTTCCAACTCTAGAATTCTATGATTCTGTTATTTAATGTTTAACAGGAGCAGCCGCCCTCAAAACTGTGCCTTTCTACAAAATACATTTCCACTTTGAATAAACTTGCATGCCTTAGGACCAAACTAGGCATGGATTTAAATCCATCTTTGCAGCTAATGTGCAGTTTCTTAAAATGCAAATGGCATCAGCTGAGGGCTGGTAATTATAAGGATTGTAGCAGGTATGGAAGGGAAATTTTACCCTTTCCTCCCGTGTTGAGGTCCTGAAGAAAATCTCTGCTCTGAAATTAATATTTGCATTTGGAATAAATCCCCTCTATTTGTTCTCAGAGAGGATTCTACCCCACCCCAATGCTACTTGCATTTTTAAAAAACTTGAATATTAAAAGCAAATATGTAGTTAAATTCCAGTGAAGTTTGATGCTTTAAACCAGCCTTTATCAACTTTAGGTCCCTAAATGTTGTTTAACTACAACTCCCATCATTCTTAGCCAGTAGTCAGGGATGATGGGAGTTGTAGTTCAAGCACATCTGGGGGTCCAAGGTGGAAGATATTCTGTTTTAGACCATTAAACCTGAGATTATATTTATCCAACATTTGGGGAGGCAGTTTGCTAGGAAAGCATAGTTGGTGACATACTGGTACAAAAAAAACCACCCTGCTTTATTTTGACTGACTTACCTTCAGGAAAAACTATGTAGTGGGGGGCAATGTATAAAATGGGGGACAAATCTGGAGGCAGAAACACATCAGTGATCTCTCAGCCTTACAGGAAGAATCAAACAAAACATCAGTTGTGTCCAGTGTGGTGCTGTAATATGAAGGCACAACGGCATTTTGGGTTGTCTTAATGAGTGATTCAAATAATCAACTTGGCGTTGCCTCTAATCTCACCAGAAACCTTGATGCTCAGTTCTGGCTATTGTAGATCAGGAAGAAAGTTGTGTAACTGGAAAGGATTTCGGAGAAGAGCTATGAGCTTCTTCTAGAAGATAAAACAAGCGAAGGGAACTGGGTATATTTGGAGAAGAGACGTTTAAGGAAGTGGGTTAAGGGGATATGTGAGAATTCTCAGAACTGAAAGGACACTAGAAATAAGAGAAGCAGTTGTTGATCAGTCCGTAGAGGGTAGAGAAAGGAGCGACTGTGTTTAAACTTCATTGAAATGCTAAGTATGAGACAGTGCCGTCCTAATATGTACTGCAGCGCA